>NW_027314752.1:6408333-7690000 GCF_023375885.2 Dermacentor andersoni | reverse complement strand
CATGACCGGGGTTGTTGGAGAAGTATGGGAGAGGCCTTTGCCATGCAGTGGGCGTAACCGGGCTGATGATGATGACAGGCAGCGCATTTATTGAAAAAGGAGGCTTGTGCTGCGTCGGTCTTGCCAGACTTGTAATGTCATGCTATATAAGATGCCGTCATCTCTGGCTCTCGAAGTCAGAGTCTCTGGCTCTCGAAGTGGTCATGTCATGTAACTGAGTTCTCTACTAACACGAGCCCAAATAAACATGGGGAACATTTTTGTGTTCCGGGGCTTTGGTGTGCGGGTAGATCTTTTCGTATGTTTTCGTAGTGTTCGTGGTGCCAAGCCACCATAGAACCTAAATGAAGTGAAGGTTATCGAGGAAATGGGCAATAATGATTGCGGACTGTATTATCTTGCTTGTATAGTAAATGTACGTCAGTGGATATCGACAATTACCGCTAATAAAAGCCGCAACGATGGTTGCTGGGCGTAGTTTCTGTTATACCAAGCTTGGCATGCATTACTCTGGCATGCCAAAGAAGCACCAATGTTAAGTTTTACGAACATAACGCCTTCAATAAGTAAATGATAGGGCAGCAATGTAATAAGACAACATACGGATTTCGCGTACTGTGGGAATCAATCTAGACGAAGCTTTCTGTGTTGCTTGCTTTATTTGACGGTATTTAGCGGTGATATTGACCAGCAATATTTTCGTTTGCGTTTAGCACAATACGAGAGAGGCGAAATAATGTTAAACGTTCGGATGCGATAGCCACTGACATCAGCGTTGCAAGGGTGTTCACTCACAGTCTTGTGGAGGTGCCGCAAACACTGCACTTTCTTCAAGTATTGCTTCATAGATTCAGGTGAGAGCCAGCTCCTCTTTTGTGCGTTTTCGTCAAACTGTGATCCTGTGAAGTCATATCCATGCATTATCTCGTGGCCGAGAAGCTTGTGCAGTGCATGAAACAGAGAGTCCAGGAAATAGGCATGTTTACATTATGATGGCACAATAAAGTTTATCAGTTCTCAAGAAAAAAAAACAAATGCTAGGCAATGGCATTACCATGGCTTCTACTCCATAAGATAAGATTTCCTAAGTGTACATAAGATTCAACTCTGTCAATGCCATTCTCATGTATTGACGCATTAAAATACTATGGTATTGGCTTTGTTTAATTTTCTAAGGAATTGCTATTGAAAATGTTCCCTCAAGCTAAACCCAGAAAAAAAAAGTATGTGTACAAAAAAATTTCTTCGAACAGAATTCCAGTACCTTCTATTCACACAGTGATTTGTCATGCCCCAGGACAGGATTTGTTTTTTGCAAGAGAAGTACCAACATTTTTATGGTTGTTTTGCAACAATAATAAATGAGATGATCGACGCCTAATTAAAACGCAATAATTTTTTTTCTGGGGGAGGTGCTCAGCTCACGGTTCCTAGGTAATCGTAAAGAGCTATGAGTGGTCATGATCATCATAATGAGTCTAGCAACGCCCACTGCAGGGCAAAGGCCCCTCCCATACTTCTCCGACTACCCCGGTCATGTGCTAATTGTGGCCATGTTCTCCCTGATAGCTTCTTAATCTCATCGGCCCACTTAAATTTCTGCCGCCCCCTGCTACGCTTCCCTTCTCTTGGAATGCAGTCCGTAAAACTCACTGATCATCGGTTATCTTCCCTCCTCATTACATGCCCTGCCCATGTCAATTTCTTGTTCTTGATTTCAACTAAGGTGTCATTAACTCGCGTTTGTCCCCTCATCCACTCTGTTCTTTTCTTATCCCGTAAGGTTAGACCCATCATTCTTACTTCCATGGCTCATTGCGGCGACCCCAACCTAAGTTGAATCCCTATTTTTTCTAGTCGGCGAAAAAATCGCTGACATGCCCCTAGGCCTTGTTATACAGGATATACTAGCCGCGTTGCTACCTAGTAAAGCATGCCTACTTTTGCCAGCCATGGCTGATAAATATAACTGTATCGCCTTCTGGTACGTTCTCAGGTTATCAAGAAGCAATTCTAGAAACAATCAATGGAGTCAAATATCGGATTATGGTCTTATGCGTATCTTTTACAAGCACCAAAAGCATGCGCTAAGACTCCTTTAGACTCACAAAATATGTTTGTTATGAAGTATTTTCTTAGACTGAAGCTTCAAGAATTTTGCTTCTAAGCGGCAAGGAGAAAGCAACTTCTTGTCCTGAAAACTCAAGTGTCACTCTTGGGCAAGACTAGCTTTTGGATAGATAATTATGTACTCAAACTTTCACTTGCATAGATAACTTATTGAATTCAAATAATTCGTTCCAGTTTCGCTTTATTTGGCTTTTTTGGGCTAAAAGCAGCTGATTTTGTCTCTCCTACATGCATGCCTTGGCAACTTAAGAAAAAGACAAATGCAATATGCAGGGACTACGTCCCCAAAGCTTTGTTCAAGCATCATTTTAAATATCAAGTCGTTTAGGCACAGATAAATATTATTCATCAGCAGGCCTCGCAAATTATTAGATATTCAATTTTGCAAAAGCTGATGCTCACCGAACCGAGGCTAGCGTAGTTGAAGGCAGGGGGACCGTCTGGCAAAAAGAAATTGTGAAGCAACATTGGCGCAAAGACGACAAGTTGGTTGCTATTAGGCGAGTATATTGCGTTGACGGTGGTGGTTCTGTCCAGCACAACGCTTGTGTTGGCCCAAGCCTGGTGAGTTGCAGCTCTAGTGGTTTCCAACCAAGCATTGAAGAACCGGTCTGTAGGCAAGTCTGGAAAGCTTGCTGTGTCAGCAAAGTAATCATTCATCAGAATGAAGGATAAGATAAGAAAGCAGAAGACCACTTTCTTTCACGTGTTTTATATCACTCCTATCACAGATAATCTTAGCGATCTAGTGGGCCATGGGCATACTATGAAACTGAGTTTGAAGAAATTCTTTTAGAATCCTACTTGGAGAGTAAGTCATTCCCTATGCTTTCTAAAGCGTCCAACACTTACTAAAGATGTGGCACTACCTTGGGCTCAAAATGAAACAATATACGATATGCCAAATTTGTTGACATACGCAATGAAGACCTCTCTTAGTGTGTAGTCAATGTGTAGTGGTTGCAAGCTTCAATGAATAAATATACGAGAAACGACCATCTGGAGCATTTCTTTATGAATACTTTTTTGTGCGTAGCATGATGCAAAATACTATTTATACACGTCAGTCTTGAGCAATGGGGCTGTCATGGGAACAAGTAAAAATGGGGGTAAAGTGGAGTCCACGTTGTAAGAACTTAGCGCAGCTTCTGCCTCCTGGTTGTGCAGCCAGGAGCCATCCAGATTCGCCACAATCCCGGCGCTCACCTTTCCACTGTCACTCTTCCATCATGCTGCTTGCCTCATTCTACTGAAGAAGGACGGACCGCGCAACCATAAATTGCTTCTGCAGTCACTGGCTATCTTTCCCTCACTTCTTTCCCCCCTCAGGTGTGGAGCCATGCTTAGTTAAGTGTATCACAAATATTTGGAATTTTCACTTAAACCACAATCTATCTACTCTTGATGATTACCTGACCAATTGCCACAACTTCACTGATCCAATGAGTGGTATGCACTCATATTGTTTGTTTTCGTGCTTCGGCAGTTAATTAGTCTACAAACAGTCACTCACTGGGCTTTTGATAACACACTCACTTCAGTGTACTATTTTATTACGCTAACATTCCTAGGTGCTTCGCACTCTTTTCGTGGAAAAAGTGTGTCCCTATGTACTAAGTAGGTGCCGCTGTTCGGTGAAACGTTTCCACACCAACTTGAATCACCAGGTATGCCTTACTCAACCTCTTCAGCTCTTCAGCGACCATCTTTGATGCCAAAGGTGTCACTGGGTACTTGAAAGAAGCTGCTGCCGCTCCTAAATGAACGCCTTTACGTGAATTGCGCAATTAGTTATGCGTCACTTTATATGTGCATTCTGCAATGAAGAAAAATCTGGCACAATCAATTTTAGGATGTCGACGGCAATAAGCGTAGCAATGACACATTCTAGCGACACATCGTATTGCCACCATCGAAACGAGTAATGCATAGGGGGAATGTTGAAGGAAGGCTCCTCTTTCGCGTGCCTATAAGATTCATAGACGTCACCTAGCGGCACTACAACGAAGGCTGCGTGTGGGCTCCGAATTCCATGGCACTTGGGTGCATGCAAAAGCTGAGAAGTGCGTGAGCTGGCAACCACCCTTCTCTTTCACACGTCTTTCTGGACAGAGCGCGATCCTTTTGTGCTGCCGAATAGATTGCGCATAGTATGCAAGAGGAGAATTGGGGAGTGACGGCGCCTGAGAATGCTCAGACTTGCTAACTTGCTTGGTGCACACACAGTTGCATCTACTAACTCAAACAAATGGCGGGAGGCTCTTTGAAGAGTGGTGAATATTACGAGCACCCATAGCACCGCAGCTAAAGTGTTTCTGGGGAGAATATTCGCTGCGAAGCGGTACATGTGCAGCGAATATTTCACGCAGTCTCGCCAACACATTGGATTCCTATCCTTCAAAAGCCCTTTTTAGGTTGCATTGATTCCAATCAGCGTAGAAGAAATATAAATAGTATGTTTTGTCATTTTAGAGCTACACATTCTCATTAACACACACCGAGTTACCAATCGTGGTGGTAAAGACCTTTATTGAAAGCACCACACAACTACTGAAAGATACTAAGTTAGCGATGTTAGAGTCAAGAACCTTCATTGAAGACAAGCACAAACAAATACGTATACAGAATGCGCTGAGTCGGCGTCACTAATTCTTTAAACTGAGGTGCCTACAGAGTTGGCATCTAAGTTAACCCTGGTTGAGTAAAAGAAGTTATTCATGGGTACCAAATACCTACACATTGCGAAACACTCAGTGACCTAATTTGTCCTGAAGGTTGACTGGAACCCTGTACACTGAACACAGGTGGAAAAATGCACTACCTAACGGAACATGAACAGCGGTGATTTAGGTAGGCTGGAAAAGTCGTAAATGCAAACATACATGGACAGGTACACCAGGAAAGTACGTGAAGTACCTAAGGCGATTGTGTCCATGACACGAAACGAATATAACTGTACCGACAAATAATGACGACGAGGCGAGAACATATGTTGCACATTGGCTGAGGAATTTACAGATGTCACTTGTATAACACTTCCTAGGCGAGTGTATCCGTCACAACAAGGAAAAGAACGGTAACGACAAACAAAGCTAAAGAAACGATTACACACTACTGAATATTGGAATCGCACCAGGTTAACGAAGGGAAAGCGACGGTGAATCTGAGGATATTCTGCAGGATTAAAAAAACGTCTACAAGTAGATACTAGAAATTGTGGCAACGTGCAGTATGTTTCTCCACTTAGATTTAGTCACAGTGTTCCTCGATGACGTTAATTCTTGAACCTAGTTTTGATATAAATTTAACACTTCTGATTGGTCGTAAGAAACAGCTCAATAAGACTCCAGCTACCATGACTGTTTTTGGCGTCCTCAATACGATGAACAACAATTGCTCTCCCAGAAAGCTTCGTAAACAACCAAACATGTCGCTAGGCCAATTCATTGAAGTCGCGTTGTCGTTTTACCACGAAAGGGTAGGGGATAAAACAGGAAGCCAACAAAATGATACGTCCAATAGTTCAGTGTGTCTACAACTAGAAAGGTAAAGAACCGTAATGACAAACCGGTAGCACGCGACGCATTAGGGCCATTTCACCACTATTGTAAAATATGGCTTATGTGAGTGCGGCGCTAACAAAGGTGGGAAAAAATATTACCAACAAAAAATTAGGACGAAATAAATACCATTACGGTTATTTCGTCAATATTTGAGAGATACAGCTTATATAACATTTCTCAGAAGCGTGTCTCGATACGGAAAAGTTAAAAGAATAGTATGCGTGTACACCTGACGTACGTGGACCTAATATTGGAGAGACATCGCTTGTATGGCGTTTTTTGGAGGGACTATCCACAAAAACAGGATTAGGAACAGATGTAAGAAAATAACTTCTCCTAGACAAATGCACATTAGGGCATTGGCCTAATATTTGAGTTATATTACTTATATACCTTCTATCGTGCGAGTACGCCCCTCACCAAAAGGAAAAGAAATAGCAGCAACAAACGCCAAAGAAGAAACGACTACACATTACGGCAATTTGCTCAATAATGGAGGGTATATCAAGCCAATACCGCCTATGTAACCATTCTTGGCTGAGGTGGCACCACAAAAAAAGGGAAAAATAAGTTGTCATGAATAACGAGACGAAACAACAGATAATGGGCACTTGCCCAATATTGAATATATATTGCTCATGTGATATTTCACAGGGTCAGTGTCTCCATCACAAAAAAGGAAAGGAACAGAAGCGACAAACAATTAAGAAGACAGAATTACAATACGGGCATTTGCCCAATTTCGGAATTCCACAATCGAATAGAGAGAAAACGAAGGTTATCCTGACAATCTTTAGGAATAATTAAAAGCATGTCAACAAAGTATAAAAAGAAATTGTGGGAGCGTGCAATACGTTATTCCACTCAAATTCATCCACCGTCTTCGTAGACGACGTTATTTCAGAAACCAGGTTTTGCTATTATGCAATTGTTCCAGTGGGTCGAAATGAAGACCTAAAAGGACCCCTGCTAAGCAAGAACGTCCGTTTTTTGGCGGCACGGAAGATGCGACAAACAACATTTTCTCCTACAGAAGACACCATAAATAAGCAATGAAGTAGCTAGAGCAACCGTGAAAGCCCGTGGTGAGTTCATCACAAAAAGGGCAACTCCACGAAATAGTATGCAACATTGGGTGAGTGTATTTTTAATCAAAAAGGTATAGAAACGTAGCGATAAGCAAAGAAGGCACTGACACATGGTACAGAGGAATGATGTATAAACTATATATATCGCGCATTGGACAAATTGCCGTAATGCATATTCGTCTGGTCCTAGTTCTAAGTACTGACTTCTAAGTTCTAAGTGCTAGTTATAATTTTAAGGCGAACGTCATACATATAATGGGCATTTGCTCAATATTGGAGAGATATGGCTTGTATAACATTTTGGGTGAGTGTGTGGCAAAAGCGTTAGGGTGACACTTACTCATGAGCCATTATATAGTCCGCATCTTTCCAAAATTGGGCAAATATCCCTAATGTGTTGTTTTTTGTCGTAGTTGGTTGGGGCTACAGCTCTTTCCGTTCTTGTTACAAATATTCTCACCTGCGAAATATTGTTTATGCTACATATGTCCAATATTGTGCAAATGCCACTAGTGTGTTTTGTCTTCCTCGTTGGATCTCACTAGTACTTTTGTTTTGTGACAGAGACACTCGCTGAAGAAAGTGTGTATAAGCTGTACTTCTTTATTACTGGGCAAGTACATTTAGTGGGTACTCTTTGCTTGCTGGTTGTTTGTTGGTACAGCAGTTAAGTTTTTTCTCACAATCAAAATCACCAAAGAACTATTATATGCCATATCTCTCCAATATGTGGTCCTCTTCGTCGTAATTTTTCACTACTGTTGTATTCCTTTTCTGATACAGATACACTAGTCCAAGAAGTGGTAGGTAAGCCATGTTTTCATAATATTGCTTCGGGATAGCATTTCCAATGACGAAGAGCCGAGCAGTAAGAAGACGACGACGACGATTAGGAGCTAGCGCGGG
The DNA here is from genome assembly GCF_023375885.2 of Dermacentor andersoni. Lineage (NCBI taxonomy): Eukaryota > Metazoa > Arthropoda > Arachnida > Ixodida > Ixodidae > Dermacentor > Dermacentor andersoni. Next base: position 7,682,313 of record NW_027314752.1, on the reverse strand, counting down.
CTGTTGCCTCTTGGCCAAGCGCAGTGTATTTCTTTTTGTAAACTTACTTGTACATAGCTTTCGTCTTTGTCTTCCTACGTAACATATCTGGTGGAGGTGGACGTTCCCTGTACCTCGTCATGGAGCTTCGCGGTGGACGGCACGTCGAGCCTTCCTTCATGGCTCCTGGCGACGACAACCCGACTCCGCCGGCTACGACACCTGCTGCCACCTCGACGACCTAAATCACTCTCCCCGCTCCCCGTGATACTGGCGTATTTTCGGGCAAAGGCGGGGAAGACGTCGACGACTGGATCAGCCTGTATGAACACGTCAGCCGCAATAACCAGTGGGGACCTACTATTGTGCTCGCCAACCCAGTCTATTACCTCGCTGGCACACCTAGAGTTTGGTATAGCACGCACGAAGATGAGCTCACCAGTGTGGACTCACTTAAGGCACAGCTTCGATACTTGGTCAGCAACACCTACGGCGCTTTCCGGCCATGTGCAGGCGTCAACAGAGCCCTATGTCACGTACATTCAGGACGTCTTGGCTCTGTGCCGCCAAGTTGACGCTCACATGACTGAGTCCGACATGGTTGCCCACATTCTCAAAGGCCTTGTCGATGACGTCTTCAGCTTGCTCGTTTTGCAACAACGTAGCGACGGTGGATGCTGTTATCAAAGAGTGCCGCCACCTGGAACTCGCTAAAAGCCGACATATTGACCAGCATTTTGCCCGTCTGCCCAACACCTCAGCGACATCCTCCCGTGCCGGCACTCCTCATCCCAACAACAATGCCGATGTTACAAGGATCGTCTAGTGTGAGATCGAGGCCGCCTATCCGGCTGTCTTCGACTCCAGTCCCATCAACACATCTGCAGTCACGGTCTCACTGATCCAGGCAGTGTTCCGCCAAGAGTTCGAAAACATGGGTCTTCACACCATCTGCTCGGCCCATCGTCCTGATAGTCGCCCGGCTTCTTCGATTCCGCCCCATCCCGCATCTTCTTACCCACCACGTTCCCGCAACCCATATGAATGGCACACTGCTGACGACACGCCCATTTGTTTCCACTGCCATCGAATCGGGTACATTTCTCGGCACTGTCACAGTCGCTAGAGTTCCCTGACTCGGCCTTCTTATACTGCCTACTTTCGCCCCCCAGGTGGCCCTTCTCGTCCCTATGCCGCACGCTCCGATAACGCCACCGCTGATTCTCCTGCACCGAACCGCTCCCATTCTCGTTCGCCTTCGCCCCAACGACGACATTCTCGCTCTCCCCAGCCCCGTCACTCCTATTCGTCGACTCCCTTCGGACGCCACTCCCAGCCGGAAAACTAGACGATACAGCGCCTCGAGGTGACGCTGCATTGCTCCCTACGCCGCCAAATCTTCTACTGACGTTGGCCACACATCTGAACCTTCTTGACGTGAAAGTCGATTGTGTTGCTGTGTCTGCACTCATAGACACTGGGGCGCATTTGTCGATAATGAGCGCTGACCTTCGTAACCAGCTCATGAAAATTATCACGCCCGCCGCGACGCCTGTTGCCCATGTCGCCGATGGCGGAACAGCCCCCGTATTTGGTATGTGTACCGCCCACGTCTCCTTCGCCGATCGCTCAACAATCGTGCTATTCACAGTCATCGCTCACTGTCCCCACGACATCATCCGTGGCTTAGACTTCCTCTCCGCACATTCTGCTCTCATCGATTGCTCCCCCAGTACTCTCCGCCTCGACCTGCCTGTTCTGGATCCCGCTGAACAACACCCTACTCGCCTTAGTTCCTTCGACTTCGTTCGCTTGCCACCTTCGGCACTGACTTACGTTGACTTCGTGTCATCCCCACCAGTCCCCGATGGTCACTACATCGCGGCTCCTATGCAAGACGTCCTCCTTACACACGGGATCACAGTACCTCACACAGTTTTATCTATTACGGCGAATTGCGTCTGCCTGCCTGTGGTCAATTTTGGCTTGACGACACAAGTGCTGCCACACGGGATGTCTCTGGCCCAACTTTGCTCATTCGAGGATCACTCTGTAGCACCGATTTCAGTAGACGACAATTCAGCCGATCCTCCTCTACCGTCGCAGTCGGCAACTTGTACCATCGCCAACTTACAGAAAATGATTGCACCTGACATGCCTTCCGAGCACGCTCGTGCGCTCTACCGCGTTCTGATTTCCTACCAAGATATTTTTGACTTTAACAATCGTTCTTTGGCCGAAAGAACGGCTGTGAAACATCGCATTAATACCGGCGATGCCCCGCCTATTCATCGCCGCCTGTATCGAGTACCACCGGCTGAGCGTCAAGTTATTCACACCGAAGTTCGCAAAATGCTTGCCAAGAACATTATTGAGTCGTCATGTAGTCAATGGGGGTCACCTGTTGTGCTGGTAAAAAAGAAGGATGGCTCATGGCGCTTTTGGGCGGATTATCGGCACCTTAACAGGGTTACCAAAAAGGACTTGTATCCCCTACCTCGGATTGATGACGCCCTTGACTGCCTCCCTGGTGCTCGCTATTTCTCCTCTATTGACCGTCGCTCCGGCTATTGGCAGATTGCCGTGGACGACCTCGACCGCGAGAAGACTGCCTTTGTAACACCCGACGGTCCTTATCAATTCAAATTGATGCCGTTCGGGTTTATGTAACGCTCCTGCCACTTTTGAACGCATGATGGACTCCCTTCTTCACGGTTTCAAATGGTCCACGTGCCTGTGCTACTTGGACAACTTTATAGTTTTCTCCCCAACATTCGCTACGCACCTCGAGCGCCTCTCAGCAGTCCTGGACGTTTTTTGGAGAGCCGGTCTGCAACTCAACGCATCGAAGTGCCGATTCGGCCGTCGCCAGATTACCGTCCTTGGCCATCTCGTTGACGCGAACAGAGTGCAACCGGACCCAGGCAAGATTCATGCTGTTACGCACTTCCCTTTTCCAAAGTGTGTCAAGGATACGCGCAGCTTCATCGGCCTTTGCTCGTACTTCCGCTGTTACGTGAAAACTTTTGCGGCCATAGCACGACCACTAACCTAGCTTTTGAAAAAAGACGCTCCTTTCCAGTGGGGTGATAACGAGGCCTCTGCATTCTCGCTTCTAATCGACCTTTTCACAACGCCTCCCGTTCTGGCCCATTTCGATGCTTCTGCGCCTACCGAAGTCCGTACTGATGCCAGTGGTCACGGAATTGGCGCAGTACTGGCACAACGCTAGCGTGACCACGACCGTGTTATCGCTTACGCCAGCAGGCTCCTCTCGCCCGCGGAGCGCATCTATTCCATCACTGAGCGTGAGTGTCTGGCCCTAGTTTGGGCGGTTGCGAAGCTCCGCCCATACTTATATGGCCAACCCTTTTCCGTTGTCACAGACCATCACGCGCTTTGCTGGTTATACTCATTGAAAGACCCTACAGGAAGACTTGGTCGCTGGGCCTTACGACTCCAAGAATATTCGTTCTCCGGCACCTACAAATCTGGCCGACTACACAAGGACGCTAACTGCGTGTCTCGCTACCCGGTAGACGAGGCTGACGACGCCGACAGTAGTACCGCCGACGGCATTTTCTCTGTGTCTGCCTTCGCTAATATCGCCGATGAGCAGTACCGAGAACTATCGCTGCGAGTACTCATCGAGCGTCTGTGCTCTACACCTACCGACGCATCCGTTCGCCGATATGTCCTCCAGGGCGCGATTATGTAGCGAAGTTACTTCCTCCCTGATGGCCCTGATCTTCTTCTTGTCGTGCCAAAACATCTGCGACAGACTGTGCTCTTTGAGATGCATGACGCACCCACTGCAGGACATCTTGGGGTAACCCGCACGTACGAGCGCGTCCGCCGCCGCTTCTGTTGGCCTGGTCTCGCTCGCTCCGTCCGACGCTATGTTGCTGCCTGTGATCCCTGCCAGCGTCGGAAAACACCTCAGGTGCTACCTTCCGGTCATCTACAGCCGATCGCCGTCCCTCTGGAACCTTTCTTTCGTGTTGGATTAGACCTGCTCGGTCCCCTTCCCACGTCATCCTCTGGGAACAAATGGGTAGCCGTCGCAACTGATTACGGCACCCGATACGCTATCACGCGGGCTCTCCCTACCAGTTGCGCCACTGACGTCGCGGACTTTCTCTTGCGTGACATTATCTTAGTGCATGGCACCCCGCGACAGCTGCTTACTGACCGCGGTCGTAACTTCCTTTCGAAAGTTATCGCCGACATTGTGCGTTCCTGCTCTGTTCAACGCAAGCTGACTACCGCATACCATCCTCAAACCAATGACTTGACAGAGCGGTTAAACCGTACTCTTACCGACATGCTGTCCAAGTACGTTTCGAAGGACCACCACGACTGGGACGTTGCCCTTCCTTACGTCACATTTGCTTATAATTCTTCCCGGCACGACAGCGCCGGATTTTCTACATTTTATCTACTCTACGGTCGCGAACCGACCTTGCCCCTTGGCACGGTACTTCCTCCTGCAGCGATCTCAACAACCGAGTATGCGCGCGACGCCATCGCCCTCGCCGACCATGCACGCCAGCTTGCCTGTGCTCGACTGACGGACTCGCAAACCACTCAGTAGCGTCAGTACAACGCCCGCCACCGTGACGTACATTTTTCGCCTGGTGCACACGTCGGGCTTTCAGAAAAGCTCCTTTCGCGATACACAGGGTCCTACCGCGTGCTGCGCCAGGGGACGCCTGTGACGTACGAAATTGCTCCTGTGATCTCAACCTCGTCATCTACTCTGGCATCTAGTGATATCGTGCACGTCAGTAGGCTCAAGACGTACTACACTGCTTCAGACTCCGACCTTTAGTGGCTCCGGGACGCCGCTTTTACCGCCGAGGGTAGTGCTACGGTATAGTATTTCCAATGACGAAGAACCAAACAGTAAGAAGACGAGGGTGATGGTTAGAAGCTAGCGCGGGCTGTTGCCTCTTGACCAAGCGCAGCGTATTTTGTTGTAAATGAACTTGTACATAGCTTTTGGTCTGCGTCTTCCTACGTAACAATATTGCGTAAATTTTCACTGTGTGCATTCGTATCCTCCACATTGTTTTCATTACGCTCCTTTTCCTTTTCGTTACGGATAAACGTGCTCAAAAAATGTTGTATAGTCCATTTTTCTACAATATTGGGCAATGCAGGTATCTGTAATAGATTTATCGTCATCGTCGGCTGCTGCAGTTCTCCTACATTTCGTTACGAATACGCTCGCCTAAGATGAGGTACATAAGCTAAATATCGGCAACACTGAGCAAATATATGCCATGTGTACTTGGCTTGTCGTCGTTACTAGTCGCCACTGTTCACTTTTTCCCAAAGGCAAACTCTCCCTAGAAATTTTTAATATGCCATATGTGCCCAATTTTGTGCAAATGCGTGTAATATGTTGTTCCTTCGCCCTTGTTAGTTATTGCTACGTATAGTTTCCTTCAATGTGATGGAGACACTTGCAAGAGAAAACTCACATAACCGTCATCTCACTGATGTTCCGCAAATGCCCGTAATCTGTATTCCTATTGCCCTATATTTTTCGTAGCTAGAGTTACATAACTTTTTGTGACGTACACATTCTCCCGAGAAACATTATATAAGCCACCTCTCTTATTCTTGGGTAAATTATCGTAATGTGTATTCGGATCGTCATTGCAATTCCTACTAATGTTCTTTTCTTTGTTCTTTATGGATTCACTCGCCCAAGAAATCTCACATAAGCCATGCTACTCCAATGTTGGACGACTGTGAGTCATATGCACTCCCCTGAGCCTTGTTGTTTGTCACCAGTGCTGCTTGCCTTTCCATTTTGTTAGAAACGCACTCTACCGAGAACTGTTCTATAAGCTATCTCTCTATAATATGAAGAAACGTTCCGTAATATGCTTTTGTACACGTTGTCTGTTGCCACTGCTTTTACCTTACTTCTTAACACACCCTTGCCTAAGAAATGTAATCTAAGCCGTATCTCCCAAATATTCGACCTTTGCCCGTCACAACATCCGCCTCGTGGTCAATATTTTCTGCTACTGTTCCACGGCTTCCATGGAATTTTTTTCAACGGACTCATTCGTCCACAAAATGTTTTCTAAGCCACATCTTTCTAATATTGGGCAAATGCCATTTATGTGTCGTTGTTTGGACGCTTTTTGTTATTGCCACTGCTCTTTCGTTTTTGTTACGAGTACACTCGGCCAGAATATGTTAATAAGCAACATCTTTCAAATATTGGGCAAATATCTATATGGTATTGTCTCACTGTCGTTTCTTGTGGCTGCAGCTCATTCCGTTTTTGCAACGGGTGCACTCACTAGCGAATTGTTATATAAACAATATCTATGTACCTTTGCGCAAATAGCCCGTATGTGATTCATTTCGCTATTGTTTGTCGGTATTGTTCGCTTTTCGTGATGGATGCACTCGCCTAAATGGCACATAAGCCATATCTTCGCATAATGGGGAAGATGCATGTAATGTGTGTTTGTTTCGTACTAGCTGTTTCTTACTGTTTCTTCTTTCTCTGCGTACACACTCACCAAAGAAATATTAATAAGCCATATTATTATTGAGCAAATAAATACACATAACGCGGTTTCGTCCTAATTGTTTATCGCCAGTGTTCTTTTCGTTTTTGGCACGGACATGGTCGTCCAAGGAATCGTATATAAGCATTATCTCTTAATTATTAGGCAAATGCCTATAACGTGTTTCGTTTTGTCCTAGTTGTTTGTTACTACTGTTATTTTGCTTTTATTCTTGTGAGCCTTCTCATACGAGCAATGTTAGGTAAGCCATATCTCTGCAATATTATGCTAACCCCATATTGTGCTTTCATCCCGTTTGTTTCTAGCCGCGGTTATTTTCGTTTTTTCAAGGACACGGTCTCGAAAGAAATGTTACTTGAGCCATATCTGTCATGTCTACTTGCCTTCTCGCCGTTATTTGCTGCTACTATTCTTTTCCTTTTTTGTTCTAGATACGCTCAGGCAAAAAAAAATATCTCACATGAGCCATATTTCTACAATATGGGGTCACTGTCCATCATCTGTATTCGAGTCGTCCTCGTTGTTGCTCACTATGGTCGCTTCTCATTTTTACATAGCTTTTGTTACAGAAAGCTGGGCAAACACTGTAATCTGTATTCATCTCGACCTTAGTTTTCTGCCGCTCATATACTTTACCTTTATTGTTATGAGCGCACTCCCCAATGAAAGCCAATTCTCTCCACTATTATGCCAAACTCCTTCATGTGTAATCGCTTCGTCGTCGTTACTTGTAGCTACAGATTTTTTTTTGTCTTTTCGGGAGTGACCCACTCGCCTCGTGCTTGTTTGTGGCTAATATTGCTGTTACTTTTTGTTACTTTCACACTCTTCCGAGTAAAGTTGTATAAGCTATATCTCTCGAATATTGGGCAAATGCCCATAATGCGTTCAGTTTTGTATTGTTTGTCGCCACTGTTCTTTTTCTATAATAGATGCGCTCGCCTACGAAGTGTTACATAAGCCATATCTCTAAAAAATAAATATGGGGTTTTACGTGCCAAAACCACTTTTTGATTATGAGGCACACCGTAGTGGGGGACTCTGGAAATGTTGACCACCTGGGGTTCTTTAACATGCACCTAAATCTAAGTACACGGGTGTTTTCGCATTTCGACCCCATCGAAATGCGGCCGCCATGGCCGGGATTCGATCCCGCAACCTCGAGCTCAGCAGCCTAACACCATAGCCACTGAGCCACTACGGCGGGTCCCATATCGCTTAAAATTGGGCAAACGCCAATGACTTGAATTCAACTCATCCTGGTTGTTTTTCGTGTTTTATTTTCTTTATTGTACAAAATTGTGTGAGATATGTTATATAAGCCATATCTCTAGATTATTGAGCATATGATAATAATATGCATTGGCTGCGCTCGCGTTTGATGCTACCGTTCTTTTTCTTTTTGCTTATGGTCACACTCGGACAAGCAATTCTATATAAGCATTATCTTTTTAATATTGCGTCGGGTCTATCATGGTTACTCGTCCCGTCATAGGTTTTTGTCACTACTGTCACATTCCATTTTTTGTTACAAATACACTCGCCAGGAAGTAGTAAATTGTTACGGGCTACTTTCTGTGTAAAGAGGGTTTATCAAGATGCTACCGACGGTCCAGAGTGCCATCCGAGATTCCGTTATTGCTAGGCGAATGTCTTCTTTTTTTCCTCTCTTACCCCGTCTCCATTACTGCTTGCGGAAAATTCTCAAATCATAGAAAACTTTCACGCTTATAACGCATCCCCTCACGCAGACTAAGCCCACCGCGCAAGTCAAATAGCATCTGGAGCGATGCAGGGCTTGAAGCGGGCAACATGAGTCACTTCAGTCTTTGAAGAGCGTCAACCATTTGAAAGTAGACGCACTATGCGGTTTGTCAATTCGCTCATATGGTCTAACACAACGCAATGTTCCACATAGTGCACCAGTAGTCTTTAACACATCCCACGTTTTCAGGTAGGCGTCCACAGGGACATTAACTCACCTAGTTAATATGTCACGTGTCGGTGTCTGCGGTCGTAATGTGCTTTCGTGCGACCATCTGAAGAAAGAGTGCGCATATAAGCAAGGCAGCGGGCTTCTTCTGCGCGACAGATGGTCTCAGATATGTAGGCACCATTTTGGATCATAAATTGGAAGATCGTATCAAAGGTTTAATGTGGCGGCTGAGCGCAAAGGAGAAAGGAGGGGCTGTTGCCGGTAGTTTCGTGCTGGGTGGCGTTAAATGCATAAGTAACAAAATGTAGAACGCTGTTCCAGTTTTTGTGATCCATCGAGACGTACATGGACAATATGTTCATGAGAGCTCTGTCGGTTCGTTCCGTAAGGCCATTTGTTTGTTGATGGTCGGCCTGGAAGGTCGAAAACTTGGAACAACATAGACGAAGCATCTCTTCAACCACATCTGCAGTATGTCGTTGCAGATGTTGTTGTCGCCCAAGATTGCTAATAACAATTTTCGGAGGCCCGTATCGAACATTGATAAAGCGTTGCAAAAAAAGGCACACGTTCGCTGCAGTAGCCGATGATTTGGCAGCCATTTCACAGTAGCATGGCACGTGGTGAGCCCACACTCCGATCCTACGATTTTCATTAGAGGACCGTGGAAACCGGCCGAGAAGGTCGATGCCGACTTGCTGGAATGGAGTCCTTGGGGACGGCACAGGGTGTAGTCTAACAGAAGTACCTGTGGCACGTTTGCGACGTTGACATTCGTGGCAGCTAGACACGTACTGCCGCGTCGTCTGACGCATATTGGGCCTGCAAGATTTTTCTTGAAGATTGCAAAGCATTCTAGCAGCTCCAAAATGACCGCAGGTTGCTTCGTCATGCATAGCCCGCAAGGTGGAAGTGCACAGATTCTCGGTACCACCAGGAGATATCGTGAGCCTGAGGTAGAATAGTTGTTGTGTAGAAGGACATTACGTGTGCTAAAATGATTGGCTGTTCATTTCTGCTTGGCAGTAAGCTGTTGTTTTACAGTGTCGTCATTTTGATGCCGTCTTATAGGTCCAAGATTGCTATAGCAATCTTGGACCTATAAGACTAACAATAACAATATAATCTTGGACAATAACAATTTTCGGAGGCCCGTATCGAAGACTGATGAAACGTTGCAAGAAAAGGAACATGTCGGCTGCAGTAGCCGATGATTTGGCAGCCGTCTCACAGTAGCGTGGCACGTGGTCAGTCCACACTCCGATCAATCGATTTCTTTTCTTATAGGTATGGAGATTAGGAAACGCGGGCTCTAAGGATACGATGTAGTGGTCACAGTTGTCCGCGTCGCAGTCCGTCGTGGGAAGTGGTAGCCGTGACAGCAGGCAGTCGGCGTCGGCATGCCTTCGACCACTTTAACAGGAAACAGTGAAATCGTACTCCTGCTGACGGAGTTTTCAACGTGCAAGCATGCCAGATGAATCACGCAGATTGACAAGCCGGCACAAAGAGTGATGATCTGTTACAATGGTGAAAGGGCGTCTGTACGGGTATGACCGAAAGCGCTGTAATGCAAAAATCACCGCGACACATTCCTGTTCTGTTATGGTGTAATTGAGCTCGGGCTTGCTTAGAGAGCGAATCGCGTACGCTACGACGTCTCCTTTGGTGTCGAAGCGTTGAATAATACCAAGGCCGACACCACTACCACTAGCATCCATGTGCCGTTCTGTGGGAGCCAAAGGGTCTAAGAGTTAGACAACTGGATGGGACCTCAAATGGCACTTCAGTTCACAAAAAGCACACGCACATTCTGAGGTCCTGTGAAAATGAACGCCTTTCTGAAGCAGACACGTAAGCGGATGCGCAAATTCGGGAATAAACCAACATAAATATGAGCAAATGCACAAGAAACTTCGCAGCTCTTTGACTGAGCGAGATTGCTGAAAGGCTGCGACCACAGCCATCTTCCCGGGATCTGGTCTTCTGCCCTCTTTGTCCACTAGGTTGCCTAGAACTAGTGTTTGGCGTTGTCAAAAGTGACATTTCTTGGAGTTTAGTACCACGTGAGCTTTCCCTAGGCACTCTAGTACAAGACTGAGGCGAGCGTTCTGTTCACTAAACGTACGTCCGAAAATCACGACATTATCCACATAACATATGCAGACATTCCACTTAAAACCACGCAGAATATTGTCCATGAAGCGCTCAAAACTTGCAGGCGCGTTACACAGCCCGAACGGCATCACATTACATTCGAAAAGTCTGTCTGGCGTAATGAATGCTGTTTCTTTTTCTTGTCGGCCTGATGCATCAGAATCTGCCAGTATCGGGATTGCAAGTCTACACTCGAAAAGTATGAGGCCTAAGAAAGGCGATATACAGCATCATCAATCCGTGGCAAGGGGCATACGTCTTTCTTGGCAACGGCGTTGAGGCGCCGGTAATCAACGCAATATCGCCATGTGCCATCTTTCTTTTTGACTGGAATTACAGGGGCTGCCCACGAACTACTCAACTCTTGGATAACATTTCTCTTTAGCATGTCACGGACTTGGTCATTGATCACCTTGCGCCCCGAAGGTGGCACCCGGTAAGGCTTTTGTCGCAGAGGCTGGTGAGATCGCATGCATATGCGATGCTGTACACGAGAAGGGGGAAAGGTTGGCGGAACCTCTTGCTGGCAAAAGTCGAACACTGCGACGCGTTTTCGTAGAATATTTTCCATTTACTGATGTAGATTAATACTGAGCTATTTGTCTATTATAGACATGATGGAAGTGTCCATGGCACATGTATCAGAATGGGACTCATCCTTGGCGTCAGGGGCCTCTGCAAGAATGGCGAGCGCCAGTACTTCGTGTTCACGAATAGCCGCAAGTTTGAGGCCTTCTGGTAGTGTTGTGGTTTTTAAACATGCAAATTGGCGGAGGTATTTCTGTCATAATCGAAGAATGTCCAGCGGCCTTACTTCCAACGGCCTCGCTGACTAGTTTTCCGGCGAAGGCGATGGGTAGCGGCGCCGGGGAGATGGTTTCTCGCTTACGCGAGGGGCAAGCGGTGATGTGAAGCTCCGACGGGGGGCCATTGAACGGTTTCGCAAATTTCCCAGGGACTCGTTGGATATACCACGTGGATATGTGTACGCACAGTCAACACATTGCTGGCCAGATGATGATCGGTCATACATCGGTGGCATACATCGCAACCGCAGGGGAGAGTTATTAGTAGAGTTTGCGGAACAGAATATTATGCGGATAATGAATACCTTCTTCCGCAGGCGGGATAGCCGAAAGTGGACGTGGAGGAGCCCGAACCGCGAGACTAGAAACGAAATAGACTTCATACTGTGCGCTAACCCTGGCATCATACAAGATCTGGGCGTGCTTGGTAAGGTGCGCTGCAGTGACCACAGGATGGTAAGAACTCGAATAAGCCTAGACCTGAGGAGGGAACGGAAGAAACTGGTACATAGGAGGGCGATCAATGAGTTAGCGGTAAGAGGGAAATTAGAGGAATTCCAGATCAAGCTACAGAACAGGTATTCGGCTTTAACTCAGGAAGAGGACCTTAGCCTTCAAGCAATGAACGACAATCTTGTGGGCATCAATAAGGAGTATGCAATAGAAGTCACTGGTAACTCCGTTAAAAAGGATACCAGTACGCTATCGCAGTAGACGAAAGATCTGATCAAGAAACTCCGATGTATGAAAGCCTCTACCCCTACAGCTAGAATAGAACTGGCAGACCTTTCGAAGGTAATCAACAAGCGTAAGACAGCTGACATAAGGAAGTATAATATGGATAGAATTGAACATGCTCTCAGGAACGGAGGAAGCCTAAAAGCAGTGAAGAAGAAACTAGGAATTGGCAAGAATCCGATGTATGCGTTAAGAGACAAAGCCGGCAATATCATTACTAATATGGATGAGATAGTTCAAGTGGCTGAGGAGTTCTATAGAGATTTATACAGTACGAGTGGCATCCACGATGATAATGGAAGAGAGAATAGTCTAGAGGAATTCGAAATCCCACAAGCAACGCCGGAAGAAGTAAGGAAAACCTTGGGAGCTATGCAAAGGGGGAAGGCAGCTGGGGAGGATCAGGTAACAGCAGATTTGTTGAAGGATGCCGGGCAGATTGTTCTAGAAAAACTAGCCACCCTGTATATACACAATGCCTCATGACCTCGAGCGTGCCGGAATCTTGGAAGAACGCTAACATAATCCTAATCCATAAGAAAGGGGACGCGAAAGACTTCAAAAATTATAGACCAATCTGCATACTGCCCGTTGCGTACAAAGTATTTACTGAGGTAATTGCAAATAGAATCAGGATCACCTTAGACTTCCGACAACCAAAGAACCAGGCAGGATTCCGTAAAGGCTACTCAACAATAGATCATATTCACACTATCAATCAGGTGATAGAGAAATGTGCGGAATATAACCAACCATTATATATCGCTTTCATTGATTCAAGCTCAGCAGTCATGGAGGCATTGCGGAATCAGGGTGTAGACGAGCCATGTGTAAAAATACTGAAAGGTATCTATAGCGGCTCCACAGCCACTGTAGTCCTCCGTAAAGAAAGCAACACAATCCTAATAAAGAAAGGCGTCAGGTAGGGAGATACGATCTCTCCAATGCTATTCACAGCGTGTTTACAGGAGGTATTCAGAGACCTAGATTGGGAAGAATTGGGGATAAGTGTAAATGGAGAATACCTTAGTAACTTGCGCTTCGCTGATGATATAGCCTTGCTTAGTAACACAGGGGACCAACTGAGATGCATGCTCACCGACCTGATGAGGCAGAGCAGAAGGGTGGGACTAAAAATTAATCTGCAGAAAACTAAAGTAATGTTTACCAGTCTAGGAAGGGAACAGCAGTTTACGATAGGTAGCAAGGCACTGGAAGTGGTAAGGGAATACATCTACTTAGGACAGGTAGTGACTGCTGATCCGGATCATGAGAGTGAAATATTCAGAAGAATAAGAATGGGCTGGGGTGCGTTTGGCAGGCATTCGCAGATCATGAACAGCAGGTTGTCATTATCCCTCAAGAGAAAAGTGTATAACAGCTGTGTCTTACCAGTACTCAAGTACGGGGCAGAAACCTGGAGGCCCATGAAAAGGGTTCTACTTAAATTGAGTAGACGGGCTATGGAAAGAAGAATGATAGGTGTGACGTTAAGGGATAAGAAAAGAGCATATTGGGTGAGAGAACAAACGCGCGTTAATGACATCTTAATTGAAATGAAGAAAAAGAAATGGACATGGGCAGGACATGTAATGAGGAGGGAAGATAACCAATGGTCATTAAGGGTTACGGACTGGATTCCGAGGGAAGGGAAGCGTAGCAGGGGGTGACAGAATGTTAGGTGGGCAGATGAGATTAGGAAGTTTGAACGGTCAACATGGCTACAATTAGTACATACTGGGTTAGTTGGAGAAGTATGGGAGAGGCCTTTGCCCTGCAGTGGGCGTAACCAGGCTGATGATGATGATGATGATGACATCGGTGGCTGACGCCATTTTGGGGCCACATTGCTGAACCAGGCGATGTGGCCCTCGATACCACAGTTGTAACAGACGGGCAAAGGCGCTTGACAAAATGCCACTCAAAGCGCTCAGCCAGTAGAGGTCATCGAGTTGGCTATGGCAACTCAGTACGCTTAACAGGAGCCGTCCGCCTCTGTGCATCACAGCTGGGGTGAAAACGTTGCTGATTTCGCTGTTCTGACGGATACGTCTCCGGATGTGGCCACGTCGTTCCAGCCACATCGGCGTGCGTGACACACACAGACGGTGGCAAAGTAGTGCAAGGTGCTGCGGGTGCTCAGTGATATACTGGGTACGGTTTTGAACTGTGTTGCACGCTAGTTCATTTTGTAGACGCAGTTCTTCGTGTACTAGTTCCCGAATAGTAGAGACTAGGTCAGTGGACTGACTCATATCGACGCTGGATACAGTTGTCACGTTTGCCAGTTGTCGAAATTCGGGCGCAATACGACGCCTCCTCAACGTCTCAAATGTAGGGCAGTGACGCAGGACTTCTGAGGTGGACGTGAGGTCTTCTCTACCTATCAGAATATTGTAGACGTCTTTTGCGATACCTTTCAGAAGGTGTCCGACTCGGTCGTCCTGAGACATCCACGGGTTTATTATCTTTCACAACTTGAGTACTTTTTCTATATAAGCAATGCATGTCTCTGTAGGAGTTGGAGCTTCTTGCGCAAGTGTTCTCTTCACACATTTTTTTTGGCATCAAGGTCCCGAAACATTTTTCTATTTCCTCAGCAATAAGTTCCCATGTTGTTAAGGACTCTTCGTGAGGCCGACACCACATCAGTGCGGTTTCTTTTAAAAATAAGACGACGTTGTCAAGCTTCGTGACCGAGTTTTAAAAGTTATATCGGCTCACCCAATTTTAGTGCGTAAGCAACTCGTCCACGTCTTCTCTTGCTCTTCCCATGAATGAGCGCGGTTCCATGTAATGGTGTGCGGCAGCAGCTGGCGTTGACCTTTGCGCTCTTGCAGCAGGCTTCGGGTCTGGTCTTCCTTTCTGTGGCATTATGAATGTTGTCGGTGAGAGACCGGCTAGACAGCGGCCCCGGCGAAGTGTGAGCGGTTGTGGCTACGTAGTACGGCGACGTCTTGCACTCCGCACTTCCACCACTCTGTTACGGCTACGCTCTGTGTAGAGAGGCTTTATTGGGACGCCACCGACGGTCTTGAGCGCCAGCTAAGGTTCTATTATCGCTAGGCGAACATCTCCTTTTTACCTCTGTTACCCTGTGTCCCACTACGACTGGCGCCACATACCCAAATCATACAAGGCTTCACGCTTTCATCAATATGAGCCATTTCTCTGTAATATTGGGGAAATACTCGTATTGTGTATTCATCTTATCCTTATTCTTTGTCATTACACTTCTCTACATCTTCTTACGGATGACTGACAAATTGTGTATAAGCCGTATCACTGAATCAATTGGCAAATGCCCGTAATGTGTCTTAGTCTCGTCCTGATTGTTTCTTAATATGGCGGATAACATTTCTGCTAGAAACACAGTAGCGTAAGAAATGTGATATACGCCATATATCTCCAAAAATGGGAAGAAGCCCGTAATGTGTCGTCATTTATTCCCGTCCCCGTTAGTTGTTACTGCTCTTCTCACTTTCGTTACGCAGACACCCGCCTTAGAAATGGTGCGTCAGCCTTATCTCAACAATATTGGGCAATCACCCTCTGTTAGCCGCTGAAAGCTGCAAATGGAGCATTAAAGTTTTTCCTCCCTTCCTTCGGCCATTAGTGCACACGCGAATAAACTAGTAAATCAATTTCGTAGGGAATTCGATTGTAAAAATGAAAAATATTGCAGCAGAGCAGCGAGCATTAGACTACTATTAAATACCGGCGTTTTGCCATGTTCGGATAAATGTGGTTTTCCTAAATATTTTGTTGCTTGTGTTTTTTCGTAACTCCAAAAGAAACAAGAGAAGAGAAAAGCGGCGATGATAAGGCGAGTAAAAATAAGTGCAGTCTCCCAATGTCTAAAACAATATTGCCTAGTAATACATTTCCCTTGGTGGCCTGAATCGTAACTGTGCAGTACAATTTAGTTGTGCTAGTAAGGATCACAAGAGGAGCTCACAGCAGTGGCTCTTTTACATTCCGTAAGTAAAGGGTATTGTAATGGAATATTGTCGCCATCGCCCGCTGTGCCCACGCAAGGGAAATCACCCGTGACCATCTTCTAAAAACCCATGAGAGTCAAAAGTGTTTACTCGCCCTTCCCGCCTGGTTCTTTGGTGCATCTACGGTCTCCATCGCGTAAAATGGGCCTGTCAGAAGAACTGCTGTCTCGTTACACAGGCCCATGCCGAGTGCTTCGTGCCCTGACTCCCGTCACCTATGAGATCGCCCCTGACGCCGCATCTGCTTCCCAGTCCAGTGATATCGTGCAAGTTAGACAAGTGAAGCAGTATCACCCTCCCAGTGATAAAATTTAGACGCTCCGGGACGTCGCTTCTGCCGCTGGGGGATTACGCTACAATATTGTAACAGATTAACTAGCAGTCATTGTGGTGTGGCCATATATATCTATCCTGATGTTACTTATCTCAGATGACATGGTCTACAATTACTCATCAATAACTGCGAATCCACCTGGATTGATATGGTCAGTTGTTCTCCCGCTAGTGGTCACAGAGATTTCATATTTGGTTGCATTTACCGTTCCCTTTCGTCATCAGTCGATGACTCTTTTTATAGTCTTTATCATACTTTACAAACTGTTTCAATAGAAAATAAAAGTGTAATTATAATCCGCGGCATTAACATTAACCTACTCCATGACACATCTCCAAGAGTTATTTATTACACCAGTCTACTGCAAAGCTACGCATCAGAATGCTTAATAGATGTTCCTACACGACAGGTTCCTAATGGCACAGGGACGCTAATTAATCACGCCCTCTCTGACTTACTAACTTCCCTAGAGATGAAATTTCTCGATATTGTCATGACTAATCATTACCCATTGCTTCTACGTTTTAATTATAACTCGAGCCCTCACCTTCTTGCACATTCCAAATAAGTTCTGGACTAAGAGATCTTCATAACTGTCATTGCTAATATAGACTAGTCTTAAATCAAAACTTCTAATGATCCTCGGAAATCATTTTTTTTATTTCTTACTGTAATTATATCACATATTCATAAATTTCGTTGTAAAGGGAAACAAAACAAACTATTGCATTCCATCACAATCCATGGATGCCTAAAAAGTGCTTAGAAGCTTTGCGCAAACGCAATAACCTGTACAAAAAAAGAAACTAAAAATCTACCTTTTATTACAAAATTAAATGCCCGATATAAACAGTTACGTAAGTCTATCAACAGCCATTTAAAAGCGGCAAAAGCGATTATATCTTTAATAGAAAATCTTACAAGTAGGCAATTATACCACACTGAAATATAACATTCTCAACTCCTCTCTAAAGAGGAATTATTGACTAGAACAGGTACAAAAATATATGTACAATAACGCAGAGTGTATCTCCGATTTCCAAATAACCAACGCCTCCTGCTCCTATTTATTTATTTATTTTTTCGTAATGACACACCCTCTCCTTCACAAGTTACTCAACTTATTCGTCTCCCTCACTAATTTTTTCGCGTCCACAGAACCCCAGAAGATATACATACCGCTATATGTCACCTAAACCCCGCCACTGCAGGATTTCATGAAGTTCTACTTGGTACCGTTAAAAAGATTGCGCAGTTAATTTCTGATACATTGCCTTATATTGATAATTTGATATTCAAGACTGGTGTGTTTCCTAACCAGCTTAAGTGCGGTAAGGTCATTCCAGTTCCGAAAAAAGGTGACAGCACATTAAACATAAATACATTACTAACGCCCTTCTTCTACATTACCTTTTTCGTGAAAGTTCTGGCGAACTTAATCGAATTGCGTCTAACCAAGTACGTCACTAAATTAAATATTCGCTCTTCAGCTAATTTTGCTTTCGTAATGTATACGCCACAGATTTGGGACTCATACATCTAACTGACCAATTAAAATATATACGCCGAAGGTGTATTTGCAGGTTCAGTTTCCCTTGATTTAAGAAAGGCATTCGACTGCTTAAACCACAACAGTCATTTTGGTAAGCTCGAGGATATCGTTGTTTGTGAGCCTGCGCTCTTACTACTAAACAGTTACTTATCAAACAGAGTTAAGGTTGCGTCTATGTCTAATGTCTATTCCAGACAATAAACTACTAACATTGGCGTCGTCAAGGATCCAGCTTAGGACCACTAGTGTTTTTGATTTTTAATGATTATCTTCCCTAACTTTTTGTCGTCTACTAAGTGCTTTCTGTAGGCTGATGATGCTACCATAATTGCCTCTGACAAAAACACGTCACTTCTTATTAACAAGATAAATACTGATCTAGAAAATGCTTTAGGTTTCTTCAATGCTAACCTATTACCTATTAATGCCACCAAGGCTAAATTTGTATTTTCCTTACATCAACACAGGGGGCCGTGGAGTTCAGACGTGTCTCACATGGGCTCCCGCTTCTCGTGCTTCTCACCCCGGAACAAGGCCAGTGACGAACGCAAGTGTTGCACCGGTGCAACCGGCAAGACGAGAGTAACCGGCGGACGCTAGCCACTTTCTGGTGAGTGCACCTTGTTTCAAGATATCAAGCGTTATTCCCGACGACCGCCCCGTTAAGCCTAACGCCTGAACCAGCTCCCGAAATCTCACCGGCAGAAGCAACCTCGCGCCGCGCGCCGCGTGAGCACGAGCACACGAGCGCTCGCCCACGCCGCGGCGAAGAGCCCCTACAATGAGCCGAGAAGCAGCTGCTGCAAGCGACATGTCAAACCAGAAAGAAGGTGAAGCAAATGCAATGCAAACAGACCGGACGGAAGAGAACACCGGGGAGGTACCTGGAACTATGATGCAGAAAGCGGCCGAACAATCGGAGCGGAAAGCGGCTGGATCACAAGAAACAAGAAAGCCAAGAAGGACACCTCAAATTCAAAGACGCCGACAAGAAAACCAGCCGATGAGCAGACGCCCAATGCAGCACCTTCACAGCAACAACGCAGACCGAGGATGCCGCCCCTGCCACTTAACGACTTTAAGATCGTCTACCGCCCGCAAGCAGGTCTCGACCTCGCCAAATGGAATACCGTCGCAGTCATGCACGCCATCGGTAGAACGAGTGGACTATCGCAGCAGGACTTCAATGATAAAGTACGCGTACAAGTACAGAGAATCGAAAATTTCATCATCGCAAGCACGGCCGACAAGGAAGACGCCAAGATGCTGGTCAGCATCAACAGAATACAGCTCGGAGGCACTTACCACAATGTCAAAGGCAACATACGAACCCCTGACGACGTCTACCGAGGCGTCATCAATGGCCTCATACCTGGAACAAGCACCGCAGAACTTATGGCAGGAATCCGAGCACCGGCACGATACACCGTCCTTCACGCCCGAATGATGGGTCAGTCGACCGCGGCAGTCGTATTCTTCGAAGGACCGCACGTTCCCTACTACATCATCTTCCAGAGCGTAGACTTCCGCTGCAGACCATATCGCAAGTCAGTGCAGTACTGCCGCACCTGTGGCAACACGGGACACCGCCAAGACGTCTGTCCAAAACCCATCCCAGATTTTTGCTACAAATGCGGCAAGACTGGACAACCACAAGACCATGACTGCAAACCGACCTGCAAGCTCTGCGGAGAAGCGCACGAAACTGCAAGTACAGTGTGCAAGAAGAGACTGAAGCCAAGCCCTCCACCCTACAATATACGGCAACAGCGCCTTAACAGACTACAAGAAAGAGACAACCGCTGGAGCTCCAGCAGTGAAGAGTTCCCGGAGCTGGGCACCTCGGGCACCAGCTCGAGCAGTGTCAGTGCGGGCAGCTCGTCCAGGCGCAGCAGCTCCAAGCCAATACTGCGAAGTGCTTCGCGCTCACGTTCCCGCTCTCGCTCCCGCTCAGTGAAACGCGCGAGCTACGCCGACGCGGTAAACGGCTCGAGCGACTCGGGTGGTGCGAGCAGCTTGGATGCATCGGCCGAAGCGGCAGTCATACGTGTCCTAGAAAACAATCAGCAGAACCAGCAGAGCAAACTGCAGAATGAGCACAGCCAATTGCAAAGCCAGCAAAACCTCATAGACAAGCTACTCCGCAGTCAACAGAAACAGCAAGAGCTCACCGACAAACTGCTTCAAAAATGCAAAGAACAACAAGAACTCACAGACAAGCTGCAACAAAAATGCCAGGAGCTCGAAAACATAAACAGACAGTCGGGAACGACGTTGACCAAGGCCGACGTTGAAGCCATAGTAGATGCAAGGTGCCTGATATTTCAAGAAGCCTTTATGAAGAACATTCACGCCACAATGGAAAAAGTTGTCCAATCAGCAGTCGAAAAAACAGCCGCTACCTTCGAAAACAAGATCGCCACGTTAAACGCCAAAATTGATGGGATCGCACCACAGCTCAGCAATTTTATCGCGCATGTAAAGAACAACTACATCACTAAAGCACAGCTCGACAATTCGCGCCCCACGACTCGGAAGAAGGCACGGGCGAACAGCCACAGCGACTCTCACTCGGTCTTGCCCACTCGCGATCGCCGACGCGAATTCGAATCCTACGACGATGGCGACCCCTAACCACAAAGCAAAGAATCAGTATTCAACTATACGCATATGGCAATGGAACTGTCGATCATACCGCCCTCGACACGCCAATCTACAAGAATTCGTCAAGCTGAATCAACCCGACGTCATAGCACTACAGGAAACCAACACGCAGAACGTCTGACTGCAAGGATACGCCACATATGCCCAAACCCGACGAACTGCCATACTGGTGAAGAAAACTCTCACAGCCCAAAAACATGACGTAGAGAACACCCAGACCGAACACACCTTAATCGAGGTTTTACCGGAACGAAAGACGCAGAAAAGCCTATTCGTGGCCAGCGTGTACAGCCCGCCTCGCGACCAGCTACCGGACTTCGATCACTTTGTGCGAAAAATCAGGAAATCCACGAATGGACACCAACTCGTCATAGCGGAAGACTTCAACGCCTCGCACACGGCATGGGGCTATCATGCCACCACAAAAAAGGGTGCTAGAGTGCATGATGCTGCCCAGCAACACAGACTCACCCTCTGGAATGATCCTCTCCAGACCACGGGGATTGGAAACAGCGTCTCCAGGGACACAAACCCCGATCTAACCTTTACTGCGGACGTCCCCTGGGCAGAGTGGAGTCGACTCCAGGAAACCTTAGGTAGCGATCACCATATCCTCCAATTAGATGTAGCACACACCCGTAAACAGACCAAGACCGGAATTGCACGGCTGACCGAATGGAAATCCTTTAGGGACAAGCTAGATTCCGGAGCAAGCATAACTGACATTGACGAGTGGCTCAAAAATGTATTAGACACAGCAGAACGTCACACCAAGATCATACAACTCGATGCCGATACACCCGCGGTCGACGCGCACCTCCTGCATCTCTGGGAGGCAAGACGTGGCCTCTTAAAGAGATGGAAGCGACAAAAGCTTAACAGAAAGCTAAAAACACGTATCGCTCTCCTTACCAAGCAGGCTGTAGACTATGCGGACCACCTCGCCAGGCAGAACTGGCACGCTTTCTGTGACAAGCTACAGGGGACTCTGAGCACGAAGAGGACCTGGCACCTCCTACGCTCACTCCTGGCCACTGAACCCACCAAAACGAAACAGAAGCAACATCTTCACAGTCTTATCCACAACCACGCCGGATCAGAAGAACACCTCCTGCGCCAACTACAAAAGAAACTATGCGGAGACGCACCCTCTACCGCGTCAACTCGCAGCAAAGAATATACTGGAAAACCGAATGCAGAACTCGACCGACTCTTCACGCAGGCCGAAATCCACGTAGCCCTATCCAAGCTGACTAGAAATACTAGCCCTGGTAAAGACGGGATCGTTAACAAACACCTACGCAACCTACCGCCGCAGGCCATCGAGGCTCTCCTCCGTTACTACAATGAGTGCTGGGAGAAAGGAGAACTGCCTGCTGTGTGGAAACACTCGGACATCACCATGATCCCCAAGCTTAACAAACCTCTCAGCTTGGAGAACCTACGCCCGATTTCCCTCACCTCGTGCGCGGGAAAGCTTTTCGAACATATGGTTCACGATCGCATTACTCAGTACCTGGAAGACAACGGCCACCTACCAGACAGCATGTTCGGCTTCAGACAGCACCTCTCAACGCAGGACGTGCTCTTACAACTAAAAGAAGGCCTTCTAGATCACCTAAACAATCGAAGCAAATGCTCCATAGTGGCAGTAGACGTCAAGGGAGCCTTTGATAACGTTAGCCACGACGCGATCCTCAACAATCTCGAAGACACCGGCTGCGGCACTAGGACCTACGCATACGTCAGAAACTTTCTGATGGACCGCACGGCAACAGTCGGAATCTGCAACATCCGCAGTGAAAGCTTCTTACTTCCAAACAGAGGCACCCCGCAAGGGTCGGTCATTTCACCGCTACTCTTTAATGTAGCTATGATCAAGCTACCCCCACTCCTCGAGACCATACCAGATATGCGTCACGCGATGTATGCTGATGACGTCACGCTCTGGACCAGAGCTACGAACGTTGGAAGGCAAGAAAGTAGCTTACAAGAAGCCGTCGACACCATCGAAAGCTATCTCCGAAACTGCGGTCTCCGCTGCGCCCCAGAGAAGTCTGAGCACCTCGTCCTGAAAGCAAGAACGAGAGGCCGACCACCCAACTACGAAGAGCCCGACCCCACCATCACACTCAACGGGACAACAATCCCGAAAGTCGACACCATTCGAATACTTGGACTCCACATCCACAAAGACGGATCGGGAGCTGCAAGCCTACCGAGACTAGAACGCACCCATTCGCAACTCACGCACCTTGTCAAGAGGATCTCAAGCCAAAGAAGCGGGCTCAAGGAGCAAGACACCCTAAGCATAATACAAGCACTGCTCACCAGCCGCATCACATACGGCACGCCGTACCTGGCTTTAAAGAACGGTGAAATAGAAAAGCTCAACATCATGATAAGGAAGGCAATCAAAGTCGCCCTGGGACTCCCCGCCGTGGCCTCTACATCACGTCTCCTTAAGATGGGCGTCCACAACACGTGGCAAGAGCTCGCTGAAGCACACAAGAACAGCCAGCTAGAACGACTCAAGCTCACGCCCACAGGGAGATCAGTACTGCGACACCTAAACTACGGAGAGACGTATGTCGCAGACACGGACAAGAAAGAGCGAATACCACCGGACGTTCAAGAGTGCATTTGCATCGCACGTGTCCCGCGTAACTTCCATCCCATATATCACAAGAGTCGAAGACAGGCTAGAGCCAATGCCATCAAACGAAGTTTCAAGCATGACCCGAATGCCCGCTACACCGACGCGGCCAAGTATCCGCATCGACACGCGTACGCTCTCAGCGTCGTAGACTCTCAAGGCTCCGAGCTAGCATCGGCAACCATCAAGGCACACAACCCGGAAACGGCTGAAGAAGCGGCAATCGCTCTCGCCACCACTACATGCACAGACTCAGCGGTTATATTCACCGACTCTCAGGCCGCCTGCAGAAACTTCTTGAGGGGCCGCATCTCGGCCGATGCACTCAAGATACTACAAAGACGAAGCACTCCGCTCCCGTACACCTCCGTAACGTGGGTACCCGGACACGAGGGACTAGAGGGCAACGAAGCGGCCCACGCCGCTGCCCGCGAGCACGTCAGCCGGGCTCCCCTCTCCCCACGCGCTCCCGGACCCGCGACAGAAGAGGCGGAGGCAGTGCCCACCAACTATTCGGCCATATTGCAACATTACAGGCTCGAACGTCGAGTGTACCCTCCACCGCACCCTAAACTCGACAGAGAAGAAAGCCTGATCCTCAGATGCCTGCAAAGTAATACGTACACGCACGGAATGATAATTCATCGCCTTTACCCGACGCTCCACGGCTACCTCTGCCCACTCTGCAACGTACCCGACACTCTGGCACACTTGCTCCTGGAATGCCCGTGGCAGGAAGACAGCGAAATGCAACCAGAGACGCACGCAAAACGAGCAATAGAAGCAAACGCCCTCTTCGAAACGTGGGAGGCCAAGCTAACCCTCGGGGACCTGGAAGACCAACGACAACTTGTCGCCAGGGCCAAGAGGGCAGTCGAAGCCAGAGGGTTCCTGGACTAAGGAGCCTTCCCACCTCAGGGTGATACCCGTCCTCGCTCGGGACACTGTTTCGTAAAATAAACGTTTCTTTCTCTCTCTCTCCTTACATCAACAACATTAGGCAAGCTTCCCTTTGTTAACTTTTGGCTCACACACTTTCTTTCCCAGTCTATGCTCATCTTTCGTTGGGATTTCTTTTGACTGCAACTTGAATTATAGAGAATATTTTTCACATAAAAAGAAAATAGCATACGGTATTTCTGTTCAACTAGAAATCGGTGTCCGCCAGGAGCGGGAATGTGCCGTCGGGCCATTGGTCCGAGCTTCCAGTTCTCTTTAAGCTTTCTCTATGCAAGCATACCTTCGTCCTTCATAAATGAAATGAAACGCTGTCATCCTTCATTTGAGATGGAAACGGAGATAGAGAAATTATTTCAAGTCGTTTTTTTTTTAATTGAACCGTGACAAATTGATAGATAGATAGATAGATAGACAGATACATAGATAGATAGATAGATAGATAGATAGATAGATAGATAGATAGATAGATAGATAGATAGATAGATAGATAGATAGATAGATAGATAGACAGACAGACAGACAGACAGATAGATAGATAGATAGATAGATAGATAGATAGATAGATAGATAGATAGATAGATAGATAGATAGATAGATAGATAGATAGATAGATAGATAGATAGATTCAGAATGGCCAAAATTGCTAATTGTTAGAAGAAAGAAGTTAGAGTGACGTTTTAATCCGTGAATGCGGGTGACGCGAAAGCGTATGTATGGTATAGCGCACACGTTGCAATCGGCCGTCGGAGCGCCTAGACGCCTACACTGTCCGCATCACAAACCTTATTCAATAGACCGTTCCATCGGGCGAGGAGGATAAGGCGCGCGGCGACCCTTTCCTCCTCTCTGGCTTGGCGATCCGGCGCGGCGCTGCTTGAAAGTATTGCTGTCGCGTGCTGCGGACCGCTTCAGGAATGTTTTAGATCGTACTTTGTGAAATATGCGCCATGTCCCTTCATATAAGGTCGTCAAGCAAGCCTTTCGGTGCATCGGTAACTACAATAGGCGGAAATATGTCTTCGGGAAAATGTGACGCGCCCCCAACCGCCGCGGTTTATCAGTCGTGGTGTACGCACTTTATCAGTCGCGGTGTGTTGTGAGCTGTTTTGCCTATATCGGTTTTATTTCAACAAAGGAAACCGGTGTCTCTGTATTACCAGCATTAAATGATAAATCAGCTCACTGTCTGATCACTTGGCGTAGGGAGTAAAACATAAAAGCGCATGCTTGCGCCCGGCCCAACCTAAGGCAACCACAAAACGTTTAAGCGGCTGGCGCTATCAAATATTTGCGATGCATCGGCATCATTCTCGCGCGTTTCAAGTCTAGTAGGCTTGAAATTACTTTATAAAGAATGCTAGCTTTCCTGCATGAGGCCGATGGCGCTGCTCAACACAGCGATCACTGCGGTTGGTGAACCAGCACGATACATATGTAAGCTGTGCGCTTCGGCATTGCCTTTTTGTCCTGTATAGAGCCATAATATATGAGAGGGATCGCAAAAAAAGAATGCGATGGCTATTTGTGCGGACAACATTTTCGTAATACGAAAAAGTGCGTCGTAGAGAACGGAACGAACACAACCGAAAAAATAAATTCGGTTATCATCGTCTTTCACGAAAAATCAAGAGAAAACGTGCTAATGCCGCACTGCAACCTTGCATAGTCACGCCGCACAACGTTTATAGATGTAGAACCACTGATTCCATATGCTTGGACCATGCGGTATATAGAACAAAGGTATCTGTAATCCAGCACCTACCACTGCTTAGGACGCTCGCGCCGTTCGTAAACGGTCAGTTTGCTGGACAAGCTTAATTCAGTCTGTAAGGTATGCAGCTATTACTTGCCAAAACGATTTTATTCCGGGGTGGAAACCTCATCCATCGAACCAAGTAGTCACGCAATGTAACCTGCAGCGGACAGTTTGAACGCTTGTCAAAGTATAACAGCTCCTATCATAGCAGAACGGTACCCATGCTGTTACGATCGTCGCGTATGTTTCATGGTTCCTAAACCGCAGCTTAGAAATAGAGGAAATACTGCAATAAGCCCACATTAGTGAATGGAACATTCAGAAATACACAATGAATCTCCGAGGCTCATTATAGGCTCAAATATGCGCGCACACATTGCGCTGCGTGTTCCGTCCACCTCAACGCCAGCAGAAACTCCGGCCATGACGGCTTACACCACTTCAGCACGTCTCACACAACCGTTTAAGAGGAAGCTTTAGCTCGGGTCCAACCCCGACGTGGCCTATTAAAATGCATGTAAAACGCAAAAACGTTTTTATGAGATAACTCCTGGACCAATTTTGATGAAATGTGTTGCATTTGAAAGAGAAAGTTAAATTCTAGTGACTGTTGGAAGCGGAATTTCGATTTAGGGCTTGCATTTTCTTAAAATGACCTTCACATATTTGACCGTTTGAAAAAAATATCAGGAAGTTTACAAATTCATAGCTCTGCATCAAGAACTGATGTCGCGGTTCTGTAAACGGCCTCCATTAGATCATTCAAAGCGGACAAATTCAATTCACGTGAATTTGGTACGTTGGTTACAACGGTTTTGCAAAAGATGTATTTCTCTATGATGAATTTTTTTATATTCATGTGTAACTGATCAATTTTGTCCGCTTTAGATGTACTATTAGATGCAATTCACAGAATTGTATTATCGTTTTTAGTGGTTGAGTTACAGAGTTGCAAACTTTATAGTTTCGTTTTTTTGAAAATTTTTCATTTTTGCGAATTTTTAATAAAAAATGTACGACCTAACTCGAAAATTCGAAAGCAACGGTCACTATATTTTAAGTTTGTCTTTTAAATGCAACAAACCTCGTCAAATTTGGCGCAGTGGTTGCCGAGAAAAACGAATTCTCCTTTTACATGTATTTAGATAGGAGCATTCAAGCTAAAGCTTCCTCTTAACACGTAGAAGTCGCACGTCATACTAAACAGACCGCACGACCGCGAAAACAAACGCCATAACCTACCGCCGAGCGTATACCTGCCATGCAAAAGACCGCTTTCACGCAAGCCAGTATGGCGCTGCTCATAGGCGGCGCCACTGCGTTCACAATATGGCGGTGCCTATGAAAAAACGGTGTATACAAAGCAGCCGCCGGACTATACTCCACACCCCACCCCCGCCCCCCCGAGTAGGAAGACAGCGCACTTCCCTGTTTTCCCCTCTGGCACCCGCGAGTCACGCGCCATGGTCGGGTCACAGCAGCACGCTTTCACTCGCACACAACGTACGGTGCGCAAGTATGATGTTATGACCAGATGAACGCGGTACGTCCGAATTGCAAACAAAACTTGTAGCAACTGCCCGAAGAGGTCAAGCCAGTGCACTCAGGGCATGCACACTTTTATGTTCCAGCTATCACCACAGAGGGAAAAAAATAAACCACAGCGTTTTCGACCATGAATCTCGCGACCGGAGCTACTGTAATTTGGTCGCTCATCTTAATTTGTATTTTTTCTGCTAGGGGCGGTCAGCGCGAATAAATATTTGATCTACAAACGTACATATTATAACCGACAAACATAATTGACAGGTCAGTTTGTTACAAAATAAGTAGACAGTTGTTTTATTGGACTTCTGTTTTTAGGGTCCTTTATTACTTCAACCAAGGTGTTGAGACCTCACTGACATCTGATATGTGGCAGCACATTGGTACAGATTGCAATACGTGCCGTCTATCGATTCAAATTGTACGGCGATAATGTTTCTGAGCGATGTGGTCGTTTTCTTTGAGCACTATCACGCAGATTCATTGTAATTTGATAACAATAATACCTCCGTCAGTTTATGCGTCTAACGTTCCACAGCCGCCACAAAGGAAACGTGTTTAAAGACGGTGAATATTATCAGTTGCGGCGCTTTACTGCCACAACAGCTGCATGCACGGCTTCCGTCGTTAGTGATGTCCTCGCGTCTGGCCGTGTAATGACGTGTTGCTTTTTAAAGAAACGTGCTAGCTAGCCTGAAAATTCGCCGCTCGAAAAGAGCATATTCCGTTTGTAAACTGCCGACGACGATGGATTAACCTTGCAGCCTGTGGGTTCGTGCGCCGGTGAGTAAAAAAGCATCACTTTGCATTTTTACCTTTGAATTTTTTCGCGAGCGAGGCGTACAAAACACACTCCAGTAGTCATTTCTTAAAAGTAGAAAATAATAATCATATACTTATTGCTCTTCAAATGGAATTAAAACAAAGCTCTTGTTATTCTCCCACGTTGCTAAAATTCCCGACACGGAGTACCGCATAATTCATACATAGTTCTGACTGTTTCTACATAAATGATAGGCTACGATAAATTCACTTCATGATAGTGCAAATATACTTCCGGTGATAGTTGCAATAATTGCTTTGCGCGCATAACAAGATTACTGTTTATTACCAAAAATGGCTGTAAAAATTTCATCTAATCGAGGCTTCGCTAAGCACAACCCACACAAGGACACCATTGAAAGAAATGGACACTCAAAACAGTCTTGTGTACGTGTGGGCTTTTGTGTCATGGAGCGTTTAGTGCATTATGCTTAGCCATACATGAATCACAAGGTCATACATACTTCCACCATAGTAATTGAGGCTCTTTTTTTTTTACTACAGCCTTCAAGACGCGGGTCAAATTTGTTCGCCCCCTTTGAACTGAATTGTCTCAGGACGTACAAGGCTGCAGTGAATGTTTCAACACTGCGCCGGAATCCTCACAAAGTACGTTTCCGAACACTTCACCTAGAACCGTCATTTGTTCATTTATTGAAATGAATTTTGTTTCACCACGTATTTCTTGCATGTTTGTCATGGCTTCATCATTTCTCTTTCCAAGAAAATGGACAAAAGAGCTATTATTGGCTTGCAAGCTGCCTATGCCAAGCCACAAGAAGCTTGCAACACTCACCATAATGACAACAGGTCCATTGGCACTATGTGCTTCGCCAAAAAATGTTCGCAGGGTTACCAGATAGAGGGGGTGAGCAACCGGAAAGCAGCAGTGTACAGTTTTGTATCGTACCGAGCGGCAATGCTAAATTCTTACACACAATCTTACTTCCATTGAAGGGCGTCTCGTGACAACATGAGCAGTAACATGTTTAATGTAAACTTGACGTAATAGTTCTGCGGAAACCCGCAAGTTGGAGAGTAGTAATTATTGACGGAAAATTTATGATCGGGGGCATATCTGGTTTCCCCTCCAGAATGTAGACTTGTTCCTTTTCAAGTTGTTATAGCGATGACAACCAGAAGAGAAAGAATGTAGCAAGCTCCTATGTAATACTTCACAAACTTTGTCAACTGCTTTTTGTGAATCCGTATAGCGGGCATTACTACGGAGTATCTGGTACTCCCTCACAACGTTAATTTGTTACGTGAAAATGCAAATTATTTTAGAACCTTCATAAGCACTCAGGTGCAGCGGTGGCGTAGAGGTAGAGCACCCGCCTTGCGTGCAAGAGGTCCTTGGTTTGAATCCCGGTGACGTGCAATTTTCCACTGGTATAAAAAAATTCGCGCGTTAATAAAATTGCATAAAGAGGCCTGGGGTGTGGCCTGATCCCGGTGACCAGAACCGGTAACGCACTCCCTCACCAGAGCAGGATTGGCTACCCTGGTGCATTACTTGGCGACAACCTCCTATATGAACACAACAGCCAAACCCCGCCCCTCAGTCCCCAGCAGCTGCGAAGCCACTGACCATGGCAGCGGTCAGACCTGCGACGCAGCAGAGGGTGCTAAGAATACCTGGCTCCAGGCAGGCCGCCATTGAAATATGAACCTGGCAACGTTTAACACTAGATCGTTATATAGTAAGGCGAGTCTAGCAGTGCTATTGGAGGAATTAAAGGGCAGTAAATAGGATATAATAGGGCTCAGTGAAGTAGGAGGCCAAAAGAAGCAGATACAGTGCTAAAAACCGGGCACGTCCTGTGCTACCACGGATTAGCGGAGAGACGAGAACTAGGAGTCGGATTCCTGAATAATAAGAATATAGCTGGTAACATACAGGAATTCTATAGCATTAACGAGAGGGTGGCAGGTCTTGTCGTGAAAATTATTAAGAGGTATAAAATGAATGTTGTACAGGTCTACGCCCCTACATCCAGTCATCATGACCAGGTAGTCGAAAGCTTCTATGAAGACGTGGAATCGGCGATTCGTAGAGTGAAAACAAAATACACTATACTGATCGGTGACTTCAATGCCAAGGTAGGCTAGAAGCAGCCTCGAGACAAGGCAGGTGGGAAATATGGAATAGGCACTAGGAATAGCAGGGGAGAGATACTGGTAGAGTTTGCGGAACAGAATAATATGCGGATAATGAATACCTCCTTCCGCAGGCGGGATAGCCGAAAGTGGACGTGGATGAGCACGAACGGCGAGACTAGAAATGAAATGGACTTCATACTCTGCGCTAACCCTGTCATCATAGAAGATGTGGACGTGCTCAGCAAGGTACGCTGCAGTGGCCATAGGATGGTAAGAACTCGAATTAAACTAGACCTGGGGAGGGAACGGAAGAAACTGGTACATAATAAGCCGATCAATGAGTTAGCGTTAACAGGGAAATTAGAGGAATTCCAGATCAAGCTACAGAACAGGCATTCGGGTTTAACTCAGGAAGAGGACCTTAGCCTTGAAGCAATGAACGACAATCTTGTGGGCATCATTAAGGAGTGTGCAATAGAAGTCGGTGGTAACTCCATTAGACAGGATACCAGTTAGCTATCGCAGGAGACGAAGGATCTGATCAAGAAACGCCAATGCCTGAAAGCCTCTAACCCTGCAGTTAAAATAGAACTGGCAGAACCATCAAAGTTAATCAACAAGCTTAAGACAGCTGACATAAGGAAGTATAATATAGATAGAATTGCACAGGCTCTCAGGAACGGAGGAAGCCTAAAAGGAGTGAAGAAGAAACTAGGAATTGGCAAGAATCAGATGTATGCGTTAAGAGACAAAGCCGGCAATATCATTACTAATATGGATGAGATAGCTCAAGTGGCTGAGAAGCTCTAGAGAGATTTATACAGTACCAGTGGCACCCACGACGACAATGGAAGAGAGAATAGTCTATAGGAATACGAAATTCCACAGGTAACGCCGGAAGAAGTTAAGAAAACCTTGAGAGCTATACAAAGGGGGAAGGCAGCTGGGAAGGATCAAGTAACAGCAGATTTCTTGAAGGATGCTGGGCAGATTGTTATAGAGAAACTGGTCACCCTGTATACGCAATGGCTCATGAACCGGAATCTTAGAAGAACGCTAACATAATCATAATCCATATGAAAGGGGACCCCAAAGACTTCAAAAAAAAGAATAGAAAGATCCGCTTACTGTCAGTTGCCAACAAACTATTTACTAAGGTAATCGCAAATAGAATCAGGAACACCTTAGACTTCTGTCAAGCAAAGGACCAGGCAGGATTCCGTAAAGGATACTCAACAATAGACCATATTAACATTATCAATCAGGTGATAGAGAAATGTGCGAAATGTAACCAACCCTAATATATAGCTTTCATTGATTACGAGAAGGCGTTTTATTCTGTCGAAACCTCACCAGTCATGGAGGCATTACGGAATCAGGGTGTAGACGAGCCGTATGTAAAAATACTGAAAGATATCTATAGCGGCTCCACAGCCACCGTAGTCCTCCATAAAGAAAGTAACAAAATCCCAATAAAGAAAGGCGTCAGGCCGGGAGATACGATCTCTCCAATGTTATTCACAGCGTGTTTACAGGAGGTATACAGAGACCTGGATTGGGGAAGAATTGGGGATAAAGGTTCAGGGAGAGTACCTTAGTAACTTGCGATTCGCTGATAATATTGCCTTGCTTAGTAACTCAGGGGACCAATTGCAATGCATTTTCACTGACCTGGAGAGGCAAAGCAGAAGCGTGGGCCTAAAAATTATTCTGCAGAAAACTAAAGTATTGTTTAACAGTCTCGGAAGAGAACACCAATTTACAATAGGTAGCGAGGCACTGGAAGTGGTAAGGGAATACATCTACTTAGGGCAGGTAGTGACGGCGGATCCGGATCATGAGACGGAAGTAATCAGAAGAATAAGAATGGGCTGGGGTGCGTTTGGTAGGCATTCTCAGATCATGAACACCAGGTTGCCATTAACCCTCAAAAGAAAAGTGTATAATAGCTGTGTCTTACCAGTACTCACCTACGGGAAAGAAACCTGGAGGCTTACGAAAAGGGTTCTACTTAAATTGAAGACGACGCAACAAGCCATGGAAAGAAGAATGATAGGTGTAACGTTAAGGGATAAGAAAACAGCAGACTGGGTGAGGGAACAAACGCGAGAACAAACGCGAGTTAGACTGGGTGAGGGAACTGCTCCGTAGTACAAATATTTCTGAAGCGGCGCGGCGCCGCGCTAACCCTAACTCGCCGCACCTGCACCTCTGAAATGCCGCGGCTCACGAAGACCCGGCAGCCGACAGCCACCAATGCCGCACTGCCCTCCTCTTCTACCGCCGGCGGTGCCACTGTGCCTACTCTGTCAACGCTGAATGTTACCAGCGACGTTACTAATTCTCAAATTGAGGACGACGCAACGAGCTATGGAAAGAAGAATGATAGGTGTAACGTTAAGGGATAAGAAAAGAGCAGATTGGGTGAGGGAACAAACGCGAGTTAATGACATCTTAGTTGAAATCAAGAGAAAGAAATGGGCATGGGCAGGACATCTAATCAGGAGAGAAGATAACCGATGGTCATTATGGGTTACGGCCTGGATTCCAAGGGAAGGGAAGCGTAGCAGGGGGCAGCAGAAGGTTAGATGGCGGATGAGATTAAGAAGTTAGCAGGGACGACATGACCCCAATTAGTTCATTACCGGGGTTGTTGGAGAAGTATGGGAGAGGCCTTTGCCCTGCCGTGGGCGTCACCAGGCTGATGATGGTGAAGCACTCAATGCACTTTTGAAGAAACCTTATTTAATGTTGGCTGAAACCCTGGCAGTCACTCTTCAGTTTATTATTCAGTTTTTTTTTTGTTTAATGTACCCTCAGGGACATATGGCAATAAAATGGATAGTGGTTACAAAGTTGTAGAGTAAAGCAAACACAGATACAAGTGCAGTGAATTCTGGTAAAGTAATTACTCTCGTCACTAAACAATATTAGCTAATGCTTGGAAAAAGGTGTGATATTGGGATGGCTGCAATATCTGAGGGAAGATGGTTCCATTGCTGAGATGTAGGCAGGTTGAAAGATTGAAAGAAAGACTTCATGTAACATGAACCGATCTCTACCTTACTGCGATGATCAACACGGTTTGAAATGTAGTGAGGTCGCCATACGAAATCGCCGGGAAGTGTGGTGGGATGGAAACTTTTATGAAATGGCGAAGGGGGGGCCGGCGACTTTACGGGTGTTAGCTAGGGGAACAAGCGCTAGGGGAACAAGCGCTTCATTGAAGTACTCGTTGTAGGATTAAAAGCTGAAAGAACGAAACGAGTAGAGTAAATTATTTAGATGAACTCTACTAATATCCCATATACTGCAGATGCATATTTAAATTTGAACGTATTAGAGTCTTGTAAATTTGTAGTTTTCAAGTAGATGGTTCTTTGAAAAAGTTGCGCCACAAGTACCCGAACATCTGATTAGCATTTTTCATAAAGTATTTTATATAATAGTCCAAATTAAGTAATTAGGGATGTGTATACCCAGATATTTATCTGACATGGCGAAATCTGACAGAACACTCTTCAGGTGGTAAGTGCTAGGATTAGAATTAGATCTGGATACCCGCGATATGTCACATTTGTTAACTACAAAAGGCTCATGTATGCTTTGATGAAGTTGAGAGTATGACGGAAGCCCGTCTGGTCGGGATGATGCATACTTAAAAGAAAGAAGTCTGGACACCAACCAAAAATGGCTTAAAAGAATTACTTACATTTCGGCTCCCCCACGGGAGCCTTGTACACAATGAAAGAAGCGGCAGAGCTGGCGCGCCTTTTTATGTGCGTCTCAAAACATGATTAAGGCACCTGGCATACATGGGCGGCAGATTGCCTTGGTTGCGATAAAGAGTGTGCGGCGTGGTTTCGATGATTAGGGACTCAAGATAAAGACGCGAAGAATGATTTCGTTCCTTGGCAATCACACGAGATTTCTCCCAGTTAATCTTATGTGATGTGGCTGCGCAGTGCTCGGCCAAGGCATTCGATGCAACGTGTCGTTTCTGGACTTCATTAATGTGTTGCTTAAGTCTTGTTTTGAAGTTGACGCTTTTGCCGACGTAGACATACGACAGTCCGCACACGGAATGGCATACACCACGCCTGAGAACTTGTCCTATTCAAAAGGGTCCTTCACATGCACGAGCTCGTGTCTAAGTTTGGGGGAGGGCACGTGCGCAGCCTGCACGTCATATGACCGCAGGATGCGTGCAAGAGTCTTGCTTATGCCGGGGACGTACGAAATCGAAGCCCGTCTTCTGGGGGGTCCAGGCTGAGTGGGTACTGTGCGAGCCAGCTGGCGCCCTGCTGAGTCAATAACCTACTCGGGGTATCCACAAGCCATTAATTCCTTCCGCAAAAGTGCATTGTCCGCCATGTGGTCTTCCGCTGTTGTGCACACGTTTTTTGCCCAACTTATGCGGAATACAACTGAATTCAACTGAACACGCCTTTGAATGCTGCACCTTTGACTTGTTTGAAGACACAAACCGAGACGTTTTCTTTTTACATGAAACCATAAATTGCATTTCCCAAGGATTTCTGAGCATTACTTGACGTTGTATGTCTATTTAGTGTCCTTGTTTATTCACACAATATCTGCAAACGTCCTCTGAGCACGGTTGTCTTCATAACGTTCCTCGCTTTCCTACGAGTACTCCACTTGCGCCGAAGCCTTTCCTGCTTTACCTGAACACTAAGTGTGCCGCAGAAATATCAAGAGCAAACAATGTGCGTTGTAAAATTAGGCATAACGTATATTTTTATGCGAAGCATATTACGAGAGCACAACCCAGCTCCTCAGGCGCGGCGGTGTTGCTTCAATGACCTTTGACCCCATGCCATACCACGTGACACCGTGACGTCACGACAGAGGAGAAACGGGACTCCAACTCGCGCCGTCGCTCGCGGCGTCGCGGCGGTATATAAGCAGCTGCGCTTGCCTCTGCTAGACATTTTCTAGGTGGCTTTGATCGGACACGGTGAGCGTCGAGCAACGCAGCGTTCGGCGCGACAACGAAATTTCTAGGTGGCTTTGGCTCAACTCTTGCAAGATGGGCTGGGTGGGAATCGAACCAGGGTCTCCGGAGTGTGAGACGGAGACGCTACCACTGAGCCACGAGTACGATGCTTCAAAGCGGTACAAAAGCGCCTCTAGTGAATGCGGTGTTGCCTTAGAAACGAGCTGTTCTCGTGCGTCGCTTGCTCAGGCGCACATTTTGTTGCCCCGCCGAACGCTGCGTTGCTCGACGCTCACCGCGTCCAATGCGGGGCGCGTAGTCGCTGCGCCGTAGTCCATTGTCTTACACCCCTTGGCGGGTCGACGGGAACGCTGTCGCGTTCCACTCTTGAAGGCGAAGCAGAGTAACGCATGAGTTGTTTCTTCGTCTAGCCGAACCAAATATAGCCAAGCAACAGCAGTTCACCAGGCTAAACAGTGGTTCAACAACTAAAATAAAGGCTAGTATGCTTCGCATCCTGGGCTTAACCTTAGCTAAGCCACAGCCATTTTTTTTTTATTCCTACCCTTCGTACCTCTAGCCATTGTGTTATTAAAACAATGGTATGTTGCAGCTCGAGCTTATCTTGCGGAAAGTACATCATTGCTGAGCAATTTTCACGTTTTTAATACCATTTTTTAATGTAGCTGAATTGGTTGAACGCAGATAATATACTATAAAACACGTCAAGCCGCACTGTGTGCAATACAAGTACGAGGGTAGTCCAGCAAAAATATTCTTGTGTGAAGCTTCATTCTCTTTGCTTTTGGCTGAACATAATCAAAAAACTCAATTTGAGCTTTAATTTTTTATAAATAGATGGCTATCTGTGTTTCTGTATTTTAAGAACTCACTGACTGACAGCATTAATTGCACCTGACCGGTACGGAAATTTCGGAATGTACTGCTTCATTCACTATGACAATAAACAATATAAGCTGGCATGTTTTAAATGCTTTTTTGCCAGTTGAGGCCTCTCCGTCATTTGGCAACATAATAATCTGTACTCATGTTAGAGTGCCGAACACACTACTGCCACCTCGAAAGTGGTAAGAAAGCGCCCAAAACCAGCAGGGGAGCGGCGCTGCGAGCCCGAGCAGCCGCTACCGCCGCGGCAAAAGAGACGCTCAATTGAGGGATCGCCAGCCATTTGTTCGAAGACGCGACTAAGAGCGGACATGAGAGAGAAAATTGGGGTCCTTTTGCTCCGTCAATTTATCATTCTGCCTAGGCACTGCGGAGAATGCTTCTTAGCGCGTGTTGTTTGCATTTGTCCCCTAGGCATACCGGCATTGCGGAGTGTGGTCGAGTTTGTTTACGCTCCGCCGCTGGCTGCCCGCGCGGTGAAGCAGTGGGCACGGACGCCCATTTTGGTGATAACTTTGTCTGAAGGAGCAAGGTTCTGACTGGTGTTGTATAAGTCGCGGTTCGCTTTTTTTCGTCACGACGAAAGATTGGATTTTCTACAAACATATCTCCTGGAGGGCACATGTAACCGGTAGATGAAGGCCTCAGCAAAGCACCTGAGGTTATAACAAAGCAGGCGGCGCAGGATCTCGATGGCACCATGGTGTAACGGGGAGATCAATGTTGGAAGCAGGGCGGCCCGTAGGTTGGGACCACGGAGGCAGATGCGTGCCATGGGGCGTTCGCATAAAAAATTGGATGTCCGCTATTGCGGACTGCCGATCTTGTACACCCTTGGCACACGCAGGCCTCGGCGAGCCCCAGCCCAAAGACGACTACGGGTTTTAGCTTTGGTGGCCCCGTTGTCGCTTTGGTGTTCTGAAGGCGCCGCCAATAATGCGAAGTAATGAGACGTTGTTTTAATTAGTAAAAAAGCGCAATTGACTAAATACATTTACGTTCAGCCGCCAACTTGTGATGCTAAGTTCAGCGCTACCGCGCCCCGCGACTTCTGCAACACAAGTCAGCCTTTTGCCTCTCAAAAAACGTCGGACAGCCTTTCTCGCACCCGCGGCGCTCAGTAAGTCGTCAGCGGCGGCCTTTCAGCGACTTGCTTTCAACCGAGGTTGCTAAGGCGCAATCTACACTGTCAATATATGCGGTCCGGGCTCTACCACAGTCGCTATTAATCCCACAGAAACATCTGTGATGTTATTTACAAGATACATCGCCGTAAGGCCCGAGAAAGCGAGGGTCCGCCACGACTGATTTAGCACTGTTGCCGCAGGTGCGAGACAGTCTGTCCGACACGGCAGTCGCCAAAAGGGTGTCCGCTGCTTCGCCTAATTCGACCTCACTCCGCAATGCCGGGTCCCCTAGGGACAGACGCTCGCTACACGCGCTAAGAAAGCTCCTCCGGTATTCCTAGGCAGAATCATATATCCAAGGAGCAAAAACCCCGACTGTTTCTCACAAATGGCTGGCGATCCCTCAAATGAACGTCTCGTCAGTGGCAATATTTCTTACTACGTAAAAATTAAGATGTTAGTTTGATTTTGTGAGCGCCATCTCTCGGTCGCATACTTTAGTTAACAATGTCATCACTACTCCTATTTTTTTGCACTGTGGAAGGTACACATTCCCTTCTTCAAGTTTATATAGCTGTTCTGTGGCACTCCTCCGTCTGCCTTTCTCCTCGCGATGCTTCACCTCGTTTCTCCTTCCCCTCTTACTTCAATGCCACCTAGACTTTCCTTTAGGCGGCACTGCATTGCCACGCGCTTGGCGCGCAGCTCGTACACTCCCTGGCGCGTGATTTTCTTCACTTCTAGGAGCCTTTCTTCTCTGCTTCATTCGTGATTTCGAACAAACATTATTCGCTTGCGCTTGCTGGCCAGTTACACCTGCACGCACGGGAAAAGTTCTGCACAATGAAAACGTGCACAATACACCGGGCCGGCGCTTTCCCTAATGATGAAAGATAAACTTAGTAAAGCATACTGACACGTACACTTGCTTATATTTCTATAGTGACCACTTTTCACCGGCTAACAAATATTGACCTTTATCGCTCCGTGCAAGACATGCATGCAAGATTTGGAACTTCATTATCATCAACATCATCATCATTGTCATCATCAGCTTGTTTTGTGTCCACTGCAGGACGAAGGCCTCTCCCTGCCATCTCCATTACCCCTGTCCTGCGCTAACAGATTCCAACTAGTGCCCGTGAATTTCCTAATTTCATTACTCCACCTAGTATTCTGTCGTGCTCGACTACGTTTCCTTCTTTTGGTATGCATGCTGTAACCCTAGTGGTCCAACGGTTATCTAACCGGCGCATTACATGACCTGCCCACGTGCATTTTTTTCTCTTCACGTCAATTAGAATATCGTCCGAACCCATTTACTCACTGATTCAAACCACTATCTTTCTTTCTTTTAAAGTTATGCCTAGCAATCTACGTTCCGTCACTCTTTGAGGGGTCCTCAAATTGTTCTCAAGCTTTCTTCTCAGTCTCTACGTCTCCGCCCCATATGTCAGCACTGGTAAAATGCACCAATTTTAAACAGTCCTTTCCAATGATAATTGTAAGCTTCCAGTCAGGAGCTGAAACTGTCAACTGTATGCGATCTAACCCATTTTTATTTTTATTTTTTTATGAATTTCCTTCTCATGATCAGGGTTCCCTGTGATTATTTGAGCTAGGTAAACGTACTCCGTCACAGACTCTAGAGGCTGACTGGCGATCCTGAACTCTTGTTTCTTTTCCCGGCTAATCAGAATTATACTATGTCGTCTGCATATTAATCTTCAACCCCACTCTTACACTCTCTTTGTTGAGGTCCTCAATGATTAGTTGTAACTCGTCTGCATGGTTGCTGAACAGAATAATGTCATAAGAAAACCCAAGGTTGCTGAGATATTCGCAATTGGTCCTTACACCTAAGCTTGAATATTTCCTCCAAGCACGCAGTGAATAGCACTGGAGAGATTGTGTCTCTTTGTATGACCCCGTTTTTTATAGGTAGCTTCTTGCTTTTATTGTGTAAAACGAGGGCAGCTGTAGAACCTCTGTAGATATTTTCCAAGACATCTACGTAAGCATACTGTACTCCTTGATTACGTATTGCATTTCTGACTGCTGGTATCTCTACTGAATCATATGCCGTTTCGTAATCTATGAAAGCCATATAAAGAGGCTTATTGTACTCTGCGGATTTCTCGATAACCTGATTAATACATGGATGTGATCCATTGTAGACCACCCCTCATGAAGCCAGCCTCCTCCCTTGGTTGACTAAAGTCCAGTGTTGCCCTTATTCTACAGGAGATAATTTTGGTAAATATTTTATATATTACTGGGAGTAAGCGAATGGGCCTATTATTTTTCAGTTCTTTACGCCTCCCTTTGTGAGGATTAGAATAATGTTTTGAATTTTTCCAGTTTTCTGGGACCCTTGCAGTGGACAGACCACACGTATAAAGAGCCCCAAGTTTCGCTAGCAATATGTATGCTACATCTTTGATTAAATCGACTGTTCTAGCTTCTCTTACCACTCTTCCTCGTTTCAGGTCTTGCAAGGCCTTCTGAGCTCATCGCTAGTTACAGGAGGAGTTCCTGTATCGTGTTCTTTACTGTTTCTAATGGCGGTATCCTGACTCCTCTTGGTATTGTACAGGTCAGCGTAGAATTCTTCTGCTTCTTTTACTATATCTACGAGATCGGCGTTGATATAACCCTGCTTATCTATCAGTGCATACATCTTGGTTTATTCTTTGTCAAATTTCGTTCTCACTGATTTCAGTCTGCGTCCATCTTTTACAGCTTCTTCAGTCTTTCTCAAGTTATAGTTCCGAATATCACTTGTTTTCGCCTTGTTTATCAGTTTTGACAGTTCCGCAAATTCTATTTTATCTCTTGAGTTGGACACTTTCATTCGTTATCGTTTCTTCATTTGGTCATCTGTTACTTGGGAGAACTTGCCTACTGGTTGCCTTGGTGCCTTGCATCCCATTTCAATTGCTACCTCTTAATCCAGCCTAGTTACGGTTTCATTCATTACCTCTATATCATCATCATCTCTCTGTTCTAAGGCTACGTATTTGTTTGCAAATACTAGCCAGAATTTGTCTGATTTTACCCGTGCTGCCTCTAGGTTGACCTGTTTCTTCTTGACCAATTTTGCTTTCTCTCTCTTCAAATTGAGGTAAATTGTAGCCCTCACTAACCTATAATCACTGCACCTCTAACCTACCTATAACTTCTACTTCCTGCACTATGCTATGATCAGCAGAAAGTATCAAGTCAGGTCCTCTTCCTGTTGCTATGCTGCCTGAAAAAGGTGTTCATTATACGAAGCTTATTTCTTTCGGTGAATCTTGCCTGTATCTCTCTACTAGCGTTCCAAGAATTGAGGCCACACATGCAAATTGCTTGTTCACCAGCCTGCTTTTCCCCGCTTTTGCATTGGCGTCGTCCATTGCTACAGTAAACTCAGTTTGCACTTTTCTCATAGCTCATTCAACACCTTCATAAAACCGATCTACTTCCTCACCATCGTGACTGGATGTCAGAGCGTAGGCTTGTACTACATTTATTCTATGCATCTTATTAGGTTGATTATGACTACAGCTACCCTCTCATTAATGCTGTAGCATTCATCAGTGTTGCCCGCTATGTCCTTACGGATTAGGAATCCTACCCCGCATTGCTTCTTGCCTGGGAACATCTGTAGCAGAGGACATGGCCGTTATTCAGCAGTGTATAAGCCTCACCAGTTCTTCTCACTAAGGCCGATGATATCCGAAACCATGTTAATAGTTCCTCAATGAGTCCTGCTGAGCTTCCTTCACTCGAGAGGGTTTGTGTTTGAAACGTTGCAAGGATTATTTTCAATTGGGGGCCTGTCCGGACCCAGAGATTCTTAGCACCCGCTGCTTCATTACAGCTCTGACCACCACCTTGGCGGGCTGTTCCACAGCTGCAGGGATCTGGGGGCCATTGGACAATTGAGTGAGTCATTTGGGAGGGAGTGGCCGAATACTGCACCAGGGAGGCCAATTCCTGCTCTGGTAATTGGAACTAACTCGAACGTTGTCTTTTATTTTTGTGTGTTCTCGGCGAACGTTGTTTTGTGAGACTGCATGTGGGACACGAATTGTTTAATACTGTCTGGAAGGCATGAGGGGACCGCGACTATCTGGAGCTTTCGAAGAGTCAGGACTAAAGCCGATGCGCTTGACCTGCTGATCCGATTTCGCCTTATGTGGTCGCCCCTATCGTTGAGCTTCATCTGTCACATGCTTCTGTGGGGGCAAATTCGTCCTAGAAATAATTAGTTCCCTTGATTTATAGATGTTTTACTGCGTACTTCAATGTCACTACAACGTGTAATCTGGTGGAGGTGCATTTGAGTTCATGAATCGCCTGTCCCCGCCACACCCACTCCCCGAAAACAACCCAGCCTCGCCCGGGACGATCGAGCAAACTACAGTGCACAAAATTTGCCCGCCTGCACATCCAGAGCCAGAAAAGGACCGACAGCCGACACTGTAATCTTCGACAAGGCTACGCGAAATACCGGCTCGGTGACAGTCTTTGCATATGGGCGCCACAACGCCTGTGTGGTGTTAGTGAAAAACTACTGCGGAGTTATTTCGGAACCTGAAAAGGTGACCCGTCGTATTGGCGCACTAGTGTTTGGGGTCGTGCCAGTCGGCATTACGCGAAAACAGAGGCGCCGCGCAACGCATGATGTCGTCCCCCTGATGCGTCCCAATCCTTTCCACAGCCACTGACAAACTCTGCGACTATGTTGGTTTCTTGTTTTTTTTTCTGAAGTCATCATCA
The DNA here is from genome assembly GCF_023375885.2 of Dermacentor andersoni. Classification (NCBI taxonomy): domain Eukaryota; kingdom Metazoa; phylum Arthropoda; class Arachnida; order Ixodida; family Ixodidae; genus Dermacentor; species Dermacentor andersoni. The sequence goes on along the minus strand of NW_027314752.1, from coordinate 7,639,990 downwards.
GCCTGGTTACGCCCATTGCAGAGCAAAGGCCTCTCCCATACTTCTCCAACTACCCTGGTCATGTCCTAATTGTGGCCATGTCGTCCCTGCAAACTTCTTAATCTCAACCCCCCCCCCCTAACTTTCTGCCACCCCCTGCTACGCTTCCCTTCTCTTGGAATCCAGTCCGTAACCCTTAATGACCATCGGTTATCTTCCCTCCTCATTACATGTCCTGCCCATGCCCATTTCTTTTTCTTGATTTCAACTAAGATGTCATTAACTCGCGTTTGTTCCCTCACCCAATCTGCTCTTTTCTTATCCCTTAACGTTACACCTATCATTCTTCTTTCCATAGCTCGTTGCGTCGTCCTCAATTTAAGTAGAACCCTTTTCGTAAGCCTCCAGGTTTCTGCCCCGTACGTTAGTACTGGTAAGACACAGCTGTTATAAACTTTTCTCTTGAGGGATAATGGCAATCTGCTGTTCATGATCTGAGAATGCCTGCCAAACGCACCCCAGCCCATTCTTATTCTTCTGATTATTTCCGTCTCATTATCTGGAGCCGCGGTCACTACCTGCCCTAAGTAGATAATTTCCTTACCACTTCCAGTGCCTCGCTAGCTATTGTAAACTTATGTTCTCTTCCGTGGCTGTTAAACATTACTTCAGTTTTCGACAGATTAAGTTATAGACCCAACGTTCTGCTTTGCCTCTCCATGTCAGTGATCATGCAATGCAATTGGTCCCCTGAGTTACTAAGCAAGGCAATATCATCAACGAATCGAAAGTTACTAAGGTATTTTCCATTGACTCTTATACCCAATTCTTCCCAATCCAGGTCTCTGAATACCTCCTGTAAACACGCTGTGAATAGCATTGGAGAGATCGTATCTCCCTGCATGACGCATTTATTTCATGGGATTTCGTCGCTTTCTTTATGGAGGACCGTGGTAGCTGAGGAGTCGCTATAGATATCTTTCAGTATTTTTACATACGGATCGTCGACACTCTAATTCCGTAATGCCTCCATGACTGCTGAGCTTTCGAGAGTGTTAAACGCTTTCTCGTAGTCAATTAAACCTATATATAAAGTTTGCCTAAATTCCGCATTTTTCTCTATCACCTTATTCATAGTGTGAATATGGTCTATTGTTGACTAGCCTTTACGGAATCCTGCCTGGTCCTTTGCTTGACAGAAGTCTAAGGTTTTCCTTATTCTATTTGCGATTACCTTACTAAATAGTTTGTAGGCAACGGACAGTAAGCTGAACGGTCTATGATTTTTCAAGTCATTGGCGTCCCCTTTCTTATGGGTTAGGATTAAATTAGCGTTCTTCGAAGATTCCGGTACACTCGAGGTCATGAGGCGTTAGGTATACAGGGCAGCCAATTTTTCTATAACAATCTGCCCGCCATCCTTCAACAAATCTGCTGTTACCTGATCCTCTCCCCTTTGCATACCTTCGAAGGCTTTTTTTTTACTTTATCCGGCGCTACTTGTGGGATTTTCAATTCATCTAGACTATTCTTTCTTCCGTTATCGTCGTAGGTGCCACCAGTACTGTATAAATCTCTACAGAACTCCTCAGCTACTTGAACTATCTCATGCATATTAGTAATAATATTGCCGGCTTTGTCTCTTAACGCATACATCTGATTCTTGCCAATTCCTAATTTCTTCTTCACTGTTTTTAGGCTTCCTCCGTTCCTGAGAGCATGTTCAATTCTATCCATATTATACTTCCTTATGTCAGCTGTCTTACGCTTGTTGATTAACTTCGAAAGTTCTGCGAGTTCTATTCTATCTGTAGGGTTAGAGGCTTTCATACATTGGCGTTTCTTTATCAGATCTTTCGTCTCCTGCGATAGTTTACTGATATCCTGCCTAACGGAGTTACCACCGACTTCCATTGCACACTCCTTAAGGATGTTCACAAGAATGTCGTTCATTGCTTCAACACTACGGTCCTCTTCTTGAGGTAAAGCCGAATACCTGTTCTGTAGCTTGATCTGGAATTCCTCTATTTTCCCTCTTACCAGTAACTCATTGATCGGCTTCTTATGTACCAGTTTCTTCCATGCCCTCCTCAGGTCTAGGCTAATTCGAGTTCTTACCATCCAATGGTCACTGCAGCGCACCTTGCTGAGCACGTCTACATCTTGTATGATGCCAGGGTTAGCGCCGAGTATAAAGTCTACTTCAATTCTAGTCTCACCATTCGGGCTCCTCCACGTCCACTTTTGCCTATCCCGCTCTCGGAAGGAGGTAATTTTTGGTAGTACGGCTGGTTTTCTTTTCGCTTTTGTATTTGTTTGCAGAATCGTGACGATGAGTACTAAAAGGGGGGCACTGACACGCGTGGTTATTATTTTTCTCCAGTGACCGTTTCTAACCGGTCGACAAATTTTTAACGTAATGGGTGATCGCCTGCATATGTCAAACCTAAATTTTATCGTTGATTCTGTCGGTGGCTTATGTTCTCGCCGAAGCCCTATAATTAGATTTCATGCGCCACACGAATTGTGTGGTATTCTGTGGAAGGCATGCGGGTACTAGAGATTACACAGTAAGTTTACACGAGTCACCTTTAAAAGCTGACATGCTTGACCCACACATCAGCTATCCGCAATCGCCGACTGTGCTCGCAGCTAACGTTGTGCTTCGAGGGTCACTTGCTTGTGCGGACACAAGTACGGCCGGTAAAAAGCTAGCTTAGTATTTCGCAATTTTAACACGAGTGTTAAGGGCGCCATGTTGCATAAAAACCGGTGCCGGCGTCGTGCGCCCTGCGCTCCCATGAGAGGAAATTCTCGTGTATATTGTCACGTGGTAGTGACGGTGAAGAAAGAACACAGTAGCAGTACTGTGAAAGAGAAAACTAGCTTTTATTGGGCGAACCTGTGCCCACAAAACAGGCTACACTTAAAGCACAACGATAGCGGCGAACACAGTCGGCGATCGTCGAAAATCTGATCAGCGGGTCCAGCGCGTCGGCTTTTATACAGTAGTCGTCGAATGTTCCAGATTAATCGTTCGGACCCGCGTGCCTTCCACAAAGTTCTACATCATTCGCGTCACGCGATGAAATCAGATAACAACGTTCGGCGACAACAGACAGCCGGGTAGAAGCATCGATAACTTTCCAGAAACTTCGGATACATGCAGGCGCGTCCCGCGCTGCGCGTCTACATTTGTTAGGCGGCGAAGCGTGGTCGCCCGATAAAGATAAGTACACGTGTCAATACCCCCCTCTTAAAAAGCATCGACCCGATGCTGTAAACAAACGAAGGTAATAAACGAAAGCACTCGTAGCAAAGAAAAGAACAAAAATGACGAAGTTCGTCAGCGTCCGTAAAAGGGTTTAAGGCGCACCACGTGGACCACTTCAGATCGTGCGCGGCGCCGCTGTGAATGCGAAATGCCGTCTGGCACGACCTCATAGTCCAGAGCGCCAATACGTCGGATGACCTTGTAGGGTCCGAAATAGCGTCGGAGTAGTTTCTCACTGAGTCCTCGTCGGCGTATCGGGGTCCAAACCCAAACACGGTCGCCGGGCTGGTACTCAACAAAGCGTCGTCGGAGGTTGTAGTGTCGGCTGTCGGTCCTCTGTTGGTTCTTAATCCGTAGGCGGGCGAGCTGTCGGGCTTCTTCGGCGCGCTGGAGATAGCTAGCGACGTCAACATTCTCTTCGTCAGTGACGTGGGGCAGCATGGCGTCGAGCGTCGTCGTCGGGTTCCTGCCGTAAACCAGCTTAAACGGCGTGATCTGTGTTGTTTCTTGCACCGCCGTGTTGTAAGCGAATGTTACGTACGGCAGGACGGCATCCCAGGTCTTGTGTTCGACGTCGACGTACATCGCTAGCATGTCGGCGAGGGTCTTATTCAGCCGCTCCGTAAGACCATTCGTCTGCGGGTGGTAGGCCGTGGTCCTCCTGTGCCTTGTCTGACTGTATTTCAGAATGGCTTGGGTGAGCTCCGCTGTAAAGGCCGTTCCTCTGTCGGTGATGAGGACTTCTGGGGCGCCATGTCGAAGCAGGATGTTTTCGACAAAGAATTTCGCCACTTCGGCTGCGCTACCTTTCGGCAGTGCTTTAGTTTCAGCGAAGCGGGTGAGGTAGTCTGTCGCCACGACGATCCACTTATTTCCGGTTGTTGACGTCGGAAAGGGTCCCAGCAAGTCCATCCCGATCTGCTGGAATGGTCGGCAAGGAGGCTCGATTGGCTGTAGTAATCCGGCTGGCCTTCTCGGCGGTGTCTTGCGTCGCTGACAGTCTCGGCATGTTCTGACATAACGGGCGAGGTCAGCTGTCAGGCGCGGCCAATAATACTTTTCTTGTATCCTCGATAGTGTCCGGGAAAAACCGAGGTGTCCAGCGGTCGGATCGTCATGTAGGGCGTGCAATACTTCTGGACGAAGTCCTGACGGGACAACAAGAAGGTAGTTGGCGCGGACTGGTGAAAAGTTCTTCTTCACAAGGAGATTGTTTTGAAGCGTGAAGGAAGATAATCCGCGCTTAAATGCCCTGGGGACAACGTCGGTGTGCCCTTCCAAATATTCCACGAGGCCTTTTAGCTCCGGGTCTGCCCGTTGCTGTTCAACGAAGTCTTCCGCGCTTATCATGCCAAGGAAGGCGTCGTCATCTTCGTCATCTTGCGGCGGCGGGTCAATGGGGGCGCGTGATAGGCAATCGGCATCGGAGTGTTTTCGTCCGGACTTGTAGATTACAGTGATGTCGTATTCTTGTAGTCTGAGGCTCCACCGTGTCAGTCGTCCTGAAGGATCCTTTATACTCGCTAGCCAACACAACGCGTGATGGTCACTGACGACTTTGAATGGCCTGCCATAAAGATAAGGGCGAAATTTAGCTGTAGCCCAAACGATGGCGAGGCATTCCTTTTCGGTCGTACAATAGTTGCCTTCCGCTTTTGACAGCGACCGGCTAGCGTAAGATATCACCTGTTCGACTCCGTTTTTCCTCTGGACTAGGACGGCACCGAGGCCTAGGCTACTGGCGTCAGTATGGATTTCTGTATCGGCGTACTCGTCGAAGTGCGCAAGTACCGGCGGCGACTGCATGCGTCGTTTGAGTTCTTCAAATGCGTCGGCCTGCGGCGTTTCCCACTTGAACTCAACATCACATTTAGTTAGACGTGTCAACGGCTCGGCGATGCGTGAAAAGTCGGCTTTTATACAGTAGTCGTCGAATGTTCCAGATTAATCGTTCGGACCCGCGTGCCTTCCACAAAGTTCTACATCATTCGCGTCACGCGATGAAATCAGATAACAACGTTCGGCGACAACAGACAGCCGGGTAGAAGCATCGATAACTTTCCAGAAACTTCGGATACATGCAGGCGCGTCCCGCGCTGCGCGTCTACATTTGTTAGGCGGCGAAGCGTGGTCGCCCGATAAAGATAAGTACACGTGTCAATATGTTCCGCGCCATGCTGTATGACAGGTGGTATCTGCGGGTTATAGTGTCACACCATTCGATCACTGAGGTTGTTCATACCTTGTTTTTCATTTTTGACAAAGTTATTCTTCCGAATTTTGAGAACGATAGTTCACAAACAAATACCAAGGAACAAAAAATCGCTAGCGCATGCCTTTAAGTCTCCCCAGCCCGTCATGAATAGGTGTTTTCTCTCTCGGTCTCTCGAACAGAGATATTAAAACCACGGAATATTAACAATAACCAAGAAATTAAATATATTTATGACGCGGCTACGCACTAGCTATGCACTAGGACCACGTAATAAGCCGCGTTTCTCACAGAAAGCTTGTCTTGATCGCCAGCGTTTTTCGGTAAATATAACTGTTACATAACCTGCAGTTTAGGCAAAGCGCGAGCACCTGTGCTATAGTGTTCAACTCCTAAAGGCGAAGCTCAAGCTTTCCCCAAATTTTTGTTGCTGTTTTCTTAAATTCCACTCCAACGTGGCAATATTTTTGGTCGAGTTGATTCGCAAATGTGAAAGAATAATGTATTGGGAAGCAACAACAAGATGAGTGCAAAGCAATAATTCTTGCTAAATGTGTGAAAATTACTTCAGAAAAGGCATTATTTGGTGAGTTCTTTCATATCTAAGAATGAAACAAATCAGTAGTTTAATGAACGCGGTCACGACAAGCATAAAAAAACTGGCACTTGCTTGTCGTAGGAGTAGTCAAATATCTGAAGCAGTATCTGATAAAGTAGCAAAGAAATAAGTGGTTGTACCATCTAAAGTGTGGATAACTCCGTCTGTAAAATGACCAAATCGAATGGAACAGACCAGCTACAGCGTGAGCTCCCCACCTTAGCATCTGCGTTGATGTCGCATTTTTAAGGCGTGTGTTTGTTTGTTGAAGGAAGGTTCATTTGTGAAGAAATCAGTATTTACACGCATATTTATACCTGCAAACCAGGCTCAGATATTTCTTGTTAATACAGTAACTGATACCTAAGTACATGGCATCCTTCACCAACTGCGATTCGCTTCTTTTACTCGTTCCAAATAGGTTCAATTTGTATTGCTGGTGCTGTCATCTTTAGTTTGTGGAGTGGCTTACTCCACCCTTGGCCTTGTTACAATATTTAGCCATATCATACTTACTATACTGCTGTTCGCTAAAATGGTCGAACTCTATGCATAGATGTAACGCAGAAGTGAGGCATTCGTTTTTCTCGGTGTTTTTTATGTCCACTATCTTCTATCTATTGGCGAAGTCCATTAGGAGAACAGGAGCACTCTATAGCACGCTGAAAGTGCTCCTTGCAGGCGCGGCGTGTATCTTTGGTCGAACAGGAGTGGGAGAGCCGTCATCCAGTTGTAGAACAAGAGCAGTTTCGCTGCGCCGAGAGCAGCCGGGAGCAGTTACGGAGTACCGATGAAGTCACGTGACCCAAACCGTAATATCCTCCTCATTTGTATATTTTGCCTCAGCCGGCGAGCGCGGCGGCAATGGCGGCAGCCAAGCGTAGGCACTGTTTTGGCCCCAGTGACTTTGACGTCGTTAATATGAACGGGCTTAATGATTCAGCGAGAGATACCAACATTTCTAGTACACCTTGCTTCTCTTCGGATGCGCGGGGGACAGTGGCAGCAAAGCGTCTTCGCCTTGCTAAAGTGCTCGTGACGCTCGACGGTGACAGCAGCGACAGCATCTGGAGCTCAACTTCGGATTCTAGTTGTAGTTCTACGGACGACACTAGTAGCGATGATGACTACGAAATGTACGCGGCGATCTCTCAAGAGCTATTTTCGTTGCCGGAGGAAAGACCAAAAGTGGACTAGTATATTGGAAAGACTGCCTCTTCATACTCCGACGAGGAGGTGCGTTATTGAGCTTCCGAGGGAAGTCAGATCGCTGAAGTGCCCGTTTTTCTTTCTAGTTCAAAAGAAATTTCCGCATCACTCGGCCAGTGGCGGACCTCCTGGCAGCCGAATTCGCCAAGTCACCTCACTGCCCTAAGAAGAGCGATCGCGGTGGCCTGCCTGCGAAGTCGCCTGAACACATTCTGTCCTTTCTGTGGTGAGTTATGTGGGATAGTCGACATTAGCAATTTTTTTTGTCTTCTGCTTGGACGATAGGAACATGACAGGTTGCAAGAAATGTGCTGCACAGGAAGGCGCAACTTTCAGGTTGTTATATTACACGCGGCATGCCGCTAACGGTCACCAAAGGTATAACAGTTAAAATGAGATGTGATGAGCTTTTCTTTTTGTTTCGAGCACCACCAGACTGAAGCAAACAAGCTCGCCGTCAATTACTTGTAACTAGGTGCAGTAGCAAAGAAGAATTCAAGATGACTGTTCAAGACACTCTTTCAAACCATTGCCCATAAAACAGTTGTATCAGCATTGCAAGCAGGCGATTCCTAGTGACATGCATATACTTCATTTGTACCATTTTAATTTTAATATGCAAAATAATAAAACTTATTGATTGGCTTAGCTAACAGCTAGCCACTGATTTTGTGCAGGTGACCAAGCTTTTAGTACATAATTTAGCATGTCCTAAATCATTTGTAAACACTCAGCAACTAAAAAATTTGCATCATGCACCTGTGGTTCTGTGATGTGCCCCTGTAACACTATATCTATTGTTTGACAGCACATAAGTGCCTGCCTATCGCAATACTCACTGCTTAATAAAAAGAGAAGCTCCCTCTGATAAATTTGCACACTTCTTGGGGTTGAAATTGAGTGATTTTTCGTGTGCCTTTGATCAATCCAAGTGCAAGCCACATTTAACCATGTCTGTACGTCTTTTGTCTATAATTTGAAGGTATCAAGATTCCCAGACACAATTGGATGCGTTGATGGCAGCTACATATCCAGCAGATGTTCAGCGGGCAAAGTTCGCTCTGTTTACATAAACAGACACCACTGCTTATCTTTGACCCTTCAAGGAATATGCGACAACAACAAGAGATTTCTTGATGTCACCAATGGTGCCCCAAGTAAAATGCACGATTCTAGAATTTTCAGGAGGTCAAAGGTTGCCAGTGTGCTGCCACAATTGTGCTCGAGCGTGTACCACATAGTAGTTGATGCAGCCTACCCTTTCAGAGAGTACCTCATGACACCGATTCGGCACTATGGAAACCTGGACTGCAGTGATAGGGCCTTCAATGCAAGGCTCTCGGGAACAAGGGTCCTGATTGAGAATGCCTTCGGAGATCTAAAGAATCGCTTCAAGCAACTGCACAGGTTGGACATGTGGACAGTATACAATATGTCTAAGTTTATTAACTCGTGCTGCGTGCTTCGCAATCTCTGTACCGAGCGGGGATATTTGCCGGAGAACTCGTCACGAGACATGTCCCTCAGCCTACCACCAAACGACAATGACTCTAGCCTTCCAGCAACTCAACAAAGCACCGGCAGCAGTGGATCCCCGCAATATAGCCTACTACGTGCGTTGGCTGCTGTGAAGAGAGCTCACTTGATGGTGAAGATGGGACTGCGGAGACCGCAACCAGGAACTGTGGAAATTACATGACTGTGAACAAAAGTACACGGGCCAGAGGCCCGCTGAGAAAAACCTGTGAAATTTACCACCATAGCAGAAAAAGAAGGCAGAGTTGCTGGTCCATTTACTTTTGTCCAGTGTAGTGCCTTGTTTCTGTGCCTAAATAGTAACAATAAATATACATTGAAACCAAGCAATCCAGTTGTAGACATATTTAGGACTAGCACATAACGCGCAATTCAAAAGCCTAAGCAGCAGGACAACCGGCAATTTCTTGCATATTGTCCTACAGCTTCTTGCTTGCTTTGCCGTCTCTTTTACTAGTCCTGAATATGAAATATTTTATTGCTGAAGACCGAAGGCTTGACGCAGGATGTCCGTTCGCTCATCGTGCATCTTGCGCTTCTCTTCAAGAAGTGCCTGTCGCTCAACCTGCCTTTGAGCTCTGAGATTTTCTTTCTCGGCATCTCTGGCTGCTTTCCGACACTCACGCTCTTTATTAATGGCCCTCATTTCAGAAAAAAAAAACAGTTGCATGTGTTGCAAGCGTGTAGTGTTAGCACGCAGTTTCACGTCAGCATTTGGTGATTGGCTTTAATTTTTCTAAATTCTATCTGCATTTGGTGAGACTTGTGCTGGAGATTCCGCCGAGTCCTTGAAAATAACCCCTGATGCATCTCTTTGCACTTCTGGTTAAATTCTATCGTCAATAGTTTCTATTTTACGCATCTTGTCAAATGGCACAGGAGTCGGTGATGCCCCAGATCTGCTGTTGTTCTCAGAGGCAGCCTTGCGACGTGTGATCACAGTTTTGTACCGGTTCTCACACTGCTCTGCTGTTTTTTTGATGCCAAATACAGCTTCAACGTCCATGGAGATTTGCTTGAAAGCCTGTTTTTTGTTTTTAAATTTCTTGAACGGACCATTCTGCAGGAAGTACTTATAGTAGTACTCTAGCAGCAGCTTCGTCTGTGCCTCGGTCCACTCAGCAGCTAAAATGAAAATAAATCTTAGACAGTGAATAGAAACGCCAAACGCTGAGGCGCTCACCACCACCTCCTCTCCTGGTGCCCGATGGTCTGGCAAGAGCTGGTGCCTTCCCCTCACTTGGTGCTGGTGCAATGGCTGACAAGCTTCTATGCAGAATTGCATCTCTACCACCTATAAAGATGAAAGAACAGTAAATATAGGGCTTAAGAACAAAGTAATAATACTTACCACTACCAGCACCAATGCACGATGATCCAGCCTCCATGCCCACCCCATCACTTACTGGCATATGCACATCGGCAGCCGACCTGGTAGGAAGCACTGCAGAGGTTTTCGCACATGATGGAAAAGTATTCATTCATTCACATAACATAAAATAGGCCCGTAAGTGGTGAGGCAATTTATGCTTACAGACAATGTCATATAAGTTTGGATATCAGACAGAAAAGGAGTTTAGTAACCTGCATTAAGCTGTATGAAATATTGCACAAAGCTATAATAATTAAAAAAACACTTCCGACATGTAACATTTCTCATGTGCGTGATACCTAAAGTTGCTTGAAAACAACGATAAAAGCTTCATTGTGTCACCTGGGATGCTTATGTCTGGCATCATCAGGCTTGTTTGCTTTTGTGTAGCATAAGAGGAGAGAACAGCCGCTGAAATGGGTATATACATTACTGAGTGTTTTCGCAGCTAAATTTTTTTAAAGCCACAGCTACCAAGTATACAGATTAAATATGCCTAATAGCTTTACTACATCACCGTCTTTCGTTTACATTTACTGCAGTCGCTCGTAGCTGGCTTTGTGCGAGGTAAAGCAGTAAAAAACAGCAACCTAGGAAATGTGCCTTTCGGCTCGTACACATGACATCTGCATGTGTTTGAGCTTTAGCCACAGGCACCTACACTGGTACAGCTCGTATAGCAGCTAGTTAAATTGGATCGATAAAAATAACCTTGCATTTTGTTACTAAGTGTACGTCAGTAGATGTTGGTGGCTGTTACACGGCATCAGCAAGACCTATCTTGCGAATTCATAGGTTAGCTAAAAACATCATACGAAGAATAGAAAAAGGACGACAGTCCTAAAGTTCGCCACATACAACACAAAATTGTTTCTGAGAAGTTTACACATTTTCGTGTCTGCATGTCGACGTACATGAGGCAGCCCTTGTTGAGAAACCCACTGTAGACAATCGCAGACAGAAGAACCACAAACACACGATAATATGAGTGAATACACAAAACACATCTATATCAAAATGGTACATTTCCACCAAATACAGCGTCGGAGAACAATGTTAAAGTAACAAACATTTATATATTCAAAATTTTTCAAGAAACTACACTAATGCGAATGCTGCTCTGTGTTGTAAGTGTTCTGATGGCCATATGCCGAGTATTTTATCTAGTTATATTAATATTACATTGCGTGCATGAATATTCGAAAAAAGCATGATAGGGTTAGTCATTATTTTTCGCAGTGTAACAGCATACGTTCTGCATCTTCTCCTGCCTCCTCACAAGAGCACACAACACTGTCAGTTTTTTATGCCTTGTCCAAGAATAATTTAGTATCGGGCGTATTGTTCAGCGATACAGGTCCGGAGGCCAAACAAACACATGCATTTAAAACAACTGTACGGCACATTCCTGGGAGAACGCACATTTGCGCTGTGGTCTGTATATGATAAATTTATTTATTGGTGCGAAGTTCTGTTCCGTGTTGCATAGCGTCTAATCGTTCTTTAGCCGTTTACTAAGCGTATCCATAGAAATCAAGGGTACGTTGAGTCTGAATTGATCCACAATTACAAATGCAGGTGAATCTGAAAACGGAACAAGGTATTAGTCTTAATTTATGCTGGCAGCCGATACAATGTAGAAACTGTAATATTTACGGCCAGATAAATATTTCTCTGATCCACGGTGCTTCGCTTGCATGCAATATACAAGTGAGCTGGGGTACCTATAGACACAATCATTAAACGCATGGCCGGTAGCGCCAGAAAGTGCGGCGTGCTGCATGTCGAGGAAGGCGTGCGCAAATACGAAGCCATGAAAAGAATTTCGCCTTACCTTCGGTTGAAGACGGCGACTTCCCATGAATAATACAACGCAGGATGCTCTAAGCTTCAGAATCCATTTCGGATAATCTTGCAGGCGGAAACGTTGCGGGATGCGTCGGCGTCGCGCAAATGCACGTTGTACGCTGCGGCGAACTGGTGAACGTCCGACGACCACAACACGGTTACACGTGTTTTGCCGCTCTCCCGCAGAGAATGCTGGGACGTCGATTGCTTGTGTCACGTGGCACATTTCTCCTCACACGTCCCCCTCCCACCTGCTCTCCGGATGAACGCCGCATTCCAGTGGCGGGTCGAGTGTTCCTGCTCTAACTGCGCTGCCACCCAACTCCGCACTGCTCGACTCTCTACTTCTGTTCTCCCAATGGAATTCGCCATATGCGTACGTTTCTCTCCTTCACTATATCAGACTTTTCTCTTGCTCGATATTGCTAGCTGTGCGAGTGCTCATGACGTCCTCTGGTTGCTGACTGTTTTATTTCGTGTATCTGTCATGCCTCTGACATGCCTTGGCATGACATGCCTCTTGGCAAGCATAATTGCCAACTTAGTTGGGCGTCGACGGTCTAGTACAATCGCGATATGGGAATTTGACTCACAGTGAAGGCGAAATGACAACACTCTGTAACTCTTAGACGGACATAAATGGTACTCCAAGACCACCAAGACAACTGAGGTTGCTTAAGGTAAACCGTATAATGAGGAATTAGGCATCAACATGCAGCCATAACAAGCACACCAAGCAGGCCGCCAAGTGACTGCGCAAGTGCGCGAACAAACCCGAACACTCATTATTAGCAAGCCTGCACAGCCAGGATTTGTTTCTGGTTTCCCCACGTCCTCTCTGCCAGAAGAACCGAAGCGTGACGACATTAACACTTATAGAAATAAATGTGTCTGCACGATGCCGAATGTCAAGCTTGAAAAAAGCTGAAAACGCGAGAATTGAATTGAAATTTGGGATGATGATATCACTGTATTTATAACAAAGACAGTTTTTATGCATAGAGCAAATGTGCATAAATAGGTTTGTATTTACCTAAGCCAAGGCAAATGAAAAAAAAATGTACGGTGGTGCAGAAATCACTGTCGCATTACACAAAAGCAGAACGTCGAAGTAAAACCAATACAGCTACAATACAAGGAAATTGGCATGATCACTTAAAACAAGATATTGCGATGAATTCTCAACTATTCCGTTTTTTTTTTCATGTAATGTAATGGGCATCAATATAGTGCGTGAGTTGCGCCACTTACCATAGTACTTCTCTATATAGGTCTCGTCCACTGTTTCACCCATTCCAACAATGAATTGCCGCATATTGCCGAGTTTTCGCAGGGCCGTTTCACGTTCAGTTTGCTTCATCCAGCTAGACTTGAAGGCTGCTTTGAAGGCCATTCGAATGTGGAAAGCCATTTCGTAAATATTCATGATTGCCTTCTTGCTGATGGCTGTAGGATGTGTACAACGATGTCAAACAAAAACGAAGCAGAATACACTGATTCTTTCTGGGCCAATTGCTTATTTACTGTGACAACAGACTTACATATAGCATAATACATGAAAATTTGTACATCCAATGACTTCCGCTATTTGCTAGTGTTGTACCTGGTGTATAACTTTGTTTGCTGGTTACAGTCTTTGTACTTCAAAAATATTTAAGTAACCAATTGCCGGTAACCAGTTACTGTATAAGGTCATTCCACGCCAAACGTCCCATACCCGAAAGTGACCATCATTGATTTTCTTGAAAAAATTGGCTACATGGCTACTGTGTGAATAAGGTTTCGCCAAAATATTTTTGTTGCAAAAAATGTTTGGATCACGTGAGCGCTCTTTGAGATTTCCGCAAAGAAGAAAAAGTTGGTTGGAGGTACATATTTTTTAATCAGGTCTGAAATTAAATGCAGTAACACGTTTTATTTGAGAGCATTGTATTGGCATCTTTTTTTTCCTGTTACGTCATAATTTAATGCTTTTAAGAATTTTTCGTGTTTATTTTGCTCGGTAATACATACAATAAAACTTACATTTTAAGAAATTTCTTCGATAAACTGCGTTATTTTTTCAGCTACCCTAATTTTTCTTCCTTTATTGCCTGTTGCTTTAGTGCATGCTACAAATAACTTGTAATTACAATAGGAATATTTATCGACCAAAATACCGGCAGACTTGGCAAGAAATGAATATTATGCAATATTCAACCCAACCAGGTCTATAAGGCCCTCCAGATAAAAATACGTCAGATAGCTGACTGTACATAGCGACCTTCTAGCTTGCAATTTAGAAGTTTTTATTGCAGGTAATTTTCTCTGAAGCGAAAAAACAATTTTTGAAGTCAACAGCCAATATCACCAGTAAGTACACTGCCTATGTGCAGCAGCTCTCCTCGATGTGTGCTTGTCATCTTCTGCGCGTCATCGTCGTCTGCTCTTCTGCTCGTCATCTGCCGCCCAGCAGACGGCAGCTAGTATACGGGGTGATCGATTTCAGCTTTATGGGATTTTTAAAAATAGCCTGTTTCAGGCACTAGAATTCTAGTCCTTGAGCTGGATTGTTCAGCGAGGCGGACATTACTTGCACGAAAAACTGAGACTCATATTCAACGAAATAACTAACGTTGACTAATTAACTTCCCAATTGGTTATTGCGCTGCACATATCGAACTTTATTAATTGTAACCAATGAGATTGTCAGGCGTATTCATTTCGAATGAATATTTGAGGAGACACTGGTTTCAAGATAACATTTCCGAAAGTATGGGACGAAATACCTTTGTGCTTGCGTGCATAAAAGAGCGCTTTGTTGAGAAAGAAATCGCTGTTCCGATGGAATGGAGAAGCACTGATTGCGATATCAAATTAGTAGATAGCTGTACGAAGTAAATATAGTAGTTCTTTCAGCCGTACATACCTTAAACATTCGCTTACTCCTAAATTAACTATGATTGCATATGCGTGACTCAAAAAAGGACGTAGAAATACACAGAGAAACGGAGACAGCGCTATCTTTGTGTGTGAACTAACGCAGAAGAGCGACAATGGTCCAGGAGCAGAAAGGCAACTAACTTTATTGCCAAGAACGGCTTGTTCTTATACAGAAAACGATATGACGTCACAGGGTCATGTGGCGTCACTATATCGGAGCATAGTTAGATATCGCAAGACGTCCTACACAAAGCTTGCGCTACGACATCCCTTCCCACTTAGATTGAGCCCGCACTTCACTTCCTAAAGTCCTCATGTCTAAACCTATCCGGCTGACGTCGCACACGGCCGCTTCGTCGAGGCATAGCTTCGAGCTTGCTTGGAACTTCTGTGCTCTGCTCTGCTGGGGATTTGTCCTTGTGTGAAGTCGTTGTTGCCGTAGTTTGAGGGTCGGTTGAAGCCCGAGGAGTTGTACTCTGTACAGAGTCTCGTAATGCAGATTCCACGGGTTCTGCGGCGGCTATCGGGGGTCTTGTAGGGGTGACTACGGGATCTGTATCTGGTGGTTGTTGCGGCTCGGACAGGCGCCTTGTGTCGGGAAGTAGCTGCAATAGTTCAGCTGAGACAGGTCTCGCAAAGGAGTGACGCAAATAGTCAGGATGCACAAAGCGCACTTCACCCGCCACATTCACAAGATATGTCACTGGGTTTACAATCTGAGTAACTACGCCGTCTTCCCAAGCCACATTTTCACCACGTACGCATTTAACAAACACTTTGTCACTCACTAAGAATCCACGTTCAGTACCCCGGTGCTTATCTTTCTGCCGCTTGCTGTTTCGCTGTTTGTTGAGCATATCTAGCTTAAAATCGGGTTTGAGGAATGACAACTTGGCCTTAGGTTGCCTCTTTAAGAAGAGCTGCGCAGGAGTGCTGCCTGTCACACTATGTGGCATGTTCCGATAGCTCATCAAAAAGCTGTCTAACCCGGTTTGCACCGATTCTCGGTTTTGCGAGACATCTGATAGCAGCTGTTTCAGCAATGCGCGCTTCATTGTTTGAACTAGACGTTCGGCTGCCCCGTTCGAAATTGGGTGATAGGGCGGTGTTTTTGTATGTTTTATGTTATTCTTAGCCAAGAAGTCTTCGAACTCTTGTGATACAAATTGCTGCCCATTATCACTCACAATTTCGTTGGGAAATCCGTATGCCGCGAAGACACTTCGAAGTTTGGAAATCAGTTGTCTTGTGACGGTTGAGGTCATTAGCCATACTACAATCCACTTAGAATAGGCGTCCACCAAGACTAGAAAGTTAAGCTTTCCTTTCATAGCAAAGTCAACATGCAGCCTTTGCCAAACCTTGAACGGATAAGGCCAAAGGTGTAGTAGTACAGGCTGCGCGGCTGGTTGCACGACCTGGCAAACCCGACAGGTTTGTAGGTAATCCTCTACTGCTTTATCGAGACCGTGCTACCAAAGGAAGCCTCTAGCCAGCATTTTCATCCTTGAGGTGCCTGGTTGGTCCTCATGTAGCAAGGACAACACAGCCGGTTGCAATGGCTCGGGCACGATCACCCTTGTGCCCCACATGACACAACCTTGCTCGAGTGATAGCTTTAGACGTCTAACGTAGTATGGCTGGAGCTCATTAGGCACTTCTGAAGGTCAACCATACCGCGTGTACTCGACCACTCTGCACAGTTTGTCATCTCGTGCAGTGGCCTCACCTACGTCAGAAGAGTTCAACGGAGTGCTTTCGAACACGGAAAAGCATTCCGAAATTTCAGATTTGGGACAAGACGGTAGAGGTAGACGAGACAGAGCATCAGCCACTTTGATTTCAGCCCCTTTGCGGTACTTAAGCGTATACCGGTACGCGGACATTATCAAGGACCATCTTTGCAATCTCGCAGCTGCTTGTGACGGTGTCGCTTTGTTTTGTCCCAAGATGCTTACGAGTGGCTGATGGTCTGTGTACAACATAAACTGTCTACCGAAAAGGAACTTGTGGAACTCTTGAAGTCCGAAGATAAGCGCTAGGGCCTCTCTTTCGCATTGTGCATAATTTTTCTCAGCTCACGTCAGAGTTCGTGAAGCAAAGGCTATCGGACGCTCTTCTCCGTCCGGTAGTACGTGAAAAATAACAGCTCCAACGCCGTACGCAGACGCGTCACATTGCAACCCGCGCGGCTTGCGTGCGTCGTAGTAGGTAAGAGCATGGCTGTTAACCAGCAGATGCTTAGTCGCTTTAAAGGGAAGCTGAAAGGTTTTCCAGAAAAAATGAGTGAACATGTGTACATAATGGTTTTCAACCCTCCGAATTCGAATATCGTATCGAAATTGAGCGAAAGAAAGCGCAAATATATTTTATTTCGACGAAAAGTGCAGCAGCGGACACGCCCAGCTCGCGCGTCTCGTTTCCGCCTGTGATTGGTCGGGCGACCCGTGACGTCAACTTTAGCGACCGACCGCTGCCGCTCCACATGAAGCGCGGTGCCAGGTAGTTTGGTGCCGTAATGGAAAATTAAGAGGTAATAGAAAATTTAGAGAGACTGCGTTTTCTGAAGAGTTCGGCGTTGCTCCCTACATGTACGAGCCGATTGCAAAGAGCCGGCCTCTCGAAGAAGCAAACGATGCTGGTGCGAGCAGCGCTTTCGACGAGAACGAAAGCGAAGTCTTGGGATCTCCTCGTGTTGGAAATGCTCTTTGGTGAGTATGCTTTTTGCAAAGCGATCTAGTGATCTCGCCGATCTTTCGCCGATCTAGTGAGCTCGTTTCCGGTCAAACAACTTCAGTGTTGTGTTCCTGCATGCCTCCTCGTGGAACGTAAGCGGGGATGCGATCGTCGGCATTTGTGCGCTGTCCAAAGCTGGCGGCAACCTACAAAGACGGTTCAAACGCGTGAAAAGCTTCCCAGTTCATGCAGTACGTGTAGTGACCTTCATCTGCGCGCCATCCGCACACTACTCGCAACCGAAGTCGTAAAGGCGGCGAATTCCGTCCGCTACGTGAGACGGTCGGTTTCTCGCTGTGCGCGAGAGACAGGGGGGGAGCGTAGCGTCCTGGCGTGCGCCGGCTTTCCAGCACATGCAAACTCTACATTTGCACTGCGTTATGGTAGCTGCGTGCAGGCTGTTTTACAACACACGTGCAAATAGAAAATTCGCGGCGCTTTGCGACGAAACCTGCGTCGAGGGCGGGAAATAAACATGCACCTTCCGTTCAGCGTGCTAACATGAAGGAGCTCGCAGTAAATCAATATCCAGGTTTGGGCGAGTTCGTGTATTCATAAGGCCTTCCAACACCAGTTATCATCAGTCAGTCCGCACTCGTGCCGTCTTTGTTTTCGTTGCTCCGATCTTTCGCGTTTCGTTTAGAAAGCCTGCTAGTGGAAATTCTGGTGATAATCGTCGTCACGGATGTGGTCGGAGCACAGCAGTGTTGTTCTTGAGGGCTTGAAATTCTTTCGCTTTACAGCAGCCTCCCACTTCCTTAAAAGCTTCTTGTCTTGTGGGAAGCAATGGAAGACAACATCGTCGCGGCCGCTGGGGTTCGTGCAACTGTAGGCTGCACAGAAAGACGGCATGATCGGCCCACCACATCAGTTGATGCTGCGCACGTTGACCACCACTCTACATACACACAGACGCACCAACAAAGACATGCAGGGTCGATCGAAGCAGATTACGACGGCACGCACGCAGAAACAAGCACGGTCAGGCACGGTCGCGCAGGCTGCGAAGGAGCAAAACACTAAAGTTGACGTCACAACACCGCGGTTTCCGGTCTCCGCTCGCATCGTCAGCGTCAGCAGCAGCGCGCGGCATTCGACGGGGGGCGGAGCTACAGCGCAATTTCAACCGACGATTACGTCGCTCCTATTTGAAAAAGAAAAACCAAATTTGACCTACATGGTTTATAATGTTCCCGCATCCGTATATGAGCATCTTATTGAATTCGACAGAGTCTTCAGCTTCCCTTTAAAAGCATTACTGCACTGCTTCGTCCACAGCCATCGTTCTTCCTTCCTTCCGTAACAATCTGTACATTGGTTCTGCTATAGATGACACATTCGTCATAAATTTGCTGTGAAATTTGAGCAGCCCTAAGTATGCTCCTAATTCGGTTACATTTGTTGGCTCATGAGCGTGCAGGATTGCCTACACTTTCTCTTCTGTCGGGTAGATGCCATCGGCGCTGACCATGTGCCCAAGGTAAGAGACAGAATCTTGGAAAAGTTTACATTTTTCCAGCTTTAACGTTATGTTATGCTCCGAAAGCTTGCCTAGCACCCTCTCGAGCGTTTTTTGGCAATCGTCCACATCCTGGCCTGCAATTATGACATCATCAATATAACAACCAACATTCGGAATACCAAGCAAAACCTTATCCATCATGCACTGGAACAAAGCAGGGGCACTGGCTATTCCATAAGGAAGGCTGTTATATTGATAGAGCCCCTTGTGCGTGTTAACCGTCAGAATATGTCTCGATTCTGGGCTCAGTACCACTTGTTGGTATGCCGATGACAAATCTAAGACACAAAATACTTCGCCTCCACACAGTGCTGTGGACAATTCCTCTGGTTGTGGTAGTGGGTAGTGGTCTATCTTATATACTGACTTTACAGTGATGTTGTAATCACCACAAAGGCGTATTTGATCACCTTGTTTCTTTGGGACCAGAACCAGTGGAGTTGCCCAATCGCTTCTACTCACAGGCGTGATTACGCGTTGGATTTCGAGCTCAGCGAGGAGTTTTTCTGTTTGTTCGCGCAAAGAAAAAGGAAGCGGGCGTGCTTTACAAAACAGCGGCGTACAACCTGGTTGCAAAACAATTTGCGCCTCGAAGTTCCTGATAGCACCCAGTGATTGCAAAAACACGTTTGGAAACTTTGCGCGAATCTTATCTACTCCGTCTTCGCTGCGCACACTGCAAAGCGATTTCCAATTCAGCCGAAGCTTGTTAAGCCAGGTTCTTCCCAGCAATACAGGTAACTCGCGTTCGCGGTTTTTCACAACAACGATTGGTAAAACTGCACTCTGCCCTTCATAGGTCGCAGTGACATTGCATTGCCCTATAACATCCATTTTCTCCCCTGTGTACGTCTTTAGAACAACCCGAGTTGGTTCACAATGAACATGCGCAAACTTCTCTTTGTACACACTTTCAGGTACAACTGTCACTGCGGCCCCCGTGTCCACCTGCATTGACACTTTCTGGCCCTCCACGTTTACAGTCACCACATAACCGTTCTTCACAGATGTGTCGACTGTGCAGTTATACAGAGTATGCTCATCTTCGTCTGACGATTCCATTACTGCATGTGCCTTCAGCTCACTTTTGCTCGTTCGACACATGTCTTGAAGGTGTCCAACTTTTGAACATAGCTTGCACGAGTAGTTTTTATACCGGCAATGTTCTGGCGCGTGTGTCTTGCCACAGTGGTAACATTTTTGTCTCCTGGTCTTGTTTCGCGCCGAGCTTTTACCCTTCGCTTCGTCACGGTCGCTGCGCTGATACTCGTTAGTTTTCATTTCCACTGCGTTTATGCTCTCCGCGCGGCTTCCTGCTTTTATTGCGGCTGTTTGTTTCGCGGCCAATTCGCTGTCAAGAGCTATTTTGCATGCCCTTTCAAACGTGAGTGCGTCAGCCATGAACATCGCCTTCTGCGTTTCTTCACTTCGGATCCCAGCTACCACTCTGTCGCGTAGAGCGTCCAGGAGAAATGACCCGAAGTTACATTTGCGGGCTAGGTGCTTCAACTCTACTACGAAGTCTTCGACACTTTCGTGGTCAAGTTGCACTCGGCGGCTGAATTTGCACCTTTCTGCAATTACAGACGTCTTCGGGCTGTAGTGGCTTTGCAAGAGCTCCTTTACTTCCGCGAAGGCCTTATCTCCTGGTAGCAATGAAACAACCAAGTTTTTGAGAACTTCATATGCCTCTGCACCAATTACTGTAAAGAAAACCGAAAGTTTCTTCGCTTCCACTGTCTCGTTTGCCCTGACGTAATGCTCAAATCGTTCGACATAAGATTCGATGTTCTGAACCTTAAGGTCGTACTCATCTAGTCTGCCGAGCCGAGACATGGCGTGGTTGAAGTAAATGTGTTACTTGTTTGGATTCCGGATCTCTTGCGAGCCTATGGTAGCGACGCCTCCGGTAGTAGCGTGGCCTCGTTGAGCCGCCGCATCTTCGTTGATGGTGACCAGTAGGCCACGCCACGGTGGTCCTATCCCATGCTCGTCGCCAGATGAACTAACGCAGAAGAGCGACAACGGTCTAGGAGCAGAAAGGCAACTAACTTTATTGCCAAGAACGGCTTGTTCTTATACAGAAAACGCTATGACGTCACAGGGTCATGTGGCGTCACTATATCGGAGCATAGTTAAATATCACAAGACGTCACACACAAAGCTTGCGCTATGACAGTGTGTATGCTTCTTTCTACGTCCTTGTTTAGTCGCGTTTGCACATTGTATCATGGGTTCAAATTAACTAGCCCGTCAGCGTGTTTTAACTATAAAATACCGAAAATGGTGCCACGCGCGCACACGTAAACATGGACACCCATCGCTCGATTAAAGCGGAAACTCTGTGGAAACGCTGGAGTTCGGAGTCATGGATGCAGCCGGGATGCAATTGATCGCCTTGCATATGGCGCTTCTACGAGGCCAGAACCGTTCAGAAATCGTTCTACATTGAGTTACCCATCGCGGTCAGGGAAACGCATCTATTGTGGATAAATCAAATAGGTTTTTAGGCACGTAAAATTTACGAAATGAGTGGCAGAAATTTCCGAAGCGCGCTGACGATATGAGTCTACAAAGATGCCGCCCTTCTGAGATCGGAGCGAGCGCATAGTGCATGTTATTATTATTTTAAACGCAAGAAGTGAAATCGGCTCGTGTCGCCGAGAACCCGGTGGCGGACTCTTCAGATTCATTCGGGAGTGAAATTTTCGGTGTATATCCCTTATGAAAATGACTGTATAAATGTAGTTGGAATATTGTTGATGAATTGTTGACTCAATAGCGTTTCAACAATACCTCAATAAATATTGAAACCACAGAGCGATAATTCAACAGTAATGTTGTTGGGTGGTTCACAACAAAAAATGTGTTGACTAAATTCTGCAAATATATTGTTGAATAATATTGAGTATTATTTAGCCATTTCTGAGTAGTTTCCAACAATAAAGTCGTTTACTAAATTGTGTTGACGCATTGTTGAATTATATTGAGTAATATTGAGCTATACTTGAGTGTTCACAACAATAAACTCGTTGGCAAATGCTGTTAGCTTACTGTTGAATAACATCGAGTCTTGAGCAATATTGAGTTTCGAAGCATGTGTGAAAAACACACGCAAATATGTACGTGTGCGTCTTTTGCACATATATGTTCTTTCGCTGATCACTTGATCACCATTGCATATATACAGGGTGTTGTTTCACGTTAATTGAACCATAGACGTGTCTACTCAGTGGGCAGGGGTCACTGTCCCCTGCCCACTGAGTAGATACGTCTATGGTTCAGTTAACGTGAAACAACACCCTGTATATATGCAATGGTGATCAAGTGATCAGCGAAAGAACATATATGTGCAAAAGACGCACACGTACATATGTGCGTGTGTGCGTGTGTTATGTGCGCCATGTAGATACGCCTACAGTTCAGATTACGTGACTTGGCTCCTCCCCCACTTCAATGAGCGCGGGAGGGGATATGCCCCATTCAGGTTACTGGTTGGTGGCCCCTGTCCACCCAGCATATACGTCTGCGGAATACGATACGTGAAACGCCTTCCACTTGAAAAACTCTCATTCACACAGGTTTTCTATGCCGTGTGTAGCTGCTAAATTCAGCCACATTTTAAAAATATGGGAATGCAATGTAACTGGATAGAACCAAGGTAATCTTGTTTGCCGTTGCTTGGTGATACTCAAATGATTTAATTTCATTCAGCCTAATTGGATAATTAATGTTAAATAATTGTCCGACTTTTAAAATATTACAATTTGATGAAAAGTGTCAATGAGAAAATTGTTGAGCGGCATGAAAAACATTCGATACAGATTTCTGTTGCGCAACACGTGCTACATAAAAGTGATTTTCCGCGCCTGAAAGTCGCGCGCAAATGCACACAAAATTGCCACGCGACTGGCCGCTCGAGGCACTTTGCGTGTGTTCGCGGGCTTCTTTCACACTCGGAAATATACTTTTATGTGGCACGTATTGAGCAACAGAAAGCAGTATCGGGAATTTTCCAATTTTCACAATTTTCACAATTTTCCCATTGACATGTTAAGTTACGTAACCTACCCTGAGCGCACGCACACACACACATGCACACACACACACATGTATGTATATGACTAAGATAGAGGCATGCATGGTTCCGCAAGGTTCGATGCGAAAAGTTGATGCACTCCTTGGAAAACAATTTTCTCTCTTTCACGCGCATTCCTTCTTATACCAGGTGTTTCATCTAACTTTACTCAGTTTAAAAATATGCCGATGCACTCTAAGATGACGCGACCAAATGCATGTTGCTCACTTTTGCATGTGTCACGCTATCCTTGCATGTTTCTTATTTGGTTAATTAAACAAGAAAATTAGCCATTCCGAAGCAACAAAGTTAGGCGAAAAATTGCAATCAGAAAGTTTTAGACCACTTTGTAAAACAACCAATTAGGCAAGGTGTAACTTTCCATCTAGTAGGTGTTAGTGTTTTTCAGCTTACTGCGGACGCCCGGGAAATAAAAAGGGATATCACGTGACATTACCCGCTTGCGCGGGGTCCTTCTAGCGCTTCCAGCGCTTCCAAACGAACATAGCATCAAGCAGGGTGTGCTGCCGCTTAAAAGGCGACAGGACAGCGACGAAGGCATTGACTGTGGTATTGACGCCAGGCATGTGCTTCCCTCGTGGTGGTTCATGATGGCGATAAGCACACGGGTGTTCACAGCGATTAAATGCTATGTTCGTTTGTGCACGGAAGGCTTAGGTGCAGTTCAATCACGATTCGCAGGCGGGCATGTCACATGGTGTTCTTTTTTATTTCGCGGGCATCCGCAGTAAGGTGAAAAACACTAGTATTTAACAGATAGGAAGACAAACTGTTTATTCGGACGTGTTGCCAACTGCTCTGCAACATTCTAATTGAAATATGTTGCCTAGCTTCCTTGCTTCAGAAGTTGGTTAATTATCCTTGACAAACTAGCTAATTAAGCTAAATACAACAATAACGCGACACTCTACATAGAAAAGTGAGCAACATGTATTTGCCTGCGGCGTCATAGAGTGCACACAAGTTAAACTTGGCCTAAAGGTAGCTGAAACACCCTATGTATATATATATATATATATATATATATATATATATATATATATATATATATATATATATATATACGCAGATTAAGACAAACGTCCCTAGAAGCAGTGACGAAAGACCGATGATTGGACGCATCCTGCATTTCCATCGGCGTCCATGGTAAGCCCACTGTGTGTTAGCAAACGGCATTGCATGCCTGCATGTTAAATATGGTCAAGATGGCGGAGAAAGTTAACGAAATTCAAGTCTCGAGTTTCACGTGCCAAAATCACGCTTTCATTATGAGCCACGCGATAGTAAGAAACTCCATATTTATTTTGGCCACCTGGGGTTCTTTAACCTGCACCGAACGAACAGTACATGGGTGTTTTTGCATTTCATACTCATCGAAATGCAGCCGCCACTGCCGGCATTAGATCTGAGGCACTCGCCTTAGTAGAGCAACACCTCAGCGACTACACCACCACGGTGTGTGCGGCAGAGAAAGTAGTGAACATCGTTTTTACAGCGTGCGTTTCGCTTAGATGTTACCCCTTAGCGCACAATAGAACGCAACGAAAACCTTGGCCAATACGTACGACATGGTGCTCATATTTCACATGGAGGTCAAAGTCGCATGGAGGCCAAAGACCAATGGCCAATGGGCTGGGAATCTGCTTGGCGACCAAGCACAATCTGCGCTGCTTCACCTTTCCGTGATAAATCGCACGGCGCAGAAGCACACGCACAAATGTTTAATGAATCGGACGACAGACGGTCTGCAGTTTGCCATGACCTCGAAGTAAGAAGCATAAAAATCGACATTTCTGTACTATTCTGGTCAATAGTTCAGTTCGCATAGTTGCGGCACGCATTACTTTATTTTATGATCGAAACGACGAAAACTGTGTGTGCGCGCATACATGGCGCGGGGTTTGAGACGTTTGAATTTTGCGCCATTTCTCGCGCACTCCATTAGCTCCCGCCGGTGTACTGTGTTACCGCGATAAAGAAAGTAGGTCATCAAAGAAGCGAAGCAGAAAATTTTCATGCACTTTCAAATCGCAGCAATTGTTCAGCAATAACATATTAGAAAATTTGTTATTAAATGTTGCAATTTATGATAATATAAGCGTGCATTTGTATGAGTGTATGTGTATGATTGCGCGTTTGCGCTGTTGATGCGGCGGCGCATTCCGGGAGTCGGTTGCACGCTATTTGCTTGAGCGCCTGCTGCGTTCTCGACATTATTTGTGTGCTTCGCTGTGACGTTTTTGGAATATTCCTATGTGTTCCTTACGTATGTGGCGTGTGTGTCTTCTGTTCCAACCCTAACCAAGCTTATCTTGGTGAGGGTCCGCATTCGCTTCCCCTGGAAGCGTACAAAGGGTTGTGTAGCTAGGCGGGTGCTCAAGTTGCCCACAAATAAGGGAGGACTCGGAATTCTCGACCTGAACATCGTGGCTACTGCACTACACGTCAGATGGGTCCACGTGGCTCTTAACTCAGATATGCTCCTGACTTGAAGCTTTACCTGTTTTTTCCTTAGCACCCGACTCCTCTTGCTTTCGCATAGCACAATAGCACATTTTCCCACTGTGTTCCTCGCTCAGGTATCCCGTCCACCATTTATGCGGCGACTACGAACTCTTTGGTAAGCCTCGGCATGGTTCGGCCCGACATTCCACGTAGTTTCAACTCCACTCTAAAAATTAGTAGATGTCCTCACCACAGGTCTCCCCCACGCATTGCCAAATGTATCAGCTGTATGTTCAGAGGCCAAATTGAAAGCTCATCACGGCCACTTTCCTCGGCGCTAGGCGAGCTACGTTCATGTACGGCCTGGCGCGAGCGTAGCTGCCGTTAAGCTACAGACCCTTCACACCGTCCCGGCTCGTGGGGTATGCCCGTTCTGTGGCGCTCGTGAGGACTCGGTTGATACCTTTACGCAATGTTTCCTTCCTGCAGGTCTTCTCCGAAGGATTGCTGGTCTTTTTAATCCCCCACACGTTCCCCATCAGACAGTTCGATTTTCACACCCTTTGCCTAATCAGTTGGTCAACCAGTTTGTGCTTCTTCTGGCCGAGTGCTCCTACCAAGTTTGGTTGGCACGCCGCCATGCAGTTTTCGGCGGGCGCCGGGCCTTCACGAAGTTTGCGAAACCACGGAAGGAGGTCTGGTTTCATCTCACCCAGGAGCGGCACCGCTTGGGCGAGAAATTTCTCGAAGTGTGAGCTCGTCCTGCCATGATTTTTGATGAGTCAGGTGGAAAGCGATTCATTAAATTGTGATGGGTGATCCTAAGGTCGCTCGACTCGACGGTGTGTGCCAGTCGATCTACGGGGGTTTTGTTTGGCACAGTGGAACCCAGAGCTGGAACCGGTGGTGGCGCACCCTGTGGTGGTCGCGCTGCTCCGCGGACGGCTTTGGTGCTCTCCATAGTTGTATGCCTTGGCCTCTTTTGTGTCAAGGCAGTGCGAGGGCCAGTCAGTCTTGTGGGCTGTAAGACCGACATGGCTGTTTGTGTGTTGAGTGCAGTAACTCTGTGTTGCTGCACCACAACATCCTCTTGCCCGGGAAGGACCTTTGGCCCAAACCAAAGCCCCCCGCCCAGTCAACCCGGGTTGAGGGGGGGGGAACCGGGGTCAATATATTGAATGATGCTGGGTTGATGAGTACACGACAGCTCATGGACGCGGTGCCTTCAAAGGTGCCAAGTCCACTTCCCATCTGACAAGGGTTCCGGCGTGTTGCTCGCTTTTTTGTGGCTTGCTGCCTCGAAGATCGCCATGATGGCCTCCGACTCAGCGACATCAAAGGTGAGTAAGTGTTTCGATTTCCGCTTGTTCGTCCATTGCGACGCTGTCAACGAAAACTCGGAAATGCGTTCAGCGCTTGTGCGTGTGTTCCGCGTTCCTCTTTTCCACTTTTATTTCCTAGTACTACCTTTTCCGTTGCGAGAATTTGTTGTACAGCACTATATTTGTGGTACATAACATGGTGTTTTGTCCTGTTTTAACTTCACACTCCGCTTGCGGGGACGTAAGGCAGCTAGGTGGTGCCAACGAAAACAGGGCATGTTGTACGCCACGATTTCTTATACGGTGTTCCAGCACCGATTGAGTTAGTAATTATAATGAGCGCAAAACAATGCGACGTGATACCATCCGATCTGTAATGTAATCAAAGATAATGCGTATGCGCCACGCCGTCTATTACAAGGCGTGTGAGCGGGCTTGTAGCAACGAGGGGCGTTGGGATCGGCGAAAATGCTTCAGGACCGAGTGACTCCGCGTGCCTGCAAGGCAGCTGACACGCCGTGTAGCCGACGTTCGCGAAATCAGAAAGCACAGAGGAGGCTATTGCGCCATATTAATAAAGAATTTCAAGGGTGTACATGCGATTCTATGCGATACGTTAGATAAGATATGGGTGGTGCCACCGAGTGCTGCGAAATCACCGAGTTATACGCCTTGCCAACCGCGTTTGTTTTGTTTTCCACCAGTTCGCGCGCATTCGACTTTCTTTTTTCATCTTCTCCGTTTGACGCCATCGAGTGCTTCGGGCAAACGGCTTCGCGTAGGCGCTCTTTGCATTCACGGAAAAGGCAGATTTCATGGCAGACCAGGCCCTACTTTACTGAGATAGAACATTCAAAGTAATGTACCAGCGTGAAATTTCAGCTTGTCGCACTTCAGAAACGGATTGATTTAACAATGTTATAAAATCAGTAAAGGAGCGAGAACGTTCGCGCGATCAGAAAACACAGAGGTGGCTATCGCGCGATATTAATAAAGAATTTCAAGGGTGTATATGCGATTCTATGCGATACGTTAGATATATGCCTGATGTAAGAGGGGCTTTCAGGTGGTAGTGGTGATAAACTTTAATTGAAAGGGGGAAGGGTAAAGAGGGACTTGGCTGAGGCTTTGGGCTCAAGTAAGGCCCTGGGCCTGCTTGGCCTTTTCCGCTCAGTCCACCAGTTCAAGTTGTCGGTCGACGTCCCCGCAACTGAGCCAGGCTGTCCAGTCAGTCTCGCTGCTGACGGGGGGTTGAGAGAACGGGAGCGAGGTGCATTCCCACATTATGTGTTTGAGTGTTCCTGTTTCTGAACAGAGCCTACATTTGTCTAAATTCCGAAAAGATTGATGCCGAGCAGGATGGTGTGCAGTGCCGGTCACCACATACTGTAGCCAACATGGTATGAATCTCCTTGGCAACATGTCCCTGTAACATACAGAAATTGCATCACTGCTCATAGAACAATCAGAAATTGGGAGGTTGAGGGGAGGTGGCAGGGCTCCTCTCCAGAGCAGCCAGTGCATGCCCTCTGCCATTCCGACAATCCTACCCTAATGAGAACCAGTGGTGCACGGTGTCCTATTACGCAGCCAAGTGCATTCCTTGTTTTCTGCTAAGGGGACACTAATGGCAGCCTAAATCAAGTTAAAATAAAAAGCATCGTTTTAAATATCTAATTTGGTTAACTTCTTGGCAGTTGGTTGATTATCAGAGAAAATAAAGCTCAAAGTTCAATTTTCAGAGTATCGCTCCAAAATCATCGTGCTGACACCTCATTGTCACATTGTGGATTTCAAGTATTTTACAAACTTGGGTTGTATTGGTCTAGTAAAAGTTCCTGCGGTCTCTATTTTGGGTTTATGGCTTCTTGGAATACGATGAATAACATCTTTGGTTGTAAAAAAAATTGCAACACCTGAACAGGCATCATCAAAATGCATGACATCACAGCAAGCTACTGTGGCGACTCCAAGGCCCCACTGCCGCCAATCTTCCCTTTTTATGATTTTATAGTTTAATCGGCCTCTTGTCATGGTATGATTGAATCTCTTGAATTGTAGGAAAGTAATTTACAGATACACCTAAATATTTTCTCTCTTTAGTGCTTTCATGCCGTAGTTGCTTAGGGGCGTTGGCGCAGCACCGCTAAACACGGGTTCACAGGATCAAACAACCGCCTTTTGATGGTGGTGAAATGCAAAAGTACCCATGTTCTGTGCAGCCTGAGGTAGTCGAAATTATTCCGGAGTTGCCCACTACGGCGTGCCTCAAGATCAGATTGTCGTTTTGGCAAGTAAAACGCTAGAATTTAAATAATTTAAATTTTTTTGTGCTCCTTTAAGCTGTAACATTCAGGATCTCTGCAAAACTCATACAGCAGCAGCAGCAGCAGCAGCAGCAGCAGCAGCAGCAGCAGCAGCAGCAGCAGCAGCAGCAGCAGCAGCAGCAGCAGCAGCAGCAGCAGCAGCAGCAGCAGCAGCAGCAGCAGCAGCAGCAGCAGCAGCAGCAGCAGCAGCAGCAGCAAAGCAAAGCAAAGCAAAGCAAAGCAAAGCAAAGCAAAGCAAAGCAAAGCAAAGCAAAGCAAAGCAAAGCAAAGCAAAGCAAAGCAAAGCAAAGCAAAGCAAAGCAAAGCAAAGCAAAGCAAAGCAAAGCAAAGCAAAGCAAAGCAAAGCAAAGCAAAGCAAAGCAAAGCAAAGCAAAGCAAAGCAAAGCAAAGCAAAGCAAAGCAAAGCAAAGCAAAGCAAAGCAAAGCAAAGCAAAGCAAAGCAAAGCAAAGCAAAGCAAAGCAAAGCAAAGCAAAGCAAAGCAAAGCAAAGCAAAGCAAAGCAAAGCAAAGCAAAGCAAAGCAAAGCAAAGCAAAGCAAAGCAAAGCAAAGCAAAGCAAAGCAAAGCAAAGCAAAGCAAAGCAAAGCAAAGCAAAGCAAAGCAAAGCAAAGCAAAGCAAAGCAGCAGCAGCAGTTGCCAAAAATAGCGTGAAAGATATTGATTGAAAAGTGGCATATGCGCACGGTCACATACCCAGTCACCAAAGCTGTTCTGACGGTTGATTATGAACCCACTTCCCTCAACATAGCAGCCCAATCTCTTCCCATTAGACCATGGGCTACCCATTGACATAAATGCGTGGGAAAATAGAGGCAAACATCCGAAATTATGAAATATCCTGACAATGGCAGTCTCAATAAATAACGCAAGATCTTTTGGAAATATTAGTGTACCTATTATTTTTCTTGTTTTTACTGGATTGCTTTTCTGAAACATGTGGCATCCAGATGGCATAATAAGCTAGTAAGAAGTCAAGTTTAGCATTCTATATTTGCAACAGGTACTTATGTATTTATTTGCAGTAGGGCTGTTGTGTAAATGTGCTTGAAAGGTTTAAAACTGCTTTGTTAACATTTACCTGAACATGCAGGTTCACATAGGTTGGGTGATTGCACATTGAGAAGGTTATCCTGGCACAGCTTTCCATGGCCTGCCATGGTGGGCCAGGAAAATTTGCAGGGGCCTTGCTTCACCATATGTTCACAGAGGAGGAACTCAGGAGCCATTTGGGATTTCGAAATAAGATCAAGGGGCAAAAGAGGCTCCTGACCCCACCAGGGGCAGCACTGTTATAGGCAAGTACCACATCTCCTCTACGGTTGCATTTTTACATTAACATTTTTTTTCTAAAATTAGGAACTTGCCATTGGCATAACAAACGACTTTCAAGTAGCCCAAGTGTGCAGTTGTGTGCCACAATAGCCTACCATTTGGAATGACTGTTCATATGATCTTAAGTGTGTAACGCCACCAGACACAAACGCTTCTAAAATTTAAAAGTTGCCTTCATTGCCAGAGCTTTTTGGCAGCTACACCAGTTGAGCTGCATTTGCGCATTAGCAGTGCTACTTGGCTGTCATTGCAACGAATAGTTGCCTGTGAAGCACGCTCCAAATCTTGTGGCATGCAGGACATGTTTAAGTAGCCTGATAGTGTTATTCTAGTACACGAACTGCGGAGAAGCTATGCTCAAGTGTGGTTACTGCTCAGCTCGAGGAGCAGCATGTTCACCAAATTTCAGCAATCAAAACAGCTCTCCAGGTACTGAGATGTGAAACTGTAGTTTCACCAGTTTTACCAGACCACAATGAAATAAAGTTGATCCTATCTTGACGGAGGTTCATGTGAAGCCAGACAGCAGCCTTTCAGCAGAGGGTACCTGGGTTGTGTGGCAATTTTCTTTTGGTTGTTTCAATCAAAGAAACAACAAGGAAGGAGTTGCTGCCATCACTGTGAAGAGTACTCTGTTTAGTGGACGCTTACTCATTCTAAGCAGCTAACCTACGACTCGTAATTAATAATATGCAATTTATCACTTTGTATACTAAGATATAAAAATATTTTTGTGGCTTTTCCACATATACTCCAACAAATTGAGCATAGGCCCTTGGGGCCTAAAATATTAAGCTTCTTACAGACCATCAGACATGTCCACTAATCCCATTCTGAAATTGTTAGAATTGTGTCCTGCTTCCTTACTTCACCTGCCTGTTTACAGGGATATTATGAACCATTGCCAAGTAGATTATGGGCTTAAATTTATCAGAAAGATGAATGCGCTTTCGTATTGCTCTTGTTTAGCCCGTTGATGATCACATATTGAGGAGAAATGTGCGTGTCCAATTTAGGAGTTATGTATTTTTGTGGTGTGCAAATACTGAAAAATTTCGAATTGAATAGTGTCCTGTTCGATTTGGTCTTTGAATGGTCACTATTTGTAAATGCGAGTATTATTTTATTTTTTTGAAACACCAATAAAACATAAATTTTGAGATTAGCTAACCAGGATACATTACTTTAGTAGCTGTATTTTAGACGCTGTACAGCAATCATTTATGCTTACTGAAGAGTCCTGTCCATGTGAATAAAATTTTGCTACCACATCTGTGCTTTTGATAAACAGCTCTTCATACCATAGTATGCAATGGCAGAAACTTGCTAACATTAAGAATACTATGATGTGAACATCATTTTACAATTATTGTGATATCAGATGTTCATTATTCAGAAGCTATCCAATATTCTATTTGCTTTTGGCATTATTCGGTTCGGTCTCAAAAATCCCTCTTCGCGCATCCTTAATATTTTTATTGCAGATTTAAGTTCTTGAGAGTGACTTTCCGGTGAAAAAAAAAACTGGTGAATTATTTTTTTAAATGACAATAAAGTGGCAAAACCCTTTCGGTATTTGCAGTTTTACATCTCTTATTTTTCTATGCAGGATAAAGCAGCATAATTGTTCTGTGTAACGAAACTTACGAAAACTTCTTTTATAGTAAACAAGGTGAAGTGACGACACTCCCAAATTACTGCAATGACTGACACCAAGGAGCTAAGTGAAAAATCAGTTTTGGAGAAACCCAAGGAGCGAGATCACTATAAGTATATTTTCTAGAAATCTCAGAAGGTTGGAGCATCTCCAGCGAGATCTTAAGCAACACTTTGTTCTAAAAAGGCAGATTTCTTCAAAATGTTCCGCCACAGCCACAGATGTACGGCAGTGAACCCTAATAGGGTTAAAGAAGTCAGTCCTATGGTGTATGGCTCATAGAATACTGAGCTTTTCTTCGTATCTATCACATTCTGCATATGTCATGATAAGCTGCATGGTGCAAAACTATACGGAATCCTAATTAGAACAGTCATTAAGCTGTTGAGGCAGAAAACATACTTCGCTGTAAGCAGTGTCTTTAATGTAGAAAGTCCTAAATCATTGTAAAGCGAGAAGTACATTCGAATTGCATGTGAACTTTTCAAACCTAACTTCAAATGAAGCCACACTCGATTCTAGTGACATGGCAGTACTGCATTTGGAGCATGGAAAAGCACAGTGAAGTGCTGCATATTTTAATTAGGAAAGTTCCAAGAAATAATTTTAGTTGTCAGTAGTTTAGGTTTCTTTATGAACGACATGAATTTTTTTCATGATTTAGTTTCTAAGCAAGCAAAGTTCAGATTTCGACATTGAGGATATTGATAAAGTTATTTTGCTACAGTGTTTTGTTCTTCTTTGCCCTTTCCTGCATTTCACACTTACTGGAGTCCTGTGCCATACTGAAAAAATTTAAATGGTCATGCTGTGAAGCTGTACCCGTAGAAAGTTGGAATAAAGCAAGACAAATAAGTAAATCAATTTCCTTATCATGAAGACATATTGCATGCCACGCTTTTGCATGTGGAAGTTGCTATTTAAAACTTGTTTTGACTTTTTTTGTTTTTGCAGGCTTCACGCGTCGCAAATTACCTGGTACCAGCATGCCCTATGTAAAGAAATCTGGCCTCGCAGCTTGCATGGGACCAATAGCCTCTGAAGAGCCCAATTTCAACAGCTCAAACCAAAACACGAGTTGTGCTTTTGTAACTATTGGCCTTTATTATGTTTTTCAAGTTTATATTAGTCTCCTGAAGAGCCCAGTTCAGATTTCTCAAACGAGCATACAAATGTTGTGCCTTTCTATGCCTTGACATTTTATGTTAATTTTATTTATGTTAATTATGCTAGTCTCCTGACAAGACCATGTTGGATTGCATGTTGGATCATTGGGCTCTAAGGAGCAGCGCACAAAGTGTCCTGCTCCCTCTATGTTGCATTGCAGTGTGACATGCCCTTCAAAGCGCTTTGTATGAGCAATATCAGTGCTCTTTCCAGATTTACTGTCTAAATCATAGCAGATACTTCTTTTTATAAAGTGCATGAGAGATATCTTTTAGCACTGCAGGACTCCCTCACGAATTTAACAGTGTGAGGTATGTTAGAAAAGTATTTGACCTCATCGTTTTTTGAGAAATTGCGGAAGAGATGGGTATCAGGACGTTTTCTTCACATTCTATTATGACCGAAGATTTTCCCATGAAGAGAGTTGCGGCAAAATTCGAATCGAATCTACTCACGGTCGAGCAAAAGCAACTTTTTGTTGAAGTCTCACAGACATGCTGGATTCCACACGCAGGGACCCCGACTTTATGAACACGTAATAACTGGTGACTAGTCTTGGTTGTATGGGTCCAACCCGGGAAGCAAATCCCAGTCGTTACAGTGGAAGCATTCTACGTCACCAAGACCAAAGACCGCCAAGACCTCCCGCGGTGTGGTACGCACCAAGTACGTACCACAGGGTCAAACAATCACCAAAGACTGCTACAGGGACGTCCTCCGTCGCCTATGTGATGCTGTGTGGCGAGAGATACCGGTGTTCTGAACAGAAAATTGGCCCATCCATCATGACAATGCTCCTCATGCACTTGATTCAGATGTTTTTGGCGAAAAACCAGACTCCTGTACTTCAACAGGCTACTTACTCTCCTGATATGGCCCCCTGCGACATCTGGCTGATTCCCAAAATCAAGAGGTAATTAAAAGGAGCGTGATTTCAGACAAGAGATGACATTATGGCTGCAACGTCAGCTGAGCTAAACTCTATTCTGAAACAGGCCTTCTCGGAATGCATCCAAAAATGGCGGCACCACTGGGAGAAGTTGGTGGAGTCCCAAGGACACTACTTTGAGGTTGATTAGGATTCCGACGCTCAAGTTATGCCAGTTTCTTTTTTTGGCGAAAGGTCGAACATTTTCTTACAGACCTCGTATTGAAATTTTATGTGCAATGGCTATATAGTTTACCCGGCCCACACCAAGCACAAGCCTCGTTTCGTTAGAGCATGCGTCTCGTGGCAATAAATGCAGACCCCAACACCGCTTCTCTGCCATCTGTGTTGCAGACGAAGCCAGCTTTGTCGTCTGCAGTCCTAGCCGGCAAGCTGTGCCTCCATCCGAGAAAAGTCGTTGCTGAGAAAAATTCAAAAAATAGTTTTTCGCATTTAAAAATAATGCCTGCTTTAACTTCACACGCGCATAGCAGACATGTAGGGCTATTCAATAATGTATTATATAATTTTTGGCCAACTAACAAAGCTGTTTTTTCCTTGAATATGGAGGTTCTTGCAAAATATTAGAATTTTACAGTTTTTACAGCGATCAGCGGAACGTTCAAAGCTTCAAATATTTCTTTGCTATACTATGCCACCTGGGCTAGCATTCCGTATATAATTTCTGTGCTCTGAATTTCTCGTTGCGAAAAAAACGAACGGATTGCAATTTGACTCACTTTTGCCGGTGCCAAAGGCGCTTGAAGTATTCAAATATTTGAAAAATTGGATATCTTGAAAGTTGCAACACTTCACCGTATTTCTGTGCGCACCATTTGAAGACCTCAATTATACAATGTGCATTTGAAAGAGAATGAGGATTGATGTCCTCTAGCTCCGCTGAGCAGGAAAACTAAACTGTCACCAAAATGCTACAAAATATTTGGCAAAAATAAATAAAATTGCGTAAGGAGTTTTGAACTCAAGCAAACATATGGTAATGCTTTCAGCTATATGTGTGCTGTCAAATAAACGCTGGTCGATTCTGCATGGAATCGCATACCAGCAAGTGCATCTGTGCCACTGCCAGAGTTGTTCAGTAAAAACTGCATTTTACATAACTTCTTGAAAATGGTTTATTGCTATCTAGAATACATGAGTAAAAATTTATAGGTACATGTCGGCCTAAATATAAAATGCAACAAAAAATCTCCGGTAATGGCAATGAGGTGCCTTTCATTTTTGCATGAAACCAGATCTATTTGTGAATTCTTTCGTCAGTTCTTTGTGCCAGTGAACAAAATTGAAATGGAACTCGGGCAAGGACTAACATTGTAGTATTCCAGCACATCACAAAGAGCTGTCTTTTTTTCATATAAAAATCTGAAGCAGTCAATACGAATAATTTCCTTGATATGGAATGACCTGCGCTGGAACGTTATCATGGCAGAGAACACAACTGGATCATGCAACAGCAATGCACCAAAATAAACTGCTCCCATAATCATCACTTATTGCGATTGGCTTGTTTCAAAATTACGTAAGGCTTACTGAAATTGGCACACACCATTAATCCAACAAGTAAGGATTCTACAGAGTGATCTTTCTTTCAGCCTTACCAATTTTTTTTACGTTGCTTGTGCCAGGTAGCATAATTCTTGTTCTTGAGCTGGATTATTCAGGGGCAGACATTACTAGCACAAGAAATGGAAAAATAATAAACTGATTCTCACAAATGCATTATAACACTTATAACATCACGGCACATATTTCAGTTTGCAAATTGTAGCCAGTGAGTTTGAAAGACGTGTTCACCTGAAATTAATTTCCAGGTTGACACCAGTTTCAAGATTTTTCCATAAATGTAAGATAAATACATGTGCATTTCAGTTACTTTTGTGCTTCAATGCATAACAATGCGTTTTGTTGAAAAAAGTAAGTGCTATAACTGTGCATTTCTACAGCCAGTTTTATGGCATATGTCTCGTTACTGGTGTCATTCTGGAAATTCATTCTAAGTGCATGCACCTTGTAAAATTACCGGCTACAATTTGTAAAAACTTTATCAGGAACTGAGTTTTTGTTAATTAGCTGAATATGGTGTCTTGATTTCTCATGGAAGGAATGTTTGGCACTCTGCATCTAGAATTATGGGAGCTGCAACATGGTCTTTAATAAATTCCATGCAACTTAAAGATAACCACCCTTCATATCAGGTCCCAGTGAGTGCTGTGGGCTCAAGCGAATCATGCCATGGTTATAGTACCACTGGCTGCCAAATAAAAAAAGCAAGTGCCTTTTTTGTGTGTACGTATAGAGGTTCCACAGCCAACTTAATTTTACACCAGAAAAGCAGGAAGATACCCATAAACCAAGCGGTCAGACATGGAGACACAATCGCTCGAATGCCATTTACTGCGTGCTTAGAAGTATTCAAGCTATAAACTGAGAAGTCTTACGAGTAAGGATCGACGGAAAATATCTCCAGAACCTTCCATTTGGCGATGACATTGTATTTTCAGCAACAATGCAGACGTGTTGCAACAACTGATTGAGGGGCTTACCAGAGATAGGGTAAAGTGGGTTTAAAGATATATATGCGGAAAACAGAAATAAAGATGAATAGCCGGACAAGAAAACAAGAGTTTAAGATAACCAGTCAATCTCTAAAGTCTCTGAAGGTGTGCGTTTTTATAGGTGCATTATTCGCAGGGAACTCTGATCATGAGAAGCAAATTGATAGAACAATAAAATTGGTT
This sequence comes from Dermacentor andersoni, assembly GCF_023375885.2. Taxonomy (NCBI): domain Eukaryota; kingdom Metazoa; phylum Arthropoda; class Arachnida; order Ixodida; family Ixodidae; genus Dermacentor; species Dermacentor andersoni. The sequence continues at coordinate 7,602,747 of NW_027314752.1, read as the reverse complement.
AGATCGCATACAGCAGACATTGTCAGCTCCTGACTGGAAGCTGACCATTAAATTAAAATTAAAGGTGTACGATCAGTGCTTTTTTATCACTGCTGACATATGTGGCAGAGACTTCGAGACTGACAAAGAAGCTTCAGAAGAAGTTCAGGACCGCGCCAAGAGCGATGCAACGAAGATTGCTAAACATAACTTTAAGAGACAGAACGAGAGTGGTTGGGATAAGACAGCAAACGGCTGTAGCCGCTATGCTGGTTGACATTACCAGGAAATAAATGGTGCTGGGCAGGTCATGTAACGCGCCGGTTACCTAACAGGCCCAATAGATGACCTTCCCAGCTTCATTTTTCGCGGTTGGACCATTACGGTTGGAACATTACGATTACAGGATTGATACCAATAGAAGGTAAATGCAGTAGAGAACGGCAGAAGTCTAAATGGAGCGATGAAATTATCAAATTCGCAGGCGCCAGATTTAATCAGGTGGTGGAGGGAAGGGTTAAGTGGGGACACAGGGATAGGCCTTCGTCCTGCAGCGGACATAAGACAGGGGCCGGATAGCGTAAAACTATTCCCATGTGTTTTTATTCCAATCTCCTGACGTCAAATTTGCGTAATCACTGACGCAAGCATCGGGCGGCTAGCCGCAGGGTTGTCTGAACAAACCAATCAAATGCTCCCCTCGATTATAGTAGGTCAGTTTTGTTTGCTTGAAAAACGAATAACATTGCCTGCACTGAGTGGCTTGTCTTATCTAATTGGTTCACAAGAGGCGAGGAGCATGCTCAAGTGCAGAGGAATTCGATGGGGCCGAGTCACTGCACTGAATATCGATAACCGGATGAAGATGGCGGTGCCGGCGTCTGCAATTGGTACGCTTTTTCTTACTTAGCTTGTGGTGGCTCATCGACAATCGCGGCTGCATGCAATGGAAGCTTAAGAATGACGCTAAAATGGATCCTCAGTAAATAAGAGTTGGCAGAACGATGTCGTAAACGTGCTGAAACTTCTCGAAAACATTACACGGCCATGCAATATGTTTTGTTGCACGCAAAGAAATCCATGCTCTCCGGTAGGGGCGAGTAGCCAGTGCCGGAGCGATCGGGGGCAGCCATGTTTTATTCCTTTCGGAACGGGGCCGTCTGCGGCTATTCAGAAGATAATTCAGTTTAGTTCGACATAATAATGCATCGTTAACGTGTATGCGTCACTTTGACGCGGTGAGTTTTTGCGGTTTTGTGACGTCGCGTGAGAGACAGGTGAAGTGGGTGCAGCCCAAAAACTTTTTACCAATAGCCGAGGGCTAATGGCAAAGAGGCGTCGAATTAGAAACAACTATTTTTGTTTTGTTTGGTCAAATTGTGCATAATGAGTGTGCACAAGTCATATCAGATAGGAGTTATCGTGATTTTCGTGACGTCGCGGGATAGACAGGTGAAGTGTGGGCGGTGCAAAAAAAAAGTTTTGACCAATCGCGGTGGCCTGATTGCAGAATTGGAATAGAAACGTTTGGAATAGTTATACGTTATAGTGCCCAAGCTGCTGCTGCTGCTGCTGCTGCAGCCGCCGCCGATGATGATGATGATGACGAGGAGGAGGAGGAGGAGGAAACTATCGATTGCAATGGCCTTGAACCTCTGCTGTTACGCTGGAGCAGCTTTCTGGGAGGTGGACATTTCCTGCCTTTGGGAGACATCGCCCTGTGGCCATTGGGTTTGGGTTCCATAGGCGTTTCTGCAGCGGTTGCCTTACAAAGTGTTCTACCATCGGCAACCTTGCCACTCTCGTGCCTTTTGGACTCATTTGTGCTTTGCTTTTTTCTTGTTTTTATTTGTCCTTGCCGCCTTACTGGCTGTCCTTGTGAGGCATGGTGACAGCTTGTTCTCTGGACAGGAACACTTTTGAATGGAAGCTCGGAAAATGATGAAAGAGCTGGCGCGCTGTCCCGGGCCCTTCCATGACGAAGCAAGCTTGTTACTTCAACTGGTCACCTTCCTGAGTAATGTCTCGTAAGCCAAATGTTTGCAGATGCAGCATCAAAGAAGGGTCTCCGTTTAATGGTGCATCTTCTCTGGGAGGTCCCCGAGTACTAAAAAACAGAGATGTGCTCTGCACAAACGAGCCTTGGCAGAAGGCGCGGAGGGTTGCCTCGATGGTCTATGAAAACGGGATTCTAGCACAGTTACAAAACGTACAATTCTAGTACAGATCTAGATCAGGGGCCGGTTACAACGTCCGAGTCAATATCGAAGCTAACGGGAATGCTGATCACGTTTTTTGCGAAATGTAGCTGCTTCAGAAGTTCATCAACACGAACAAGTCCGAGGATCGTCATCAGGTTGGTGAGCGCGCTGCGGCTGGTGTACTGGTTACTGCAGCGATTTCCGGCAATTTGAGGACAGCTTTAGTGACCTCGGTGGTATTTTGGGCTCTGGAGTTTGACGGACACATTGTTAATTGTGAAAGCGCGATGCGTACTCCCGAATGTGAATATGCTGAGGCGCTCAACGTCTTCGATTCGAGAATTAGATGCTCGATTAACGTCCTGCGGAAGGATAGCGCGCTGGCAGCCCGTGTCTAGAAGGAAGCGCAGTGAAACCAAGCTTCCTGGTGTGATGGCCCAAGCTCTGCTGGTCTGTAGGAATACATGAAGGAATCTGGCGCCACACTTAAACAGGGATGTAGCTCCAGGTAGTCAATCAATGGATTCCCGCCCACTTGCGCTTTGGCAGATCCTTTGGCTAGGTGCTTTCATCCGTTTTCACTTGACGTACAGATGGCGCACATTGAGGTGAAGTGTCCAGCAAAGAGGCAACATTGTAAATTTTTTGGAAATTCGGCATTTGGTTGTGACATGGTTGCGCTTGGCGCAGCAGTCACTTGGCGGCACATGGCCTGGATTAGCTTCGTCTGAGCTCGCCGTGTCCTTTCTGGACTGGCGTGCGATTGCTACCGAGTGCTTGCTCTGGGCCTACCTTACCACTGCGGTAAGTTATGGTTCCGGCGTGTCCCTCTTCAAGCTTCTGCATGTCACTCAGCCCGGCGACCTGCCTCTTGATCAGCCCATTACCGACACCTGCTGGTCAGTGATACCAGCCACCGGGAGTATAAATGCGCTGCTTTTCGATCCCTTCTTCAGTGAACCAGGTTGCAGCCACACCAGTACGATGGTAAATTGTTGCTTGCTCTTCGTGCAGGTAGGCTACTCCTTCAACGCTTTATTTATGCAATCGGATGATAGATTTCTGCTGCTGCTTCCTTGCCCACGTAGTCTTGTGCTCTGGTGTTTGCACGTTTTATATTGCATGAGTCGACTTATTCTGAGCGCTGACGTGTAACTCAATCCAGGCCCCTAGTCCAAGGCAGCTGGTGCCTGCAAAAGCAATCAATCTTGTAATAAACCGGGACTTCGTAGTGCGACTTCTAACACTGCTCTTGATGAGGCTGCTTATAGGGGCGTGAAATGCGTCCGCTATAGACACGCGCGCAGAGAGAAGAGAACGAACTTTGAGAGCAACCGGTGAGGAGCCGAGCGGTGGTGAAACGGAGACTTTATTGTGCGTGCCCTCCACGTCGAGGAGGCCGGCGCTGCAAACATAAACATCCGCTCGTTGCGCAAACGCTCACTGCGGCGGCGGCGGAATCGCATCCTCTACAGCCCCCCCCCCCCCCTCCCCCCCCGCCGTAGCTACAAAGGTCGCTGTTGTCCCGCTGATGCCCAGGACACGTGGTTACCTACGGGGAAGGGTACGGATAGGGGAGAATCAGGCGGGGAACGAGTCGGGAGTGCAAGAGGAACGCACAAGTTTGCCATGTACGCGGGTTTCACACGGTCGATTGCAATCACGTTTTCACGGTAGTTCACAGAAACAATAAACGTCTCTTCTCCACACTGTAGCACTTTTATTTATTTATGTATTTATTTATTTCATGTACCCTCAGGGCCATTGGCATTGGAGAGGGGAGTGGTTACAGGCCTACGAAACAAGAAAAAATTGGAAATGTGATACAAGGAATAGGAGTTTTGCAATAAAAGTTAACAAGTGTATCTACTCATACAATATTAGCTAAGGCGTTCTTGAAAAGCTGGTAATCTTCGATGGTGGCTGTCAGTGCGGGAAGGTGATTCCACTCAGCTGCTGTACGAGGTATAAATGACTGGAAGAAAGCATTAGTTCTACAAAATGGGACACCGACCCTGTAGGCATGACCTAATCGAGATGATAGGTGACGTGGGGGAGGGATTAATTCGCTACGCAGGTGTGGATGATGAAACATCTTATGGAACAGACAGATACGAAACGCTTTGCGACGTGAGGCTAGGGATGGTAGATTAAGGCTTGATTTCATTGAAGATATGCTAGCGGTCCTGTTATAGTTGGAAAGAATGAAGCGAAACGAGTTATTTTGGACCATTTCTAGTGAATGTATTAGGTTTTCCTGATAAGGGTCCCAGGTGGATGCGGCGTGCTCTAGTTTCGGACGTATTAACGTTTTGTACAACAGCAGTTTGAGGGATGAGGGTGCTTTAGAAAAGTTGCGGCGGATGTAACCCAGCATACGATTAGCATTGGTAATTATGTATGTGATATGTGCAGACCAAGTGAGAGTGGAAGTGATGTGTACACCAAGGTACTTGTATGAGCCTACTGATTCTAAGAGGACATGATCTAAGGAATAAGTGGGGATACTGTTGCAAGTTCTCGATACACGAAGAGATTTACATTTTGTGATGTTAAGTTCCATTAGCCAGGTTTTACACCACAATGAAATAGCGTTCAGGTGAATCTGAAGAGCGGTTACATCGTCACTGCTTGTTATTTCTCTGAAGATTACGCAGTCATCCGCAAATAAATGGATATGAGAGGAAACAGAAGAAGGCAAGTCGTTGGTGTAGATTAGAAAAAGAAGAGGCCCGAGGACGGAGCCTTGTGGGATGCCGGAATGGACAGGGTTTGAGCGAGAGTTAAGATTATTAGCTGACACGTATTGTGAACGGTTTTTAAGGAAACACTCAATCCAAGCAAGAAGTTTGGGGTCAATGTTCATGAGCTGTAGTTTGTGAAGTAGCAGTTTGTGCGACACTTTATCGAAAGCTTTGGAGTAGTCTAGGAAAATGCAATCCGCCATTGAACGAGTATCAAGAATTAGGTGTAGTTTATGTATGAAGGAAGCCAGCTGCGTTTCACAAGAGTATGTTTTTCGAAAGCCATGCTGTGAACTTGAAAAAAATGAATTTGACTCAAGAAAGTTAGCAAGCTGTGAATATAGGATATGTTCTAACATATTGCATAGGATACTGGTTAGTGAAATAGGCCGATAATTGAGAAGAGAATGCTTGTCACCTGATTTATAAAGTGGAATCACCTTACCGACTTTCCAATCAAGGGGCAGGTATCCTGTGTCAAGCGACTGTTGAAAAAGTTTTGCTAGGAAAATAGATGAATAAACAACAGTGCTGTGCAAAAATTTCACGGAAATTAGGTCATGGACAGGAACAGAGGAGAGACGCAACGATTTAACCACGGTTTCGATGCCCCAGGGTTCAATTGTAATTGGAAACATAGCCTGGTAATCATAACAATTAGGTGCAGTGGGTGGGGAAACATTACAGGTTACAGAAAAGTTTTTGATAAATGTTTCATTGAGGACAGATGCTATATGATCACAGCGTATGGCATTCCCAGAGTTATCTACAAGAGTTATGGTGTCATCATCTTTTTGGTTAATAACGCGCCAGAATTTCTTGGTATCATTTGTTAACATGGAAGGCAGCGTGTGACATAAAAAAATTGTTTCTGGCGTTTCTTAGCGCTGATACATATTCGCTTGAATCCGATCGGTAGGCACTCCAATGAGCTTCACTCGAGGAAAACTTTGCCGACCTGCACAATCGACGATTTTTATTTGATAACCGTCTTATATGAACATTATACCAGGGAGCGTCTGACTTGCTAGTTACGATGCGAATGGGAATGTACTTGTTGGTTAGGTAAGTAACTTTTTCTGCGAAGATTGCCCAGTTAGTTTCTAGTGTACGGCTTTCGAAATCCTGAAGGAAAACATCGTACGGTGCAGTGAGGGCAGGCCGGATGCCTTCGCGGCACACGAAAACGTGAGTTGCGGCAGCTAGGTCTTGGCTTACGAAAACGTCGTAAGTGAAGGGCTGTCAAGGAGATGTTAGTCGCAAGCGATCAAAGAGCGACCGAAGTTGCTCAACGTAGGGAGGAGGCGAGAGGTTGGGGACTGCAGGTGGTGCGAAGAATTCAACAGGTAGACGTAGTGTCGTCCGGTACACCATTTCGGCAGCTGTACACCCGAGGTCCTCCTTTATCGCTGACCGAATAGCTAGTAGAACTAGCGACAAGTCATTGACCCATGAAGTTCCAGCGTCGCCGGCGATAAGGGCTGCTTTCAACTGGCGCTGAAGCCTTTCCACCATTCCTCTTGCTGACGGATGGTATGCAGTTCTGCGGATGTGGCGGATACCGAGGATGTTTGTTAACGCTCCGAAGAGCTCGCTTTCAAATTGTCGTCCGCGGTCGGTTGTTACCCCGCTGGGGCAGCCGAAACGAGGTATCCAACCGGCTACGAAAACGGACGCCACGTTGGACGCCGTAGTATCGTGTACAGGAAACGCTTCAGGCCAGCGCTTGTAGCGGTCAACGCAGGTGAGGATGTATTGCTTAGTACGCGATGAAGGCAGCGGACCGACAATGTCGATGTGAACGTGGTCAAAGCGAGAGTCGGGCGGACGGACATCTGCGATGGACAGGCAGCGGCGGACATCTGCGTTGATGCCGGGCCACACATAGCGGGAGGTGATGAGGCGCTGAGTGGCTCGAACGCGAAGATAGCTCGAGTCGTGCAGTTGCCAAAGACTTGACGACGGTGCAAGGAAGGCACAAATGGATGGTCAGAGCCTGTTGACATGTCCCAGATGATTGTACCGGAGGAGAACGGCAGTGGCACCTCAGCAAAAGAGAGAGATGTGGACCATGCACGCAGGTCGCGCAGCTCGTTGTCAGAATGTTGTGCCTCTGCGATGATCTCGAAATCCAGAGCAGCAGTGGAAATTGCGTCGGCACGTGACAAGGCATCGGCAGCCCCATTAACGGGTCCTTCGATGTACCCTAGGTGGACCGGGAATTCGGAGAAAAAATGCAGGTGCCGAATTTGCCGGGACATGTGTGTGCTATGGTTTCCACGGAAAGCGAATGTCGGCGGCTTATGATCCGTCAGTACGTGGAACACGGTACCTTCGAGAGGGTGGCGAAAGTGGCGGATGCCAAGGTACACAGCCAGGAGTTCGCGGTCGAAAGTGCTGTATCGAGTTTCTGCCGGCTTCATCTTCTGCGAAAAGAAACCGAGTGGACACCACAAATTTTGCTGGAATTGTTGCAGAACTGCACCAACGGCACTGGAGGAGGCGTCGGTGATGAGCCGCATGGGCGCGTCAGTTAGGGAATGCACTAGGAGGGTGGCTTGCGCCAGGGCATTCTGGGCTTCTTGGAAGGCAGCGTCTGCTTCGGATGTCCACTCCAAGATTGCAGATGGTGCCTTTGGAGCCTTCAGCATGTCGGTCAGAGGTAGAATTAAGCGCGCTTTAATAGGGAGGAACGGACGATGGAAGTTCAGAAGCCCGAGAAATTCGCGGATCTTGTGAAACGACGTTGGGCGTGGAAAATCCCGAAGAGCTTGAACCTTCCTGTCCAATGGCTTGATTCCTTCAGGTGTGACAAGGTGTCCAAGAAATTCGACGTTGTCAACACCAAAGACACATTCAGCTGTGCTGATAGTTAAGCCATGTTCCTGCAGTCGCGAAAACAGCAACCGCAGATGATCAGCGTGCTGCTCTGTTGAAGAACTTGTAACCAGCAGATCATCAAGATAGGCGACAACGAAGTGCAGACCACGTATGACTTCATTGATGAAGCGTTGAAAAGTTTGGCCTGCATTCCGCAACCCGAAGGGCATGCAGACGTACTCGAATAGGCCAAAAGGTATTGTGATGGCAGTCTTCGGTATGTCCGCTGGTTCCACAGGCATTTGATGATATGCCTTGACTAGGTCAATCTTGCTAAATATGGTTGTTCCAGCAAGGGTGGTAGCAAAGTCACGAATGTGCGGAAGCGCGTACCGGTCGGGGGCGGTGCGGGCATTCAATGCACAATAGTCTCCACAAGGGCACCGATCTCCGGGGTCCCGCTTGGGCACCATGTGCAGGGCAGATGACCAGCTGCTTGACGATGGGCGGATTATGCCTGACTGCAGCATGTGATCAAATTCTCTGCGAGCTGTGGCGAGGCGGTCTCCAGCAAGACGTCGTGGCTTGCAGGACGCTGGTGGACCCGTGGTGACGATGTGGTGCGTCACAGTGTGTCGCACGGGAAGTTCCAGGTTGCTAGGTTTGGTAAGTTCAGGAAATTCACTGAGGATAGAGGCGAATTCTGATGATGGCCGATTGCGGAGCTGCTTGCGTAGAGGCGGACAGCGGTGCGAGGATACCTTGCACGGAGAGGCTGGTCGTACAGTCCACAAGTTGACGGGAGCGGAGATTGACGTTCAAACCGAAATGGGTAAGGAAGTCTGATTGCGAACTCCGAGGCAATTGCGGAGCTGCTTCCGTAGAGGCGGACAGCGGTGCGAGGATACCATGCACGGAGAGGCTGGTCGTACAGTCCACAAGTTGACGGGAGCGGAGATTGACGTTCAAACCGAAATGGGTAAGAAAGTCCGATTGCGAACTCCAAGGCGATTGCGGAGCTGCTTGCGCAGAGGCGGACAGCGGTACGAGGATACCTTGCACGGTGAGGCTGGTCGTACAGTCCACAAGTTGACGGGAGCGTAGATTGACGTTCAAACCGAAATGGGTAAGAAAGTCCGCACCTAGTATGGCGAAGCGCACGCCGGCGAGGATAAAAATCCACCGAAATATGCGACACAGGCCCAGGTCAATGGTGAGGGATCGTTGGCCATATGTTGTGATTGTGGATGTATTCATAGCTTGCAAAGGCGCAGTCCTCGGATAACGGTGTCGGTCCTGACGAGAGGCAGGAATGACGCTTACCTCTGCATCAGTGTCCACAAGAAAGCGATGGCCTGCGATCCTGTCTGTGATGTAGAATAGGCGGCTTCGCGTAGCGGTTGAGTCGCGCGCCGCCATTAGTGACTCGCTTCCATGTTTCCCTACCAGCGACAAGGCTGTCGACATCTTGCAGCGCTGGCGCCGAAAATGGTGTGGTACCAGCAGAAGCCTCCGGAATTGTGTCTTTGGCAGAAACGGGAACGCCAACGTGAGCCACCCCTAGCCAAGGAAGAGCGATGAGGCGTGTCCATCTGCCTTGCTACCATGGTGTCCATCAGCCTGTCAATTTTCTCCTCGAGGCGAAATTGCCGGGCCTCGAGGTCTGACGTGACAGTAGTCGAGGACCCCACGGAGCTTGCGCCGGAGTAGTCGTTCACGCGGTCCGCGAGCTCTGCCAGTGTGTCAAGAGGCGTATCATCCGCAGCTGCCAAAACCATGATAAGTGTCTGAGGCAAGCGTTGCAGAAACAGCTCACGCAATAGTGGACTTTCGGGGTCTTGGGTACGGTCACCGAGTAGCTGTCGCATCTGATGTAATAGCTGCGACGGTCGGTGATCGCCAAGTTCTTCCGCGTTGAGAAGTTGCTGCAAGCGGCTTCTCTCGGACGCGGTTGTGCATGTGAACACTATGGCTTTGAAATGGTCATAGGGTGCGGCCGGATGTTGGGCTCTCATGACGTCGTCGAACTCATCAGCTACCTCGGAGGAAAGTGCCGAGACGACATGCAGGTACATAACACGTTGCGATGTGATGCGCCGCACATCGAAGAGGGCTTCTATTTGCGTGAACCACACAACGGGATTCTTCGGCCAAAACGGCGGCAGCAGCAGCTGGGCATTGGAAATGGCGTCCATGGCAGCACCGGGGGCAAGGATGTCGCCTGTCACTGTTGACTGGGGCTGAGGAGCCGAGGCGTCGTTGCTGGACACTTTAGTGTTTATTTCGTCTTGCGTTATGTGCGCTTGCTACGTCTGGGTCACCAGGCTATAGGGGCGCGAAGTGCGTCCGCTATACACAGGCGCGCGCAGAGAGAAGAGAAGGAACTTTGAGACCAACCGGCGAGCAGCCGAGCGGCGGTCAAACTGAGACTTTATTGTACGTGCCTTCCACGCCTAGGAGGCCGGTGCCGCAAACATAAACATCCGCTCGTTGTGCAGATGCTCACGCCGGCGGTGGCGGAATCGGATCGTCTACACTGCTGATGCACTTTCTGTTCGTCTATGCCATGACACTCGTGATCTTTCTGCTTCGGAAATGCTCGCTAAACTACTCATTGGTCAAAATAAGTTGGCTGTAGACATTCCTGACATGAAGTCATTCCAGTATACAGTCACCTGTAGTTTTGATGCTTTAGAGTCGCGTGTTGGTGCATTAGATTCATCACTTAATGATTCTAGTTCAATTTGTTAATTACGTGCAGAAATCTACTCCTCGTTTTTCAAATAAAAATATGTTCATTAAAAATGATGTCCTAGAATATTGTTCTCGAGGAAATAATCTTAGGATACACATTATTTTGGAAAACCCCAAAGGAAACGATGCCATACTGTTCTCCAATGTTATGTCTGTATTTAGCAAGACCTTCAATATTCGCTGTCCCCCCATTGAACGCGTCCACAGGCTTGCTAGAGCACGCGCTTGTCACAGTCGTCCTGTCATTGTAAAAATTTCTGACTTCAACGATAAAACCATGCTTTTAAAAACAGTTATAAACTCATGGGCTCGAATTTATACATTACCGAACATTTATCTGCAAGGATTAGATCAGTTTAGAAAAATCTGACAAGCATGAATTTCTTTTCGTAACAATGGTTCTGATCACACCATCATGCGTTCATTGACAAGGTTCGTCATAACTGGGATGACAGTTGAAGCACATTAGTAAGAGTACCTCACAAACCATTGCTGTGCTAGCCTGTGTCTACAACTCCGGGCTAATCAACTGCCTTACATCGTTCTGGCCATTTCGATAACCTCGCCGTTTCGAATGACGAGGTTAGTAATGGTGGCAGTTTTGTTAAAAAACTTCTGCACCCACTGTCTCATATTTCTATTGATTCCCCTCATATTAAAGACATCACAGGGTCATGGCTGCAAAGTAATGTTTATATCTCTGAGTTTACTCCACCCGGTTTTATTGCCGTGCGCTTAGACAAGATCCAAGGCACTGGTGGTGGTGTCGTACTGCTTATCCGCTGACAACTTTGTTTCTCAGTTTTTCCCTCGCCTCCGGACATAGGTACCAAGTGGTGTAAAATTTTCTTGAATAATCAGCGTATTGCAATTAGCGTTATATATTGTCCCCCTGGAGCTTCCCTTGTGTCCTTCATGTCCTTGCGAATTTTATGTGCCTGACTAACATTGCTTCATCATCATTTATATGCGTAGATGATTTCAATGCTCCTGGCATTCAGTGGCATTCACTAAATACAACAGGTCAGGAAGTAATTTGTAATGAATTAATAAATATTTCTTTGTCCTTTGAGCCCACTCAAACTGATTCTTGGTTTTCTTAAGCGCTGATCTAGCGAAAGATGACTTCCCATGGGAAGTAATTGATGGAGTGTCAGATCGTAAAGGTGTTTTCTTATCACTCTCTTGTGTAATCTCCAAATCACCCTATACGTTTGCTAGTTTCCCACACTTCACTCAAGGGGACGACACTTGCATTTCTGATATTCTAGCTGACCATTTTGATACGTTTTGCTCTCAGTCAGACAGACAGGATGTAAATTGTCTTGTTAATTACTTTGACGACTTTGTCAAGCCATGTGTTAAACAGTTTGTGCCCAATAAAACTAAGAAAAGTAATGCTATCGTTCCCTGTGTAACTCCCGACATCTTGCATTTATCTCGACGTGTGCGTAGGCTTAGGCGTTCTATTCTAACCAACGATCCCATAACCCTAGAAAGGTTTCAGAAAACAGAAAAATTAACCTAATTTGAAAATGCACACGGCCGTAGACTTATCGTTTTGTATTCAACTGCCCAGTCTGTTAAGAACTTACCCTCTTAAATTTTGGTCTTCTATTTTACCTCGCAGTCCTTCACCCACTACATTCAGAATTGATAATGACGTCATCAATCATCCGTCAGTAATATCGGAAGCTTTTAACAAATATTTCGAGTATTCAAACAACTATTTCTACCCAATAACAACTTCATTCCTTCTCTCCCCAATATAGTTTGTTCTAAAAGAATCACTGACACTGACATAAACAATGAAGGCATTCTTAAGCTCGTATTAAATATGGATACCAAGAAATGCACCGGTCCGGACGGGATACTCAATGCATTCTTGGTTCGCTATTCCTTGTTATCATCAAAGTCGCTGATGGTCACATAGAACAAATCTTTTTCACTTGCAACTGTTCCTCCCTAATAGAAGTTAGCTAAAGGGCATTCTCTCTATAAATTTCGTGATAAGCAGTCTTTATCGCAGTACAGACCAATTTTATTAACATTGCATTCATGCAAAATCTTAGAACATATATTTCATAAACACATAGCACTTTTTAAAATGTCATGATCTCCAAACATACAGCACGGGTTTAGGCGCAATTTTAGTTCCAGAAAGCAGTTGAGTTTATGCGTCACATTTTCCTTAGTCTTTATTTTGGCACACAGGTTGACGCTACGTTTATAGACTTCTGTAAAGCATTTGACACAGTATTACATTCTAAACTCCTTCCTAAACTTAGCGCTGTTTTAAATAATCCTCAAATATTTATGTGGATTTCAAGCTTTCTTTCAATTCATTGCCAGTTCGTCCCTTATAGCGGGACTAAATCTACTGCTATTGATATGACATTTGTAGTGGCTCAAGGCTCCATTCTTGAGCCACTGCTTTTTTTAATTTACATAAATGATTTGCCTGTTCACATCTCTTCTAACTTCAGTCTTTGTTCCAATGATTGTGTTTTATATGAAATTACTAACTCTTCGTATAAATACTACCGCCTCCAAGAATCATTTGCTAGGTTTGCACTTGGTGTACCACCTGGCATATGAACATTACCTTTGATAAAACCGTCGTTATGCCTTTCATTAAAAAAATCTTCTCCTGCTCTTTCTCATTGCTCCTTCATAAGCCGCGCTGTGTGTAGGATATCTGAGTAAAATTATCTCGGTTTCATTTTTTCACATAACATGTCATGGTCTAATAACATTGATTACATTTGTAAGAAAGCAATAAAGAATGCATTTTCCTACGTCATACACTATGCAACAATCTGAAAGGTACCAAGCTACTGCTATACAAAATGCTAATCTATCTTGTTTACTTCGCATCTATAGGTCGGAACCCTTAAATTCAGTGTGAGGTAACAGTCTAGAAGCAACCCAGAAAAAAGCTGTAAGATTGAGGTGTCACCATTAGGAACGTAATTTTCGCCCTCTTCTCCACTTCGCTACTTGAATGTTACTTCACTCTATTCACGTCGCCGCATAACATCGGTAGATTTCTTGCACAACGTCGTCAATTGTCCCGTTAGCCTTTCAAAAACTAAACTAACCTCGCGCCAGAGTCATCGACGAGACATCACAACTTGAACTTGACAAATAAAATTAAATTATGGGGTTTTTTGCCAAAACCAATTTCTTATTATGAGGCATGCCTAGGGGAGAGGACTCCGGAAAATTCAACCACCGGGCGTTCTTTAACGTGCACCTAAATCTAAGTACACGGGTGTTTTCACTTTTCGCCCACATCAAAATGCGGCCGCCCCGGCCGGATATACGCAGCGGGCGCTCCTTGGCTGCATCTACAATGCCAGCTCAAAGCGAGGGTGCTTCGGGCCTGTCGGCACCAACGCCCACGTCATTCTAGCACAACCTCGAGACCCAGGAACAGCTTCTGGCACCAACGGCACTGATGTTGACGACTGAAGACCATCATGCTCGCTAAATTGATATTTTACCTCATGGACACGGCACGCGTCTGATTTCCGTCCCATCAGGAGGAGCTTACAAGCTGCGACATTTGTAAACAGAAGCTCAAAGATTTGTTTGGCAAGCCTATTGGACGTCAGCGCGCCACCCAAACAGACCTGGCTTAGCGTGTCCAGACATGCACTGAATCCTACCTAACGCACATCCAGGACAAGCTCGCTCTGTGCCGCAAAGTGGATCTGGTGATGTCGGAACCTGATCAAGTCGCACATGTCATTAAGGGCAATACAGATGATGCCTTCCACCTCCTTGTGTTCAAGAATTATTCCACTCTGCAAGCCATTATTACCGAATGCCGGCGGTTTGAAGAAGTCAAGAGTCCCCGCATTGCCCAGCCATTTTCCCGCCTTCCCAACACGGAACAACATAAGACCTCCGAAATCCGCCCACGGCCAATAGCTCTGACATCCTACGTATCATCCGACGTGAAATAGAAGCCGCATCTCTTGTCACAACCCCTACCCCTGACCCCGAGAGTAACCAGGCGACTATCTCAATGACCCAGTCCGTCGTGCGCCAAGAATTGGCCAACGTTGGCTTGATTTCAACGCTGATTGGACTTCCTGCCTTGCCTTCTGTAGTCACTACGGTGTCAATGTTTGAACAAGAAGCCGTCTTCAGCTGCTGACAGTATCAGATACAGAGGTCTGGTGCTAAGGCCTTTATAATGACGCTTCCCAGAACAGTAGCATATCTGTCTGCTAAAAGGCGAAGGCCCTCCAGGGGCTTGTGCAGAAAATAATGACATAGTAGAGATTAATTTTGTCAAGATCAGCTCAACTGCGAATAGACGCCATTGTTTGTGAATAGATGGAACAGCTGGTGATCAACCAGCTGCCACCATAAAGGATATGTCGGTGATCATACAAATGTCTGACAGTGCCGCACGAGTTCCCAACAAGGCACATTTCAGCTGTATGAGATTGCTCGAAATCTGGTCTTGTAGCAGAAAGAATCTGTTTCGACACATAATTGTGTGCACTTATGTCTGCATTCAGTGTAACGCTGTGTTCCGCTGTCAGCGATGACAGGAGAAGATATGGAGAAGCAGCGATGTTGCAAATAGCCGGGGCATCGCTTTTATAGCATTGCCCTCACTCAGCTGTGTCAAACTAGAAATTGATGGCAGTTCTACACGTGTCGTCACCGCATTACACTCCAGTGGTGTGAGATGTCTCTAAATGAGAACACTTTCTTGCCGCAGCACGAAGTGTGTCAAATCACCAATGTACGCATCACGCTGCTCTCTTGCCCACTGCTGAAGCATGGTTCCTTTCCTACTCTATATTGCATTCATGGTAACGTACCGATGTGATACAGCCGATGATGGGACCCGAGCTTCAGAATACCCAGTGTTGTAGATCAGAAGGACTACATTGATGTGATGATGATGAGTGATGTAGCTGATGATCATAAATGTAATGTTTTGTAGCTCGGGACGTTTAACCATTAGGTTACATTCCAACTGTGACAGATAGCTTCCGATATTGTCGCTTTCAATATGGGGCACAGAAAAAAAGGTTCAATTAGTAACTACTACAGAATTAGTAACAATAATTGATTCCATTGCCAAAGCTTTGGATCCCAACGGTAAAATTGATGCAGTATTTTTGGACTTCAGTAAAGCATTCGATAGGTTAATTCACAGAAAGCAAATTTTAAAATTAAGGAACATTAGTCTACCGGACATCATAATTACCTGGATTACAGACTATCTGGATAATCGCCAACAGTATCCTCCAGTTGATGATCACAACTCGAGATATCTACCAGTCACTTCAGGTGTTCCCCTGGGCAGTGTCCTGGGTCCATTGCTCTTTCTTTTATATATTAATGACATTGTAACCGTCGTCAAACCAGGAACACAAATAAGGCTGTTTGCAGATGACTGCGTTGTATTCCGTACTATTAAGTCCGTGGATGATCAGACGGAACTTAACTCTAGCTTGAATAATATATTTTTGTGGTGCGAAGAATGGGGCATGGCTGCAAACATAGATAAAGCTGTCTCTCTTTACATAACGCATAAAAAGAATCCCCTGGAATACACGTATCAAATGGGATCTGTTTCATTAAAGCAAGTTGAGAGTTACAAGTACCTTGGCATAGCATTCACTAATAAATTTTCTTGGAACCTTTACATTGACAACACATGTTCTTCCGCCTTTCGGAAGCTAACCTATCTGCAACACAAACTAAGAAATGCCCCTTCAAACGTTAAGCTACTCACTTACCTAACCTATATCCGGCTAAAACTTGAATATGCTTGCGTTGCATGGGATCCCTATACTAAAGTCAATGTTAAGAAACTTGAGAGAATACAGACAAAATCTATTCGTTTTATTTATTCTAAGTTCAAAAGTTCGGATTCCTCGTCAGAGTTTATGTTTGCTAACGATATTCCTTCGCTTGAACAAAGAAGACAGAAACACAGGCTAGACTTTTTACATAATCTAATTAATCACAAATTCGCTCTGTACCCTTCACTATATGTAAGTCATCTCTCCACTAGGTATACACGACACCGTTCTTCGGATACATTGACACCTATCTATTCTAGGACAGACAGCTATAAGTTCTTCTTTCCCGAACTATATCTGAATGGAATTCGCTGCCCGCCTCATACAACATGTGACTGTTTTTTATGAAAGTTTTTATTGTCTTGTTTTGTCTGTATAGACTGTGTTCTTCCTGTTAAATGAGCGGGGCAGGTCTTCGGCTCTCAAGCTCCCAATCTTTGATGTGCAATTCCCTTGCCTTTCTTTTACATCATTCTGTTTGAACCATTAATTGATTGAGGTACTGCGTTTTAATCTTCTTACTAAATGATTCTGTGAGCAATATATCATTGTAAAGTCTACATATTTATTGAATGTATACGAACGTATCTTGTATATGTATTGTACTCAATGTCTGCCCGTCCTGCAAGGACCACAATGTGGTCTGCAGTATGTACTAAATAAAAAAATAAAATAAATAATTCAGCACTCTGTGCGTCGCGCTGCGCCACGCGCACTGCTATAGTATGGTTTCAAATCAGATAGCTTGCAACTTGCAACACAAAAAAGTACTTCTTTTCAAAATTGTGTGTATTGCGCCACTGTCTAGCCCACTGCTGAAGAGCGGTTCCTTCCCTACTTTTATAGCTGCATGCATGATCACCTGTTGTTGTGTTGCAAGCGATGTCTGTTCCAGAGGTGGAGGAGCAGCGGTGTTGTAGATAGGCGGGACATAAGTGATACACACTTATCTTAATTCTGCTGCACCAAACGTAGAAATGTCTGGTAGTTCAACACGCTTTGCCACAAGGCCAGCGGTGGGAGATAGCTCCATATTGCCGCATCCCCTATGCGGAACGTAGAGGAAGACAAAGCTCTCGCACCTTGCGGAAGAAATCCCTGCACGATCGTTGTTCAGTTGGCTTTCAATAAAAGTGCCTTGCTCTTTTTTATCAGTTCCTGCTGCTTGCCAATCCTGACACTGGTGCAGGCGCTGGGTAAATGTATTTGACGCTGGTCAACAACACCACGTCAAGCCCAGGACGTTTTCCGCGTGTCGAAACGGACGTTCACCGCCCCAGTCGTCGCCTACTAGGCCTAAGCCGAAAATTTGGTCCCCTACCTGTAAGTCTACCTGTTACCACAAGTGCCCAAGCCTTGGCAGACACAGGCCCTGCACAGGTGACCATTTGACTTCTCGACCTCCCGTGAGCTTTCATGGCAACGCCTACAAGGATTCAGAAGACTGATTCGAGGAATCCTAGTGGTAGTCACATTGTATAATAAATGGCATGCTGGAGAGAAGCTGCCACATGTTTTTTTCTCTCTTGAAGGCGTAGCCCGCACGTGGTCCGTAAATGGCGAGGGAATCTGGCCAAGCTGGAATGTGTTCCACCGCCAGTTCCTTCATACGTTCGGGAGCACCGAAAGACGAGACCACGCGCAGCGGCTCCTCGAATAATGAATTCGAAAGCCGAATGGAACTGTTGCCATGTTCGCTGAGGACATGGCTTGTCACTGTCGTCATGCAGACCCCGATATGCCCAAGGCAAAAAAACAGCCATCTCACGCGTGGTGCAAAGGAGCAGCTATTTGCCGGTTTTGTGTGGAACCCGCCGATGAGCGCCGATAAATTAGTCAAAGAATTGACAGCCATAGTGCGCGAGTTACACCTACGCAGCCGCCAGTATGATCACCTGACCAGCAATGGACCGGCAAGCACTGCAGCAGTGACGGTAATAGACGAGGGTTCCTTGCGCCGGCTGAAACACGAAATTATTCATTAGGAAATTAGGAAGCTCACGATCACGCCGAATGAATACACAGCTGCGTCTGTAACTGAAGTTGTGGGTCAAGAAATACAGCAAGCGTTTGAGGCTCCCGAGCCCAATTCCCAGACGTGGCATCTCAGCTACGCAGATGTCCGCCGACCGCCACCGCCAATGCCGACAGCGCAGTCACATTCCCACACGTGGCAGCCCAGCTACGCAGATATAGTTCATTGACTATCACCTCCGATGCCGACACCTCAGTATCACCAGCAGTCCGCATCGGCATATGCTTGGTACCATAGGGAAAAACCGACGCGACCACCGCTTCGCAGAACCGGCATTTAGCGCACAGCTGACTACACGCCCTTGTGCTTCCACTGTGGGGAAGCGGGCCGCATCGGCCGTCATTGCCCTTAGCGCGTGGAAGGGTACCAAGCGCTTCCATCCACTGCTTCTCGTCGTGCTTTTGTCGACACGCGAATGAACATGGACGCGAATTCGGCGAGCTCGCAAGCTGATTCTCTGGTTACCGGTCATGCTTTCCTTCTCCGGTACCTTTATTCCAGCTGCTAGACGCAGTTCCACCGACATGTCCCGAGGGCGATCTCCCAGCCAACGCCGGGGAAACTGAAAGCCGCGACCTCACAGGGGAAGGTTGCCACACGTCGAAGTGCCGAAAATCCCCCATTGCCGCCGAACGAGAAGCCGATACAGCCGAATGAGTTGACGACAGACGAGATTGTTAGCGCCGACGTTACGGTATCAATTGACGGACACGACGTGATGGTGCTAGTAGACACTGGCGCGAACTTTTCGATCAGAACTGAAAAACTGGCAGACAGACTTCGCAAAGTGAAGATGGAATGGTCAGGGCCGCACATTAGAGGTGCTGGAGGCCAGCTATTGACACCGACTGGCAAGTGCACTGCAAGGGCCAACATAGGGAATTTGTCATTCGTCACAAATTTTGTTACTCTTCCCGACTGCTGCAAATATGTAATCTTAGGTATTACTTCTTAGGCGAGTATGGTACCGTCATCAACAAACCAGCATGTATACTAACCTTTTCTAGGGGCGAAAGTGCAGGAATACAACGGAAGTCCTGTCGCATCATAGACGACGTGACCATACCACCGTTATCTTACCAACTTATTTCCGTCAGGTGTGACACAAAGTACGATGGCGAAGGTGTTGGCGAGCAGATAATTACGCTATTGCTCACTCAAGGTATTGCCACACGCAGAAGTCTCGTCAAAGTAATGCATGGGCAAACAGAACTACTTCTCACCAACTTCAGCAAGCGACGACGACACATTGCAAAAGGCGCAGGAGTTGCTTACCTCGACGAGATTGCGGAATTCGGCGAATGTTTTGAATTACAACAAGGACAGCAAGGCACTTCGGCACCGTTACCTGTTCTTGACGTGAGCGCGAGCTTATCACCAGCGGACAGGCAGCGCCTTGTGGACCTGCTTCGGCAGTTTCGCGATTGCTTCTCGTCGACACAGACGAGAAGCAATCGTCTGTGTCGTGTAAGCAGTGACAATCCACTGACGAAGCAGGATTGTCACTGCTTCGTCAGTGACAATCCACTGACGAAGCAGCGGATTGTCACGAAGGAGACAGTGAGACCAATGAGACAAAAACCATACCGTGTAGCACCGAAAGAACGCGCAGCGATCAGAGAGCAAGTGAAGAAAATGCTTGACGACGACGTTATCCAACCATCAAGAAGCCCGTGGGCATTACCTGAAGTGATGGTCAAAAATAAAGACGGCGCTCTGCGTTTTTCTGTCGACTACCGCAAGCTGAACCGGGTGACAAAGAAAGACGTATACCCGTTACCCCGTATTGACAATAACTCTCGACAGACTGAGGTATGCCCGCTACTTCTCTTCACTGGACATCAAAAGTGGCTATTGGGAAATCGAGGTTGACGAGAGGGACAGAGAAAAGACTGGGGCACCATAAGGTATAACTACTCCAAGCTTTTCTATTCCCAGCCCTCCGCCAGTGGTCAAAAACTTTTTCGGACCAACCCCACTTCAACTGTCTATCACGGGACGTCACGAAACCGCGATAGATCCTCCTCTGATGTAACGTGAACACACTGATTATGCACGAATTGTCCGAACGAAAGAAAAATTGTGATTTCTGATTGGTCGCATTTTCGTCTTTAGCCCTCGGCTATTGGTCAAGCGTTTTCCAGCTGCACCCACTTCACCTGCTTCTCACGCGACGTAACAAAACAGCCAAAACAGACCTCAGTAAAGTGACGTGTACGCGTTAAAGATGCAGTAATATGCCGGACAAAACTTTTTTTCTGAATAGATGCACGATGCCCCGTTCCGAAAGGAATAAAAAAATGGCTGCCGCCGATCGCTCAGGCACTGGCTACTCGCAGGTGCCGGAGAGCATGGGTTTATTTGCTTGTTATAAAGGATTTTGCGCGGCCGTTTAACGTTTTCGAGCACATCCGGCACTTTTACGACCACGTTCTGCCAACTCTTCTTTGCTAAAGATTGGTTTAGCGCGATTCTTAAGCTTCTCTAGCATGCTGCCGCGATTGTCGACGAGCCACCGCAAGCTATGTAAAGAATAGCGAACCGATCGCATAGGCCGGCACCACCCTTTTCATTCAATTATCGATTTTCAGTGCAGTAGCTCGTCCCCATCGATTTCCTCTCCACTTAAACGTGCTCCTCACCTTTTGTGAGCTAACTACATAAGACAACCCGCTCAGTGTAGGCAATGCTATTCGTTTTTCAAGCTAACAAAAGTGACCTCCTATGAACCTGGCGAGCATTTGATTGGTCTGTTGAGACAACCCTGCGAGCTTGCGTCGGCAGTTACGCAAATTTGGAATAGTTTTACTTTATAGGGCCCCTGCTTTCATAACACCTGATGCGCCTTACGAATTCAAGGTCCTGCCTTTCGGTTTATGCTCAGCTCCAGCAATTTTTCAGCAACTAATGCATATGGTTCTGTCAAGCCTGAAGCGGCACCTATGCCTAGTATACCTCGACGACGTGATAGTTTTCTCGGAAACGTTCGAGGAACACCTGAGACGGCTGCTGGCAGTTCTAAAAACGATCCGGTCCGCAGGCTTAAAACTGAAAGCAGAAGAGTGTCACTGTGGCTTCGAGGAACTCCAGTTCTTAGGTCATGTTGTGGGTCATCAAGGCATCCGCCCTGACGCCGACAAGATCACGGCCGTCGCAATGTTTCCAACGCAAACGGATAAGAAGGCAGTGATGCATTTCCTAGGTCTCTGCTCGTATTACGGAAGATTTATGGCCATTTTTTCCCTTATAGCTTCGCCGTTGACACGTCTTACAAGAGAAGACGTTGTCTTCCTATGAGGCGAAGTACAAGCAGCGTTTAATGATCTCCGACAGCGCCTGAAAACACCTCCTGTACTGGCTCACTTCGACGGGGATGCTCCTACCATGATTCATACGGACGCTAGCACCGTAGGACTCGGCGTTGTGCTCGTGGAGGGGCGAGACTTAGCAGAGAGAGTCATTACATACATAAGCAGGACGCCCTCGCGTGGTGAGTCTAATTACTCAACCACAAAAAAGAAAAACCACATAAATTACTCAACCACAGAATTACTCAAGCACAGAATGGCCCATACCACCGCAAGGTGGCAGGGGCAGTTATGAAGTTTCAGCCATATCTCTATGGCCGCTCTTTCAGTGTTGTCAGCGATCATCACTCACTTTCCTGGCTGACAAACTTGAAGGATCCATCCTGTCTACTAGCGCGTTGGAGCCTAAAGCTTCAAGAATTCGATATGACAGTGGTGTACAAGCCCGGACGACAGCACTCCGACACCAACTGCCTTTCAAGGTCACGGATTGAGCAGGAAGTTACAAAAGATGACGAAGACAAGGTTTTTTATAGGGGTTCTAGACACAGCCACGATTGCTCGTTTTGCAGCGGGAAGACAGCGAAGTGATTCCGCTTATTGAATTTTAGAAGACCGGATTACAAGCGCGCCCAAAACATTTGCATGGTGCTTGCCATCATTCTGCTTCCGTAATGTTGTTCTTTTCAAGAAGAATTTATGTGCAAGCGGAAGCAGCAATCTGCATGTCGCCCCAACGTGCCTCCGTCATGAGGTCTTGCAAGCCTGCCACGATGAACGGACATCTGGCCACCTCGGCTACACACGAACACTGGCCCGAGTCAAAGAAAATTATTGCTCGCCAAGGATTGCCACCTTTGCGAAACATTACATGCGCATGTGTCTCGATGGTCAGCAACGCAAACCATCATATATGAAACCAGCTGGGCTATTGCAGCCAGTCCAAGTCCCCACAACCCCGTTTGCGTAAATCGGGATGCACCTTCTCGGACCCTTCCCAACTTCCAATACTGGCAATGAGTGTGTAATAGTTGCCGCCGATCACCTGACACGCGATGCAGTTACCAATGCCCTTCGAAGGGGCACCGCCGTCGAAGCAGCGTGATTCTTTATAGAAAACGTGGTACTGAGGCACGGTGCACCAGTAGTGATAACAATGGAGAGGGACTGCCTTTACGGCTACACTTCTAAATACAGTGCTTAGCCTCAGCGGCACGGGCCGCCAAAAGACCACAGCCTATCACCCACAAACGAACGGCCTAGCAGAACGCTTGTATAAGACTATCGCTGGCATGCTGAGTATGTACGTAGACGTGGAGCATAAAAATTGGGATGGCATTCTACCGTACATCACATTCACTTAAAACACTGTTCAAGAGGAAACAATGCGAAGGCCATCATTTAGCCTTTTTCGTGGCCGTGAAGGGACGATGCTCTATGCGATGTCGCCACACGACTGCGGTGATACGGGCACAGAGGCTGAAGCTTTCGCTCAACGTGCTGAAGAAGCGAGACAACTCGCCCGTGTCAGAATTGCCCGACATCCGGATTACAACGCTCGACGCTACAACGGACGGCGCTGCTCAATCACATCTCACCCAGGCCACAAAGTGTGGGTTTGGATTGGCATCCGTCAGCGAGGGCTTTCAGAAAAACTCCTCAGGTGGTACTTCGGTCCTTACAAGGTTTTACTGCACTTATGCGACCTGAACTATGAAGTTATCCTGAGAGTCCTGCTTTATCCAGGGCGAGGCAGCGTCCACCAGAAGTTGTGCACATTGTGCACATGAAGCCGTATTGTTTGGAATGAAGTACCCACACCTCGTTTGGCACATCTTGCTGCTATGTGAGCATCGGGACGATGCTCTCTCTCGGGGGAGGCAAATGCCACATCCGGTATGCGGCACGTAAAGGAAGACGAAGTATCGCGCATTGGGGAAGAGACGAAGAGGTCCCTGCGCGATCGTTTTTCAGTAGGCTTGCAACTGAAGAGTTCTGCCCTTTTTTTATCAGTTCCTGCTGCTTGTGAAGCGTGAAAATATTAAGAGGATCACCTGGTTAACCGCAGACATGGGGCAGATCAAAGGCGCCCCATGTGTGCCTTCGATTGTCGATAACCTCAACCAGTCGGCCCACAGAACTGCCCGAAGAGTCGTTGACTTCGCAGCTAGAGGTGGCGTGGCGCTGAGGTTATGGGCAATCGGTACCCTGCCTCCTCATACAACGTACTAAGAAAACAGTTTTCCATGGCACGGAGACGATATCCATACCACATAGGAAACTAAGCAGCCCAGAGGCGTTAACGCTCAGGTTACTCCAGGTCGCGGTGTACCCTAACCGCGCACTGTTACATGGAATCTATCCAGAGATGCAATCGGCCAATACTTGCGAGCTATGCTCAGGCGTAACTAACTTGGAACACATGCTCTAGCGGTGGCCCACGTTCCGCGATAGCGACGTTATCCAGTCGTTAAAATGGGAGGCTGCCCTAAGCAGTCTGGATTTCGAAGCAGAGCTACTGGCTGCACATCCGGCCCGCGACGCAGCAGAGAGGCTGGGCCTTTCTGTTACGACATGGGAGCGGGACGCTGCGAGATGACGTTCGCTCCGAAGGACCTAAATACAGTTTGGTCATACCATAATATTATCTTTGCTTTTAACGTGACCAATTTCTTTTGTACTTGTAGTACTAAAAAGCAGTGGGCAGTGTTGTAAAATATGTAAGCAAATAATAAAATGCGATGCAATTACCCAGGGTTGCGGAAGTTCTGGAATTTTTTGAGATACTTTTAGCAACTGTCTCTTAATTAAAACTGGCTGCAGTTCAAAGGGAAATCAAACTAGTTGATGAAGACTTATATATCTTGCATATGTTTTCAGGCTAGCTCATCTAAACTGTGGTAGCACAGGAACGTGCGTACTTTATTACGCAAAAAGAAATCGACTTTTCAAAAGAGCTAAACGTCTGGGAACAATTGCATCACGGAAAAAACACACATACTGTGACAAAGAATATCGTGTGGCCCTCCGGAAAGCAAAGCCCAAGTTCAAGACATAAGCTCCTCCTTCCCTTCTTAAATACAATCACAAATAATTTTTGGACTGCAATTTCACCATCTCGAACGCCTGCATATTTTTTGCTGGTTGATGAGGCTGTGGCCGTATCGCCGAAGGTGAACGCGCTCGGATTTTTAAGAGCTTTTATTGTGACAGAAATTATATGGACACACCAGGCACCGTTCTGCCGTCGCGGTGAGGTTGCGTATAAAGTTGAACAGCGATAAAATTGTCGCCGAGTGCCCTATGCTGTATGTGTGAGTGAAAGCTTGCGAGGGTAAGCCGGTGAACGTGTCTCATTCTCCCGTGCGCCAGCGAGGAAGGCCAAGCCACAGCGGCAGCGGCGAGGGAAGGGGGCTTCAACTCATCAGCCTTGCCACATGCAATCATCTATTAGAATGGCCTTCCGGACAACATTGTCCACATATCTTACCTCGTTACCTTCAGACAAAAACGTGCGTAGCATTTTGTTTTAAAGTGCTTCTTTTTCGTTCGTTTTGCGGTTTACTTATTTACTATTGTAATATGATGTACAAATTACTATTTCCGAATTGCTCCTGTTGGCACCCAAACTTGTAAACCCCCTTCATGTAATATTATATGTCGTGCCCGTGAAGTAGCCGCATCAATATTATATCAAACCGCTTGCGCTGAGAAAGCAACCCAATGAGGTTGAGGTCCTTATGCCACCGTAGTCCTTCTATAGTCTTCCATTCGCTTTCTTCAGTCGACTGCCGACCTGCGGCTGTTATTACGCTCGTGTTGCTGTCGTAGTCCTTCCAACGGCTTCCATTCGGCTTCGTCAGCTGTTTTTGTCCAGAGTCTGTTATTAGCCCATTGTCATCATTCCACAACTGTCCTACTGCACGCGTCATTCCAGGCCATCATCATCATTCCAGCTTTGTCACTGTATTTTCATCATAGCGCAGACTTTACGTCTTCATCGTCCTAAAATCATTATTACTCTCAAAAGATCACACAGTCAACGTTACTGCGGCAGCTGCTGCGCTTTATGTATCGTTGTTACCTTGTTCTGGGATTCGTGGTTTGCACGCAGGCGTCATTATGAGTGTCGCTTGATACGCCGCCGGCGTGCCATAAACACTGCAGCTGGCCTCAGCTAAACAGGGGCATTGCACTAAGCTGAGTAAGTGGGCCGAGACGTCGTCCGTATCTACCGCCGAAAGTTGTTTGCTGCTCAGGCGATGAGGTTGGCAAGTTCGAAGGAAACAAGATACACGTTTAATTTGCATATTTGCGCAAGCACCTCCACATACGGGAGCGCACTCCATCATGGAGCATTGTGGCTGTCTGAGCACAAAGATAAACGCAAATTCTGCACTAAAAATGTCTACATTTAAAACACTTCTTTTTTCTGCCTCCAAATACAAGGAAATTCTATGGCCTTGTTGCAGCGAATCAGACGGGTCGTTCTGTTCGCAGAACTTGGTGGTGCCCAACCATGGTGTCCAACCTTCGAGCCCCCCTCTGCAGCGATGAAGAGGCAATCTTGAAACAGCAGGTTTCCATAATAGTCATCTACACTGCTTCCTTGCTTACCGTGACGCTGAGCTTGTCAAGGTCGTGAGATTGGCAATCGCGATCATTGTCGCATTGAAGAGAGCTTGTTCCATTGACCAACGCAGTCTGCTTCGGGCGCTGTCAACATCCCGGTGAATGGGCTCCCTTGCATAAAACAACCAAAGAATGCGCATTACCGTTTTGCGATGCAACAATATACCTAATCTGGCTGAAAATGAGTGGAAACATATTTCTGAAGTTGAAATGTATGATCTCCAACCTGTGTTTGCAGTCAGCGTCGAGCTAGACCTGGTGCCGACTTCGTTCAGTGAAGAGCATGCCTGCAGCCGAGGAGTCCATGCACGTACACTCTCTACCTGTGGGATTGAACTGAACGGTCACGGTAGGTTGATACGACGGTGATTTTGCAGTCTTTGGTTAAGTGTAGTTCATTACGGCACATACCGACATGAAGTCAACTGCTATTCACAAAGTACCATACGCTCACATTAAGCGGGAAGTGGCGTCACGACATGTTCCCACCTATAAATTATTTAACCCATCGCTGGGAACTCTTTGTGAGCCTCCGTTGCTTGTTGTGACCTACATTTTTGCTCACAAAATCTCCAATTGCCTCTTATATT
This sequence comes from Dermacentor andersoni, assembly GCF_023375885.2. NCBI lineage: Eukaryota > Metazoa > Arthropoda > Arachnida > Ixodida > Ixodidae > Dermacentor > Dermacentor andersoni. The sequence goes on along the minus strand of NW_027314752.1, from coordinate 7,575,847 downwards.
TATTGAGGCCACATTTCCTTTCCCCGTGCTATCCCTAAACCCAAGGGCTTTAAGGAGGCCAGAGGAGTCTAAAACGGCACCTGTGTCAAAATCTTGACATTGCAATAAAACAAGTTCCGTCGTTTCTCTAGCTTTAGCACAGCAAGCACATAATTCCTCGTCCTTGGTGTAGTTAGCCTTACAACCACGTTCTAAGGCATCCTGATCTAGCTTTCAAATGTAAAGAGCTTCCCTATTGCATAAACCAGCGTCTCCCGGTGGAAACGCACGGAAAACAATGTAAATGTGCTGGAAGCATTGATGTTTCACTGTGTGGCAGACGCTGGGACACTGGGAGTCTGGGCTTCGTGTTGGCGTGTACTGGTTCACTGGTGGGGCAATGCTGGAATGGCTAAATTTCACAGGTTCCCGTGTGAAGCGCACTGAAGACACAAGTTCAAGGCGGCACGCTGGAACACTGGGCACTGGGACCAATGCGAAATGCTCTGGAGGTACCGAAAAAGGTCTGTTGTCGCTGGTACACTGGTGGGTTGTGCGCCAGAGCCAGTATGAAGACGGTTATAGAGACACTGCATGCTTGGACTAGGAACGTGGTGCAGTGGGCTGCCTTTCAGCGCTGGAAGCTGCTCAGGCTGGAAGGCCCGAGGCCAGCTCGCTTCATGACACTCATGTATTTTGCACCAAGGGCAACACCGTAAGCATATATACACATGCGTGAATAAAGGCACAGTTGGAAAAAAATGTATAACCTCGGGTTGAAAGTTTCTTGGACGGTCAAGAAGATCTCTGCTGGTGAACCTGCACACCAGTTGCTATCGAAAATTTGAGCTCTCAATGGACGAATCTAGCTTGTTGCTATAATATTGCGGAACCATTAAGGTATTCACACCTGTATCCAACCACGCTCCGAGTAAAAACAACTCCATTATCAAAGCATGGCTGGTTTTGTTCGAGCTACCATAACATGAGTGGCGACATCACGCCAACTCAACTTAGCACACGAGTGCTCACCCCAGACACGCTCGTACGATGGGCAGAAATTTCACATTTTCGTGACTATAGAATAGCCTGTGGAAAAAAGCACTATTCATTATACATCGCGTATCTCGTGCCTGCCACTGGCATAGTGTTCAGCCGGAAAGATTCGTATATAGATATTTACGTCACGTAAGACACGAGGTTTATTTAAAAGGAATTGAGGTAAGCCTGAGACGATGCCAAGCGTTCTTGTCCGCTTCCTCACATTTTCCGGCTGCACTTCTTCCACACATGCACTATTTTTACCACAATATTTCACCCCCCCCCTCATCAACGAAGCCCGCCGGGTGAGACAATTATGTTCTCGGAGTGAAGGGCTTCACACGAGCGACGTGCTTAATCTCAGTATTGGTGAAACATCCTCAAGTTGCCGTGAGACGCACCAGTCGATATTTTACCACACTGAGTTTGTGAACAACAATGTAGGGGCCTTTATACATTGCGAGAAGTCTCTCATAAAGGCACGCTTGCGCATCGGACATCACAGCAGGACTAGATTCTCTGGATAAAACGTGATATCCCGTTGTTGCCTGTCGTACCGTGCTTTTGACCGGTCTTGCGAAGCGGGACTACGTATGAGGGCCAAGCGTCGAGTTTCTTGAGCGAGACAGTCTCGCCGATGGAGGGATCATCGTGGGCTGAGAAAAAAACAATTATGGTGTCCAGAGTATGACGCGGCGGACGAGCGTAGAGGAGGGAAAATTGGCTGCAGACTTTAGTTTCATGCTCTGCAGTGCTAAATGCGTATATAATAAAGTGCGAAATTTTGTTCGTCTTTATCGTTCGATGCGACATACATGAAATCAGCCGTGGTTGCTCAGTGGCTATGGTGTTGGGCTGCTGAGCACGAGGTCGCGGGATTGAATCCCGGCCATGGCGGCCACGTTTTGCCAAGGGTGAAATGCGAGAACACCCGTGTACTTAGATTTAAGTGCATGGTAAAGAACCCCAGGTGGTCAAAATTTCCCGAGTCCCCCACTACGGCGTGCCTAATAATCAGAAAGTGGTTTTGGCACGTAAAACCCCATAATTTAATTATTTATTAACATACATGGATTGTTCATCAGTGTGCGGTTGGTACACTCGGTCAGCCCATTTGTTTGCGGGAGATACGGTATCGAATCGCGCAAGCTGGAGGCGTACAATCGAATGTCTTCTACGAGATCTGCAGTAAACTGGCGGCCGTGGTCATTGATGATGATTGGAGGAAGGCCCTGAAAAGAGAAACTTGGCTGGCGGTGTCAGGTGGTAAGGCAGCCGTCTCCCAGTACCGGGTCAGATGATCGGCAGCTACGATGGTCCAGTGGTTTTTTTTCGATCAGTGGGAAAACGGACCCATGAGATCAACTCCAACTCGCTCTAAAGGAGAGCTAGGAGGCGTCAGTGGTTGTAGGAATCCGAATGGCGTGGTAGTTAGGTGGTTGGGGGCCTGACACTGAGCGAAATCGGGCAAACACATTTCAGCCGACAGACGCATTCGGGGCCAGTAAAATCGCTCTTAGGCACGTTGAAATGTACGTGCTGCTCCTAGATGTCAGGACGTAGAATCGTCACACATGGCTGGTAGAATTGTGGAGCGAAGGTTAACCGGAACAACAAGGGGAATGGGAACACCAGTGGTTGCAAAATTCCTTTTGTAGAGGAGGACATCACGAATACAAAAGCCTTTGGTTCTTATGGAGCTATGCGCAGCGTTGAAAAGCGGCTGTAAGCAGAAGTATTCTCGCTACTCCTTCTCAAAGGTATCTTTATTAGGAAATGTTGAGGCCAATGAAGCAATCAGGTTGTCAAGGTTGTCTACGTCACAAAGTGTTGTGTTTAGTGACAATCTCAAAATACAGTCTGCATCAGCGTGTAGGTGACCACTCCTGTATGAAACTGTGCAGTTTTACTTATGGAGACGTAGAGCCCAGCGCGCGAGTCAAGCCGAGGGACCACGAAGGTTAGCAAGCCAGCACAACAAATGTTGATCTGTTGCGATTGTGAAAGGACGCCCATACACATACGAGCGGAAACGCTGCACAGCAAAATGAACGCTAGGCATTCTTGCTCCGTAAGGGTGTAATTGCGTTCAAGCTTACTGAGCGAGCGACTCGCATAAACAATGACATGCTCTTTGGGGTCACATTGTTGAAGGAAGACAACCGAGGCCTACGCCACTCGCATCGGTGTGGATCTCTGTCGGTGAGGCTGGGTCGAAACGCCGAAAAGTGGGTCACGTCGTCAGCAGGAACTTCAGTCGACGAAAAGAAGCGTCGCACTCATGTGTCCAATAAGAAACGATGTCCTTATCCAGAAGGCCAGTCCAGGGATAGGCGAAATCAGCGAAAGAGTACAGACTTAGAAAACTACAAAAGTACTTAGCAGACCAAGGCGGCTTAAACGCTTTAAGAGCACTATCTTATGTCGTTTAGGCCTGATACCATCTTTCTCAACGAGAAGACCAAGTACCAATGTCTGCTACTAAGCGAAGCGACATTCTTTAGAATTGTCTTCTAGGTCGGCGTTTCTTACGCAATCCAAGACAACTTCCAGGTGCAGTTGTGCTCTTAAATCTGCTTCCAAGGATGACCACGTCGTCTAAGTAGCACATCCAAATATTTCATTCGTGGCCTCGAACAATGGTGTTCATAGGTCTTCCAAAAGTCACAGGTGCGTTACAGAGTCGAAACGGCATGACGTTGAGTTCAAATATGTCGTCGGGGGTAGTAAATGGCAATTTTTCTTTCTCTGCCGGGTGCATTGGGATTTGCCAGTGCCCCAATCGCAATTTACCAGTTAATAAGTAGGACACCAAATAAAGGCAGTCCGATGCATTATCTATCCTTGGAAGAGGGTAAACGTCTTTATTGGTAATAGAATTGATACGGCGGTAGCCTACACAAAATGACCAAGTACTGCCTTTCATTTTTACAAGTATAACGGAGAAACGCATGGGCTGGAGGGTTCCTGGATGTCCCCTTTATGCGGCATATAGTGACACTCGAAAGAGTTTTTGTCGAAGAGGCTGTGCACACTTGGTGTTAATGTTGTGCTTGGTTCGAAACGCAAAGATGGACGGCACGTTACACTCCTGGGCAAAGTCGAAGATACATAAGTGCTTAGCTAGAATGCTCACTAATGTGCGGCACTCGTACGTGCTGATTGACTTGCTGATCATAGTGTAAGGAAGATAACGAACATGCGCACAGAGTAAGCAGCATGGGCAGCATCAAGCGCGCAGCAGAGGCTCGAACTCGGGAACTGCTCGGTGCATCATAGAACCAGCGGTCGCCACGAACCCCGATAAATCTCCTTTCTAAGTGGTGGAGCCGTGTGGGGTAACGTTCCACTCTATCATCCAGGAACTCTGTTCTCCGATGCTACCATCTGCCATGCCGGCCTTCGACCAGCGGACTCTTCCATCGCCACCTGTCCCTTGTGCTTGCACCGTTCGCCAACGGGAGCCTCCCATCTTAAGCGGAACCGACGACAACGACGTTGATGAGTGGCTGTCGTCCTACGAACGGGTGAGCGCTCACAACAAATAGAATGACTCAGACAAACTGGCTTACGTATCATTCTACCTCGCGGGCGTGGCCAGTCTCTGGTTCAGAAACCATGAGGTATATGCGAACGTGGTCGGCGTTCAAGACGTCGATTAAAGAAGTATTTGACGGACCCGCCGCCAGGAAACTCCGAGCCGAGCAGCGTTTGCGTAAACGCGCACAGGACACGGGCGAAAGATTCACCAGCTATATAGAAGACATTCTCGATTTGTGCAGGCGCGTGAATGCTGCCATGACGGAAGCAGAAAAGATCAAGGACGTCATGAAGGGAATCGATAATGACGCGTTCCAGATGCTTCAGGCCGTGAACCCGCGCACTGCTGGCGGCGTTTTGCGATGCCGCACCAACAGAGATTGTGAATAAGCCCAATGAGCTGCTGACTTTACAGGAAAGTGTGTAAAAGTTTATAATTTTTTCTTTAACAGCTAGCTATAGTATATTACCCATAACATATTGAGCAATTTATTACCGTACCTGCACTGCAAATGCCACACTGTTTAAAGGGCGACCTAGTATTGCAAGCTGTGCTGTCATTACTTCGAAATATAGTGGCTGTATTTAAACATCTCATGAATATACTTAATAACTTGTTTAAAATAAACTGAATCTGCAGGGAGCATGAAGTCTGCATGTATTCTTTAGTCCCGTGGATTGTGTAGATTACCCTTGATGCATCGCATTGCGCCTTAGGTGATTGGAACAATGACTATGAGATGAGTCGAAAGAAGTCAACTACATAAATACACCAATAAATATTGCGGAAACGTCCATAACGCAAGACGCGTTGCTCAGATAAATCAAACGTTTGTCATATATGCATTAAAATGAGAAAATTTTCAGCTTGCTAACTTGCATGCTCTGGTTAAGGGAGTGTGTTGGTTAATGTAAATAGATTGTGAAGAGCATGGTGACCATGTCCACGAAGAGAAACTTTTGGCAAATCTGCCATTAAATGAAGTGTGCAGCAATGGTGCTTGTTTCTACAAGAATTCACAGACGTAATTAAAGAAGGTATCTTTCGTAGGGGAAATTGAACAGAACAACCTCCTTCTACACACCACAAATATTAGCAGTATATAAGTCAATTAGGTTCATGGATGTCAAGGAAAGGAGGCTGGGTCACCTAAAAATATTGAACAGAGACCTTACAAATCTGTTATACATCTGCAGGGTGACTGCATCAGCTAATTTTCCAGTGAGCCTTGAGGTAGGAGAACGCAGCTGATGTGAACAGAGGTGGCATTGTAGAGGTCCCAGCTAACAACTCAACTTCTTTTTGCTGCAATGGCGAATCTATTGCGGCTTAAGATGAGGTATGTGGGCTAGGTGATGGCTGTAATGAATGGCTGGTGTATATCAGTGCCTGACATAAAAATTGTTACAGCGCAAACACATGCAACCACAAAGTAACAAGGACGGGACACAAGCGCTGACTGTGACCTAAATTTTATTGACGGAAGACGGTAGCCTTATATAAGGGGAAAGGCAGAAGTGAAGGGGGAAGGGAGTGATACAATCGGGGAAAATGACCTTCCGCATCGATGAACGAACATGCCAGCAGTCGACGGAATCAGGCGCAGAAAAAACAAGAAAACGAGAAAAAAACTAGAAAGACACTAGAAAAAGGCGAGGGATACTAAAATACGATTCAATCAGTAAGCAGTCGCTTCCAAAAAATGAAGCTCTGCAGCAAAGAGCGATAGAGAAGTGTGCTTACGCACTTGCTGCCATATTTGTGTATGTGGAACGCTTCCAAACTGACGCGCACCGTCGCGTCGGCACTCTTGCCGAGAATCTTCGTCTCTCCCAGTCGAGCCTCGCATCCTGTGCATTCAATTATGTGTGCGACCAAATGTGCGTACTTGTCCTTCAAGTTACTTAAATTCGTGGCATGTTACCCCAAGCGTTTATTAGTGCAGCCGCCGGTTTGGCCGACATAAGCCTTTCCACACTTCAAGGGAATGGCATAGACCACTCCTGTGGAAAACTTGATGAACGGCTTCTCATGTTTTAGCTGGCAACCTCTTTTTTTAGAGTTGCAGATGCGTGGCCATTACTGTGCGAGCTTGTTGGGTGCCGAAAAAACAATGGACACCCCAAGCCTGTTGGCAACCTTCTTGAGACTGTGCGAAGTCTTGTGCATGTACGGCACAACGAAAGGCTTGTTGGTCTTCCGACGGTCATCGTTCCCTCGTGTTCCCAGTTTTTGTTTCTGAAGGAGGGTCTCAGACACCGCAATCAAGACTGTATACATCAAGACAATCAAGACAATTACTGTATATAAGGTGTCTGTCTTCCGTCAATAAAATTTAGTTGACAGTCAGCGCTTGTGTCCCGTCCTTTTTACTTTGTGGTTGCATGTGTTTGCGCTGTAACAATTTTTATGTCAAGTATGCACCAACTCACCCAGAAAGAAGCTTTGATATCAGTGCCTCACCCCGTCAATACTTGAGTGTAATGATAACTATATAACCAGCCTTTCATATTCATTCATTTTTATTAGGTAATTTCTTTCATTAGGGAGTATTTATTATTCTACTCGTAAATGGTCATTTTGCATCCTCAATGCACAAAGGGTCTCTCCGTGCTTTTGACAAATTTTGTGATGATTATCTGAAGTTTGGATATGCTCCAAAATGTAGTTCATTCATTTTATCTGATAGATGCGCCAGTGTCTTTCATTGATTTTTCTGCACGGTGTCCCAGTCACGTACAAAACACTGCACAATTGTAAGCTAATATGATTGTTTGAGGTCCTAGATTTTCCCCATAATACTGAAGTATGTAATAGGTTGTATGGTTTGCTTGGAAACTTACCCGAGGTAGCCTTTGCTCAATAACTGGTGAATGTTATTGATTTTTAGTAACTCAAGCCATCTTTTTTTATTATTACCGACGCTTTTATTTTACATGTCAGTGTTACTTATCACTTAACTGTTTTCCTTTTCACTTCTTCTATGTACCAATTGGTGCTACTTCTCGTTTCTGAGACAGCACTATATGTAAACATTTTACTCGCACAATGGTACACACACATACTTCAGGGTATTTAGGGTTACAAAAAAGTATAGGCAATATAAGAAAAGCCAGTGTCACCAATACCCATATTCCAAATCATAGCCTTAATTTCACAAACCACAACGCATAAATGTCAGAATGAGGTTCACAAGAATATACAGAAGGCTAATAAGGATGTCATAATTGGAATATCGGCAGGAAATTTACCACCTGGAGCTCTTTAGTATCTACATAAATACGGTTTGGAGTATATTTGCAGTTTGCCCTTTTCACGTGGCCGCAACGCCCAGTGAATAAAACTGTGAGCCCATGCATTTATACCAAATGCCTCTGGTCCCGAGTCAGCACAGTGGGCAAGCACAACACCATGCATAATTGCCAAGCTTTCGTCAGATATAGAGATACCAGTCTTCAAATATACATGAACTTCTGATTGCTGTCGAAAATCGTTTCATTTTCTTATTGACAAATAATCAGCATTAGACCGCTTCTGTTAATATGCTGGTGTTGTATCTGGATCTGTAATTTGAAAGTCATTGCCTTTCATCTGCGGAAGAAATTTAATCAGCTATAGTGCAGCCAATTTGTTGGTGTCTATTTTGAAAGTTTTCTGTTATCTTACGCGCAATGCGACTCTTGTTGCAGCAGCTTAGTATTTAGCACCACAAGTATGAAGTTATCAGTGCGATGCAAACCTGTCACAAGGGTAGGCTGGGTTATGGCACAGACACAGTGCATAAACAAACAATTCAGAAATTGGGAGGACACAGTATATTTTCCATATATTATTAAAGGGCTAATCAGACGTCCACCCGTTCGTTGCAATTGCTACGGAGAAACTCATACGGGTTGCGCGAAAGAAAAGCCTCACGGATGAAAAATTCGTCCTTGTCCGGGACTCGAACCCGGGACCACCGCCTTTCCGGGGCAGCCGCTGAACCGGGTGAGCTAACCAGGCTGCTGGCAGATGGCAGGGCGAAGTCCAATTTGTCCACAACACGAAGCAAAGGCAAGAGTTTGACGAAATAGTTCTGCGGAACCCGCAATGTGGAGAGGAGTAATTAATAAAGGGAAAATCAGACATCCACCCGTTCATAGGAATTACTACAAAGGTATATACGTTAGGTATATACAAAGGTTAGTACTGTGTTATCCATACATGCTCCAGTGATGTGCCGTATAGGATACACAGTCAATTGGCTAAACGTACGTTTCAGAGAAATAAATATTTCATTGAAAGGAAAGTGTATTCAAATATGTCGGTAGTATGTGGCATGAAAAACACGTTATTTTTGTAAAATGAAAGAGCTGCCAGTCTGCAATATACAATATACAATGACTATATATATATATATATATATATATATATATATATATATATATATATATATATATATATATATATATATATATATATAAACTCATTGTATATATATACAGTGAAGTGTAGACGCACGTATGAAGCGGTGTACTGAGGTTGCGGCCGTGGTCCGGCCTTCATCAGAGGTTTCTGATGAAGGCCGCACCCTGGCCGAAACGTCAATAAGCCGGTTCATACGCGCGTCCATTTCACTGTGCGTATTTACCCGGACCCAGAATTGCTTCTTTCTGGAACTTATATATATATATATATATTTATGTATAAAGAGGGAGAGAGTGCGAGAGACAATCTACTGTAAAGAAAGGAACAGCGTGCCTGTGTCTATGAAAGACAGAAGGACAACGAGAGAGAAAAACCATGTTTCCGTGCTCGATCGGCTGTACTACCTCTCATTGCTCTATCTTTCTAGTCAAGAACGCTTACTGGTTAAAGTGCTCCGTGACACTTGGTGGAAGGTGTTGGACCTTTTGCAAACCTGGAACTCTGAAGCCGGACGATCCTTGTTACATCTCCCATACCTGAGGAGACTAGTCCTACCGATGCCCCCCCAGCACCGCCTCTGGTCGTCTGTCCTGGAGCGCCACGCCAACGTAATCCTCCCATATTCAATGGAACTGACGATCTTGACGTGGTGGACCGGTGGTCATCGCACAACTGAGTGAGGGAACACAAGAAATAGATAAGTTTACAACTTGGTTAAGTACCATTCTACCTTTCTGGGGTCGCCCATCTTCGGTTCCGAAACCATGAGGCTGACCTTTCCACCTGGACATCATTCCGAACGACACTTGAAGCGGCCTTCGGTCGCCCTGCTGTGCGCAAGCTTCGGACTGAACAACAGCTTCGCTGTCATGCCCAACAAAAGGGCGAAACCTTTACCAGTTACATTGATATTGTAGTTAACGTTTGCCGGCGTATCAACCCAGATATGACCGAAGGTGACAAGGTCAAAAAAATCTTGAAAGCCTATAAGATGACGCCTTTCAAATGCTTTTGGCAAAGGATTCTCAGACGGTCAACGACCTCATAATGCTTTGCAAGAAGTATGAGGAGGTACGCAAACAACGGCTTTCTGCGCGCCGACCTCTCACTCTGGAGGTCACGCTTTCAGCTCTGAGTGATGATGTCAGGGCTACACCTTGCCGTTCAGCAATTTTTGACCAAATCAAGCAATTTGTGCGAGAAGTGCCACGCCAACTCTCTCTTCTGCCAGTCAGTCCAGCGTCAGAGTCGCCGTTGCCTCCCGATCTCCGTCAGGTGATACAAAAACAAGTCGCTAACGCCGTACCACTTGCTCATCAACCGCCTCATACACCTGTTCCACTTACGCACACTGCCGTTGTCGTGAACCCAAGGCCTCCATCTGCACCTATTTAATCCAGAGTACCAGCATTTTTCCTTCACCTCCGCAACCAGCTGCAACATATGCACCTGCAAGCAGCTACTGGCCGCCACAGCAGCGCGTGCGCCCTATTCGCCAATATATTCACCAGTCTCCGCCCGCAGTTCTCAATCTATGGCGCACCCATGACAACCGGCCTATCTATTATCGGTGCAGCCTTCCTGGGCATGTAGCGCGGCTTTGCCGCCGGCGCAAGTGGTATCCTTCGGATTCTTCGAGGGCACAAAGCAACGGCTTCGACTCCCCGTCCCGTTCGGCTACTATCGTTCATCCTTCGAAGCCTCGCCTCCCGCTTCCCGAGCCTTCAATACCCGTCGGTCTCCGTCTTCCCGGCGGCTTCCCCTGTCGCCGCTTATCCAGCTCCTTGAAGCTATCCAAGAGAAAAACTAATGACCGGAGTTCCGGAGGCAAGAACTGCGATCTGAATGAACTCCTCAAGACGTCATTTATTGCCTGCGAATGTCCTTGAAGTTTATGTAGAAGACATTGCCATTCATGCGCTTGTAGACACGGGAGAAGCAATATCAGTGATTATGAAACAGCTTTGTCCTAATCTTAGATAAGTTTCGACGCCATGTTCTGCCATTTCCTAACGCACAGCAAGCGCTGCGCCGATTGAAACCTTAGGGAAGTGCACCGTGCGCGTTGTTAAGAGCGGCACTTTGTACCATGCTGAGTTCATTGTTCTTCCTCGCTGCTTCCATGTTATAATTTTAGGATGGGAGTTTCTGTCCTCTCACCATGCCCCTATAGATTGTACCCGTGCTGTACTCGCACTGTCGCCATTCGGCAACAATGTTTTTTAAGATATTGCTGACGCTACCGGTCGTGCGTTCGTCACCGCCGACACCGAGATGCTTCCATACTGTGCCGCACTTTTACCCATTTTCTGCGTTGGGTTTTCAGACTCCACAGTTCTTTTCACGCCATTTAAGCTTGTTGCTCGCCGTCATCCATTCTTGCTTCCTGTTGCCCTTCTTGCCATTTGACAATGTTGCAGCGCACTTCATCTATAGAACCTGTTTCCTTACCCCGCTAGCCTGCTCCACGATGAGTGTCTTGGTTACGCTGAAGAAATCGAAGCAGGCTTCCTTTGCTTGGTTCTTGGTACGTTCTGGCCCTTCAAGTTTCTCCTCCCACGCCGCTGTGTGACCCAACGTTTTCCCAGAGTATTGATCCCAGCCTCGCTCCAGAAAAGCACGCCCAAATCGTCGATCTCCTTGGCCGCTTTCGCATGTCATTCGACCTATAACAATCTCGCTTAGACCGTACTTCCCCTGCTGTTCATCACATCGACACCGGCAAAATACGTCTTTACGCCACAAGCTGTATCGTGTATCACCCGCGGTGCGTAGCGTCATCGCTGAGCAAGTTGGCGGCATGCTCCAACGCGGTGCCATACAACCTTCACACAGTCCCTGGTCTTCTCCTGTAGTGGTGGTCAAACAGAAACATGACACCATTTGCTTTTTTTTTTGGAAGACAAAGAAACCGAGGGCCAGACGCCCCTCTTATCGGCTGCGCCATTTTTGAATGTTCTTCCAGCCATCTTTACCACCATCACTTATTCAAGCACATCATTGGATTTGTAATGTCACCGCGAATTGGCGGACACCTTTCTTTAAGGTGGGACTTCCACTTTGTAGCGCAAAGCTACACCACGTTTGTTGTAGCCGTGCTTCGCATGCTTCTGCGCCTTTCCTGCTGCGTATGTGCGAGAGCCGCGCGACGTCACGAGAGGCGCAGCTGCGTCGCCATCGCCGCAAGTGTCGCGTCGCAGTCTCCACAGACGCGCCGGCTGCTGCATTTACCATTGCGGCGCAGTGCTGCACTGCGCATGCGCGACGATGGCACACCGTGAGTATGAATGCGCGGGAGAGACCGTTGATGAAGCGCGCTCGACATGGAGGTTAAGGATAGTAGAGCCGCTGCCAGCCGACGAAAAAGAACGGGAAACCTAAATTCTTCAGACCCCGAGGTTGTCACTTGGCAGTTGGCCGTCGAGCGTCGAAAGAACGAGCATGCCAAGGCAAAACGTGCGGTCGAGACACAGGAGCAACGCGAAGTATGCCTAGCGAAAAGGCGCCCCCAAGAAGCTTAATGCCGTGCTATGGCCTGCCAACAGCGGCAGGATCAAGAGAACGTCACAGAAAATCCCAAGACTCGTCGGTGCTCGGCCTCATTACAAGGCCAAACAAGGCCATAGCCGAATAAGCTAAGGTTAGCAAGCAAGGCAAGGCATTAACCAAGCAAACCCGTACCTTTACGCTACGTATATCCTGGATAAGCTCAGCTAAGCCACTGTCAATGTTTTTTGGTCTTCTACTGGCCTTTCTTGGTGCATCGAACGTGTGCGGCTAGCAAGGCCTAGGTATGCCCACTGGCCCCGCCGGGCCGCAAAGGCGGAAACGCGCATGGAAGGTGAAAACGCTACTGCATTAGAAGAGAACAAGGAAGATCTAGGCTGGCAAATTGTGACAAGCCAAAAATCTCGCTCCACCAGAAGGATTGCTGGCGATGGGAAAACATCGTCGCAGAGCCACGAAGAACAAGGCAACAGCAGCAAAAACAAGTGACCTACAACCACTACGTTCAAGAACCCGGTTATAAAGACATCAAGGATGCCCCAATTGCCCGAGGAGCACAGCAAAATTATGATCCGTCCACGAAGAGGTCTGAACTCGAGTAAAGTGAGCACCACAGCGATAGGCGTGGCGAATATTGAAGCATCGCGCCTGACTCCGGAACAAGCCCGAGAGGATGTAGTTTGCCCTAACTTCAGGGAAAACATCGTGGTGGTTAGTGCACCAGATCCGAATCATGCTGCCAGGTATGTGCAATTCAAGTCATTCATCATAGTGGAAACCAAATATGAAGTTACCGCCTACGAGACCGCTCCACATACCACGTGTAAAGGGGTGATTCGCAGGGTCGACTTTAGAGACAGTCAGGCCACGATAACGAAGAACAATGTGCATGACTTTAGCCCCCCGGCATTGGCAGTCAAGCGTATTAAATCGACGGGCTCAGTCATTGTTCTGTTTGATGGGCTCAAGGTACCCAATTATATCCAATACCGGTTTACCCTTGTAAGGTGCCACCTTTATATGAAGCAGTTTGATCTCTGCTATGCTTGTGAAAAAACTGGACATCGATCACATGTATGCTCAACACCGGACGTGGTACAGGACAGAGGATGTTGAACTCAAAACCCGGAGGACAATCACATGTGCGTGCCTAAGGGCAAATTGTGTGCAGGGGACCACCGAACTGGGGACAATACTTGCCGGCAGCGGGACCAAATTTCATACGTGGTGCGAATTCGACGACGAGAACGCAACAGATATGCATCGTGGGTGACAGCAGCTCAGCTGCAATGGGATACCCAAACGGGCACCAGGGGGAGCACGCGCTCAAGGAGCTCCACATGGTCAAGACACCGCTTGCCGTCGAAGGGCGGAAGCCGTTCCAGACCACGTGAAGTGCAGGTGCGCTTCGAAGGAGGAGGGCAGACGCCTGGCGACAAGACGACCTCTGGAACAGCTTGAGCCGACAAATTGAAAGGTACTGTGAGGGCTCCGGAGAGTGGTGCGGGGGGGGGGGAGGAGGTGGGAGATAATGATGCCAGAATAAAACAGCTAAGAAGTAAGATATCTGAGAAAGGGAAATGAAGAACTTACTAAGCAGGCTGTAGAACTTCGCAAGGACTCGCAGACTAGCTTCACAAAAGTAGCAATAGCCAAACCGGTGAATATCTGACAACAGTCCCGAAGAAGAAAACGCACCAGCTCCAAAGAAGCGGGCAATAAGCCGAGTAGAAACAACAGTGTGCTCTGCTTTCGAAGAGATCAAGGACGCGATTAAACAACTCAGAGATGCAACAGATAAAAGTACCTTCAAAGTTGATTAGTTATGGTAATGGAGACTGACGACTGAAAAGAGGCTTACCAAAGTAGTAGCGCGAGGCGAGGACGACGAATACCTACCCTCAGACGCCGAAAGCGTCACATCGCTCCCGGGCGCGTCGGGGGGTTCTACGAAGCGTGCTATAGCGGGTAGCAGTAAGGCGGGTTCTGTATGCAATTGCTAGCAGGGAGAGCTTTAAATTGTAGCAATGAAAATGCAAAAGATTTTATTACAAAAAAGCACCACTCATGCAGCTAATAAAGATATCTTCAGATAAACCAAAAATAATTATGTTGCAGCAAACCATGCCTGATGAGATCACGGACACAAAGCGACATGCAGGGTCAAAGAGCCCGGTAGGGGGCTAGCCACACTCATAGATAAGAAAATACCATACATAGAACATGCGTTGGACATTGGACAAAACAAATTAGCATACCCTCTTGTGGAAATAATTTTCAAAATGGAGAAGCAAGCCACAAAGCCTCTATTGTCTCAATGTTTACAGCAGCCCTAGCGACATAGAACAGAGTTTAAGGGCAGTTCTTAATAAGACTGTGGCTGTTACTAAGCACGCTCCACTCTTTATTGGATGGGAGTTCCACGCCCCACAACGAACCTGGGGATATCGCTGGAATACTAATAAAGGGGATGGACTCGGGCACCTAGCTACAGATCTTAATCCTTCATCTCCCTCACCACTGACCCAGCTTATACCGCTAGGTTTAGTATATCTACATGCAGGGACACCACCCCAGGCCTTACTTTTGTAACAAATTTAGCGAACGCTGGCTGAAATAACTCCAATATCGACCTGGATAGTGATCAATACATATTACAAATATTATTGAAAACACCCAGTAATGAGATACAGCACTTTAACTACATTGACTGGGATCTGTTTAGGAAGGCAAGGAAAAGCAGAGGTGAGACAGAGACAAGACAAAAGAAAACACTCCAAACACTCAGCTCAGGGAAGATGTAGAGGTGGCAAGGAAGGATATTACCGCAGAGGAGGGTATCGAAATCATGTACAGTAGGCTGGCGCACTTGATTGAAGTCAAACAATCTATGTTAAAAAGATGGAACACGCAACGCCTGAACAGGAGGCTCAGGAAACGCATAGCATTGCTGAATACGGAGATTGAAAAACACTCCAGAAATTTACAAAAACAAAAATGGGAAGCGTTTTCCGATTCAGTAGATGGTCGAATCAAACGAGGGGGAAATTGGAACTGACTTAGACATTTGCTTCATGAGAACGACACGAAATCTAATTGGAGAACAGCAGTAGCAGGACTGCATGATAGCACCAGTCAGGACACAACGGAGGAGGGCTGTTAAGTATTTACCACTTAAGGATCGCAACCGTGTACGACCTCAACCATAGATCCGCTGCCGGTCGAGATGGCATTTCCAATAGGCTGTTTAAAAATCTGGACAATGATTCTATAAAATATGTGACAGAGTATTTCCACAAACTCTGGAAAAACGCTGATTATCCGAAGGAAGGAAGAATTGGTAACATACATCTCATTCTTAAACAAGGCAAGCAAGTCAACCCCTAACTTTCCTCTAATTTGGTCTCTGTTTGTCCTATATTACCTTCGGAACTCTCGATTGTTGCATCATTGGCATATATTGCAAAGTAGATCCCCTCAATTGAGTTAGGAAGTTAGGAAGCAACTCAACATAAGACCCGTATCGTTAACATCATGTCTGGGCAAAGCCATGGCGCATGTCATATTCAATAGATTGACTCAGCATGTAGAGAAATGAAATGTTCTTCCGCATAACCTGATCGGTTTCTGCCCTGGACTTTAGGCTCAAGATGCAATGCTCTAAATCAAGCATTCCCTTATTCTTGCTAGCCCGCTACATACGAGAGCTCTCCTAGGCCTAGATGTAGAAAAGGTCTTTGATCGCATCAAACACCGGCCCATATTGGATATCCTCTCGGAGACGGGATTGGCTAAGCGATTGCACAATATAGTAAAAGAATTTCTCGGTTGCCGTTCTGCTTGTCTCAGCTTAGGCGAACTCAAATCGACATACCTGGAACTTGAGAATCATGGGACATCACAAGGCTCTGTCCTATCTCCCATGCTATTTAATTCGGCAACGTCAAAAGCGGCTCAAGGTCTCGCGCAGATTGAGGGTATCTACTTTGCAATATATGCAAACGATGCAACAATCGGGAGTTCCGAAGGTAATATGGGACAAACAGAGACCAAATTATAGGAAACCATTTATGTGGCGGAAACAACACTTGATGGCATGGGACTAAACTGCTCTGGTAATAAATCAGAAAGTAGTAGTAGTATAAGACTTTTATTCAGCCAAAAATTCCAGGCCGAGCATATCGACCGCCTGGGTGGCCAGTCGACGCTGTTCTTCTTCACCTTCAGCGCCAAGCCAGTCGAGCCAAGTGGTGATGGATAGCGAAGGGGAGGAAAGGAACTTGATTGCTGAGCAGCCGGACAGTAGAATAGGCAATGGAATAGGTCTGCATAAGTAGAGGGACAGTTGGGACAGGAGGGGTCGGAACGATAGCGATAGAGAAAGAGGCGGGAAGGGGTTACCAGTGCATTCATTTGGATGTGTCGCAGAAGGCGAGCCTCCAACACAGTGAGTGATGGATGAGGGGGAGAGTAGAGGTGCTCGTCGAGACGCAGCTGGAGATAAACTTCCTTGACAGTGTGGCGCAGGGAGACTCCCCCAGTATCCTGCGAGGGCCCCGACCAGGGGATCAACGGTGCCCGGTTAAAAACATCACGGGCGAGCTGATGGGCCAGCTCGTTGCCGTCAATCCCCGAATGCCCAGGGACCCAGCGGAGAAAAACGGTGGAAGGTTGCAGTGCGGAGACCGCTCGTTCGACCTCTTGTTGGAGTGAATGGGGTAGGATGCGGTTCTGTATGTGGCGAATGGCGGCTTGGGAGTTGGTGTATATCGTGTACTCTGGGAGCGAAGGCAGGGAGGGAAATGATTATAGCGCATGTACAATGGCAAGGACCTCGAGAGAGAGTGCATCCGGAGGGTGTAGGTACGGCCCACTCGTGTGAGTTTCAGGTGCTGGGAGGTGGGAATGGTAGATAGCGTAGCCGCAGGAACCTCGAGGGGCTATGAAAGAGGCATCCGTGTAGGCTACTCCCTGGGTAGTAAAGAGGGGGGAATGATGCTTCGCGGCCACGTGACGACGGCCGGCATGCAGGACAGGGGACATATTGGACGGGTAGGGGAGAATGCGAAGCTTGGGCGCCGGGGTGGATTTTGGAGAGGTAAAGGAGGGAACGGGAATGGGAGAGATACCCGCCTGGGCCAGTAACCACTGACCCTGACGGGTAAGAGAAAGCCGGGCAAGCTGGGAGTCACGGTGGAGAGAGAGTAGAGAACGAAGAGGATGGAAGAGGCCCGTGGTAAAGAGCTTAGCAGTGGAGGTGGTGATAGGGAGGTTGAGAGCTGCCTTGTAGAGGCCCACAAGGGCGGTCTCGAAGGTGTTAAGCTGAGTGTGGGTGAAGGAAACGTAAGGCACAAAGTACAGGAACTTGTTGAGGGCGAGCGCATGGGCAACTTGGCACGCATGAGCCTCGTGGAGGCCCGAGCGCCGAGTGACCACGCGCCGCAGGAGGTGAGTTACCGAGTGACAAGTCCTGACAGCGTAGTTTAGGGCTTGCACATTCTTGGCTGCATGCAACGGGAAGCCAAGAACTTTGCATTGGGAGACAATAGGAATGGGAGAGCCGGAAAGGTGGAGGGAGATTAGGGCGTTGTGGGAGCGCTGGTACGAGGAGTAGTTAAGAAGGAGAAGCTCGGATTTCTCAGGAGCAGGTGACAAGCCAGCAGTGGACAGAAAGGAGTTGATGAGATCGAGGCCACGTTGCAGGGTGTCCTGTACGTGACCGGGAGAACCAGACGAACACCAGAGGGTGATGTCGTCGGCATAAAAGATGGGGTGGAGGTCAGGAATCTGGACTAGTTGGGAGGCGAGAGGGGTCATAGCAAGATTAAAAAGGATAGGAGAGAGAACAGCACCAGAGCAGCAGAGAGAACAGGACATGCGGTGTCCGCAGTCCAGGGAGGAGAGTTGAGACAGGATATGGTCGTGGCGCACACCGTCGAAGGCCTTGCGGACATCAACAGTCATAAGAGCGTGGATCTGGCTGGGATTGGGTGAGAGAAAGGTGTGCTGAAGGATCGGGAACATGTCCTGTGCACAGACGCGCCGTCGAAAGCCGATAAGTGAGTGGGGGAAGAACTCTTTCGCTTCAATAAAATCAGAGAGGCGAGTCAAAGCCATTCGCACAAGGGTCTTGCCAACACACGATGTCAATGAGATAGGGCGAAGGTTAGAAAGGGAGGGAGGTTTTCCTGGCTTCGGAATCATAGAAATAAGGGAGGATGTCCAAGCGCTCGGCAAGCAGCCGCTGTCCCAGGCATTGTTGAAAGTCTGAAAGAGGAATTCCTTGGAGCGGTCGGGGAGGTTGCGGAGTGTAATGTATGTGATGGTATCCTCACCGGGAGCCGAGCGAGAAGCATTAGCAGCCAGGGCAGCTTCGAGCTCCCAGAGAGTGAAAGGGCGGTCGAGGTCTGGGTTAGGATCGCCAGAGTTGGCTGGGTAGGAATGTGTGAGAGGGGGTGGGAGATACAAAGAAGTGAGCTTGTCAAAGACATCGGAGGGAGTCCCCTGAGTGAGGGCTTTTGCTAGAGTGGAAGCAAGGGCAGGCTTCGTACCTAAGAAAGATTTAAAAAGGGACCACGTGGATCGCGAGTGTAATGCAGAATCGAGGCCGTCACAAAGCGCACTCCAACGAGAATGCTCGAGGGACGTGCCATGGGCGACTATCTCGGCCCGCAGAGCAGCAATCCGAGAGGAAAGTTGGGTATTTTGGGTTTGGCAGTGCAAGGAACGTTGGAGACGTTTCAGCTGACTCCATAAACGGATAAAGTGAGGATCCGGGTCTGGGATAGGGCGACGTTAGCGAACGCGACGGCTACTGGTCGAAAGCGCTGCGGTCGTCGTAAGTCGTCGTAAGATTCAAAGGAGGCGGAAAGGAGATTAGTGCGAAATGCGTGCCAGTCAGTGTGAGCGGTTGAGTGCGATCGAGGGATGTGGGAAAGAGAAGCGCTAATATGAATGAGGAAATGGTCGCTGAGGAGCGTTTCAGTTGCATCCTGCCAGTGAAAGGAGAAGGAGCCGCGAGAGAAAGGTCGGGTGTCGTGGAGCGCTGTGAGACAGTGACCACTCGAGTAGGGGAGCCAGGGGTATTAAGAAGGGTGAGGTGGCGTTCCTGGGCATGACAGTGGAGAAGGCGGCTGGGCTTGAGGGTCTGGGGGTAGCCCCAGAGCGTGTGAGGGGCGTTAAAATCGCCCCCAAGGAGGAGATGGGTGGTGGCGGGAACAGAATGAAGGAACTTGCCCAAGGCAGTGGACAAAGAGGATGTGGCAGGGGGATTATAGAAAGACATAAAGGCGAGTGAGATGCGCGATGAAGGTTGGTAATACACAACACCCACTAAATATTTATGGAGGCTGGAGGGGATATCAAGTGGCTCGACGAGGACGTCGCTGCGTACATAAATGGACGCAAGCGGTGTGCCCGTCATGGCATGGTAGGCGCGGTAACCTGGGACGGTGCGGGCCGTCCGCGTCCCCTGGAGAAGGAGAAAATGGGGCAGGGAAGGGCGGGTGAGGAGATACTGCTCGAGGGGGGTCTTATTATGGCGTAGGTTTCGACCGTTCCACTGCACAATCTCTAGGTCCTCTCCACGCGCTATGTTTAAGATAGATTAGAGGTAGAAGAGTTTGAGGGGACACGTTCCTTCTTTTTGGCCGGGGGCAGGGACTCCTGGAGGGAGCCCAGCATAGAAGAGAATGATTCCAATTGCTTGGATTGGGTTTGGAGGGTGGTGAGCATATGGACAATCGAAGTTTCGAGCTGAAGCAAGCGAGTGTGGTGTGTGGTGGTGGTGGTTTCTACCTGGTCAGCCAATGGGGCGACCTGGGTGTTAGGGGACGGGGTGATGAACGTGGCAAGGTGCTCATTTAGCTTGGTAAGCTGGGATGTAAGAGAGGAGGTGGTCGTCTTTAGGGTTTGTGTCAATGCGTGGATTTGCTGTTGTAAATCTTGGGAGATGCGCTCTTGTTCGCGCTGGTGACGCTCAAGCATTGTGAGCCGGAGATCGAAGGAGCGGTTCTCGTCAATCAGGGAGGGCGAGGGTATAGTAGTGGAAGAAAGGGATGCTTGCACCAAAGGCCCTTTCACTGTAGCGGCGTGGGAGCCGGGAGGTGATGCAGCCTTAGTTGAAGGCGATGCATGATTAGCGAAAGAGGCGGAAGAAGGGCTGGCCTGCGTGGCCCTGCGCAAAACTGTGCGACGGAAAAACGCGGCATTGGCACACTCGCGTTGTTTAGCGAGGAGGAAGGCGCAGGTGGGGTCGAGAGAGGGATGTGTGTTTACTTGGCAATGAATGCACCATGGTTGGGCACACGCGTGAGCGGTAGGATCTGCGGGTAGGGGAGCAGCGCAGCGGCGGCACTTGGCCGGAACGTTGTGCTGAGGGCATTGGTGAGCACGGTGTCCCAGAGCAAGACAACGGGTGCATGTGGGGTGCTTAGGCTTATGAGGGCGGCATCGGAAAGCGACGCGTTTAAAATAAACGAAGTGGGGTGTGACAGTGCCAGCGAAGGTTATGAGCACTGATTGTGTGCTGCCCATCATACGAGCAGCGAGAATATCAGTCGTGTATGATTCAAGGTCATGCATGAGCTGAGCAGGAGTAAAGTGACCACCGACGCTATGAATGACGCCGAGGCAGGAAATGGGAGGATTGGGGGCATATGTTTTGACGGTGATTGGCTTACCGTGGAGCTGAAGATGCGTGAGAGAAAGTAGGAGTTGGGCGGTGAGAGGGGAGTGTGTTTTCAGAAATACAGGGCTCTGAGCTGGCTTGGCCTGAAGGGTGATCTGTGCGCTGGTTTTGGAGGAGAGATGTGCGGCGGAAATGATGGCGGCAAGCAAGTCGTAAAGAGGCAGCTTGGGAGTCAGGGTACAGGGCGGAAGTTGGATCCCAACTGAGATGAGCTCGGTGCGAGGGCGGGCAGCGGAGGCAGGTTTACGGCTGGTACTGACGGTGCTCCAGCCGCTTTTTAATGATGGCGTATTATGGTCGTTGTCTGGGGACGACGTGAAATCCATCTCCGCCGACGAGTCGTCAGCCGGATACACGGTAGTCAAGGAGGTAGGGGCGACAGAAACACATCTCGAAACATTGGGAATGACATCGGCGGGCATTGAGTTTGCACTATCCAGCACGGCAGAAGTGGTGGATCCGGTGGGAGCGGCTGCAACAAGCGCGTTCAGCTGCGATTCTGATGTCTGATTGCAGCTCTTTACAACAGGCGTCAATGTGGCCGGAATAGACGCGGCGGCATCCGTGGCGGTGACGGTGAACGCTGCTTGCTGCGACATGTTCAGTGGTCCGAGACTCTTGGCGTCGCTAACAGCGTGGAGCTTGGTCGTAGGATACATTTAGGCGACGAACGCCGACTGCGACGCGGCGGTCGAGTCAGAGCTCTCAGCGCTGCTCACAGCGTTGAACGTGGCCGGAATATGCACGGTGGCGTGCGCGGAGTGCAAGAACGAAGCAGGTTGAGGCAGGGCTGCCGGCTTAGAATTAGTATCATCATCATCATCATCATCAGCCCGGTTACGCCCACTGCAGGGCAAAGGCCTCTCCCATACTTCTCCAACAACCCCGGTCATGTGCTAATTGTGGCCATGCCGTCCCTGCAAACTTCTTAATCTCATCCGCCCACCTAACTTTCTGCCGCCCCCTGCTACGCTTCCCTTCCCTTGGGATCCAGTCCGTAACCCTTAATGACCATCGGTTATCTTCCCTCCTCATTACATGTCCTGCCCATGCCCATTTCTTTTTCTTGATTTCAACTAAGATGTCATTAACTCGCGTTTGTTCCCTCACCCAATCTGCTCTTTTCTTATCCCTTAACGTTACACAAATCATTCTTCTTTCCATAGCTCGTTGCGTCGTCCTCAATTTGAGAATTATAAACGTCGCTGGTAACATTCAGCGTTGACAGAGTAGGCACAGTGGCACCGGCGGCGGTAGAAGAGGAGGCCAGCGGGGCATTGGTGGCTGTCGGCTGCCGGGTCTTCGTGAGACGCTGCATTTCAGAGGTGCAGGCGCGGCGAGTTAGGGTTAGCGCGGCGCCGCGCCGCTTCAGAAATATTGGTACTATGGAGCAGTAAACGTGGGCGGAAGCCGAACGGATATACCCCATAGGAAGAACCCCGCATTGACGTATACGCCAAGAATGGAGAACCAGTCGGGCAGGTGGAGAATATCAGAGTGCTAGTACTCATTCAGCAAGCGAATTGATGTAATGGCAGAATGATACAACATATCTCTAAAAAGTCAGAAGTCATTAGGCTTCTGCGTAGAATTACCTACAAGCATAAGGGGCTAGGAGAACATGGTGTCATTAGATTGGTACATGCATTCGCCTTTTGCCACTTATCGTACGTGACAGGCATCCCAGAATCCCAGGACACAGTCTGATAAGAACAAGCTAAGTGCCTTATACAGACGACTTATAAAGACTGCACAAGGACTTTCCAGCAGCACAGCCACTGATAGCTTATTGCGCCTGGGGCTGCATAACACACTACAAGAGATAGCTGAGGCTCAACCGGTGGCCCACAAGGAGAGACAATCGGGGAGACAACCTGGGAAGGCGCTACTCGAAGAAATAGGCGTAGAAATTAACAACCGCACCTGCAAAGGAGAATTATTAGGAGAATTGCAAGCGTGACTACGAGAAACAATTAAGCCGACCCCGTTTTCTTGGAACATGCACCCGACGCATAACCTCAAAAAACGGAAGGCAAGGGCCAAGGCACTCCTTCAAGACCTAGATCAACATAAGCAGCAGGCGGTGTTCGTTGACGTTGCCTTGATTGAAAATAAGGATGCGCATACCGCCTTTGTTGCAGACACTCAAGCTAACATACGGGATGCCATCAATGGCTATACCAAGGACCCAATAGTAGCAGCACAAGTAGCAATCGCATTAGTCATCCGGGCTAATCGGTGGAGACATTTACAGCGACTCTAGAACAGCCCTACGCAACTTTACTTACGGATATGTGACACAGATAGCAACAAGGTTACTAGAGAAGGTCTACAGTGCGAGGATCGAAATCCAATGCTTCCTGCACTCCACCGCCACAATTGGCTGTGGCGGTGGAGCGCAAAGGACACGGCACTTATCGCTCTTTCTGTGTTTCTCAGGTTGGTTTCTTTCTCTACGTTACTCATCTTGCAACGCGCTCTTTCCACTACAGCCAATCTACAAATTTGTGTTCATTTGTTGTTCTCATTGCCCTATTTTGGAAAGTAATAGACCTGCACAGCCGCAAACTATGTCGCGTTGCTGTAAATGTCACTTTGTGATAGATGAAAGCGAATTATTTCTGACTTGTTCACAATGTGAATTTTCGTATCATAGCGGTACCTGCTCCGGCGTTGCTGAAAGTGCCATTAGGGCAAACGAGATCAATTCAAGAAAAGCTGGAAGTGCGAGTCATGCAAACCTGCAGGAAGTAAAAGCTCCTCCTCTGCTAAAGCGTGTAAGAATGAAAGTGAGATAATAAAAAAAAAACTTGCTGAAATGAACCAAAAAGTAAACTTGCTCGTTAGTCTACCAAACAAGGTAGACGGGATCGAACAGTCCATCCAAACACTTTCCGATCACTTTGATGAAATTCAACGAAGGCTTGAGAGCCACGAAAAGGAATTAAACACTGTCAAACAGAAAGTAGAAAAAATAGAGAAGTACGCTTCTCCTAGGGAGCTCGATCAGATTCAGGCTGACATAGGCGCACTTGAATGGCACAGCAGACGTCTTAACATTGAGATACACGGTGTACATGAGGCTGACAATGAAAATCTACTCGAAAAGGTAAATGATCTTGCTAAGAAGCTTGAACTACAACCTCTCTCTGAGGAAGATGTTGTGGCAGTTCACAGGCTCCCGGCAAAGCAAGAAAAAATGCGACGAATTATTATCCGTCTTGCACGGCAGGAACTGAAGGATCCGTGGATTCCCAAAAGGCTAGCCTTAAGAGACAATCAGGGCAATATCTTCGTTAACGAAAACCTAACCTCTCGCTCGAGGAAGCTCCTTGCCACTGCCAATGAATGGGCAAAGGAGGCGGGATACAAGTTCGTGTGGCACTCAAATGGAAAAGTTCTCGTACGCAGGGCAAGCGGTGAATCGGCAGTTGTCGTTAAGGGTGAAAGTGATCTTCGTGCTCTATTGCAATGAACGCCAATTTCTTGTTGCTATTATTTGATTCTTTGCCTAAATGAATCATCTGGGATGTATTAGCAAGCAGGATTGGTTCACGTTATTGGCCACTCAAAAGAAGGGAATGTGTTTCATACATAAACATTCAATCAGTCTCCAGCAAGCTACCTGAATTGGAAACTTTTTTTTCTGATATAAATAGTCAGTGTAATGTAGTCATGCTAAGCGAAACATGGTAATGCTCTGATGATGTTTTTCGCCTGCCTCGCAAAAAAGTATTTTATAAAAACCGAACCTCACGTCGGGATGGAGGAGTATCTGTTCTGATAGATGATTCTCTAACATGTGAACTGCTAGCCGAGTATTCTTGTATGACAGAAAACTGTGAAATGTTGTTTGTACAAACACCGGTTGTACTCTTTGCAGTATGTTACCGCCCGCCGGATGGTTTATTGGAACATGTTTTTCATTTTTTTAGAGCGCATGCTAGAATTTGCGTCAGAAAACAAATATAAAGTGGTCTTAGGAGGAGACTTCAACATTGATATGAGTTCCGATGGTGCTAGGAAAACGATATTTCAAAGAATTTTTGTGGCAAGCGGATGTATAAATGCGGTTGAAACCTTCACGAGATTAACAGAAACTACGAACACCACTCTTCATCTCTTTATAACGAACTATATTCTATTCTTAGTAACTAGTGGTGTCTTAAAAAGTCCTCTCATGGACCACATGCCAATAGTCATGTTTATCCACACAAGAGGAAACGATACCGAAAAAGATATAACTGAAAAAACCTTTCAGACAATAAGCGAGCACACATTAACTGCATTTCAAGATGCCTTGAGACAAGTATCTTGGAAGGAGGTTTTTCAACAAAACGAGGCAGAGCCATCATACAACATCTTCTTAGAGAAATTCTCAGCTGTTTATGCGCAACATTTCATACATAAGAAAAGAAACTACAAACCTTATCGGAAACCTTGGATGACCAAGGAGCTTCTAAGAAAAATAAAGAAAAGAGATAAGCTTTATGCCGGGCTCATAAAATCTCGGAACCGCGAGGATCTAAAATCCTTCAAAAGCTTTAGAAATAAATTAAATAAAGAGCTAAGAAATGCAAGAAATCGCTATTATTTACGTACTTTTTCTTCATGCGAGGGACAAACAGAGAAGATGTCGAACAAGTTAAATGAACTAATGGGACGTAAACAGAACACTCAACCTATAAAGAAAGTTTCTGCAAACGGATGCATTTTAACCGGAGATAGTTTAGTTAACGCATTTAATGATTACTTTACAGACACTGATTCCCATTTATCACTAAGCCCATCATGTACATTTCAATTCCCTGCAACTACGGACACTATTTTTTTCCAAGTGACAACACCTACCGAGGTTTGTTCAGTTTTTCTCGAACTGAAAAATTCATGTAGCTGCGATGCTGATGGCCTCCAAATAACACCTATCAAACACGTCATTCATGACATTGCACCTGTGTTAGCTTATATTTATAACTTATGCATAACATCAGGTACTTTTCCTGAAAAAATGAAAATTGCAATTGTAATTGTGTTATATAAGAAAGGTGACAAGCTTGATTTAAAAAAATTACCGTCCGATATCTATTCTCCCTCAGTTTTCTAAAGGTCTTGAAACAATCATTCTTAACCAATTAACATCTTTCAGCAATGAACATAAACTAATAACAGACGCTCAATACGGTTTTCAACAAGGTAAATCAACAGAATTAGCACTAGTAGCACAGAAAGAATATATACTGCAGAACCTTGAAAATAAGTCACTTGTAATTGGTCTACTCACAGATTTCACAAAAGCGTTCGACTGCATAAACCATGACCTCCTAATACTTAAGCTTGAAAGATATGGCATCAGGAGACTTCCTCTTCAGTTACTGACATCCTACCTTAGAAATCGACAGCAATATGTGGCTATAAACACTAGCATATCATCTACACAAAAAATACAAACAGGCGTCCCTCAGGGAATTGTCCTTAGCCCATTTTTATTTAACATCTACATAAACGACATAGTTCTTATCCACCGAGAAGCAAAATTTATAAACTACGCGGATGATACGAGTGTTTCTTTATCAAACAACTATTTTACAGGCCTCATTGGTGCAGCAAACAACCTATTAACCCATCTCTCAAAATGGAGCCAGGACAACCTTTTAAAAGTAAACTCGAATAAAACACAAGCAGTCATCTTTAAATCAAGAGGTACATGTACTCCATTGGCCCACAACATATTTTACAACTCTGAGAAAATAGAGGTTGTTGACATGGTAAAAGTACTTGGCGTATATTTCACCGACACATTGCAATGGGACACTCACGTGGATTTCGTACTCCAGAAACTGAGCCGAGTAACAGGTATACTACATCGAAATCGCTACCTTTTATCAACGACAGCTAAATTTATCATTTATAATGCACTGTTTGTCTCGCATGTAAATTATTGCCATCTTGTATGGGGCACGACATCAGCTTCCAATCACTCTAAGTTACTATTGATGCAAAAAAAAGATAATACGCGCTATCGCAAATGTGCCATACAACTCGCACACTGAGAGTCTCTTTACCAAGTACAACATAACAAAAAGTCATCATCTCAACAAACAAACCCTCCTACGCACCTACTACTTTCAGGTAAAAAACAGAAGCAACCTAATTACAAATATAGCAAACTTAAAAGAGGCTACACCCACATATGAGACAAACAGCCATGAAAAATGGCTCATACCCTTTTCGAGGACAAATTACGGCCATCAAATGGTCGCAAATACCTTGCCACGGCTACTAAATTCTTACCTAGAAACCGGCATTGACATCCATGCCTTGACACCATCGGAGCTCATCTGTCTGGTGAAAACTACCATTTCAATCGCCATGGTTTCGTAAAACCATATGTATTCATTGAAAGAAATGTAATTTATTTGATGTAACCCACTGTTCTTTATTTTTTTCATTTCTGAAAGTGTTCTTTGCCACCGGTCTGCCAATATGTAAAGGGGGCCAGGGACCACTCAAGCTGCCAATGAGCAGCTTTTACCTTGGCGCCCTCCATTTGCATGTAAATGGGCACAAGTAAAACGAAGTGAAATGAAGGTGGTGGACGGAACAGGGAAAAACCTCAATGACGTGGCAAATGAAGTAGCACAAGGAATTTCTAGCCGTGCTCTTCGAGACCGAGCAACTTACACTTCACCCGGGAAGCACAGGGATGAATCATTAACATTTAACCAAATCACGAAGCACAATTATTTAACTAGAAGGGAATACCGAAAGCCACAGCTAAGTGTTTGAGGGGAGGCACAGGGATATGCACTGCCGTAGATGCCATCAGAAAACAAGAGCTGCAGTAAAAATATTGGATGGGTAGACTGCGTCCTGTTTAGTTGCAGCCACTGCTCAGTAGTGATGCCGGTGACAGGATGATCCCCTATATATGCCTCTCCAGCCGAGCAAGCGCAGGTGCCGTATATCCGAGTCCAGTATAGCCGCAGAGCCAACCTGCTGAATGTGCGCAGTATACACGGCTAGTCAGCTGCAGGATAAGGCCGTCTGCTTCGTTAAAGGGGAAGTGAGGGCATATGGACTACAGTAGATCTCAACAGTAAACACAAGCTGCACTAAAAATATTGGATGTGCAGACTGCGTCCTGTTTAGTTGCAGCCGCTGCTCAGTAGTGAAGCAGGTGCCTGCATGGTCCCCAATATATGCATCTGCAGCCGAGCAAGCGCAGGCGCAATAGGTCCAAGTCCAGGAAAGCCGTAGAGTCAGCTTGCTGAGCGTCAAAGTACACTCTGCTAGGCCGCTGGCAGCAGAAGGCCGTCTGCTGCGTTAGAGGGTTGGCACGGGGATATTGACTGCAGTAGATGCCAGCAGGGAACACGAGCTGCAGTGAAAAATATCGGATGGTTAGACTGCGTCCTGTTTAGTTGCAGCCGCTGCTCAGTAGTGATGCCGGCGCTAGTAGTGAGCAAGCGCAGGCGCCGTGTGTCCAAGTCCAGGAAAGCCGCAGGGCGAATCTGCTGAGTGTGCGCAGTAAACTCGACTACGCAGCTGCAGGATGAGGCCGTCTGCTGCGTTAGAGGGTAGGTAAGGGGCTATGAACTACAGTAGATCTCAACAGGAAACACGAGCTTCAGTAACAATACCGGATGGGTATACTGCGTCCTGTTCAGTTGCATCCTCTGCTCAGTAGTGACGCCGGTGCCGAGATGATCCCCTATATGTTGTTACGGGAAGGAAGAAGCGTTCGTCTATATACAGGTAGCTTTTAATGGCTGAGCCAACAAGCGTAGAGCATCGATATTGCTAAACACTTCTTCGTCGTCTCTAAGACCACCATCAGCGTCGTCTTCTTTCCACATTACCGACTGTGACATCACCCCCGTCGGAAAAAAGCACCTGATTGGTGCGGCTCAGCAGTCGGAGAAAGGTGAGGTTTGAGACGGCTGACGTGGATGATGTCAGAGAGGGGTGAAGGCACCGTGGCATTCAGCGGAGACACTTCATATGTAACAGGGGTCACCTGGCGAAGGATGCGGTAAGGGCCATAATATCGCGAGAGCAATTTCTCGGAAAGACCAACATGCCGAGCTGGATACCATAGTAGCACAAGAGCACCTGGTTCGTAGTTCACGTCGTGATGGCACTGGTCGTAACGGCACTTCTGGCGTGTCTGGGAAGCAGAAAGACGAATGCGGGCAATCTGGCGTGCTCGGGTCGCTGTGGCTATTACATCCCGAGTGTACTCTGTCAGCGAGTCGAGCGTGGTCGAGAGGAGTGTCTCGAAAGGCAAAGTTGGCTCACGGCCGAAGAGGAGATAGAAGGGTGAATAGCCAGCTGTGTCGTGGCGCGACGAATTGTAGGCGAACGTGACAAATGGTAGAGCAGTGTCCCAGTCGCGATGATCGGAGGAAACATACATTGCTAGCATGTCCGTTAATGTGCGGTTCAGGCGTTCGGTAAGACCGTTAGTTTGAGGATGGAAAGCAAGAAATCAGCGACGTCTGTAGCGCAGCTGGTCGGTAGGGCCCTAGTAATGGCATAGCCAGTTGTATAGTCCGTAGCGACGGCAATCCACCTATTTCCTTCCTTGGACATAGGGAATGGTCCGAGGAGATCAAGGCCAACGCGAAAAAAAGGGTCGGCCGGTATATCCAAAGGCTGCAGCAGTCCGGCAGGAGGCACAGCTGGTCTTTTTCGGCGTTGACACGACTCACACGCGGCAGCATAGCGCCTGACGGAGCGGTTGAGACGCGGCCAGAAAAACCGCCGCCGTATTTGGTCATAGGTCCGCGTGACACCAAGGTGTCCAGCGGTGGGAACGTCGTGCAGTTGCTGCAGTACAATCTTTTGCAGATGAGACGGAATGGCGGTTAGGAGCTCGGGCCCGTCGGGGTGCATGTTGCGGCGATACAGGATGCAATTTTGCAGTAAGAACATGTGAAGGGATGGGTCAGACGGAGCAGAGAGCAGAGATCATAACGGGGCGTAACGACTCGTCGCGTCGTTGTTCAGCGCCAATGTCTTGCAAGGCTGAGAGCGAGAAAACGCAGATCGGTGCAACATCCACTAAACCGTCCGGTACATCGACGGGATGACGAGACAGGCAGTCGGCGTCCTGATGTAGACGACCCGACTTGTAGACCACAGTGTATGTGTATTCTTGCAGCCGTAGGGCCCAGTGACCGAGGCGGCCGGTAGGATCCTTGAGGGAGGAAAGCCAACAAAGGGCGTGGTGGTCGGTTGTAACTGTAAATGGTCGTCCATATATGTAGGGTCGGAACTTGCCCACCGCCCAAATGAGGGTGAGGCACTCGCGCTCAGTAATAGAGTAATTGCGCTCGGCGGGAGAGAGGAGGCGACTGGAGTAGGCGATAACGCGGGCGTGCCCACATTGGCGTTGAGCTAAAACTGCGCCGATTCCGTAGCCACTGGCGTCAGTGCGGATTTCTGTCGGAGCGGAGGGGTCAAAATGGGCGAGAACAGGTGGTAAGCAGCGTGATCAGCTGCGAGAAAGCAGACGCTTGTTCAGAGCCCCAATAGAAAGGAACGTCTTTCTTCAGGAGGTCAGCCAGGGGACGGGCAACATGGGTGAAATTTTCCACAAACCTGCGGAAGTAAGAGCAAAGGCCCATAAAGCTGCGAACATCTTTGGCACAAGTTGGTACAGGGAAATTCTGCACAGCATGAACTTTAGCAGGGTCGGGGCGAATGCCTGACGAATCGACAAGGTCTCCAAACATAGTTATTTGGCGGTGACCGAAGTGGCACTTGGACGATTTGAGCTGTAAGCCAGTGGTGCGAAAAACAGAAAGAACAGATGAAAGTCTTTCAAGATGAGTCGCAAACGTTGAAGAGAATACGATGACGTCATCCAAGTAGCACAAACAGATGGACCATTTCAAACCAAGCAAGAGCATGTCCATCATCCGTTCAAAGGTCGCCGGGGCATTGCACAAGCGAAATGGCATTACTCGGAACTGATATAGGCCGTCTGGTGTGACGAATCTGGTCTTTTCACGGTCCATTTCATCGACGGCAATTTGCCAATATCCAGAGCGAAGTTCTATAGATGAAAAATAAGTAGCACCATGGAGACAATCCAGAGCA
Source organism: Dermacentor andersoni (assembly GCF_023375885.2). NCBI lineage: Eukaryota > Metazoa > Arthropoda > Arachnida > Ixodida > Ixodidae > Dermacentor > Dermacentor andersoni. The sequence goes on along the minus strand of NW_027314752.1, from coordinate 7,544,579 downwards.
TCATCAATGCGGGGAAGTGGATATACATATTTCTTGGTGATCGTGTTTAGATGACGATAGTCAACGCAGAATCGCCAGCTGTTATCCTTCATTTTGACAAGAACAACAGGGGACGCCCACGGACTGGAAGAGTGTTCGATAATCCCTTTGGCCATCTTGTCAACCTCGCTCTGGATAACTTGTCGTTCAGAGGGCGACACCCGGTATGGGCGTCTGCGAACAGGTGCTGCATCGCCGCTATTTATCCGATGCGTCACGACCGTAGTTTGACACAAAGGGCGATCGTTCAGATCGAAAATGTCGGAGTAGGACTCGAGGAGGCCACGGAGCTGTGCGGCTTGTTGGGTGGAGAGGTCCGGTGCAATCATCTTTGTAAAGTCCTCGGTCAGGGCTGATGCAGAAGGCGCAGAATGAGCAGTGGTCGAAGACGGCGCAACAGATAGAGCAGAAATGTGGCACTCGTGCGTTGGTGACAACGTGGCAAGAGACATGCCTCGAGGAAATACTTGAGGGCACTGCCCGAAATTCAGGATAGGAAGACATGTCTGATTGTCCGCAACAGAAACGATGGTGTGTGGGAAGGAGACATTGTGAGAAAGCAAGACTGACGTCGCGGGAGTAAGGACATAGTCTCCATCAGGTACAGGTGGGCTGGCTAAAACAGGGATGAAGGTTGCTGCAAGAGATGGCAGGCGTATAAAATCCGCGGAACAAAGCTGAGCTGGAGCTTGAGCAGGAAGGTCAATAGGAACAGGTAGGGGTAAGTCAAGTTGTACAACACCGGCGGAACAGTCAATCAGAGCAGAATGGGCGGACAAAAAGTCGAGTCCGAGGATCACATTGTGAGGGCAACGTTCAAGCACACTAAACAAAACGGACGTGTGGCGACCGGCGACACTGACACGAGCAGTACACATTCCAAGCACAGCCGGAGTTCCACCATCGGCGACCTGGAGCAGTCGAGTCGGAGCAGGAATAAGTACCTTTTTCAAACGCGTTCGAAGCTCCGCACTCATGATGGAAATTTGGGCTCCAGTGTCGATGAGTGCTGTAACGGGCAAACCATCCGCGTCCACGTCCAGAAGGTTCCGATTAGTAGGCAGGGTCAGCAGAGGAATTGCAGGCCGGTGTTCTAGAGCAGCGTCACCTCCAGGAGCTGCCCGAGTTAGTTTCCCGTTGGAGAGCGGCGACGGTAAGCTGGGGATGGAGAGCGACGCAGCTGGGGCGAACGGGAGCGGCGACTATGTGGTGATGGCGATCGGCTGGTCGCGGTGGCTCGAGCGTTGTCAAGTGCGTCTTCAACCTCGGTGGGGAGGGATGGCGGGCGAGGATTCAGTGGGGGGCGGCGGTAGGCGGGAAAGCTTGGTCGAGAGTGGGCTGGCCAGGAACTTCGACAGTGGCGAGAGATGTGGCCCACACGTCCACAGTAACAGCTGATGGGTCTATCGTCATGGGTGCGCCATTCGGCCGGGTTGCGATAGCTCGGATATCTACCGTATTGGCTCCGATGAACAGGGGCAGTGGCAGCAGATGAAGCACAGTCAGGACGGCTGGCGGAGCAGATGGATGGAAGACCTACATTGGCAAGTTCTTGGCGAATGACCGACTCAATGAGTGACACAAGCGGCCGGGAATCGTCAAACCACTGCGTCACAGGCGTGGCAGGAGACGCTGCTTCGATTTCTCGCCGAACGATACGGACGACGTTCTCGGAGGAGGTGGGCTCACGCGGTGGACAAATGTCTTCACACGTCGATGAAGCTGCGGTATTAGGTAGACGCGTAAACTGCTGAACTATGCGGCGACTCTTCGCGTCTTGAAAGCGGCGACATTCGTTAATGATCTCATTGACCGTTGTGATGTTCTTATAAACAAGCAGATGCCCTTTAAGACGTGGCTGACCTTGTCTGCCTCTTCCATATTGTTGTCTACTTTCCGGCAAAGAGCGAGGACGTCCTGGATATACGCCACGTAGGATTCAGTGGACGTCTGTACACGGGTCCCAAGGTCCTTCTTTGCAGCACGTTGGCGGCCGACGGGTTTGCCGAACATATCTCTAAGCTTCTGTTTACACTGGTCCCAACTCGTAATCTCTTCTTCATGTGTTTCGAACCAGACCCGTGCTGTTTTTTTTTGAGGTAGAATATTACATTAGCCAGCATAAGCGTGTTATCCCACCTGTTGTGTGCGCTGACCCGTTCATAATTCTGTAACCACTCATCGACGTCAACGTTGTCAATCCCGGAAAACATTGCAGGGTGGCGAGGCTGGGCCAGGATGACCTTCGGTGGTGATGACGGGGCCGCGGTTGAACTGTCTCCTTCGGTAGACATGGCGGCCAGGTTACGTCCGCTGCGGAGCTCCGTCTTGCTCGATTACCCCGCACGTCCAACAATGATGTTACGGGAAGGAAGAAGCGTTCGTTTATTTGCAGGTAGCTTTTAATGGCTGAGCCAACAAGCGTAGATCATCGATACTGCTCAACACTTCTTCGTCGTCTCTAAGACCACCATCAGCGTCGTCTTCTTTCCACATTACCGACTGTGACAATATTATTACGAGATCATCGAGCGATGCTCAAGGACGGCGACGCGAGGACGATTACGAAGTGGGTCTGTGCCCTTGGCACGAGCGAGTGTCGGCCTGGCGATCTGTCTCCAGTGTAGATAGCCTGTATATAGCCTCTTTATTCTGTGTCTTTCCACACGTAACAATCTGGTGGAGGTCGGCGATCCCCGTCCCAACCACGGAACTCCGAAGTGGCCGGTACATCGAACTTGTCACCATGCTTCCCGGTGACGAGATTGCCTCTGCAACGGCTTCGGCTTGTCCGACTATTCCAAGCATCATGGTTGCCAAACGCTGCGACCCTGAGGTGTTCTCTGGCCTGGAGGGAGAGGACATTGACGAATGGATCAAGCTCTATGAACACGCCAGTGCTGATAACAGGTGGGACCCAACGTTAATGCTCGCCAATGTCATCTTTTATCTCGGCGGCACCCCACGCGTCTGGCACCAAACGCATGACGACGAGATAAACAGTTGGGACAGTTTCACATAAAATATCTGGAAACTTTTCGGCGAAACCATTGGGCGCAAGGCTTCTGCGAGAAAAGCTCTTGCGTCTCGTGTTCAGACATCTACAGAGCCATACGTTTCATACATACTCGACGTCTTGGTGCTCTGCCGCAAAGCTTATGATACTATGCCTGAAGCTGATAAAGTGTCGCATGTGCTAAAATGCATCGCTGACGATGCTTTCAATTTGCATGTTTTCGGCCACGTCTTGACTATCGACGCCATCATCAAAGAATGCCGCCGCCTTGAACAAGCTAAGACCCGCCGTATCACACATCACATCACGTTGCTACCCAACACTGCTGCTACGTCGACATGTGAGGGTCGACCGCGTCAGACCACCCCCTGCGTCGAAGTAACTCGTATTGTTCACCGCAAGCTCGAGGCTGCCTGTTGGCAAGCTTTCTCCGCGACGCCTCCCGATCCACCAGCAACCACGATTGCGCTGATTCAGGCCGTCGTCAGACAGGAATTTGTGAACATGGGTCTGAACTCCGTGTGTTCATCGTCTACACCCACGGTTCCCTAGTTCTCTAGCAGCCCTCCTCGTCCCCGGCTGTCCTTTTCTGCCACATCTCGCCGCAACCCGGCCGGATGGCGTACCCCTGATGACAGGCCGATCTGCTTTCACTGCTGTCGCATCGACCACGTCGCTCGTCACTTCCGCAAGCGATGGCCACCACCTCCTCGGACATTGACCACCGCTCATTCCCACACCTTTGGACCTTCTGTTCCCTATGCCACCCGCCATGAACCCATTGCCGCTGATGCTCCTGCCCCGAACCTTCGCTACAGCCACTCACCCTCACCTCGACGCAATCAGTCTCGTTCGCCCCAACCCCGTCGCTTCTCTCCGTTGCCTATCGGCTCCCGGATCCAGCCGAAAAACTAGGCACTGCAGCTTCTGGAGGTGAAGCTGCGTTGTCCACCCTGCCCTCAAATCCTCTGCTCACGTTACACACGAACCAAAACCTTCTTGACATTGACGTTGACGGCTTTCCTGTCAAGGGATTCATCGATACAGGTGCACATCTTTCTATTATGAGTGCTGCCTTCCGGCGACGACTGAACAAGCTCTTCACCCTAGCGTCGGCACGCGTCGTCCGCGTTGCGGACGGTGGTACTGTGCCTAACACCGGCATTCGTACCGCACGTGTTAGCATCGCCGGCCGCCACACTCCTGTTCTCTTCACCGTGATTGCTCATTGTCCACCCGACCTCATTCTCGGCCTCCATTTTCTCTCCGCGCATTCTGCTCTTATTGACTGCTCTGCTAGTACCCTTCGCCTTGAGTTGCCGATTCTCCGAGAACCTTCTGACGCACTCCAGTGCCGTCTACGCGCCACCGGCTTTATTCGGCTTCCGCCAAAATCAATAGCCTATATTGAACTCTTGTCTTCCCCACCAGTCCCTGATTTCGAGTGCCTCGTCACTCCTCTGCTCGATATTCCACTATGATATGACGTTACCGTGCCTCACGGTATACTTACTATTACTGCGAACTGCACTTTCATGCCTATCTTTAACTTTGGATTGGCAAAGCAAAATCTACCGCAAGGTATTTGCCTTGCCAGCGTTGATTGCCTCGGCGACCATCACGTGGCAACTTTATCGACCGATGCTTCTTGCGACCTTAGCTGGCCCATCGTGCCAGCCTCGGCCGCCGACTCCAAGATACAGAAAATGGTTGCGACGGACCTGTCCTGTGCGCAGGCTGAAGACCGTTACCAAGTATTATCGTCCTACAGAGATATTTTTGACTTCCACGATCACCCTTTAGGTGAGACGCTCATGGTCAAGCATCGGATTCTTACTGGCGATGCTACTCCTATTCACCGGCAACCGTATGGAGTTCCTGCATCGGAACGCCGAGTAATTCAAAGTGAAGCCAACAAAATGCTGGACAAAAACATCATTGAGCCTTCTTCGAGTCCCTGGGCGCCACTTTCAGTGTTGGTTAAGAAGGATGGCTCGTAGCGCTTCTGTGTAGATTACCGCCATCTGAACAACATTACTAAGAAGGACGTCTACCCGCCCCCACGTATACACGACGCCCTTGACTGCCTCCACGGTTCCAGCTATTTCTCTTCCATTGACCTGCTTTCTGGATACTGGCAGATTGCTGTTGAAGATATGGACAGAGAAAAACCGCGTTAATCACACCTGATGGCTTATACGAATGTAAAGTTATGCCGTTTGTATTATGCAACGCCCCTGCCAGCTTTGAGCGTATGATCGACTCCTTGCTCCGTGCTTTCAAATGGTCCTCATGTCACTGCTACCTCGAAAGGCGAAGCTGCAACTTAACTCGTCCAAATGTCGTTTCGATCGCCCCCAAATTACTGTTCTGGGCCACCTCATTGACGCTTCCGGAGTACAGCCTGATCCCGATAAAACTCGCGCTGTCCGAGACTATCCGGTTCCGAAGACAGCCGCAGACGTTCGAAGTTTTGTCGGGCAATGCTCGTACTTTCATCGTTTTGTTCAAGATTTTGCGGCAATTGCTAGACCCCTCACTAACCTTTTGAAGAAAGGCGTACAAATCTCGTGGGGTACTGCAGAAGCCGCCGCCTTCTCCCGTCTCGTCGCTCTTCTCTCCTCACCACCCTTTCTCGCCCACTTCGACCCTGATGCCCCTACAGAATTGCGTACAGATGCCAGTCGTCATGGCGTAGGTGCCGTCTTAGCCCAGCCTCAGCGTGGCCAGGATCGCGTTATTGCTTGTGCAAGCCGCCTCCTCACACCATCGGACGGCAACTATTCCATTACGGAACGAGAATACCTTGCTGTAGTCTGGACGGGTGCGAAGTTCCGGCCTTACCTTTACGGTCGCCCTTTTTCCGTAGTCGCTGACCATCATGGTATCTGCTGGCTCTCATCGCTAAAGGATCCTACAGGCCGGCTTGATCAATGGGCTTTGAGGCTACAAGAATTTTCATATTCCGTGGTCTACAAGTCTGGCCGCCTACACCAAGACGCTGACAGCTGGTCTCGTTACTCTGTTAACGACCCTTATTCCTCCAATATTACCAGTGATGCTTGTGTATTCAGTGCTGCTTGTGTGTCGCAGCTGCTTCATTTCACCGATGAGCAACGTCGTCACGCCTACATCACAGCACTCATCGACCGTTATGAACACTCTCTGGACGACGCCACTCTACGTCCCTTCGTCCTCCGCGACAGTGCTCTGTACCGTCGTAACATTCTTCCGGACGGCTCTGAGTTCCTACTTGTCATATCTAAACACCTCCGCTCAACCATTCTACAAGAGCTTCATGACGCACCAACGGCGGGACACCTCGGCGCATCTCGAACCTATGACCATGTACGTTGTCGTTTTTTCCTGGCCGGGCCTTGCCCGTTTCGTACGACGTTACGTCGCTGCTTGTGAATTTTGCCAACGACGCAAGAAGCCATCCCAGCTGCCCCCTGGTTACCTACAGCCGCTTGACATCCCTGATGAGCTCTTCCATCATGCAGGCTTAGACCTTCTCGGCCCATTTCCGGAATCTCCATCAGGAAACAAGTGGGTTGTAGTCGCGGTGGACTACGCGACCCGCTATGCCGTAACCCGTGCTCTTCCGACCACTCGCGCAACTGATGTTGCGGACTTCATCCTGCATGATACTATTTTGATTCATGGTGCTCAGAGTAAATTGCTCACAGACCGTGGCCGTACGTTCTTAGCCAAAGTCATTGACGACATCATGCATGCCTGCTCAATACAGCATAAATTTACCATTTCCTACCACCCTCAAACGAACGGCCTCACTGAGCGTTTGAACCGCACCCTTACAGACATGCTAACCAAATACGTTTCAGACGACCACTGTGACTGGGACAAGGCTCTGCCTTACATTACATTTGCGTATAACTCTTCTAGTCTCTAAACTGCTGGCTTTTAGCCTTTTACTTCTTGTAGGGCCGTGAACCGACACTACCACTGGACACTGTGCTTCTGTCCACCACAGCTTCGACTAGCGCTTATGCCCGTGATGCTATCGCCCATGCTGACCATCCTCGCCAACTTGCGCGCACTCGTCTACAAGTCTCTCAAGGCGAACAAAAGCAACGCTACGACCTCCGTCGCCATGATGTCCATTTTGTGCCCGGCAGCCTCGTTTTGCTTTGTTCACCACCGCGTAAAGTTGGCCTTTGGGAAAAACTGCTTTCCAGCTACACAGGCCGATATCGCGTGCTTCGCCAAGTAACCGATGTCACCTAAGAAATCGATCTAGCCACGCCCACTACGTCCTCCGCTGTGACAACCAGTGACATTGTCCACGTCGCACGACTGAAACCCTACAACTCTCCACGCCCCTTAGATATTTAACAGCACAGTGACGGCGCTTTTGCCCCCGGGGGGTAGTATTACGATATCATCGAGCGATGCTCAAGGGACGAGCCACCGCGGGGACGAAGAAGAAGTGGGTCTGTGCCTTTGGCGCGAGCGAGCGTTGGCCTGGCGATCTGTCTCCACTGTAAATAGCCTGTATATAACCTCTTTAATCTGTGTCTTTCCACACGTAACAGTATGCCTTTCCAGCTGAGTAAGCGCCGGCGCTGTAGGTTCAAGTCCAGGAAAGCCGCAGAGCCAGCCTCCTGAGTGTGCGCAGTTTACTAGGTTAGGCAGCTGCAGCATGAGGCCGTTTTTTGCATTATAGGGGAAGTACGGGGATGTAGACTGCAGTGGAAGCCAGCAGGAAACAGGAGTTTTATTCAAAAATATAGGATGAGTAGACTGCGTCCTGTTTAGTTGCAGCCGCTGCTCAGTAGAGAAGCCGCTAAGGGATGATCTATATATGCCTCTCCAGCCGAGCAAGTGCAGGCGCCGTAGGTCCATGTCCAGGAATGCCACAGAATCAGCCTGCTGAGTGCGCGCAGTATACTCTGCTAGGCAGTTGGAAGGATGAAGCAGTCTGCTGCGTCAGAGGGGAGGCACGGGGAGATGAACTGCAGTAGATGCCAGCAGGAAACACGAGCTGCAGTAAAAAAATATCGGATGGGTAGACTGCGTCCTGTGTAGTTGCTGCCACTGCTCAGTAGTGAAACCTGTGTCAGCGTGGTCCCCTATAAATGCCTCTCCAGCCGAGCAAGCGCAGGCGCCGTAGGTCCAAGTCCATGAAAGCCGCACAGTGAACTTGCTGAGCGCGCGCAGTATACTCTGCTATGCAGCTGGCTGGATGAGGCCGTCTGCAGCGTTAGAAGGGAGGCACCGGCGGGATATGCACTGCAGTAGATGCCAGCAGGTATCACGAGCTGCAATAAAATTACCTACTTGTTAGACTGCGCCCTGTTAAGTTGCAGCCGCTGCTCAGTAGTGAAGCTGGTGCCAGGATGATCCCCTATATACGCCTCTCCAGCCGAGCAAGCGCAGGAGCCGTAGGTCCAAATCCAGGTAAGCCGGAAAGTCAGTCTCCTGAGTGTGCGCAGTATACTCTGCTAAGCAGCTGGCAGGATGAGGGCGTCTGCTGCATTAGAGGGGAGGCATGGTGATATGAACTGCAGTATATGCCAGCAGTAAACATGAGCCGCAGTAAAAAAAATATCGCGTGTGTAGACTGCATCGTCTTTAGTTGCAGCCACTGCTCAGTAGTGAAGCCGGTGCTGGGATGAACCCCTGTATATGCCTCTCTAGCCGAGCAAGCGCAGGTGCCTTAGGTCCAAGTCCGGCAAAGCCGCACAGTAAGCTTGTTGAGCACACGCAGTATACTGTGCTAGGCAGCTGGCTGGATGAGGCCGTCTGCTGTGTCAGAGAGAAGGCGCGGGGTTACGGAATGCACAAGATGCCAGCAGAAAACACGAGTTGCAGTAAGAAATATCCGATGGGTATAGCGCGTCCTGTTTAGTTGCAGCCGCTTCTCAGTTGTTAAACCGGTGTCGGCGTGGTCCGCTATATATGCTACTCCAGCAAAGAAAGCGCAGGCTCCGTATTTCCAAGTCCAGGAAAGCCGCAGAACCAGCCTGCTGCGTGCGAGCAGTATACACTACTAGGCGGTTGGCAGGATGAGGCCGTCTGCTGTGTTAGAGGGAAAGCACGGGGATATACACTGCCGTAGATGCCAGCACGAAGCACGAGCTGCAGCGAAAGCCGGTGGCGGCATGGTTCCCTATATGGATCTATCCAGCCGAGCAAGCGCAGGCGCCTTAGGTCCAAGTCCAGTAAAGCCGCGCAGTCACCTGGCTGGGCGCACGCATTATACTCTTCTAGGCAGCTGGCTGGATGAGGCCGTAGAGGCCAGCCGAAAACATTAACTGTAGTAAAAATATCCGATGTGTAGACTTCGCCCTGTTTAGTTGTAGCCGCTACTCAGTCATGAATGTTGTTTCGGTATCTTCCCCAATATATGCCTGTCCAGCCGAGCAAGCGCAGGCGCCGTAGGTCTAAGACCAGGAAAGCCGCAGAGTCAGCCTGCTGAGTGGGCGCAGTAAACTCTGCTAGGCAGTTGGCAGGATGAGGCGGTCTGCTGCGTTAGAGGGAATTCACGGGGATATGCGCTGCCATAGATGCGAGCACGAAACACGAGCTGCACTGAAAATATTGGATGGGTATGCTGCGTCTTGTTTAGTTGCAGCCAGTGCTCAGTAGTGAAACCAGGGTCGGCGTGGTCCCCTATATATGCCTCTCCAGCCCAGCAAGCGCAGGCACCGTTGTTCCAATTCCAGGAAAGCCGCAGAGTAAGCTTGCTGAGTGCGTGCAGTTTACTCTTCTAGGCAGCTGGCTGGATGAGGCCGTCTGCTGCATTAAAGAGTAGGCACGGGATTATGGACTGCAGTAGATGCCAGCAGAAAACACGAGCTGCTGTAAAGAATATCCAATGTGTAGACTTCGTCTTGTTTAGTTGCAACTGCTGCTCAGTTGTGAAGGCGGTTACAATATGTTCCCTTATATATGCCTCTCCAGCCGAGCAAGCTCAACCGCCGTAGTTCCAAGTCAAACAAAGCCGTAGAGTCAGCTTGCTCAGTGGGCGCGGTATACTCTGCTAGGCAGCTGCATGATGAGGCCGTCTGCTGCGTCAGACGGGGGGCACGCGCATGTAGACTGCAGTAGATGCCCGCCGAAAACACACCATGCAGTAAAAAATAACGGATGGGTTGACTTCGTCCTGTTTAGTTCTAGCCGCTGCTCAGTCGTTAAGGTGGTGTCTGTATGGTCCCCAAATATGCCTCTCCAGCCGAGCAAGCGCAGGCGCCGTAGGTCCAAGTCAAAGATAGCCGCAGAGTCAGCTTGCTGAGTGAGCGCAGTATACCCTGCTAGGCAGCTGGCAGGGTACAGCCATCTGCTGCTTTAGTGGGGAGGCACGGAGATATGGACTGCAGTAGATGCCAGAAGGAAACACGAGATGCAGTAAAAAATAGGGGATGGGTAGATTGCGTCCTTTTTAGTTGCAGTCGCTACTCAGTATTTTAAGACAGCAATCACAACTGAATTAGGCTATTTGGCGCATATTTTTCAAGAAGTTGACGCACGAGGTGAACCGCGGACTTCAGTTGATTTTCGTCTACCTTGACGACAATCTCGTGACAAGTCGCACAGACTTAGGGCACAAAGAGCTCCTTCAGTTTCTATATGCGTATCCACCTTTTCTGGACACGAGGCTTTAGTTCTCGTGAGTGCCACCACGTGGCGTACTTACCTTAAACTTTTCAAGCTTCCCGCCGTGACGCGTGATGACGTCAGCAAAAAAAAGAGAATAAATAAAAGGTTTCCCTGCTCACTGGACTTCGCCACAATGCTTGTCCCGCCAGCGTTATCAGTGTTCTTGATGAAGCGTAGCCGCTCGTCGCCCGGAAATAACTTGTCATTGTGAGAACGTTTAGTTGCGACACGCGATGATTGATTCTGGGCATTTGATACGGTTCTTTTTTTCTTCTCTTTTTTTGATGCTACGGAGTAAACAAGCTACGCCAACCGTCAGAACCACTCCGTGGCAGCCTTTTTTCAGTCGTCACACATTGTTAACGTCCGAACATCGCACAGCGTCTAGGAGAGACGCCGTCATGGACGGCTTTTGATTTATCGGTTTCGTAAAGGTGGCCCCAATTTTCTCGCTAGCGACTTTACTATGTCCCCGTATGGGCTGCCGCGGCAGCTGCAAATCTAGATGTACCTAAGTATTAAGAAATACCTGGCCATGCTGGTTTTGCACCTTGACGCAAAAGTCACGACACAAGAATTGAGCAAACTCTCTCTGTTTCATCGTCCGTTAGCATGCTATGGCCGAAGCTGATCTCCACATTACGTCACATTTACTGACCAGCAGGCCAGGTACACCCTTGCGTATTACATATACAGTACTTGCAGTTTGTTACCAAAGTAGTCTCCAATGACGGTCATCCGCGTGCGTGAAGGAAGACCGCTATTTAATATAATTGTGCAGTAACATATGCGGGATTTGTAGGTTCTCTATATTGTCTACCACGTTGCCGTTCCACCTTTATAATAGAGCCGCAATGTAGACTTGCGTGTTTTTTTGTGCTTGTTGTCACTGGCGTACGTAATCTCCACAGAGTAATCAGGCACCCGCTAAATAAATGCTGTCAATTTTTGCCTGATTACGCCTGCCATTGTGATGCAAATAAACGTAACCTCAACTAGTCTTCGCAGAAATAAGCGCTGAATGAAACGCTTACGTCATCCTGAACCAGATCAACAAGCGCCGTAGTGCTGGATCTTAGGTGCCCCTATTTGCAAGCTTATTTTCCTTTTTTTGTGCGGGGGGGGGGGGGGGGGGCGATATGCCCTTGTACCATAGAAACGTCCCTCCGACGTCTCTGATGTGCTCGTTGTGCTGGTGGCAGGCCATTATGGCGTGTCGCGCAAATATGGCCATGCTGATTAATTTGGGTTGGCATTTACTATTTTGTACGTCATACTTTGCCACATTCATTTTTCAAACTATGCTAGAGCTCGAAAAGGCCGGCCAACTCACTACGACCCTTTCCTCTGTTCCGCAAAGTGATGATCTCGCTGTGGTTACCAAATATGCCCAGCGGTCTACTACCTCTCAAGTCCTTCTGTCGACCTGAGCAACTGAAGTCGTAGGCTTTCTTCAACACGGCGTCGACGTTCAATATGGCTATCCTCAAGCACTTTTCGCGGACTTCGCTCACCACCTCCTCTCCAGTATCATCTCTTACACTACTCGTTCCTGCTAGACACAAAACAAACACGCAACGAACTAATGAGGTATCAATGACACGGTAGTTGACATACTTTTATGCACATTTCCGCTTAGCACCGAGATCGGAGCGTGGTCCTGTCTTTGGAAACATTATCGGTATACAGCCTCGCTCAACAACACCGCTTGTTACTCATAACTTTTTCGTCGACATGGGCATACTGTATTTTCTCTGAACATACTTTCAGTTTTAAGTGTGAACTTGCACGCCTGCTTATTCTGTTTCGTTGACGGTGACCACTGGCGGGAGGCTGCCGCCTCATTCTGAGCTTCGCCGTCACCAGAGAGCACAGAAAGCTGCCTTTAAAAACAAACCACCGAGATTCGAGCCCATGTATTCGCAGCATTCTGAATTTGAGAGCTGAGTACACTAACATTGAGCTGCCACCTCCCTCCACCACTGTTTATCTCCCTTCCCACTTCTCGTTTTCTTCGCAGATGCAGGCAGAACGGACGCAGAAACGAAAACAAATTGAAGATTGCTTGAGCCGCTAGGTAACACATCACTCACTTTGGCAGGCAACTTTAATCGGAGCGCATGTGGACTTGCGGCTGAGTGCAGATCAGTGCCTTAATTTTATTCTAAATTTTCTTTTACTGGGTCTTTCCGATTAAAACTCAAACGCTGTACGAAAATGAGACATACCGTTCTATAAAGGCCTAAGCCTTTAGTGGCTCATGAGTGTCCGGGCGCAGTTCGTGGTGGACGCAGGAAAGCGGTGATCATCGGCAAGGGGAGCAAGGAGAGGAGGCGCCATGCCAGTAGCGCTGTGCGAGTGGGCGTGGGAGAGCACAGACATGCGCCTGGGGTTGCGCGCACATCGGCAACTTCGCAGCCATATGGCTGTGATTGCTTCCCTTTCTCGCGTCAACGGCGGCGTCCGTTCACAGAACAGTTCAGACAACAGCAGCAGCGGCAGTCATGGATAGGCTTTCGCGTATCGTTGTTTAGCTCAGGAAAGTACCCATAGATACCTTTTCTTGTTTTCTAGGTTTAAATCGAAAACGCTCATTCCTAACTTTAAAGAAACAAGCTTATCCTCAGCGACTTGAACACTCATTTAAACAAAGTGATCTTTTTAAGAAATGGCATAAGGATACTATATTTCGAGTACTTGTCACTGCCAACACGGACCGGCACCAGGTATCGACGAAAAGGCATCACACTGCCGATGCACCCGGCAGGTTACTGAATGATGAAAACAGAAAACATCAATGTTTTTCCGTTCTCGCAACCTAATAAACACAATGCACCCGACACCATGACACATTTCTTTTTCTACAACAGCGACGCACAACGGCGGTCTGATATTTATTGATTATATACTTCTTAGATACTTCTTAAATACTGCTTAAAGGAGTTAATTTAAGTTTTCATTGCGAAACTGCAAGTGCAGGAAGCACCGTGCGTACACCGCGGCCACATCAATGCTGAAGCTGCGCTCTTTTTCTACTAGCAATATGGCCGCGGGCGAGTTCACGCACTCCCGTAGGCGGTGGCTGGGACTGGCACTACAGAAACTTAAGTATATAACCTCCTTGCATAGAAACAACAGTACGGTTGATAATAGTTTCTTGGCGTGGATATGTTCGGAATGAGGCCCAAGACGGCACCCTTTCTTCTAACGCGCTCTTATGTTAGGGTTCGCGCTTTTGAGCCACCGGGCACAGCAGGCCAGCGTAGACGCCACTAGGCATGTTGTACCGCACATGCGCACTGGCGTCTGCGCTAGCCCACTAGGCACGCTGGCATTCTGGCTCGCTGAACTATTACTCTCTTTTGTCTCGAAGGACGCGCACCATAACCTAGTACAAAGGTTCTTGCGTTGAACGTATGTAAGGCGACAAACGCTGCTCTAAACTGTCTGTTCTCTAACCTGTGCAGAAAACCGATGCAGTAAAGGACGTTGTGGGGCCAGTTGGTGCATAGCTTTCAATAAATGAAGCGCCGTCAGCAATGCGCCGTCACTATTGGCGCTTCATCTTTTCAAAACAGTAAACCGAGGTTTATAGTATTCCCGCAAATGCAAGGGTCACGAGTATGGCAACCGTGACCGCAAGAGTCACAGCATGGTCGCAAGTTCTCGTGGCAGTTCACAGAGCCTGTCACTAAGGGATACGTGGCGAGGTATGGACGATGTATAAGTAGTTGCCTAGATTGGTATTTGGTAAACGTTAATTACCAAGAACGGCGGGTGCTTCTACTACCGCAAAGGCCGCATGCTGGGCGGTGACATCAATCATTTGCTTGCTACATCACACATATACACTGAAATTAAACTTGGTTAAGAAATTCCCGCTTATATTTTCTCGGCCCCTAACTGTGACTTCACCTGCCACGTGGACTCCATTTTTTTTTATCTTTTTGTACCTAGCTCCTTTTCTTATATACGGAGACGTGCTTCCACCGACGTTTTGTACTCGTTTATTTTTAACAAATTCGTTCACTCATTCATTTATTCCTAAAGTGCTGCAGGAGATAGCGTCTCTTCATCTCCATAATCATCCTCTGTCTCCCCTGGAATCTGCGAGCGCAAAACAATGCCCCTGTGCTGCATACACCCGCCGTGGTTGCTCAGTGGCTATGGTGTTGGGCTGCTGAGCACGAGTTCGCGGGATCGAATCCCGACCACGGCGGCCGCATTTCGATGGGGGCGAAATGCGAAAACACCCGTGTACTTAGATTTAGGTGCACGTTAAAGAACCCCAGGTGGTCGAAATTTCCGTAGTCCTCCACTACGGCGTGCCTCATAATCAGAAAGTAGTTTTGGCACGTCATCATCATCATCATCATCATCATCATCATCATCATCATCATCAGCCTGGTTACGCCCACTGCAGGGCAAAGGCCTCTCCCATACTTCTCCAACAACCCCGGTCATGTACTAACTGTGGCCATGCCGTCCCAGCAAACTTCTTAATCTCATCCGCCCACCTAACTTTCTGCCATCCCATGCTACGCTTCCCTTCCCTTGGAATCCAGTCCGTAAGCCTTAATGACCATCAATTATCTTCCCTCCTCATTACATTTCCTGCCCATGCCCATTTCTTTTTCTAGATTTCAACTAAGATGTCATTAACTCCCGTTTGTTCCCTCACCCAATCTCCTCTTTTCCTATCCCTTAACGTTACACCTATCATTCTTCTTTCCATAGCTCGTTGCGTCGTCCTCAATTTGAGTAGAACCCTTTTCGTAAGCCTCCAAGTTTCTGCCGCGTAGGTGAGTACTGGTAAGATACAGCTATTATACACTTTTCTCTCGAGGGATAATGGCAACCTGCTGTTCATGATCTGAGAATGCCTGCCAAACGCACCCCAGCCCATTCTTATTCCTCGGATTATTTCCGTCTCATGATCCGGATCCGCAGTAACTACCTGCCCTAAGTAGATGTATTCCCTTACGACTTCCAGTGCCTCGCCGTCTATTTTAAATTGCTGTTCTCTTCCGAGACTGTTTAACATTACTTTAGTTTTCTGCAGACTAATTTTTAGACCCACACTTCTGCTTTGCCTCTCCTGCTCAGTGAGCATGCATTGCAGTTGGTCCCCTGAGTTACTAAGCAAGGCAATATCGTCAGCGAATCGCAAGTTACTAAGGTATTCTTCATTAACTTTTATCCCCATTTCTTCCCAATCCAGGTCTCTGAATACCTCCTGTAAACACGCTGTGAATAGCACTGCAGAGATCGCATCTCCCTGCCTGACGCCTTTCTTTATTGGGATTTTGTTGCATCCTTTATGGAGGACTATGGTGGCTGTGGAGCCGCTATAGATATCTTTCAGTATTTTTGCATTCGGTTCGTCAACACTCTAATTCCGTAATGCCTCCATGACTGGTGAGGTTTCGACAGAATCAAATGCTTTCTCGTAATCAATGAAAGCTATATATAAGGGCTGGTTATATTCCGCACATTTCTCTATCACCTGATTGATAGTGTGAATATCATATATTGTTGAGTAGCCTTTACGGAATCCTGCCTGGTCCTTTGCTTGACAGAAGTCTAAGGTGTTCCTGATTCTGTTTGCGATTACCTTAGTAAATTTTTTGTAGGCAATGGACAGTAAGCTGATCGGTCTATAATTTTTCAAGTCTTTGGCGTCACCTTTCTTATGGATTATGATTATGTTAGCGTTTTTCAAGATTCCGGTACGCTCGACGTTATGAGGCATTGCGTATACAGGATGGCCAGTTTCTCTGGAACAATCTGCCCACCATCCTTCAAGAAATCTGCTGTTACCTGATCCTCCCCAGCTGCCTTCCCCCTTTGCATATCTCCCAAGGCTTTCTTTACTTCTTCCGGCGTTACCTGTGGGATATCGAATTCCTCCAGACTATTTTCTCTTCCGTTATCGTCGTGGGTGCCACTGGTGATGTATAAGTCTCTATAGAATTCCTCAGCCACTTGAACTATCTGATCCATATTAGTAATGATATTGCCGGCTTTGTCTCTTAACCCATACATCGGATTCTTGCCAATTCCTAGTTTCTTCTTCACTGTTTTTAGGCTTCCTCCGTTCCTGAGAGTATGTTCAATTCTATCCATATTATACTTCCTTATGTCAGCTGTCTTACGCTTGTTGATTAACTTCGAAAGTTCTGCCAGCTTTATTCTAGCTGTAGGGTTAGAGGCTTTCATACATTGGCGTTTCTTGATCAGATCTTTCGTCTCCTGCGATAGCTTACTAGTATCCTGCCTAACGGAGTTACCACCGACTTCCATTGCACACTCCTTAATGATGCCCACAAGATTGTCGTTCATTGCTTCAACACTAAGGTCCTCTTCCTGAGTTAAAGCCGAATACCTGACACGTAAAACCCCATATATAATTTTTTGTGTTGCATAGGAGTGGGCGTCCCATACACAGTTTTCTAGGAATGTCCAGACCCGCATGCAATTTTCAGTGGGTCACGAAAGAGTATAGAGCATCTTCTATCCCACTTCCACTCTCAACACTCTGCTCCGTGAGCAACTATTACTCGGTTCGAAGGCAGACCAATATCGGAGAAAGATATCCTGAGAACATGGTCTTAGGATTTTATTCGATTCGCAAGGCCACAATAGACCAACTGTGCTTCTTGAAAGTGCCTACACTGTGTATACTGCAGGGTTCACTCTAATCACCTGTTCATTCTTTTTCCTTATCTCTCTGTTTATACTTTAACACGGAGCATTAGGATTGCTACAGTGAAAAAAAAGTGTAAGCGTGTGAAGTTTGCAAAGCTGGTCACGTGGGAGAGGTAGAGAGGAGATGGGACCGCTTAGAAATATATATATATATATATATATATATATATATATATATATATATATATATATATATATATATATATATATATATGGTGGGTGGTATGTTCCAGACCCCACCGCCGGGTGCACTTCGCTCCTAGAAGGAACAGAACGTGTGTCGAGTGAGGAAGGGAACAACAGTGCAATTTAGTAGACGTAGAATAAGTCGTGGAACCGGGACCTCACATAGGTGCGACGTTATGCTTACCGCATTTCTCTCGCATTTACCGCTAAAAAACCCTTAGATTATTCACGGCCATGGTTAAACTCCTTGGCTTTCACATTATCTGCCCTGTTCTTTTGAATGATGTACTTTTTTTTTTGTCGGTGACCTGCCCAATCTCTCACAGGACGAAGTACCAAATTAAAGAATCCTAGTTGGGCTAGTCGAGGGCAGCTTCTCTCGGATTCCTGATGCGTTGATTTAAAAGCTCCATTTTCTATCCAAGCCTAAATGACAGCGATACAGGCGAAATGAGTTATGCTAGCTCGACGCTTTGGACCAATGAGGCTACTCCCACAGAACTTACGTCTTTTGCGTGGCTGTAAACTGGAGTGAAAGGCAGGAGGGTAACACGCCCTCTCAAAATGAAAAATTCGGAATGACCCTTTGTTCGAAGGTTGGACGTACGTCAAGAACCCACAGTACGAAACACCTTCAAGTGGGTATAAGCTTACAAAGAAGAGCTCAGATGAAACGTTTTCCTGTGGATAGGCTTATGATTATCCTAAGGATATTTTTATTGAAATTGCCTTCCTTGTCATCTGGCGAAAGCGGACGAATAAGTATTTACATTTTCTTTATTCTTGAGACCTTTTGTGAATGTCCAGGTTGCTGTCATTTACAACTTCTTAGATTAAAATGTCAGTTGTGAATGATCAATTATTTGTATATTTGAGTAAACGCACACGCAACAAAAATCCTTGTCCACTTCTCAGTACTCACTTCTTGAATATGTAGCCCGTCTATACTGTCAAGTTGTAGCGATGTGAAGAACAAGGCAGTTTCAAAAGAGTGGGTCACGAATATAATTCATTATGAGGCGATCTTGCGCTGTAAAAGAAAATATCAAAGCACAACGATGGCTGCGCGCAAAATATTCCTCCATCTAAAGTTGATCTACGAATCAAGGTATCGGTTCATCAGATTGGAATGGTCGTATATTGCAGCGCAATCGCGGGTGCTGAAATGCGTTCGAGAATATGTAGGCCAGCATTTGCTTGACGCCCGCAATCTGACAAGATAACTCTCTTTCGCTACTGAACCCGTCACAACATTCTGGATACTTGAAATACATGCAGGTGCGTCTTGAGCTAAGCGATAGCCTTGGAAAAGTGGTAAGAGACTAAGGGAAGCGCACTCGTAAAATAATAATAATGCACTGTTGCTTCATCCATTAGCTGAAATATGATGCGCGTGGTAAGAGGGGCCCCCAAGACTGCACAGCGGTGCAGACATATCAAAAGCTGTAGAGCTAAACAATTTCAGATTACTGGTAGTTATTAAACCAGTATTTCGCGTGTCAATGTAGCCCTATAGTCCAGGGGCCAGTTCCATCATAGGCACTGCGTGGGAGCTCATATTTCACGTCACTTTACATATGTCAGCAATAACTGTCACAAAATTACGGTTGTAATGAAGAAGAAGAGCACAAGGTCAAGGCCAGCCAGATCGTCTGTTCCGTGCCTGCAGTGCAACCAGTGGGCCAGCCGGATCACCAGTGCTTAGCACGGGTGTGAGCCGTTCGGGCAACCAGCTGTTCCTGCTCGGCGAGACCTGCCTTCTCGATTACGAACAGGCGCTACCAACTGAACTGTTCAATACACCCAATTACAATTGGTGGAAGGTGCGGGGTTTTCAAGAACATCTACAACCTGGAACTCCGGTTTCGGACTCTGCCTCCCGTCGATCGTGACTCTCCCTAGCCGACGTCACCGCCGCCCTCCGTTGCCTGCTCTGGCGCTGTCCTGCAACGCCATTCAGTAGTTTTCAGTGGTACGGATGAGCAGGACGTCAATGACTGGTTGTCTACCTACGAACGGGTGAGCTTGCACAATCGATGGGACGATACCGCCAAGTTCAATGCCGTCATTTTCTACCTTGCGGGAGTGGCTCACCTGTGGTTTAAAAATCACGAAGCCGACTTTCAGTACTGGTCCGCGTTCAAGGCCAGTTTCGCTGAAGTTTTCGGTCGCCCCGCCGTCCACAAGTTGCGCGCCGAGTAGTGGTTACGAGAGCGAGTACAACAACCCGGAGAAACATTCACCTGTTATATCGAAGAGCTTCTCGACCTATGCAGACTTGTGGATGCTTCTATGCTAGAAAATTACCAATTGAAGCCCATTTTGAAGGGCATCGCCGATCACATTTTCCAAATGTTGATTGCCAAGAGTGCGCGCACCGCAGCAGAGCTCATAAATTTGTGCCAGAGCTACGACGAGTTGAGGAGGCAGCGCGATTCGACCTGGTCCCCCTGGGTCGCTGACGAGGCCCTATGACAGTCTTCCCTGATCGCTCCCCCCTGCTCACATAAATCCAAGCTCTCGTGTGGGAGGAAATTGCCCGTCAGCTTTCTCTACTGCCCTTCGCTGAGCTACCCCAACAGCAGCCGCTGCCGCCACAGCCTCCTACACAGCGCGCCCCTACGCTCCGGCGGGTTATTGAAGACCAAGTTGCTGAGGCTCTACCAATGCAGCATCAGCTGTACCCTGTCGCCGCGCCACCTATACTCATGCATCCGTCAGCGCGCAGCCTCCTCGTCAAAAACTCGTTGCACTACATCCACGGCCGCTACCACCCGTTCATCATCCCGTTCATCGACCAGCTCCTGCGTTTGCTTATCCTTGGCGCAAACTAAACAGGCCCCTGTGTCATACCTGCTATATTCCCGGCCATGTTGCACGAGCCTGCCGCCGCCGCATGCTGCGCTCTGATAGGTTGGTGCAGTCGCTTCCTTACGCCGACGCGCAACCTTTTAATGACACTTATTTTAGTGGGCAGTCGAAGAGGCCACCAGCCGAGAGCCCGGTCCTTACACGTGGTTCAGCTTCCCCGCGTCGCCGCTCGTTCTCCCCCGTGCGTCGGCGCCCTTCACCCACGCAAGAGGAAAACTAAGCGCCGCAGTTCAGGAGGCAGGAACTGCGTCACCATTGATCTGTACAAGTCATCCATTGTCGCCTTCAAACGTTGTCGACCTTACTGTTGATGGCGTCCCTACTGTTGCGCTAATTGATACTGGAGCAGCCATGTCTGTCCTAAACGAACGCCTCTCTCGCGCCTTACGAAAAGTTGCGACAGCACTTTCTGGGTTTTCTCTTCGCACACCAAGCGCCCAGTTAGTTCAGCCTTCAGCAGCATGCACAGCTGGAGTTGTTATTCAGGGTGTTCTCTATATTGTGGAGTTTGTGGTTCTGCTGTGCTGCTCCCACGACGTGATATTGGGTGGGACTTTCGCAAAATAACGCCGTCATCAATTGTTCACGTGCTGAAGTCGAATTATCGCCTCTGTGTGACGTGCCCCTCATCGGCGCCCCTTCTCTTTGCGCTAAGCTAGCCCATCGGGAAGACATCTCCATACCGCCAAACTCGTCTGCTGTTGTCGCCGTCTTCTGTGGCGCGGTCTTTGAAAGCACTGTCCTCTTGACTCCTTCGGAACTCTTCATAAACCGCAAAGATGTTCCCCTGCCTTTCGCCGCACTTGACATTTCAGCCCGTTTCAGCGCAGTCGTTGTCTGCAATCTGCTTCCTACAGCCCTGACGGCTCTTTGCGGCAAAGCACTTGGCCATGTTCAGCCTCTTCATGACATGTTTATAAGCGACGTCCCGGGTGATTGGTATACAGAGCTCACTGACTTCTGTGCACTTTCCACTTCTGCTCCGCCATCACCTGACTTATTCGCACCTTTCATTGCCGATAACCTTACTTCCGAGCAGCGCTCCCAGCTTCCTCACCTGCTTGCCCAGTTGCATTCTTCTTGTGATGTCGCTCAGCCTTCTTTGGGTCACACGTCAACCGTAAACCACCACATCGACACTGCCTCCAACGCGCCATTGCGGCAGCGCCCGTACCGCGTATCCGCCAAGGAGCGTCAGGTGATCAGTGAGTACGTGGACGACATGCTGCAGCGCTGCGTCATTCGACTTTCCAATAGCCCGTGGGCATCACCGGTGGTTCTCGTCAGAAACAAATGATTCTTTTCGGTTCTGCGTAGATTATCGCCGTCTTAATAAGATAACGCGAAAAGACGTCTACCATCTACTGCGCATTGACGGTGCTCTGGACAGCTTGCAAGGCGCTGATTTTTTTTTTCATAGTTGGATTTACGATTGTGCTATTGGAAAGTCCCGATGTCAGCACTTGATCGCCCTAGAACAGCATTCATTACTCCAGATGGTTTATACGAATTTAATGTGATGCCATTTGGCCTATGCAATGCGCCTGCTACGTTAGAACGAATGATGAACAATATCTTGCGCTTTCTAAAATATAGCACGTGTTTATGCTACCTCGACGACATCTTTGTGCTCGCCCCTGATTTCAGCAGGCATCTTCTTCGCCTTAGGCAAGTGTTGACGTCTTTGACCAACGCAGGCCTGCAACTGAACCTGAAATAGTGCCAGTTCCCCGCGCGCAACCTCATGATTCTAGGTCACGTCGTATCACAACACCGCATTTGCCCCAACCCATGAAAACTTCGCGCTGTGGCAGAGTTTCCTAAACCTAAGACCTTCAAAGAACTCCACGCCTTCATTGGCCTCTGTTGTTACTTCAAATGCTTTGTTCGCAATTTTGCCTCGATTATATCACCTCTGACACAATTCTAAAGTGGCGCCAACGACCTATCCCCCTGGTCTCCTGCATGCGACACCGTGTTCGTGACCTTATGCCGTCTCCTGACGTCTGAGCCTATACTGCAGCACTACTATCCCCCCCTCCCCCACCCCAACCGAAGTGTATCGCGATGCCGGTGGTATTGGCCTTGGCGCTGTCCTTGCGCAGCGCAAGCCTAGCTACTCCGAGTAGGTCGTTACTTACGGCAGTCGTGCGCTGAACAAAGCGGAACGCAATTACAGCATTACAGAAAAAGAATACTTGGCCATCGTTTTGGAAGTTTCGCCTTTATTTATAGGGCAGGCCAGTTGATATCGCTACTGACCATCACGCCCTTTGTTGGTTACCTTCTTTAAAAGACCCGTCTGGACGCCTTGCCCACTGGGCTCTGCACATTCAAGAATACGACATACATGTCATCTACGACTCAGGTCGCAAGCGCATTGACACTGACGCTCTGTCCCACTCTCCGCTGCCAGCTGACACGGCCTCCCTCTCCACGATTGAGGTGGTATCCTCGGTCGATGTCGACACCTTCGCATCTGAACAGCGCAAAGATCCTTGGGTGGCCTATCTTCTGGATCTACTTTCTGGCTCGCCTGCATCTCCAATCTCCCGCTCCCTGCGTCACCAGGCTCTCCATTTCGCTGTCCGGGATAACCTCTTGTACCGATGTAACTACCAGCCCGATGGTAGCAAGTGGCTCCTGGTTATCCCTAAGACCTTGCGTTCCGACATGCGCGCGTCTTTTCATACTGACCCACAATGTGCACACGCAGGTGTTTTGAAGATGTATGAGCGCCGGCGGCAACGTTACTACTGGCGATGAATGTTTACTTTTGTCCAAAAATTTGTCTGCTCGTGCCCGCAATCCCAACACCGCAAATCTCCGCCTCATCCAGCCCACGGTTTATTACAGCCGCTTCCCTGCCCTGATCGCGCCTTTGACTGCGTGGGAATTGACCTGTACGGGCCGCTACCTCTAACACCCGCTGGCAAACAATGGATGATTGTCGGAGTTGATCACCTTACACGCTATGCTGAAACTACTGCTCTACCTGCAGCAATCACCAGTGACGTTGCATCCTTTCTGCTTCATCGTTTCATTCTTTGTCATGGCCCACCTCGGGAGCTGCTGAGTGATAGAGGCTGCGTGTTTTTGTCGCAGGTGGTCGAAGCTCTGCTTGCTCAATGCCGCGTAGTTCACCGGACCACCACGGCGTAGCATCCTCAAATTAACGGGCTTACGGAGCCTTTCAATTGCACCCTTGGTGATCTGTTCGCCATGTACGTTTCATCGGAGCATACAAACTGGGACGTCATTCCCTCATTTGTCACGTACGCATATAATATGGCTTCACAAAGTCCTACAGGATTTTTTCCATATTTCGTCCTCTACGGTCGCGATCCTTCCCATACCATAGATACGGTTTTGCCTTATACACCATAACTGTCAAATTGTGCTCCCGTATCAGCCGTCACCCGATACGACGAGGAATGCCGTCAAATAGCCCGAAAGTTCACCTCCGCGGACCAACAACGACAAAAAGCGAAACGTGATGGAGACGCTACAAATCCGAACTTCGCTCCCGGCACACTTGCCTTGTTGTCCGTGCCTTCTACCACGCCTGGACTTTCGAGAAAACGTCTCTCGCAGTATGATGGACCATATCGCATCGTCGAACGCACTTCTCCGGTCAACTATGTCAGAGCCACTTACACCGACATCCGACAAGCACCGCTGGGGACGGGATGTTGTTCACGTTCACCGCTTGAAACAATTCTATGACCCGCTCGTCTTCACGCTGTAAGTCGCCAGAATGGCTCCGCTTTTGCACCGGGGGTAATTCGAATGAAGAAGAAGAGCATAAGGGCAAGGCCAGCCAGATCGTGTGTTCCGTACCTGCAGTACAACCAGTGGGCCAGCCGGATCACCAGTGTTTAGCACGAGTGTGAGCCGTTCGGGCAACCACCTGTTCCTGCGCTGCGTCACCTGACTTCTCGATTACGAACAGATGATACCAACTGAACTGTTCAATACACCCCATTACACGGTATTTACTCTCTTAACTCTTAACATTAGACAGCCAAAATATATGCCGCAAACACCCAACATAATACATTAGTACTTTTCATTCTACCGCACATGTGCGACGCTGCTCCATCTGTAGCAAAGTACTGAAGAATATATCTAATGCTTTCCCTAGCCAGCTGTTTTAACGCGAAAGCGTTAAGTGCCCCGTGACTCAGAAAATCTCGTGTCGGCTTTGGCGGCATTGCCAATGAGCAAACATTTTCGTACATATCTCGGCGTATGTATATGCCATGCCTTGCTACATCTACAGCACATACGTTTTATGTTAAATCTTCTAAAACTGAGAAAATTGGCTGTGTTCGACTCAAGACCGGCATTACAGAGCACGCGATGAGTTCTACGACGCGGTTGTCATGAACAGCTGACATACGAAATCGAGAAACTTCACCATCACCTCCAACAAGAAGGTCACGAGGTTGTCTTTCAATGGGTACCTGGCCATTGTGGGATAAGTGGCAATGATTCGGCCGATAAGGCTGCTCACACATCACATATAGGAGAGAACAGCCTTCCAATCCGCTTTTGAGGACATACGGCGCAAGGCAGCTTCGACACTTGGCACGCAGTCTCTCACTGACCGAGTGAAACACGCCAAACTTAAGACTAACCCCAGGTGGCCAAAATTTGTAGAGTCCCCCACTATGGCATGCCTCATAATCAGAAAGAGGTGTTGGCGCATAAAACCCCGTAATTTATTTTAAATTAATAAAACTTAAGACCTACACGACTTTGTCGAATAAACCCTATACTGCAACTCCGACCCCCATTCGGACTTCCTGGACGTGAAGCTACGCTTCAGTATGGCCTTTGGTTAGGAATCGCCTTCACAAAAGCATACTGTACATTAATTGAAGTAACCGACAGTGCAGCATGCGAGGTCTGCGGCACCGAATATAATATCGAGCACCTGCGGCGGCACTGTCCACGATATGCCCCAGAAAGACAAGAACTTGCTAACGCTCTACGAAAACTGTACAATCGGCTGCTTTCTGTGCAGGCGCTGCTGGAACACCGCCCCCATCGTTTGTCGGCCCATAAATGGGTGAGAGCACTTTTGTGCTTCGTGAGGGCGCCGGGCTTGCTTGTTCACCCTCTGTGACTATTAGTGCAACTACTATTAGACCGCACACATCAGCGAACTCACCGCTAATTTTTTTTGTTTCCTTCCCGCCTTTCTAGCCCTGTCATCTTAGTTTTCCCCTTTCCGTTTCCCCCGTTGTAGGGTAGCCAAGTGGACATTATTCTGGTTAACCTCCCTGCCCTGTGCTTCTCTTTTTCCTTCTTTCCTTACTTCCTTTCTTCTAAAACTGAAATGTTAAAAGTGCGAAACAATGTTAACAACCTGAAAATGATGTAATAATATTGGCGCGGCTGTGAACTACGTCCGGGATGGGCCCACGCAAGACGCCGTGTTTCTGCTGGAACGCTCGCCTTCGTGCATAGCGTTCGCCGCCACTTATGCACAAAGAAAAACGTTTTTCTGAGATAACCCCTCACGGATCTGAACCAAATTTGTCGCATTTGAGAGAGAAAGTTAAATTCTATTCACTGCTGGAAACGGAATTTTGATTTAGGTCCTCAATTTTCAGATCATTGAAAGTGCACAAATATGATATGTAATTTGATAGGTTACGTGAATTTCTTACGTTGTGTACAGGAGTTCCGCAAAAGCTGTATATAAATAATAATAATTTTTTTGAGATTCATGTGTAACGTAGCAATTTGCCCGCTTTAGATGTACTATTAAATGCAATTCAACTATTTGTTACATCATTTTTCTTTGCTGAGTTTGCTGACTTTCATTTTCTGAAAATTTCTCATTTTTGTCACTTCTTAATAAAAAATTGACGCCCTATATCGAAAATTTGAAACCAACAGTCACAAGATGTTGACTCGTTCTTTTAAATGGAACAAACCTCACCAAATTGACTGCCGTGGTTGCCAAGGAAAACGAACTATCCTTCTACAAGAATTTATATAGGAGCACCCGAGCTAAAGCTTCCTCTTAAAAGGAAGGTTTAGCTCGTGCCCAACTCCGACGCCACCTATTCAAATACATGTAAAACGCAAAAACGTTTTTCTGAGATAACCTCTGAACTGAGTGCAATGAAATTTGTTGAATTTGAGAGGAAAAGTTACATTCTAGTGACTGTTGGAAGCGGAATTTAGATGTGGGCCCTGAATTTTGTTAAAAAGATTTTCAAAAATTTGGAAGTCTGAAAAAAATAGAAGTACAATGTTTACAAATTTATAGCTCTGCATTAAGAGCAGTTATCGCGGTTCTGTAAAGGGCAAATGGACAAATTCGATACGTCATTTTATATCTTACGTGAATTGATCTTACGTGAACATTGTTTGCAAGGGTTCTGCAAAAGCTGTATTTCCACATTAATATTTTTTTAGATTATTGTGTAACACATAAATGTTTTCCGCTTTAGATCTGCTAGATGGAACTCATAGGATTGTGATATCCTTTTTCGTTGCTCAGTTAAAGAGTTGTACATTTTGCAGTTTCGTTTCTTGAAAATGTTCAATATTTGCCAATTTTTTATGAAAATTGTAGACCTAAAACGAAAATTCGAAACCAACAGTCACTAGATTTTAAGTTTTTCTTTTAAATGCAACAAACCTCATCAAATTTAGTTGTGTTGGTTCCTGAGGAAAGCGAATTCTCCTTTTACTTGTATTTAGACAGGATCACCCGAACTAAAGCTTTCTCTTAACGCTGTTTATTCGAAGGCAAGAAGTTCACAGAAATAATATCAATATACCTGCGAACGTGTGCCGCTGGAAGCTTGCTTGGTCGTAGAAGCGTCGCATGACGCATATGATGGTGCAGGTTTAGCGCGTCGCCAGCTTGAAGACAGTGAGCTGGTGGTAGCGGCTTCCAGAATCGTGCCGATGGTGGCGGTGCCATCGTGACGAAATGTGAGGTGGCGATATTGACGGGTCAGGCATCTAGTTTCTTTTTTTTTCGCCTTGAGTTCGCTTACAGAAAGAGATAGTGCTATAAATGCAGAGTCATTCGTTCTTGTCTCGTTGATATAAATACGGTTTTAAATAAACTCTATATCCCATTCAACCCGAAGAGTAGCGTAAGCGGGGAAGTGTGTGCACACACACACACAAAAAGAGAGAGATACGACACATATTTGCCCGCATTCACATTTATAAGCATCCACGCGTACACATACGTCCAAAAATGCACGCACGCAGACAAAAGGAATTGCACGCACACACAAACGCGCGTATGCTCACACGCGCATACACGCACTCGTGCGCACGCAGATTAAAATACGGAGACACAAACACGCGCGCACACGTGAATGCAAGTACAGAAGCACGCACGCTCAAGGCGTGTACATGCATGTACACTCCATCTCCTTCCCTGCTGCCCCGCAAGAACATGCGCGTGCAAACAGACTGAATGGCATTCATTCTGCAATCACCGTTCGAACTTCAGCTGTAATAAATGGCGTTACGGTTTAAATTTGGCCCTTGAAGTCAATGTGCCCTCTGCCCATAGGCTACAAAACCATTTGCTCCTCTCGTGTGACATAACCGCACATCCCCGAGCAAAACACTGTCTAACGCACCCCCAATGTTTCGACTAAGTGCCCTAAATGCATATGTTGTTACAAAAGACTACCCTTTTGGCGCAGACAGTTGAAACATGTTGATACTCGGCTATTATAATAAGATTGTTTAGAATTTTGCCCATTCAGTTACGCATGTGAAATACACACAGGATGGTCAAGGTGCAATGTCCAGAATTCTTGTATATGCTCATGCTACAAGGCACGATAGTATATGTATATTTAAATGAAACACAAAGGCATGCGCATGCTTGTTGTTATGTTGTCCAAGGAATAAAGTATGAGCATAAAAGCAATGACTCAACAAATGCGCAACCCATTCCTACGTTTGAGGAAGTAAAATAGAAAATATAGTATTTGAAGAGCCCTCCTGAAGAAACCAAAACTGGAAACAAATCGTCAGTTTAGTGTTTCAGCTATCTGGTGGAAGAATGCCGAACTCTGTCCTAGGCGCCGTTAAAAAGTATGGCATCAAGGCATCTAACCGCTACCAGTATGACGCGGAACGATAGGCGCTAGCGGTTAAACGACTCAGCCACGGTTTCCGACGTTGCCGCAAGTTACACGCTCGGTTTTTTATAGATACCACGTGAACTTGCACGACTTTGTGTCAAAAATTGCTTTTGGGGACAGTGTTACCCCATGTGTAGGGACTCGAGATAGACATCACTCGAAAGCTGTGCCTCCGGACTACATACGCTGCACTAAGTACTACAATAGACGCTGTAGTTTTATCACAGACATCGTTTGGGCCTCGAAAATCGAGTACAAATTTTCGTCGTTTCCATAGGCTTCCATTGCTAAATCTTTAAACACTGTGCGAACAAATTCTTACGTGCCATTGCGTGATCACTGCATTTCGCTCATGTGGATTGTGTTCCAGAACGCGTCTGTCCCCTACTTTTTTGAATATTCGACCTGCAGCTTTTGTTATTCGTGAAAAACTCGCTCGTCCCATTGAAAATGCGCAACCTTCGAGCCGAGACCGCTTGGGGCGCAAGTTGGTACGTGTCCAGAAAAGGTGGACATGAACAAATGGATGAACATAGCCTAGTCCTAAAGCCCCATAAATGCATTTTCGGAGTTGAAGCCATTGAGTTTCTCGGCCATTCCATACCTCCCCAAGAGATCAAGTCATTCAAATAAAGTATGCGGGCACTCGATGACTTCCCCGCTAGTCTCCTTCCGAAAGTCGCGCGAATTCCTGGGCCTAATAAAATTTCATAGGTGCTTCATACCATCTTGTGTTCAAGTTCTTCTCCAGCTTATCGACTCGCTGTGTCGCGACTTCAAAAAATGGCTACCTTGCACTGGTCCTCGGCGCAAGTACACTTTTTCCAGGAAGCGAAAACGTGGTTGGCGCCTCTGGTACTTCTGGCTCTACCGTTGCCGAACAAAGCAACTTGCCTTAAGGTCCGACCACTGACATGCGTTGGCAAGCTTCGGCATACCCGAATGCGTCAAATCTGTCAGATGTGTCGGTAGCGAAATAGTGACGCGAGGTGAGACGCGGAAATTTTGCCAAGTACCGGTCTCAGAAGTTCGGCGGCAGGCGAGGACTATTCGCCATCATGCACCATACAGAGGCTGGGAAACATCCGGCTGCTATGCCATGGTGGCGGCCGATGCGAAGACATTGATACCAAGGGGGTCGGCCGAGTTCTTTGGACGCAACGGGGTGTGCCGCCGCTGCTGCCGCTGCCGCTGCCGCCGCTGCCGCTGCTGCTGCTGCTACTGCTGCTGCTGCTATAGTAGTAGCTATACTGCTATAGTACTGCTATAGAAGTAGCTATACTAATAGTAATAGCGCACCCGTGGTAGAGAAACGGAAGGCGATATAAGCGTGCGTGGCCATGATACGCACACGACAAGCTGCCTTAAAATATTCAGACTTGAGGGAAAGCTTCGTTAATAAACACTAGCACAGCAATGAGCACTCGAATATAATTATACCCTCATAATAATTGTAAATATTCATCTCAGCTGTGGGTTCGAATGCGCGCGTTGTTGCTTTGTCTCTGCGTGTAGTAGTTGAGAGAGCCAGCTTAAGGGTTGAGAAGAAGGAAAGAAAGGAAAGCAAAATTGCAGCGCCGTTGTTTTAAAGCGCACCCGTGGTAGAGAAACGGAAGGCGATATAAGCGTGCGTGGCCATGATACGCACACTACAAACTGCCTTAAAATATTTAGACTTGAGGGAAAGCTTCGTTAACAAACGATAGCATGGCAATCAGCAATCGAATATAATTATAACCCTAATAATAATTGTAAATATTCATCTCATCTATGGGATGTAATGCGCGCGCTGTTGCTTCGTCTCTGCGTGTAGTAGTTAAGAGAGCCAGTTTAAGGGCGGAGAAGAAGAAAGGAAAGGCAAGTCTCTGAAGCAAAATTGCAGCGCCGTTGTTTTAAAGCGCACCCGTGGTAGAGAAACGGAAGGCGATATAAGCGTGCGTGGCCATGATACGCACACGACAAACTGCCTTAAAATATTTAGACTTGAGGGAAAGCTTCGTTAACAAACAATAGCACAGCAATCAGCACTCGAATATAATTATAACCCTAACTATAATTGTAAATATTCATCTCGTCTATGGGATCTAATGCGCGCGCTGTTGCTTTGTGTCTGCATGTAGTAGGTAAGAGAGCCAGTTTAAGGGCGGAGAAGAAGAAAGGAAAGAAAAGTATCTGAAGCAAAATTGCAGCGCCATGGTTTTAAAGTGCACCCGCGGTAGAGAAACGGAAGGCGATATAAGCGTGCGTGGCCATGATACGTACACTATAAACTGCCTGAAAATATTTAGACTTGAGGGAAAGCTTCGTTAACAAACTATAGCACAGCAATCAGCACTAGAATAAAATTATAACCCTAATATTAATTGTAAATATTCATCTCAGCTATCAGTACGCTTATTCAGTACGTAAAAGTAATTTCACCTACGCTGTTCTTTATAATTATTTGTTGGCTTCTTAAGACATAGTTATAGTGTTCTTGTGAAGCAGTCCTTGTACAAGTGATCAACAAAATCGCCCTGAGGTCACAGTATCATCTATTTCCTTGCATTGTACAATTACAGTCAGGTCCTATACTTTGGTGCAAGGAACATGGCATTTCTAAAATATGAATAAATTGTTAACTCACCTGTATGGGCATATCGGCTGAGTAAGGCTAACCCCATTACCTCGTTGACGTATAAATAGCAAGCTATTTCTGGTTTCAACTTCCCAGCCAAGTAACTGGGTGATGTGTACTTGAGAAGCCGTATGTACAAGTTCCATGCGATCAAGAGCCGCATTCCACGCGTGCCCACTTCTTCAAACTGGAGCGCCTTCGCCAAAACTAGTGGGGCGAACTTCCTGTAGAGGATATTATTGTTGCTTTTATACGTGCGATTCGTGTACTTAGCAAATGACTCGACCCATTTTTCTGCAAAGGACAAAGGTCACGTTTAACAACTGCCCGGACATATACAGTAGCTGATTACCTAATAGCTCTGTAATTTATTTATTTATTTATTATTTATTATCTTACCCTCAAGGCCCAATGGGCATTACAGAGGGGGTGGGTACATGGTTTACAAACAAAAAGCATTCTAGCGTATAACACAAGGACAAGATAAACAGACAGTAAGAGCAGCAAAATGAAAGAAAAAAATACAGCAAAATTCTAGTCATATTAAAAGATGATCTGTCACGGCGGTCTTGAATGATGACGCATCGGCTAAGGTGGCGATAGAAGAAGGAAGGCGGTTCCATTCAGAACAGTCTTTCGGCATAAAAGAATGCAGGGACATGTCAATGCGACAAAGAGGAACAGCTACCTTATACGGGAGGATAAGTACACTGGCTGCGAAATGAGTTGCTGATTCAATAAATGGTGATGGAACACTTTGTGGAATAAACAAAGGCGCGAGATGTTGCGCCGAGTTTGAAGGTCAGGAAGGGTAAGTGACGATTTCATCTGCGAGACACTAGCGGTACGTGAATAGTTCGACATAATAAAACGAGCTGATCGATTTTGAAGGGATTCTATGGATTGAATGAGAGTGCGGTGTGCCGGATCCCAAACTGCACACGCGTATTCGAGTTTCGGACGAACGAAAGTTTGATAAAGCATTACTTTTAAGCGCTGTGGAGCTTGGAAAAAATTGCGTCGGAAATAACCGAGAGTGCGATTTGCATTAGCTATTATGTAGTCAATGTGAGTATGCCATGACAAGTCATCAGATATGTAGGCACCGAGATAATTGTAGGCAGACACGCGCTCCAGTCCGATGTCTTTAATTCTGTATTCTGAAGACATTGAGGTATTAGTGCTTCGCGAAAATATCACGTGCTTGCATTTACTGATGTTAAGGGTCATCAACCATTTATTGCACTATTCAGATACTTTATTTAGGTCAGATTGAAGGACAAGTGTATCATTAGGGTTATTTATTTCGCGATAGATAACGCAGTCGTCAGCAAATAGCCTTATACTAGAGTTAATGTTCTCTGGAAGATCATTTATGTAGATCAGGAATAGTAGTGGACCTAAAACGGAACCTTGAGGGACGCCAGATTCAACAGGAGAAGGAGAGGAAGCGTGATTATTAGCGATAACATATTGGGTTCGGTTAGATAAAAAGCATTCGATCCATTTGAGGATGTTCGGGTCAATTTTCAAAGTGCTGATTTTTAGTAGAAGTTGATGATGTACTTTGTCGAAAGCCTTAGAAAAGTCAAGAAAAAACACTAGAAGGAAACGAGCCTCGGTCTAGACCTGCTGCGATGTGATTAGTAAATAACTGAAGCTGTGTTTCAGAGGAATAGTTTTTCCAGAATCCATGTTGGCAGGAGCTAAAAAAGTCATTAGATTCAAGATATGAGACTAAGTTAGAGTAAATTACATGTTCTGAAAGTTTGCACGGGATACTAGTTAAAGAAATTGGTCGATAATTAATAGGAGAATGCGTGTTCCCGGATTTAAAAAGTGGCACCACTTTCCCGACCTTCCAATCTGATGGCAGCATACCAGATTCAATGGACTGTGTGAAGAGGTATGACAGGAAAACTGAAGAGTAAACTTTCGTGTTCTTCAGAAACTTTGCATTAATTTCATCGTCACCACATGAAGACGAAAGCTTTAGTTTCTGAATTAATTTAGCTATTCCCTCAAAGTTCACTACAATTGCATCCATGGGAAAGAAATCGCGATTATGCAGCTGCGGCGTGACAATGGCAGGTGACTTTGTAAACACACCCGCGAAGACCGTACAACATTCCTCATTGCGCCGCACGTGCCCAGCAGAGTCAACAAGAGAAATGGCACGGCTTTGTACAGGTTTAACAAAGTTCCAGAACTTGGAAGGGTTGGTGGAAAGAAGAGAAGGGAGTGTGCTCTCCAGAAAAAAAATATTTTGCCTGTTTGATAGCAATGCGATAGGAGCACAGACTATCACGATATACACGCCAGCGAGCAAGACTGTTTGTAGACTTCGCTAAACGAAAAACACGCTTTTTTTGTACAGTAGCCTATTTAGGTTTGTGTTAAACCAAGGTGCCCGTTGTTTACCTGAAATTGTTTGTAACGGTATGTGTTTGTTAATGAGACTTGTAACTTTATTTTTAAAGGAAATCCAGTTTTCTTCCACTGTACGATCGAAAAATGTTGGAATGCAGCCATCCAAGAATAGCTCAAGCTCCTTATTAATTGAGACATAATCTCCCTTTTTGTAATTTCTAAACGTTTTTGTTGTCGAAGTCTGGCGCATGTTTCAAGTTGTTATAACGAAATGAATAAGGCTGTGGTCACTTATACCAGGCATGTATGAAATCGAGTGTACAAGTCCAGGTGCTGTTGTTAAGATGATATCAAGAATGTTAGCCGATGTAGGACCAATTCTAGTAGGCTGGGAAATGATCTGAGTGAAGCACAAGGTAGCAAAAGATGAAACACCAGGTAACGTTTCGGATAAAACCGGGACATGTCTAGACCAGTTAATTTTAGGCATATTGAAGTCACCCAAGAGATATAATGGAGAGCGTGGGAATTGTAGAACCAGGTAACTAAGTACATCATGTAATTTTTCACAGAAATCTGCGCCAACACGACAACGCCAATATTGAGCCATACATTAATTTTAAATATTATTACGACATCATAGAGCGATGCTCAAGAGACGAGCCGCCGCGAGAACGACGAAGCAGTTGGTCGGTGTCCTTGGCACGAGCGAGTGTCAGCCTGGCTGCCTGGCTCCAGTGTATATTGCTTGTAAATAGCATCTTTCGTCTGTGTCTTTCAACACGTAACATTTCTGGTGGAAGTCAGCGATCCCCGTCCTCACCACGGAACTCCGAAGTGGTCGGCACACCGAGCTCGTCACCATACCTCTCGGTGACGACCCCGCCTCTGCAACGGCTTCGGCTTGTCCGACTGCTCCAATCGTCACGGTTGCCCCATACCGTGACCCAGGCGTGTTCCTTGGCCTGAGGGGACAGGGTGTCGACGATTGGATGAAGCTGTATGAACACGCCAGTGCTAATAACAGGTGGGGCTCAACCATTATGCTCGCCAATATCATCTTTTATCTCAGCGGCCCTCCACGCATGTGGCACCAAACGTATGATGACGAAATAACCAGTCGGGAAAGTTTCAGAGAAAAGCCACGAGAACTGTTCGGTGACCCCATTGGGTGCAAGGCTGCCTCGAGAAAGGCTCTTGCGTCTCGTGTTCGGTCATCTACAGAGCCATAGGTTTCCTACTTCATCCACGTCTAGGCTCTATGCCGTAAAGCTGACGATAACATGTCCGAAGCAGATAAAGTGGCACATGTGCTAAAAGGCATCGCCGACGATCCTTTCAACCTGCTTGTTTGCGGCAACGTCTCGTCTATCGACGCCATTATAAAAGAATGCCGTCGCCTTGAACAGGCTAAGAGCCGCCGTATCTCACACCACATTGCACGGCTACCAAACACTGTTGCTACGTCGACATGTGAGGGTCGACCGCGTCAGATCACCACTTGTGACGACGTCACCTGTATTGTTCGCCTCGAACTCGAAGCCACCTGTCCACCAGCCTTCTCCACGACGCCTCCCGATCCGCCAGCACCCACCATCGCGATGATTCAGGCTGTCGTCAGACAGGAATTTGAAAACATGGGTCTGGACACGGTGTGTTACACGTCTCGACTCAGCGGTCCCCATTTATCTAGCGGCCCTCCTCGTCCCCGGCAGTCCTCGTACCCATGATGACAGGCCGATCTCCTTCCACTGCTGTCGCATCGGCCACGTCGCCCGTCACTGCCGATACTGATGGCCACCACCTCCTCGGGCTTACGCCGCCACTTATTCACTCCTCTGCCCGACATCCCAACACAGTATGACGTCACCGTGCCTCACAGTATACTTACTATTACTGCGAACCAGACTCGAATGCCTGTCTGTAACTTTGGATTGACAAAGCAAATACTACCGCAAGGTATTTGCCTTGCCACCATTGATCGTCTCGGTGACCAATACGTGGCAGCGTTATCGACCGATGGTTCTCGCGAGC
This sequence comes from Dermacentor andersoni, assembly GCF_023375885.2. Lineage (NCBI taxonomy): Eukaryota > Metazoa > Arthropoda > Arachnida > Ixodida > Ixodidae > Dermacentor > Dermacentor andersoni. The sequence continues at coordinate 7,508,974 of NW_027314752.1, read as the reverse complement.
TTAGCATGCCCCTCGCGCCAACCTCGGGCGTTGATACCAACATAAAGAAAATGGTTGCGACGGACCTGTCCTCTATGCAGGCTGAAGACCTTCGCGAAGTATTATAGTCCTACCACGATATTTTCGACTTCGGCGATCGCCCTTTAGGCCAGACGCTCGCGGTCAAGCATCGAATTCTGGCGATGCTGCGCCTATTCACCGACGACCATACCAAGTTTCTGCGTCGGAACGCCGAGCTATTCAAGATGAAGTGAACAAAGTGCTCGATAAAAACATCATTGAGCCTTCATCGAGTCCCTGGGCGTCACTTGTGTTGGTTAAGAAGAAGGACGGCATGTGGCGCTTCTGTGTAGACTACCCTCATTTGAACATCAATACAAAGAAGGACGTCTACCCGCTCCCACGTATAGATGACGCCCTTGACTGCATGTACGGTTCCAGCTATTCCTCGTCTATGTTCTTTTTGAGCCATGAGCAAGGCAACAGGTAAAAGTCCTTCGTCTGCTGCTGCTGCTGCTGAACGAGCTGCCCGACAAAGGCCCAGTGCCATCGCCGAACCAGGCATTGGTGTAGTAAGTCGGGCATATTACCATATAGTTCTCCTATCACAAAGCTTCCTTCATGACAATCAAGAACTGGGAGTGGAGTGTACCTTGAAGGAATATGTGTAAAGAATAAAAACTTGTCTGTAACTGTACATACATATCGCTCCAATTCCATGCGTCAATATATTGAAAAGCCGAAAGAGCTGAAGAGCAGTGCTCAAATTTCGCATGAGAAAGTAATGTATTCGTCGGCAATTTTTTTCTAGAATACAATTGTGCGCCGCCTTCAAATTTCTTTTGCTTCATTCAATGAAATTTGGACCCGTGTTTTGATGGCTCTGTTATAAAGAAGTTCTCAATTTAACAAAGCATATCTCAGCTGCGTAAAACGTCGTAAAGCCAAGGCCTAAATTCAATATTGTTGTGAAAAACAGAATATCTGCACATTATTAAGTAGAAATGGCGCTCTGCTCAGCCGAAAGGCGCTCGGCGGCGCGCATCGTCTGCTACGTGTGGCCAATGGTGTGACTGGCGACCGTTTTGTCGAGTGTTGCGATTGATGTCTTTGCACAATAACTTAACGACTAAAAAGGTGGCAGTGAACTACTTGATGGTGTTGCTTCCGCGGTTGCTGAAGATGGAAAGAGACTTTTAGATTAGGAAACCGAATCGAGAGATATGGAAGTCCAGCAATTCGAACTTCCCGTTTGAACCAGCGTAAAGTGCACTCCACGGCTGCGGGAGGTTATGGGTTCAAGGGCCACCACCTACGGATGCCCTGTGGTTCAAGAATGGGCAGAAACGTACCTCAGCCTGGCTTTCCGCTATTTTCCGGGGTAATACGCTTGGCAAAGGAGCCTGTGCCCTAAATTCCCATCTAAACGTTTTTTTACCCGAAAGAAAAGGGATGCTTGCGCCGCTACTATGGGTGCAATTTCCTATGTGGCACAACAAATGCACCTATTGAAGTGGAAACGTGATCCGTTTGAGGACAAACCCACTTCGTCGTCTGTAACCGTCACTTGGTGCATTTAGGAGCTACTGGTCTCAGGTACTGTGTGTGAAATCTAATAAAGCGTGGAGGGAGTTTTCACAAGTGAACAACAAGAGACAAATTAGCGGAAACCAAGCGGAATTAACATGTAAACCTAATAATTCAATCCTTAATTCCTGTCATGCTTTAGGATTGGCGGAGGTGCCTAAGACGCTTTTCACTCACAGGCGAAAGATCCCTACATTTACTTATTTATTTATTTATTTATTTATTTATTTATTTATTTCAGATACTGTCAATCCCAGTGGAATTTTTACAGGTTGGGCATATGTTATATACTCACAAATAGCGGTAAAACTGGTTTACATGATCTCAACAATGATATTTGCAATTGCCAAGAAGCAGATATGCACATATGGTAGAAAATAAATCAAGAATGGTGCATTTCATTTGGCAAAAAGGGCTAATACAATGCACATACAGATTACAATTTATACAATGATGGGAGAGGTATTTCCGGCTAACATAATCTAGTTATTGCGCAACAGCTCTTCTACAAGGGTTACAAATTTCGGCAACGATGTGTTAGTCATTATGGAGGGGTCCAGGCTATTGCATTCCCTTATTGCAAGAGGAAAGAACGAATATCTAAAACAGTCAGTGCGAAATGCATATTTTTAAAGTATTAACGAATGCTTATGGCGGGAAGGTATGGAGTCAGCTATATACAACGAAGTATTTATTCGTACTGCATTGTATAATAATTGGAACAATAATTTTAGTCTTGCTAGTTTGGCGTGGTTTCGCAAAGTTGGAATACAGGCTTGTTTTAGCAGTTGGGTAGGGGAATCGCTATTCTTGTATTTGTTAAAGATGAATCTAATTGACTTTCGCTGCACTCCTTCTAGTTTGTTAATAAGCTGTTGTGTATAACGAAACCGAATTGTGTTACCATATTCGAGAACTGCGCGAATAAATGCGTGGTATGATAGCAGTTTCATTTCCGGTGGCGCAGCTCGAAGTCTTCTTCTGAGGAAGAACAGCCGTTTTAAAGCAGATGTTATGATACTGTTAATATGCAATTCCCATCTTAGGTCGTGTGAAATGATCAAGCCAAGATATTTAAGCACATGAACTCGGGTGAGTGGTATGTTATTGACAGTGTATTCGAAGTCTGACCTACGTTTCTTGCGGGTTATGGATAAAAAGGCAGTTTTTTTTAACGTTCAGTTCCATCTGCCACTTTCTACACCACTTCCCTACATCATGAAGGGCGCTGTTTAAATCAACGTGGTCCCTCATAGAGTCAATTTCAATATAAAGAATGCAGTCGTCAGCAAAAAGCTTCAATTTAACGCGGATGTTAGAGATCAAATCAATATTAAAGATAAGGAATAACGTGGGAGCAAGGACGCACCCTTGAGGCACCCCCGATGTAACTTTTGCAATAGAAGAAATTTCATTGTTAACAACAACATACTGAAATCGGTTAGTTAAGTAATCGTCAATGCAATTGACAATATAACCATTGCCTAAAGTTGTTTTCAGTTTGCTGGTTAGTTTTCGATGGGTTACTCTATCAAACACGTTCGAAAAATCTAATGCTATTAAGTCAACTTGTTTTTGATTATCAATGGTTTGGGATAACTCATGCGTTAATTCAAGTAATTGGGTTATGGTTGAAAGTCCCCGCCGGAAACCATGCTGGATAGGCGATAATATTTCTGCTTGCTCTAGATAGCTCCTGATATGCTTTAATATGATATGCTCTAATAATTTCCCTACTGTGGACGTTAGCGATATTGGTCCGTAATTACCGGCATCACTTTTGCTTCCTGCTTTATGAACGGGGATTACTTTCACTATTTTCCATTCCTTTGCAAAACTACATGTTGGTAACGATTTGTTAAATATTAGATGTAGATTTTTTCTTTCACTTCGGCTAATCTTTGAAGAAAAGTGTTGGGAATATTGTCCGGGCCGGTTCCTTTTTTGTGTCTATTGATAGTAATAAGTTGAGCACTACTGACTCAGTTATCATTGGCATGTCTAGCGGTCTCTGGTTGTAGTGATTCACCTCCGGAATGCGACCATCGTCAGCAGTGAACACCGACTGGAAGTATGTATTTAATGAATTTGAAAAACTTAAATTTTTTTCCTTAGAATTGAGAGTGTTCCTTTGTTTTCGGGGGCTAAGAAACTTTCCAGGGGAAGCTTTGAAAAAGTTAGGAAGCGTAACTGAAAAGAAGTGTCCTTTCACTGTACTAAACTTTGCTTTCATTTCATTGACAGCACACGTGAGTTTACGCTTATGTTGAGGACCTTTTCTTGTTTTGAGCAATTTTCTTAGTCGCTTCACTTTGCGCTTCGCATGAATAACATCACGTGTTATACAGGGGACATTTCTATTTATTCGTTTGGTTCTTATTCATCATCATCGTCATCAGCCTGGTTACGCCCACTGCAGGGCAAAGGCCTCTCCCATATTTCTCCAACAACCCCGGTCATGTACTAATTGTGGCCATGCCATCCCTGCAAACTTCTTAATCTCATCCGCCCACCTAACTTTCTGCCGTCCCCTGCTACGCTTCCCTTCCCTTGGAATCCAGTCCGTAACCCTTAATGACCATCGGTTATCTTCCCTCCTCATTACATGTCCTGCCCATGCCCATTTCTTTTTCTTGATTTCAACTAAGATGTCATTAACTCGCGTTTGTTCCCTCACCCAATCTGCTCTTTTCTTATCCCTTAACGTTACACCTATCATTCTTCTTTCCATAGCTCGTTGCGTCTTCCTCAATTTAAGTAGAACCCTTTTCGTAAGCCTCCAGGTTTCTGCCCCGTACGTTAGTACTGGTAAGACACAGCTGTTATAAACTTTTCTCTTGAGGGATAATGGCAATCTGCTGTTCATGATCTGAGAATGCCTGCTAAACGCACCCCAGCCCATTCTTATTCTTCTGATTATTTCAGTCTCATGATCCGGATCCGCAGTCACTACCTGCCCTGAGTAGATGTATTCCCTTACCACTTCCAGTGCCTCACTACCTATCGTAAACAGCTGTTCTCTTCCGAGACTGTTAAACATTACTTTAGTTTTCTGCCGATTAATTTTTAGACCCACTCTTCTGCTTTGCCTCTCCTGGTCAGTGAGCATGCATTGCAGTTGGTCCCCTGAGTTACTAAGCAAGGCAATATCATCAGCGAATCGCAAGTTACTAAGGTATTCTCCATTAACTCTTATCCCCATTTCTTCCCAATCCAGGTCTCTGAATACCTCCTGTACACACGCTGTGAATAGCATTGGAGAGATCGTATCTCCCTGCCTGACGCCTTTCTTTATTGGGATTTTGTTGCTTTCTTTATGGAGGACTACGGTGGCTGTGGAGCCGCTATAGATATCGTTCAGTATTTTTACATACGGCTCGTATATACCCTGATTCCGTAATGCCTCCATGACTGCTGAGGTTTCGACAGAATCAAATGCTTTCTCGTAATCAATGAAAGCTATATATAAGGGTTGAATATATTCCGCACCTTTCTCTATCACCTGATTGATAGTGTGAATATGATCTATTGTTGAGTAGCCTTTGCGGAATCATGCCTGGTCCTTTGCTTGACAGAAGTCTCAGGTGTTCCTGATTCTATTTGCGATTACCTTAGTAAATAGTTTGTAGGCAACGGACTGTAAGCTGATCGGCCTATAATTTTTCAAGTTTTTGGCGTCCCCTTTCTTATGGATTAGGATTATGTTAGCGTTTTTCCAAGATTTCGGTACGCTCGACCTTATGAGGCATTGCGTATACAGGGTGGCCAGTTTCTCTAGAACAATCTGCCCACCATCCTTCAACAAATCTGCTGTTACCTGATCCTCCCCAGCTGCCTTCCCCCTTTGCATATCTCCCAAGACTTTCTTTACTTCTTCCGGCGTTACCTGTGGGATTTCTAATTCCTCTAGACTATTTTCTCTTTCATTATCGTCGTGGGTGCCACTGGTGCTGTATAAATCTCTATAGAACTCCTCAGCCACTTGAACTCTCTCATCCATATTAGTAATGATATTGCCGGCTTTGTCTCTTAACGCATACATCTGATTCTTGCCAATTCCTCGTTTCTTCTTCACTGTTTTTAGGCTTCCTCCATTCCTGAGAGCATGTTAAATTCTATCCATAATATACTTCCTTATGTCAGCTGTCTTACGCTTGTTGATTAACTTCGAAAGTTCTGCCAGTTCTATTCTAGCTGTAGGGTTAGAGGCTTTCATACATTGCCGTTTCTTCATCAGATCTTTCGTCTCCTGCGATAGTTTACTGGTATCCTGCCTAACGGAGTTACCACCGACTTCCATTGCACACTCCTTAATGATGCCCACAAGATTGTCGTTCATTGATTCAACACTAAGGTCCTCTTCCTGAGTTAAAGCCGAATACCTGTTCTGTAGCTTTATCTGGAATTCCTCTATTTTCCCTCTTACCGCTAACTCATTGATCGGCTTCTTATGTACCAGTTTCTTCCGTTCCCTTCTCAGGTCTAGGCTAATTCGAGTTCTTACCATCCTGTGGTCACTGCAGCGCACCTTGCCGAGCACGTCCACATCTTGTATGATGCCAGGGTTAGCGCAGAGTATGAAGTCTTTTTCATTTCTAGTCTCGCCGTTCGGGCTCCTCCACGTCCACTTTCGGCTATCCCGCTTGCGGAAGAAGGTATTCATTATCCTCATATTATTCTGTTCCGCAAACTCTACTAATAACTCCCCCCTAATATTCCTAGTGCCTATGCCATATTCCCCCACTGCCTTGTCTCCAGCCTGCTTCTTGCCTACCTTGGCATTGAAGTCGCCCATTAGTATAGTGTACTTAGTTTTCACTCTACCCATCGCCGATTCCACGTGTTCATAGAAGCTTTCGACTTCCTGGTCATCATGACTGGATGTAGGTGGCGTAGACCTGCACAATCTTCATTTTGTACCTCTTATTAAGTTTCACAACACGACCTGCCACCCTCTCGTTAGTGCTATAGAATTCCTGTATGTTACCAGCTATATTCTTATTAATCAGGAATCCGACGCCTAGTTGTTTTCTCTCCGCTAAGCCCCGGTAGCACAGGACGTGCCCGCTTTTTAGCACTCTATATGTCTCTTTTGGCCTCCTAACTTCACTGAGCCCTATTATGTCCCATTTACTGCCCTCTAATTCCTCCACTAGTACTGCTAGACTCCCCTCACTAGATAACGTTCTAGTGTTAAGCGTTGCCAGGTTCATATTCCAATGGCGGCCTGTCCGGATATTGGCCTGTCCGGTTCTTATTGGTACATAGTTATTGATGCAATGGGATACAATGGCTTTAAACCTTTCCCTTAATGCGTCTATATCAGTGTCTGAAGAATTAGCGAGTTCTTCAAATGACTCATACTCCAAAATTAAGTAATTAACTATGCTTGAGTCGTCAGATTTTGTAAAGTCTGAATGATTAGTTTTCGAAATAGAATGATTGGTCGCGGCCTCAATGGGAGTAGCGCATCATGTTAATTTGTGATCTGATATTCCATCTACCACTGCTTAGTTATTTTTATTGATCGAAAAGTGATTGCTCAGAAAGACGACGTCAAGAATGTTGGGTGCATTGCCTTGAACATGTGTGGGCTCGTTGAGAACTTGTGACAAGTCAAAACTAAGCATAATATCAAAAACAATTTCTGAACAAGGACAGCGATAACACATGGTTGGCCAGTCTTTATCTGGAAAGTTCCATGTGCCGCAAGAAAAGTGGGCTATTTATAGAATCGATGAGAAGTTCAGTGGACATTTTTTGTGCCAGCACAGCACATTTGAAAAAAGAACTTCTCCGCCGTTCCTAATTGATGCATGTTTTCATACAAAAAACTCTATTAAACAGTAAATTGATCATGGTAATCCATTCTTTCACTTATCTTTATAACATGGTGCACTGCTGAATACGAGGAGACCTCACCGCTAGAAAGTGCAAGGAACGTGCCCGAATTCTAACACTCCCACTTTTGTCCTTACTTTACTGGCGGAGCTAATCAGTGCGCTTGCATTGCACCGTGAATACTGGATTCAGCATTGTAAGGTTCAAAGGTTGCCGGGTATCATGCTTGCGCTAAAGAAGGTAAACATACATCCCTAATGAAGGGAGTATTGTAACATAGCCTTGCCTTATATATCTTCAGAGAAGAGGTGAGTTCTTTTAAAAGGTAAATTTAGGAGGCGGAGCTTTCGGAATGACGAGGAGAAATATGATCTATTGGAGCAATGCGATTGGCTCTAATTTCAATCTTCAGATTTTTAAATGCTGGATTCATATTTTTTTTGTGGCAGGTCAGGTCATTGTGTTGCTGAACAAAAATTTTCATTTGTACGTCTTTTCCATGGCTGTGAAATTTCATTGAGTTGCTGCGGCAAACTCTCATAAAATAAGATGTATATGCGCAATAAAGAATCCCGTTTTGTCGAATACAATCCCGTGTGCCTCCCAAAAACGTCTCAATCTGGCCGTATGTTGGTTCTGTACCTTCAAATCTTGAATCTGGTTTTGTACAAAACGAACCTCGGCTGGGCAACGCCAACGCAAAGCTACGTAAAAGTTCATATTTATGCAGTATCTTAAACCAAACTAAACCCATTGCCAGATTCCTCCATCGTATATTGAAAAGTAATTCCTGTATTTCATTCTTTTTCAGTATAGAAAGAACAATTCCCATATTCTCTTTTGTTTGCATTGCTCACAACGGTATTATGACGCGTACATAAAGGCTCATATGACCAACAGTGATACCAAACATAAGGCCGTCTAACACGCCACAAGTCTACACAGCAAAACAAACGACGACATCCGCGGACAGACCGGACTACAGACTACAGCATTAATTTGCATCATGACGCAAAGAATGCGTGAAATATGCTCTATCGGCACACCTACTCCTCTAAGAGCGAGGTGCGAGGTGTATCGCCACAGAGTCACTGTGCATAAATATAGTTCTGAATGTAACTGCTTCTTAGTTAACTGCGATAGAAAGTTTTAGCTTTGCTTGGACCAAAAAGTAGGCGTTAAAAACCCTAATGCTAAAACAAGAAATGAAACTAATTTCATACTTCTTGCCGATCGCAGCATAGTGCAGTATGTAGACGCGTTAAATAAGGTAAAGTGCACTGATTACAGGTTACGACACACCTCATCTCCAAAAGACAAAGAGTAAAGTTGGTCAAGAAGAAACAGGCCAACCTAGACGCAGTAAGGGCCAAAGTAGAGCAATTCAGATTGGCACTTGCAAACAAAAATGCTGCCTTAGAACACAGAGAGGAAGGTGACATAAAGGCAATAAATGAAACCGTTACTAGGCTGGCTTCAGAAGCAGCAGTTCGAACGGAGGTAAGTCACCGAGGCAACCAGTAGCGAAGCTCTGCCAAGTAACAAAGGACTCAAGAAAGAAAGAACAAAAAATGAATGTGTTCAACTCGGGAGATCAGTTGTGTTCAATCATGTATAGATGAATTTGGCGCAGTAAGATATAGTACGAAGGCGGGCACAACCGTTGAATATTTTTTAGAACTTTTAGACTTCTACATGAAGTCATGATTTGTGCAAAGAAATGACAATGCGTACCTTCAAAAACAAGGGGTCTGTATAGGACTCTGCTTAGCGCCTGTTTTAAGCAACCTGTACTTAGCCAAGCTAGACAGAGACCTGTGCTCACGCATCAATGATACAAAAGTTGTTAGAATATTTCGATTTGTTGATGATTTTTTGGTGTTTGTCAATGTTCAGCCAGACAACTTTGACACAGAGTGTCCAGCTATTAGTAATATCATACGCGAGTGCCTTTGTCCACTACAATTTACGTTCGAAGTGCCTATAGAACAAAAGATCAAATTTCTGGATAATAAGTTTACCTTCGGTGATGATCTAACTTGCTGGCGTTACAGTCCCAGGACAAATAAACCGTTGGTGTCTTATCATTCAGCCCATTCTAAACTGATAAAAAGAGGAATTGCGAAAATGTGTTCCACTAACGCACTTACTAAATCATGCCATCATTGCACTGACGAAGCCTTCACACAACAGGCAATGCGGCTACATGAAGCAGGTTATCCAAATCATGTACTGACATCAGTTGCAAAGGGAATACTTCGGCAAGGGCAGCAATCAGGGACTGCTGAACGAGCGGAAAGAGAGTAACCGAGAGAAAAAAAGACCAACAGTGATACCTTATATCCACTGGTTGTCGCACAACCTAAAGAAAATTGCCCGCCGAGGCAACACTGATGTGCTTTTTTCAGCACCCAACAAACTAATCAGCCTGTGCAGGAAAACAAGACCAGAAAAGAAAGAACGTGCCCCTAGCTGCCAAGTTAAACACAGGAAGTTCAGAGAATGTAAGGCTTCAATTATATATCGTATACCCTTATCGTGTGGGAAGTATTACGTCAGACAGTCGGGCAGATGCATTAATGATAGACTGCGCGAACACAAAAGTAAAGTCGACAAACTTTTATCAGATGGGTTTCTCTCCCTTCACCCTTCATTGTAAGCAACATAAGTGCTTCAACAATCATTACCGGTAGAAACAAGTGCGAACTCACTAGACTTATAATAGAAGCCGAGCAGATTGATGCCCTAGGGGATTCATGTATCAGCAAACCATCATTGGCTCTCTCTGAAAAAGAACTGAAATTTTTGCGCATGGCTTAACATATCACAAAATGTATCGCTCTGATTGTTAATCTGTTCACGTGGCTGTGACTCATGCTGTCTGATTGTATAAGTACGACCTGGTTTCGACAATAAACAGTATTGGAAGTTAGCGCTGTGTGTGTCCCTTGGTGTGTTCTCTTGTCCCGTCTTTGAATCGCGCTAGCATACTCCCCTTGAAGTTGTAGTACAAGAAGCGGAAGCATTCTATACTGACCTGCACAGTACCAAAAGAAGCCACAATATCTCCATTCGAAGTAGTAATGAACAGGTTACATAGGGTCTTTCTATAACTAGCGATGAAGTTAGAAGGGCCTTGCAAGACATGAAGCGGAGAAGAGCGGTAGGAGCATATTAATTCCAGTTGATTTATTAAAAAATAGTGGACGCATAAGGCTTAAAAAACTAGCGGCTGTTTGTACGCAATGTCTATCGACTCGAAGGGTTCCAGAGAACTGTAAGAATGGCAACATCGTACTAATCAACATAAAGCGACACGTTAAGGAATTGAGACTTATAGGCCCGTAAGCTTACTTCCAATATTATATAAAATATTCACCAAGATAATCATAAATAGAATAAGGGCAACATTGGACTTCGGTCAACCAAGAGAACAGGCTCGTTTCAGGAAGGGTTATCCTACAATAGATCATATCCACGTCACCAATCAAGTAAGTGAGAAATGCGCAGCGTACAATTAGCCTCTCTATAGAGCCTTCATATATTACGAAAAGGCATTTGCTTCACTCGAGATAGCAGCAGTCATAGAGATATTACGTAATTAAGGAGTACAGATCACTTACGTACATGTCTTGTAAAATATCTACAGAGATTCCACAACTACCTTCATTCTGCACAGGTAGGAAGATACCTATAAAGAAAGGGGTCAGACAAGGAGACACAATCTCGCCAATGCTCTTCAGTGTGTGCTTTGAAAAAGAGAGGTATAGTAAGGATTGATGGTGAATATCTCACCAACGTTCGATTTACAGATGGCATTGTCCTCTTCAGGAACACTGGGGACGAGTTACAACTTATGATTGAGGACCGAAACGGAGAGAGTCTTAGAGTGGGGTTGAAGACAAAGATAATGATCAATAGCCGGCAAGGTGTGCAGAGATCAGGATCGCCAAGCAGCCTCTAAAGTCTGTGAAGGAGTACGCTTACCTTGGTAAATTACTCACACTGACCCTGACCATGAGGAAGAAATTAACAAAGAATAAATATGGTATGGAGGGCATTCGGCAGACATTATAAGCTGCTGACTGGGAGCTTGCTTTTATGATTAGAACGAAAGGTCTGCAATCAGTGCATTCTACTGGTGCTGACATATGGGGCCGGAACTTGGAGACTGACAAAGCAGCTCGGACACAAGCTAAGGAACGCGCAAATATCGTTGGAACGAAGAATGTTAGGCATAGCGTTCAGACAAGTAGAGGGCGAAGTGGATCAGGGAGCAAACAGCGATATCCGATATTCCAATTGACATTATGAGAAGGAAATGGAGCTGTGCAGTTCATGCAATGTGTAGGTTAGATAATCAGTGGGCCATTAGTGCCGCAAAATGGGTGCCAAGAGAAAGTAAGCGCAGTAGAGGACGGCAGAAGACTAGGTATTGTGATAAAATTAAGAAATTGGCAGGCGCTCGCTGTAGTTGAATGACACGGGAAAAGGTTACTTGGAAATCTCAGCGAGAGCCCTTCGTCCTATATTTGACATGAAGTGTGCTTCTGATGATGATGACAGTAGCCCACATGTTACAGCTGTCACGTAGTTGTGACCACGCAGAGCACAGTAGCAAGAGTCAATGGTGAAACTAAGTTTTCATTGGACAAACGTGTGCCCACAAAAACAGGCTCCACTCAAACCATAAGATAGCGGCAAACACAGTCGGCGATCGTCAAAATCTTGTCAACGACTCAAGTCCGTCCTCTTTTAGACATCCGTCGTCGAAGGTTACAGTGTAATTGCTGACGCCGACATGACCCGCCGTGGTTGCTCAGTGGCTATGGTGTTGGGCTGCTGAGCACAAGGTTGCGGGATCGAATCCCGGCCACGGCGGCCGCATTTCGATGGGGGCGAAAACACACGTGTATTTAGGTCCACGTTAAAGAACCTCAGGTGGTCAAAATTTGCGGAGTCCTCCACTACGGCATTCCTCATAATCAGAAAGTGGTTTTGGAACTTAAAAACCAATAATTTCATTTTTACGCCCGTATGTTTTTTTTTTTTCAGAAACCACTACACAATTCACGTCGAGCATGCAATCTGATTACACAAGGTTTGGCGTGGACATACACAACAGATGGAATCAACGACATTCGCGCAAGTTCCAAACCATGCAGGCGCACGTTAGGCCGAGCGATAACGTTTAGCATCTTTTAGCAGGTAAGAAACGGCCACCGGAAAATGATAAACAAGCTCATGTGGCACTGCCTGCCTCTTAGAAGCATCGTCCCGATGCTGCCAACAAACACGTAACCAAAAGAACGCCGCCCGTAGTAAAGAAAAAAAAGTCCCAGTATCCCCTTCAAGGGAAGCACTGAATGCAATAGCGAATTACTGCACACCTATACGTAGTAAAGATGGCAGTTTTATTGCCGTATAAACTTGGAAACATTCGCTTACTCACTGAATTTTTAAGTATGGTGTCAGCGCGCAAGAGAAAATATGAGCACATCACACTCGATGAGCGCGGACACTCGCTGTCAAAACACTGTTGTTAGCAAGCGCGGCGGCAGCAGCGTGCGAAGGGACCTATGTGCGATCTACCATTTTAACGCAAAAGTGGCGAGCCCATAGCAAGCTTAAAATTCTGAGCCTCTGCACATCACTTTGCCAGCCACCGCGCGCTGACACACATTGCCTTTTCGCCTAAGCATCTCAGCCAGAAGGTCGAGCGGTGGTCGCTGTGCCGGCGCAATTTACGGATGTCTGGACTTTCTAGCATGGAGTTGGATGATTTTGGAAACAAAGTATTTCCCACGCCTCGGCTCCATTGTTGTAAACTAGCAGAGCCTATGTACCTGGTGCTTGAGTGGACGCAGGAATTGGATGTTTGAATTCAACGCTTGTAGCTTGACGCGCAAGCATACCGGGCCGCTGTGCCTTCGGTTGTGGAGGACGAAAAGTTCTTTTCCATTTTTCACAGTGACAATTATATCAGCAGAATGAAGGTATGCATCCACAGAATCGGGCGCAAAAATTTGTACCCGCTGAAAACACCCGGCTATGAGAAACAATTGATTCTGTAATGTTTATAAAAAATGTAAATTCTTAGCTTCAAGCAGACTTTCGCCAGGCTAGTGCGCTTTTGTTCCGGCAGATGCTGTTAATTGGCCATAATCTTAGCAACGACATTGTTGTTTCAGCATTCTTGTTGCTGTAGATCTGTGAGTAGTAGTCATTGTCGTTTGACGCCCCTTATTTCTGGCAAACAGAATGGGATTCCAATACAAGTGACTTCGTTTATCTCACTCTTACGCGCGATTTCTCGGTGATTAAGAGCTGGTGTTTTGGCTACACATTGAATCATTACTGCATCAGGAAGCCTAGGTCACTTTTTTAGAGTGTTCCTTCCCATTTAGTTGCTTTGATTCATCCGTTTAAAATAGCCATATTGGTGATTGTTTGTACAGCGTGATTTTCAGTGTAGGCACCATTGTATAAAGTTTAAATGCGATAGGAGCTCCAGGTGATTTTACTGCAATTTTATTGTGCATGGAAGCAATTTCTGCTCACGTCAAATACACGTAAATATTGTGTCAAATATGCTAGAGACTGCACTTATTTCATGCACTAAGGGCCCTCTTACTTTTGTTTAGACCTGTTGTCCTGGTTTGGATGTGCTGTTTTTTTCTTGTTTCCTGCTGTGATTATTTCTGTTCTGCATGAATTAAATGTGGAGCAGTGTTTTTCACGCTTATTTTAAGGAACTAAAATCCTTTTAATATTCTTTCTAATTTGAATTATTCTTTGAATTATTCTTTGTAATAAATTGGCAGTCCTTGTTATGACGTGTATCATTATATGACAAGTATGTGGTGTCAAGCATTTTAATAAGGCTGTGATGTACTTTAGTCACCATCGATATTTGCTATTTCTGTAGGTGCCTTGAAGCACTATTTCTTTTATTTTTTTACTTTTGCGTGACCTTCTTTCATTCGCCGCCTTACTCCTCCAGTGGCCATAAGAAATTATACGCTGAATAATTTTTATGCCTCCAGATCCTTCTAAATAATCGAACATCATAAGAGCTGATTTCACCGTCGCGTGGGTCAGTGGGGTACTACTGGACACTGTGGATAATGTTGCTATTTGGTAACTGCTATAGTTTTAAAAATATATCCTATAAGGACGTGCTTCCTATCTGTGCTTAGAGCAAGCCATTCAAAGCGAAACTTGTTATCTATTCGTGGAATATATTCAATGTTGGAATAAGTGTTCGTTCATTCTCCTGCTCCTTCAAAAAAAAAGAAAAAAACACTAAACGCAGCTTTCCTGGCTATCGCCGGGTTTTAGAGTCCATAGGTGTACGTAGACCTGGACTTTATTTGTAAGTACATTGGGTAACGTTGTAAACATACTATAAAGGAGATTTATTGAGGTTCGTAGCGACAGCCGGTTCTAGGATGCACCGAGCACAGTCCCCTAGCTCGAGCATGTGCTGCGCGTCTCATGTTGCCAAAGCTGCTGACTCGGCGCTCACGTTCTTCATCTTCCTTACAATGGCCCAACGCAAATAAAGGAGCCGTCCTGGCAACTTAGTTTTCTAGAAGGACGGTAGAATCGTGACATGGCTTGCGACGTTGAACGTGAACAATTTTGTGATTACGACGTCGCATGATGCATGGCAGAGTTATCGGCTCAACCAGGTAATTACATGGTGATGTTCTCTTAACAACATGGTATGGCCGGTCGTGCTTCGGAAGGAGTTTTTAAGCGAGCCCAGGCGAGCGATGTCGCACTAACCACCAGATGAGGGCGCCCGGGAGAAAAGTGGGAGTCGCGTTTTGGGCGTCGTAAACGGCTTTTTCATGGTTCTGGTCGTCCGAGGTGAATCAGCCGGCCAGCTGGTGACATACTTCGGCGTGTCTAGTGGCTTCCGAGATCGGCAGGCATTCGGATGGGCCCGGCCGGTAGGGCAGAATGGTGTCGATTGCTGGCGAAGGATGACGGCCGTAACGAAGGTAAAATGGTGAGAATCCGATAGTGGTGTTGTACGGAACGGAAGAACTAGGTGACAATTAGAGTGATCCGGTGGGACATACATGGCGAGCAGGTCACCAAGATTTCGATTAAAGCTTTACGTGGTAGCATTTGTCTGTGGGTGATAAGTAGTGCATTTAAATGAAGAAAAGCACATTCAGCAAGGAGTTAGTTGTTCGATGCCTTCAGATAAGAAGGCGCGGCTTATGTCGCCTAAAAGTTTACGTGGACCTTCATGACGAAGGAGAAAATGACGTAGTATGAAATTGGTGACCTCCTGCGCTGTAGCATTTGATAGAGCAGCAGTCTCCGCCTAACGTGTTAAGTGGTCTACCGCAACCATTATCCACCTGTTGCTGGTAGAGATCAATGCAAGTGTCCCAAGTGATCAAAGGGTCGGGATGGTTATTGTAAAAGCTGGAGTTCGCTGGCGGAGCTGTGTGGTGGTGCTTTGCGCGTTTGGCACTCATGACAAAAGCGCACGAAGTCTCGAACAAAATTGTACATTCCGCGCAAGTAGTAGCGGTGTCGAAGATTTCCTAGGTCTTGAAGACCCCAACGTGGCCACACTGAGGGCTGACGTGGAACGAGGATCACAACTGTGATTTCGAGATTATCGGAACGTCGAGCAACCAGGTGCGCCACTCTGGGGCATATTTGCGTCGATAACGTAGCTGGTCTCGAATTGCAAAGTAAGGAATTTGGCACCGAAGCGTTCGTGACGCTGGAACTTTCGAAGTATCCAACAGAAGGTCGAACATAGACGCAGTCCAGGGATCATTACGCGGTGTAGTAGCGATAGTGTTAAATTTTAGAGAGGATGATGTGCACTCGCAAAAGGAGTCGTGACTAGCCATCGGGGTAGGCAGTGGTCGGGAAGCACTCTGACGCTCCGATCAGTGATCGGTGCGTCAGAGTGCTTTCGCCTGGAACAGTAGACCAGGCGGCTGTCACACTCTTCAATTCGCAATGCGCAGCGGGCAAGGCGGCCCGCAAGGTCTCTTAGCGTCGACAGCCAACATAGTGTGTTGTGGTCGGTCACTACGTCAAAAGATCGGCTGTTTAAATATGGGTAAAACTTGCCAAGCGCCCACACAATGTCCAAACATTCCTTCTCAGTTAAGCTGTAATTGGTCTGACCCTTGGTTAAGGTGCGACTCGCATATGCGACGACGTATTCTATGTGACCAGGTTGACGCTGTGCCAACACAGCACCAAGGCCTACACCGCTTGCATCGGTATGAATTTCAGTTAGCGCTTGCGGGTCAAAATGAGGAAGAATGGGTGACGTTGTAATAATACGGCGCAAGGTACTGAAAGCGTCGTCACAGTCTGGAGACTATGATGAGAGATCTCTGGAGGAGCGGCGTCAGAGGTGATATAATTGGTGCAAAGTTTCGAATGAATCCACGGAAGTAACAGCAGAGGCCGGTGAAACAGCGTAGCCCTTTCATAGTGATAGGTAGTGGGAACGCAGTAAAAGCACGTAGCTTCTCAGGAGCTGGGTGAATGCTCGCCTTTGACACGACATGACCTAAACTAGTGGGCTAACGAACAGCGAATTGACCCTTCTTCAGGTGAAGTTGCAACCCGGCGTTGGTCAAGCGAGTGCGTGTTGGAGGCGGAGCAGGCGCGTTGCAAAATCAGGGGCGAACACCACAATGTCGTCAAGGTAGAAAACGCAGATTTTCTATTTGAGGCCACGCAGAACAGTATCCATCATTATTTCGAACGTAGCAAGTGCGTTGCGAAGTCCGAAAGCATGACGGAGAATTCATACAAGCAATCTGGTTTAATACAGGCAGTTTTAGGGTGATCGGCCTCTGCCATCTGAACCTGCCAGTAGCCTGACCGCAAATCCAGCGAAGAAAACAACTAGGCTCCCTGCAAGCAGCTGAGAACATCACCGATGTTTGGTAATAGGTAGACGTCCTTCAGCGTGATCTTGTTCAACCGTCGAAAATCAACACAGAAGCGGATGGAACCCTCTTTCTTTGTGACGAATACAACATGAGAGGCTCATGGGTTCTCTGAAGGTTGAATGACGCCTCGCTGGAGCATGCCGTGGACCTTGGAGGCAATCACGTGACGTTCCGCAGCGAAACACGCGATATCGTCTTTGTCGCATCGGCGAGTGGGAGCCAGTGTCGATGTGATGCTCGACCGTCGATGCTCTGTCAAAAGATGTTTGTGCAACGTCGAAAGAACGGCGGGAGTACTGAAGCATTGGGAGAAGTTGAGATGGCTACGAATGTCTCAGGTCTTCGACGACGAATATGCTGAGCAGACGAGTCGACGTTGAGTCGGGCACGGGGAGCGCACTTAGGTCATGGACGGCAGTAGAATGCACTTCGTCGAGGACGGACACAATTCCTGTTGAATGGACCAACACGGCATTAGCGGTGAAGCAGCGACAGCGGTGATGAAAGATGATTGTGAATCGTCATCGTGCTGACACCGGGGGCGAGGTCAAGAGCTCCAAAGGGCAAGGGAAACGCTAGTCGGGTAACAAAGTGATGAGAGTGCATGAAGGAGACCGTCCTGTCGGATATAATACTACACAAAACTGGTACCAATTCTGAAGAGCACGGGGGAATACAGGTGTCTTCTCTTACGACAATTTTAGCGGAAGGATGAGCATCGACCGCGGCCAGGTCACCAAGTTTGGAAAGTTAAATCTCAGCTCGAGCGCAATAGTTGATGGCATTGTGGCGTGAGAGAAAATTCCATCTTAGAATAACGGCATGGGAGCACGACAAAAGTGCTATGAACTCGTAATGCAAAAGGATAGAAAGTTGGACGAGTTGGTGAGTTAACATGATCTTGAATTGTAGCGCGAAGTGAGTAGCTTCGCGCTACAACCCGCGGTTGGTCACATCAATATCTTGGGCATAAAAATAGAGGCGAATGGCTCGAACACCATCGCAGTCGCTAAGCTCACTGCCAACGACGAGAACGCCACACGCATACTGACACGAGTGGCAAACCGGCATCACGGGCTCAAAGAGGACATCCTGAATAGACTGGCACAGGCCTTCATAACCAGTCACTTCGTACACATCGCGGCCATGCACAATGGGTCCAAAGTGGAGAAAAACAAGTTTGAAACGCTCCTGCGTAAGGTCGCCATGAGAGCCATGGGTCTACCCACGCAGACGAGCACGGATGCACTGGACGCATTATCCATGTATGACACGTTGAGCGAGATTGCGGAGGCACAAAAATGAGCACAGACCACCAAGCTGTCCGGCACACCTGCGCCCAGAGAGATCCTACGAGAAATTGGCGTCGCACCTCGGGAGATCGAGTGTAACAGCCATGGGCTCACACCCAACCAGAAGGAAAAGATCAGGGTGCCCCCTATGCCTAGCAATACGAACCCAGAGCAGAACTTCCACAGAAGACTTGCTCGAGCCAATGCACTCTTTCGACAAGCAGCCGCCTCTGGAGAAGCATGCTGCTTTATGGACGCAGCCAAATATCCTGGCAGACCAGCCTATGTAGCAGCGGTGGTCAACAAGGATAGCACGGTCATCAACGGGTGCACGGTCCGCACTGATAGTCCTGAGGTTACCGAGCAGGCAGACATCAGCTTTGCACTCCTAGAAGACGGCGAAAGCTTGGTATACTGCGATGCTAAGAGGGCCATTCTGTCCCTCGGAACAGGTAGCTTATCCCTGTCCGTCGGCAGAATACTTGGAACTCAACACCTTACCCAATACTTCATGAATTGGGTGCCTGCACACATGGGACCATTAAATGGTCTGCTCCCTAACCTCAACGAGACGGCACACGAGGCGGCACGAGACCTAACTCACCGTGCGAGCCAGGACTCCCTCTCGGCAGGATGGGTGAGCAAGCGCGACCCCTCGTTCCTTGCAACCATCTCACCCAGCAATATAAGTTAGTCAAGAGAACCATGCTGCTACCGCACAAAGCACAAAATAAAGCACAAGACGTCCCGTACAGGCGGTTTCAGATGGGCACCTACCCATGCCCAGCCTTCCTGCACAAAATCTTTCCGCACGCCCAGCCTATCAATGTGGTCACTTTTCTAAAGATTTAGCTAGCCTTTCTCACATGCTTGGGGATCGCCCCCTGGCGCCGGGTGCCAGGGCCACCAATGAAGAGTGGCACCGAGCTCTACACTGCTCGGACCTTGACGCGCAGCTGTGGGCTGTCCATTGGGCCCGCGATGCGGCGGAGTGACATGGTCTCTCTGTCCCGACGTGGGAGCGGGGCACTGCGCGCTAATCGCGCGCACTGACGGACCTCAAGAAAGTTATTCATCCATCCATCCATCCATCCATTCATCCATCTAGGAGCAGCAACCGCACCTCCATCGGTTGCTGCTTTTAGTTTTCAGGATATGGCGCAGTGGTACCACAGCAGGTGGTGGTCGGAGGCACGGCAGATGTCGGTGTTCTTCGGGGCGGTGATCGGGCTGACGGGTGGACGTGGCTGCCGTGGCGGGGACGGCGTCTGCCAAGCGGAATCATAGTGTCATGGGGCTTTGACGCCAGCGTGGATTGTAGTAATACGGCAGGCGACGGCGGCATAGATCATTTCTGCAGGTTGGGGCTATGGTTATCCCGTCTGCACTTCGGGAACTCCCAATGACCGCTGGATCTGTGGTCGCTCTATACAGCAGCAATGGAACTCGCTTGAGGCTGCGACTCTGGGAGGATCTTCCGTAGTTCTCGTCCTACAAATGTCCTTATTTTCTCCCACAGATCATTTGGGTGGTTTACGTGTACGCGTAGAAAACATTTTTTTCTTTGCCCGATTCAGAAGAAACCGAATTTTTCTCCAGTCAGGCAGATCTGGGTCAGCATGACGAAAAATTCGGGTAGTCTCTTCCGTAACGACGCTGATGTCATTGGGTCATGATGTCATTGATGTCATGATGCTTGCAGTAGATGTTCAGCCCTTTTTCTTCGGACGACGCTGCTGAATGTCTTTAGGAACCGCTGTTGAACAGGACAAAAGTCGTTAACGAGTGCTCTTCATTTTCAAACAAGATTTTCACTCGCTTTTTTCAAGTGAGAAATAGACGTGCTGCAACTGATGTTCTGCGTTCCACTTTTACGTTGACACTCTTTGCGATGTCTCAGGCAATGTCTCCGGCTCCTCCGATGAAACTCCTCAGAAAGCTAGGGACCCTCTGTGTTGTTGAATCATGATAGCGAACGCCAGGACTGCCATTACGGTTGTTAATTTGTCCACGTTCTCCTTTTTCATATTGGGCAGAAGTCTGTGCTCCGGGGGAGTCCCTGCAGGCTGCGGTGACCTCGCTCGGTGACCTCGCTCGCTCGGTGACTTCGCTCGGTGACCTCACTGGTGTTGTCTTCGGGGATCTGGCTTGGATCACGGCTTCACGGTGGCGTTCAGTAAATTAACCCAGAAGCAGCTCCACCAGATGACACGTACTAGTTACGGTGAGGAACACAGTACCACGACTGTGAATGACGAAACGAAGGTTTTTTATTCGGTCACCCGGTGTCCACAAAGAAAGGCTACACTAAAAGCGAACAATTGCGGTGAACACAGTCGGAGTTCCTCCAAATGTGTCAGCGGGTAAAGCGCGTTCACCTTTAGACATCATTTGTAGGAGCTTCCAGTGTAATCGCTAGTGCCCACGTGGTTTATAGAACCACTAGACAACATGCGTAGCGTAGGTAATCTGATTACAGAAGGTTCGGCGATGGCGTACACAGCACATATGCTCAAGGACAACATTCCCGCAAATTCCAAATCGTACAGGCGCGTTTTGCGCGGATGGATGTTTATCATGTGTTAGCCGGTGAAAAGCGGTGAGAGAAGATGAACAAGTACACGTGTAATATATGACACGTTAGGCGGCCTGTGCATTCCATGTCATACGCCCTAAAATAATGTGTCGCTTAAATGTGGGAACAAAGTAAGCGACAAGGGAGCAGTCAAAATTATACCAGCCTTCTTGATCCTAATTAGGACTTACAATACGAAGCTGTAGACGGTTCGCCGATTTGCCCATCCGTCCGTCTGTCGGTCGCCTGCACGTCGAAAACTTCCGGCGCTCTGCCTACCACTTTACGACGTTTCCTGCCGATATGCTTGTGCAGTTTACGTCATTCATTGCAACTTCTCCATTCATCGTCCGCATTGCAAGTTTGATCCTGAGTGCAGCAGCATCACGCTGCTGGCTGACATGTCTTTTCAGAAGAGCGTGCGCTGAAGGCAGCCGTGGAAGAGACAACATCCCGTGATTTGATGAAGTAGTACGTGTCGGATTGCTTGTGTTTGTCCCACATAGCGCCGGTATAGAACACTCAGTTGAAAACATCCTTCGGATGTCAAGATATTAAAGTTTTGGGATTTTGTTTAGATCCAAAAAGGCCAGTCGTTCTGATTTCGGACAGATGTCTTAAATAGAACATGCCGAAATTAATTACCATATGCTATCCACTGGCGTCCTGACCCGGCCTTGGAAGTTCCGATCTAATCGGAATGTCTATAGAAATATTCATGGTCAAATGGGATACTAAGATGTGTGGTTCGCTTCACCCGATGGCCAGAGGCGCTTCCCCATACCTGACACTACAGCAGAGACAGTTTCTTCGGCTTTCATGAAAGGCTGCATGTCGCGTTTCGAATGGCCTTCTGTCGGCCCCGTTTACTGCGCTTGCCAACATCCAGGACGTCGGACACATCCATATGACTTCCTACCATCCTTCCGCGAATGACATGGAGGAACGACTTCATCGACATCTGAAGGCTGCCTTCACCACTTATCAGCCAAATCAACGTTGGCTCGTCCAGCTTCGTTTCGTTCTTCTTGGCATCCGATCAGCCCTGGAGGCTGACCTGGGTTGCTCTTCGGCTCGTCTACGGCATTCCACTGCGCCTTCTTGCACAATTCTTCACTCAGTCTTCACCACCTTGCACCCGTGATGCTTCCACCAACATGCGGGACCTGCGCACGATGTTTCGTAACCTTGCCTCTGTATTTCTTGCGATACCCCCGGTCCGTATTTGTTGGCCAGGACATGAATTCCTCTCATCATTTATTCATTGGGCGGGACATCCGCGAACTCTATCATACAACTAAGACTTTCAAGTAGGACATTAATGGTCGCGAAGATTCCGTAGCTGCTGACCGAGTCAAGCCGGCTTATGTCGCCCGTCTTGCATCCGCGTGTCCTCCACTGAACTTGGCCTCCATCCCTCCTTCACTCTGGGCTGTCAAATCTAAGCACGTTCACTGGGTGGTTCCTCTATACTCGGCTTTACTAGGAGAGCACTGTAGCGCCCTTGCCTCGGGCCTTGGCGGCAGGCCCCAGCTTGCTACGCGTGCAGCGCCCATCATGGAGGAAGATAGCTTCCGGCCGCGCAACCTGTGCGACGGGATGCCCATAAAAATAAAAATAACAGTTCCAAGCCTAACGCTGCCGGATCTGGGTCTTGCTCGCACTTTCTCCGACAACGTCATGGATCGGAGGGAAAATGCATTGTGCTATCTAGGTGGTATTGCCTTAGCTGCGCCAGTAGTGACGACCTTGCTCTCTGTCGCATCTCAACACGCGCACAGCGGTTTCTCTTCGGCTTCGAAATAGGTAGGCCCATGTCATAGGCACTCACGAGGAGCAGGGAACTTTCGATGAGGAAAGTCGCGAGCAGAATTGGGAACGAGCTAGTCGACGCCGTGCCGATGCTACAGCCAGGGCACAAAAACAGCCTCGTGAACCGAGCGCAAGCAGCAACTGTGCGCCAACGGTTCGGCAACTACCTAGCCGTCGTTTATGAACCGTCCGCATTAACCTAGTGCAAAACCCCGGCACCGCACGTTCCAGCTTCACTGGTTAACCATAGGTACGGATTGCTCGGGCGGTGATTTTCACAGTGTATAAGGGAAGAGTAACTGCCCCGCACACTGCGAGCACGATGAAATTGCGAAAATGCTGTCCACCAACGCGTTCCTTTTAGAGCGAAGCTGTCTGTGGCTAGGGCAAAACAATTATTAGAGAGCAGAAAGCCCTCTTCGATAAGGCGAGCGAGTGAACGCAAACCCTAGAAAGAGGGTGCGAAAAAAAAACCACGAAGGGAAAGAGAACGTCCATATCTTGGGTGGTCAGATATTTAACGCAGAGTTCACTGTTCTAACATATTCTACGCATGACGTAATCTTGGGCCTAGATTTTTTGAAACTGTGTGGTGCCAATGTCGACTGCAGAACGAGAGATATTATTTTAGGTTCGGGATTTTTTGAGGCGTTGATGGAAGGCCCACAACATCATGAAAGTGTGCATTGTGCATCCAGGAATACAGTTGTGCCTCTGTTATCCGCAACGTCTGTTTCAGACGCTTGTTTGCCTACCACCGACGGAACGATTGAAGCTACCATGGAGATTGTTCATCTGAGTTGCATCAAGAGAAACGTGCTGATACCATATTGCGCGCTGTCACTTCTTCAGGGACCCATTAACTTAGGGACCGTAAACTTTTCCAATGAACCTGCAATAATACCACGGGGTCTGAAACTTTCTACCTACCAGGAGGATCACCTTGACTGAGCGTTCCAGACAGCACCAGCACGGAACTTCTGCTACAGCTGGGCGTCCACAACACGCTTGAAGAGCTAATTGAGGTGCACCAAATCTCGCAACTCGAGAGACTAGCGAAGACACGAACGGGCAGGAGCATCCTGGACAAACTCGGGATAAGTTATCATAAGCACCATGGTGACAAGGCATCCCTTCCAAGCGCGATCAGGGAAAAGCTGTATGCGGCTAATATACGTGGCTAATAACATGAGCCCCGAACTCAATCAGGGTCGAAGAGAGAGTAGAGCCAAGGCTTTGCTCCAAGCTTTTGGTCGGGACAAGAAAGTGCTGTACGTAGACGTTGGAGAATACGAGGATCAACGTGCTTTTGCAGTGGCCGTCCTCAATACCGACAAACAATTGGTCAGTTCTTGTAGCATACGTGTCAAAACCCCCGAGGGAGCAGAAGAGGAGGCGATAGCTCTGGCCATTGTTAAAGCCAGGTACAGATACGTACTCAGTGACTAGCAGACGGTGGTCAGAAACTATGCACAAGGCAGAATTTCGAACAAGGCTGAGGCTATACTGAAAGCCAACGCGAACTATGTCACCTCCGAGGAGACGGAGGAACGACACAGCATATGGATCCCGGCTTACACGTCCCGTTATACCCCCGTACCCAACCTCAATGAGGAGGTCCGCCGCGTAGCGCGAGGTCTCACATTCCGCGCTCAGGAAGAAGGATCCTCCTTTCGGGTTTGAAATCTAACGAAGGCATGGGCAGAGAGGGACAGAATGACCAGGTACTCTGATATTACAAAATTTTATCAAAACTCAAGGCGTGTTTATCCGCCCCCTAACCCCAAACTGGACAGGGCCCAAGCGGTAGACTGGAGGCAGCTACAAACAAAGACCTTCCCCAATCCCGTTCATCTCAGGAGGATATATCCGATCATTTACTCAGACAATAACTGCAAACTATGCGGCAGGGCTCATGCATCTCTTAGATACATTCTCTGGGAATGTGAGGTTATATGCAGAGAAAATGCAGTTTCCCCACAAGAAGCTGCGGCGCGATGGACGGCCGCGTTGCGCAGTTCAAACCTCAAAAATCAACTATGGGCCATCCAACAAGCCCACGAGGCAGCGAGGAGACAGGATCTCCGGACCTCCTCGTGGGTGGCCTAGGCCCGGGCCACGAATTTGCCGCATTGTCAATAAAGTTGTTACCACCACCACCAGGACGATTAAGTGGTGTCGCTCGCCATTCCTACAGAGGCCCCCGACTCTGCGGAAGAACACGATTCCGGTAATGGATGCCCTGCTGCGCACTCATCCATTGAAGCTATGGTAAACAAGTCACTCAGCACTAAGCAGCGTCTTGAAGTGGCGAATATTTTGCTAAAACCTCTCCGACTGTTTCACTTTTCGCAGCAAGAGGGGCCACCACTGTTTCCTCCTTGTCGTATACATCATCGCACAGGTATGAGATCTGTCCAACCTTTGCTACAGAAGCAGTACAGAGTCTCACCATTCAGAACGCAAGGTGATCTCGGACAAATTCCACGAAATGCTAATTAAGAATGTAATTGAACAATCCTCTAGACCATGGGCAGCACCAGTGATTCTGGTTAAAAAGAAAAATGGTACATGGCGATTTTCTTTTCACTAGTTGCGCCTCAACACCATCACTAAAAATGACGTATATCCTCTTCCGCGTAATGAAGATGCTCTCAATAGACTTTGATGAGCGTCTTACTCTGCGGCTGTTGACTTGAGGTATGGGTACTGGCAGATTCCTGAGCACAAGGCAGACAAGAATAATACATTTGTAACACAAGATGGACTTTTTTGAATTTATTGTGATGCCGTTGGGGTTCTGTAGTGAGCCTGCAACTTTCGAGCGCTTTATGGACGACATCCTACGCGGTTTGAAGTGGGAAGTATGCATGTGCTCTCCTTACGATATATTGATATTCGGGCGCACGTTAAGCGAGGAGAACTCACGTCTCGATCTAGTGCTAGACGGCTTGGGAAAAGCGGGTTTGGTGCTCATATCGAAGAAATGCATTTTGAACAGCGCCAAACACTAGTTCTATGCCATCTAGTGGTTAAGGATGGTATATGACCAGATCCAGCAAAGACTGCTACTGTGGTAGCATTCAAGCAAACTCGTCATGTGAAAGAGCTACGTTTTTTCCTGGTGCTTTGCTCGTACTTGCGCCAGTTTATTTGGCGATTTACCAACATCGCGTATATTCTGACATGCCTCCTCCAGAAGCGCGTTGCCTATGAATTTAGCACTCAATGTGAGGCAACTTTTTGTGATCCGAGATTTCTTCTGACGTCCCATCCTATTATCTCACACTTCGACCATGCAGCTGCCACAGAAGTTCATACGGATGCTGACGGTGTGGGAATCGGTGCTGTCCTTATTCAACGCGGTGACAACAAAGAACACGTCGGTGCCAATGCGACTCCCTCTTTAAGTAAGCGCATGCGCAACTACACCGTCACAGAGCAAGCATGTCGCAGTAATTTTCGAAGTACGGTGCTTCTGGTCATACCTGTATGGGTGCCCCTTCACTGTCGTGACAGAACATCATTCTTTCTGCTGGCTGGTTAATCTCCGTGATCCGTCAGGCCGGTTTGCACATTGGACATTTCGTTTACAGGAATATCACTTTACTGTTTCTTATAAACGCAGTCAAAGGCACGCCAATTTCCTGATATATATACCTTCAAGGCCGAGCAACAAAAAGACAGAACTGTAGCCTCTACTTATTACTCCAAGGCAATTAGCACCATCCACTCATTCTTGCTTTCGTGAGAGGGTTGTTTACAAAAGAACTAGTTTATTACAGGCCCACGATATCTTCTGGTGGTCCGAAAGGCTCCGTGTCTCCATCTTGAGCGCTATGAGCACGATCCAACATCTGGCTATCTGGGATCTGCGCGAGTGCTCTACCGCATTCAAGAAAGGTTCTACTGGCCTAAAATGCGCCAGGCGACCGACCAGTACATGTCACACTGGAGCGAGCGTCAACGTCACAAGCATCCGACGAGTGCTCCTCGTGGTCGACCACATCCTGTTGGAACCCCAGCACTCCTACTGACCAAGTGGACATCAACGTTCACGGTCCTTTCTCGCGGTCAGCTGATGGGAATCGCTGGATTGTCGCTTGTGCCGATCACTTGACGCGCTACTGTGAGACAGCTGCGATACCATCGGCTACTGCAATGGAAGTGTGTATTTCCCTGCTGCCTTTTGTCATTATCCGACATAGACTTCCCAGTGTCATCATCAGGAATCGGTAGCGGCCGTTCATTGCAGACGTGCTCGAGGGGATGTTTCGTCTATGTGCTTGAGGTTTTCGACATTCCACCCCGTACCATCCACAAACAAATGGCCTTAG
Source organism: Dermacentor andersoni (assembly GCF_023375885.2). Classification (NCBI taxonomy): domain Eukaryota; kingdom Metazoa; phylum Arthropoda; class Arachnida; order Ixodida; family Ixodidae; genus Dermacentor; species Dermacentor andersoni. The sequence goes on along the minus strand of NW_027314752.1, from coordinate 7,481,580 downwards.
GGCAAGCACGAGCAGAATTCTTGGTAACCTGCTGTCCATGTATGTCGCGTCAGATCACAAGAACTGGGACAGCGTGATACCTTTCATTAGGTACGCATTTAGCACCTCACAGCACGAAGTTAAGGGCTACAGTCCCTCCTTTCCTCGTCATGCTCGTCCGCCACGTTATACACTAAACAGTCTCTTCCCATTTTCAAACCACGATAATCTTTGCATATCCGAGACCATCGCGCTTTCTGAAGAAGCCCGACGACTTGCTTCTTTGCGCACTCTTGTTTCACAAGACCGCTTGAAGGCACGTTAAGATAGCCGACGCCGACATGTGATATATGAACGTGGTGACATTGTGCGGCTCTAGAAACCAACCAGAACATGTGGATTGTGTGAAAGAGTGCTGGCTGGCCCACTATATTGGACCCTACGTTACTACTGATTGTATACGCGAATTAACCTACCACATACCACGCCTCACGTCAAATGATGGTTAGCAAGACTGAACTTTCGCATGCAGCCAATTTAAAGCCATTTATTTCTCGAAAACCTGGTTGACTTTTCCGGCACGCTTCGTCGGTTCGGAGGGAAATGAGACACTCTTACGTGCGTTGTCGGTTCACGCTTCCACAGTATGCGAATCATCCAAGAGAGGTGAAGGAGGAAGACGACGTGCGGCTGGCTATCTGAATATCGATGGGCGCTCAGCTAATCAACGCCATCGCGGCGTCATACTCTACCTGGCTTGTCAATAAACGCCTTTCGTGGGCGTAATAATGTGTATCAGCTCAGTTATCGGAGAAACGTGGGCTCCGGGTTGGCATCCTCTACCACCTCCATATCATAATTGAAGGCTACGAATTTCTACTCTTCACAATTACTATCTAGATCCCATGGTTCTTGAGCCACTTTGCCTTGTACCGGCGGGGAAACTCAGAGTTTCAGACGTTGACGACTACATATGACGTAAGTCTTCTGGACTTGCGTCTGGACTGATGCCGCATATAACCTGTGCCAACAACGGAAAGACGTTCTCACTATCCTGCAGAACATCTTCACCTGATCGTCAGTTGGCCTGAATGATTATCTCTCGTGGGCTTGAATGAGGTTTGTCGTTTTGCGGCAACGACCCTTGGAAACAAATGGGTGTACTTCGCTACATATATTGCAGCTGGCTAGGTAGTCGGTGGGCTCTACCGATTGTTCGCAGAGCCCTCGCATTCTCTTTCATAGTACAAACCACAGCTGCTTACGGACCCCGGCCGCTCTCTTTCGTAGAGTGCTTTGGCAAGGGTTACGCAAGACTTCCGCAAACCTAGAGCTACATCGCTTGGGCTATATACCGCTCATCATCCAGTAACAGAACACTTTATTCAGCGGCTCGATTGCATGCTTATACATATGCTTTTGATGTGCGTCTCCAGCTATCACAGCGACTGCTGTGTGCCATGTGGTTCTACTGGCTACACTCGCGATGCCAGAGTTCAGGCTTCCATTGCTCGATACTTGGTCCAGTGAGGTCTCCCCAGGTCCCAGGGTTTGTGGAAGGGTCGCGATGAATGTCGGCACCGCAGCATTAGGCTCATTGCAGGTTCGTGGTCGTTCCTTTCGTAACCGTATCTGCACATACTCCCTTCCAGACACGTCTGCCTCAAGACACAGAGTCCTTTATAATATTGCGCCAGCTAACAAAGAAAATATCAGACTGTGCCTTTGCACTCTCCCTTGTCTTCAAGTCCACCACCAGCTGACAACGTTCATGTTTACCGGATGAAGCGATACTTCCCTCCCAGCTCCTAACCATATTGGCAGAGACACACACATTTTGGCTCTGGGGTACTGTTGTGAAGCAATGAACAGAGAATACGAAACTCAAATGCGTATACTCAGTAAAAACATCGTATACGTATTTCCTGCATACCCGTAACAATTCATGGACACACGTTAAGACCTATTGTCTAAGGAGGAGGCTTCAATGAACAGTCCAGAAATATTATAGGGAAACGATAACCACATGGTTGCATTATTGTAATGTGGCTTACAGTTGCAGTGACATAATATTTATTTTGTCAACGCTCCTGCTGATTGAGAAGCATGTATCGTCAGGAAGCTGAACAGCCGCGGAGCAGCGGACGCAACGCAGATGAAACCGCGTAGCGAATTGGCTCTTCCCATTTCGTATAGGGCTGTGAAGAGCTATTAAGGGAGTATGTGATATTCAGATAAATGCGGCATGAAAGCGTAAGCTCGCTATAGCTGTGAATGATTCAGCGTTTTGTCATAACAAAATTGCGATTATTTCAAACCATCAGCACCACCGCCGCCAAATTTGTGCTGTACCACTGACAGCTACCACGCACGTCCCACGGTATGAACAGAGTGCGTTTCGATGCAAAAACAATGAAGTAGATGCATCATCAACGCTACATCTTGTCTAGATGGTAGTAGAGCAAGGACAGTATTCTGACTTTAGTTGCTGAGACCAGAGTTGTGCACATGCACTTAAAGAGAATTTGTGCCTTGCTGAAATATCGTGTATGCAGTTTCGTCTTAGCACTAAACATACGTCACCCTAACGTCAGCCCATATTTTACTTAACGCTATGAATGACAACTATGTGTATCGACGAATATCCCAACAAAGGGTAGCAAATGTGAAGGTGAGGTTGGGTGCTGCCGAGCGTTAGTGGTTTCTCGTCATTCTCAACCTGTGCGCCATCGCACTGCAAATCACGCAAAATTACTAGCGGCAACTATAAGGTCAGTGCTCAATCAGCCTGCTCTCCTGGAGCTGCATCTTCGGACAAGCAGGATTTGTGTTTGATGCTGCATCGTGGAAACATTGTTAGGGCGTGTTTAAGCGCAACAATAATACTTTCTGCAACCGTTAACGCTCTGCCCTTTGGGCAAAAGTGGCAGTTCTTTTGTTTAAGCCAAAGATAGTAAAGCATCCTTACCTGGCCGACTTACGTTTAATATCGTCAGACACGGCGTTCACAACATTAAACTTCAGCCTGCTTGGCAGCAACACTCATTTGTACTAGCACACATTCGCTATTTCGTTATTCAGATGTTTTAGCGAGCTGTTTGTTTATATTACTAGAAGAAAAAGGAAAAGACAGACCAGAAGTAATCACCGGTTCTGTCGCTGATCCCAAGGATTGAACTGAGCCGTATATTCCATCATTCACTCCTTTCTTATTCACTAGGATGGTGAGTATGTTTAGATCTGTAATAGTAAGAGAAAGGTCACTTTGCAACAATTTCAAAAGCCGCTCGGCTTTAGTATTTTCAAGATTGAATTGGTGTATCGCAAGCTAGATTATATTGCATATATGATTTGCATGTCCTTAGGAGCGAATATAGTCAGAAGTTATATTTTCTCTACCACTCATAATGTGCCCCCTCCCCACCAACATGGTGTCTAAATATTACTTCAGCAACGCGCCTGCCAACGTAGGAACCATAGATTAGAAAACTTCCAAGTCGGTAGCATGGCATATGAAATATTATTCATAAAACTGTAAAAGAAACCGTTCTCCGCGAAAAAAATTATGTACGCCCCGGTAGCGCGCCATCTAGTTTTCGAGGCGGGGGGGGGGGGGGGTTGCGCAAGGTATTCTCCCTTCTCTCTCTCTCTCTCTCTCTCTCTCTCTCTCTATATATATATATATATATATATATATATATATATATATATATATATATATATATATCAGACAAGGAAAAGTTCTGTCGGGCGGGTGTATAGGTAGTTGAGGAAACGAAGGAGTACACTTACGAAAATTGCATTTTTATTGGCTTACCGGTGCGGCCGTGACACGGCCGTCGGCAGAATACCACATTCTGGCGAAGGCCGTGCGACGGCCGCAACGTTAAACCATTAACAGTGCAATTTTAGTGAGTGTGCTGCTTCGTTTCTTCAACTAACTAATTATATATATTTATATATATATATATATATATATATATATATATATATGGTCACGTGGTATTGACGGTGAAGAAAGGAGTTGTAACCGTGAATGGCGAAACTAGCTTTTCTGGGGCGAACGTGTGTCGTCAAAAGCAAGCTACACTCAAGCCACAACAATAGCGGCGTACACAGTCGACGATCCCCGAAGATCTCATGAGCGGCTCAAGCGCGTCCGCTTCTACAAATCAGTCATCGAAGGTTCCAGAGTAATCACTGGTGCCCGCGTGTTTCGCAAAAAGTTTTACACCATTCGCGTCGCCCATACGTGAAATTAGGTTACATAAGGTTCCATGACGACAGAGAGCAAAAAAAAAAAAACTATCGATAACATTCGAGGAACCTCCGATACGCGCAGGAGCGTCCCGAGCTGAGCGATAACATTTGTGAGAGGGCGAAATACGGTGACCGGAAACAGACAAAGAAGTACACGAGTCAATGCCCCGCTCTTGAAAAGTGTCGCCCGATGCTGGAAACGAAACAGGAGAGCCAGAAATAAAAATGACACTTCATAAATAAAACCATCCAAACAACAAAGAAGCAAAGTCACAGGCCAAAAAAGGTGGAAAGTTCTGCTATGTAACGTAGCAGGGGTGCTATGCAGGATGCGCCGAGTTTCTCGTTCACCTGAGTTTTATCCGAGTTTGCTCGACGGCAGTCAGTGAACGGAGATAGCGCGGAACGCGCCGAAGGTGCAGGCAAAAAATATGTAGACAAAAAGCCGCGTATAACAACATGAGCGCACCCTGCGTGGCACGCTGCTTCCACGTTTCAAGCGCAGAAGGCTGCACAACGAAACGCGCCAGCGCCGCGTATTGTTATTAACGGATTATCGCAACTTAGCGATACCGCGACTGTCTCGCTGTCTGTCTGCACACTTGCCGCGAGCCGCTTGCCACGCCTTTCCCGGGCGCATCAAAGGCGGGCCTCATCTTTCGGGCACTATCTTCCTTTCCGCCATCGAATGCGAACAGGGTACATGCGGCGCATTATTGCACCTACACTTTCACTCAAACGAATACGTTAAAATACAACCAATAAAATAATGAACATTTTTATTTCTTTAAGTATCTGTTTTTTGTTTTCAACGCAAGACATTTGTGATGACAAACGGAGATCGAGCAAATTATTTAATTTTGCACTTCTTGCCGCGAGTGGCGACAGTGAGGCGAAAGCTTAGAAGCGGTACACTGAAAGGGTCGCACGCACGAGGGCGTTCATACGGCGATAAGTCGCCTAGGGACGCTGCAGTGCTATTCTCAATAAAGTCGCTCATGATCCATGGAGGGTCATGGCCACTCTTTCTCTATTAGGGGAATAGAAACGCAGCGCCGCGATACGGCTGTTCATCGCAGGCGCTTCACTAGGCCATTAAGGCCATAGAGTTTCCTACAAAAATTACTAGAGGGAACTCTGGCGCTGCAGTCGTTGTCCTACCATGGGAATGATGGGAAGTACATGGATTTGTCTGATCTTCGTGCTTGTGGATTCAGACGTTCTTGTAGCTTTGTATATTAGGCTATAAAAATCTTAGCGTCGTATATTTCAGCGCAATCTATATTCATCGATGTGCAGAAGACGCCGGGAACGCGTACAATTGCTATTAATTGGAACGATTTAGCTTGTCCAGGTGGCCAAATAGAAACGCGCCAAGCGTCTCAAGGCACTGGCATGCCCACGATAAATTCGTAAGGGCGTTTCATTCGCTTGTCGATACATGCGTCCGTGGCTTAATGGTTTCAATATCAGGCTTCTGTGCTAGAGTCCCTGTGTTCGAATCCTGCCGTAGAGCAATTTTAATAATGTGTATTTAATGATTTACTACGGAATAAGCTGTTGAAAATGACGAGTTTCAAAAGTCACAAAGCCATTTGAAGCCAAAAAGAACGAAGTTTAGGCAAATCCATGTACTTCCCCTAATTCCCATGCTGGGACAACCGTTCTCGTTGCAGCTCCCGTAGACACTAGCGCCAGAGTTCCCTCTAGTAATTTTTGTAGGAAACTCTATGATTAAGGCCCCCGCTTTACCAACTAAAAACGACACAGCGGCTGTCGCTGCAAAATGGGGGTATATTATTTTAGAGTGCGTAGTGACGCAGTTCAGTGAAAATGTACCAGTTTATCCTTATGCTCGAAGCCTCTGCGATACATTGCGGAAAGTGCGTGCTTCCCCAGCGACACAATTCATCGCTTGCCCAGTGAAGGTGCCTCTGAGCGCAAGTACGCAGTATACGAGTGTGTTGTGCAGTCGAAGGTGCTTGCGGATTACCTCTGCTGGAGCCAGCAGCGATCGCAGATGGATATCGTAACGACACCGCAGCACTCGCATTTTGGCAGGTGAGGGCTCTTGTGTGCAGTTATGACATCAGATTTCGAACGAAGAGAGATGTTGGAACTGTGGAGTGCGCAGTGCTTATGATGAAGAAATGCCATTGCACTGGGTCTAGAAGAGCGAGCGATTCTCGGACGCTGATCGTGTTTACGACGCTGTAGCTCCGATTCATCACCGATGACAGAGCAGCCATCTCAAACGACTGCTGCAATACGCACTCCTCAGCATCGTCGTCGCCTTCGGCGCATCGACCCTTGCAAGCAGCTACAGCGACGTGCCGATAATTATTTACTGTGCGCTACGCGCCACAATGCAGGCAATGAAACCGTGTTGTGCGGCCATCTCAGCCCGAGAAGATGTATGCATAAGCCAGCGACAGTCAACGCTTTGTTTTTGGTAGTGGTGCTCAGTACATCACCGATGACAGTGCGTTGTGCGTGTTTTATGTCGGCGGTCAAGATTGTTGATGCCTCTCAGCTCGACACCGCGTCGCTGTTGCCGGAAGATAAGTTGGGCGTGGCCTAACTGTGGTGGGTGCGCGCACAAGAGTTACATGCCTCGCGCGGGGCGTTACCTCTGGTTTTGATTGACAGGCGAACTCGTGCTAAACTCGTACATCGCGAAACCCCCTCCGAGTTCAACTCGGGAACATGGCGGAGGCAGCAGCAGCCTGTTTCATTGCATCCAGCGGCAGCAAGCGTCAGTATGACCGTCCGGACCCGTTCACCTACATGACCGACGGGGAGTTTCAGCGTCATTTTCGCCTGTCGAAGACATCAGTGCGCTGGCTGTGTGACAAGCTAGGCGGAAACTCTCGTCTGCGGAGACAGCGTAGCGTGGTGGGCTTCATTCGCTCACCGTGGTAGAGCAAGACATCTGTGCCCTCCGTTTCTACCGGACTGGGAGTTTTCAGGGAAGCGTCGGCGCCGAGCGTTACATTGGACGCCATCAAACTACTGTTAGCCATTGTAGCCCCGTTTACATGACTGCGACAGTGGCGCATCGCATTTCCAAGCGCATTTGGGAAAGGCGATGCGACGCCGTTTACATGTAGCGCCTTAATTCTCGCGAGAACGTAGCGCCACATGGTGTCGTACAACGGAAGTGCAACCGACTTCCGGTGTAACTGGTTTCCGGTAGTAGGCCGAGTGCACGTTGGTGGTTGAGTGCCGAGAAATAGACAGTTTTAGTTTAGCGTACGCAACTTATAGCGTACGCTATACGCTATAGTGTAGCGGACGCAAAGCCGCGCACGTGTTTTGCAGCTTTAGTTGGCCAGCTAGATCTGCGGATCTCCGAGGCCATATGCAGTCGTTGTGGCTATTTTCCGACTCTAGCGATAGGTAGCGCTGACATCTCGAATGTTTCTTTCGTTAGGCTTTGAGTTGTTCGAAACGAGAAGTGATCTCGAAAACCCCACAAGGGTATCCATAATACTCTGTCGTCGAAGCTGCCTGAGACTAAGCGAAAGCCGTTTACAAAATCATTTGCTGCGAATGAAGTGCATTTTACAAAAGCAACGCCAAATTCCATTCGAAACGGGCAGCCGGGACCGCCGCCATGTTGATGGCCGATTCCTTCCAATCATTCCTAATGCGACGATACTGTGTTTACATGATCCGCGAGAGTCGACTCGCGCCCGTAAATCTACCCTCGCCTGGCGCATTAATGCGATGCGCCTTCCTAGCGCATTACTGCTGCTTACATGAATGTGATGCGCTAGAAATGCGATGCGATGCGACACTGTCGCATTCATGTAAACGCGGCTTGTGTCAGAGATGTGTCTGACGCGCTTATCGATGCGGCAGTGCGTGAGCGGTGGCTAGCTTTCCACAATACTGTGGCTGAGTGGGCATATATAAAATAATGCTTCCTACTTCCTGGGAACATTACGAACGTAGTCGGGTGTCTGGACGGAACGTACGTAGGAATTAAGGCGCCTTCAATGTCAGCGTTACTGTGATTAACATTGAAGCAATGTCTAGACACGCCATATTGCCAAATTTGTCACTTCTGTGTAGCCGTCTTAAATTTTGTGTTAGCGACATCTCACATGCGGCTCCATATGATACTGACCTTTTCGCTGGTTGATGACTTTTTGCCGATTGTTCTACTTGTCTGTCAGGGTGCCTTCCAAATGGCTCACTTTCTTGTGAAAGAAGTTAAATATAAATAGATAAATGGATATCACAAATTGTCTGAAGTAACCTATGAATCCTAATCCCATAAAATCTTAAGGTTCTTCATTGGTGAAGTTACTTAGTATGTACAATGCTGAATTTTGGTCATGCGTAATCTATGAGCCGCACTATGAAACAGCGAGACATTGCACAATTTGTTGCAGCGCGAGATGTGGATGTTGCGCCAAGCCCGTTGTGCCTATGCATTTGTGGCGAAATGAAAATGCATTGAGAATCTTAGTGTGCTGGATTGCATGAAGAAAATACCTCAGATTGTTTGCACTGTTCACTGTCGATGCATGTGCCAGAGGTTCAGTGTATCTTCTTTTTTTGGGGGGGCGGCGTTATTCTGGATGGATAAATTGTATATTTTCGTATCATAATGGGGCTCTAATTCTTAAGCAGTAGAACAATGCACATCCAATGTTCTGCAGAACTCTCCGTACGTGAAGATGTCATGAACCACCAAGGCAAAATTACATATCGGGAGAAATGTGGTGCAGATGCCAATGAAAAGTGGGTCTTTAACCCACCATTATAAAAATAAAAATTGCAGAGCAAATAGACCATTTGTGCAGCTTAAGAGCAATGATTACACAAAACGTGATATGCTCAAACGAGTAAACGCTTGCCGCAATGCCAAAGTAGGCTGAGCGACATGCAGCATATATTGGCATTGAACATGTCTCGTAACCATTATTTTTATTGTAAGCCCTCGCTGTCACACCTTTCCCTCCGGCACTCCCTTTACCGAAACGTGGCACTGTCTTTCCATTGGTGTCATGATGATAATGGTAACGGCAGCAGCAAGGCTGGTTAATGCTTGCCCCTTTGATTCCTGTGAGTTTAGTGGTAAAGAATATGGCACGTGCATACATACACCTGTGCTGCAAAATTTAACATTTGTGATTTTTTGGAGAGCTAATTTGTGTTGGGAAATTTCAAAGATGTGCACCATTGCGGCCTAATAACTAGAGCATTGGTGAGGTTGGAGACGGTAAATTGGTATAGAAGCTTGAAGTTTAATTGCACAACAATTTTATGGGACACAAAGAAGAGAAATACACACAGCAGAATGCTTTGCTGTGTGTGTTACTCTTCTTTTTGTGCCGTTGAATTGTTGTGCGATCCAACTTCAAATAGAGCATTGGGCTTCTTTGGTGCAGGACCGAGGAAGTATGAGCTATTCGACAACATGCCAGTGCCTTGCCACACAATTATGGAAGTCGGAAGGTTTGCAAACAAAGTTTTGCTTTCAAATCCACCTGCTCATGTAATACAAGCACTGATTGAAAGAACCATCATACAAAAATAATGGTGAAATCAATGGCCTGTGAAAAGTGTAATTTGTATATAGACACTGTTGACATAATAGGTGCCATACTGGCCTCGAAATTGTACTGGACAGAGCAGTTCGTTTCCTATGTGCAGCACAACATCCCATTACATGCTGTGCAGATAACCAATATCAGTTTGTCTTGACGTGCTACACAACATTCACTGTAATCTGTTTTTGATTCTAAAGAAGTGCCATACACCACCTCTTTTTCAAGGACGTCATGGGAATATTTGGCGAGACCTTTTTACAGCCCCTCATAATAGAAGTGTGGCCAGCCAGCTTTGCTTGGATGCCTTTATAGATTTCTGCTCCTGATCATTGTGTGCTATCAAGTTGCAGAAGTCTATGCAACTGGCGCAAGGTATTATGTGTTTCTATAGTCGGATACAACTTTAGGAGGCTGCGGAATATGCACTTTAAGGCAGGTGAACACAAGCCAGTACCAATGGGCACGCACTCTAGACTGACATCGTGCCGCCGGACAGACTAATACCTGCTTGTTGGAGAGGGACTATTTTTTTAGACGTGGAGGGAATCGGCTGCTGTGCTTTGGTCATCTTGGCGGGGCCTCTCCTGTCTTCTGAAGTTTAATCCGACTGTAAAGGATGCTGCTTTTCATACAACACAAAAGGACAAAGTGTACAATTATTTGGCCTATGAAATGGATACATCAGAAGTGTGCTGTGCAAGGGCTTAAGATGTGTGAAATAGTGTACATGCAATTATAAGACAATGTTAAAGAATATGTGGTATCTAACATGCATGTAATGGCACATTTGAATCGGGGAGTGTTGCAGTCATATGCACAGTTTATAGGTGATAGCATTATTAAGCTCCTGCTGTTTCCTTTCTTCATTGTGAATTACACACCGTTCATCTTGTGGCTAATCAACACGCACTGTATTCTTGCACATAGAAAGAACAAACTGCACAATGACGTGTATGCTGCATTAGTGTACTCTTTATTTACATGGTCCAAGAGTGGCACGGGTTGTCTTACGTTTTCGCCTATTTTGAAGTGACACCAAGTGCATGTTACAAGTCTCCTAATATGCACATCACAATGTTTACTGCAATAATTTTATTCGTGTTCTTGAATAATAAACACAATATTAAACTGAAACCTCCTTTATAAGGTGCCTTCTGTGGGCTCGACAGGAGAGTAGTGAGGGCACTGATACTACTGTAGCAGAGCAGCGCTCTGGACCTCTGCCACACTCTCAAGAGCTCGTGCCTAGCGCTCACCTACTGCCACCAGGCGGTTGAGTGGCTCCAGCAGCAGAATGTGTTGCTGCAAAAAAAGTGTATTGGAATGAGCCAGCCGCATACAAACCATTATTTAGAAAGAAAAATGCTCGTTGCTCTATTAGTACTAAGTGCCCTTAACTGTGGAAGCCTCTAGTGTAGTATCCATAATAAAACAATGCGTTGCGACAACGTTGCTTTATTTTTCACAACTGGATTTTTTTTTTTCAGAGCCAATTGTCATGTTGATTAGTGTGCCAGAAGCTGAGGTGGCCCCGCACCTTCACGAGTCTCTACTGTCAGAACCACAAACCTATTTTTGTTCACTGCAAAACAAATGCCTCACCCTACAATCCTGTCTTATACGAGTTGATTGCATCCTACGCCTACAAAGATCATATTTTTGTCCCATTACGCAATTTTCTACCATCCTCGGCTGTAGTTCTCTCTCCTTGACACCCATTCTGTCACGCTTATGTAATCACCTGTTATGAATTGGCAACAAGTGATCGAATACGTGCATGGCCTGCCTGCCGATTCTTTTTTTTTTCTTAATCTCAACTAGCATATCAGTTGCCACGGTTCACTACGCCACTGTTTTCCTGCCTTAATGCTATCTCCAACAATTTTTGTTACTTCGCTTTCTGCACAGTCCTTGACATCTCAAGTTTCTTTGTTAACCTCCAGGTTTATGTCCCATATTGCATAACCGGTAGAATGCAATGATTCTAGACTTTTTTCAAGGATATCGGTAACGTGGCGATCACGATTCGGTAATACCTTCCATGTGCTGTTCAACCCACGAAATTTTTGTATAAGTTTCCTGCTTTATATCAGTACCTGCTATTGATATTTCACCTGGACAAAGATACTCTTCCATAAATTTTGTGGGCTTAATGTCGCTCGTGACTTTCTGTTATCTCACCAAGTTAGTGAAGGTTACCTTCATCTTTTCCATATTTTCGTGGGCCCACTTGCATGTAAAAGCACGAACACTCATTGGTTCTCACTGCCTTCTTTAAACTGCTGGGCATTCAGTTCGTTACTACGAAAGTGACTTAATTCGTGCACTCTTATTATGCTAAATATGAAACAGTAGAAACATACTTATCTGCAGCTTGTCGATGTCTCCTTCACTGTGTTGGTAGCGAGATCCACCATCGGCACCACCTCCTTGTCGCATCGTAGCTATATAGGCTGTCTTCCTTTTGCACACACTATGTAATATTCGTGACGCTCGCAGTCACGCAGAGTGGAGGAACTCAGCGCACTCGCAGAAGCAGTACCGGACAAGTTGTTTCTTCAGCACTGCGCCGTGAACAGTAGGTGCGCGTTGCGATCTGTAACATCGCCGAAGCTATTGGCGGTCTTACGGGGTGCACGGAAAGATTGCTCACGGAGGAACAGAACTATCCAAGAAATAGCGGTCATCGTCGAGCCTGATCACTACGTCGCGCACTGCAAGCTCGTTGTACGACTTTGTTTACACTGGGCGCCTCCGATGCGTAGCTGCCATGCTCGCCCGGTGAATGGATGTGATGACGCCACCACAGCGTTCCCTTGCGAAGCGTGCTAAATTACAAATTAGTCTAACGCACATTCAGTCTACATGTTGTAAGCTTTAAAATGCTTCTAAACCACGTTAAAGTAACTAATAATATTGTACTAAATCCATTTGTTTATATAACTTGCTTGTGCATCTAATGCAACCGGTGGAACGACAAACAAGTGAAAGAAGGCACGACCATGCACCGACGGTATGATCACGTGAGCCCCAGTTTGTCGACCGCCCAGAAGGCAACGCCCAAGGAATGATAGCCACCCAGAGTGAATCTAGATAAACCAATGAAACTGAAGGCTTGTCGAAAGATAAACTGTCTCGGTACCATTCGTGCTTTCATCTTGGGGTGTCGCCAGAGCTCGTGAAGATCCCGAGTTTCGCCAAACTCGGTGCGTCCTGCATAGCACCCCAGATTTCGTTAGGGAAGGTAGAGCGGTTTAAGCCGTACAACATGGATTGTGTTCAGGCTGTGAGCGGCGCCGCTGTGACAACGATATGCCATCTGGCATGACCTCATAGTCGAGTGCGCCAATGCGCCGGATGATCTTGTAGGGTCCGAATTAGTGACGTAATACTTTCACACAGAGTCCTCATCGGCGTATCGGGGTGCGAACGCAAACACGGTCGCCGAGCTGGTACTCGGCGTAGCATCATCGAAGTTTGTAGCGTCGGCTGTCGGTCCTCTGCTGGTTTTTGATCCGCAGGCGGGCGAGCTGTCGAGCTTCTTTGGCGCTCTTGAGATAGGTTGCGACGTCAAGATTTTCTTCGATGGTGACGTGGAGCGGCATGGCGTCGAGAGTCGTCCTCGGGTTCCTGCCGTAAACCAGCTGGAACGGTGTGATCTTCGTTGTTTCTCGCACCGCCATATTGTAAGTGAAGGTTACGTACGGCTGGACCACGTCCCACGTCTTGTGCTCGACACCGAGGTACATTGCTAGCGTGCCGGCGATGGCCTTGTTCAGGTGCTCCCTGAGATCAGTCGCCTGCGGGTGCTGGTCAGTTGTCCTCCTGTGGCTTGTCTGGCTGTGTTGCTGAAGGGCTTGGGCGAGCTCTGCTGTAAAGGCCGTTCCTCTGTCGGTGAGGAGGACTCATGTGGTACCATGTCACAGCAGCACGTGCTGGACGAAAAATGTCGTCACTTGGGCTCCGCTACCCTTCGGTGGAGAGTTAGTTTCAGCGAAGCGGGTGAGGTAGTCAGTCGCCACGATGATCCACTTGTTTCCCGATTTTGAAGTGGGAAACAGTCCCTACAAATCCCTGCCGATGTTCTAAAGGGTCGGCAAGAAGGCTTTATCGGCTGTGGTAATCCCACTGGCCTTAACGTTCGTGTCTTGCGTCGCTGACAATCCCGGCATGTCTTACGTAACGAGCGACGTCGGTGTTCAGGTGCCGCCAGTAATACCTTTCCTGTCTCCTCGATAGCGTCCGGGAGAATGCGAGGCGCCCGCGGTCGAATCCTTATGTAGGGCGTGCAGTACTTCTGGACAGAGTGCTGAAGTAACAACTACAAGGTAGTTGATGCGGACAGGTGAGAAGGGCTTCACGAGTAGGTTGTTTTGAGGCGTGAAAGAAGGCAAACTGCGCTATATGCGAGATGGACAACGTCGGTATTCGCTTCTAAATAGTCGACAAGCCCTTTTAGCTTCGGGTATACTCGTTACTGTTCAACGAAGTCATCCACGCTTATTAATCCAAGAAAGGCGTCGTCATGCCCTTCGCCTTGCTGCGGCGGGTCAGTGGCAGCACGTGATAGACAATCGGTACCAGAGTGTTTTCGTCTGGGCAAGTAGATTACACTGATGTGATATTCTTGAAATCTGAGGCTCCAAGGCACCAGCCGTCCTGAAGGATCCGTTAAATTAGCTTGCAATCATGGCACCTGATGCTACCGGACGACTTTCGATGGCCTCCGACATAGCTAAGGGCGGAACTTCGCTGTTGCCCAAATCATGGTGAGCCATTCCTTTTCAGTCACAGAATAATCCCTTCCCGCTTTTGACAGCAACCCGCTAGCATAAGCAATCACCAATTAAAGTCCGTTTTTTCCTCTGGACCAAGACGACACCGAGGTCTAGGCTACTGGTGTCAGTGTTGATTTCGATATCGGCCTTCTCGTCGAAGTGCGCAAGTGGCAGTGGGGGCTGCATGCGTCCTTTGAGTTCATGAAATGCCCATTGACCTGTGGCATTTCCCAATTTCCCACATCACATTCGGTTATATGTGTCAGCGGCTCAGTGATGCGTGAAAAGTAATTGACAAAGCGCCTGCAGTAGGCACACTTGCCAAGGAAACTGCGCATTGCCTTCTTGTCGATGGGCAGCGGGAACATTACGATAGCAGCTGTATTCTGCGGGTCTGGGTGAATTCCAAGTTTCCCCATGACGTGGCCCAGGAACAGAAGCTCATAGTAGGCGAAGCGGCACTTTGCCAGCTTCATAGTGAGCCCTGCTGATTTGATTGCCCCTAGTACTGTCACAAGCCGCGTAAGGTGATCATCGAAACTACCACCGAAGATCTGACGTCAGCTGAGTAAACAAGATAGGTCTGCCACTTCAATCCTGCTAACACCGTGTCCATCACGCGCTGGAACGTTGCAGGCGCCGAGCACAGTCCAAGTGGCATAGCGTTGAACTCGTTGAGGCCGTCTGGCGTGATAAAGGCGGTCTTTTCGCAATCTTTCTCGTCGACTTCTATTGCCAGTAGCCAGACCTGAGGTCCATCGAAGAGAAATATTTAGCGTGGCAGAGGCGATCCAATGCTGCATCTAACCGTAGGAGGGTATCCCTTCTTGGTGATCTTGTTAGGTCGACGACAAGCGACGCATATACGTAGAGTTCCGTCCTTATCTTCGCCAAGACTACAGGAGATGCCCACGGGCTTTTCGACGGCTGGATAATGTCCTCGTGCTGCAGTTCGTTGACTTGTTGCCTAACAGCATTACGCTCTCGCTTCCAAACTCGATAAGGGCTCTGGCCGAGTTGTCGAACGCACTGTTTGGTTAATATGCGATGCTTTATAATTGGTGTTTGTCGAATCCTCTATGACATTGAAAAGCTGTCTTTGTATTGTCGGAGAAGACATCTGAGCGGTTGCTGTTTACTCAGGGGGAGACTTGAACTTTTGTGGAAATCTGGGTCGAAAACTACGGTAGTGAGGGTAGATGCAGCAGAGTTTGAGAACCAATGCATTGCTGGTTTCTACGATTTCCGCGATGTATGCGATCGTCGTGGCCTTGTTGATTTACTTCAAATCCTGGCTGTAGTGTGTTAGCATCACTTTCGCTTTTGCTGCGTGCAGTCGAGCGATCCCCCTTACAACACAAAGCTTAACGATCAAGCAGCAGACGTCGGTATCCCTCGAGAACGCATTCTACATCTGTGGGTGTTTCGCCGCCGACGGAAATGACAATGCTAGAGCGAGGTGGGATGCTGACTTGGTCCTCAAGTGCACTCAAGGCATGCTGACTGGAAGGCGTCTCTATCGGTATCGCTTGGTATGTGCACATAGCTATCGATTTCGCCCTCAGGTCGATGATGCCGACTTGCAGGTTGAGGATGTCCATGCCCAGAACTACGTCTCGTGAGCACTGTTGGATGACAACGAGCATTGCAGGGTAGGTCCTGTCATGAACTGTGATTATTGCGGTGCAGATTTCGTGGAGATGATCTAAAATAGAACAATCCATATATTTACGTAGAACATGATGGCATCCTAAGGAGGAGCTCTTGGGAGGCTAGTTTGTAAGACATGTTCTTGGGAACCTAAAGTGGCGCTAGGGACGACACACCGAAGTAGAATACAGGACGAGCATAGAACTGGTTTATTGAAACCACACAATGCTGCCTCTTTCAAAAATGGGCATGCACAAGCCCAATCATAACTACGTGACCATGGACCACCCACTCACCAAGGCCTTATCTACGCCAAAAAATGTAACTCTTTCTTGAAAAGATGCGCGACGGTCCGCTGACGCACCTATCTAGGCCAACCTTACCTCAACCATCGTTAGGTTTCAGAATAACTTTTATGTAAAGAAATGAGGTGTATCTATGTGAAGAAGTTTTGCACCGGTACTCACGGGGATCTTTTTAGCCGAATTAGATTGCTTTTTGTCGCGAGTGCTTAATGACGAGCGCATTGCTTGTGTCTTTAGATACGCGGACTAGTTTTTAATCCTGTTAAAGACCACCTGACAATGACATTGAAGAGGTAGTAAAATACGTTCTTCAGTGCTTCAAATCCACAGCCACCAAGTTGAATGTTACCTTCGGATTGGCTGATAGTGCCTTTTCATGCAGTTTTTAGAGATAAGGCTCTTCTTCAATGAAAAGTACCACCTATGCTGGTCGTAGTTGCCTCGTTCAAATAAGGCTCTTCTGTTGTTTGATTCATGTCAGTCACAGCTGGTTGACAGGGCCATTGTGTTGTGCTTGAGGACACGTCTTGCCGAGTCATGTCAGCATCAGGTCCAGGCTAGTTTCTTCTTCCAGGTGAAACGTCTCTGTAAGGCAGGTTTTCCGCAAGCCGTACTGTGTGCCATCGCTGAGTCGCTGTTGAAAGCCATATGCCACCATGCCAGCGACACTGGCTTTGAAATAAGAGAAACAAGAGAGTGGCGAAAGTTTGAGGTACTGCCATATGTCCGTAAGGTTTCGCATGAGATGAAAAGGGTGGCCGGGAATTCGGTGTTAATGTGTCTTTTTTTTTCAGCATCCTGCAAGTTGTTGCATTGATGCACCCTTTCTAAAGCAGTTAAACCCAAGAGTGATGGGTGTGACATAAATCACAGATGTGACATAAATCACAGATGCGCATATTTACCGCGTAGGAAATAGGTGGTCTACGAGTATCCTTTGAAATGTGGAATGTTCTATGTAGGGCAAACAAGAATATCTATAATTAAGCTCCTAATGGGGCAGTCTAACTTATTAAAAAAATGGAAGCGCAAAGCACCTGCCACTCCCTTGGAGGTCATGTGTGAAGTGCAAGCCGATTTGTGACAAAACGAGCGTGCTAAGGCGAGCAAAGCGCCAAGGGCACGTGAGAACTTGAAAGCTTCCTTGATTGCAAGACATGGTCTAGATAGGTGTGTCAGCAAACCGTCAGTGTGTCTGTTCAAGAAACAGCTTGATTTTTTGGGTGTAGATAGGGACTTGACGAGTGTGTGGTCCACCGTCGCGCGGTTACGATTGGGTTTGCGCATGCGTATTGTTCGAAGGGGCAGCATTGTGTCGTTTAAAAAAACAGTTGTCAGTCTGGGTTCGTCGTGCCTTCCACTTGGGTGCCTAGTCCATAGAGCAGTTCAAGTTCCCAAGAATACACCCTAGAGGGACTCAGAAGAAACTTTTGCGGTACTCATTTTTTGTACAATGGATAGATCACCGGTCGGATTGACGATTCACGGAGTGGCACTGCGGGAAAAGCCGTCGAACATATTTTATCGCGATTTGTCTACCTGCAGTGATTATGTAGTCCTTCACTGGAATCATGTTGGAAACAGTGATAAGTGAGTGCCATAGCTACTGTACCCCCCTCCTTTGTGGGATGTACATAACAAGTGCTTCGTAGCTTTGAGGAACTATGATTTTCTATATCAAGCCTATGTGCTGAAGTTAATATTTTCCGAAGCGTTAAATTTTTCTCTACAGTAATAGGAACGTGCTTTATTGTCTTTCTGTCCAACAGTTTTGGCCATACAAGCCAAGCGAAGTTTATTTCTTTAAAGCAAAACGCAGCTATTGCACGTGATTTGCAGTTCAGTGCACGTGCTGCCATTGCCGCTCATTGATTTTTGATATATGAAGCATGTCGTCTCTTGAATTCCAGGCCGACCAGGAACAAATTAATTTACCTGGCATGCGTGCTCAAAATTTTGCATGCGTACAATAGAAATCATGTGGGCTGCTATGCACTGAGGGACGCGATGCCATAGGTTTACGCGCAAGTTTTTTTTTTTCCTTTGTAATACGCACAGAATAAAACACAAAAGCTCAATTATTGACTAACTACAACTTTAGGCAATTAATATGTGGCACTCAATACCAGCCGACTTGCGTGATGTAATTGCACATACTACGTTTGAGGCAGCAAATCTTCCCCGCCTGTTCGTGCCACAGACTGATTTTTGAGGCTGTGTTTTGCAATTTAATATTATAGTGTCTACCTGAATTGCGAAGACCGTGCTATACAATTTTCGCTACAAATCGTGGTCATTTAATTTACATATTTTCACAGAACACACCGTCACAGTTGACACTCCCTACAAATTCTGCGTTTACGTTCGGATGACAAAATTAAAAGTAATATTCTTTTCTTTGTACGAAATGTAATAAAATGCGCATTGTCTACATTAAATGTTTACATATTCAGGTTTCTAAAGTTCGGAATAAACTAAATTCTGCGGGACGCACTTGTGCAGTTATATTTAGCATGGCGACGACAATTACTTGTGCTTAATACAGGTCAACTACTACGGATGAAATACCACGCTGTCGCCGATGATCTTCCTAAAAGCCACCGCGATGTATTGATTGCTCTGAAAGCCATGAGAAATTTAAATGGTTTGTTGGAATTTGCGCCAACGAGTTGGTCTCCTCAGATATCTGCGCTTTTCTATCCAGTCAATCTGTCTTATTCACTTGCTGTTTTATTGCATTGACGAATATATAAAATATATTGCGAGTCCACCAATTGTACGCATTTATTTACAACAAAGCTAAATAGGTTTTGTAACGAATGAAACACCACTTTTGCGACCAAAATTTGAAATCTGTGGTGACCATGGTTCTGTTAAGCACAATCACATATGTTAAAACCAGCAATGCGAAGGCAATCACTGCGTAATCATGAACAAAGAGCATTGGCGTCATGCGGCAATTTCAGAAGTCTACGTGTAGCTTCTGAATATTAAAGTGCGTCACAAAAGGTCATTTTTGAAGCAACTTTTCCAAATCGATGTCGCTCTAATATTGCCTCTTGTTCCTTCTATTCGCTGAAAATTGTCGCCAGTAGCCAAATGGGAAACAATTTGCTAGCCAACAAGAAATACGCAAAATTTAGTAACAAAATCGCTAAAATTTTGGCGTATTTTCTTAGCCTCGGTTTTAGCCTGTGGCAGGCAACACTTATTTAACAACTTGTAAATAATATGAATGTACAAGCTTTTATGTGTTTTCAAAGATGATTTGGTTGGACGCTGCCAACAAACACATAAAGATTCAAGTAGCGGAAGTTGAAACTTACGTTAGAGTGCACGGCAACAAGCCTCGGCTGTAATTGAGGCAATCAAGGCACGTCTCTTAGCCATTACCTGCCTAGTGCCTCCGGTCAAGCGTCATGGCGCCGAGTTCCATAAAAGAATTCTTACTCAAGAAGAGCATATACGTTATAAAGAAAGTATGCAGCCGGCAGTTCGGCCTAATAAAGGGTGGTGGGAAATGGTATACTCAATCACTGCGAACATGATCCGCAGACGTTTTCATTTTGTGTATTATTGTGTGCACGGTGGAAAACTTACTATTCTTTGCACTACTAGTTTGTTTTTCTTTGTTGTTACGTTGCACAATACATTGCTACGTATTTACTTCATGTTTAATTTTTTGTTCCCTGTTTCATTTACATAACCTTGCTGCCGTGCTCTGCACACGACTAGCAACGCTAAATCACGCTGGAAAACGTTCCACGAGTTGAAGTGAATAAAAGATAATAATAATAATAATAATAATAATAATAATAATAATAATAATAATAATAATAATAATAATAATAATAATAATAATAATAATAATAATAATAATAATAATAATTATTATTATTATTATTATTATTATTTCTAAACGCGTCAAATACAGAAACGTAGAAAGGACTATAATTGGTTGACCGCGGACATAATGCGTGCCGTTTCGTACAGAGACATGCTCTGGAAACGGTGTAAGCATGCCTCAAAAAAGAAAAACCTACGTCTCGAGTAAAAAGCCGCAAGAAATAGGGTGGTTGCTTTAATAAGATATACAAAGCGCCAGTACTTTTTCGATTCATTTCAGCAGTCATCGAGAAATGCGGCAAAAACTTGGTCACTGATAAATTGTCTCCGTGGCAAAAATGCCTCAAACATGTGCCGAATTTATCTTTTTCCAGGCGAATCAGTCGAGGTCGCAGATAAATTCAATGATTTGCTCGCACTGACTTCCGAAACGGCATGTTCATGTCAGGCCGTCCAATACACGCTTAAAGAATCCCTTTCAGCGTCTGTATATCTGCCTAGAACTTGAGAAAGCGAACTCCGTGAAAAAGTTTCAGCTTTAGTTGCAGTAAGCCTCCTGGAATCGACGGTTTATCAGCGAATCTGCTACAAAGGAACTTTGCAGCCTTATCCGATATACCACTCTTCATGTTGAGCAATTTTTTGATAGCGCGCTTATCCCAAAAAAGCTTAAGAATGCAATCGCTAAACCACTTTTTAAAGGAGGGAAAAGGGATGACATGAAAAACTATCGGTCTGTTTCTATACTACCGATAATTTCTTACATAACTGAAAAATTTCTCTTAAAATACACGAAATATTTTGTTGAAAAATTTTCGATTTTGTCGACTCGTCAGTTTGGTTTTCTTACTGGTCGTGGCACCGTAGCCCCTCTGGAGGAGTTCTCGGATGAACTGTTCTCAGCTTTTGGTAAAATATGTTTAGCGTTGCTTTATTTTTGGACATATCTAAAGCTTTAGATACAGTTCATCACGGGATTCTGTTACAAAATTATATTGCATTGGTTTTAGGGGTCCATTTTGTGATGTCCTCAAAAAACATCTCGCAGAACGGTCACAAGTGATTGTCTTGGATGTGACGATAAATGCAAGTAGTGAGCTTCCACTGAAAGCCGGAGTTTCTCAAGGTTCCATTTATCACCTCTAGTTTTCAATATAATCATTATTGATTTCTCTCGGGTTGTTTCAAAATGACCGATATTTGAATACGCTGACGACACTGTATAGCTGTGAAAACATCTTTCGTACAACATGGCCTTATCGAATCTTCAGCTTAATGGTACAAACCAATGACTTGGTTCGCTGATAACTGTGTAAAGATTAACGACTTAAAAACCCAATTCGTTTGCTCCAGATACCCTTGAAAGCTAACCGTAATCGATGCACCAATTTCACCGCACAGTCGGAAATGTTATCCCTGTCTATGCGCCCCGGCTAACTATGTAAACTCGGTAAAATACCTGGGAGTGTTCTTCGACACCGATTTGTCGTGGCGTAGTCAACTATCGCACATTTGCGATAAGCTTAGGAGTGCTGCGTGGCTATTCTTTCACATTAAATCTATCGTTCACTTCAAGTGAAACAAACTATTGCACATGCCTTAATCTACAGCACACTTCGATATGGGATTACTGTTTTTGCTTTCTGCCCCACCCGATGGCAAAACCGTGTTGATTCTTTGTTAAAAACATAGTAAAAAACATAGCCTACAACACTCCATCAATCACAAATGGTAACATCTTCCCAGCACTTGGACTTCCATGCTTCGGGACGCCGTTTACGCAAACTGTGGTGCTCAGGCAATTTTGGTTAAGTGATTTTAAAATATGTTACACAGCCCCCCGAAGCTTCCGTAGTAGGTTCACTTTATAGTTCCGCGATCCTGAACAAGAGATGGTGAAGCTAGGCGTTGTGTTTATGTGCCAAAATTTCTCAACGATTTGCCAAATGAGGCATTCTTCATTACATCAAAAAAGGCATGGAAAAACATGATTTATTCACCGTAACATGGTTGCTTCAACATTTGTAACAAATGCTGCTCATCTTTTAGAAAAAATGTACATCTTGCCGTCTTGCTGTCGATTATTGATTTTTGCTATATGTTTTACTCCTTGTTCGTGTTATGCTTCCCAACTGTTACTCCTGCCGCATTATCTTGCCAGATGTTTATGATAAATATTGCACGATCGTCCGCTGATTTGCCGGGCCAAGTCCCTCAAGCCACTTGTGGCTTTGACAGGCCCGTTTCTTGTATTCTGTATTCCTATGTGCAATAAAGATTATTTATATTATTAATAATCATAGCAATGAAAACTATCAACTAATTTCTATATTTCCGGTTATTGTTCAGGTCTTAGAAAAACTTCTTTTCCACACTATGTCTTATTTCCTTAACAAGTTTTCCTTTCTAACTGACCGACCGTCTGGCTTTGTATAAGGGCTGGTACTGTGGCACAGCCTGAGGAATTTTCAGATGAACTGTTCTCGGCATTCGCTTTTTTTCACGTGTGCGCTGTTCACGTGTAGCGAAAGCGTTTGAATTCCTGAATCATCATCATCATCATCATCATCATCATCCGCCTGGTTACGCCCACTGCAGAGCAAAGGCCTCTCCCATACTTCTCCAACTTCCCTGGTCCGGTACTAATTGTGGCCATGTTGTTCCTGCAAACTTCTTAATCTCATCCGCCCACCTAACTTTCTGCCGCCCTCTGCAATGCTTGCCTTCCCTTGGAATTATTTCCGTAACTCTTAATGTCCGTCGGTCGTCTTCCCTCCTCATTACGTGTCCTGCCCATGCCCATTTCTTTTTCTTGATTTCAACTCAGATATCATTAACTCGCGTTTGTTCCCTCACCCAATCAGCTCTTTTCTTATCCCTTAACGTTACACCTACCATTCTTCTTTCCATAGCTCGTTGCGTCGTCCTCACTTTAAGTAGAACCCTTTTCGTAAGCCTCCAGGTTTCTGCCCCGTACGTGAGTACTGGTAAGACACAGCTGTTATAAACTTTTCTCATGAGGGATAAGGCAACCTGCTGTTCACGACTTGAGAATGACTGCCAAACGCACCCCAGCCCATTCTAATTCTTCTGATTATTTCAGTCTCATGATCCGAATCCGCAGCCACTACCTGTCCTAAGTAGATGTATTCCCTTACCACTTCCAGTGCCTCACTACCTATTGTAAACTGCTGTTCTCTTCCGAGGCTGTTAAACAATACGTTAGTTTTCTGCCAATTAATTTTTAAACCAACCCTTCGGTTTTGCCTCTCCAGGTCAGTGAGCATGCATTGCAGCTGGTCCCCTGAGTTACTAAGCAAGGCAATATCATCAGCAAATCGTAAGTAATTCGTAAGTAAGCAAATCGTAAATCGTAATTTTGTCGCTTTCTTTATGGAGGACTACGGTGGCTGTGGAGCCGCTATAGATATCTTTCAGTATTTTTACATACGGCTCGTCTACACCCTGATTCCGCAATGCTTCCATGATTGCTGAGGTTTCGACTGAATCAAACGCTTTCTCGTAATTAATGAAAGCTATATATAAAGGTTGGTTATATTCCGCACATTTTTCTATCACCTGAGTGATAGTGTGAATATGGTCTATTGTTGAGTAGCCTTTACGGAATCCTGCCTGGTCCTTTGGTTGACGGAAGTCCAGGGCGTTCCTGATTCTATTTGCAATTACCTTTGTAAATACATTGTAGGCAACGGGCAGTAAGCTGATCGGTCTATGATTTTTCAAGTCTTTCGCGTCCCCTTTCTTATGGATTAGGATTATCCTAGCGTTTTTCCAAGATTCCAGTACGCCCGAAGTCATGAGGCATTGCGTATACAGGGTGGCCAGTTTCTCTAGAACAATCTGCCCACCATCCTCCAACAAATCTGCTGTTACCTGATCCTCCCCAGCTGCCTTCTCCCTTTGCAAAGCTCCCAAGGCTTTCTTTACTTCTTCCGGCGTTACTTGTGGGATTTCGATTCCCTTTAGACTATTGTCTCTTCCATTATCGTCGTGGGTGCCACTGGTACTGTATAAATCTCTATAGAACTCCTCAGCCACTTGAACTATCTCATCCATATTAGTAATGCGGTTGGCGGCTTTGTCTCTTAACGCATACATCTGATTCTTGCGAATTCCTAGTTTTTCTTCACTGCTTTTAGGCTTCCTTTGTTCCTGAGAGCATGCTCAATTCTATCCATGTTATACTTCCTTATGTCAGCTGTCTTACGCTTGTTGATTAACTTCGAAAGTTTTGCCAGTTCTATTCTAGCTGTAGGGTTAGAGGCTTTCATACATTGGCGTTTCTTCATCAGATCGTTCGTCTCCTCCTGAATCGTCAAATCTTGTTAACTAAATAGCATTTTTGGGGATTTCGTGGGCCTTTTCATACCAATCTCGAAAATTACTTCAGCAACAGATTTCAAGTGGTCGCTACGGATGATAAGGGCGTTTTTAGTTCTAACCTATCGTAGAAAGTGGAGTTCCTCAGGGATTCATTTTATCGCCATTGTTGTTTAATATCTTCGTTATTGGTTTTCCTTTGGCAATTTCCAAATGCTCTGTGCTCGCGTATGCGGATAACACTGTGTTACTAGCAGAACATCTTTCTTAAAAATATCGACTGAAAGGTTGCAAAAGGACATGTACAAGGCAATGCTTTGGTTCACTGTTAAGATAACTGTAGTTATTGCGCGAAAAACGCAACTTGTTTGTTTTCGCTCTCCACTCAAGGCTACTGCAATGAACATGCATCTCTACTTACATGAATCAGAATGTGTTTCTTGTAAATGCGCGCCTATCCCATATGTGGACCCTGTGAAATATCGGAATCTATTTCGACAGTAACTTATCGTGGCAACATCACTCATCTTTTGTTTGTTCTAAACTGAGGATGCTTGGCTGTTGTATAATATAAAAATTTCGCACCCTTGTTCGTAAAAAGATGATTGTGCATTCTCTGGGTAACAGTGTGCGGAGATACTGTAACACAGTCTTCGGCTTCTATTCGGACCGTTGGTGATGCAAGGTAGAGAGGATTATAAATAAAATTCTTAAAAACGTTGCCTACAATTCCCCAACACCAACTGCTGCAAATATCATCCGTGCACTTGGTCTAAAAATTTTCCTTCATGCTTATAGAAACAGTTGTGAAACATTTTTAAAATTCCTCGTTTAAAGAAAGAAGTGCCGCCACAAGAGAACTTAGAAAACACATCCGGTATGTAGTTCCTCGTTCAGCCACAAGGTATGGCGCGGCCAGACGTTGTGCTTATGTGCATGACATATTTAACAAAACCTGATGAAATATTTATTGCGACATCGAAAACTACGCTGAAAGAACGGTAAAAGATCGACTGCAAAAGCTCCAGAAGAATTTTTGCATAGTAACAGTAACTTCAACTTCATTCGTTAAAATAGTGTAAACAAATGTTATCTTGTTCTGCTGCATTCTTGATTTTTTATTCTACATGTCTCATCAAATTTTGTATTTTTTTCTTTTTCATCATGTCTACGATATTAATAGGCACGGTCCTACAAGCGAACTGAAGCTTAGACCGGCCTGTTTGTGTTGTTTTGTGTTTTTGATGGTAGTAAACATTATTATTATTATTATTATTATTATTATTGTTATTATTATTATTATTATTATTATTATTATTATTATTATTATTATTATTATTATTATTATTATTATTATTATTATTATAGCGAAGCTGTCACCGAATACTCATCGCCACGTTTGTCTTGGCAGGTGCTGCTTTGGTCGCTGTGAACTATCCTGGAACAAGCTACTGCGGCTGCGCCATTCTTCGTCCCAGGCATGACCCGAGCATTCAGCGGGAAAGTCTGGGCGACGTTTCTGATAGCCCGCTAAGCTACTGTCCAAAGTGGCCGCTGCCAGCTTCCACATCGCACCGAACCATGGCACCTGGATCTCTCATCGGACCATAAAAAGGTGCTCCCGAATCAACAGTGCTCCGCAGTTGGTGGCGAAGCTGTCACCGAATACTCATCGCCACGTTTGTCTTGGCAGGTGGGCCATTAATTTTAAGAGTATAGTTGTTTGCCAGTGATGCCGACTGCTGTCAAGTTATGTTGAACCTTGTGCTGATGCTATAAGTATGTTGTGCTTTATTGTGTTGAACATTGTGCTGATGTGATAGGTATTTTGCGAACAGTATATTCAGCCTTGTCAATTTTTTTTTCGTGTGTGTGTGACCATGCCTGACCGAAACAAATGTCAATCGTGCTCGGAGAAGCTGCCAGGTGATGGCAGATTCCTAACATGCTTGGATTGCAAACTAGGCTATCACCTTGGCAAAAGCTGTCCGGGTGTGGCCGAAAATACGTTTGCGTCAATGGGCGTAGCAAGAAGAGAGGCCTGGAAATGTAAGCAATGCAGAACACCTGCAAACGATAACAGCTTATTGACAGCCGCTAATCCTCAAGTAACTGCAGTGGCTGATGATCCTGGCTCTTTCGCAAAGGAATTAAATGCTTTCAGAGAAGAACTAAGGGGTATTAAGGACATGATGGTTGTTCTTTTGCCTCTCTGAGAAAAGCTCGACGAGCTCCTAGCTCTCAAACCAAAAATAGATGAAGTGCTATCAGTGAAAGAGACTGTAGTTGGGCTGCAATATTCTGTACAGTTTCTGTCTTCGGCCTATGACACTGTTGCGATACAGACAAAAAAGTCAGATTCGGCCTTGAAAAGCCTAGAAACTCAAGTTCTGTCGCTGACGGAAACGGTGAATTTCCATTCCACTGAGATTGTTCAGTTGCGGGCTGATATTAATGGCTGTGAGCAGTATAACAGACTATCGAACCTTGAGCTACACGGGCTTCCGTTTTCATCGGGAGAAAACTTGCGAACTGCTATCGCGGATCTCGCGCAGAAGCTAGAACTAATAGATTTTGAACCCCGCGACATAGTTGCGATCCACCGTTTACCTGCCAGAAAAGATAAAACGCCTATCGTACTCATTAGATTCTCGTCCCCATTTTGGCGAGACACTTGGCTTGCTGCTCGCGGCAAATTTCGTGCCTTGGCACAGACAAAAAAGGTACCTGCTATGTATCTCACTGAAAACCTCACCCAAGCTACTAAGGAACTTTTTTGGAAAACTCGGTCTAAAGGCAAAGAAAACGGCTATAAGTTAGTGTGGGTAAGGAATGCAAAGATCTTTGCACGAAAGGTAGACGGAGGCCCTGTCATCAGGATTGCCTCGGTCACAGGCATCGATAAGGTGCTTTAAACTCATAGCGATAAACTATATTTCTCTCCCGGACTTCGCTTCATTGGGATCTATTTTCGAAAATTGTGTCAAGCCTTCATTTTCAGTCGCTCACATAAACATAAGAAGCATAAGAAAATACTGGGATCAGTTTCTTGTCGGTGTTGCTGACGTCATGCCCTTAGTGGATGCATTTGTACTCTCGGAGATAAATATTCAAGATAATATGTTGTCGCAGTTTCATCTACCGAATTACCAAGAATACTTTTTTACGAGAACGACCAGGAGAGGTGGTGGTATAGCAGTATTCATCAAGTTTAAATGGGTAACTACAACTACGACGTTTACTTTTACGGGGGCGGAATGCCTCGCCTTCCGCTTGGAAAATTCTAATGTGGCTTTGTTGTTAGCTGCGATTTATCGTCCCCCCTCCAAACATGTGCAAACATTTTTGAGGGAACTAAAGCAAAATCTCGGTTGTCTACCTCCTAATTCTAACGTTTGTCTCGTTGGAGACGTTAATATAGACATGTTAAACTCGGAAAAACCCATGGTTATCAATTACTTGAACATCCTAGCTGACTATGGCATTGAGTCGGCTATTAACGATGCTACACGAGAGGAGCTTGTTTTGTCTCCTGTTGCGACTTCTTGTATTGACCACGTGATGGTCCGTTCGATAGATTTTTCAAACATCAGTTCCGTCCGAGAGACGAAAAAGCTGGCAGACCACTATTTTATAGGATGCCAGCTTTCACTCCCGAGTTCTAAGCAATCCCAAAGTAAGAATCCTAATATATTGAAATATTTGATTGCTTTAATTTCGACCGACTAGTTTCCCGCTATGACTGGAACGCAATGCTAACAAATAGCTGTCCGAACAGTGTATATAATAATTTTATAGCGGTGATTTCCGATTTAAAGAAGGCATGTAGGAAAACAGTCTTGGTTCGAAAACGAAGACCACACCTATACTGGCTCAGCAGTCGGATAATAAAAGCTACTGAAGAAAAGGAAAACTTGTGGAAGTGGTGTCGACAGCACCCTGATGACGAAAAACAAAATGTCTCTATCGAGAAGCCCGGAACAAAGTTACAGCACTGATACGCTGTTCTAAGAGCAACTACTATCGTAATAATTTTTTTTCCTCGCGTCATAAACCCGCTAAAATGTGGTCCGTGGTAAATGAGCTTAGAGGCTCTTATCCAGGTACGTATTTGGACCCGATAACAAAACATTTTGGATCTGTCAATCAAAATCTGGCGGACAGCTTCAATTATTTCTTTTCTTAGATTTGCGCTGATAATGATGGACCCAATGATCCTGTTGGTCTCAATGGTGGTCTTAGTCTAATACTCGAATCGGCATCTCCGCCACCGATAAATAAAGAAGACTTGTATCGATTGTCGCATCGATCTAGAAAAAGCCGTGCTGCCGGACTTGATGGCATAACAGCAGAAGACATATGTCGCAACGTCAGAGTTCTGGCTGATCAGCTCTTTTTATGTTTAGTAGAATCCTTGATACTTGCATAATACCAGATGCTCTAAAGAGAGCACATGTGATACCGATATTTAAAGGCGGAGATGCTTCGAAGCCAGAGAACTATCGCCCCATCTCTGTTCTTCCTTTCTTAGCGCAACTGTTGGAAAGACACGTGCTTGAAGCGATTGAGGGGTTCGTTTTAAAACATACCATCTTATCACCTTCCCAGTATGGCTTCATGTCTGGTAGAAGCATGCATGCACTTTTTGAATGGTCAGATCTTCTATATCAAACATTTGAACTTAACCAGGTAGCCTGTGGGCGGTTTTTAGATATATCAAAGGCTTTCGATTCGGTAAGCCACAACATTCTACGTGTTAAGCTACATAATTACGGTTTTCGGGGGCATTTCCATGCATTTATACAAAACTACCTGTTAAATCGGTCCCAGATCGTATGTATTGGCGACCAAAAGAGTTATTTGCGGTTTCTTAACGCAGGGGTTCCACAGGGTTCCGTTTTGTCTCCGCTTCTTTTTAATTTTTACGTTTTTTACTTGGCACAGGTAACAACTTCATGTACGATTTTCCAGTATGCCGGTGATACGTTGCTTGTATCTAAACACATGCAGTACGAAGCAGCTGTCGCTTTACTTCAAAGCGACATAAAAAATGTGATGAACTGGTTTAAAAAAACGTATAAAAGTCAGTGCTAAGAAAACTCAATTAGTATGTTTTAGAAATCCGTTAAAGGCTCTTGTAACAAATCAACATGTTTTCCTTCACGGTTCTGATTGCTTAGACTGTGTTTGTGCCCCAGTACAATATGCGGATAGTGTCAAGTACCTTCGAGTATACTTTGAGACTGACTTATCATGGAATATTCAAATGGCTTGAATTCGTGCTCGCTTACGTTATGTTCCGTGTGTCCTTTACCGTATAATCAGTTATGCACCTGCCAAGATTAAAAAAGGGATAATGCATGCTTTAGGCTACTCGCATATAAGGTACGGCATTCGCTGTTTTTTTAATTGCAGCGGATTTTGGAAACATAATATTGACAACCTATTAAAAAGCATACTAAAAAGTGTTGCGTACAATCAAACCACCGTTAACTTATTTCGAGATTTAGAAATGCCCGATTTCGAGTCTCTGTTTCGTTCAACAATTGTGATGCGTTATTTCTGGAGCAATGCTTTCCGAGAACCTGTCCATAAAAGTGTGGCTTTGCGTAGTCATCCCAGATATGTAGTTCCTCGGACAAGAACTCGTTATGAAAAAGGACAAAGAAGGTACTACATCCCCCACCTGTTTAATAACCTTCCCAGTGCTGTACTGGATCAGACAACCTTGTCGGGATTAAAAAAGGCCCTCAAGGCAATAATAGAACAGTTCACGCATATATAGTCTCTTTTGTTGTATTATCTTTGCCAAAATGAATGTTAGACTGTTTCCGCTGTTTTCACATTTTTCTTCTTTTTTTCGTTCTAGATAGGTTGCAACTTTTTTTACATGTTGTGCCTTGTTTACTCAATTGTAATAGTTGTTGAGTGCTACGTGTTTTCATTTGAACATTAGGTGTTGTTTGCTGATCATGTTTACCTGAAAAAACATGTGGAATGTTCTTTCTCATTTTTTTTAGTTTGACATTTAGTTTGTCTGTAATAAGGTACGTAATCCATTGCCCTGACTCCCAGGTTTCTGCCATACGAGCCCACAGAAGGCTTCGGCAGACCTAGCAAAATCATAAGTACAATTTGATTATATGTAATAAAGATTATTATTATTATTAACTCAAAAAGTGAACTTGCCAATATTTCTGCATAATGAACATTGTATTTCATGTAAATGTACTGCTATAGAATATGTGGAGACATTCAAATACCTGGGTATAACGTTCAACAGTGGCATGTCTTGGCAACATCACATGGCGTTTTTGTGTGGGAAACTACGTAGTGTTGCATATTTACTTTTCAACATAAAGGGTTTAGTACCTCTACCAGTCAAGAAAATGATAGTGCATGCACTAGCGTACAGTGTTCTGAGGTATGGGATAACGATCTTCGCCTTTTGTACAGAGCACTGGAAAAATCGGATTGATAAACTACTAAAAATATATTATGAAATGTGGCCTATGGTACTGCACTTAACGACAATAATATTTTTCAGGAATTAGGATTTTGCACATCAGAGGATTTATTTACCAGAACTGTTATTATGCGCCATAATTGGAGAAATGAATTCAAAGAGGTACACGATACACCTCGTTTGTTAAGAAATAAAAAAACGTTTTAAGGTACCCCATTCCACTACTAAGTATGGTGAAGCGAGAAGAAGTGTATAAATCCCAAAAATATTTAACGATTTGGCCGATGAATTCTTCTTGTCAACTTCGAAAAAACAGTTGAGGAAATTATTGATGAAACGTTGAAATTTAGTCCTGATCTTTACTTAAGTTGTTGATGTGTTTCTCTTTATTTACTATGTCATTGTCTGTTAACGGGTAATACTACCAAACATTCTTCTCAAAGTTGAAAAAAAACGCGTTATTATGTATATGTCTACCTTTTCACTTTTTATGTAAATATATAACCACATCGCTGTACCGACTCTGCCGGGCCTACTCGCACAAGTCCTCGTAGACTTAGACAGGCCCGTTTCTTTGTTTTGTTTTTTGATGTGTGTCAATAAATATTATTATTATTATTATTATTATTATTATTATTATTATTATTATTATTATTATTATTATTATTTATTTCGACATGCTGCTTATAGCATCATGTCGTGGCAACATCATCTGGCATATCTGTGTGGCAAACTTAGGAGTGTCGCTTGGTTGCTTTTTAATATAAAAGGTTTCACGCCATTATCGGTAAGGAAAACCATAGTGCATGCACTCGCATACAGCATCTTGCGATACGGAATCACCGTTTTCGCTTTCTGCGCATTGAGATGGCAGACGAGAATTGACAGTTTACTAAAAAATATATTGAAATGTGTTGCCTATGGCTGCGGCCAGATGTCGGGTGACGATTCATTTTCCGCGTTAGGTTTTCCTTCCTTTCACTCATTATTTAAGCAAACTGTTCTTCTTCGCCATTTTTGGAACGACCAATTCAGAGAAAAATATGTAGCTCCTCGACTTTTGAGGGACAACATTCGTTTCAATGTTCCTCGTTCGTCAACTCGGTAGGGCGAGGCACGGCGATGCGTCTATGTGCCCAAAATCTTTAATGATCTACCTGACGAATTTTTCTCGGTTCAGCCAAAAAAGGTTTTAAAGAAGATGTCATCATCCATTTGTGTTTTCTTTTATGTATTGGTATGTGTTTATTTGAAGTAATTTGGTTGTATTAACCGGTATATCTCTATGAGCTTACAAAAATGTTCATTACGTTGCATTACTTGTTTTTAATTTTTGTTTTTTGTTCTATGTAAGCATAAAAAATGTTCACTATGTTGGACTACCATGTATCACATTTTCTGTTTTTCATCTATATATGCGTGAAAAGATGTTCACGCTACATTGTATTAACGTGTATTTATATTTCATTTTGTTTGCACAATGTTTTGTCGGCACTGAGGTTACGAATGTATGTACATACACTGACCACATCGCTGTTGCCGGCACTTCCGGGCCTAGTCACACAAGCCATTTAGGCTTCGACAGGCCCGCTTACTATGTATTTTTTCTTGTGGTGCATAAATAATAATAATATTTATTATTATTATTATTATTATTATTATTATTATTATTATTATTATTATTATTATTATTATTATTATTATTATTATTATTATTATTACTGGCTGCGGGTTGCCGCTCAACGCAAAAGTGCCTGCCTCGCCCCCCTGCTCCTCATAGTAGTTGCTCGGGGCTGTTCTCTGGGAGGCGACAACTCAAGCTAGCATCTACGAAGGTGGTTACTGCGTGACGTGGACGACGTCCTGTCCGTGTCGACCTGTAAGCACGCGCCCCGTAATACTTCGGCAAGACTACTCCAGCGCTTAGCTACCCCGGCCAAGGCTTGCGCGCGTGCATAGCTACTTGCTGAGGGCTGTCGCTCAAGGCAAAAGTGCCTGGCTCGCCCCCCTGCTCGTCATAGTAGTCGTTCTGGGCTGCTCTCTGCAAAGCGACAACTGAAGCTGGCAACTATGATGGTGGTTGCTGCGGGGCGTGGACGACATCCTCTCCGTGTCGACCAATAAGCACTCGCCCCGTATTATTTCGGCAAGACAATGGAGCTCTCAGCTACCATGGGCAACGCTAGTGTGCGTGCAAAAGTGCCTGATTTGCCCCCCTGCTCTTCATAGTAGGCGCTCTGGACTGATCTCTGCGAGGAGACAACTCGAGCTGGCAGCTACGACGGCAGTACCTGCGTGACGTGAATGACGTCCTCTCCATTTCGACTAGTAAGCAAGCGCACCGCTTTATTTCGGTAAGACTACTGCAGCATTCAGCTACCCAGGGCAACGCTAGTGTGCCTACGTCGCTACTTGCTTCGGGCTGCCGCTCAACGCAAATGTGCCTGGCTTGCCCCCCTACTCGTCATAGTAGTCGCTCTGGGCTGCTTTGTGCGAGGCGAATACTCATGCTGGCAGCTACGACGGCGGTTGCTGCGTGACGTGAATGACATCCTCTCCGAGTCGACCAGTAGGAACGCGCACCGCTTTATTTCGGCAAGACTACTGCAGCACTGAGCTACCGTGGGAAACGCTACTGCGCGTGGGTCGCTACTTGCTGCGGGCTGCCGTCCGACACAAAAGTGCCTGCCTCGCCCCCTGGTCGTCATAGTAGTCGCTCTGGGATGTTCTTTGCGAGGCGGCGACTCAAGCTGGCAGCTACGATAGCAGTTGCTGCGTGACGTGAATGACATCCTCTCCATGTCGACCTGTAACCACGCGCACCTGTTTATTTCGGCAAGACTATTGCAGCAATCAACTAACCCTGGGCAATGCTAGTGCGTGTGCGGTGCCACTTGCTGCGGGCTGCCGCTCAAGGCAGAAGTGACTGCAGAAGTGACTGCCTCGCCCGCCTGCTCGCCATAGTAGTCACTCTGGGCTTTTCTCTGCAAGGTGACAACTCAAGCTGGCAGCTACGACGGCGGTTTGCGATGGACGTGGACGACGTCCTCTCCATGTCGGCCAGTAAGCACACGCACCGCTTTATTTCAGAAAGACTACTGGAGCTCTCAGCTAAACTGGGCAAAGCTAGTGCGCCTACGGGGCTACTTGCTGCGGGCTGCCGCTCACGGCAGAAGTGCCTGCCTCGCCCTCCTGGTCGTCATGGTAGTCATCTGGGCTGCTCTCTGCGAAGCAACAACTCAAGCTGGCAGCTTCGACAGTGGTTGCTGCGGGACCTGGACGACTTCCTCTCCGTGTCGACCAGTAAGCACGCGCACCGCTTTATTTCGGCAAAACTTCTGCAGCACTGAGCTACCGTGGGCAACGCTAGTGCGCGTGGGTCGATACTTGCTGCGTGCTGCCGTCCAACGCAAAAGTGCCTGCCTCGCCCCCTGGTCGTCATGGTAGTCGTCTGGGCTGCTCTCGGCGAAGCGACAACTCATGCTTGCAGCTACAACGGCTGTTGCTTTGGGACGTGGACGACGTCCTCTCCGTGTCGACCAGTAAGCACGTGCAACGCTTGATTTCGGCACGAATACTGCAGCCCTCAGCTACCGCGGTCACACGCTAGTGCACGTGCGCATTACTTGCTGCGGGCTGCCGCTCAACGCGAAAGTGCCTGCCTCGCCCCCCTGCTCTTCATTGTAGTCGCTCTGGGCTATTCCCTGCGAGGCAACAACTCAAGCTGACAGCAACGACGGCGGTTGCTGCGGGACATGGACGACGTCCTCTCTATGTCGACCTGTAACCATGCGCACCACTTTGTCTCGGCAAGACTACTGCAGCACTCATCTACATCGGGCAACGCTGGTGCGCGTGTGTCGCTACTTGCTGCGGGCGGCCGCTCAACGCTAAATGCCTGCCTCACCCCCCTGCTCGCTATAGTAGTCGCTCTGGGATGTTCTCTGCGAGGCGACAACTCAAGCTGGCAGCTACGACGGCTGTTGCTGCGGGACGTGGACGACTTCCTCTCCGTGTGTCGACCAATAAGCACGCGCAACGCTTTATTTCGGCAAAACTACTGGAGCCCTCAATTACCGCGGGCAACGCTTGTGCACGAGCGTCGCTACTTGCTGCGGGCTACCGCTCAACGCAAAACAGCTTGCCCCGCCGCCCTGCTCGTCATAGTAGTCGCTCAGAGCTGTTCTCTGCGAGGCGAATACTCAAGCTGGCAGCTATGACGGAGGTGTCTGCGGGACGTGGACGACGTCCACTCTGTGTCGACCAGTAAGCACGCGCAGCGCTTTATTTCAACAAGAGTATTGGAGCTCTCAGCTACCGTGGGCAACGCTAGTGCACGTGCAAAAGTTCCTGCCTCGCCCACCAGCTCGTCATTGTAGTCGCTATGGGTTGTTCTCTGCGAGGCGACAACTAAAGCTGGCAGCAACGACGGCAGTTGCTGCGTGACGTGAATGACATCCTCTCCGTGTCGACCAGTAAGCACACGCACTGCTTTATTTCGGCAAGGCTACAGCAGCACTCAGCTACACCGGGCAACGCTAGCGCGCGTGCATCGCTACTTGCTGCGAGCTGCCGCTTAACGCAAAAGTGCCTGCCTCGCCCCCCTGCTCTTCATAGTAGTCACTCTTGGCTGCTCTCTGCAAAGCGACTACTCAAGCTGGCAGCTACGACGGTGATTGCTGCGGGAAGTGGACGACGTCCTCTCCTTGTCGACCAGTAAGCACGCGCACCGCTTTAGCTCGGCAAGACTACTGCAGCAGTCAGCTACTCCGGGCAACGCTAGTGTGCGTGCGTCGCTACATGCTGCGGGCTGCGGCTCAACGTAAATGTGCCTGCCTCGCCCCCCTGCTCGTCATAGTAGTCGCTGTGGGCTTGTCTCTGCGAGGCGACAACCCAAGCTGGCAGCTACGATGGCGGTTGGTGCGCGACATGGATGACGTCATCTCCGTGTCGACTAGTAAGCGCGCGCACCGCTTTATCTTAGCAATGGATGGATGGAAACAACAAACAACGGGCTCAGGTCTCCAATGAGGGGACTTCGAGGCCTTGCCTCGTCGCCACCACTCGGGCTTGCTGGACAGCCCACTCTTGTGTCTTGAGGTTGGAGCTGCGCAGAGCGGCTGCCCACTCCGGCGCAAAAGCCTCCGCAGCTACTGCCATTGTAGCTGATGTAACCCGACACTCCCACAACATGTGTGACAGCGTCACTCTAGTTTCCTGACATAATTTGCAAAGAGCAGTCGGCTATTGTGCGGGGAAAAGATGCTGCAATCGCAACGAACTGGGGAATGTTTGTGTTTACAATTGTCGCCAGATGGCTGCCTGGCGACGTTTCTGCATGGGGTGAGGTGGGGGCAGCAACCGCCTGCGTAGCTGGTAGTGCTTGGTGATGTCATTGTGCCTGACCTGGTGTTCTCGCGTGTTTTGAACCAGGAGTTCCGAACTCGTAGAAAGGGTTTCTGGTTCTGCGCGGCGGGTCAATTCTCGCGCAGAGCGGTGTGCTACCTTGTTCAAGTTCGTGAGGCCCTCATCGGTGGGGGTGGCGACGTTCGCTGCAAACCATATGATCGCGGTGTTATCGAAGTGGTGTCGACCAGCTTTCCTTACAATCTGGAGAGCTTCGGAGGAAATGCGCCCCCGCGCGTAGTTGCGAACTGCGGATTGTGAGTCGCTAAAAACTATCTCGCAGAGGGGGTCGGTAAGCGCAAGCGCAATCGCTACCTCTTCTGCTGTTTCGGGGTATTTCGTTGCGACAATACACGCGTGCGTAAGCCGGGAGCTAACGTCTACGACTACCTCCGTGAACCGGTGTTCTCGTGTGTATTCTGCGGCGTCTACAAAGCACGTAGTCTTCTTTCCACCCAAGGAGCGCAGCAGTACCTTGGCACGGGGCTGGCGTCGGCCCCGGTCAAATTCGGGGTGCATGTTTCGAGGTACAGGGGCGACAATCAGTGTGTCGCTAAGGTCAGGTGGAATGACCTGTTTCTGACCGTGTTGGACGTGGTAGTTGAAGCCGAGTTTCTGCCGGATGTACCGGCCCGTGGCTGTCAGAGACATGCGTTCGAGTTGAGAGGTTCTTTGCGCATCCACGATTTCCTCAAGCGTGTTGTATACCCCCAGCTGTAGCAGACGAGCAGTGCTTGTGGACTCCGGTAGGCCAACGGCGATCTTGGAAGTCTCGCGTATAAGGGTGTTGATTTTCTCGCTTTCAGTGGCATTCCTGTTGTGGAAGGCAGCCACATAAATGGTGTGACTGATTGCTAAAGGGTGTATGAGGCGCATGACACTGTCCTCCTTCATGCCCGTGTGCTTGAGTGAGTGAGTGAATAAACTTTTATTTGGTCCAGCAAAGCGCGATAAAACACGCACCTGGCTAATCCCACGACGGGACTGACAGATCTAGTCTGCCGGCCCGATCGCGGGCGCGCTGGACGGCCAGGATTTGATCCTCAAAGACGGGACTTCGCAGGAGGGCGTCCCACTCTTCCTTGGTGAACTTCGCTTGTTTGTAATGCGTTTGATCAGGCGGGTAGCCGCTGTAACCTTGCCTTCGACTTTGCGAATAGCTTCTATGTTTGACCCGTTGGCTGTTATATGCATGCCTAGGATGCGTATTTTCGGGACTCGGGGAATGCAGGAGCCATATTGCGTATAGAGGATTAGGTCGTCACATTGGCGCCATTCGGCTGTAGGCTTGGACCGGTGGCGCGGGCGGTAGACGAGCAGCTCCGATTTCAGTGGAGATAGTCGGAGACCTGTGTCTTGGAGGTAGGTTTCGACTGCAGAGACCGCTGCTTGTAAGGTGCATTCTATCTTACCATCACTGCCCTTGTTGACCCACAGGGTGATGTCGTCTGCATACGAGGCGTGATGGAGGCCATCGATCTCGTCGAGGTAGGCCGGCAGACCCAGCATCACGAGGTGGAAAAGGAGCGGGGATATTACCGATCCTTGAGGAATGCCGGTGCTTACTAGTGTATGTTCGTCGGATGTCATGCTGCCGACTGCGAGGGTGACTGTGCGGCGCGACAGGAAGTCTCTGACGTAGTTGTAGCTTCGCTCACCCAAGTTGAGTTTGTTTATGCGGCTTAGGATTGCTGCATGTGCTACATTGTCAAATGCCTTTTCCAGATCTAGGCCGAGGATGGCCCGGTTGCCAGTAGTTGGGTCATTGATAATCTGGTAGTAGAGCTGGAGCATGACGTCTTGAGTGGAGAGCTGTGACCGGAAGCCCACCATAGTGGGTGGGTAGGCTCCAGTGTCCTCGAGGTGGTGGTTGATGCGGGAGAGGAACGCGTGCTCCATCACCTTGCCAACGCAGGATGTGAGATAATGGGCCGCAAGTGATCGAGGCTGGACGGCTTCCCTGGCTTCGGTATCAGGACTGCTTTAGAGCGTTTCCATGCCTCTGGGAGGTGACCTGCTCCCCAGCATTTGTTGATGTATGCCGTGACAGCGGTTATCGAGGCATCATCGAGGTTTCTTAGAGTGTTGTTCGTAACCTTGTCGGGACCAGGTGCTGATTTGCCATTAAGGTCGTGGAGAGCTGCGCGGATCTCTGACACGTAAAATTCTTCATCGAGTGTTACATTTGTCTCTCCAGTGTATTCTCCGTGTTGAACATCGGGCCGTTGAGGGAAGTACTTGGCTAGCAGGTGTGTCACGAGCTGGTGATCACTCGTGGTAGCCTGTTCCTTGTGCAAAAGGTGTTGCAGGTATGCTTGCTGAGCAGACTTGCTCTGCGTTTCCCCCAAGAGGTGACGAAGGAGACGCTATGTGCTGCCATTGTGGAGCTGCCCATCGATTGCGTTGCAGATGTCATACCACTGTTGGCGGCTTAAGGTCCGGCAATGTTCCTCCAGCTGGCGATTGATATGTGCGATCTTCTTACGAAGCTTTCGGTTGTGCCTTTGCTTCTTCCATATTGCGTTTAGTGACGTCTTGGCTTCCCAGAGGCGGGCTAGTCGGCTGTCGATCTTGTCAACCTGGACTTCGGTTGCGAGCGTCTGCGTCACCTTGTTCATGTCGTCGTTGAGTGTATCCATCCATGCCTCGATGTCATCGATGTTCTCCTCACCTCTCTGTTCAATTCACTGCTTTCGGCATTTTTCCCAGTCCGTCCATCTGAATACCTTAGAAAAAGGGGGTGTGCCGCCTGAGGAATTCGTGTTCCTATGATCATGTGGTCACTACCGAGATCTTCAAAGGTATTGTACCACTATGCTTGAGGGATTTTACGGACCGCCGTCAGGCCTGGTGTCGTGTCCCGTCCCATAGAGGTGCCCGTGCGGGTCGGCGCCGTGGGATCGGTAATAAGAGTTAATTGTTAATTCGGCATCATGTAGTTCCTGCCACAGGCGTCGACTTTTGGCGGTAGTGTAGCCATAGTCCCGGGCCTCGTTCGGGGCGTTACAATTTCCACCCACCAGAAACGGGTTTGCGCCCGCCAAGGCAAGTGCCCCTCGGAACAGAGAGAGGAAACGAGCCCGTGAGTGATCCGGATTACTATATACGTTGAGGAGAAATACACTGTGGTTGCATGTTCTATTGGGAAGGAGCTCTACAAGCATGTTTTCCGCATGTGTGCCGCTTACGCTGCGTTCTTGCACTACTATCCCTTTCCGAATTAAAATTGCAAGCAGGCGATCAACGGGAATCGGCGAGACATGCGCAGTGTAACCTGGAAGCTTTGGTACGGTACCTACTGTTTCTTGTATCATTATGATGTCGGGTTTGGGTTGGGCGTGTCGGGCGTATTGTTACAGCAGTGGTTGCTTCTTAGTAAAGCCCCGACAATTCCACTGCCACACCACGAGCTCGTTAGTGGGGCTGGCCATCGTGGTGCTGTACTTGTGCGTTACCTGAAATATGGCTAGGGTGAATGACTGTAGGGCTCATGGTGCGCATCATTTCCATGCCTGGGCGAAGGCCTACGTGAGTCTCGATTTTGTCTATATGGGTTTCAACCCTGTCTGTTCGAGCAGTGAGGTTATTGACAGCAACGCCAATGTTGCGGATCCCGGTGTGAATTTCTGAAAGCAGCTTCCTCATTTCTTCTTGTTCTTTCCGCCAGTCATTCGTCGTGACATGTGCTTTGCGCCAATCACTTACTGCTGATTCGAGGTTCTCGACCTGTTGAGGCTCGGAACTGGCCGCCGCGCGTTTCCTTGTGGGCGGCACCGCACTGTCGGTACCGTTCGTGACGGGAGACGGGATAAAGCAGGTTTAGGTATAGATGTCTGCGCCATCGACTGTTTTTACTCTCGAATTTCTTGGGTTAATTGTAGCACGACTGTGCGTAACTGTGCGTTTTCGCGCTGCATTTCTTCTAATGCCACATTCTGGGGTCCCTCTTATTAATGGGGTCTGAGGCAGTACCTCCCTGAGCCTTGCGTCTCAGCGAGCCCTTAACCGCATCTGCCCAGCTCACCTTGTCAGGTAGGTCCGAATCTTGCTGGCCGGCTTGCTTCGGACACCGAGACCTCGAACCGCCACGGCTCGGCCCGGGGGTTTTGCTGCGCGCCCGGCTCCGACACCTGCTCTGCCGGTGGGATGGAGGCCCCGCAGCTGAGCGAGACCGAACCCGGCGTCGAGAGCGGGAGAGGGAGGCGGGTGGGAAATGTTCGCCGTAGTTCTGTTGTTGTAGCTCGAGGGCGGCCTCCGCCGCTGCCCTCTGTCGGTGTCCGCGTCGTTTCTTAACAAGATAGGGGGTCTTGAATCGAGCCTTGCAGGTCTTGTCCGCAGTGGGATGCGCTCCCCCACAAAGGTGACACCTTGGCGTGCATGTGTGATTGGGGTCTGGTTTCGAGGCTCCGCAGCCTCTACACACACGGCCTTGGGCGTTCGGGTAGACGTTCATGCGATGGCCGACGCGTCCGCACTGGTGGCACACGTCAATCTGCTTTCTGTACAAGGTACACCTGAGCCTAGGACCCCCGTAGTACACCCACGTTGGGGCTCGGCCACCTACGAAGGCGATGATGACCGACGTGGTCTTGCTGAGTCTTTTGGCCGCTAAGGCATTCGGGTTCCTCTTGTTGACGATATTGAGCTGAATGTACTTCGCGTCTTCAAGTGAAATGCCTCGGACGACTCCCTTGACGGTATAGTCGGGCGCAGTTTCATCTGCACGTACCTCGAACTGGTGTCCGTCGACCTCATAGCTGTCGAGTCGGCGGTACCGTTCTGCATTAGGAGAGTGAGGGGTACTCACAACGATAATGTTTTGCTGAATATTTGGGCAGACAATGACTTCCGTGGCGTCTTGTAGAGATACGTTTGCCGCCCTATATAGTGCCGAAGCGAGGCAGATGACCCCGACTGCTGCAACGTTCAAGCCACCCCGTGGCCTGATAACTACTTTGTGGTGATCACGTGGAAGGGTGGGCATCTTCCCTGCCTTCAGTACTTGCTGCTTGTCAGCGCGCGAGCCTCGCTGCGCCTTGTTCGTGGCTCCAATGCCGGTTAGCGAGGCTGATGCAATGTTAGGGTTAGCGCACTTGCCCCAAGGAGAAGGTCGTTCGTGCGGGCCAATGGTGCACCATCCTGCTTCTTCAGAAATCTTGGTGGGTGAGATATCAGTTCCTGCAACTTGTATTTCCATGGCGGCTTGAAGAAATTTCACGCGCAGCCGTAACTACAGCTCACGTAGCGGCCGGAGCACTAAGCTCAGCAGTAAGCTCAGCTCGGCGGCGCAGCGGCTCGCCATAAATGGTCCAATAAAGTCGTGAAAAAGCGGTTCCCACCTTGAAGACGAATATCGGTAGAGTCAGGATAACTTGCGGGAGATGATGGCGCTCAATTACAGTGATAATTTGGAAAAACACTGAGAAAACATTTACAAAAGACGGAGCCGGCGCGATGTGCATCCGCTCCCTTCGGCTTCTTCTTCTACCGACCTTATCTCAGCAAGACTGCTGCAGCACTCAGCTACCCCGAGCAACGCTAGTGCGCGTGCGTCGCTACTTGCTGCGGGCTGCCGTTCAACGCTAAAGTGCCTTCCTCGCTCCCCTGCTTGCCACAGTAGTCCCTCTGGGCTGTTCTCGGCGAGGCGACAACTCAAGCTGGCAGCTACGACTGCAGTTGCGGCGTGACGTGAATGACGTCCTCACCGTGTCGATCAGCAAGCACGCGCACCGCTTTATTTCGGCAAGTCTATTGCAGCACTCTGCTACCCGGGCAGGGCTAGGGCGCGTGCGTCGCTACTTGCTGCGTGCTGCCACTCAACGCAGAAATGCCTGCCTCGACCCCAACTCGCCATAGTATTCGCTCTGGGCTGTTCTCTGCGAGGCAACAACTCAAGCTGGCAGCTACGACGGCGGTTGCTGCGTGATGTGAATGACGTTCTCTTCGTGTGGACCAGTAAGCATGCGCACCACTTTATTCCTGCAATACTACTGCAGCACTCCGCAACCCCGGGAAGCGCTAATGCGCGTGCGTCGCTACTTGCTGCGGGCTTGCGCTCAGCGCAAGAGTGCCTGCCTCACCGCCCTACTCGTCATAGTAGTCGCTCTGGGCTGTTCTCTGCGAGGCGACAACTCAAGCTGGAAGCTACGACGGCGGTTGCTGCGTGACGTGGATGACTTCCTCTCCTTCTCGACCAGTAAGGGCGCGCACCGCTTTATTTCGGCAAGACTACAGCAGCACACAGCTACCCCGGGGAGCACTAGGGCACGTGCGTCATTACTTACTGTGTGCTGCCGCTCAACGCAAAAGTGCCTGCTTCACCCCTCTGGTAGTCATAGTTTTCGCTCTGGAGTACTCTCTGCGAAGGGGATGTAACAACTCAAGCTGGCAGCTGCGACGGCGGTTGTTGCTGGATGCGGACGACGTCCTCTCCGTGTCCACCCGTAAGCACGCCCACCGCATTATTTCGGCAAGGCAACTGGAGCCCTTAGCTATCGCGGGCAACGCTAGCGCGCGTGCGTCGCTACATACTGCGGGCTGCCGCTCAACGTAAAAGTGCCTGCCTGGCCTCCCTGGTCGTCACAGTAGTCGCTCTGGGCTGTTCTCTGCGAGGCGACAACTCAATCTGGCATATACGATGGTGCTTGCTGAGTGACGTGGATGACGGCCTCTCCGTGTCGACCAGTAAGCACGCACACCGCTTTTTTTCGGCAAGACTACTGCAGCACTCGGCTACACCGGGCAGCGCTACTGCACGTGCGCCGCTACTTGCTGCGGGCTGCTGCTCAATGCAAATGTGTCTGCCTCGCCCCTCCGGTCGTCATAATGGTCGCTCAGGGCTGCTGTCTGCGTCGTGACAACTCAAGCTGGCAGCTAAAACCGCGGTTGCTGCG
Organism: Dermacentor andersoni; assembly: GCF_023375885.2. Classification (NCBI taxonomy): domain Eukaryota; kingdom Metazoa; phylum Arthropoda; class Arachnida; order Ixodida; family Ixodidae; genus Dermacentor; species Dermacentor andersoni. The sequence goes on along the minus strand of NW_027314752.1, from coordinate 7,438,092 downwards.
GGTCGCGGACGACGTCCTCTCCGTGTCGACCAGCAAGCACGTGCACCACTTTATTTCGGCAAGGCTACTGGATCCCCCACCTACCGCGGGCAACGCTAGTGCGCGTGCGTCGCCTCTTGCTGCGGGCTTCGGCTCAACGCAAAAGTGCCTGCCTCGCCTCCCTGGTTGTCATAGTAGTCGCTCTGGGCTGCTCTCATCGAGGCGACAACTCAGGCTGGCAGCTATGACGGCGGTTGCTGCGGGACGTGGACGACGTCCTCTCCGTGTCGACCTGTAACCACGCACACCGCTTTATTTCGGCAAGACTACTGTAGCACTCAGTTAAACCGTTCAACGCTATTGCGCGTGCGTCGTTACTTGCTGCGGGCTGCCGCTCAACTAAATGTGCCTAACTCGCCCTCCTGCTCATCATAGTAGTCTCTCTGGGCTTTTCTCTGCGAGGCGACAATTCAAGCTGGCAGCTACGACGGTGGTTGCTCAGGCACGTGGACGACATCCTCGCCATGTCGACCAGTAAGCACACGCACCGCTCTTTTTGGACAAGACTACTGCCGCACTCAGCTATCCAGGGCAATGCTAGTGCGCGGGCGTCGCTACTTGCTGCGGACTGCCGCTCAACGGAAAAGTGCCTGCCTCGCCCCCTGCTCGCCATAGTAGTCGCTCTAAGCTGTTCTCTGCGAGGCGACAACTCAAGCTGGCAGCTACGACGGTGGTTTCTGCAGGACGTGGACGACGTCCTCTCCGTGTCAACCTATAACCACGCGCACCGATTTATTTCGGCAAGACTACTGCAGCACTCAGCTACACCGGGCAGCGCTAGTGCCCGCGCGTCGCTACTTGCTGCGGGCTGCCGCTCTACGCAAAAGTGTCTGCCTCGCCCCCGTGCTCGCCATAGTAGTCGATCTGGGCTTTTCTGTGCGAGGCGACAACTCAAGCTGGCAGCTGCGACGGCAGTAGCTGCGTGACGTGAATGACGTCCTGTCCGTGTCGACCTGTAAGCATGCGCACCGGTCTATTTCAGCAAGACTGCTGCAGCACACAACTTCCCCGGGCAACGCTAGTGCCCGTGCTTCGTTACTTGTTGCAGGCTGCCACTCACCGCAGATGTGGCTGCCTCGCCCCTCTGGTCGTCATAGTAGTCGCTCTGGGCTACTATGACGACTGGTCTGGTCGTCATAGTAATCGCTCTGGCGACAACTCAAGCTGGCAGCTACGACGGCGGATTCTGCGGGACGTGGATTCTTGCCTCGGGCGTGGCTTCTTGCTTCGGGCTGCGCACAACGCGAAAGTGCCTGCTTCGCCCCCTGCTCGTCATATTAGTCGGTCTCGGCTGTTCTCTGCGAGGCGACAGCTGAAGCTCGCAGCGACGACGGCGGTTGCGGCGTGACGTGGATGACGTCCTCTCCGGGTCTCACCGGTAAGCACGCGCACCGCTTTATTTCGGCAACACTACTGCAGCACTCAGCAACCCGGCCAGCGCTGGGGCGCGTGCGTCGCTATTTGCTGCGTGCTGCCGTTCAATGCAAAAGTGCCTGCCTCGCCCCCCTGCTCATCATAGTAGTCGCTCTGGGCTGTTCTCTTCGAGGTGACAACTCCATTCCATTCCATTCGATTCCTTTATTTCAACATTCGTCTTTAAATGTACAGATGCTAGGACAGGAGCAAAAAGCTGCTCTTTTAAGCGGCTTAACAAACGCCCCTGCCCCTACAGTATTTGGCAGCAGACAGTTTGAGAGCACTTTTCACTCAACAATACACCGATGCATGAAATATATTTTGAAAAATATATTTTTGATTGCTAAGGGCATGAAAACATGCGTTTTTGAAAACACGCTATAACCAACATTTTTTTTTACCAGCAATACACTCCTTCTCTTAACAGAAAAAAAGAAACAGATTTATGTAACCTGGTGAAACAATACATTTTTTCCAGGTACATAACAATGTATGAAAGTACTTTCACATACAAGACAAATACAGAATGTTTCTATACAATAGTTACAACCAATAAAAGGAAATGCAAATACAACATACACTAATCACATGCAGTCGCACGGCTAATCAAATATTCCTTCAAGGTTCTACCTTGAACAGTCCATAGATCCATGTTTTCTTTTTCAAGAATGTTCAGTAACACCGATATTCGGCACGGTAGTCGGTCCTTTCTATGATTAGTTCGTGAAAAAGGCACGGCCCAAGTTTCCCGCTCCCGAATGTCCTATTTGAGGGGATGAGGTTTGCTTAGATTACAAAGATCAGTAAATCCCGTGCGGCCTCGTTTTACGCTTTCTTTATATTTCATAGCAAGATTAAACTGATAATTGTAATGAAATGGAAGAACGTGAAACCTAGAAAAGAATGCACTTGTATGACTGCCGTAAGAAATACAAGCAACATGGCGCAATCCGTTTTTTTCGTAAAAGAGAGAATGTCTGAATATTTTTTTGACGTTGTCCCCCATACAAGACTACAATAGTTTGCATGAGAAATAATAATGGCGTTAAACAGAGATAGCCGTAAGTTTAACGGAAGAACATCTCGAAACCTTCAACGCGCACCGAATCGCTTTGCCATACTTGTTGCCTTGCGTTCCAGGTGTTTATGCCACCTTAAATGCTGATCAAAAATCACTCACAGTGTTTTCACGTCCGCGGTGACGCCAGTTCGTTCTGAACGATAGAATATGTCTAGATTACGATTTACATTTCTTCGGGTGGGTACAAAAAGAACAGCTTTGGTTTTTCTAGAGTTAATATGTAAAGAATTTGCTTTTCTCCTCAAATATAGTTTATCAAGGACGGTGTTTGCTAGTTGTGATACGTTATCACCATTGCATGATTGGAAGAAGAGACTGGTGTCATCTGCGTGTATTATATAGTGTGGCAGGTTACTGATGTTTGGTAAATCATTTATTTAGCCGTTGAACAGTATAGGTCCTAATTTGCTCCCTTGGGGAACACCAGCTTTTAAATTCAGGGGGTCTTAGTATACTCCTGAGATGTAAACGCATTGTTTCCTATGGGTCAAGTATGACTTTAGGATGTCCAGGGGTAATCCACGGAATCGAGAATGTTCGAGATTCTAGTAGAGTAATGTGACTGATCCTGTCAAACTCTTTGGAAAAATCGATAAATACGCCTAATGTTAATTCCTTCTCTTCATAGCCGTTCAAGCATAAATCCTTCTTTGTTAGCAGAACTAATTCTGTCGATCGGCCCTTACGAAACCCAAATTGATACGGAGATAATAATTGATATCTTTCACAAAACGACATAACCCTTTTACATATAACCTTCTCTAAGCCTTTTGATATGACAGTGAGCACTGACACCGGCCGATAATTTGATATGTCATTTCTGTCCCCTGATTTGAACAGAGCAGTAGCCTTTGCCTGTTGCATTTTTTTAGGGAAAACACCACTAGAGAAGCAAACATTGAATACGTGGGTGAAATAAGGCACTAACAAGTCAACTGCAAATTTAATTACTTTAATCTGGAGACCATTGATGTCACGTGCCTTACTGTTCTTTAAGGATATAAAAGCAGAGTAAACCTCTTCCGGTGTCGTAGGCTTAATAAACGCTGTATTTACGCTAGGCGCACCGAAAAAATTGAGAGCATCTATATTGTGAGCGCTAATAACTAAATTTGTAAAGTGTTTCATGAGACGATTTGCTAATTCTATACCCTTCAGCTGCTTGCCATTCCCTGTAATCTCGAGCTCTTCATAACGAGTTCTGTCGCGATTTAGGAGCTTATTAAGCGCACGCCAAACTAGGTCGCCTTTGGAATCAGCATTACTAAATAGCTTTTCGAGATACTCTTTCTTTGTATCTCGAAGAAAATTAGTTACGAAGTTTCGGTATTTCGTCAATGCAAAAAAGATAATGCGGGCTTCTAGACTGCACAGTGAGAGCACAATTGGCTTTTTTTTACGAAATAGCTTTAAACACTCATTTGTCAACCAAGGTTTCCGTACCTTTCTAGATATTTTACCTTTTTTAGTTTAAAACAACTAGTGTACGTATTTTTGATGTGTGGTGTTTTATGGCGCAAGGGCCAGGTTTGGCCAAAGAGCGCCATGACAAATGGTAATGATGAAGATGTATTACGGATGGCGTGCACAATGAATTCCTCATGGTATATGTGACATGGCTGTAAAAGGGCCTAAAATCTGTAGCTGTAAATGGCGTAGAATATATAGTTGCTAAAATAATGACGGTGACTAGGCAGTGATGTGGGCTATGGCAATGGGCTTTCGTTAAAACATTATGAAATAAAACATAACACTGACACCAGAGTTTCAAGCAAGCCCTTGAATGCAGGGCTGTTAGTCACGTGCTAAAAATTGCCTGGCCAAATGATTTTCAGGATGTCAGTTTCGTCTAAAAAACCTAAGACTGTTTGCAGTTTGAAAAACGGTTCGTCACTAAGAAAAAATGCAGGATGGAGAGGTATATTCTCGCGATATGCAGAAGGGAAATACTTTTTCCTCTCTGTTTCTATTGCAGGGCACTGGATAAGAACATGGAGGACAGTCAGGCTATCGCCGCACCTACTACAGGTAGGAGGATCCCGCCAGTCAAGAGGTAGGAGTGAGTACTGTAAGTGTGTCCTATTCTTAATCGGCATAGAAGTACTTCCTTGTACCGTGCTGCTTTATCACTTCTCCAATTCCGCAATATTGGTTTTATAATGTGTAACTTATTCAATGTTTGTGTATCCCACTCTTCTTGCCAATGATTCCTCACTTTACGGCGCAGAAAGGGCTTTAGTTCTGTGGCAGGAATGGGGATATTTCCATCTGTGGTGCTAAAACTCACTGACGTAGCTTTTTCTTCAGCATCTACGTTGCCTTTTATGCCTTTATGGCCAGGTACACAGCATAGTATAATCGCTTGGCTGCACATATATGCGGAGCATAACAAGCTATACAGCTCATTAAAAACCGAGTTCTTATGCATTCGTAAGCTAATTAGGGCTCTTACTACACTTAATGAGTCTGTGAAGACAATAGCCTTGGCGATATCTGTGAGCCGTATGTGTTGAATAGCCTTAAGAATGGCGTATGCTTCCGCTGTAAAGATACTGGTGTGTGGGTTTAGTGGTCCTGATGTTGAAAGTGAGGGTCCCAGAGCTGCATAAGCAACACCAGCTGGAGACTTCGAAGCATCTGTGTAAAATTCATCACAGGAGTACTTCTCCTTGAGTTCCAGAAAATGCGAATATATGTGTGCCTCCGGGGCTCGTTTCGACATTTCTAAGAAAGAGATGTCGCATTGGATAGTCTGCCACTCCCAAGGCGGTGGAAGCCGTGTAGAAGCCATTAGGACATTGTGTAAAAGAGGGACCCCTGTTTTTTCTGAGAGTGCTTCCAACTGGAGGGACAGAGGAGGCCTAGTGGCTGGGCGGTTACGAAACAGCCTAGCAGTGGACAAGTCGCATATAGTGGAATGACAAGGGTGTTCAACATCTGAGTTAACTTTTAGGGCGTAGGAGAAAGTTAAATATGTCCTTTGGTAGTGCAATGACCATTCGTTTGATTCGACGTAGAGGCTTTGCACAGGGCTAGTCCTAAAGGCGCCTGTAGCAAGGCGGATGCCTAAGTAGTGGACGAAATCTAGCATTTTTAGAGTACTAGGTACTGCAGAATTATAGACTATGGCGCCATAGTCAAGGCGTGTTAATATTAGACTTTTGTACAGCTTTATTAGGCACCTCCTGTCGCATCCCCAAGCTGTACGTGACAACAGCTTCAGAAGATTTATAGTCTTGAGGCACTTTGCCTTAAGATACTTCAGGTGTGGCACAAAAGTTAGCTTACTGTCTAGAAGGATCCCTAAGAATTTGTGTTCATGGCTCACAGATAACCGTTCTCCATTGAGACTGATTACGGGTTCCGCCAGTATCCCTCTTTTATTAGAGAACAGGACACACGTACTTTTTCTCGGATTTAGCCTAAAACCATTTTCGTCCGCCCACTTAGACAATTTATTTATGCAAAGCTGTACATTTCGCTCACAGATACTTAGATTACATGATTTAAAACCTATCTGGATATCATCTACATATACAGAATAAAACATACTACGTGGTATGGCAGTCTGGATGGAGTTCATTTTGACAATAAAGAGAGTGCAGCTCAGCACACCTCCTTGTGGAACACCAGCCTCCTGTGTAAATGGACGAGACAGAACGTTACCGACTCTAACACGGAACGTGCGATTGGAGAGGTAACTCTGAATGATGTGTAGCAAATTGCCTCGAACTCCCATTTCAGACAGATCGCGGAGGATTCCAAAGCGCCAGGTTGTGTCGTATGCCTTCTCCATATCTAAAATACGGACAGGAAAAACTGTTTGTGGACGAAGGCATCGCGGATATTTGTTTCGATGCGGACAAGGTGATCTGTTGTGGATCTACCCTCTCTAAAACCGCACTGTAAGGGATCGAGTATCTTGCTGCTTTCAAGAAAATGGATGAGGCGACGGTTAATCATTTTCTCAAATAATTTGCATATACAACTTGCCAGAGCTATGGGCCTATAATTGTTGGGTGAGGAAGGGTCCTTGCCCTCTTTGAGGATAGGGATTACGATTGCTTCTTTCCAAACAGAAGGAATGTAGCCTCCAGAGAACAATGAATTAAATAGTGACAGTATTGTTTTTTGGGTTTCGGGGTGTAAGTGTCTGATCATCTCATACATTATCCTGTCACTTCCTGGAGCGGACTTGTTGCAACAGTTCAGTGAGGCCTGCAACTCAGCCATTCCAAATGGACGATTGTATACTTCGTTGGATGTGCTTTTCCGATCCAAATTCATATGTTCTGCTAGTCACTGGTATTTTACGAATGTATCTGTGTAGTGAGATGTACTGGAAATGTGCTGGAAATGTGCTCCTAGACAATCTGCCTGATCCTCCAGGGTGTCTCCTTGTGTATTTAATAAAGGTAAAGGATGAGTTTCGCGGCCTTTTATTTTGTTAAACCTGTTCCAGGCTTTTTGTTCGTCTGTATATGAATTGATGCTGCTTATGTAGTTTTTCCAACTTTCCCGTTTAGCGCGGCGGCGTGTTCTTCTCCCTTGCGACTTGATCGCCTTGAAATTGATTAGATCCTCTGTGGTTGGTGAGTTACGGAGGAGATTCCAAGCCTTCTTTTGTTTTTTTCCTGGCTTCCCTACACTCCTCATTCCACCAAGGAATACGTCGTTTCGAGGGCGACCCATTTGTTTGGGGAATGCATACTGATGCAGCATCAATAATGAACGCTGTTATGTATGCTACTGCGTCGTCTAGGCTAAGTTCACAGATATTATTCCAGGGCAGCTGCGTTAGTTCGCGAAACTTCGTCCAGTCGGCTGAATCAACTTTCCATCGAGGAACATGTGCAGGACACTCACTTTGTTTTTTAAGGTTTAGGACGATGGGGAAGGAATCACTGCCATAAGGGTTATTAATGACATCCCACTGGAGATATGGCACAATTGTACTTGATGCTATGCTTAGATCTATCGAAGAAAATGTTTTATGTGTAGAGAAGATGTTGGCTTTTTCTTGTTAAGCAAGCAGGAACTTGAAGTGAATAGAATGTTTTCTATAAGCCGTCCTCTCGCATCACAGCGAGAGTCGCCCCAAAGTGGGCTGTGCGCGTTTAGATCACCGACGACTATATAAGGGTGAGGCAGCTCATCAATAAAGCTTTGAAATGTTGTGCTAGAGAGTTGATAACTTGGGGGGATGTATACGGACGTGATAGTAACTATTTTCTTGAATAGCACTGCTTGGATAGCAACTGCCTGAAGGGGAGTTCGGAGTTGCAGTTGCCGACAAGCAACGCCTCTGTCTACTACTATTGCTACGCCGTTTGACGATGCAACAGCATCATCTCGGTCCTTCCGGAAAATAGCGTATTGCCTAAGAAAGTTTGTTTGCGTAGATTTAAGATGTGTCTCCTGAACACACAGCACCTTTGGATTGTATTTGTGTAAGAGTTCTTTGATATCATCGAGGTTGTGGATCAGACCTCTCACGTTCCAATGTAATATTTGTGTATCCATATTGTTTGTGTTTGTGTGCTGTGTGTCAAAAGATATGAATTAGGTTGGCTCAAGGGACCTTTCCAGACCCCTTGATGCGGGGTATTTCTTTTTTCTTGGCGCGCTCCAGGGAGCAAGGCCGTTCCTTCGGCGTCTGAGACGCCGGCGAAGTTTTTGTTACATCCATCGCCTCGTCAGAGGCGCTGGATGACGCCCGCTCAGCGGGCACTCTCGGGAGTTTTTCGGGCCTGTCTGCACGGGCAGTGGCCCTGGGACCGGCAGGCTCGGAGGTCTGCTGGTCCTTCGTGGTAGGGGGCGGAAGCGCAGTGGCTGCTCCCACCAGGGGGGCTGATGGCGTAACCGTCGTCACACTCCTTGTGACTTGGACGGCCGCCGAAGGATGTAGCGCTGCCCCCCGGCGTGCCACATCGGTGTAGGAAGGACTAGAGTGGTTGTGGAGAGCGAAACGTTTACGTGCCTCTGGAAAAGATACGCTTAGAGTGACTTTCAGTTGTAATATTCGTTTCTCCTTTTTCCACGAGGGGCACGATCGCGAGTAGGCGGGGTGATCTCCTTCACAGTTGGCACAGTGGTTTGGTGAAGTGCAGATGTCAGAAGCGTGTTCAGATGAACTACACTTAGCACAAGTAGCATGTCCTCTGCAGGTTTGAGATCCATGCCCAAAACGCTGACACTTGAAGCATCGACGCGGATTTGGGATGTATGGTCGAACACGTAGCTTGCAGTAGCCGGTTTCTGTTGTTTCAGGCAGGTCGCTCGTTCTGAAAGTAATGATTATGTGTTTGGTCGGTATTTGTTTGTCATCTCGCCTTCATGTGATTCTTTGCACATTTACTACGTTCTGGTCTTGCCATCCTTCTAGTAGTTCGCTTTCACTCAGTTCGAGAAGGTCATCTTCTGAGACGACCCCACGCACTGTGTTGATGGATCTGTGTGGGCTCAATGAGACTGGAATTTCCCCAAATGCTACAAGTTTCGAGAGCTTGTCACATTGTGCTTTGTCGCGAAGTTCGAGAAGAAGATCACCACTTCCCATCTTCGTTACTTTATACGCTGGGCCAATTGCTTCCGTGAGGCATTTTGCTACAACAAATGGTGAGATCATTCTGACTGTTTTGTTATTGTGCTGACTGTGTACAACGTGGTACTTGGGAAAAGATTGCTTTGTTTGCATGAAAAAGGTGAAAGTTTCATCGGTGCGCCCCCTCTTGAGGGAGCGATCAGGTAATGGTGGAAAGTTGCTTGCCATATAGCATCGGAAATTTCGGCGGTGATGGTGGCCACCCACCACCGAGCCCAACAAGGGGACGCTACAAGGTTGGAAGAATACCTGCAGATGCCAGCCATGCATCGCCGCTATAACCTAATATATATATATACCCAAGGCAGGATATATTACACACGGTTAACCCTTGCCGCCAGGAAATACGGAAGTAATAAGAAGTGAAGACAGGAAAGATGGAAAAGTGGGAGAGAAAGACGAAGATTGGAGAGGAGGACAGGAAAAGGCGACTGCCGATTTCCTCCAGGTGGGTCAGCCTGGAGGTGCCGTCTATGTGAAGCAGAGGCCAAAGAGGTGTGTTGCCTGCGCCGGGGGGCCTTAAAGGTATAAAAACCCAGCATCGGCTCAACCGCCAGGATCCCCTTTTCCCCAGACACGGCTAAGCCGCCCACGGCTACACGCGGGAGGGTCCAACCCTCATGTGCTCGGGCACGTGGTGTCGCAACACACCAAACGCCTGCTTGCGCAGACAGCCCCTGCGGGGAGTGTACGTATTTTTAATGATATGCATGAGCGTATCGTAGGCCGTATCAGTATCGTTACGCTAGAATACGGGTGTCCAGTTTACACTTAGAAGTTCGTTTCGAAAGTCATTCATTGTTCTCGGATTTATTTTTTGCATGACGAAAGATTTACGTTGGTTTCGGCTCGCTTTGAGCGTGTTATTTCGTTTACAAAACATGTATATCGGCAAGGGATCACCTTAGTCGGCGGTAATGATACCAGCATCGATATCTGGCATTAGGCTGTTCGTAATAAAGAGGTCGATAAGGGATTCAGACAGGCATGTGACTCGAGTGGGTGTTTCTATCATGTTCGCACAACCAAAAGAATCAAGGAGTAACATCAGGTTGCGGCAAACTGTATTCGATTGCAATAAGTTTATGTTACAGTCACCGCCTCTGTTTATGCACAGTCTATTCTGGTAAGCATAACAGAGTAATTGTTTTAAAAAAACAAGAAATCTTTCACTATTACCATCAGGTGGTCGATACAAAACAGCGAAAACATAGTATTCATATTGTACCGTAAGCGCTTCGTAGTCTGGTGTGGTTTTTGAGAGATCTGCAATCAAGTCACATGAAAGCCTTTCTGACACCACCTGCATCACCCCTCCGGCACGGTGGTTTGGTCTATTTAGAAAGAAGCTTTGGTATGCAGGCATGGAAATGACTTCATCTTCAGAGCTTTCCCATGTCTCACTTATCATTATTATGTCAAACCTGAACGTGAATTTGTTAAGAAATGCTTCTATCTGATCGTGTTTATTACGGGCAGACTGAACATTATTATGCAAAAAGGTAAGAGAGTCGGCGTAACCAGGAGCAACAAGGTTGCGTGGCACGATCCTAGCAAAATGAGATACAAAAAGTCTTCGTTGCTGATCGCCACTAGCAGATTTTAGCTAGGTCTGCCTCGCATGTAACTTTAACACCTCTAGACTATTCCGTTTTTCGCGCGAATGCATTTCCGTCCCTCACCCATACAAAGCGCCATTTCATTTCCTTTTTCTTTGCCACAGTCATGCCAAGCAGTTGCTTTAGTTGAGGGTAAAAATGCTCGATCACGAAGACAGACTGCTTTTTCGACCACAGCATCATGTTTCGACCGACGATTGAAAGACAGTACTATGTTCTTAACAGTATCAGAATTCCGTACAGGAACGCAACGGCACGCATCAATATCTTGCTCAGTTATCGGCACGCCAAGCACTTCCGCGACCTTCTGCAGTACGTTTCCGAGGTTCTCATTCTGCAAGCAAGGAACACCTTTCAAATCAGTGTTCATATTTCTCGAATATTGATCCTCTGTCACTATCTATAGTGAGTTCTGACACCCTTGCTTTTTCAGCTCCTTAACCTGTAGCAGAAGAGGCCCCAGTGCAGCTTTTAGGCCGGCATTTTCCTTTCTAAGTGCTTCACATCCTATTTTCAGAAGTTCATACTGTTCACTAGTAAATTCTACACTTTGCCTGAGCTCTCGAAGTTCCTTACGGAACTCGCGTTTGAGATCCGCAATTTCCCGTTTAAGTTCGTCATTTCCCATTTTGAGCAACAGCAGAAACACACGGCAAACACGCAAAAGTGTGACTACCTCAGACAATAGTTGGCAGCAGGGCAGCAGAGCAGGAAAGCAGAATATAAGCAATACAAAAAAATGATTTCCAACCTGCAGCATAGATGAAACGTACGTGTCGGCTCCTGCTGCTGCCTCTGCTGCCAAATGACGGCGAAGGGCCAGCAATGCTCCTTATAAAGGGCTTCCAGAGCAACCGACGTGAGGTAGATCCACGTGGCTCCCGTAATCCGGCGTAGGCAGTCCAAGCAGGCAGCGATGCAGCCGCTGCGTGCAATTGCACTCAAGGTTACGATGCAACTGCCCGTCGTCTTCTTGGAGGTCGATGAGCGTCTGCAGAAATCTGCAGAATAGACGAAACGTAAGTGTAGGCTCCTGCTGCTTACTCTGATGCCGAAATTCTCAAGCCGGCAGCTACGACGGCGGTTGCTGCGTGACGTGAATGACGTTCTCTTCGTGCCGACCAGTAAGCACGCACACCGCTTTATTCCGACAAGACTACTGCAGCACTCAGCTACTCCAGCAAACGCTAGTGCGCGTGCGTCACTTCTTGCTGCGGGCTGCCGCTCAATGCAAAAGTGCCTGCCTCGCCCCCCTGCTTGCCATAGTAATCGCTCTGGGCTATTCTCTGCGAAGCGACAACTCAAGCTGGCAGCTACGACGGTGGTTGCTGCGTAACGTGAGTGACATTCTCTCGGTTTCGACCAGTAAGCACGCGCGCCGTTTTATTTCGGCAAGACTACTGCAGCACTCAGCTATCCCGGGCAACGCTAATGCGCGTGCGTCGCTACTTGCTGCGGGCTGCCGCTCAACGCAAAAGTGCCTGCCTCGCCCCCCTGGTCGTCATAGTAGTCGCTCTGGGATGTCCTCTGTGAGGCGACAACTCAAACTGACAGTTACGACGCCGGTTGCAGCGGGACGTGGACGACGTCCCCTCCGTGTCGACCAGTAAGCACGCTCCCCGTTTTATTTCGGCAAGACTACTGCAGCACTCAGCTATCCCGGGCAACGCTAATGCGCGTGCGTCGCTACTTGCTGCGGGCTGCCGCTCAACGCAAAAGTGCCTGCCTCGCCCCCTGGTCGTCATAGTAGTCGCTCTGGGATGTTCTCTGTGAGGCGACAACTCAAACTGACAGCTACGACGCCGGTTGCAGCGGGACATGGACGACGTCCCCTCCGTGTCGAGCAGTAAGCACGCGCACCGTTTTATTTCGGCAAGACTACTGGAGCACTCAGCTACCGCGGGCAACGCTAATGCGCGTGCGTCGCTACTTGCTGCGGGCTGCAGCTCAACGCAAAAGTGCCTGCCTCGCCCCCTGGTCGTCATAGTAGTCACTCTGGGATGTTCTCTGTGAGAGACAACTCAAACTGACAGCTACGACGCCGGTTGCAGCGGGACGTGGACGACGTCCCCTCCGTGTCGACCAGTAAGCACGCGCACCGCTTCTTTCGGCAAGACTACTGGAGCCCTCAGCTACCACGGGCAACGCTAATGCGCGTGCGTCGCTACTTGCTGCGGGCTGCCGCTCAACCCAAAAGTTCCTGCCTCGCCCCCTGGTCGACATAGTAGTCGCTCTGGGCTGCTCTCTGCAAGGCGACAACTCAATCTGGCAGCTACGACGGCGGTTGTTGCGGGACGTGGACGACGTCCTCTCCGTGTCGGCCAGTAAGCACGTGCACCGTTTTATTTCGGCAAGACTACTGGAGCCCTCAGCTATCCCGGGCAACGCTAATGCGCCTGCGTCGCTACTTGCTGCGGGCTGCCGCTCAACGCAAAAGTGCCTGCCTCGCCCCCCTGGTCGTCATAGTAGTCGCTCTGGGATGTTCTCTGTGAGGCGACAACTCAAACTGACAGCTACGACGCCGCTTGCAGCGGGACGTGGACGACGTCCCCTCCGTGTCGACCAGTAAGCACGCGCACCGCTTCTTTCGGCAAGACTACTTGAGCCCTCAGCTACCACGGGCAACGCTAATGCGCGTGCGTCGCTACTTGCTGCGGGCTGCCGCTCAACCCAAAAGTTCCTGCCTCGCCCCCTGGTCGTCATAGAAGTCGCTCAGGGTTGTTCTCTGCGAGGCGACAACTCAATCTGGCAGCTACGACGGCGGTTGCTGCGGGACGTGGACGACGTCCTCTCCGTGTCGACCAGTGAGCACGCACACCGTTTTATTTCGGCAATACTACTGGAGCCCTCAGGTACCGCGGGCAACGCAAGTGCGCGTGCGTCGCTACTTGCTGCGGGCTGCCGCTCAACGCAAAAGTATCCTAACTCACCCCCCTGGTCGTCATAGAAGTCGCTCAGGGTTGTTCTCTGCGAGGCGACAACTCAATCTGGCAGCTACGACGGCGGTTGCTGCGGGACGTGGACGACGTCCTCTCCGTGTCGACCAGTGAGCACGCACACCGTTTTATTTCGGCAATACTACTGGAGCCCTCAGGTACCGCGGGCAACGCAAGTGCGCGTGCGTCGCTACTTGCTGCGGGCTGCCGCTCAACGCAAAAGTATCCTAACTCACCCCCCTGGTCTTCATAGTAGTCGCTCTGGGCTCCTCTCTGTGAGGCGACAACTCAATCTGGCAGCTACGACGGCGGTTGCTGCGGCACATGGACGACGTCCTCGCCGTGTCGACCAGTAAGTACACGCAACGCTTTATCTCGGCAAGGGTACTGGAGCCCTCAGCTACCGCGGGCAACGCTAGTGCGCATGCGTCGCTACTTGCTGCCGGCTTCCACTCAACGCAAACGCACCTACCTGGCCTCCCTGGTCGTCATAGAAGTCGCTCAGTGTTGTTCTCTGCGAGGCGACAACTCAATCTGGCAGCTACGACGGCGGTTGCTGCGGGACGTGGACGACGTCCTCTCCGTGTCGACCAGTGAGCACGCACACCGTTTTATTTCGGCAAGACTACTCGAGCCCTCAGGTACCGCGGGCAACGCAAGTGCGCGTGCGTCGCTACTTGCTGCGGGCTGCCGCTCAACGCAAAAGTGCCTAACTCACCCCCCTGGTCTTCATAGTTGTCGCTCTGGGCTGCTGTCTGTGAGGCGACAACTCAATCTGGCAGCTACGACGGCGGTTGCTGCGGCACATGGACGACGTCCTCGCCGTGTCGACCAGTAAGTACACGCAACGCTTTATCTCGGCAAGGCTACTGGAGCCCTCAGCTACCGCGGGCAACGCTAGTGCGCATGCGTCACTACTTGCTGCCGGCTTCCACTCAACGCAAACGCACCTACCTGGCCTCCCTGGTCGTCATAGAAGTCGCTCAGGGTTGTTCTCTGCGAGGCGACAACTCAATCTGGCAGCTACGACGGCGGTTGCTGCGGGACGTGGACGACGTCCTCTCCGTGTCGACCAGTGAGCACGCGCACCGTTTTATTTCGGCAAGACTACTGGAGCCCTCAGCTACCACGGGCAACGCTAATGCGCGTGCGTCGCTACTTGCTGCGGGCTGCCGCTCAACGCAAAAGTGCCTGCCTCGCCCCCCTGGTACTCACAGTAGTCGCTCTGGGCTGCTCTCTTCGAGGCGACAACTCAATCTGGCAGCTACGACGGCGGTTGTTGCGGGACGTCGATGACGTCCTCTCCGTGTCGACCAGTAAGCACGCACACCGTTTTATTTCGGCAGGACTGCTGGAGCCCTCAGCTACCGCGGGCAACGCTAGCGCCCTTGCGTCGCTACTTGCCGCGGGCTGCCACTTAACGTAAAAGTGACTGCCTCGGCCCCCTGGTCGTCGTAGTAGTCGCTCTGGGCTGCTCTCTGTGAGGCGACAACTCAATCTGGCAGCTACGACGGCGGTTGCTACGGCACATGGACGACGTCCTCGCCATGTCGACCAGTAAGTACACGCAACGCTTTATCTCGGCAAGGCTACTGGAGCCCTCAGCTACCGCGGGCAACGCTAGTGCGCATGCGTCGCTACTTGCTGCCGGCTTCCACTCAACGCAAACGCACCTACCTGGCCTCCCTGGTCGTCATAGAAGTCGCTCAGGGTTGTTCTCTGCGAGGCGACAACTCAATCTGGCAGCTACGACGGCGGTTGCTGCGGGACGTGGACGACGTCCTCTCCGTGTCGACCAGTGAGCACGCGCACCGTTTTATTTCGGCAAGACTACTGGAGCCCTCAGGTACCGCGGGCAACGCAAGTGCGCGTGCGTCGCTAGTTGCTGCGGGCTGCCGCTCAACGCAAAAGTGCCTAACTCACCACCCTGGTCTTCATAGTAGTCGCTCTGGGCTGCTCTCTGTGAGGCGACAACTCAATCTGGCAGCTGCGACGGCGGTTGCTGCGGGACGTGGACGACGTCCTCTCCGTGTCGACCAGTAAGAACGTGCAACGTTTTATTTCGGCATGACTACTGGAGCCCTCAGCTACCGCGGGCAACGCAAGTGCGCGTGCGTCACTACTTGCTGCGGGCTGCCGCTCAAAGCAAAAGTGCCTGCCTCGGGCCCCCTGCTCATTATAGTCGTCGCAATAGGCATTTCTTTGCGCGGCGACAACTCAAGCTGGCAGCAGGCTAGTGCAAAACACGCCGCAGTGATGTATTTTGCATTGCATATCACCTTGATAAAGTGCAGGATTACACAAAGTAGTGTTTACCGCTACTGGAACAGAACACTACCATATTGCCTTTATTTGTCAAGGTATTTTTAAAGGACCAGACGAATTTTCAAAATTGTCATCAGGCACCCTCACGATTTGGGCTCTTCATAATGACTGTGTTATATGGACAGAATTTACTGAATATAACTATGAACGATGATGAACTGCTCAGAAAAACTGGTACGAAGACAGCTAAGGTACTTATTGTATATAAACCAATATAAGTGTAGTAGCTGTCAGGGAATGTAACGTGCAAAATATTGAACTATCGCCTTGATGTGAAGAAAAAACTGAACCTCAGTGGTGCTTACTCTGATGAATTGGCTTTGCCAGTGTGTCTATCTGTGGCAAGTTAAACTTAAATTAATGAAATACACACTGGATAAACGTCTGTAACGGGCGTTCTCACAATCGATGGCGTCAGAAACAAGCCACATTGAAAAGAAGCGCTGGTGTACCAGGACAGTCATTCAAGACCTAAAACCCCGTAATTCACCACATACTAAAGTGTCAGGGCATTTAGCTAGGGATAGAGTTGAAATTAATCTCCTTTGATTGAATTAAATTCGGAATGACCTCTTAGATTTCGGTAGGCTCCACTAAGGCAAAATATATTTATAAAAATAAGCTTTTGTGACGCTGCACACAGCATAAATACATATGACTGAGATAGTTTGCAAATCAACTGCACCATCCAATGGTTGCTCGTGCTTCACAGAAAAAAAAAAACATGGGAAGCCGCCTAGCAAGGACATTCCCCCGAACTGTTGCTATCTACCTGGCCTCATTCTCAAGTTTTTTCTCCCATTGTGAGGCAGCGCAACTGTAAGCCTGTGTAGGCGACATTTTTTGATTACAGCGCTTCCTGTATTGTCGAGCGCCCACGAACAAAATTGACTATCATGTCATGAGCTCTTCCTCTACTTAATCTGCTACATCGAGGTGCATATTGATAGCTTCGCTTGCGCAATTAGCAGTAAAGATATGCCACCGATCAATACTGCTGCTAAGGATAGTAAATATATGTTTCACATACAGACATTCAGCATGCATGACAGCCAGAACAGCAGTGCAATTAAAATAACAAGTGGGACTGCTGGGAAGCACAGAAGTGAATAGGAATGTTGGAAGAGCATTTGAGAAAGTAAAAAGGTGCTCTAAATTGGAAAAATTATCACTTACACTGTTGCAACAACATTATCACATTAAGAATTACAGATCACCTGTGAAGGACGTAAAACCTTACAACTCGTGGAAAACTTCCATCAACTATTTTATAGAGCATAGATAGATCCTATATTTTCTTACATTGCCTACAGCCCCTTCAGTCTTCAATCTTTGCAAATTTTGGAAGAACTGAAATTTTATCAAAATATGGCGCGGGAGATACTGCAAGAACTTTAAATCATGCGGCGAATATTTAGGCCACTTCAGTATCATCATGTTTATTAAAAAGAACAGTTTTTCGATGGCACTTAGTGACGAAAAGTTGCGCCTCTTCACAAAAACAACTTAAAGTACAGTGCTCACAAAAAATAGTGGATCTATCTGGACAATTTACTTTGGAAAGAAATTCATAATAACTTCATTGATGTGCTTTAACACATTCACATTCTCGTCAAGTGTAGTGAATTCTTTCTGGAAACTATGCTATTCTGTACTGCTTGGCAAAATGAGTGATTCATGGAAAATCTTTCTTAGGAAGTGGTCACACCTCCACCATTTACAATGTTTGCACTTCCTTCTTTGTGATTTCCGCTTGCAAATAGAAAAAAATGGGTGGCATTGACTTATGTGGAGACTGACTCAAGAGTATACGAGAAATTGGCCCATTGTGTTTAGATAAAACCAGCTCAAATGGTCTCACTACCACACGTTGACACGTGTAATAACACCTCCACTCATATGCATTTGAATTCCAGAGAACACACCTGCATTTGCACATGTGCAGCGTTGGTCAGAATGCCCTCCAATATTTTGGAACATCCATTAGTGCAGGCGAAAGCTGCTTTTGGAGGAGCTGCTCCTCTGTTTGGAGCAGGTGTAGGGTTTGTAAAAAAGAACACACAGAGAAACAAAATTTAGTTTCCCGACCCATTCGTATGACATTAGTCCTTTCCTTGCAACAACTGGGAATAGAACGTGTACATAGTGTATAGTCCTTTAGAGGGCGATAAATAATATAGATTCAATACAATATAACTTCTACGAGCGAGTACATTTTCTCGCTCATGTAAAATATATTGGCACGTGCTAGTTACGCTACAAGGCGAGGCTGAAAAAGTGTGCGTGGTAGCTGCTGCAGAGACGAACAGTATACGGTCGTTCGCTTGGAACTGACTGCTTGCCTTTTCTTCTCGCGAAAAATTGGTGGAGGCACCGGGTACGCATCCACTGTATGCCTACTGCTCCTAAACCAGAAGCTACCGACACCAGTACTTCGGTGATGGCAGAAATCCATCGAAGCATCCATCGTCTCCCGGATTTTCCACCGCAATACAGTTCCTTGGCAAGCTCCGTGAGGAAGATGTCAGAATATACAATGGTGGCCGGGGCGAGCTTCAGCTACACAATTGCATTTGGTAGCGGCAGCAGTGCGACGCCCCTTGGATGGACAGCGCTTGACAAATCTCTCCTGTTTTGCAAGTTGATTGCTGTCACCTGGCTGTGATTGCGGCTGCTGCTTGGAAAGCATAAAGACTTCATCTTCTTTAGGTCTTCACACCTGATGTGTAATGTTCTGCACTAC
Source organism: Dermacentor andersoni (assembly GCF_023375885.2). Classification (NCBI taxonomy): domain Eukaryota; kingdom Metazoa; phylum Arthropoda; class Arachnida; order Ixodida; family Ixodidae; genus Dermacentor; species Dermacentor andersoni. The sequence goes on along the minus strand of NW_027314752.1, from coordinate 7,419,329 downwards.
AGCCGCTACAGTCACGGATGGAAACCAATCTCTGGGACAGCAACCCCCGCTGGTATCACCGCATTGCTCCGCATGGGCTGCTCTACTGATACTGGCCGAGATATCTGACATCAGCCACCCCAGAATTTATCACGGTGGCTGGTGCGAGCTTGAGTTATACAGACGCATTTGGCAGCGGCAGTAGTGCGACGCCCCTTGGATGGACAGCGCTTCACAAATCACTCATGTTTTGCAGGTTAGTGCTTTATTTCGCTGCTCTAATTTGCTTAAGTACTGCTGCTGCTGCCAAATTGCAAAAGTGTTTCTGCGTTGTCCTTTTCTTTAGTTTCTTAGATAGACATGGCTAATGATAGGGATGAATGCCGTGAATATTCTGAAGGTGATCCGGAATGGCCGCGAGAACTTATAAGAAGAAGAAAGCGGATGGCATTCTGCCTGAAGGGGAATACAAAACATGCTCGCAAGCTATTCTGCGCGTTGGCGTCACTTCTGTCCGTAATCCAGCACCCAATGAGCAGGATATAGCAAGTGAGATGTCAGCCATTAACAAAAAACTAAAAGCATTGCTGCCTCTGACAGCAAAAGCCGAATCTTTTCTGGAACTGAAAAAAATGCAGTAATAGGTGTACAAAAGTCAATGCAACATACGTCAGATAAATATGACGAAGTTCTGAAAAAGCCGTCAGATCACGACAGGAAAATCACAGGAATTAAAGATCGCATGGAGCATATAGACATTCTGCGGCACGCAGCGAAGTTGAAGAAATAAAAGATCAAATAAATGATTTAGAGCAATATGGAAGAAGGCTCAATCTAGAAATCCATGAATTCGCCTACGAAGCGAAACAGGATATTCAGTCTAAGCTAAACAGTATCGCTGAGCACCTTGGTTTGGCCCCACTGACTGATGATGTGGAAGCTATTCACCGCTTGCCCACCAAAGGTGATCGAAAGCCACCAACCGTAGTGCGATTTCTCTCGCGTAAAACAAAGGCAAAGTGGCAAGAAAAGGCTAAGCAGTTGACAGACAGTAAAGCAGATGTGCGTTTCTATGACAGCTTGACACTTCGCAATAAGCATTTGCTCTGGCTGGTACGTATCACCGCTAAGGAGCAGGGCTACGAATACACGTAGCCGAGAGACGGAAATATTATGGCTCATAAGGTAAGCGGGGAAGCAGCAATGCATATCAGAAATAATTCTGACCTTGAAAAATTTAAGCGCAGAGCCCCCTCATCACATAACTTTCTATATGAAATGAAAATGCAGGCAGAAACTAGGTTTTCGAGCAATGCATCAGAATCATCCCTACGTTTCAAATGCAAATAAATATGGACAGGGAATGCAACCCGCATACCTATGTATACCACAGTGTTGAACAATTTATAAAAACTGTAGCATATCCTTTTTGTGAGCAGAGCAATAAATTCTCAATATTCTGACTGAATACAAGAAGTTAAATTAATAAAGCTGATGATATTAGTCTTTCTTAGCACCTTAGACTACAAATTTGTTGTTCTGTCGTTTACAGAGATGTACTTCACGGATTGTTCCGACGCTGTATCACTAGATGGCTATTCCAACGTATCACATTGCAGAAAAAATTGTAAAGGAGAAGGTATATCACTTTACTTTCGTTATGGTATAGCATATACTTATCTTGAAGAGTTCTTTACGGTACACGTTGACTATGAAGTTTTGGTTGTTAAATCAAATGGTACAATTGTAGTTTTAATTTACAGGCATCCCTCCGGAAAGATCAGTAACTTTTTGTCGTATTTACGAGATACACTCCAGTGCGTTGCCAACACTAACAACAAGCTTCTTGTAGTCGGTGATTTGAACATTGACGTTAAATAAGGTAGTGTGGCATCCACAGACCTATCTGATATTTTGTCAAGTTATAATTGTGCGATTTATTACGGCATTGACAAGAATAACTGAACATAGGGAAACTAGTATTGACTTGTTTTTTACGGATTTTCAATGCTCTGATGTTATTTCTGGTGTACTGGCTTCTGATCTCAGTGACCATCTTCCATTTCTTGCTACCCTACCTATTCATAAATATTAGTTAAATATTTCAACACAGCATTCTTGTTACAGAAAATTTAATGAGAAAAGATTGATCCATTTTTATAGCTACGGTCGAGAAAGCCCTGGATAAATATAGAACTATACAAAAGAATTGTTCACAAAAACAAACTTTTCGCCAAGTTTTCACAAAGTAGAGAGTTACACTGACTTCATACTTTCAAAATAACAAGAAATAAACTATGATCTGATTTGAAGAGAGCTAAGCAAGAATATTATTGCAAGATGTTCTTCGATAAACCTACCCCGGATTAATTATGGAAAGTATTAAATAAATTGCGTTCGAAAGCCAATCCATCAATACCAAACGAGATCAAGAGCGACGGAAAGGTTTATAGCGGTGCCTCTTTATCAAATAAATTTAATGATTACTTTCTAACAGTACGTGCTAATAACAATGTCAGCTCTACCGGTCCAGACCCTACTCACTATCTGCTTAGTTGTTCGACAAGTTCACTCTATCTCGAGCCTGTGACGCCACTCCTGTAATGGCTCTTCATGGGCTGACAGTAATATTAAATATATATATAAAAAAAATATTAGATACAGAAGTACGTATCACAACTAAAAAATTGTTCTTCCACTGAAACTGATGATAATAAAGTGGAAGCAGCGAAAACTATAACTAATGTAGTTGCACCCATCCTGGTGTACATACGTAACCTAATGTTAGAAAAAGGCATAAATACTTTACAAGAAAGAGCTATGGATCTGTTACTGAGGTCATAACACACAACTTAGACCTACTGTAGTCTTAACATGGCAGATTATTTACAACATTGCTAGATAGCGGTGGTTTAACTATTTATTGATTTTTGTGTGCTCTCTTTCCTGTTTCTTTTCACAGCTGTAATGTAAAAAAAATATTATGTCGAAACATTTCTGTACTGTACAGAGTTGTGGATGATCTTTTATTGTGTGATTTTAATGTTAGTTTAGAAGGAAGCTTGTTGTCATCTCAAATTCACTATTTGTCCCCACGAGGAGGATAGGCCTCGTCAGGCATATACAGCCTTTAGCCTCCCTCCTGATGGCGATGTATGTTTGGATGCTGTATGATATTGCAAGAGAGAGAATAAACTTTAAAAATACCGTAAGCAAAACCCAGGGGATCCCAGATGCTGCTGTGTCATGCATTGTCAACGCGCCTTGCACGCCTAATCAATTCCATGGCGACGCTTTTGAGCACGTTGAAGACTGGCTGGACCATTTCGACCGGGTGGCCGCCTTTAACGACTGGGACGATCGCCGTAAGATGAAGAACGTGTGCTTTTTCCTTTTAGACGCGGTAAGACTATGATACGAGAACCAGGAAGCCTCATTTACCAGCTGGCAGGAATTTTACCAACTGCTTCGCGACGCCTTTAGCACTCCCGAAAGGAAAGAAAAAGCCGAACAGGCACTAACTTTGAGGTTCCAAATGCAGAACGAAACCGTTGGCCGACCTACTAATGCCAGAAAACAAGAAGCTGCGTCTGTTAATGCGAGGCTTAAAATAACAGCTTTTCTCGAGCTTCGTGCGCAATCCTCCTACAACAGTGTCTAAGTTCGTGAGGCAACAGCCATGGAGCGTACGCTTCAACTGCGGCTCTCGCAGTATGAACGCCACAGCACCATGACTGATGTATGACCTCTCGTACCAGCAAATGATGACAGGGAGTCCCTTGACGAACTAATATGGCATATTGTTCGAGAACTACAGAAATGTTATGCATCGGCTCCGGTGCCTCCGAGTGCCGCGGCTTTTACGGACGTCATGCGGGAGGAAATCAGCAAAGTGGTTCATCCATCACCATGAACATGTACCCAGACCCCCCCAGTTCTTGTACGCAGACTCTCTTCGTGTTTGTACGCCGTCGATGGGCCGTTTGTCGCAGCCGTCTGCTGGGATTCCTCGACGCTTCCCAAGTCCAATCCACCGCACGAGTCTGCAAGAAGCTTATCATCCTGGTCCACGCAAGTGTACCGTGAGGTGTGCTCCCGAGAACAGTCCGTTGTGCTCCCACTGTGGAAGGCTGGTCACATGTATTGCCACTGCCAATAACGATGCATTGCCCGAGTGTTCTCGGCTGGTTACACTGAGCATGGATTTCCTCCAGGAATATGGGGTGATCATTAACGTGCGTGACTTGTTCATTTCTTTTTCTATGTTTAATCAGATTCGAGTATGAAGGATGAACAACACTGCGCTGCTTTACGCGTGGTCAACGACTGCGTGACGGTACCGATATTCGTTCTCGTTGAATGCCCCCAAGACCAACTAGGAATAGGCATCGCCGAAAGTAACCTCACCATTGTGTTGGATCGAGAAGTCGGCGTCGCATGAGGTCTCGCAGAGCTCCAGTATAGACAACCACAATCCTAGTTACCAACTTCAGTGGCGAATACAAGCAATTTTGTAACGGCTGCCAATTCCAACGCCTATGCGCCTGCAACGGCAATCTCGATTCCGTAACCCACCGATGTGGACTATACCAGTGACATCAACGTCAATCCATAGCTAGACCAATCCGAAAAGGAGAGGTTACTCACTCTGATATCGTCATTTAGCGACTGTTTCGCCACCACGTCGAAGGTCAAAGACTCCTTCAACCAAACACAGAATCATCACTGAGCCGACCGTCCAACCTGTTCGCCAAACGCTTATCACGTGTCGCAGGGAGAACATGACGCTATTCGTCATCAAGTTAAACAAATGCTAGACGATGATGTCATTCAACCACAAAGAAGTCCTTGGGCTCCACCTGTTGCATTAGTTAAGAAGACGGTTCACTACGGTTCTGTGTCGATTATCGAAAATTGAGCAAAATCAGGAAAGAAAGGACGGTTACCGACTTCCTCGGATTAACAACTCTTTGGGATGCTTACGACATGCCCGTTACTTTTTTTCAATGGATGTACGCAGTGGGTACAGGCAGATTGAAGTTGACTAACAGGACTAGGAATAAAGGGCGTTTATAGTCCTGAATCCGATGGTCTCTATCAATGTAAGGTATTCCCTTTTGAACTGTGTTCCTCTCCGGCCACATTTCAACACATGATGGACACAGCTTTATCTGACCTTAAGTTCCACTCGTGTCTACTATACTTAGATGATGTTGTTTTTTCCACCACGTTCGTACAACACATGCAGCAGCTTGAGGCGGTTCTTCAAGCCATGCGCACCGCCGGCCTGTCTCTGAAGCCCGAAAAATGTTACTTTGGCTATGAGGAGCTTCAATTTCTTGGTCATATTGTCATCGGCACCGGTCTGCGCCTTGGCCCTGACGTAGCTACGGCAGTTGCTCTGTTCCCGATACCGAAAACAAAGCACAATGCGCGCCGATAATTTGGGCTTTGTGCGTAGTACCGCCATTCTATGCATAATATTTGTGAGATTGCCGAACATTTGCAATGACTCATCAAGAACGACGTCACATTGTTTGGGGCCGGGAACAATGCGACCCCTTTCCACGACCTCCAGCGACGTCTACAGGCACCACCGATCCCTTCTCACTTTGACACCGAGGTCGACACACAAGTGCATACTGATGCTAGTAACGTTTGTCTCGGAGCAACACTCGTACAGTTTCAAGCTGGTGTTTAACGCATTACTGCGTTTGCCTGCCGAACATAGTCTGCTGCTGAAAAAAACTGCTTTAATAATTGAAAAGGAATGTCTGGCAGTCGTATGGGCTATCCAGAAGTTTCGGCCATACTTCCGCGGACGCCCGTTCCATGTCTTGAGCGACCACCACTTTCTCTGATGGCTGGCGAATCTCAAGGATCTTTCACGCCGTCTCGCAGGATAGAGCCTTCTGTTGCAGGAATTTGATGTGACAATCGTCTGTAAGGCTGGCCAGAAATCCACGGACGCCGACTGTCTCTCCTACGCCCCCGTTGAACTCGCACCCCTAGATATTGACGACGCTGGTTTTCATTGTACTCTTCCGACTTTAAACCTAGCTCAATAGCAACACCAAGACACCGACCTCCAGCCCTTGATTTATTACCTTGAAGGAAGCCGCACACAACTTCCGCGGCAGTTCGCGCCTCATTTGTCCTCTTGCTACCTACGCAGCGACGTCCTATACAAGCGGAACTTTCACCCTACAGCAACCGTTTTCGTGCTCCTTATTCCCGCTCCTCTCCGTGACGACGTTCTAAGTGCATGCAAGGACGAACCGACGTCGGGACATCTTGGATTCACGCGCACTCTGGCAAGGAATACGCAGAAGTACTACTGATGAAATCTCACAAAAACTGTGAAGCAGTACGTCAGAAGTTGTCGAGATTGCCAACGTTGCAAAATTCCACTACAGAAAATAGCTGGTCTCCGTCAGCCTGTACGACCTCCTTTCTGACTTTTTGAACAAGTGGGGATGCATTTACTTGGGCCCTTTTTAAAGTCTTCGGTTGATAACCGCTGGATCGTTCTCGCCACCCATTACCTCGATACTGCGAAACCCAAGCCGTTCCGCGAGCTGCTGCTTCAGATGTAGCCAACTTCTTTGTCAAAAATACCGTCTTTCTACATGGTGCTCCCGCTGTCGTCATCACCGACCGCGGTATGGGCTTCAACACTCAGTTAGTCCGGGATATTCTGGAGCTGAGTGAAACAGTGGGCATCATTAAGGAGTGCGCAATGGCAGTCGGTGGTAACACCGTTAGGCAGGATACCAGCAAACTATCGCAGGAGGCGAAAGATGTGATCAAGAAACGCCAATGTATGAAAGCTTCTGACTCTACAGCTAGAATAGAACTGGCAGAACTTTCGAAGTTAATCAACAAGCGTAAGACAGCTGGCATAAAGAAGTATAATATGGATAGAATTGAACATGCTCTCAGGAATGGAGGAAGACTAAAAACAGTGAAGACGAAACTAGGAATTGGCAAGAATCAGATGTATGCATTAAGAGACAAAGCCGCAATATCATTTCTAATATGGATGAGATAGTTCAAGTGGCTGAGGAGTTCTATAGAGATTTATACAGTACAAGTGGCACCCATGATAATGAAAGAGAAAATAGCCTAGAGCAATTCGAAATCTCAAAGGTAACGCCGGAAGAAGTAAAGAAAGCCTTGGGAGATATGCAAAGGGGGAAGGCAGCTGGGGAGGATCAGGTAACAGCAGATTTGTTGAAGGATGGTGGACAGATTGCTCTAGAGAAACTGGCCACCCTGTATACGTAATGCCTCATGACATCGAGCGTACCGGAATCTTGGAAGAATGCTAGCATAATCCTAATCCATAAAAAAGGGGACGCCAAAGACTTGAAAAATTATAGACCGATCAGCTTACTGTCCGTTGCCTACAAACTATCGGGTAATCGCAAATAGAATCAAGAACACCTTAGATTTCTGTCAAGCAAAGGACCAGGCAGGATTTCATAAAGGCTACTCAACAATAGATCATATTCACACTATCAATCAGGTGATAGAGAAATGTGCGGAATATAACCAACCCTTATATATAGCTTTCATTGATTACGAGAAAGCGTTTGATTCTCTCGAAACCTCAGCAGTCATGGAGGCATTACGGAATCAGGGTGTAGACGAGCCGTATGTAAAAATATTGAAAGAGATATGTAGCGGCTCCACAGCCACCGTAGTCATCCATAAAGCAAGCAACAAAATCCCAATAAAGAAAGGCGTCAGGCAGGGGGATACGATCTCTCCAATGCTATTCACAGCGCGTTTACAGGAGGTATTCAGAGACCTGGATTGGGAAGAACTTGGGATAAAAGTTAATGGAGAATACCTTAGTAACTTGCGATTCGCTGATGATATTGCCTTGCTTAGTAACTCAGGTGACCAATTGCAATGCATGCTCACTGACCTGCAGAGGCAAAGCAGAAGAGTGGGTCTAAAAATTAATCTGCAGAAAACTAAAGTAATGTTTAACAGTCTCGGAAGAGAACAGCAATTTACAATAGGCAGTGAGACACTGGAAGTCGTTAGGGAATACATCTACTTAGGGCAGGTAGTGACGGCAGATCCGGATCATGAGACGGAAATAATCAGAAGAATAAGAATGGGCTGGGGCGCGTTTCGCAGGCATTCTCAGATCATGAACAGCAGGTTGCCATTATCCCTCAAGAGAAAAGTATATAATAGCTGTGTCTTACCAGTACTCACCTACGGGGCAGAAACCTGGAGGCTTGCGAAAAGGGTTCTACTCCAATAGACGACGACGCAACGAGCTATGGAAAGAAGAATTATAGGTGTTACGTTAAGGGATAAGAAAAGAGCAGATTGGGTGAGGGAACAAACGCGGATTAATGACATCTTAGTTGAAATCAAGAAAAGGAAATGGGCGTGGGCAGGACATGTAATGAGGAGGGAATATAGCCGATGGTCATTAAGGGTTACCGACTGGATCCCAAGGGAAGGGAAGAGTAGCAGGGGGCGGCGGAAAGTTAGGTGGGCGGATGAGATTAAGAAGTTTGCAGTGACAACATTGCCACAATTAGTACATGACAGTGGTAGTTGGAGAAGTGTTGGAGAGGCCTTTGCCCTGCAGTGGGCGTAACCAGGATGATGATGATGATGATGATGATGATGATGATGATGATGATGATAATGATGATGAGCGATACAACGCACCGTATGGCAACTGCGTAGTAGCCGCAGACTAACGGCTGAACTGAGCGTCTGAACAAAACGATTGCGGATATGCTTTCTACGTATGTCGCCACGGATCATAAAAATTGGGACAAACCACTCCGGTATGTCACATTTGCGTATAATATTGCGCATCAAGAGAGCACCGGGTTTCCTGCTTTTCGTCAGGTCTACGGACGTGACGTCACCACTATGCTCGACGTGATGCTCCTACGAACTTCGTCTCAACCTATCACACTGGATAGAGACACCTTTGTTCAGCGTGCCGAAGCAGCGCGGCACCTTGCACGGAAAAGAATTCTATCATGACAAAGTCAAGATGCTCGTCGATACAACATAGGCATCGAGACGTGACATACAACCCGGGAGATCTCGTATGGGTTTGGACCTCTATGCTTCAACGAGGCCGCCCAGAATATTATTGCGCCAATACATTGGACCCGAAATTGTTTTGCATTGTCTAAGTAATAACTACGAAGCTATTCCATCCGAAACTTCGCGCCACTAACGTAGACCATGTTCCTCTGACATTGCTCACGTTACCAGGATGAAGTCATAACGCTCACGTTGAATCTCATCTACAAACTTTGTGGTTCGGCCCCTATCTTCACCTCCGTTGTATTTCTCATTTCTTTTATTTCCTCCTCGTGGCATTTTAACAAATCCCCAACTTTTCCTATAGGTGTGGGCGGGGCTAACTTTTGTCTAGTTGCATGGAGAAGTAATCTCTCTTGTTTGTTTTTTTGAGGGAGGGGTAATGCAGGTGCTAGGTACGCTAGAAGGTAAGGATGAAGAAGTGTGCGTGCTAGCTTCTGCAGAAACGAACAGTAAATGGCCGTTCGCGTGGAACTGAGTGCTTGCTTTTTCCTCTTGCGACAATAGTAGTACTACTTCTTTGCGCAATAAAGAACAATGTGAAAGGTACGATATCAAGGCGTATTGCTAAGCAGTCCACATTGACCGTAAGAACACTTGCATGTAAAGTATCCTAAACAACAGTTGTAAACTAAATAAAAGTAAAATAAATACTCATAGTTGGAACAAGTAAAACAAAATATGGGCGCAACTGTCATCTTTGCCTTACGTGTCTGGTAGTGGCATTCGCACCTCGGCGTTGGTGCGCTCTGGTGTATTCCTTGGTTAACGAGCAAACGAACGTCTTTCCCCTACCAAGCATGAAGGGGCAACTGATGACGTAATCTAGTGCTTGCTTTTACACGCATAAAAAGGAGTGGTGGGCGAAGCGCCAAGCGCGACTTACGCGCCCCTGCCACGCTGACGCCAGAGTATGTAAGGAGCCCGCACAACAGCTGCGCACGAGCGCATGCAAAGGGAGCGGCGGAGAATGGGTAGGGGAAGAGGAGTATCTGATGCCAGCTCTTCAACCCGCAAGACAGGTGCTCACTCTACGTGGGACTGACCTTGCTCCCCATTGTTACTAGTAACTGGCCCAATAATTGCTGTGCCCCCTTTCTGTTTGTGAAGTCACTCACATCATTTCCAGTTGTGCTTGACGCAGCATATTTGGCCCAACTTGTATTAACGTGACTGGTATTTAAACTATAATATTCTGTCATTGGGCTTGCGGAACATAGTTATTTCTAATTATTTTCGAGTAATTCATGTCACTTTGCTCAATTTGTAACTAAAATTATGCTCTGATATCATACCTATTGTCAACATTAAGTAGAATCATAGATTTCATAGTTTTCATTTTCAAAGGTTTGTCTCGAGTTTCCAGTTTTTCTTAACTTCGCACAAACCAGAAGTCACTGATTAATAAACAAGAGTGTCACTCGCTGGCCGTGCCACTAAAACATCATATTGTTACGCGAACGAAGGACTAAGATTGGAGATTATTTACAAACCATATTTACAAAGGGCGACTGCACCGCTGGCCAGTTCAGCCAACAGCTCTAGAGCCAGAGAGCATTCGTCGTCTTCGTCTGGGCGCCCGCGTGCATCAGAGGATCTGTTCATACGTGCGGGAGACGGCTTGGTCACCTGTCGTTGGTAAATCGTGATGTTCTTGGAGAACAGCTGACCGGAGGTGCTTAGGAATGACGAGGAGTAGGGTAGGACCGTTGGGGCGTACATTGTGGCGGTATATTACACCATCCCGGAGAACAAACAGGTGAAGGAACGAATCAGAAGGCGTATACTCCAAGCCATCAATGATGGCGCCCAAAGTGGTATGATCGCCTTGCTCGTCGGTAACCTGTAGCAGCTGAGAAACGGACAAAACACAAGATTAGATATCGGGGTCAGGGTCGGCGAGTGGTTCATCCACTGGATAACGCGATCAACAGTCTGCGTCTTGATGTAATCGGCCCGAATTGTACACTACTGCATAGGAGTACTCTTGCAGTTGCAGAGCCCAGCGACCAAGCCGACCGGTAGGATCCTTGAGTGAGGAAAGCCAGCAGAGCGGAGAAGTGCGTGCCATACAAGTACGGGCGGAATTTGGAAACTGCCCGGACGAGAGCCAGGCATTCACGATCTGTAATCAAATCGTTGCGCTCCGCTGCTGTAAGGAGGCGGGTAGCGCATGCGACAACGCGAGATTGACCCTGTTGGCGCTGGGCTAAGACAGCTCTGATACCATGACCACTGGCACCAGTACGTACTTCTGTAGGAGAGGACGGGTCAAAGCGGGCCAGTATAGGTGGCGTGGTGAGAATGTTGGTGAGGTGGGTACACGCGACAGTTTTAGCGGGGTGCCACCGTGGAGGCAGTCAAAGGCGTCGTCAATGCCTTGACCTTACCGCTTCACCACCCTTAAATGAAGCGCGTCGCACGTATTGTTCGCCGCGAATTCGAGGCTACAAGTACTGCACCGTTTCACTCACGCCCACTCGAGCCCACCATTGACCAACCAGCCCCAGCGATGTCTCTCATCCTGGCAGTTGTACGGCAAGAATGTGGAAACGTAGGTTTTTCTCTGCCTGCTTCGTCCTTCTCCAGAAGATCAGTAAGAGGTTGGGCAATCGCTGCGAAACCTTTAACGAAGTGCCGGAAGTAGGAGCAGACTCCTACAAAACTTCGGACGTCTTTAACAGACTGAGGTACAGCAAAAGACGTGACAGCACGAATTTTCTGCGGGTCTGGTTGAATACCGGAAGCGTCCACGAGGTGACCCAGCACTGTAACCTGCCGACGACCAAAGCGACACTTCGAGGAATTTAGTTGCAGCCCAGCCTCGCGGAAGACTTGAAGAACAGCTGATAAGCGCTCAAGGTGCGTCTCAAATGCAGGCGAAAATACGAGAACGTCGTCTAGGTAGCAAAGGCCTGTTGACTATTTTAACCCTTGAAGCAAAGAGTTCATCATACGTTCGAACGCAGCTCGGGCGTTGCATAGACCGAATGGCATAACTTTGAATTGACATAGACCATCAGGGGTGACGAACGCGGTCTTCTCTTGCTCTTTTTCATCCACAGATATCTGCCAACAACCAGACGGCAGGTCTACAGACGAAAATTAGTTGGCACCGTGGAGACAATCAAAGGCATCGTCAATGCGTTGACCTTACTGTTTCACCAGCCTTAAATGAGCACGTCACACGTATTCTTCGCCGTGAAGTCGAGGCTACAAGTCCTGCGCCATTCCATTCACGCCCACTTGAACCCACCATTTACCAACCATCCCGAGTGATCTCTCTCATTCAGGCAGTTTTACGGCAAGGATTTGCAAGCCTAGGTTTGCCTGCTGCGTGCTACGTCTCCCAACCTGACGCCAGACCGGTGCCGACTGCTCCGCCTCACGGTGATCTGTATTCGCCTCCCATTACCACAACCCCACGGAGCAAAGAACTCCAGACGACAAGCCCATTTGTTTCCGTTGTCCGCGTGCGTCGGCCACAAGAAACACGCCATATGCATGTACCTCTACCAAAATGTTACGTCAATAAAGGATTAAGAGTCGACACTATTCAAAAAGTATATTTACAAAGGGTGACGCAGCGCTGGCCAGTGCAGCCGATAGCTCGAGAGCCAGACAGGATACAGACGTGATCCATCAGACCGCCAAGAAACTGTCAAAGAGATTATAGTGTTTCTTTCAGGAAATATACCCATGGTTTCGAATACACCTGTGAACTACCAAAAAACCATGAGTTCCAATTTTTAGACCTCGAGCTCAACCTGGGAGCAGAAGTGCACTGAAAGTACCACCCCGGAGCGCAAAAAGAGCTCTTGTCTTATAAGTCAGGCCACTCTAAGACCGCAAAAAGAGCGATAGCCACAGCGGAATTGGAATCGGCTGCCAGGACATCATGTAAGCATGGTATATGAAGCACCTTCCAACTGCAGATTGAAAGGCTAAAACAGGCGGGATGCTCACAGGCAGCTTTACATTCAGCAGTGGAGTCCCTGCTCCAGAAGATAAAAGGTAAATGAAGAAACAATGCGCAAGAACAAACCAGGAGATTAACATCCATAGTCATACAAGACTCTCACCGTGTAGCTCTCAACCTGAAAAAGATCGCGGGTAAATTCAAAGTGCCGGTAGTTTTCTCAGCCCCTTAAAAACTTGCTACATTGCGCGCTCGCATTACCTACCCAAGAACAGAATGCGTGACCTGCGGAACCCAGCACACCGACGCACTTGTCAGTTGCAAGGAAGGGGTGGTTTATCAAATCCCTCTCGCATGAAAAAAAAAGCTTTACATTGAACAAACGAAACGATGTTTAAATGAAAGGCTAAAAGAACATGAGCGCTCAAAGGGAAAAGGGGCTGTATCCAATGTGGCCATCCATTGCAGAGTGCGGGTGCAAGCCTGACCTAAGATATAACACTGTTTTCGACAGAAGTCGAGACAGCGTTGCCCTTGAGCTGAAGGAAGCCTTCCACATTATAAGGAAGGACCTGCAATGCGTCAGCGAACCATTAAAATACTGTGTAAAAGTGAAATATCTTTTAAGCCCTTTGTTAGAACTGTGCACATTGGTGCACCGCCTGCGCTTGGTGAAAAAATCTCAATCGTTTAGTTTCTAATGGGCTAACCCATTTACGGCGGTGTTTCGTGTATTGGGTAACCATTATTTATTATGGTCCTTGGCACTATACACCATGTGTTATTGATGGTAAAGTAATCTTTTATTTGTGTTTTGTCATTTTGTACAATCGCTTTATCGCCTTTTGCTTGCTTATCCTGTGATTTTCGACAACGTGTGAGTTGCGCTGCCAGATTTCCGTGTATATCTTGCCTTTCTGTCAATCAAGCGTCAGTTGTGAGTAAGAGCTTGTCCGTGCCTCTTCTTGTGGCGTCTGGTTGGCGCTTTAGTACTTCAGTAACATGCACGAACTAGCCCAAAAAAAAGTTCAGCTTGAACACGTAAGCAGTGTTGCAGTTGGTGGCACATGTTACATGCCAGACTTTGCAGCCGATGATAAAGACGGCATGGAAAACTACTTATTGTGTCGTGGTCACGTCTCAATGTAATGCAAGTACTTACAGCCCCATAGAGCAGTGGAACAGCAATATAGCAATAACATAGAAGGTGAATTTAAACGCCAGTGGAAAAATAAATACAGGCTCTTGGCTGATAATAGGAAATTTTCAAGTTTCTTCTGTTGCATATATGTAATAGATTTAAACGTAGAATGTAGGAAAATATTTGAGAAACGATTAGCGCGCATCGCGTTACATAGAATTGATTTGTACTTTGTATCCGAATCTCAAAGCCAAATCCATGGTTAACAGAAACAATTGAAAAATAGTACCATCGGCATGGAACAACGTGAACAGAGGAGCAAATCGCCTAATTTTAGTTCGAGCCGGGCATAAGTGCTCACGACCACGCATAAATGCCAATATGTTCACATGATGGGTTCGATACTTCTAATACCATGTTTATTTTGCTGTCCCAAGCTAGCGCGTCACGTGCGCTGTATCCACCGTCACAGCCAATTTATTACGGTATCTCAGAACCCATCGGCAACATCTTCTGTAGGAAGTCTTGAGATACGGATGCAGTGCATTCGGCACTGTGGCACCGAATTCGAATAAGCGGCAAACAAAATATTTTGTAGAAAGTGACCATTCCTTCGCCCATGGTGTGAACCACACAAGAGATGTACGCCTGTCTGCGAACACGGCTTGACAGACTGCGCAAGTTACACTGTTTTCCTTCGACACGCACATGCAGCGCAACTGGATGCACAGTTCATGCTTCGCTTACATGAGGAATGAAGTACTAACAAGGAACTCATCTCCTGTTGCGAAATCTGATGATCTCCGAAATCTTCTGAAGCGTCTCCTCGTCACCGCCCGTTGCCCACTCCTCGGCACTGACCTCTGCAGACTCCTCGGCATCGCTCGTTGCTGGCGTTGCCATCCGCACTAATATCGTTCGTCGGCGCTTCAAGGTCCTTTCCAGTCCAACATATAAACGTTGTTAGGCAGTAGAAAGAACTTAACAGCGACAACTTATGAACAATGGTGTTACCGAAGTGCAGCAATTCTGCATGGGCTGTGGGTTCACATTCCTTAAAATTCAGAGCTATCATGCTTTCCCACAATTTACCCATGGCGTTTACTTCGCTCCAAATGCCTAGGCTGGTGGCGAGAATCGCTCGGACGTTGTAGAAGTCCCAGAAGAAGATGATAACACCCAGTTTACCGGTAATAGGATTATTTTCATTAATAAATTACACATCTGAACAGCAACAAAAGCTCAGCTGAACGCTTCGTACCACGCTACAAGCATACCCAACTCCTACACAACGTGGTTCACACGACAAAAACAGGATCGGCAACGCATCACAGGCAGTTGCGAATTCTGCTGACTCACTTGAATAGATGGCGCCCGTGTCACGTTATTATACAAGACTGCTCAGGTGCAGTGGTGAATATCGCAATTTCGTTTCTAATTCGCATGAAAATATGTACCAAATGAATTATGAAGGATGATGGGACGTGCTTGTTTATTATGGTGTACTATTTTTATTTTTTTTTTTATTTTACAGAATACTGCAGTCCGAATCGGTCCAAGCAGGTGAGGCTACATACTTTTGTTAGTAAGCACTATGCCTTAGGATCAGCAACAATGGTGAAGTTACAGTTTACAACCAGAAGATATAACAACAAAACTAAACAAGGTTATAAAGCAAATACACTTTGTGAGAGTACACGCCCCAAACACAGGCACATAGACAAAGAATCACGCTATGCAGAGTAATATGTAATCATCATTTCTAACCATACAATCAGGTATATAGGCTATTAGAAGTTGAAGAAAGAAGAGGTGAGTCATCAGGCAGGGAATTCCAGTCGGATATTATTTTTGGCAAACATGAATATTTAAAGAAATTTGTGCGGGCAAATATTGGCTTGATGCTATGACTTTGTTTATGTCGTGAGGGTATGGTTGTGTCCCTTTCATAGTAGTCCTGTGGCTGAATGCCTAGTTTTTGAAAATACAAGGAGTGAAAAAAGCGCAGCCGAGCAGCTTTTCTTCTTCCAGCTAATGGCTCAAGGGCTGCCTGATGTAACATGGCGGAGGGAGAGTCCCTTCGCTTATACCGGTTACAATTGAACCTTACTGCTAATCTCGGGACTTTTTCTAATTTATCTATGTCGATTGTGGTGCGTGGGTCCCATATTAAGCTGGCGCATTCAAGAGTAGGTATAACAAATGATTTGTACGCTTGAAGTCTCAGTACGCTTGAAGAATTACCCAATTTATGTTTTAAGAGTCCTAGTTTTTTCCTTGCAGAGGAGCAGATGTTGAAGATATGGGATCACCATTTAAGATCAGATGTTAAAGTCACGCCCAGGTATCTGTGCTCTTCCACTTGACTAGTGATGTTGTCCCCAATGCCATACGTAAATTTCACTTTAGTGATCTTATTCGTAGCACATAAATAAACGATTGTGTCATAATTCATTGTCATATCCCACTTGTAACACCAGTCTGCAAGAAGCTGCAAGTTCGAATTTAGGTGAAGTTGATCGGATACAGAATGAAGGCTTTTGACGATAATGGAGTCATCGGCCAATAACCTGACCGACCTGCATAGTTTCAAAATACCTAACAGGTCGCTAATAGAAATATTATCTAAAACAGGCCCCAAGACAGGGCCCTGAGGAACACCTGAGTGAACATCTAAGAAGCGGGAGGGTGTAATTTACGTGTAATTTGTATGAGCGCACATGCCGTATAATTTTGCTTTCTTTTCTTTAAACGGGACCCGCAGCAGTATCTAGGTTACAAAATTACAAAGGCAAAGAGTGTTTTGATGATTATGGGCCACATCCTCCAAAATGATGTGCCAAAAAAAGCTAGAGAGAACTTATTGCCTTAACTGCATGCTCATCTGCCGATAGCAACGGCGCTACCATGTTTAAAGTACAATTTTTGAAGCATTTCAACTCAGCTGAGAGTGCGAAGATAATGTATTTATATTGTAGCCATTGTTACAACTACATAGGTGCTACTGAAAACACAACTACCGTTTCGTGTGAGCACTACAGTGTGAACCCAGATGTTAGTGCAGTAGTACACATTTTATTTATTTATTCAGAATACCCCTAAAGGCCTTCTACCAGGAGGGCATTTCATATGGGGATGGGGGGGGGGGGGCAGTAACGCATACAGTGTAATAAGTGAGCACAAAGTTGAAAAAAGAACGGAAACTGATAAACAATAATCACAAAAAATACTAATACAATGCCAATAAGATTATCGGAGTAGTAATAATATTCAGAAGTGTAGAAAAAGAGAATACGAATCACAAGCACAGAGAAATGAAGGGTAATCTGGGTCATAGTATGCACTCAGACCATTAATGTATAACAAATCGAAAAACAATACAGCACGTGAACTTAAAACGAAAAGGCAAAACACCGCAATGAAAATAGGAACAATAACCATAAAAATATGCATGTTACATAGAGGACAAGAACATTCTTTACCATCATTCGTAGTGGAAAACCAAATGGAGGGAATACGACACAATAAAGGTTTACGAACTTTCAATAATGATTAGAAGTTTCCGGAATCCATTTATGTTGGTGACGGTTGCGATGTGTGATGGCAAGCAATTCCACTTGGTTATGGTGCGTGGTATGAACGATCTGGCATAAGTTAGTGTGTGAAACATGAAGCGTTTGATTTTAAAAGGGTGATCACAGCGAGGAAAGCTCTCCTCGCGAAGGAATGCATGGTGGTAGAGCTTATGAAGTTATGAGTGAGCGATTTTATGGCGACATGATAACACATGCAGGTCAGCACGATTCTTCAATGAAGTTCATCATAATTTTATTACTTACCATAGAACGCACATTTGCGTTATTCCGAAAACAACTAAGGATATGCCCAATCAGCCATTCTCTTTTTCGATGTCACTGATATCACAACACTCATTGGATACAGAAATATTCCCATATGTCCCAATGATGTTTGCCTTACATTCAGCAGTGATGGTGTTCCGCTTTTGACAGTAGCAAGTTCCTCAATTTGGCCTCTCCTTGTTTAAAATAATGAGCTCACGTATAAGAACAGAATCCAGAAGCTCGTTCTCGCTGGCCTATGATTTGGGTAACAAATGAACAGTAATGATTGCTTTCCTTATGCCTTTTGTGAAATACATGCATGCACAGTCCACAACGGGCATAACATGGGAAGACTGTCCTGGGCAGGAAAAAGTTACTAAGGTTATCCCTGGGCCATGCACTGTAGACAGTGTAGCGAGATGTTAAGTATTGGGCATGACGCAGTTTAACGTCAAGTGTGGTTGACCTTGGTGCGAGCATCCTGGAGAGGTATTTGCAAAGGGTAATGGGCATTGTCGTATATACCCAGTCTCCACCTATGTGATAAAGCTTATAAATAATAAGTAACTTCTACGTCATGCCCAAAGAGGCAGAATAAAGGAGCAAGTGAGCCATAGCGCAAAGACTAAAAGTGTTCTTACGCTCCTGAATTCGACTTTTATTCTGGCTTTGTAGTGGCCTATGCGCATGCCATGTGTGCAGGTTTCGTAATAGCTACGACACTGCTGTGGCTAATTCAAAGAAGTACCGCAGTTTTAACCTTTGCATTCAATGGAATTAGGTGAACGAGAAGGCACTTGGTCTTCTACCTATCTGGGAAATATCGAGGCTTCCATCGCCTCTGAAAGACTTGAAACACTGGAAATGTGCTGACTGACGGAACTGACTATTGTTTCATTCCCCAGTTTCGTTGGCTGGTTTTACTTCAGAAAGAAATTAACGCCCCTGGATTTCATTTGTGGATATGATGCATTACTTGTTAAGTGGTTCCATGACCCTTGATAAGCTGAACATTGTGAAAAGGGGAATGCCAAAGTTTGTGAAGGAGTACCACGAGTTGTATGGCATAACGAACATGACGTACCATGCACACTTGCTACTTAACCTTATTGACACAATCAAACATTGGGGAGCCCTGTGGTCACATTCTATGTTCCTGTTTGAAGCGATGAAGGGAAAGCACGTCCGAATGGTCAAATGGACCCGCCACCCGGAAAGACAGATTATCAACAAATTATTTCTCATGAAAGCCTTGCCTGTGCTTTGGAAGAATGCGGCAAAGTTAAAGGTACACACTCGGAAGTAGTTCAAGGTTCAAATAAAAGGTTACGCGTTAAGAAAACAGTTTGTTTAGAATGGGCAGCTACATTCTATGTAAAAGCAGTCCAGAGTGTAGATGGCATTCAGTTTAAAAAAGTTGAGCCTTGGAAATACCACATTTTGCACTGTTAATCTCGATAGATCGCGAAGGGAGAATTTGTTCACCAAAATCAATGAGGTTTTGGGCGCCTTCGGTACTTCATTGCTATCCGTTCACATAGAAATAAACAGTATGCATGCCTCAAAGAGATAGTGCTTTCTGTTTAGTTGTGCAACCTGTAGCACAACATGCTTCAGGCCTTCTGTATGCTTGAACCCTACCACTTTGCTAAGATTGAATGCACGTCATAAATCAAGCATTTGCCAATTGTTTCAGTGGAAAATGTCTTGCACTAGTTTGCAATGGGGATATGTTCCTTTGCAGACTGAATGAAAAATTTCTCATTGAGACCACGTAGAGGCTGTCGTGAAAGGGCGCAAGGCTGTAAAAATGGAATAAAGTTTGCTGTTCTCAATTCTATATATCTTGCAGCACTTCTTGCGTGCTTTGTTTATACATAGTAGCTGTTCTTATGCCCATCTCAATGCTGTAATTGGGGATGAAATTTGTCTAATGATATACTGATTGTCTTGTAAACATCAATTACAATACAGTTGAAATGCTGAAAACTCGAAAGGTCCAGTAAAAGCAAGGTGGATTTAGTTTTCAACAATCAGTTTTATTCAATGAAATGCCCCTTTCTGATTAGTAATTCATTACATGTTTCAACAACGGCAGGTGAGCTTCCATCGGCGACTCTTACTGGACGTTGCATTGTAGTTGTCAGGCTTTTCTTCACTTTTTAGGAAGACTCGCGTTCATTCCGAGATTGGTGAACCGGTGTCAATAAGGGCCGTAACAGTAACACCGTCGATTTAGACTCCAGGCAAATTAGAGCAGGTAGGCAGAGTCAGAGGAGGATTTTGAAGCCGCGTCAAGAATGCAGCGTCATCTCCAGGTGTGGCACTCATTAGTTTTCAGGTGCGTAGCGTCCAGGTTTGGCAGACGACGGGACACAGTGGGCTTGCGGCTAGCACGCTCGGTGGTCGAGCGGTGATGGTTACCTGCTACACACATTGGTGCGAGTGTCTACATCGGGCGTGTCAGTCGGTAAAGAGCGCGATGATGTTGTATGGGAGTAGCCTTCAGGAGAAGAGTTCTGAGTGCTCCAGCCGTTGAGCGACATCCGACGGCTCCAGCAATGCCGCACAACATGCCCAACTCGAAAGTACGAGAAACATATTGTAAAATAATCTGGCTTCCTCCATTCAGCGGATTTGCGGTATCGCGAATAAGAGTACTGGTCCCTCGGTGCGACTGGCGGAACTGATAGTGTCATTAGTGTAACTGGCGAAATGCACACGGTGTAGACAGAGGGGAGTGCCAAATTAGCGGTCTCCTATTGAACCACGGCTTGAAGCAAGGAAACCATAGATTGGTTAGAGTGCAGACATCGGGTACAAGAGGGCCTGTTGACATTTCATCTATTTCAAGACGAACGATACGTGTCACTGTCCGAAGAAGACAATCGTAAAGTCTGCGGCGATTCTTCGCATGAAGACGATGTGGCAGTTTTGGGGAACCTGGTGAATTGCTGGGCAGTACGGCGCGATGTTGCTTGTTCGAGTCGCCAACACTTTCACCATAGCATCCACGGTAGCGCAGTTCCTGAATAGCAAGAGGTTGAATACGCCGTTGGCGTTACGTTTGAGTGTGCACCAAATTTTGTGCGCTTCGGACATGTTACCGTCTACATTGCGGCAAAGCGCTAGAATATCCTTAATGTACGAAATGTATGATTCAGTAGATGACTGCGCGCAAGGGCCAAGTCCTTTTTAGCGTCTTGCTGACGACCCAAGGGCTTGCCGAAGAAGTCAATGAGTTTTTCTTCGCATAGCTCGCAGCTGGTGAGATCGTCCTCATGCGTCTCGTACCAGACGCTTGCGGTTGCCTTAAGGTAAAATACCACATTTGCCAGCATTAGAGTATTGTCCCATCTATTCTGTTTGCTCACACGCTTGTACCATGAAATGGAATCCTGAACGTCCCCATCATCTGTGCCACAGAAAGTGCCTTGATCTTTTGCAAGCGATAAGATGACAGATGGTGGGGATGGTTGCGCGCGATGGGTGCTTCAGTGGCCATAGCCGAGAGAAGAACGCGGCGACTGCTTCGGAGGTCTGTGCTGGGGCGATGTTGATGAACAGGCTGCGTACTGAACAGGACCACCAGGAATGTTGCACAAAAACGTACGTTTCCAAATATTTGCAAGTAGGGCGAGCAGCACAGGATTCACTGCAGCCAATATGGCGAGGAGTATCCTCTAGGTCTTCTTCATCGATGCCAGCCTAATCCGACAGAGCTCTGTCTCGCGGCAACATGAATTATAAATTTAGTGCAGAATTGGAAAGCATCACAGACTGTGTGAAAGTATACTTGTCCATGTTATAGCTATGAAGCGTATGGGATCAACAAAATAAATAAAGGTTAAAAGTGCGCTCTTAACAAGGATTCTGTGAGGGCCCATGACAATATTAAGAGACAGTTGTACTGTTATGCATCGGATGTAACTATCCAGTATGCATGCACCTTCTATTCTGTCGCATCCTGTCCATGTACATGTACTAGTTGCTTGCATGTTATATACATCTTCGTCTAATCATTAGGCTGTCAGCACTAACAAACTTTTTGCTTTACCGACCATATTGTTTTCGCATTGTATTACATCATATATTCTGTGTATAATTTACTATTTAAAACTACATTTATTACTTTGTTACATGAGTATAGTGACCGCATTCATCGGATGCCAAAGCAGGAATGCTGCAAGAGAGATCGCATAGAGAAGCTAGGGGCCCTATAATGTAAAGCTATTCCAATATGTTTCTATTCCAATCTCCTGACGTCAAATTTGCGTAACCACCGACGCAAGCACAGCGCTGTCACCCGCAGGGCTGTCTGAACACACCAATAAAACCATCCCCTCGTTCATAGGAGATAACTTTTGTTTGCTTGAAAAACGAATAACATTTCATACAATGAGTGGCTTGTCGTATCTAATTAGCTGACAAGAAGCGAGAAGAGCGCTCAAGTTGCGACGGATTCGATGGGGCAGAGCCAGTGCACTGAAAATCGATAACCGGATGAAGAGGGTGGTGCCGGCGTCTGCGATTGGTCGGCTTTGCCTTACTTAGGTTGCAGTGGCTGGTCGAAGATCACGGCGGCATGCAACGGAAGCTTAAGAATGAGGCTAAAACGGACCCTCAGGAAAGAAGAACTGGCAGAATGAGCTGGGAAACGTGCCGAAAGTGCTCGAAAACGTTACATGGCCATGCAAAAAGATTTATTATGCGCAAATACACCCATGCTCTCCGGCAGGTGCGAGTAACCAGCGCCTGAGTGCTCGGCGGCCGCCATCTTTTATTCCTTTCGGAACGGGGCAGCCTGCGGCTATTCAGAAGAAAATCCAATTTTGTTCGGCATAATAATGCATCTTTAATGCGTACGCGTCATATTGACGCGGTGAGTTTTCGCGGTTTTGTGACGTTGCGTGACAGGCAGGTGAAGTTGGTGCAGCCCGAAAACTTTTGACCAATAGCCGGGGTCTAATGGCGAAAGGGCGTCGAATCAGAAACAACTGCTTTTCTTTTCTCTTTCAAATCATGCATAATCAGTCTATACACATCATATCAGACGGGGACGTGTCACGGTTTTCGTGACGTCGGGGGACAGACAGGTGAAGTGGGGGTGGTCGAAAAAAGTTTTTGACCTATCGTGGAGGGCTGATAGCAGAATTCGAATAGAAAAGTTTGGAGTAGTTTTACGTTATAGCGCCCCAGATTGAACATTTAATCAAACTTTTCGGTAATATATATACAGCATATGCTTACTATAATTTATATTTAATGTATACTCTCTAGCTAGTCTTCATCTTTCCTAATGTGTGGGAAGTACTCCCCCCATATACATGCATTATAGTTTGACTCGAGCACTACTTTTCATGTCGCTAGCTCAAGCTGTGTCTTCTCTGTGGTTCATATTCACATAAGGGAAAAGGCTCTCCACACGTGTATTTCTAGCTCGTAGGCACATGTGGCACATCAGGAGTGCTTCCATATTATCACATGGAAAGTCATTTTTCTCGGCAGTGGTGAAACGATTCAATTGAGTATTCTTGAAAAGGTTTCTAACACTTTCATGGTTCGAGGTTTTTGGCCACAATGTAATGCGAGATGCGACAAACCAGTTCAAGCAAGTAATTTTCTTTAAGTGGCATGAATTACCTCGGAAGTAATACCGAAGTGTAATGCTCTGAACGTCAGTCCAAAGAGGCGCCGGCTCGAGAAATGCCAATGTGAAGTAGCTTGTCTCATCAAACTGGTTGCACCTTCACTAAAAGTAGGACAGGCAACTCTCATGAAGTTTCCTTGCAACCTCTTACACTGCCATTCTTCGAACTTCACCATCTTCCTCTAGTTTTGTAGTTTTGGCAACAATACCTAATCCCTAAAATCTCTGCTCAAGTCAATCATCCCCTATAGTTTGCAAGTCATTGAGAGCACGGTGCAATTTATCGGCTGCCATTGTGCCTCGAATATTTAGCTTGGTCACTTGAACCATGGTGGCTTGCTGTGGAGAATATAGAGCCCAAGCTCTACGCGTAGCTTTTAAAAATGAAATTCCTCTGCTTACAAGAAAGCGACGTCAAAGCTGTAAAGAGCCCCAGAATGCTTTTAATGGCTGCCATCAATGCCAGCCACTTGGTTTGGTTGTTGCCCAGAAGTCTTGACTATTCCACTGCAGGAGCGGCAGAACACTTTGAAGAGTGGCACCCCAACTTTGTAAATGTAAACTAAATGCAAATATCTTCACAATTAACAGCTTGTGAAGTAGCAAACTTACAGCAGCAGCTTGAATGGTGTTGAGGGCTAGATGTACGGCGCAGCCAATCTCAAGAGTTTTGTGATGCACATCGCCTTCATACCAAAGCATAGCTTTTCCTGTTCGGAACAGCCCCACCTAATTGGGCTTTTTCAGTGCTGAAGGCAGCAAACTAGGTTACGACGTTATTGACTGCTGGTGTTTTCTTAAGGTACTCTCTTACGATTATCAGTCTTACCTGCTAAGCTGTTTGTATACCTACATCCAGGTAGTTCGCCGGCACATCTGTTCAAAAGTTAAAGTAGCGCACTGCGATCTCCCAAAAACATATTCACTGCATTGTGATTGTATTTATCACAGAAGGTTAAATGAATTGTGCAATGCTGGAGGCCTAATAGGACGTACACTCCTGCAAGAGGATCAAGCATGTTCAAAGTAATCACTTCAGCCTTTGAGACAGCACATCAGCTCCACATTAAAAAGCTTAAGCACTAGGTTCCAGAGTCAGTTCATAGAATGTAAACTTCTTCTGTGGCTCGTTATGAAATGCGAAGACGGCCTCAGATGCAGGAAGTTGTAGCTCCTCAGCAGAACGTTCTTGCCTAAGTATTTTTGTTTCTGGATCACAACTGGCACTAGCTAGCCGCATATCTCTTGCGTTTCACAGAGCTGACATGTTTTGTCATGCCCAAGTTGCCACTGTGAGCAACATAAAAGCCTGCTCAACATTTATAACAGTGCGCATTTTGTTGATACTTATTCTTGAGGAATCCAAACTCTTCTTCAAGCCCTTCGGTACATCTACACTCGCATTTTGGCATTATTCCACTTTCTTCCACTACTACAACGTCACAGGATAATGACATCAAGATGGGGTGGTCAGTTTGGTTTGACTGTGATATGGCTCGTTATTTAAGACATTGCGAAATCTGCTGTGGCTGGATCGAGAAAACTTATGAGCTACAATTGATCATGCATTGCAGAGGGCGATGTAATGCTCCTTCACTTCTGGCACTTTTGCTTTGACACCTGCCTTGACACTTTCGGAAAGTCGTACCACTACAACAGAGAAAGTCAAGAGCCAATTCATCACTACAGTGGAGGCATTTAAGGACAAATCAGGGATTTGAAAACACCAAAGTGGGACAAAACACCCCTTTCTAGCATAGAGTGAGGGACAAAGGCAACACGATGGCTAAATCAGAATTTGTCCTGGGTAGTCACGTCTGGTGACCTTATTCATGAGAGCATGCGTCTCATGTAATAAAAACAAGTTATCATGGATCACGATCATTACAACGTGTGATTAAACAAGCAGTGAGTGCTTACAGTGCAGTCTTCACAAGGTGTTGTGAAGACTTCACACCGTAATGGTTGCATTGACATGTGAACAGGTACTGAAAAACCATAGTAGCCTTTAAGAAAACAAGAGGTCACTAGAAAATTTGCAAAAGTCCCGTGTGATTTACATGTTGCCAAATAAAACAGAAAGTGAATTTCCAGATGAAAACTGATAAGTGTATTTAAAGGTTTTGTAAAATAAAGTGTGGTACCCAGAGCTGTGGTGTTGCGAATCACCTAATGTACTTCCCTGCTGTGGATTATTTTGAACTGTGATGCATTGTCTTTTGAACATTCACAGTCATTTTGTTGGGAGAGCAAATGTGCTGCAAATATTATTGTATATTGCATAGTTTAGAAGCTTAATTCAAGATGTGCTTAGCAATTTACTTGTTTTTTTATATTTATGTACTACTGAAATATTAATTGATGTGACAAGCATATTGCTTTTGTGTTGTATGGCTGTTTATGATCATGTGAATCGTACGCATTCTCCTATTTTTTTTCTTTTTTTCCATAGTTTATTATTAAGCAGTGTGTATCTGAAGTCACTGCTGGAAATAATTGATGTGCTCGGAAGCCGACTCCCATGGCTCCAGCTGGGCTTTTACATCCCATCGACATATCCACTGAGCCTTTCGTGCGCGAGATGACCTACTTGGCGCTTTCCCTTTGTCAACTAAGGGGAACAAATGGGTTGCAGTTGCAACCAATTAGGCAATGCGCTTCGCCATTATGGGCGCTCTGCCTGCGAGTTACGGATTTCCTCGTACTCAAAGTCTTGCTGCCCCACAGTGTTCCACGTCAGCTCCTCACGTTTCGCGGACGTTACTTCTTGTCAACGATCACGGATGATATCCTTCCTCTATGTTTTACTGAGCACCAAACAGCCACTGCTTAGCATCCACAGACTAACGGGCTCACAGAGCGACTGAAAAGAACGCTTACCGACGTGCTAGCTATGTACGTTTTTCCGGACCACCAGGACTGCGACGTCGCTTTGCCTTATGTCACCTTCGCGCATAATTCGTCCCGCCATTATACTGCAGATAACTCAACGTTTCATTTACCGTTTGGCCGCCAACCCGTGTTGTCCCTTTACAATCTACTTCCTCAAGTCACACAGTCGCACAGCGCTTCTGCAGACGATACGACTTCTATGGCAGCCCAGGCCCGTCACATTGCGCTCGCTCACCTGATTCTAACCCCCGTATGCAGAGATGCAACATAAGTCGAAGCACATGCTTGACTTGATTTAGATGACGCCTGCGTTAACGTGCCGAAAGACGCTCACTGCGTTTCCTTCGGCGCGTTCCCGATAGGCGTCACTCGGATCAAGTCAAGCATGTGCTTCGACCTAAGTTGCATCTCTGCATACCGGGGTAAGGCTTTCCAGAAGTCCTCTTACGATAGGCGCCATAGGGACGTGCTGTATTTAACTGGCTCCCTAGTGCTCTAGGGTCACCATCTTGTCATGTGGGCTTATCGGCAAAGCTACTGTGGTGTATTCAGGGCCCTACCGAATCCTGCAACAGCTTTCTTATGTGACGTACTATATGGTTCCCGAAGAGTCAGATGCGTCTAGCGTACAGCCAAGAACCGATGTTGTTCATGTCTCCCTTTGAACGCCCTACGCCCGTGCCTTGACCAGGACATACTCGCTTGCGCTGGGTCGGCGCCCCAACCCCAGCGGCATAACGGCAAGTTCTGTTGTTGCTGGTGCGATTCCGCAGTCATGTTCTAGCGTCAGCTGGTGCCTTCAGCCTGCGCCATTCATACAGAAATTTTCTGCTTGCGTTCGTCTCCAAACAATATCACTTGTTCCATGCACAATATTTTCATTTTCGTGAGTATTATGCGTTTTGCCGGACATATCTACCACGTACAAGTATTTATATGAATACACCAAATCTGGCACCTCCAGCGCCTCTAGTTTGTAGGTGAAGAAGCAATTAAATAATTTCAGCCTTTGCCTAAAGAATATGATTCCACACAATTGTGTTAGTTAATTAGGTTTTCATTTGCTACGAAATTATTGTGCATGAGGGATGTTTATGTGCATTTGTGTACACAATGATACATGCTATGAAAGGAGTAGCTATCTACTCAGTAGAAAATGAGCTCTTATGTCCCACTACTGTTAACATGACAGGTTTACTTAGTGAACGTGTGTTTGGATTTCCTAGTTACACAGTTTCGAAGCCATTGCCAGCACACTGCGTGTGTTTATTAAATATCAGCCATTTCTTTCTTCATTTTGCGGAATTATAATCGGGTTCCCACATAAAGGTAAATTATATGTAACCTATGTGAAAGCAAGCATTATTAACCACAAATGTTAGGCATGATCAGTGGATTTCAGCAGGTCACTCCAATTTGATTGTATGAGAGCTCGAACAAAACTTTAATTTATCAAAACCACTTTCTTTCACGCTTTTCTACAAAGCGCAGGAATAGTGCGCACTCATCATCGCCCACACTAATATACTGTTACGGAAGAATCAAAGAATGAAAGGGATGATCAGAGACGCTGGCTGCTGCGTGTTGTTGGTGGTGAGCCATCTTAGCTATTGTGACTCATCCTGTATATATATCGGAAATATAGTTTTTATATACTCGCAACATCCCCGTAACATATTGGTGAGAGGTGCGGGGTAGAACTGCTGGAAACGGAGCCCTGCAGCGGACGTCGCATCACCGTCCGCACCATGAATGACGGTGAGCACGCAGGGATCAACGTTGTTGCCGCCACCAAATTCACCGTCGCCGGCTATGTTACTCTCACCTTCGGTTGTCGTTCTGCAACCCAAGGATCCTGGAATTTTCTGCGGGACCGATGACGCCGACGTTGAAGAGTGGATGGCCATGTACGAACGCGTGAGTGCAAACAACAGATGGGACCCTACGCTTGTGCTAGCTAACCTGTTGTTCTACCTAAGAGGCATGGCAAAGGTGTGGTACAAAAACTACGAAGACAAGCTAACCAGCTCGGACTAATGCAAAGAGAAATTGGCAATTGTTTGGCATACCAGCTGGCCGCCTCATTGCCGCAAAACAGGAACTGGCCTCCCGTGCCCAATTCCCCATGGATTCCTATGTCTCGTACATCCAGCACGTGCTGGCACTTTGTCGTAAAACCAATCACGACATGGCAGAAGCTGAGAAGGTCGGGCACGTGCCTAAGGGCATTTCTGACGACGCGTTTATCTGTTTATGTGCAAGAGATGATCTGCAGTTGACGCAATCGTTAAACAATGTCGCCTATTCGAGCAGGTCTAAAGCTGACGCGTCTTGCAACAGTCCGCCAGACTTCCCAATACTGCCGCAACGTCGACTTGTGAAGGTTAACCCGCACAACAAAATGCGTCGCCATCAGAGATCGTGGTGTGAATCGTTAGACGTGAACTGGATGCGATGGCGCCCGAAGTTTTCTGTTTGCGTAGCCCTGATGCTACCACATTTTCAGTTCCCCTCGTACAAGCCATCGCTCGCGAGGAGCTAGAAAACATTGGTTTACTCTCTGTGTGTGATGTCGCCCATCCCAGAGCTAATGAATGGCCTCCTACTATTTTTGCTCCACCCCGACATTTCTCTCCACGTTATCGCAAGCCCAGTGAGTGGAGAACTGCGGATGACCAGCCGATATGTTTCACCTGTCGTCCCATTGGTCACGTCACGGCCGATACTGTCGCAACTCGTGTCCCTCAACACCTCGCACGCCGACCAGCCTGAGCCGTTTTGATGGAAAAACCCGCAATGTTTCGAGCACTGCCGAATCTAACAGCACCGCGAATTCTGCTCGGAACACGCGGTACAGCCACTCAATATCGCCGCGCAGAGACCAGTCTGGTTCACCGCGAACACGTCGCTAATCTTCCTGTTCACCGCAGCCACGTCACCTTTCATCCCCTGTGGCTTCCGGAAAACACGGAAACGCATCCCTCGGAGGTGGTGCTAAGTTGCCGACTACTGCAGTATATTCTCTGTCTCAACCCAGAAGGAAAAGTGTAATTGACGTCAAAACAGACGGCGTACCTGTCCAAGCACTCGTCGACACTGGAGCCCACGTCTCTGTGATGCGTGCTAATCTACGCAGACGTTTAAAAAAGGCCCTCACCCCGGCAGCAGCCCCAGCGCTTCGTGTGGCCGACAGCGGCGTGCTGGTTGTTCTCGGCATGTTTACAGCGCGTTTAATTTTAGTCGGCTGCCCTACTTCTTTTTTTTTTTTCTTGCTGTGATCGACAACTGCCCTCACGACTTTATCCTTGGATTCGACTTTTCATCCACTCATTAGGCTCTCATCGACTGCGCGACCAGCGTTCTTCGGTTACAACTGCCTGAAGTCGCCGATGTTCCGCGTACCACCCCACCGCGTTTATGCTCACTTCAAGTTGTGCGTCTGTAACCCGAGGCAGTTACTTACGTCACTTTCACCGACCAGCCACAGGTTCATGAGAGTGAATATGTGTTCCACACCAACATCGATGTGCTTTTGAACGGGAACGTTACTGTTCCGCATACGTTGGTCACGGTTACTATAACTATGTCGTTTTACCGCTTCTTAATTTCCGCCTGTGCTCTCAAGTGCTTCCGGCAGGCATGTTCTTGGCCAGCGTTTCTAGTGGTTGCGAAATTGACATTAAGAATCTGAATTCCGAGAGTGGCTTGGCCTATTTGCGCCAATTGTAGCTGAGAGCTCTGGTTCCTTAACGGACGGCTTCGCGACAATGCTCGCACCTGACCTCACCTGTGCACAGGCCACGAACCTACGACTCCTGCTTAAATCGTGCAGTGACATATTAAATTTCGGCGACAGGCCATTAGGCCAAACATCTGTTTTTCACCACCATATAAACACTGAAGATACGAATCCTATTCGTCGGTGGCCCTATCGTGTATCGCATGCTAAACGTCGATTCATCTAATCAGAAGTGGACAATATGCTCGGCAAAGGGCTCATCGAGCCATCAGCCAGCCCTTGGGCTTCACCTGTCGTCCTTGTTGAAAAGAAAGATGGTACATAGTGTTTTTTAGTCGACTATCGCCACCTAAAGAAGATCACGCGTAAAGACGTCTACCCACTACCAGGCATCGATGACGCCGTGGAATGCTTGCACAGAGCTAAACACTTCTCGTCCATCGATCTTCGACCCGGCTACTGGCAGATTTCAATTGATGAGGTGGATCGTGATAAGACTGCCTTCATCACGCCGCATGGCTTATACAAGTTCAAAATCATGCCTTTTGGCCTATACAATGCTCCTGCGACATTTTAACGTATGATGGACTCTCTAATGCGGGACTACCAATAGACCACCTGTCTTTGTTACCTTTACGACGTTAATGTTTTTTCTCCCACGTTCGGCAGCCACCTTAGCTGACTCGCTGCAATTCTTGCGGTCTTCCGAAAAGCCTTCCTTCAATTGAACTCCACGAAGTGTAAATTCGGGCACTGTCAGATCACCATGTTGGGACACCTCGTTGAAGCATCCGGTGTCCTAGCAGATTCGGAAATTGTTCGTGCCGTACGCAGTTTCCCTGTGCCACGTTGTGCATCTGACGTGCGCTGCTTCATCGGCCTGTGCTCTTACTTTTGCCGTTTCGACAAAAACTTCGCCAACGTTGCTCGGCCTTTGACACATATTCTAAAAAGAACACACCATTCTCATGGGGTCCGGAGCAGGATCACGCGTTAATCACTCTCATCGGGTTTCTGACCACCCCTGGCATACTTGCCCGCTTTGATCCGTCTGCACCGATCGAATTTCACACTGACGCAAGTGGGTATGGCATCGGCACTCTTCTCGCCCAACACCAGCATGGCACCGAGCGCGTGACAGCTTTCGCCAGCCGCCTGCTGTCACCTGCCGAGAAAGAATTACTCCATCACCGAGCGAGAGTGCTTGACTTTAGTTTGGGCTGTCGCCATGTTCCGGCCATAGTTGTACGGCCGCACGCTTTCGGTCGTTACGGACAACCACGCACTCTGCTGGCTGTCTTCCCTACAAGACCTCACTGGACGGCTTGCTCACTGGGCTTTGCGGCTCCAGGAATTTAATTTATTGTCCATTACAAGACTGGACACCGCCACAAGGACGCTGACTGCCTCTCGCACTACGCCGTGGATTGTCCCGATCCTGCTGCGCATGATTCGGTGACCTGCGTGATGGCTTTGACTGACATGGCCCACATGCGCGCTGCACAACAACGCGACGCATCCTTACGGTCCATCATCGCCGGAGTGCAATCTGGCAGCACCGACAGCACGTGTCGCAAGTTCGCGCTGTATGACGGCATCCTCTACCCTATTATTTTTACCCTAATATTAACCCTGATGGGCCTGAGTTGCTGCTTTTCCTTCACGTCTTCTGTGACCCATCGTTCTCGAACAATTTCACGATACAGCGACGGCGGGACACCTTGGAGTTTTGCGTACACACGCCTGCGTACGAAACCGGTTCTTCTGGCAAGGTCTCTACCAATCTCTGCGTTGTTATGTCACAACTTGCGAATTGTGTCAGCCCCGGAAGTAACCTCCTCTGGCACCTGTCGGACGACTCTATCGCACTTAAGTTCCCTCTGAACCATTTTTTCCTGTAGGCCTTGGCCTTCTTGTCCTTTTTCCGACAAAGACTAGAGGGAACAAGTGGATCGCCATCGCTGTATCGTACAGACTACGCATGCGTCGCACGTATCGGCCTGAACTGACTGACAGCACGAAGATTACGACAACACGTGCCTGTGAATGCCGACGACAATATATACCCTGTGTGCTTCCGGAATAAACGTTCTTTTCATTCTTGGATCCCGTTCATACGATACATGGTGTCAGAAGTGGTGCCGCTGGATGAACGTAACCATTCAGAGCAATGGAGCTAGTTAAGCCACCGGAGCATCTGCAACTTTCCGGCTCATCCGACAACATCGCGAAGCATTGGAACCTGTTCATCCAGAAGTTCGAACTGTTCCTACAAGCGACAGCATCTACGAAAGAGCCAAGGTCAGAAGCTGTCAAGGCTGCGCTGCTGCTGAGTGTTGCTGGCGACGATGCACTTGAGGTGTTTAACAACTTCACCTTTCTTGAGGCGGAACGCAAGGATGATTACACGACCGTCGTGCGGAAGTTTAAAGACACTGTGAAGAACAGCAAAACGAAGTCTATGAGAGGTACATTTTCCGGTCAAGAACCGAGGACGAAGCGGAGCCCTTTGAGCATTTCCTGCGTGACTTGCGAAAGCTGTCCCGAAGCTGCAACTTCACTGAATTAACGGAGTCAATGATCCGCGACCAGGTTGTATTCGGTGTACATAACCCCAAGTTGTGGGAGAAGCCCCTCAAAGTAAAAGACCTGACGCTAGCCAAGACAGAACAAATCTGCAAGGCTGCTGAACTGTCTAGCCAGCAGAACGAGGCATGGGCTCAGGCGGAAAAACAGGTCGCGTCGGTAAAGAAGCATCCGTTTAAATGCATGAAATGCAACCGCACGCACGAACGTAGTAGGTGCCCGCGTTCGGCAAGACGTGTTTTGTATGTGGTGGCACCAATCATTTTGCAGCGTGTTGCAAGAAAGGGTCTACAAGAAGCGAAGTGGTCAACGTGCAGAGCACTTTCGACATCCTTGATGTAAAAGCTTGCAACGTGAGAAGCTCGACGGACTGGATCGTAAACGCTGTAGTGGCCGGCCAGGATGCCTTCTTGAAAGTAGACACAGGCGCCCAAGCTAACTTGCTGCCTTACTCGGTATATCGGAAGTGCAAAGGGATGCAAAGTTTCAAGCCGAGCAGTTCCATTCTGCGGCCCTATAGCGGTGACGCTATCAGTCACTTCGGTGTTGCGTCGTTACCAGTCACCACAAAAAATGAGGCTGGGAGTTTCGACTTCCTTATAGTAAAAAAAGGCCACCAGGCAATACTCGGACTATCTGCAAGTGAGGCGCTCTGACTGGTCGCGAGGTCGGTGGATGCAGTCAACGCTAGCGATGCCGACGAAATACTGCAGGAATTTCCTCAACTCTTCCAAGGAACAGGCTGTGTCGCCCACCAGTATCGGATGGTACTACGCACTGGTTCGATACATGTAGTCCAGCCAGCGCGGCGCGTACCCTTGACACTACAAGAACCACTGTGGGAGGAGCTGGACCGCATGGAACGAGCCGCCATCACCACGAAAGTGACAGAACCAATGGACTGGGTGAGCCCGCTTGTTATTGTACGGAAAAATGACGGCACACTACGTGTATGCATTTATCCTAGGCATATCAATGAATGCCTGAAACGTAAGCACTATCAGATGCCTAAGCGTGAAGACATTGAGGCTGAGCTCGCCAGCGCTCAATATTTTTCCCGCCTCGATGCGAATTCAGGTTTCCACCAAATTCCTTTGGATGACGCCACATCAAAAATCTGCACATTCGGCACGCCCTTTGGTCGCTAACGTTTTCTGAGGCTGCCTTTCGGTATCGCCTCGGCTCCTGAAGTCTTTCAGAAAACCTGGAGCGAAATTTTTGACAGGGCTCCGGGGGTGCGCGTATATGTAGATGACGTTCTTAATGACGGTCTATGCTGCCAGGGAAATTAAAATTTCTTCTGACGCTTCTAAAAGTGGACTAGGCGCTGCACTTCTACAGCTTCACGGTGACAGCTGGCGGCCAGTTGCGTATGCACCACGCGGGATGAATGAGACTAAGCAACGATATTCACAAATCGAAAAAGAGGCAATGGGCATAACGTTCGGGTGTGAAAAATTTCACCACTTCGCATACGGGCGTAAGATAATCATAGAGACTGACCTACGACCACTGCTAGCCATTTCATCCAAAGGAATCCGTGACATACCGCCACGTCTTCAGGATTTCTTCATGCGCTTACTGAACTACGACTGTGTGCTTGAATTTGTACCAGGGAAGCAACTGCTGCTGGCCGACATGCTCTCAAGGCCGATGACCATCAACCACCCAGCGGACTCGAGTGGCTCGACAGAAGAAATAGAGGTTCACGCAGTTGGTGCAGTCTCGGACCTGGTAAGCAGAAAAACCCTTGACCGCTTAGTTGCCGCAAACTGCAAGTGACCCGGAGTTACAACAAGTGATGCGCTATATCAGTGGCAGCGACAATCTTGATGTCTGCATGAAACCTTTCGCTACTGAGCTGTCACTAATAGAGGGAGTGGTGCTAAAGGAACCACAGTACTGGTTCCAAAGTCGATGAGGAACTAAATACTTCAACGTATACGCGAAGGGCACTTGGGCATAAACAAATGCAAAGCACGAGCCCGACGATTGGTGTTTTGGCCCGGAATAAATGCAGATATCGAAACGATGCTGAAAAGTTGCGCCGTCTGCCGAAAGTATGTATACAGGCAACCAAGCGAGCCTTTTATGCTCAGACCAACGCCGGGCCACGCTTGGTACAGAGTCGGCGTTGATATCCTTCAGCATGGGGGAAGCTCGTACTTGCGCGTGTTCGATGCGCAGTCGAACTTCCCGGAAGTGGAAAAACTGGGCGACACCACATCGAGCACGATCATTGCCAAATTGAGCTGCATTTTTGCGCGATATGAAATCCCAGTCGAAGTATGCAGTGACAACGGCCCCCA
This sequence comes from Dermacentor andersoni, assembly GCF_023375885.2. Taxonomy (NCBI): domain Eukaryota; kingdom Metazoa; phylum Arthropoda; class Arachnida; order Ixodida; family Ixodidae; genus Dermacentor; species Dermacentor andersoni. The sequence goes on along the minus strand of NW_027314752.1, from coordinate 7,384,179 downwards.
GTTCGCGCCTCACGAGTTTGTCACCTTTGCGTCCAGGTACGATTTCAAGCACGTGTCATCTAGTCCTGCCTTTCCACAGTCCAATGGGCTAGCGGAGAAAGGCGTCCAGATAGTAAAACGGATCATGAAAAAAACACAATAAAACCACGACGACTTCTGGTTGGGCCTGCTCAGCTACCGATCTACACCACTGGAGCACGGTCGTTCCCCGGGTGAGCTGCTGCAAGGCAGGAGACTACGAACCAGGCTTCCAGACTTCAGCTCGCAACCTAAACGTATTGTGTCTAAGCATAGACAACTTGGCGTACACGGAAATGACCTACCAGTACTCCGAAAAGGGGATGTGGTGAGGATCCGAGATAAAGCATGGACCCGCAAAGTGCAGGTCGTGGGACCGGCTGCGCCTAGGTCCTATCGCATTGTTACTGAAGGTGACCAAGTACTTCATCGGAATCGGAGACACCTGATTACAACGGGTGAGCCATTCTGACACGATGACCTCGACAGCGATGAGGCGGAAAGCGAGGACGACCAGCTCGTAACATCCCCAACTGGAGTGTCCGCAAATCCGACTCAACTTACAACACCGATGCTAAGACGGTCTAGGCGGATAACTCGTCAGCCACGACGGCTGCAGTACGACCACAATTTCAATCAAGTGCATTGTGTATCTCGGCTTTATCCAACTATTAAATAGAGAAAGAGGTATCGTGCATGCATCGCACGTATCGGCCTGAACTGACGGACAGCACGAAGATTACGGCAACACGTGCCTGTGAATGCCGACGACTATATATACCCTGTGTTTCCGGAATAAACGTTCTTTTCATTCCTGGATCCCGTCCATAAGATACAATCGCTACTGATCACGCAATACGCTACACGAAAACAAAGTTGTTGCCGGCAAGTTGCGCAATTGACGTCGCCAATTGTCTACTTCACGACGTCATTATCAAGCACGTTGCACCTCAACAGTTACACACAGACCATGGAAGCTCGTTCTTCCCTCGATTTGTGGACGACCTCCTCCGCTCTTGTGCCACTGAGCGATATCTGTCCACCGTCTACCACCCACAAACGAACGGTCTTGTGGAACGGCTCTACCGAATGATCAGACAGATGCTGTCGATGCACGTCTCCAATGATCACCATGACTGGCCGCGACACTGGCTTACGTGACGTTCGCATATAACTCGCCCGGACATGGCACCGCAGAATATTCAACCTTATATCATTTGCATGGCCGAGGCCCCGCTATGCCCTTTGACACCATCCTACCTTCTGCGCCCCGCGTCGCCACTGAGTACACTCATGAAATCATCGTTCGCGCTCACATGGCGTGTCAAGTCACCCGATCTCCCTTATAAGCCTCGCAGCATGTGCAAAAAGAGCGTTGCGACCGGTTCCATCGAGATGTTCAGTTCGCCCCAGGTGCTTGGGTGTGGTTTTGGTCACCATGTCGTCGGTTCGGCCTCTCCCAGAAGCTTCTCTCTTGCTACACAGAGCCTAGTGAAGTCCTACGACAAGTTAATGACATCAACTACGCCATTTCACCGCTCACTTTGATGCATCCTAAAGTCAGACGTCTGTCCTCGTCATGCACGTTTCGCGGCTGAAGCCATACTTCGCTCGCCATTCCTTGCCTGATATGCGCGTAGATGGCGCTTCGCTACCCGGTGTCGTCTTACGGAAGGATGAGAAGAGAAAGGAAGATCAGAGATGCTGGCTGCTGCGTGTTGTTGGTGGTCAGCCATCTTAGCTATTCTGACTCATCCTATATAGTAAATAGAATTTTTATGTACTCGCAACATTCCCGTAACAACATTTTGAAATTACTTGTTTTCCAAAGCTTCACGTTTGCCAACCACGTGGAAGCGGGACTATTTCCCCTGGGACTTCTGCTTGCGCCTATGAAAACAGCAGCCATCGAACTTTCCGTTATTGTCATAAATGTTGAATAGTAGGCGAATTAAGCAATACATTTTAATTGTAAATTGACACAAGCTATAAATATATACATAAATGTGTATGCGCAATATGTCCTCATTTTGTGAAGCAGCTTTGTCATGTATCCAGCTCTTAGGCAAGCAAATCTATAACTTCGTGGTCCTAAAAACTTTTATTTTAATGTACATGACATAATGATGCAGCTCATGTTTTGTTTCATAGATTGCAAGAACAGCTCTGTTGCAATGGTTTGCATTGTAATGATTCCCACCTTTGAAATCTTCAGCTTGCCACTCTTTCTTTGTGTCGCCATGTTGAATCAGTGAAGTTTTTCGGAGCTTTGATTATCTCTCAACAATTTCCTGTACTCAGCCGCTTGGTCGCAACTGCTAAACCTACATCCACCTAAAGGGACTGACAAGTGGTGGGAATGCGTTTTCGGACGTTTATGTAAATGAAGAGACCATAATTTATAACGATAAAATCCTGCAAGCTGTTACCGGTTTTAATAGGGATTATTATTTATACATAAACAAAAAAAACTGTCGAAAACTGCTAAGTGGCGTAGCCTGGTGGTCAAATCTTGGTACTTCGAATGTAGTGTATGATATCACTGTAGGTAAATCGGGCGTTAGTAGGTACAACCTAATTATTGCTGAAAATTGCAGTTGCTGCAATATAAGACACTTGCACTTGATTACTTGCTTAGGAAATCAAACGCCTGTGCATGGCTATGGTAACACGCCGAACTGTGCGAATCATGTGAAATCTTCGTTTTGTTGTCTATTGTATTGGTTTTGGTTTGTCTGGGTAAATACCAAAGCAGTTAGACAGCAAACCACAAAAACAGGCTGCTATTATTGCAGAAATACCTTCGGAAAACTTGAATCGCAGGAACATCGACTTGATAAACAAAATTATATTTTCTCATACTTACGGCCGCACTTCTCTTCTGCTTCCAAGTAATGCCGGTGCATAATCGCTATCGCGCTCAACCAACAAGTTTTCAGCATGCTTCCAGTGAACGAATAAATCATCACTGCAGATGGAAAAATTCCGATAAGAAATGTGCCATTGCGTTTTCCCGGCTACCACTTCATGATTAGGCCCTCTGACCGGTAAGATGTTCATTATATTGAACAAGACAAGCACCTTAAAACTTTTTGTGTGTCCCTTTACACCATCCTGATTGAATATATCTCCTTCAAAAGACAAGTGCTGAATAATAATGATGCAACGAAACACTTTTTTATTTCTCACAGGAAATAAACCTATTTTGTTATGGTTCTCATAAAATCTTACTGTTCACTGTTAACATCACTGGTAAGCTAACTGTATGAGTTAAGGAACAGGTTTGGCTGTGTATACATTTGGCAAACACAGCCATTCAAGTTAGCCTGCAGAGTTAATTGTACAATGTATGTAGAAAACTTGTAACATGCAGATATCCATAAAATTTCGTACATGACACGAAGAAGTTTGCATTAATTTAGGAACTTGGGCCTGTCCGCTGACAGGAATTTCCGTCAACTGATGAGAGGATTGAAGCAGCAGCTCTTTACTGATCTTGTACGGAGCCCTACGAAACCTGTCGCCAAATCTCTTTCTGAGACTGTAAGTATGGAGAAGATGTTTCAGCAGCGATTGAACTTCTACAGTGCCAAGTTGACGCAACATCTCCTTCCGAAATTTTCACGGCCACCGGAGGCAACGATGAGAACCTCCGAAAACTCAACCTCGCCGCTATGCATGAAGAAATGCAGAAGGTTTATGGCTCGTCAGAGGCTTCAGTGAGCTCGATTGGGAGTGTTGTAACAGATGAAGTGCACCAAGCGCTCCGGCCCACCTTTCCTCTTGTTAACACCGTGCCTGCACCGAGTGAACAGCGGCGTGCGACGTACGCAGAAGCCCTCAGACTCCCTGCACCATCATCCCCACTGTTTGTTCATGCAACTCATCCAGTTGCACTTTCACTAGCCCAGCTGGTACAATACATCGAAGAACGACGCACGCCTTCAGCGTTTCCCCCTGCCAGTCCTCCTGTTATGCTTCAGCAGGAGCAGCCACTGCATTACACCCTTGATTGACGCATCACCCCTCAGGAGTCGAAAGTTTGGCGCACACTGGACGGCCGTCCTCTGTGCTTCCACTGCGCATCAGGTAGATTATTTGTATCGCCAGTGCATATGCCGACCTCTCGGGTTGCCGGGCTTCTCCGCCTACTCCCCGCCGCCCAGACATGGCCAATGACCACGGGATATATAAGGTTATCTGGACCAACAGCGCATGCCAGCGCCTACCGGGTGGCAGTCATGCTCACCGTCACCAAGACGATTATCACCACCACCCCAGCAATATTCGAGCGGAAGATCGCCACGCTCCCACCGGGAAAATTAACTACAGCTACGGGGGGGGGGGGGGCGGCGAGGTCACTGGGAGTGGATGGACTGAAGAGCTCCGATCGACGCGAACAAGGATGGGCGCCCGTTCGACGTCAACTGAAGCTGAACAGAATGACTGGCTTTCACTAAAATACCGGTGGTGATCGATGGCTACGCGGCTAGCGCTTTAGTGGATACCAGTGCGGGCTTTTCTATGTTAGGCGGGAAGATGGCAAAGCCTCTGAAGAAAGTAATTACCCCTTAGCATGGCTCGCAGTTTTCAACGGCTGTTGGTCCCTTCATTACTCCACTGGGAACCTGCACAAATAGAGCTCGGACTCCAGGATCTACAGTCGTGGCCAGCTGCCTTGTCCTACGCGATTGCTCCCGTGGTGTCGTTCATGGTATTGACTTTTTGCGAGAATACGGCGCTCTTATTGACCTACGGGGAAGTGCAGTCATCTTCGAAGTCAACCGAGCAAACGACGGATTCGACCACAACCAACGTGACGCCACCCTTTGTGTTTCCGCCGAAAGCATTGCGCTGCCTCCACGAACCATTGTTCCAGCCGGAGTTATGTGCGGTAGAACACGCGAAGACGAAGTGGACGCCGAAATCAACTTACCCCGTCTACGGACGCAAGGTGTTTTTGCGGCTAGGAGTGCGCTACAGCTTAGCCATGGCCGTTATCAGTTGCTTGTCACCAAATGCAGTAGCGAGCATCTCCATCTTTGCCCCTGTACAGCGATTGTGTTTGCCGATGAAATAGAGAACGCGGCTGAATGTTTTGTCGCTGAAGCCGCGGGGATACGTGACAAGTCACTGGGCAACATCTACAGTAATGCAAAGCTATCGAAAGACAACCAGGCAGCACTGCGCGAGATCTTGCGGGAATTCAGGGCATGCTTCCCTAGTTCATCGAAGATACGCCAAATTTATGTCACAAGGTACAGGATCAGCACATGCAACGAGGCACGTCCGATACGCCAGCAGCCCTACCGCGTGTCGGCGAAAGGACGGGAAGTGATTGGTACGCAAGTAAAGGCAATGCTTGAAGACGGCGTTATCGAACCTCACAAAAGCCCATGGTTGTCTCCGGTAGTTGTTGTCAAAAAGAAAGACGGAACGCTACGCTTGTGCGTCGACTACTGGGAGCTCAACAACGTAACTAAAGCGAACATGAACACAGTGCCACTTATCGACGACGCGTTAGACAGACTGCTGCATGCCCAGTATATCGCGTAACTCGATTTGAAAAGCGAGTACTTGCAGATTGAGGTAGACGAACGAGAAGGAGAGAAAACTACCTTCGTGACTCCCGATGACCTCTACGAATTTTGAGTGCTTCCTTTCTGCTTGTTTTCAACCCCAGCTACTCTCTAGCGAATGATAGATACTGTGCTCGCTGGACTGAAGTAGCAGACTTGACTCGTGTACCTTGATGACATCGTAGTGTTTTCTGAAAAACTTGAGCAATATCTTCATCACCTGTGGAATGTGCTAGAAGCAACCAGATCGGCTGATCTCACGCTTAAACGAGAAAAGTGCCACTCTGTTCATTAGGTGCTCAAGTTTTGGACACCTGCTAAGCCCCAGAGGAGTTCAACCCGATCCCGACAAGCTTTCTTCGCTAGCAGCAATTCCTGCTTCAGCCTACATGAACGCCCTGCGGCGTTTCCTAGGCTTGTGTGCATATTGTCGCAGTTTCATTGTTAACTTCTCTGAGATAGTGGAACCACTGACTCGCCTTCCAAAGGATGACACGCCATTTGCCTGGACCAGTGAGAAACAGACAGCCTTTCCTGAACTACGTCAACGTATGCAGTCAGCACCCGTCCTGGCACTTTTTGACGACGACGCTGACGCCGAGGTGCATACTGATGGCAGTAACATCGATCTTGGCGCAGTACTCGTTCAACGTCAAGACGGCATTGAAAAAGTAGCAGCTTAGGCTAGCCGCTCGCTGTGCCGGGCCGAGGGAATCTATTCTACCAGAGAAAAAGGGTGTCTCCTGGTTATACGGGCGATCACAAAGTTTCGCCCTTACCTCTACGGTGGTACCTTCAAAGTGGTGACAGACCACCATGCCCTATGCTTGTTGGCAAACATACGCGATCCTTCAGGATGGCAGGCATGGTGTAGCTTGCGGCTACAGCAATTTGACGTCACCATCGCTTTTTAGTCTGGCCACAAGCACGAAGTCGCTGACACATTGTCGCGTGTATCCGCCGAACCTGTATAACTTGGATAATGATGATGGCTTTCCGGGTGCCATTATTGCATCGGACTTCATCAGACAACAGCGTGATGACGCTGAAATTCAATCGATCATTTTCCACTTAGAAGGCCGCCCAACAAGCATTTCACGCCATATATGCTGCGTATTGACGTCGTTCGGTCCACGCGGCAACGTTCTTTACAAGACAAACAATCGTACGAATGAACAAGCCTACGTCCTGGTGATTCTAAAATACTTGCGGGACGATAGGTTTTTTGCTTGCCATGACGAACACACATCTGGCCAGTTAAGCTCCTCACGAATGCTTGGCAGAGTGCGCAAGATGTATTACTGGCCCTGGCTTTCAGCAAGCTTCAAACAGTATGTCAAAGGCTGCCTTGAAGGTCAGCGGAGAGTCCCAACGAATGAAGCCCGTCGAGTTATTCCAACCCATTGAAATACCTGATATAGCTATTTAATCAAGTCGGCTTGGACATCCTTGGACCTTTTCTTCTGTCAACCGACGGCAACAAGTGGGTGAATATCGCGACTGACTATTTAATCCGCTTTGCCGAGACCGAGGCACTCCCACGAGCCACGGTTTCTGAGGCAGCACAGTTCCTCATGTGCCACATTGTATTGCACTATACGGCAACCTCCACTGTTATCGCATACAGAGGGACAGCGTTCACTGCTGAGCTCACGGACTAAAATTTTCAATTGAGCTGCACGAGCCATTGAAAGACGACTGCTTATCATCCGTAGTCCAACTGACATACGGAGCAATTAAACAAGACCATCACGGACACGATCTATATGTACATCGACGTCCAGCACCAAACATGGCATCATATCTTCCCTTCCGTGACCTTCGTGTATAATAGCACCATAGAAGAAACCATGCGCTTTACATCATTTCGTCTCCTTTAGGATCGCGAACTTCAGACGATGCTGGGCGCTATGCTTCAGTATCAAGACGACGAGCATCTAATTACTGACGCCGAAGAATTTGCTCAACACGCTCAGGAAGCTCACCTGCTTGCGCGGCTGCACATCGGTCAGCAGCAGCACGCAGATGCACGGGCTTAAAACATCCCCCATAGAATGTTACAAACTCGGTGACCAAGTGTGGGTGAGGACTCCCGTTCGCGGCTGTGGCCTTAGTGAAAGTTGCTCAGTCGGTATTTCGGCCCATACAAAGTGCTACGCCGCATCAGTGACGTGAACTACGAAATTGTTATGGACAGTGTGGCTCAAACACGGTACATACAGAACCTAGCCTTGACATTGTTCACAATGTAGGCATAAAGCCATATTGACACGTGTACTTATTTTTATCGGGCGACCACGTTTCGCCGCTTAACAACTGTTCTCGCACAGCGAGGGACGCGCCTGCATGTATCCGACGTTTCTGGAAAGTTATCGATGCTTCTACCCGGCTGTCTGTTGTAGCCGAACCTTGTGTTATCCGATTTCATCACGTAACTCGAATGGCGTAGAACTTTGTGGAAGGCACGCGGGTCCCAGCGATTAGTCTGGAACACTCGACGACTGCTCTATAAAAGCCGACGCGCTTGACCCGCTCATCAGATTTTCGACGATCGCCGACTGTGTTCGCCGCTATCGTTGTGCTTCATGTGTAGCCTGTTTTGTGGGCACAGGTTCGCCCAATAAAAGCTAGTTTTGTCTGTCACAGTACTGCTACTGTGTTCTTTAACGTCACTACCACGTGACAATATGTTGCGCGTTGGGGATTATTTTTTTCTTCATTACCTCATTCTTTATATTGCTTTCATATTTGCAGCTAATGCGATTACCTCTCCGTTTCTTGAGACTCTCTAGGTCACGCTTCACCATTGCTGCACTTCTGACTTTCCTGTCGCTGTGACTGTGTTCCTTGCACGAGCATCTGCCTTGGCCAGGTTTCTTTTTCCTTCCTGTTTTTCTTACTTCGCTTCTTCAACATGGAGCCGGTTCTCTAGGGGGAAGATGCCACCTACAGTATAGGGTACAGTACAAGAGAAAAGGCAGGAAGGACAAAAAGAAAGAAGCGCGTGAGCTGCGCCACCAGCTTTATAGCCAGGTGCCACAGCCATGTTTTTTGTGAATCAGCTATCTTCATTAATCATCGCGAGAGCTCCTTGCAGACATGTGACAAAATAAATAGATACCGTGTGGTTATGGTTCCACAGGAGGCACATATTGAACGGATACGTGGCATGTATGAGCGGATATGTTGCCCGTATGAATGTCTACTTGGCTCGTAAGAATGTATATGTGGCACGTAAAAATGTATGCGTGAAATGTGTGATATCACAGGAGATTTTTCGATAAGGGATGAAAGGAAGCGGTGGAAAACAGACTTCAAGGGGCTGAATAAAGTCTCAACTGGACCGCCATATTGAACGGGAATAGTCGTGATTATGCAGCGCCGTCTCTCGACGTAATAGAAAAGAGAGTGCCTACAAAGCACTTGGAAGGTGTGCAGCGCGAGGTGGAGATAGCTGGAAAGAGCTTATCCTACCTTCAAGTGGCTGCACAATAAAAAACCAGGAACGTTGGGGTCAATGCTTCATGCCAAGCCCGAATCACGCGAAAAAAAATGACAAAGGGAGTCTGAGAGAGGCGTCTCCAGTAGGACAGATGGAAAGGGTGACATTTGTAGACCATTTAAATCGAGCTAGGTGTTCAAAGGCAATTGTGGAGAGGGTGCAAGGCGATAAAGACTGGTGGTAGGGAAAGTTTGAGGAAGGACTTTGGGTTTTGTCATTGAGCGATGGAAACAAAAGCTCGTGGAAAATGCCTACGGATGCAACCTTGGCGTTGTAGCAGGTGGGATAAATGGCGTGTTAAACTTAAAAGGGACAGTACTAGCCCAGGGGGTTGATGACTTGGGCGAAATGGCCCCTCAGGTGCATATCATAGTGTTGTGCACAGTGTCGGAGCTGCCTGTACATGACGGTCACGTACACACAGCCGTAGTGGCTGCTAATGAGGCTATATTATTGAGCCGAGAGAAAGGTTTCGAGGTTTTAGAAGTCCGCGGGGCAGTTGGAAGGTGTGGTGGTTTGCAACAAGAGGGATCCACTCCCAGGCATAGACGAGAAGTGGGCTTAGACGAGTTGCTGGTCGCGCAGTTGCTTTCTTATCTGGGAAGGCGGGGGGCACGGGTACTATGGATGCCAGGGGGTTTAGCCGTAAAAAAAAACTCCCGCAGGGAAACCCCAGAATAGCATTGTCGCAATAACAAAAAGGTTGAAAACAAAGAGAGCTCACTATGCCTAGGCTACATACCAGTCCAGGGTGGCAGAAGAATGGAAAATTTGGCAGAGATATAGCAGCAGTTCAATATATAACATAGAGGGGTGCATTAGGCAACAGAAACGCACCTTATAGACTCGGTAGAGCCACCAGTTATAGAGAATTATGTGGAAAGAGATGCAACAAAATTTAACCAGAAAGAAAGCAAAAAAGAACAGGAATGCTCATGCATGAGGGAGCCAAATGGAAAAGAGTAAATTTACAAAATTTCAAGAGAATATTTGGTTGCCGTGCACAATCAGCGGAAAAAGTACTTGGTAAGGCATAGTCTATTTGTAGACCGGAAATAATTGCAGAGAGAAGAATCAAGAGTCAGTGGAATGCCTAAGGGCTGATAATAAGGTCTTCTGCAATGATTCCGCATTTATCCTTTTAGGTAATCTGAACGTCCACATACAGGTTCTACAGATCACGTGGGAAGTGGGGAACCTGCATCGACCACTGATTACTGTCTGCGGACAGAAGCAATTCATAATAAATTGGGATAAATGGTCACTGACGAGGAATGGCATAGATGCATAGGGAGTGACCATAACGCAGAGTGTTGAAAATGGTATATATACCGGAAAATGGGCCGTCGGAATTTGAACGCTGAAAAATAACAACTCTAACACGATAGTCGAGGAAAAACTTGGCAAATGGCCAAGTAAAGAGTCGGAAAATAGTAAGCTTCTAAGTGTTGTAGCAACCGAAATTGGGATAGAGAAACATTTTCGTTGCAAAGGAAAACAAAAGAAACTGAGAAGCTTGTGAAAAAGCGAGATATGAGAAGCGACTGCCGAACGACAGAAAGCGTCACGTGAGTACAAGCCGGCAAACAACCGCAGTTATCGCAGAAAGAAGCAGTCACCAAATGGAAAATATGCCTAGCGAAAAAAAACCTATGGTTTAAATAGTGCTGCAAGAAAGAAAAAAATAATAAATGAACGTCGCTTCTCAGAAATACTTGAGAAAAAGATGGCCGCACGTAGACTACTTTCGGACCATATAAAATTATTAGGCACGAAATATGGAACTTTACAAAAACATATCTTAGAGGAAGACGGAGACAAACTAGAAGGGGACGCGACATTAAATTACATTCAAACAATAACAGCCGGTTCTTTCCAAGGCGATGAGGTCGTTCTATTTGAGGAACAAAAGAGCATGAAACGGTACTGGATTGACAAAGAGCGGGTGCTAACAAATTTCAGCTCGAGGAAAGCAGGAAATTCTTATGCGTACAGCCACAGGGTTAGACGAGGTTTCCGCTAGCCGAATTAATAAACCGGCACGAAAAAGTAAGGAAGCTCCAAAGAAAGCAATAGAAATCAATTTGAAAATGTAGACAAATACCAGACAGTTCGCGACAAAGTAGAAAGAATTTAATTTCCAAAGATAAGGAGGAAAACAAAGAATTCACTCATATAGACCACTCACCATTGCGTCGGTAATATAGACGTTAGTCACGTAGGCGAATGAATTAAAGCTGCAAGCATGGGCAGAGAATAAAAGCACATTGGGGGAACTTCAGGATGGCTTCCGAATCGGTAGGCATCTTCATGATAACTTATTTATCCGTACTCTGTGTATTGTAATATCAAGATAAAAAAGGACAGCGTTATATTTATTTATTTATTTGCTTCATTTATTTATTTACACATACTCCAGCCCAATATAGGGCTACAGCAAGAGTGGGAACAATATACATTACACATTACAAACACACAAAAACAGAAAAATGAATGATCAAAAAGAAACGCTTGACTTGTGACACATGAAATGTAGAGAATTCTAAAGATATATTGTACGTGGAATAAGACTGTGCTTGAATATCTTAGTGCGGGCATAAATTGGCGTTGTGTTGAAGACGTGGGAGCTACGGGTACAATAAGCGTTAGAACATGTGATGTACATACAATCACAAAGACCAGAGGTGGACTTATTACTTGTATATAAAACGTTTAGGACCTCAATGTGATAGCGTGAAATTAATGGTCAATGTTCAATGTTTGTTAGCCTGTGTTGGTGAGAAAGTGCGCCTGTAATTTTGGCAAATGAAGTGGTGTAATTTTGGTTGAATATTATTGAGCCAGCTTACTGCACATATTTTTTAGGGGAACAAAAATACAGATTCATGTTCTGCAACAGGGTGATTCAGTGTTTTCCCGCTAACGTATTGAACGTGTTTAGACAATGAAAGATGTTCGGTCACAATGAGACCTACACTCTAAAAACTAGGAAGGGTATCGCAGGAGTGAAGCGGCCGGTTCACTCTTCAAAGCGTCGTTTTACTCTCGCAAAATGTCGAGGAGAGTGAAATGCATTGTTCACTCTCTCACCAAGGAGAGAGTGAAATGTGCTTTTCACTCTCCCTTTCAGAGAGAGAGTAGAATGCCCGTTCTACTCTTGCGGCAATAGAGAACAAAACGTAGCGTAATCTTCTGCTTCAACTGTAGGTGGCTGGCCCCGAACATGGCAATGTTTCATTCATGCACGCTGAGCAAAGAACACAGCGTTTTGCTTGTAAGAGAACAGGCCGCCTCACAGTGGCGTAGCTAGGTCGTCTGGCACCCGGGGCCCTTAGTTCTTCTGTCACCCCCCTCCCCGGGTGTAGTCGAGGAAGGCGAGGATATCGACAATTTCTGGGTGTCTTCAGACGTATATGACACCCCCCCTCCCGGCTGGCCCCGTGCACCCGGGGTCCACGGCCCCCCGGCCCCCGCTGTTGCTACGCCACTGCCGCCGCAGTACAAAGGAACGCGTAGCGAGCGCTCTACTTTTTCACTCGGAGTTGCAACACCGCGCGCGCGCACGCTCAAGATCGCGGAACAACATAGCAGCGGAGAAATAGGATCCGTCCACCGAGCAGCGCAGCAGCAGCAAAGGCCAGGCAAGGGAGATCGTATATCAGCCATCTCGCGTCGCCACGAAAACACGACAGTAGTTCGTCATGCCTTGGATATAACAGCAAATCCTCCACGGTAAGTGAATTCTAACTTAGGTGCACATTGTCCGTATATGTCATGCTATCGCCAGGAAGTCGTCGCTGCGCTTAGCCGACGCGATTGACAAAGGACTAGGCATACGCGCTGTGTCTCTCGATGTCAATCGAAAAAGCCAGTCGTCGCGATAACTGCATGTGATTTTATCACTTTGCCGTTGTCCGTAAGAGCTTTAAAGATCGCAAACGCTGCCAGAACTATGGTATGTTCAATAAGACGCCAGGCGAGAGGACGCTTAAAATGGTTCGCTCACCAGCCTGTGATTCCGAGCCTATGCGGAGCGTGATTAGCGTGCGTTTTGTGTGTTTGAATTTATTCAGTTTGGCAGTCTACTGTGTACGGAATGCTGTTGAACTCAGCAATCACATAACAGAAGGCGTCATTTTGCTGGCAGCATGCTTTTTTTATAAATAAACGGCGCGCTTGACGGTGCCTCGCGCAGGGGGAATCTGCGACCACTGAAGTTACGTGCAGCACCAGTGCTAGTTAGAAACTTTGCCGCAGGCATTCAGTTGCACGCTGCAAGAGGTCAGTTGGGCACGTTATCTTGAACTTACTGAAAACGCATGAGGAATCCATGTTTTATGCTGAAAAAGGTATAAACCCCATATAAGCGATCTTGCGTGCAGCAGCTACAAGCTACGCAATGGAGATGGCTGTCGCATTCGCTCGTCGCCTACAAGTCGTACTCTGTGCGAGCCACGATATTGAGCGACGCCTCCCCGGTGTTGCCGGGATGAGGGCTGCAATCACGCGTGACGCGTGCTTTAGTAATTTACGTTGATGCATTTTACCATAAAAAGTAGCATAAAGAATGGCTGTGGCTTAGCTAAGGTTAAGTCCAGGATGCGAAGCATACTAGCCTTTATTTTATTTGTTGAACCACTGTTTAGCCTGGTGAACTGCTGTTGCTTGGCTATATTTGGTTCGGCTAGACAAAGAAACAACTCATGCCGGCGAGCTCACGAGCTGAGACCCGGCTATGTAGCTACGCGGCCGCAAGCGAGCGCACGAGTTGAGCCTCCGCTTTTGCAGCTGTTATGACGTCATATCGTCACGTGGTATTGACGGTGAAGAAAGAACACAGTAGCAGTACTGTGAAAGACAAAACTAGCTTTTATTGGGCGAACCTGTGCCCACAAAACAGGCTACACTTAAAGCACAACGACAGCGGCGAACACAGTCGGCGATCGTCGAAAATCTGATCAGCGGGTCAAGCGCGTCGGCTTTTATAGAGCAGTCGTCGAATGTTCCAGACTAATCGTTCGGACCCGTGTGCCTTCCACAAAGTTCTACACCATTCGCGTTACGCGATGAAATCAGATAACACAAGGTTCGGCGACAACAGACAGCCGGGTAGAAGCATCGATAACTTTCCAGAAACATCGAATAAATTCTGGCGCGTCCCTCGCTGTGCGATTACAGTTGTTAAGCAGCGAAACGTGGTCGCCCGATAAAAATAAGTACACATGTCAATACCCCCCTCTTAAAAAGCAGCGACCCGATGCTGCATACAAGCGAAAAAACACCCGTAGCAAAGAAACCAACAACAAAAAAATAAATAATTTTGTCAGCGTCCGTAAAAGGGTTTAAGGCGCACCACGTGGACCACTTCAGATCGTGCGCGGCGCCGCTGTGAATGCGAAATGCCGTCTGGCACGACCTCATAGTCCAGAGCGCCAATACGTCGTATGACCTTGTAGGGTCCGAAATAGCGTCGGAGTAGTTTCTCACTGAGTCCTCGTCGGCGTATCGGTGTCCAAACCGAAACACGGTCGCCGGGCTGGTACTCAAGAAAGCGTCGTCGGAGGTTGTAGTGTCGGCTGTCGGTCCTCTGTTGGTTCTTGATCCGTAGGTGGGCGAGTTGTCGGGCTTCTTCGGCGCGCTGGAGATAGCTAGCGACGTCAACATTCTCTTCGTCAGTGACGTGGGGCAGCATGGCGTCGAGCGTCGTCGTCGGGTTCCTGCTGTAAACCAGCTTAAACGGCGTGATCTGTGTTGTTTCTTGCACCGCCGTGTTGTAAGCAAATGTTACGTACGGCAGGACGGCATCCCAGGTCTTGTGTTCGACGTCGACGTACATCGCTAGCATGTCGGCGTAGGTCTTATTCAGCCGCTCCGTAAGACTATTCGTCTGCGGGTGGTAGGCCGTGGTCCTCCTGTGCCTTGTCTGACTGTATTTCAGAATGGCTTGGGTGAGCTCCGCTGTAAAGGCCGTTCCTCTGTCGGTGATGAGGACTTCTGGGGCGCCATGTCGAAGCAGGATGTTTCCGACAAAAAATTTCGCCACTTTGGCTGCGCTACCTTTCGGCAGTGCTTTAGTTTCAGCGAAGCGAGTGAGGTAGTCTGTCGCCACGACGATCCACTTATTTCCGGTTGTTGACGTCGGAAAGGGTCCCAGCAAGTCCATGCCGATCTGCTGGAATGGTCGGCAAGGAGGCTCGATTGGCTGTAGTAATCCGGCTGTAGTCGGCGGTGTCTTACGTCGCTGACAGTCTCGGCATGTTCTGACATAATGGGCGACGTCGGCGGTCAGGCGCGGCCAATAATACTTTTGTTGTATCCTCGAGAGTGTCCGGGAAAAACCGAGGTGTCCAGCGGTCGGATCGTCATGTAGGGCGTGCAATACTTCTGGACGAAGTCCTGACGGGACAAGAAGGTAGTTGGCGCGGACTGGTGAAAAGTTCTTCTTCACGAGGAGATTGTTTTGCAGCGTGAAGGAAGATAGTCCGCGCTTAAATGCCCTGGGGACAACGTCGGTGTGCCCTTCCAAATATTCCACCAGGCCTTTTAGCTCCGGGTCTGCCCGTTGCTGTTCAGCGAAGTCTTCCGCGCTTATCATGCCAAGGAAGGCGTCGTCATCTTCGTCATCTTGCGGCGGCGGGTCAATGGGGGCGCGTGATAGGCAATCGGCATCGGAGTGTTTTCTTCCGGACTTGTAGGTTACAGTGATGTCGTATTCTTGTAGTCTGAGGCTCCACCGTGCCAGCCATCCTGAAGGATCCTTTATACTCGCTAGCCAACACAACGCGTGATGGTCACTGACGACTTTGAATGGCCTGCCATAAAGATAAGGGCGAAATTTAGCTGTAGCCCAAACGATGGCGAGGCATTCCTTTTCGGTCGTAGAATAGTTGCCTTCCGCTTTTGACAGCGACCGGCTAGCGTAAGATATCACCTGTTCGACTCTGTTTTTCCTCTGGACTAGAACGGCACCGAGGCCTAGGCTACTGGCGTCAGTATGGATTTCTGTCTCGGCGTACTCGTCGAAGTGCGCAAGTACCGGCGGCGACTGCATGCGTCGTTTGAGTTCTTCAAATGCGTCGGCCTGCGGCGTTTCCCAATTGAACTCAACATCACATTTAGTTAGACGTGTCAACGGCTCGGCGATGCGTGAAAAGTCCTTGACAAAGCGCCTGTAGTAGGCACACATGCCAAGGAATCTACGCACTGCCTTCTTGTCGGTGGGCTGCGGGAACTTTGCGATGGCAGCTGTTTTCTGCGGGTCGGGGCGTACTCCGGATTTACAGATGACGTGGCCTAGGAACAGAAGCTCGTCGTAAGCGAAGCGGCATTTTTCTGGCTTCAGAGTGAGCCCTGATGACTTGATGGCCTCTAGTACTGTGGCAAGCCGCCTAAGGTGATCGTCGAAATTTCCGGCGAATACAACGACGTCATCCATGTAAACGAGACAGGTCTGCCATTTCAATCCCGCTAAAACCGTGTCCATCACGCGCTGGAACGTTGCAGGCGCCGAGCACAGTCCAAATGGCATAACCTTGACCTCGTAGAGGCCGTCCGGGGTGATGAAGGCGGTCTTTTCGCGATCTCTTTCGTCGACTTCTATTTGCCAATAGCCAGACTTGAGGTCCATCGAGGAGAAGTATTTAGCGTTGCAGAGCCGATCCAATGCGTCGTCTATCCGTGGGAGGGGGTATACGTCCTTCTTCGTGATCTTGTTCAGTCGACGATAATCGACGCAGAAACGTAGGGTTCCATCCTTTTTACTCACCAGGACAACAGGGGATGCCCACGGGCTTTTCGACGGCTTGATGATGTCGTCACGCAGCATTTCGTCAACTTGTTCTCTTATAACTTCGCGTTCTCGCGGCGAAACTCGGTAAGTGCTTTGGCGGAGTGGTCGAGCGTACTCCTCGGTGATTATGCGATGCTTGGCGACTGGTGTTTGTCGAATCCTCGATGTCGTCGAAAAGCAGCCTTTGTATCGTCGGAGCAGACTTCTGAGCTGCTGTTGCTTAATCACTGGGAGACATGGATTAATGTCGTAGTCTGGTTCGGGAACCATGGTCGTCGGGGTAGATGCGGCGGAATCCGAGAGGACAAACGCATTACTGATTTCCACAATTTCCTCGATGTACGCGATCGTCGTGCCCTTGTTGATGTGCTTGAACTCCGGGCTGAAGTTTGTCAGCAACACTTCAGTTTTCCCTCCATGCAGTCGAGCGATCCCTCTTGCGACGCAAATTTCACGGTCTAGCAGGAGACGTTGGTCGCCTTCGATGACACCTTCTACGTCAGCGGGTATTTCGGTGCCGACCGAAATAACAATGCTGGAGCGGGGCGGGATGCTCACTTGGTCTTCGAGCACACTCAAGGCGTGGTGACTACGAGGGCTCTCCGGCGGTATCGCTTTATCTTCCGACAGCGTTATTGACTTCGACTTCAGGTCGATGACTGCGCCGTGTTGGTTCAGGAAGTCCATACCGAGAATGACGTCTCGAGAACACTGTTGGAGGATAACGAAGGTGGCAGGGTAAGTCCGGTCATGAATATTTATCCTTGCCGTGCAGATTCCAGTCGGCGTAATCAGGTGTCCTCCAGCGGTGCGAATTTGAGGGCCTTCCCATGCAGTCTTAACCTTCTTCAACTGGGCGGCGATGTGTCCACTCATGACGGAGTAATCAGCCCCTGTGTCCACTAAGGCGGTAACCGCGTGGCCGTCGAGAAGCACATCGAGGTCGGTGGTTCTTTGTCTGGCGTTGCAGTTAGGTCTTGGCGTCGGATCACAGCTGCGTCGTGTTGAACTGCAGCTGGAACGTCGCGTCGTCAAGTCGTCTTTCGTAGGTGTAGTCTTGGCTTGCTGACTTCGTCGGGACGGCGGCGTATCATGATTAGGTCGTCGAGATGGTTTCTTTGTCGACTTCGTCGGCGGCGGAGGATCTTCGTCAGTTCGACGAACAGCAACCGCACCTCCATCGGTTGCTGCTTTTAGTTTTCCGGATATGGGCTCGCTGACCGGCCCCGGGCTGGGCCAGTGTAGCGGCCTGGTGATGGCGAACGCGATGGTCGTCGAGAGTTCCACTGAGTAGCGGCGAGGTAGTCGGCGATGTCACGTGGGCGCTCTCCAAGCTGTGGACGCGGCGCGTTAACGGCGAAACCTCGCAGTCCCATCGCTCGGTATGGGCATCGTCGGTAGACGTGACCTGCTTCTCCGCAGTGGTAGCAGAGCGGGCGGTGGTCAGGAGCGCGCCAAACGTCTGTCTTCCTCGGGTAGCTGCGCTCGGCGACGGGTGGGCGTGCTGGCGGCGGCGGCGGTGCTGGTCGACGGAATTGCGGCGTTACGGGGCCCTGGCGCGGTCGTGGAAGGGGACCTTGACGGCGGGCGACGGCGGCGTAGCTCATCGCTTGCGGCTGAGGCTGCGGCGGATCTGGTTGCACCTCAGGAACTCCAAACGATCGGTGCACCTCTTCTTTTACGATGTCGGCGATCGAGGCCACTTGAGGCTGCAACGAAGGCAAGACCTTGCGCAGTTCTTCGCGCACAATGGCCCTGATGGTCTCGCGCAGATCGTCCGTGGCCAATGATTGAATTCCTGCGTTGTGGGTAGAGCTTGTACGGCGGTTGAATTGCCGGTTCCGGATTTCGAGTGTCTTCTCGATGTTCGTCGCGTCATGAAGAAACTCTTCGATGGTCTTCGGTGGGCTTCTTACCATCTCGGCGAAAAGTTCCTCCTTTACACCACGCATCAGTAGGCGGACTTTCTTCTCCTCGGCCATATCCGGGTCGGCGTGGCGGAACAAACGGCTCATTTCTTCCGTAAAAATGGCGACGTTCTCGTTTGGTAGCTGCACTCGTGCGTCCAGCATAGCTTCGGCCCTTTCCTTGCGCACGACGCTTGTAAAGGTGCGTAGGAAGCCGCTACGGAACAGGTCCCACGTTGTCAAGGTCGATTCCCTGTTCTCAAACCAAGTTCTGGCGGTGTCTTCTAAGGCGAAGTAGACATGCCGAAGCTTCTCGTCGGAGTTCCAGTTATTGAATGTTGCGATTCGTTCGTAGGTCTCCAGCCATGATTCCGGGTCTTCAGTCGCTGCTCCATGGAAGGTTGGTGGGTCCCGAGGTTGTTGTAGGATAACAGGGGACGCTGGGGCAGCCATTGGGGTTGTCTTGACCACGATCTTCTTTGTCGTGTCAGGTAGAAGTCCGTGCTCTGGGGGCAGTCCTTGCAGTCTGCGGCTAGCACGTTGGTCTTGGGCGATGTTGGTTCTGTCCTCGGGCTTCGGGCTTGGATCGTGGCTTTGCGGGGGCGTTCGGTACGTGAACGCACTAGCACCTCCACCAGATGTCACGTGGTAGTGACGGTGAAGAAAGAACACAGTAGCAGTACTGTGAAAGACAAAACTAGCTTTTATTGGGCGAACCTGTGCCCACAAAACAGGCTACACTTAAAGCACAACGATAGCGGCGAACACAGTCGGCGATCGTCGAAAATCTGATCAGCGGGTCAAGCGCGTCGGCTTTTATAGAGCAGTCGTCGAATGTTCCAGACTAATCGTTCGGACCCGTGTGCCTTCCACAAAGTTCTACACCATTCGCGTTACGCGATGAAATCAGATAACACAAGGTTCCGCGACAACAGACAGCAGATAGAAGCATCGATAACTTTCCAGAAGCTTCGGATACATGCAGGCGCGTCCCGCGCTGCGCGATAACATTTGTTAGGCGGCAAAACGTGTCGCCCGATAAAGACAAGTACACGTGTCAATATATTTTCAACATTTGACATAACCGTGTATGTTTTGTAGGGACAACCCAGGACGTGCATTTCTCGGCACCCAGTCAACTGCCAGAAGTGACTCGAACACAGGCCACCAGTAAGTGGACCTCAGTTGCAATTTCACATTATGCAGTTGGCTGCTGCCTTGTACTGAGGTTTTTTTTAATTAGATGGTGGTGTCATTCTGATGTACATTTTCACCACAAAGGTGTGATCATGTCTCACAGAGGCATATATAGTTACTATTCTCTGCGAGGGATGTGTTCTCATGTTCGTGAAGCAATTGTGTTTGGCAGTATTGTTGCCCAATGATTCAGATATAAATGCTGTAACTCGCCACTGCCGGCAAGTAGTTGCGAGAAACACAATATATTATGACGCTGTAAAGTTATTTCATTAATTCGAAGGAAAGTTTTGCAGCAGGAAAAAAGGTTGCTATTCGAGGTAAACATGTCTTTTTCTCACAAGTTATTTAACCAAACTGTGTATGCATGAAATTCGTGACCTATGAATAGATTTTAATTCATCCTTTAGTATAGCTTTAAAAAGAGACTAGAAATAGCATGTGACTACCTCTCCGATCAGCAGATCATACACTTACTGTCATAAGAGGTAGTTCCATGCAGTCTCGCACTCTATATAACCTTTCCTTTCAGCAGCATTGGAACTGGCGGCTGCGTTTTCAGAAGGAGGAGTGCACTTGGCACTGTATATGTATGTGTGAATTCAGTTTTCTTTGTGTGTCGGCTCACTGACACAAACAGTGCAAAAATCAGTTGTACCATGAGGCTGACGACGCCTTCGCTGCTAGAAATGCGGCACTTCATATTTTATAGTACTGCATGACATTTAAATCAAAGCTAGCAGATAAAATGGTCAAGAAAACTAACCGCTGTTATAGCTGTTTTCCTCAAAGAAAGCTTTTCCTTTATGGGCTGTGTTAATCTGAGCTCTCCACCGATGTTTCAGTGGTATTATCCCTTAGTGAGTGAGAGATTGGGGGCAATTAATCGTGTTAGTCTTTAAATGGTGTCCTAATTATGTGTATTTGTTCCAACAAAGTTGTCTAGATTACTTTATTGTGTAGTCTAAAGCTTTTGAAACCATCAGAAACTAGTGAGTTGCTCACATGCATATGCATTTGTCACTATACAGGTGGCACTCGGCTGTACCACTGCGGTGCTGCAGAAATAGCCAGCACCAGTGGCTTTGCAACAGCTGTTTCACAGCATGCCGGTATGTGCTAATTTATAGTTATGTTGGGATGCGTTAGTATTATTGACCACTGCTACTCTGTATTGTGACAGATCCATATGATAAGTGATGCAATGGGCACAGCGAAAACCTGTGAATGTTTTACTATGGCACATAAAAAGGCATTCATTTTCGTCACTGGAGCAGGGGAGAAGAGCATGCAGGCACTCCTGAATGTACATATATTTCAAAACATGAGAGAGACATATATATATATATATATATATATATATATATATATATATATATATATATATATATATAATGCAATAATAGTGCAGCGGTGGCGTAGAGGTAGAACACCCGCCTCGCGTGCAAGCGGTCCGTGGTTCGAATCCCGGTGCCGGCAATTTTCCACCGGATTAAAAAACAAAATCCGCGTGTGATAAAATTGCATAATCAGGCCTGGAGTGTGGCCTGCTCCCGGTGACCAGAACCGGTAACGCACTCCCTCACCAGAGCAGGATTGGCCACCCTGGTGAAGTACTTGGCCACAACCTCCTATATGAACAACACAATCAAACCCTGGCCCTCAGTCCCCAGCAGCTGTGAAGCAACTGACCACGGCGGCAGTCAGACCTGCGACGCAGCAGAGGGTGCCAAGAATCACTGGCTCCGGACAGGCCGCCATTGGAATATGAACCTGGCAACGTTTAACGCTAGAACGTTATCTAGTGAGGCGAGTCTAGCAGTGCTACTGGAGGAATTAGAGGGCAGTAAATGGGATATAATAGGGCTCAGTGAAGTTAGGAGGCCAAAAGAAGGCACTAGGAATGTTAGGGGGGTGTTATTAGTAGAGTTTGCGGAACAGAATATTATGAGGATAATGAATACCTTCTTCCGCAAGCGGGATAGCCGAAAGTGGACGTGGAGGAGCCCGAACGGCGAGACTAGAAATGAAAAAGGCTTCATACTCTGCGCTAACCCTGGCATCATACAAGATGTGGACGTGCTCGGCAAGGTGCGCTGCAGTGACCACAGGATGGTAAGAACTCGAATTAGCCTAGACCTGAGAAGGGAACGGAAGAAACTGGTACATAAGAAGCCGATCAATGAGTTAGCGGTAAGAGGGAAAATAGAGGAATTCCAGATCAAGCTACAGAACAGGTATTCGGCTTTAACTCAGGAAGAGGACCTTAGTGTTGAAGCAATGAACGACAATCTTGTGGGCATCATTAAGAAGTGTGCAAAGGAAGTCGGTGGTAACTCCGTTAGGCAGGATACCAGTAAACTATCGCAGGAGACGAAAGATCTGATCAAGAAACACCAATGTATGAAAGCCTCTAACCCTACAGCTAGAATAGAACTGGCAGAACTTTCGAAGTTAATCAACAAGCGTAAGACAGCTGACATAAGGAAGTATAATATGGATAGAATTGAACATGCTCTCAGGAACGGAGGAAGCCTAAAAACAATGAAGAAGAAAATAGGAATTGGCAAGAATCAGATGTATGCGTTAAGAGACAAAGCCGGCAATATCATTACTAATATGGATGAGATAGTTCAAGTGGCTGAGGAGTTCTATAGAGATTTATACAGTGCCAGTGGCACCCATGACGATAATGGAAGAGAAAATAGTCTAGAGGAATTCGAAATCCCACAGGTAACGCCGGAAGAAGTAAAGAAAGCCTTGGGAGATATGCAAAGGGGGAAGGCAGCTGGGGAGGATCATGTAACAACAGATTTGTTGAAGGACGCTGGACAGATTATTCTAGAGAAACTGGCCACCCTGTACACGCAATGCCTCATGACCTCGAGCGTACCGGAATCTTGGAAGAACGCTAACATAATCCTAATCCATAAGAAATTGGACGCCAGAGACTTGAAAAATTATAGACCGATCAGCTTACTGTCCGTTGCTTACAAACTATTTACTAAGGTAATCGCAAATAGAATCAGGAACACCTTAGACTTCTGTCAACCAAAGGACCAGGCAGGATTCCGTAAAGGCTACTCCACAATAGATCATATTCACGCTATCAATCAGGTGATAGAGAAATGTGTGGAATATAACCAACCCTTATATATAGCTTTGATTTATTTCGAGTAAGCATTTGA
This sequence comes from Dermacentor andersoni, assembly GCF_023375885.2. NCBI lineage: Eukaryota > Metazoa > Arthropoda > Arachnida > Ixodida > Ixodidae > Dermacentor > Dermacentor andersoni. Next base: position 7,360,999 of record NW_027314752.1, on the reverse strand, counting down.
TTCTGTCGAATCCTCAGCAGTCATGGAGGCATTACGGAATCAGGGTGTAGACGAGCCGTATGTAAAAATACTGAAAAGTATCTATTGCACCTCCACAGCCACCGTAGCCCTCCATAAAGAAAGCAACAAAATCCCAATAAAGAAAGGCGTCAGGCAGGGAGATATGATCTCTCCAATGCTATTCACAGCGTGTTTACAGGAGGTATTCAGAGACCTGGATTGGGAAGAAATGGGGATAAAAGTTAATGGATAATACCTTAGTGACTTGCGATTCGCTTATGATATTGCCTTGCTTAGTAACTCAGGGGACCAACTGCAATGCATGCTCACTGACCTGGAAAGGCAAAGCAGAAGAGTGGGTCTAAAAATTAATCTACAGAAAACTAAAGTATTGTTTAACAGTCTTGGAAGAACACAGCAATTTACAATAGGCTGCGAGGCACTGGAAGACGAAAGGGAATACGTATACTTAGGGCAGGTAGTCACTGCGGATCCGGTTCATGAGACGGAAATAATCAGAAGAATGTGAATGGGCTGGGGTGCGTTTGGCCGGCATTCTCAGATCTTGAACAGCAGGTTGCCATTATCCCTCAAGAGAAACATTGTATAACAGCTGTGTCTTACCAGTACTCACCTACGGGGCAGAAACCTGGAGGCTTACGAAAAGGGTTCTACTAAAATTGAGGACAACGCAACGAGCTATGGAAAGAAGAATTATAGGTGTAACGTAAAGAGATAAGAAAAGAGCAGATTGGGTGAGGGAACAAACGCGAGTCAATGACATCTTAGTTGAAATCAAGAAAAAGAAATGGGCATGGGCAGGACATGTAATGAGGAGGGAAGATAACCGATGGTCATTAAGGGTTACGGACTGGATTCGAAGGGAAGGGAAGCATAGCAGGAGGCGCCAGAAAGTTAGGTGGGCGGATGAGATTAAGAAGTTTGCAGGGACGGCATGGCCACAATTAGTACGTGACCGGGGTTGTTGGAGAAATGTGGGAGAGGCCGTTGCCCTGCAGTGGGCGTAACCAGGCTGATGATGATGATGATCATGATATATATATATATATATATATATATATATATATATATATATATATATATATATATATATATATATGTATATATATATATATATATATATATATATATATATATATATATATATACATAGAAGTGTGTGAGTGTGTATGTATATATATATATATGTATATATATATTATATATATATATATATATATTGACACGTGTACTTATCTTTATCGGGCAACCACGTTTCGCAGCCTAGCAAATGTAATCGCACAGCGTGGGAAGCGCCTGTATGTATCCGAAGTTTCTGGAAAGTTATCGATGCTTCTATCCGCTGTCTGTTGTCGCCGAACGTTATGTTATCTGATTTCATCACCTGACGCGAATGGTGTAGAACTTTGTGGAAGGCACGGGTGTACGAACGATTATTCTGGAACATTCGACGATTGCTCTATAAAAGCCGACGAGCTTGACCCGCAGATCAGATTTACGATCGCCGACTGTGTTCGCCGCTCTCGTTGTGTTTTAAGTCTAGCGTGTTTTGTGGGCACATGTTCGCCCAATAAAAGCTAGTTTTTGCCTTTCACAGTATTGCTACTGTGTTCTTTGACGTCACGACCACGTGACAATATATATATATATATATATATATATATACGCAATTGAAATAAAGGCAGGGACAGTCCATTTTTCATTTTGAACTGACTTGTACAACTCAAAAATACAACACAGACCACAGAGAAGCCGGCATGTTAACAGGTTTGATACACACAATAATTCAACAGATTTGATACTTCAGGTGTGCTATCTTACGCAAGGGGGAAGGGAAAGGGGAAATAACCAGAAAAAAGAGTGGAGTGGAAAAGAAAGGAATCGTGCCAAAAAGCATGAGAAACATCGTGCAGCCAGGATCGCCAGCAGGATATCTAAAAAGCACTCTGATAATATTACACACAGGGCAACCTTACGTATAGTTTGTTTCAATCAACTCAGATCACATGCAGCCATTACTGCAATCAAGTTGTTTCCTTATGTCAAGAGGGAATGATGTGGGCCCAAAAAACTGCTTAGAGCTGAAGGATTATGTTCCATGCTAGCCTCATTACCTGCTTTTTATCATATTGTTATCAGCTGCTTATGTTAGGGACAAAAAGTAAGAGTACGAGCTTTTTCCTGATTTGCCATTCCACACAACATGTCTTTGTGACTATATATACATACAGATGATCTATAGACGAAAAATATTCAGTACAGTAGAATCTCATTACAAGATACACTTGGTTGTAAGAGACATATGGAAATGGTTTGGTTGGTTTTCCGATGTTTGCCACGTTAACAACACTGTACTCAAGAGACACCTTTGTTACTAACGACTTTTTAAGTATTCACTACTTCGAAGGGACACAACCCAGACACATTCACTTCACGCACCTTGTGTGGTCCGAAGGGCGTAAAGATCACGCAATCCTCACACAAGTCAATTGCGCATGTCTCTTTGGCATGAACTAGAAAAGGAGGGCAACGAGGACAGTGCAGGGCAGAAAGAGTCGACAGTTGAAGCTGACGAGGGTCTAAGAGCACCTCAAAAGCACTGCGAGCAGCAAGGCTTGCAAAGTGAAGTGTTTAACTTCCAGAAGTTAGGAATGAAGCTAACACAATCTATAGTCGCTAAAAAGCTGTGAATGTCTTCTTTAAAGAGCCCCTAAACCACCGAGGTTCAAATTTAGTTGCGGTGTTGCAGTTGTACATGTTAAGGCAACGAACACGTAGCCACGAGAATTTTTCGAAACGGTGCAGTAATAGTGGAGCTACGTGTATGATTATCGAAAAGTAGTCCCTACTCATTTTACTCTTTCATCAGGTACAGGCCATCTGGACAGTATCGTCTTTTCCTCGCCTAGTACACCTCCAAATGTTACGGGACAGGCCATCACCAACGAGCTCTGTTGCGGCCGCGCAGGCCCGTCGTCCTGCGAAGGGTGGCGCGAATGACCTCGCCAATACAATGGAACTGTATGGTGACTCTAGTTGAAGAGCCTCGTAGGGAGACCCTTCTGCTGGCGTTTCTGTTCTTTGCCCCCATTGTCTGCCCACAATGGCATCGCGAGCAACGCGACGAGGAGGAAGGAGTGTGTATTTGCTTGCAGGCCTTGCCAACAGTCGTACACTTTCGTTCGACCAATCGACAGCACCGGAAACTGGTGGCATCATCAGAGATAGCCTGGTGATGTCAGGACAAACTGGGGGATGCAGGATAGGTCCAGGGAGGCGCACGGGGTTGTTTTCTTCATATTGTGGTGCTCCCACAGTGCGTAGCACTGTGGCGTTTGGCATGGTCAATTGTGACGGCATTCTGATTTTGATGCGCGTGTTTACTTGAAATGTTCAAAAAATGTCGAGAAGTGGTTTAGGGGCCCTTTAAGCCACCCTGAGCAATTATTCCTTCAGCTATATCTAAACATGCTTTCGTGATGACGCATAATAAAGTAATCTAGTCTGGCTCCTCAGTGTTTTAAAATTTTTGGTTTCGAGAGACATGTTTCCCGTGCCTCTTGAGTATCTCTTCTAATGAGGCTTAACTGTAATGTACACACACAATTGTGTAACTCCTCCTGCAAGTAGTATTCATTAAGCGTGGTCACTGATGTGCAAAGCTTGTGGTTAAGTTTTGATGTCCGTACTTTTTAGAGTTATGTTTATTAATTCAGGCTGTTCTTATTGGTTCTTCGATGCAGGAGACAATGCCTACGAAATTATTTGCCCTGATGACGAGAGCCCTCAAGGGGCAAACGACATCTCTGTTGCAGAAGTGAGCCCGATACCACCTGAAGTTACCATGACAGGTGGCACGGCAGCAATAGATACAGAGACGGCCATGTCTACTACAGCCGCAACAGTGTACGAGGCAAGCAGCAGTGTGTCAGCATGAGCAGCAGTGTCAGAAGGAACCGCACCAGGCCTGGTAGAGCAACATGTGTGCTATCACTGTGACTTTTTTGTAGTGCATACAACGAATTTGCTCAACATACAAAAGCTTTTCACCACGACTGTGAGCCAGTGTTCTTGTGCAGCAAGTGCAAGACTAAGTTAAGTGTTATAACACAGTACAAGCATCACTTTAATATATGAAAACATATTACAGTTTTTGCCTCCCCAGCCAGCCCACATAGCGACAACAATGTGGAACACATGGTGGGACACACCTCTTCTGCATTAGAAGATAGTAGAGACCGTAAGTGTTGTTGTTAGATTAACTGGTCTTTGTAGGCAACTAGAAGGACAACACAGGTGTCATAAGATTGTTGTTTATGTTGTTGTTGAAGAGGTAAAAAAGAAGTTTGATGCAGCTGAAGTGCCAATTGATATTTAGCAAATCAAAAACAACCACCTGAGAAAGCAACACTATAGAAATTTGGGTATCTATGTGCCGCCAACTCTGGTAAGGATGGCATAGGACAGAAGTGTGATGAAAATCACAAAGACACTGCTGTTCCATCCCTGGTAACAGTGAGCAGTGATTTGTAGGGCAAGAGAGTAAACTGAAACGAACATTATGGCATAGTGTCATGCTCCCATGTGACCACTTTCCATGTTATTTTGCATGATACAGCTCAACCTCCAGAAACGAGACTGCAACTTGTCTGTAAAAAGCTTTCACAAAAAATTATTCATAACACTATTACCGCAGCAGTGTCTTCTTTTCTTGTGGGTTCGAGGTTCCCGGGTGTCCATTAATGCAAAAATTGCGGAATAAAAGAACATGTGTCGTACTTACACCTTCTTAACACGTACGAGGGGGACAGAACTTTTCTAGTCATGCATCTTCATCATACTATCTAGTTTTTAAATGCCTTTTATAATTATTATTACCCATTATATCTGAGTGTATTGTATGCATTTAGCAGGTGTAAAATCAGGTCAGTTGGATCAGATGCCTTATCTGCAAGAGAGCCCTATATTCAAGACATTTGAATTAAAATAGGCACATTAGAGTTGCAGTCTTTCAGCACTTTATTGCGTGTGGTTTAAGCATTGCTCAATACTTTTGTGGATGGCAGTTTCAACCGGCACAGCACTGTGCTTTGTCACGGTCACGTGTCTTCAAAGCGGTGTTTACCATTTGTGTTGATCTGTTTGTGTATTCATAGAGCAAGTTCTTCATTTATTATTTTCGGCATTCTTGTGCTTGCACTAAGCTTGTATAAGGCAGTTACAAAATGGGCGTCACTATAACGAACTGTTTTGTTGAGCTTACACTTGCAAATAATAGTGTTCAGATGGCCACACTTCTATGTAGGTGCACCGATAGCTTTGTGTATGTTCTCATGTTTGTATAAAGCTTATATAAGCTAGTTACAAAATGTATGTCACTAAGCATTGTGATATTCTTTAAAGAACTGCTTGGTTGGTTTTACAGTTGTGAATTAGTATTGAGGTGGTGGTATTTCCATGTAGGCCCACTGCTAGCTTTCTGTGTGCTCACGTGTTTGTATTAAGCTTTTACAAGGGAGTTGCAGCATGTACGTCACTAAGCGCTGTGATATTTTTAAAGAACTGCTTTGTTGGTTTTACACCTGTGAGTAATAGTACTCGGGTGGCACTAGTCATGTGTAGGTACACAGGAACCGTTTGTATACATTATGCTCATGTAAAGTAGTTACAAAGTGTATGTCACTAATCACTGTGATATTTGTTGAAGAATTGCTGTGATGGTTTTACACATGTGAATAATAGTGGTCAGGACACAGTACTTGCGATGTATAGTTCAATTTATACAGTGCCAAGACATGGGCTGTATACGTTCCAAAAGCAATGTATGTCATTATATTGTTGTGATAACTACTGTTTGGATTTTATTAAACTCTACTAACATTTTTTCTTGTATCTATTGAGGTATGGCAATGTGTCATGCAACCAAACTGAGGCCCTGAACTTGTGCATACAAATAAACAGCTAATTTACGAGTATACTGCTCATATTCTCCGAAACCAGTTTAACAAATCTTGTACTACAATGCTGGAAAAATGACAGAGCTAACAGGGATGTACAGAAAGAGTTTGCACTGGCTGAAGGACTGCCCCACACTGCAGTTGGTAATGTTGCGTTTATTGGAGTAGAACAGTAAGTGCACTTCTATTAAATATGTGACACTCAATGCAGAAACATAAGGCTGACGGGCAGATGTGGCACATTTTTTTCAGGGCTCTCCATGCCTACTACTGCATTTCTAGTCTTCCTGTGCTTTTCGTATAAGCCGCTGTTCAGCCAAGGTTTTTACTGCATGATAGTTGTTCTACTGGGTTCGTAGCAATATTGAAGAAAAAACTATGGTATTCAAGAACTTTCGAGGCCCCGACACAGTAACTTCAAGGACCTCGTGTGATTTTTTTAGTAGTTTGGACAGGCAATAACTTGTTCAACAACATCGTTAGCTTTAATGCAAACAAAAGAATACAAAACAAATCACATTTCACCGATTTGAAACATTTGAAAGACTGCTAATTTGCCTTTCACCGCCCATCACTAAACGCACACAAGGAAGCATTTCAAGAAAGCGCTCAGTTTTTCTGCAACAGCACAATTAACTACTTGGACCTGCAACATTTGCAGTTTTTGAATACTGTTTGGTTTGACAGTGTATGGGATGTCATCTGTTGCCTCAGCTTTTCCCCACCAAGTAAGCAATAGTCATTTGTAATTTCCTTTTATTGTGTCTGTAACTCTCAATTTACTCATCACGGCTTTTCATTGAATGCCTCAACTGTTGAGCTTCCGGCTTCTGCTCCTCCAAGTACATTTGTCGCCGGTTCCATGTGCCTAAAACTGGTATCTGCAGCTCCTTTGTAATTTTAACTTTAAGGATGTCGCTTTCCTTCTATTACCTCCACATACAATTCTCTGTGACATGCGAAGAGTGTCACAGAAGGGAAAAAAAACGCTTGGCAATGTCTGCTAAGTCTAGCCAAGTGTACAAATTTAAGGACTTTCCAGTACTTCAAAAATTCCAGGGTTTTCAATGCCTTGAAAATGGCATTTTAGAAATAAAGGTTTTCAAGGATCGCTACAAACCCTGGATTCTAGCACCTAAATAATTTTACAAGCTCATTTTGGCATGGAGTTCGGAAATTCATGCTTTTTAGCTAACGCTGCACTATCTCTGTACATTGAAGCCACGAGAGCGCAACCATTTTGGAGTAAAGAAAAATACTGAAAGCTTTTAATACCACTCTTTTTCTATGGAGCTTCGTATTGCCTAGTTAAGTTTACGAATGTGCCTGGTTTTGGTGGGCGTTTCTTCGACATTTTCTGTGAGAAATAGATGACTAACCCCCGTATTCAGAAATGTATATTATTACAAAGCTCATGCTTGACTTTATATAAACGACGCCTGGTGCGAACGTCCCCCAGACGCTCACTGCCTTTCTTTTGGTGCGTTCACGACTTGCGTCATTTAGATCAAGCCAAGCATGGGCTTCAAGTTATGATGCATTTCTGAATATGGGGGTAAGCGTGCGCAATTCCGGGCAACGCATTGTGCCATTGACACTGCGAGGAAACGGGGAAAACTAAGTTAACGCCCTATGCTCCAAAACTTTCGCGTACCTGTGGTGTGCGTGTATCGTGGAAGAAGAAACAGCGCAAACACCAGGACAAAAAAAAAAGCATCAACCACACCAGCGCTTCGTGGTGTGGTCCATGTGTTTGCGTCGTCCTTGTGTTGCACTGTTTCTTCTAAAATGCTCAACCAACTAGCCGGCAAGTCCATCCTGTGCATATATATTGAACACACGTATGAATGTAGATGGTCTTCGAAGCTTTTAGAACGAGCACTGCCACAGAATACGAGCAGTGCACGCGTAACGAGTGGACACATTAGTCATATAAACATGCGTGCCAATGCATGTGACGCGGCTATCGGCATAAGCAGTCTCCAAATGCTGGAATGCATGCTCTTCAAAACGCTAACGATCCGCTGCTAATGCAGGACAACAGCTCACAGTGGACTGAACCAAACTCTAAACTAATGCACTTGAAAAGAACGCCTACATGGCAGCGTGAGGCACGACGAAATGCCTGGTACCTGCGTCGCCGTTGACCACATACGAATGGAACTGGCGGAAAAAATAAACAGAAATGCTCACCAGTATACGCGCGACTTAAATTCACATACGTGAATGGTTGGCACGATACTTTGTATCCACGTATTTTCGGAGAACATACAATGCATGGACTGGAAAAGCACTCGATTGTGAGCTGAACGTCACATTTGTTATTTTCCTGGGGTGACGACAAGCCGTGAATAGTTCTCACGTCGTCGTCTACGTTGTATTCCTTCGTTAGTCGTAGCAAGGAATGGAAATGATGCAAACGCAAACGTATTCCAGTACACAACAGCACAGCACACTGCAGAGAAACTCCACCCACCGCAGCCGATTCCTCAAATACATTTGTTATGTATACAACCTCTAAAAGAACACGACTGAGCGTGGTGGCTCTGTGGTGTAATGGTTAAGATGTGTGCTTTGAGTTGTACAGATACGAGTGTACGCGGGTTCGAATCCACGTGATACATGGAGCAATGTGGTTCTCCATAAGTATGTGATTCCCTCGACTATTGTGTTTTAATTAGATTATGTGTTTCCTGATTGTGAAATGTGGGAAGCTAATTGCGGAATAAATGTTAATTACCTTTTTTTCTCCACAGTGGCGTGAGGGACGCATACGCATAGGCCGATTCCGAGCAGTCACGCCTCATGGTAGGCAGCAAATAGTCAGGAAAAATGACTTTAAAATCCTGCATAACATTGCCCACGCCTATTCTTAAGGCCGCTTGGAATTGGGCCACTGACTCTGAGGAGCCGCCTAGGGAACGGTGTATCAGCGACCATAATTTGATCTGATTTCCGGCCTGCATGCGTGGACAGCACTTCGCTAAGAGGGTATTGGGAAGAGTACTAGCACTCTGTTTGGGGGAGTAGAAGTACTCGGTCTGGTGGAGTGCCATTACCCCTGCGGTGAGAGTATTAGCACTCTCCGGAAGAGTACTAGTACTCCCTGTGGGAAGAGTATTATCACTCTGCAGAAGAGTACTAGCGATCCCTTGCGGTGGAGTAACAAAACGCTGTCAACAGGTGTTGACCTACTCTCTCTCAAAGAGGGTCGATCTACTCTCGAAAAGAGAGTGAAATATGGGACAAGCCGCTACTCCCTCAAAGAGAGTGCCCGGCACTCTTTCTTCTTCGAGTGTAAGTATTTATACTGACATACTCTTTTCAATTATTTAAATTATGGGTTTTTACGTGGCAAAGCCACTTTCTGATTATGAGGCAGGCCGTAGTGGAGGACTCCAGAAATTTCGACCAGCTGGGGTTTTTTAACGTCCACCTAAGTCTAAATACATGGCTGTTTTCGCATTTGGGCCCCATCGAAATGCGGCCGCCGTGGCCGGGATTAGATCCCGTGACCTCGTGCTCCGCAGCCTAACATGATAGCCACTGAGCAACCACGGCAGGTTACTCTTTTAAGTTGTATGTCATTCAGAGAATAATCCAAATAAAGGAGGCTCTGTCTATTTTAAAATGACATCACGAGTTCATTTGCCATGTTTTGCTCGAAGTGCAGAAAGAAATAGGGGAATGAGCTAGACGGTGGTGGTCATCAGTGAAGTTAATAGAGTCGTATAATAAATAGTCATCAGCATAAAGTCTGACGTTAGTTGTGGTGCTACGAGGTAATTCATTGATGTATATTAAACATAATAAAGGGCCTAAAACGGATCCCTGAGGGACGCTTGACGTAACGTCGACGAGAGTTGAGTCCACTGACTTAAAAGAAATAAATTGTCAGCGATAACAAAGAGAACTGGCTATGGATGAAACAAGAGAGGAATTATATATTCTAACGTTTAATTTTACAAGTTCTTTAGAATGCACCGCAGGATCAAACATTCGAGAAATGAATACAGATGACACTCACTTGATTGCTTATGTCTAGGTTAGAAGCGATATCATGAACAAAACAGACTAATTGTCTAACAGTATGATAACCGCGAAGAAAACCATGCTGGGCAGATGTTTCAACATCATTAGAGTAGGGGAATTCGATTTTATGTTTGTAAATAATGTGCTCTGACATCTCGCATGACTGGCGTGTGGCGAGGAAAGATGTTCACTCGGTCCTTAAGTACACTCAATACATGATGACTACGACCACACTCCGGCGGTGTTGATTGATCTTCGGATAGCGTTATTGGCTTTGACTTCAGGTCGATGAGTTCGTCGCGTTGGTTCAGGAAGTCCATGCCAAGAATGACGCCTTGTTATCACTGTTGGAGGATAACGAAAGTCGCAGTGTAGGTCCGGTCATAAATTGTGATGCTTTCGGTGCAGATTCCAGTCGGCGTTATTATGTGTCCTCCAGTTGTATGAACTGAGGGGCGATCCAACACATTCTGAACTTTCTCCATCTTGGCAGCGAAGGGTCTGCTCGTGACGGAGTAATCGGCTACTGTGTCTACTAATGCAGGGACTGTGTGGACGTCGAGCCACACTTCACGGTCTGTGCCTCTTTGTTTTGCGTCGCAGTTAGGTGTTGGCGTCGGGTCACGCTTGTGTCGCGTTGTCGTGTGGCTGGTGCCTCACGGCGTTAGGTACTTGGTCACTGCATTCCTTGCGTAAAGATGCTGGCGTTTCGTTGTTGTTTCGTCTAGATAGTGTCTTTGGCGCACCTCTGCCGCTTGCTGCTTTTAGTTTCCCCAATATTTGCTGACGACCCCGGGCTCGGGCTGGGTCAGTGTATGGTTGGCACTACAGCAACAGGTACAGGCCTGGTGACGGCCTGGTATTCGAGCGCTCCACTGATTGGCTGCAAGGTAGCCGGTGATATCGCAACGGCGTCCGCCTAGCTGCGGGCATGCAGCTTTGACGGTGAACCCTCGTAGTCCCATTTCGCTGCATATGCTTCGGCGGTAGACTTGTCCGGCTTCCTCGCAGTGATAGAAGAGCGGGCGATGGCCAGAGGTGCGGCCAATGGCCGTCTTCCTCGGGTACCTGTGCTGAGCGACGGGCGGGCTTGCTGGTTGCGGAAGTGGTGGACTTGGGATGCATGGATGGATGGATGGATGGATGGATGGATGGATGGATGGATGGATGGATGGATGGATGGATGGATGGATGGATGGATGGATGGATGGATGGATGGGTGCATGGGTGGGTGGGTGGGTGAGTGGATGGATGAATGGAAGGATGGATGGATGTCATAAGCGTCCCATTTGTAGCAAGACGGTGTGCTGTGCCACCAAGCTCTTGCTATTATACTGCCCAATGTTATACCTAGATTAAAAAGAAAAAAACGAAGAAAAAAGACGATCACTCCCTAAAACAACATTTTCTGACCCCTGATCTGAGCTTTGCTTTTGTACATCTCCGTTTGTTGTCGCTTCCCTACTTTTCGTCCAGCAATTTTCCAATCGCGTCGTACTAATATCTGTTGCGGACATGTTTGCTTTTCCCTTGCTCTCGTTGAACCCAAGGGCTTCAAGGACGTGAGGGGTGCTTAAATTGACCGCTGCGCAGATGTGTCCACATTCTAGTAAAACATGCTCCATTGTTTCCCCAGATTGTACTCCTGATTTCAAGCAAATAACCACATTTCCAAAAGTAAGTCCTAGAATCATTGCACCTTGCCACATACCCCGGAGCACCTCGTAACTGTTGTATCCCCATAGCACTCTGTGCTTCAATATGGCTGCATTTCTCTTCCCCTTCACTATTATTGTTTTTTCCTGCATTTTCATATAACTATTGCCTTCGTTTATTCATATACGAAGGTATTCGTAGTCTTTTACCGGAGGTATTTCCTGACCCTGTATTGCCACTGTCTGTTCACTGTTTTCATTGAATATACATAACACCTCATATACTAACACTAAATTTCAAACCTAAATTCTTGCCTTCCTATCCACAGATATTAGCCAGACGTTGAAAATCACTGTGCTTGTTAGCTAGCAACACAATGTCGTCCGCATAAAATAAACCTGGGAGTTGCTGTTCTACTACTGTACCCACCTGTTTGTATGAAGGATGAAATCTGATATTACTTTCTTCTAGCGCCCTCTCTATCCTCACCATGTACATGATAAACAGCAGTGGGGATAAAGTGCACATCTACCTCAGACCCTTGTTGATACCAACTTTGTCTTCGCTCCTCATCCCTTTCAATTCGACTGAAACGGTATCTTCTAGGTAAATATCTCTCAAAAGCTGTAGACAATCGTCACCTAAGCCTTCCCCTTCCAGAATATCCCACAAAACGTTGTGGTCTGCGTTGTCTTACATTCCTCTAATGTCTAAGGACCCATATAACTGTAGGCTTTCTACTCTTGATAGTTCAATACACTGAGTAAGAGCAAATATGTTATCATCCAAGCGCCTACATATTCTGCATCATACAGAAGTTATCTCAAAATGCCATTATTCTCTGCCCATGTTAGCAGCTTTAACTTCAATGCCTGCAATGCTAGCCTGTATATTACCGACGTAATAGTCAACGGTCTCTACGAGACAATTCTATCTTTGTACCCCTCGCATTTACAAATTAAATGCATTATATTTGTTGCCAACTGTCTGGTATTCCCCTATCTTCTAAAGTTTTTGCCACTGTTTTACCTTACATTTTGGCCCTTATTCATTATTCAGCCTAACGGAAACCTCGTCAAGCGCTGTGGCTGTGGGCTGAGGAATTTTCACTTCGGCTTTCTTCCAGTTAAAATTTATCAGCACCAGCTCATTTTCCATTTGGTTCTCTTCTATGCTCTTTTTTTTCTTCGGATACAGCCTGGTGATTGCTTCGGAAGATTCGTCTGTTTTATTTCGGATGTTTTTTAATGCGGCTTCACCTTCCAGTTTGTTTCCATCTTCCCTCGGATACATTGTTGCATTGTTGACTTCCTGCCTAATAATTTTATGTGGTTCTAAAATATTCTAGATGCCGCCTTCTTTTTCTCGCCTATTTCTGACAACCAACGTTCACTTTCAACTTTTATCTTTCCTTACACTAGTATTCGAACTATAGACTTTTTCGCCTGATAAATTTTCCTTTTACTGGCTACTTCATCCTGCGGCAACTGCGCCTTCTTTGTCTGCCTGTGCTCTCGGGATGCTTTCTGACGTTCGGCGATCGCTTCTCGTATCACCCTGTTCCACTAGCTTTGCGGTATCTTGTTTCCTTTCCAACGAACATGTTTATTCTCTTTCCGTATTTCTGTCGTTATCACACTTAGAAGATCTTACACTTAGACTCCCACTCTTTACTTGGCCATTTGCTCAGTTCTTTCTCGACTCTAGTGACATTGCTTGTTATTCTTTCAGCTTTCAAATTTGGACTGGCCATTTCGCACTCCTTGCTCTCTTTTCCAACTACATATCCAATTTTCAAAATAATGTGTTTACGGTCACTCTCTATGCTGCTGTATCCTTCCTCGTCAATGACACTTTCTCTCTCTTGATATCATGAATTCTTTCTGTCATCAGACAGTAATGAATGGTCGATTGCCGGTATACTACTTCACACGTGATCTGCCCTTGACACGTAGGCCCTGTATTCACGATAACGAGGTTATGTTGCTCACAATGGTCTAACATTGACTTCCCGCTTTTGTCGGTACAACCGTCTAAATCCTATGTGTGGGCATTTATGTCTCCTGATAGGATAATTTCGGCATCACACTCGAAACCCTTAATATCAGCACTTATGCATTGCACTAACTCTTTATTCATCTGTGTGCAAATATTCGCGGTCCACAAATACGTAGCGCCCAGCCAAGTTTTTTTCACGCTCATTGTTCCCGATAATCAAACATGCTCTTGGTATTTTGAATTTACTCTTTTCCATTTGGCTCCCTGATGGATGAGCATTCCGACTCCTCCTCCCTTTCTTTCCGCCTTACTTCTGCTGCACCTTTCTCAAACAAAATTTTTATTACTGGCGGCTCTTCCGAGTGTCTAAGGTGCGTTTCTGTAACCGCCTACAACCCTACTTGATCTGTATTTAACTGCTCCTCCACCTCCACTCACTTTTCCTTTTTTATGCCGCCCGGCATGGTAATGTAGCCTATTGCACGGTGACTATATTTTTCTTGCTTTACTCTCTTTTCTGTTATTGACGGCGATGGTATTCTAAGGTTCCCCTAGGAGACCTTCTTGGCTACTGCCTACTCTGGCCTCCTGGGCGCTTGTAGGCCCCCTAAAAAAAGCAACAGCGCGACCAGCAGGTCACCAGCCCACTTCTCGTGCAAGCCTTTAACTGAAGTGGATGCCGCCTCGTTCAGAACCACTGCACCTTCTCACTTCCCTGTTTACTTCGAAACTTTCAAACCTTTATCTCGGCTCACTTTCAATATCGCCTCATTAGCAGCCACTACGGCTCTTTGTAAGTGACTATCACGTATAGGCAACTCCGGCACCGTGCACACCACGATCTGCACCTGAGGGGATAGCTTACGCAAGTCGTCCTCCCCCTCCGCGAAGTGCTGGGCTAGTCCTGTCCCTTTCATGTTTAGGACAGTATTTACCCACCTGCTACTATGATAAGGTTGCGCACGTGGGCGTTTTCCGCGAGCTCTGGTATTGCTCGCTCTATGACAAAACCCAGTGCCCGCCCCGGAAATTTCTCTGTGTGGCGCAATACCCACACTTTATCACATCACATGCGAGCGGAATACAAATAAGGCATTCCACAAAATCAAATATCCGAGTGTGGAGGAGTGGGAGAGCGTGCTCTCTAGCGGCGACCCTCGCCTCCAACGGAGGCTGGTGGATCATGCCCGATGAGCGGGCACGCTCAGTGGTGCCCTGGGATAGGGGCGCCAACCATGCAGGCCGGAGATCGTCATCGAACAATAGAAGATGAAGACATCCAGCCCGACCGCTGAATTACTCTTTCTAGAGCAATAAAGTTTACTTCCTCCACCTCCTCCTCCCCAACGCCACTCTTTTATCGCCATTGGCACCTCCACAATTGCTACTGAACACCTAGCAAGCTTTCATTCGCCGGCGATAATCACCATTTCACACTCTCCTGTCTCCTCCTGCTTCCCTTTGTCCTTTTCCACGTGATTCGGACTTGACAAGGGGCGCTGGCCCCTGCGCTGCTGTTTTTTGTGCGTGGGGGCCTCAAGGTAGGTGCCGCTCTTTCCAGCTACTTCCTCCCCACGTTGCACGCATTCTAAATGCCTTGCCGACAATCTCTCTCCTGTCACGTCGCGGAACTGCATTTCGTTGGCGCGACCATTGTCCTTCGCAATGGCGGCCTTGTTCTCTTCCTGGGCTGCGTCGTCTTTTTTCCACTACCTTCCGTGCAACATGCTCCCTATTTAGCTAATGTTTGAGCTCTTCAACCTGTTTGACAACTTCTTCCTGCAAAGCCTCCATTTTCTTCAGCCTAACATCGACATCCCAGTCTGTGCCGATTGGCCTAATCCCCTCTCCATTATCATACGTCCTCTCAATGGCCTTGGGGATCCCTCTGCACACTGCCCACTTTCCCTGCTTTCTTGCCATGTATTGTACGGGCTTCTCTAATGCGAATACTTTAATACTGTAATAATGCAGTGCACTTGCCTTTGAGCAAAATCTGATAAGCCAGGATATATATCTCTAAAATGTCGCAAGGTAATTCTCGCCAATGTCTTAAAGGCAATCAATGCCGCACAAACTTAAGGTATGACACGCCTTCACACGTGTTCAACCACCCAGCCATGCTCTCACTTTCCTATCAAAGCACACAGAATGAAACCACCCATAGCTATTATTCTTGCCAATTACAAGGTACTATTTAAAGGCTATAAAGACTTAACGTCCTACCCGGTTGCACGTGTTGAAGCATATGGCCGGAAAGGACGCTCTGACTATCGTGCAAAACCAAATGAACACGAAACACACCCACGCACTCGGAAAAAGAGAGAAACAAAAGAAGAAACTGTCCAATTATTATTTAAAGGCTAAAAAATCAGGAAATAAATATCAGAAGCAAGCTCAAAGCATACACAAAAAACTGATGATGTCGTCACCGCCATGGAGCTCCTAAAAGCACGTCCATTCGCCATCTCGCGAAAGAAGCCAGAAAAACGTAGCTAGCGGGGTTGCCGCTCTGACATCTCTGAAACATCGTTAGTGATGTCAGTTAGTAAATGTAGCATGTGGGGACAACGATTTATTGGTGTGCGCCTGGATGGCCTTCTTGAAGAGATAGTATCGACGGTCACCTTGCAACCACCGCGACAGGTGTTTATTCCCGGAGGTTTTCTGGCCGTGACGAACGGCTGGTTGGCACAACGACAACTGAATGATGTGCCTGCGCAGCTTCAGGTGCAGGCCTACATGAGTAACAGCGGAACGAAGCTTCCAACACGAAGAGTTCAAGGATAAACGGTTTAAAGAAGAGGGATACCTCCGGCACGCAATGTAAAACCAAGTGACACCCGACTCGTCTTTCACACTTCTAATGGGCCTTCGTCTGCCTTCCGTGAAACGCGGGTGTTGCCTTGTGCACGTCGTCTTCAAAGGGGAACGGGTTGCGTGCTGGCAGGTCGCTGCTTCTGCCGGGCCGGGAGAGCTTTCCATAGTTTTCGTGAAAAGCAGCTTTTTTCCTAGTTTCAGTAGAGTGAGCTGCAAAATATTAGCCTTCACAAAAGGCTGCTGCTACACACTGCGTTTATAAAAAGGCTGTCGGTGCAGGCAGCGTCATAACTGCGCATAACAGAGATGCATTTGGCTCTTTTGTTCTCACTGCGATGCTCACTGCGGTGTGGCCGCGCCCTATGCCGACGAGAGACAAGTTTCTCCATTTATGCTCAGTTGGTATCACTGCCATCTCAGTTGTAGAAGTGAAGCGGTAGGGTTCGCTCTCCCGCCAGTCCATCTCGTCGAGGGCTGCGTCGGACAGGGTGCGCATCCGTTCTGTCCCATGGATTTCCCTAAACGGAAGATCAAGCAGAGAAGCCGGACTGTGATCCTGTTTGCATGCGTTGTGGGGCAACAAAAAACCAAGGACCTGGACGAGAAAGACGCAGTGGTTGGTAAGAGCCATGCTCACTGCGGTGCGGCCCTGCCCTATGCCGACGAGAGACAAGTTTCTCCATTTATACTCAGTTGGTATCACTGCCATGTCAGTTGTAGAAGTGAAGCGGTAGGGTTCGCTCTCCCGCCAGTCCATCTCATCGAAGGCTGCGCTGGACAGCGTGCGCATCCGTTCTGTCCCATGGATTTCACCAAACGGAAGATCAAGCAGTGAAGCCGGGCTGCGATCCTGTTTGCATGCGTTGTGGGGCAACAAAAAAAATACCTGGAGGAGAAAGACGCAGTGGTTCGTAAGAGCCTTGCTCACTGCGGTGTGGCCGTGCCCAATGCCGACGAACGACAAGTTGCTCCATTTATACTCAGTTGGTATCACTGCCATCTCAGTTGTAGAAGTGAAGTGGTAGCGTGCGCTCTCCCGCCAGTCCATCTCGTCCAGGGCCGCACCGGACAGGGTGCGCATCCATTTTTTTCCATGGATTTCACCAAACGGAAGATTAAGCAGTCAAGCCGGGCCGTGATGCTGTTTGCAGGCGTTGTGGAGCAACAAAATACCAATTACTTGGAGGAGAAAGACGCAGTGGTTCGTATGAACCATGCTCACTGCTGTGCGGCCGTGCCCAATGCCAACGAACGACAAGTTGCTCCATTTATACTCAGTTCGTATCACTGCCATCTCAGTTGTAGAAGTCAAGCGGAAGGGTGTGCTGTCGCGCCAGTCCATCTCGTCGAGGGCCGCGCCGGACAGGGTGCGCATCCGTTGTGTTCCATGGATTTCACCAAACGGAAGATCAAGCAGTCAAGCCGGGCCGTGATCCTGTTTGCAGGCATTGTGGAGCAACAAAAAACCAAGGACCTGGACGACAAAGACGCAGTTGTTTGTAAGAACCATGCTCGCTGCTGTGCAGCCGTGCCCAATGCCAACGAACGACAAGGTGCTCCATTTATACTCAGTTGGTATCACTGCCATCTCAGTTGTAGAAGTGAAGCGGAAGGGTGCGCTCTCCCGCCAATCTATCTCGTCGAGGGCCGTGCCAGACAGGGTGCGCATTCGTTGGGTCCCATGGATTTCACCAAGCGGAAAATCAAGCAGTGAAGCCGCGCCGTGATCCTGTTTGCAGACGTTGTGGGGCCACAAAAGACCAAGCACCTTGACGAGAAAGACGCAGTGGTTCGTAAGAGCCATGCCGACTTCGGTGAGGCCGTGCCCAAGATGGCAATGCCATCAGTATCATTCTGGACTAGAGTACGTTGCGGCTGGATTGTATCTCCCGGAGGTAAGGAAATATTTAATGGACGATTGTCACGTCGATTTGGCAGCGTGCGCATGACGTTTTTACCTTGGAGTATACTGTCACAGTCTGTGGAGACATTGGTTGCCTGAGGGCGAAAACAAGCGTATTTTGGGATGGCAATTAATATTTATTGGTATCAGAGTCATTTTTTTAGTGTGTGGAGAGCTGGACAGGTGCCTAAAATGCATGTTGTAGTAAGAGACGTAGTCACAGCACCCATCTCATCATTTGAAATTAAAGCGTTACTGTATCCTTTTAGTTATGCAAATTGTGGTGTAAAAAGTGAATTGTTATCTCAAAGGCAAATGGTTTAATGTTGCAGTACAGTGCGCAATTGCCTTGGCGTTACTTTGTGGTTTGGTTCATGAAGTACTTTTGATGGCATTTCCGGACCGAATTTGCAGATATATATTTTTTTTGCCGAAGAAGCCCAGGGGATATTTCATGGCCACCATATACAGATATAATATGTTTAACTTAAGCCAAAAAGACGCAGTTGGCGCTAATATATAAAGCACAAATGAGTAGTCGGCAGAAATTCACTTCGAAGAATTTATTAAGTGCATACCACAGCTTCATTTGCTCCGTGCAAAAAACAGCTTATATAATTGCAACCACAACATTCTAGTCCTGTAACAGTTTATTGTCATAGCCAGAACCGCACAGAGTGCACTTAGAAAATTTAGGTTCCTTGTTAGGTTGTAAACGAAAACTGTAAGGTGACTGATAAATTAGTCCCATTTGTGTGCTTTCCCGTAAACCTACCAAACTCTCCTAATCTAATCTATTCAATGTCAGGCGACTGTCACACTGCCAAGGTGTACTACTCATCACTCTGGCCGCAACTGTACTAGTTGCGACGAGGTTGATATATTGTTGTTCCCAAAGTTGTGGAGCGCTAGGTACATCAAGGCACTGCAAGGGCTGTCCGCAGCACGGGGCTCGCTTGGTTTGGTTTAGTGCTTGTAGTTATAGCGCAGCCCACTACGGGGTATTGGCCATGAATTTGGCAGCAGTGGGTCGAAAGAGAATAAATACCTAAATAGGATTTTTTTGTACTGAAAATGAGATTTGAATGAATTCTTATCGTTAATAATAATTTTCATGCTATACTTTCTTAAAATTAGTAGTTAATATTTTTGGTTTGTTGTTGAAGAAAATAAAACGGCAAAATTAGCATCGAAGTCTCCTTGTTTCCATTATAAAATTATATATAGCATCACATACGTTTCTATTACAGCGTCCTAGTGCCGACGCCCCCAGAGACAGCATGATTGGTAGCGTAATGGCTTATCCAGGTTGGCGGAAGGGACCTTCTATGAGTAGTTGTCTATGCACGTTGAACCTACGACACTCTATAAAGGAATCATCCATAGTTTCGGGTTCATTGCAGTAAAAACATTTAGGAGAAGGTGCCAAACCATGTCTATGGAAATATAAATTAGGCCGTGGTATTCGGCAACCCATACGCGTAAATGAAACTCCAGATTTTCTGGTTGCACACCATCTGTGCCAAGGAAATCTAAGGTGCTGAAAATCGGCGTTATCTAATACACATGATTTGGCACGTTCTCCTTTAATGGAAAATAATTTAAATCTTGCAGAATTGACGTTTGCCGGAGGTTTTAGGATCCTCAATATCGGGCCTTTAAGAGATGCCGCTGCTGGTGCGTCTGCTGCCTACTCGCGATCACAGCACGGTCCTTCGTCTTCCTCTTCGGTCGGCACATCTACAGGGGTGCATCTGCTTCATTACAATGCCCCCGCAGCGAAGCGTAGCCATCCTGGCGACTCAGGGTGAAGAGAAGATAACCGGGTCGTAAGACGGTTTAAGGCGGTTGACATGTACTGTCTCTCGCCCACGACGACGCAGGTCTGGTGACGCTGTGAGCGGCTCGACAATGTAGTTGACTGGTGAAGTGGCCTAGATGATACGGTATGGACCGTGATAATGCGCCAGGAGTTTAGAAGAAAGGCCAGGAATGTGGGCTGGTATCCAAAGCCAGACAAGCAAGCCAGGAGCAAAGTCGGGTGGTGGTTGATGAGCACGGTCTTCTCTTTGGCGTTCTTGAGTCTCAGTAGCCAGGGCACGTGCCAGCTGAGCGCTATCTTCAGCATATTTGGCGACTTCGGAAAGTGGAGTACACTCTAGCGTGAGGTTGGCACGGCAGTATGGTGTGCAATGGACGTGAAGGCTCGCGGCCATACACAAGGAGAAAGAGGGAAAGCCGGTGGTCGCTTGCGTCGTGGTGTTGTATGCGAATGTAACAAGGGGGAGTACGGTGCCCCAGTTGGAGTGGTCGGATGAAATATACATCCGCAACATGTCTCGAAGTGTACGATTGAACCGCTCGGTCAGACCATTGGTTTGGGGATGGTAAGCGGTTGATTTGCGGTGAAACATCCTGCACTCAGCGAGGAGAGCTTGGATGCCCTCAGACAAGAAGATATGGCCCCTATTACTCAGTAGTTATCGGGGAGCACCGTGGCGAAGAAGAAAATTGCGAATGATGAAAAAACCAACGTCACGGGCGGTCGCTCATGGCAGAGCTGCACTCTAAGTGTAGCGAGTGAGGTGATCTACGCCGACCATATTAAAATGATTTCCACACCCGCTGCATGGAAGCGGGCCTAGAGGTCGATGCCGACGGGGTCCAACGGACGAGACAGGCATGGTTGCGGCTGCAATGGTCCTCTGAAACGCTGGGTAGGTGTCTTGCCTTGTTGGCATGTAGTACAGGACTGAATGTACTTTTGCACAAAGTTGTACATCCCTCGCCAATAATAGCACTGACGCAACCTTCTGTAAGTTTTAAGGACATCGACATGAGCACTTAGAGGATCAGCTTGAAAATACGCGCAGATGTCAGAGCACATATCACGAGGTATAGCAAGGAGCCATTTCCGACCATCGGGTACGTAGTTGCGGTGATATAGAATGCTGTCCCACACGGAGAAATGGGTTGCTTGGCGATGCAGTGCTCCTGTCAAAGGGACATCAGGCGGAGCGGCAAGGTAGTCTAGTAACATTACAAATACTGGGTCCTTGCGCTGGTCTATGAGCATGTCAGTGATGGTCAACGGTGACAGGGTGGACAAGGAAGCTAACAAACCCGCCAAATCAGGCGTCAGTGGGGAGCGAGAGAGCGCATCAGGGTCGCAGTGCTCGCGACCGGAGCGGTATATGACACGGATTTCGAACTCTTGCAAGCGAAGCGCCCAACTTCCCAAGCATCCCGACGGGTCTTTCAAGGAAGAAAGCCAACAAAAGGCATGGTGGTTAGTAACTACGGTGAGAGAACGGTCGTAAAGGTATGGGCGAAGCTTGCTAAGTGCCCAGATGATCGCTAGACACTCTTTTTCTGTGAAGGAGTAATTTTTTTCTGCTTTCCTTTGAGTACGGCTCGCACAAGCGACGACGTATTCATCATAGCCAGATTTACGTTGCCCTAAGACAGCGCAGAGGCCAACTGCGCTGGCGTCAGCATGAAGTTCCGTGGGAGCATCAGGGTCGTTGTGGCGAAGAATCGGTGGTGAGGTCAACAAGTGGAGCAACTGCTGAAATGCTGCATCACATTCAGGTGACCACGCTGCTATGTCGTTAATAGCGGAAAGTAATCTTGTGAAGGGTGCAATGATGGATGCAAAATTGCGTACGAAGCGGCGAAAAGAGGAACACAAGCCAATAAACATTCTGAGGGTTTTGATAGACGTGGGAGTTGGGAAGTGTGCAACAGCGCGGAGCATGTCAGGGTCACGCAGACGCCGTCTTCCAAGACAACGTGGCCCAAGATGGTTAACTTGCTTGCAGCAAAACGGCACTTTTTGAGGCTAAGCTGTAAGCCGGCAGACGCGAGACAGGTCAGAATATTATGCAGGCGAGCGAGGTCTGTCGAAAAATCGGTTATGAAGACGGCAATTTCTTCAAGGTACCATAAACAGCTCTTCCATTTGTGCCCGCGAAGGATGGTGTCTATCATACGCTCAAACGTAGCAGACGCGTCCGACAGCCGGAAGGGCATTACATTAAACTCGCCGAGGACATCGGGCGTAACGAATGCGGTTTTCGAACGGTCAGGTTCGGCAGTTCGAACTTGCCAGTACCCGGAGCGTAGATCCAAGGAACTGAAATATGTGCCTTGTAAACAGTCGAGAGCGTCTTCGATCCGAAGCAGTTGATACACGTCTTTTCTAGTTATCTTGTTTAGGAGTCTCTAGTCGACCCAAAAGCGAATGGAGCCATCTGTTTTCTCACAAATACGACAGGTGAAGACCAAGGACTTTGAGAGGGATGGATGACTCCACGTTTGAGCATGTCGTCCACTGGCTCTGTGATGACTCGGCGCTCTTCAGCGTAGACACGATACTGCCGCGGTCGCCAGGGGGAGTGGGAACCGGTATAGATTGTGTGAGAAACACTGGTGGCATGGCCAAATGACGTCTTATGACAGTCGCAGGAAGAGTAAAACTTGTGAAGTAGAACGAGAAGTTGGCGGTGATGAGATGGGGAAAGAGCAGGGTCGATGGCATTGTCAAGACCCCCTGAAGGTGATGAGTCTGAGACCAAAGTGATGGCGTCAACGTAACGGAGGGAGTAGGTACGAACATCGAGATCGTCAACGTAGTCGACCCCCTGGACGTATCCTACGGTCTTTCTACGCAGTAGCCAGATCGGGTACTGCTAGTAGTTGGTGACCAGCATCACAGTTGACCAAGATATTTTAATGGGATCCTCGGATGGCGTGAACATTACAGTGGGGTCAGATGCGGCACCAGACGACAGGACAACAGCCATCGACGACTCAGGGGGCATGGTTGTGTCAGCATCAACAGTGAGTTTGCCGGCAAAGTTATGAGAGCTGGTTAGCAGTGATTCACATAATGGTAAAAGGGACACTTCTGCATGCGAACAGTCAAAGACAGCATGTTGACGTGTCAGGTAAACCCAGCAGAGGATGAGGTCGTCATCGCACGATGGTAGGACGAAACACTCGATTGTATACATAACGTCGTTGATGATGACACGGGCCGTGCGTACAGCTGAAGGGTGAATTCGCTGTGCGCTGGCAGTGGCGAGCACCAGACAAGAGGGAGTTGTAGTCACTTTTCGTAGCTTGCGACAAAGGTCCTCGTGAATGACGCTAATGACAGCTCCACTATCGACTAATGCCACTGCGGGTACTCCCTCTACAAAACGGTAATAACATTCTGCGGCGAAGATTGAGGTAGTCAGAACGTCGATGCATTTGCAATTCTTGCCTCAGGAACTGCACCAGGCCGTTTCCCTCTTCAGCGGGAGCTCGACGACGCACGGGCGAAATCGAACGCCGACGAGGGGAAGTGGAACGCCGAGTTTCCAAACGGTGATCACTGCCAAAACGACGCGGTGAAAATGGAGGCGTGGCGCCGTATTGTGGTGCGTAGCTGGGCGTGTCAAAGGTGGCGTGCGTAGTTGGAGAGCGGTGGTGATAGAAGGGCGCCACATGACCAGCAATGCCACAGGCGAAGCAGATAGGTTTGTTGTCTTGAGTGCGCCACGTCTCGTGGCATGAAAAACTGTGGTGACGGTCGGGCAACCAAAAATTAGGTCGGGTGCGTGGGCGATGAAAAGGAAGCTGTCGTTGCAGGTGGCCGTGCAACCAAGGCTGCATAACTGAGTGGCAGCGACGTAGGGTGAGTGGCAAAGTCGGTATGGAACTGCGGTGCACTCATAGGATTGTGTGGGGTGTTGTGGGAGCAGCAGGAAACGCTTCAGATATCTGAATCCGGATATCTTGCTGCAGCGTAGAAGGCAATGTTGCCGCATGTGCGTCGCTGTGAGGTAGCAGCGAGAGCTGCCTGGCCACCTCCTCACGAATGAAATCTTTGATATGCTGCGAGAGGATCGAATTGGTCATGTCGGTAGAAACCGCGATGCTCGAGACGAAATGGGTGTGTTGATTGTTCTCGCGGGCAATGGAACGTTGCCGGTGGAGCTCGTCAAAGCTCTGGCAGAGGTCAATGAGGAGGGATACGCAAGTTGGGCTT
Organism: Dermacentor andersoni; assembly: GCF_023375885.2. Taxonomy (NCBI): domain Eukaryota; kingdom Metazoa; phylum Arthropoda; class Arachnida; order Ixodida; family Ixodidae; genus Dermacentor; species Dermacentor andersoni. The sequence goes on along the minus strand of NW_027314752.1, from coordinate 7,336,575 downwards.
TTGGCCAGCAACATTCGGAATGCGCTGTCCTCGATGCCCTTGAGGATATGCTTGATCGTGTCATCCTCCGACTTGCTTGGCTTTACCCGCTTGCATAAATCGAGAGCCTCCTCGATGTAACTGGGGAATGTCTCTCCAGGCTGCTGTGCGTGTTGGCGTAGACGCTGTTCAGTGCCTAGCTTACGCCCAGCAGGGCGATCAAAGACTAATGCAAAAAGGGTCTTAAACGCGGAACAGCTTGTAAAATTGGATTCGGGGTTGAATAACCAAAGTGTGGCTACGTAGGCGAGGGAGAAAGGCACGTGGGTCAGGTTAGAGTGGTCTTCTCATTTGTTATGGGCACTTGCACGTTTTTAAGATGACAGGCAGTCTTCCACGTCATGTTCGGCGGTTCCACTGAAAACGGGTAGGTCGCGTTGACAAGGGACGCCGGCGCAGATGACAGTGACAGCCTGTGGTGCAGGCAAAGAGGTGCCGGGATGAGGCATAGTGCAGGGCCATCTTGTTGGCAGGGTTGGACTGCGGAGCTTCAGGACGAGGCGAAGGATATCAGCAACCTCCACCAAATCTGACGAGGTCTGTTATCGTTAACAATGTTGTGGAACGGTAGGTATATCAAGGCCCTGCAAGGGCTGCCCGAAGCACGGGGCTCATTCGCGATCACAGCACGGTTCTTCGTTTTCCTCGTCAGTCGGCGCGTACACAGGGGCGCGTCTGCTTCATTAAATCGTTAATAAGGGCATCATAAGCGACTTCTTTAATCTGACGATGGTGGGCTTGAATTTTACCTCCTCCAGTGCACTACGTCTGCCGGCTTGGAGTGTCACCTGACACCGACAAAAGATGTCGAAAGCGAGTGGCAGTATGTTAATCCTGGTACAACATAATTAGGAAGGGCCTCTAAGCTTCTAAGCCTAAACAAAGACACTCCCTCAACAGAACAGGAAATGACCTCCCTGGTGCACGTTCGGCCGCTCCCTCCCTCTTGATTCCTACAATTAACCCACGGCCCTCACTCCCTAGCAACTGTGGGGGTGTGGATCAAGGCGGCGGTCAGACCTGTAACACAGAAGAGGTTGCTAAGAATTTCTAAACGCGGACTCGACAACAATGAAACTTACCCTGGCAACTCATTGGGGAATTGTCTCTTTGGGGAATTGTCAGACATAGTTTGCAATATCTACCCGCCGTGGTTGCTCAGTGGCTATGATGTTGGGCTGCTGAGCAGGAGGTCGCGGGATCGAATCCCGGCCACGGCGGCCGCATTTCGATGAGGGCAAAATGCGAGAACACCCGTGTACTTAGATTTAGGTGCACGTTAAAGAACCCCAGGTGGTCAAAATTTCCGGAGTCCTCCACTACGGCGTGCCTCACAATCAGAAAGTGGTTTTGGCACGTAAGACCCCTTAATTTATAGTTTGCAATATCATTTACCTTAGTAAGATTATAACTGGTCAAGCTTATACAGTGTTGACTAACAGCCATGTCCTCTGCTACAGTGGTCTTCCAGATAAGAAGCAATACGGGGTAAGATTTCAAACCATAAGGAAATAGCAGGCAATATTGACGAGTTCTAAGCCTTTAATGTGCGGGGCAGCAGTAGTCATAATGAAACTTGATGAGAGATATATACTAAATGTAGTACAAGCCTACCCTTACATCTAGTCACAATGATGATGAAGTAAATCTGATTTGTGGAATGTTCGTTCAGCGATGAGACAAGTGCAAACTCAGTGTGCTGTAGTAATGGGTGACCTCAATGCAAAAGTGAGAAAAAAACAGGCTGGCGAACAAGCACTTGGCAACTACGGCGTCGATTCTAGGAACGCTAGAAGAGAAATGCTGGTAGAATTCGCAGACAGGAATAAGCTTTGAATATTGAATACCTTTTTAGGAAGCGTGGAAACAGAAAGTGGACCTGGAAAATCCCTAGTTGTGAAACAATAAATGAAATTGATTTCCTACTTGCTGCTGATCCTACCATAGCACAAGAAGTAGAAGTGATATGTAGGGTAAAGCGCAGTAATCATAGGCTAGTGAGAGTAGGATTTCCCGCAATATGAAGAGAGAAATACTAAAATTGGTCAAGAAGAAACAGGTCAACCTAGAGGTAGTAAGGGTAAAAGTAGACAAATTCAGGCTGGCATTTGCAAACAAATATGCAGCCTTGGAACAGAAGGATGGGGCTGACGTAGAGGTAATGCATCAAATCATAACTAGAATGGCTTCAGGGGTAGAATTTGAAGCGGCAGGCAAGGCACTAAGGCAACCAGTAGGTAATCTCTCCCAAGTAACAAACAACCTAATAAATAAACGACAAAGAATGATAGCTTGCACCATAATAAAAAAGTAGGAACTCGATGAATTGTTAAAACTGATAAACGAGGCGAAAATAAGGAATGTTCGAAATTAGAACCTGAGAAACACTGAGGAAGGCGTAAAAACTGGACCTAGCATAACATCAGTGACAATAAAATTTCGCACGGGACAAACCATGATGTATGCAATGAAATATAAGTAGGTTAATATTGTCAGCAAATTCGAAGCTCTAGTAACGCCAGAGAGAAAATTCTGTACTGATTTGTAGAGTACCCAAACCAGTCAGGACACCTTCATTCGAAGAAGTAATGAACAGGATACCGGAGCTTCTTCTATAACTAGTGATGATGTTAGAAGGGCGTTGCCATATCTTAAACGGGAAAGCGGGGCAGGAGAAGATGGAATCACAGTCGATTTATTCAAACATGGAGGAGACATAATGCTAGGAATACTGGTGACTCTCTATTCGAAGTGTCTATCGAGTGCGATGGTCCCAGAAAACTAGAAATATGCAAACAATATATAATTAAACAAAAAGAGAGAAATTAAGTAATTGAAAATTATAGGCTCATTAGCTTACACCCCGTAATATATAAAATACTGAAGCACGATAATTTGCAATAGAGTAAGGGCTACAATGGGCCTTAGTGAACCAAGGGAATGTGCTGGCATCAGCGCGGGAGTTACAGTTGATCATATCGATGTCATTGCCCAGGTAATCGAGAAATCCGTCTAGTAGAATCAGCCTCTCTATATGGCGTTAGTAGATTACGAAAATGCGTTTGATTCAGCAGAGGCACTAGCATTCATAGAGACACAGCGTAATAAAGTTCTACAGACCGTTTACGTAGATACCTTGGAAAATATCTACGGAGATTGCAGAACTACCTTTATTATACACAACAATAGTAGGCAGATACTTATAAAGAAAGGCGTCAGACAATGAGACACAATCTCTCCTGGGCTATTCACTTCGGGCTTGGAAGAAGTATTCTAGCTATTAATCTGGGAAGGCTTAGGTGTAAGTATGAACGGCAATTATCTCAGCTACCTTCTGCATGCCGATGACAGTGTTCGGTTCAGCAATACTGCAGAAGAGTTACAACAAACTATTCAGGTCTGCAACATAGAGAGTGTAAGAGTGGGGTTGAAGATTATTAGTGACACGTGTACTTCTCTTCATCTAGCGACCACGTTTCGCCGCCTAGCAAATTTTATCGCACAGCGCAGGACGCGCCTGCATATAAAATAAGTTTCTGGAATGTTATCGAAGGTCCCGTCGACTGTCTTTGACCGCAACTTCTGTAATCTGATTGCATGTATGCGCGACGTGAATAGTGTAGAACTTTGTGGAAGACACGCGGGTCCCAGCGGTTAATCTGGAACATTCGATGACTGATCTCTAAAAGCCGACGCGCTTGACGAGGCGACATTGAAGAACACAGTATCAATACTGTGAAAGACAAAACTAACTTTTATTGGGCGAACCTGTGCCCACGAAAACAGGCTACACTTATAGCACAACGATAGCGGCGAACACGGTCGGCGATCGTCGAAAATAAGATCAGCGTGTCAAGCACGTCGTCGTTTAGAGATCAGACATAGAATGTTCCAGATTAACCGCTGGAACACGGTTTTAGCACATGGTTTTAGCAGGATTGAAGTGGCAGACCTGTCTCGTTTACTTGGATGACGTCGTTGTCTTCGCCGGAAATTTCGATGATCACCTTAGGCAGCTTGCAACAGTACTCGAGGCCATCAAGTTATCGGAGCTCACTCTGAAGCCAGAAAAGTGCCGCTTCGCTTACGGTAAGTGTCTGTTAATAGGCCACGTCATCCGCAAGTCTAAAGTCCGCCCCGACCCGCAGAAGACAGCTGCCATAGCAAAGTTCCCAACGCCCATCGACAAGAAGGCAGTGCTTAGATTTCTTGGCATGTGTGCCTACTACAGGCGATTTGTCAAGGACTTTTCACGCATCCCTGAGCCGCTGGCACAGCTAACTAAATGTCACGTTGAGTTCAAGTGGGAAACACCACAGGCCGACGCATTTCAAGAACTCAAACGACGCATGCAGTCGCCGCCGGTACTTGCGCACTTCGACGAACACGCCGATACCGAAATACACATTGACGCCAGTAGCCTAGGCCTCGTTGTAGTCCTAGTCCAGAGAAAAGATGGACATGAACATGGGATAGCTTACGCTAGCCGGGCGTTGTCAAAAGCGGAAGGCAATTATTCTACAACCGAATAGGAATGCCTCGCCATCGTTTGGGCTACAGCGAAATTTCGCCCTTACCTATATGGCAGGCCATTCAAAGTCGTCAGTGACCATCAAGCCTTGTGTTGGAAAGCGAATTTAAAGGATCCCTCAGGACGGCTGGCACAGTGGAGCCTGCGACTACAAGAATACGACATCACTGTAACATACAAGTCCGGACGAAAACACTCAGATGCCGATTGCCTATCATGCGCTCCCATTGCCGTGCCACCGCAAGATGACGAGGATGACGACGCCTTCCTTGGAATATTAAGCTCGGAAGACTTCGCCGAAGAACAACGAGGAGACCCGGAGCTAAAAGCCCTAGTCATGTATTTGGAAGAGCACACCGACGTTGTCCCTAGGACGTTTAAGCGTGCATTGTCTTCGTTCATCCTTCAAAACAACCTACTCGTGAAGAAGAACTTCTCACTAGTCCGCGCCAGCTACCTTCTTCTTGTTCGGCCGGCGATGCGTCCAGAAGTGCTTCACGCCCTACATGATGATCCGACCGCTGGGCACCTGGGTTTCTCCCGGACGCTATCGAAGATACAAGAAAGGCATTACTTGCCACACCTAACCGCCAATGTCGACCGTTACGTCAAGACAAGCCGAGACTGTCAGCGACGCAAGACACTGCCGACAAGGCCAGCGGGATTACTGCAGCCGATCAAGCCTCCTTACCTTTTCAGCAGATCGGGATGGACTTGTTGGGACCGTTTCCGACATCAACTTCCAGAAATAAATGGATCGTCGTGGTGACGGACTGTCTCACCCGCTTCGGTGAAACTAAAGCTCCACCGAAAGGCAGCGCAGCCGAAGTGGCGAAATTTTTCGTCGAGAACATCCTACTGCGACATGGTGCTCCAGAAGTCATCCCCGACAGAGGAACGACTTTTACTGCCGAGCTCACGCAAGCCATTCTGCAATACAGCCAGACAAGTCACAGGAGGACAACTGCATACCACTCGCAGAGGAATGGTCTCACGGAGCGCGTGAACAAGACCCTCGCCGACTGGCTAACAATGCACGTTGACGTCGAGCACAAGACGTGGGATGCGGTCCTGCCGTACGTAACATTCGCTTACAACAGGGCGGTGCAAGAAACAACATAGCTAACGCCATTTAGGCTGGTTTACGGCAGGAACCCGACGACGACACTCGACGCCATGCGGCTGCGCGTCACTGACGAGGAAAATCTTGACGTCACTACCTATCTTCAGCGTGCCGAAGAAGCCCGACGGCTCGCGCGCCTGCGGATCAAGAACCAGCAGAGAACCGACAGCCGACACTACAACCTCCGACGACGCTTCGTCGAGTACCAGCCCGGCGACCGTGCTTGGGTATGGACCCCAATACGCTGACGAGGACTCGGTGAGAAACTACTCCGACGCTATTTCGGACCCTACAAGGTCATCCGACTTATTGGCGCTCTGGACTATGAGGTCGTGCCAGACGGCATTTCGCATTCACAGCGGCGCCGCGCACGACCTGAAGTGGTACACGTGGTGCGCCATAAACTCTTTTACGGACGCTGACGAACTTCCATATTTTTGTTGTTTTCTTTGCTATGAGTGCTTTTGTTTATTACATTCGTTTGTTTGCAGCATCGGGTCGATGCTTTTTAAGAGGGGGGTAATGACACGTGTACTTATCTTCATCTAGCGACCACGTTTCGCCGCCTAACAAGTTTTATCGCACAGCGCAGGAGGCGCCTGCATGCAAAAGAAATTTCTGGAATTTTATCGATGGTACCGTCCACTGTCTTTCACCGCAACTTCTGTAATCTGATGACACGTATGCGCGACGCGAATAGCGTAGAACTTTGTGGAAGACACGCTGGTCCCAGCGGTTAATCTGGAACATTCGATGACTGATCTATAAAAGCCGACGCGCTTGACCCGCTGATCAAATTTTCGACGATCGCTGACCGTGTTCACTGCTATCGTTGTGCTATAAGTGTAGCCTGTTTTTGTGGGCACAGGTTCACCGTATAAAAGTTTGTTTTGTCTTTCACAGTATTGCTACTGTGTTCTTCAACGTCACCACCACGTGAGAATATGCAGAAGACAAACATAGTGATGTATTGCTCGGCAAGGGAACAGGAGTTCAGGTTCGCCAGTCAACCTCTAGAGTCTGTGAAAGAGCATGGTTACCCATGTCGAGTAATCACAGGTAACGCTAATTATGAGAAGAAAATTTATTGAAGAATGACAATGGGTTGGATGGCATACGGCAGATATGGCCAGCTCGTGAATGGAAGCTTACCATTATCATTGAAAACGAAGGTGTACACAGTGCATTTTACCGGTGCTGACAGATGGGGCAGGCTTAGGGACTGACAGAGAACCTTGATAACTCGGATTGCGCAAAGAGCTATGGAAAGAGCAATATTAGGCATAACGTCAACAGAGAGAAAGAGAGCCGTTTGGATCAGAGAGTAAACGGGTATTGCCGATAGTGTAATCTACATTAGGAGAAAGATTGCAACTTGGCCGGTCATGTAATGTGGAGGTTCGATAACCTGTGTTCCACTCGGTTTACTGAGTCGAAGATGGCAGAGGACTAGGTGGGACAATGAAATTTTGAAATTCACGTGCACTAGTTGGAATCGGTTGGTGCAGGACAGGGAGTGATTGGAAATCACAGAGAGAAGCCTTCGTCTAGTAGTGGACGTAAAAAAGGCTGTTGTTGATGACGATGATGATGGTGAAACCAGTTTATTCATTTCCTTTTGCTCTGCTCTTCACTCTTAAGAATAATTCACTTATTACGTCATTCAATCACCTTTGCTGTACAACCATCACTCGCATTTATAGCTTTTTTGAGCCCCATACATTACATGCCTTTCTGCAAATTTGTGGTACCTTCCAGATGGGAGTTGCAGACGCAGAGTTGAAGCCCGAGATTTCTGCTAGGCTTTCGGTTATAACAGATCATGAACACTGTCATGGCAGCAGGTTCCACGAACTTGTTCAGAAAAAGCTTGATGATAAGCTGAGTTCAACAAAGTTGAAATAGTAAAGAACATCTTGTTTTTTTTTACGTGTGTTGAAGCCTTTTTTTTTGAAACTGGAAGATGCTGAAATAATTTGATGAGTAATGTATTTTTTACCATGTGTATCAATCATCCTGCGGTAGAAGCATGTACCCTGCTGCTTTGTGGTAGGGGGATCACATATAACAAAGTATTTGGGTTGTCCAGGTGGTCAAAAGATCTATGTGTTGATCACATGCCTTCCTTTGTGCATGCATCCATAACACATGCACCGCATGTAGTATGCGTGATTAAGACTGCGGTTTCAGAGTAAATTAACGAATGGAAAAACTGCAGTGATAAACTGCAGAGTTTATGAAGTCTTGTGTCAGCGATCTGGGGGGCGTGCGGATGTTATGATAAATGGGGTTGGGAAACGTAGAGCAGCACAGCAAACATATTTTAACCACACTCTATGGCACATATAAATATAACTCACTCAAACTAAAATATAATGAAGGAAAGGTAACACCTACGTAACCTACTCAATTGTCTCTAAACATGTCCTTATCTCCGTTTGCGTTAGTCCTTGGCGTTTTCTACCCGAAAATCAGGCAACACTAGCCTATGGCTGCGGCGCTACTGGAAGGGACCATTCTTACTGACTTTCGTCTTTGAACGTATCTTCCGAGTGTGATGTGCGTCGGATCTTCATCATAGTCGGTGTTGGCGGCGACTGGGTAAATGTTGCTGCCTAGGTGTTGGCCAGTCAGCTCGTCCGTCTATGATGCTGGTGTCGCAAGCTCCGCCGGTGACGTAGCACCCCGGCCTCCATGGTTAGGCCTAACTCCGTGTTCCGCCGATAATTCTTCATCGAGTGCCGACGAGACGTCCCGGGGACTATCATACGTGCTGGTCGACCTTTGAAGGGGCGCCTTCCTTGAGTTCCCGGCACAGCCTTGACAGACTGCAGCAGGTCCAAGGATCCTTGCTCGAAGGTCGCCGCGATCGACGGCCACACCCTGGACCGCCAGCGTCACGGACTTGACCGAGCCTCTATGGCTCCCGTCACTAATGCGGTGCTGACCCTGCAACCTTCTTGGACCAGAGCCACGTCGATAATCCCATCTCGGCTCCTCTTCTCCCTCGATCACAGCTGGGGTCACGCGTCTCGAGGGCTCGTGCCTTTCGGACCGATACGTGCACATCGTCCTCTCCTTCCTTTCTGCGCCGCATGCCTTTTATATACGACACTGCGGTTTCAGAGTAAATTAAGGACTAGAAAAACTGCATTGAGGGACTGCAGCGCTTATGCAGAGAGCCATCATCAAGGCTCAAGTTTTATAGGTGCGTATTACAAAACGTTTAAAAATGTACTTCTCATAAATTTTGAAATACCATGAGGCCTAGCCGTAATTGCACGGCTGTGAAATACTATTTATCTCAAATGCCCCATCTGAGTGCACTACATGGCGTGTTCATTACTGTGTAATGATTATTTTTCAAGTGAATGTCTTGAAGTGCACTGCAGTAGGCCATTTACCTGCCTCTCAAGGAAAGCGACATAGTCATTCTCTTTCTGGACCAAGAAAGCATTTAGGCTCTGCGTGTGTAATCTTCTGTGTGAATGCGTGTCATTTTTCACTCTTTAGAGAAAGTAAATAAGGTGCTTTACCTCGACAAATGTGGCCCAAGGCATGAAGTTTCCAAGTGGCGAGTGGTAAAACTTACCAAGACCTTTCATAGCTATGTTACAGATCATACTGTGGAATGCATGCTTAGCTTCTTGCACATCTTGTTGCCTGTTCTGTATATTTAAATGTGGTATTGCCTCATTCCTTCTCCATTTCAAACAATATGATCTCTGCATAAGATAATGGCACATTGACATTTTGAAATTTCAGTAAGAAATTATTAAATTATATATCATATTTCGTACATGTCAAATTTCAACCTGAAGTTCATGTCTTCTAGATAACAGTTGGGGGCGCTATTTGCAGTTATGATTCTTCGGCCTCGTGCTGCAAATATACCACGCTACCATATACTGTGCTGTATATACTGAATAAGACCTTATGAACATCTAACAAAAATAGTACAAAATGCAAGTCCTGTAATGCTAAACTTCCATAAAGAGTGCAGACATGTATTTAAGAAAATTCTGGCTTTTTCAGATATCCTGGCAATGTCCTCGACGACCGAGCGGCAGTCACCGGCGCAACCATGGGCCAGTCTGTGAATGAAGTCTGGCGTGGGGAACGAGTTGGACTACTCAAGGCATCCAGCTCCAAAAGAATGGTGTGCTGCCTCAAAAATCAGATAGTAGGGTGAGGGATGTATTTCATCCCAGAAGAGTGAACACTCAGGCCGTTTGGTATGGACATTACCATGAAGAGGGTGCTGTGAAGGCTTAGCAAGTATTATGCTTAGTAGGGATAGGGAGTTAAAGGTTCTGTTCACTGGTGTGCAGATCCATCCCGAATAACAATATATTGCAGCTGCACACGACCGGCTAGTCTACTGATGATGCTGCCACTTTAGCTATGATTTGCTGCTAGGCAGTTGATGGGGCTATTCAACTTAAACGCCAACTTCATTATTTATACCAAGTCCAAGGCTTGATGGGTGTAACTGGCCTGAAATAGTGTGACTTTGCAATGTGGACCAACGCAGAAAATGTGGCAACATGCACACACGCGGAGCGAATCCACTATGAACGAAGCCATGTGGCATAAAAAATTCGCCAGGGCTGCTCCACTTTTACCGAAATGCTGTTGTACTTGGCGACTCACTCATAGGGTGAAAAAGAAAGCTGCCTTTGTATGGTTGTGGAAGCTACATGCCATTCAGGCAAGGGCAGTGAATTGGGGTGTGGTTTCTTGTATGTTTCCTGTTGTTCTTGCTGCTGGGGCAGGAAGCTTTATCTAGAGACCATACGAGATATAAAGGTGGTCGAATTTCACCTGATGCCACTCAGAAAAGGACAGATCAAACACCATGTCGCTAGCCATGCTCAACAAAAGAGAGGCCCTCCTGTCTTTCTCATTCGTTGTATCTTCGTTCACAAGGACAACTGTTAAGAGAAAATGTGCATTTTGCAGCCAAGCTTAATAGGGTACGTTCATTTTTGATGCCGCCAATGTTCCGGAAGAAAAGACCTCTCGATTAGTCTTCACCACTGACAGAAGGCTTAAGTTCTGTATTTCTCTGTGATAAAACTGCCAACAATCTTACTTTAGTGCTCCGTCTCCTCTTGAACGGTATTTTTCTTTTGAAAAAGTGCAACAGTGCACTGTCGGAAATTACGATGATAAAAATACCAATCCAAACTTTGAATCAGAGAATAGGGTGAAATCACATCATCGAGAACTACCAGATACTCGATTGAAACAATATTTTGAGGTGAAATCTTATATGTCGCAAGTTGGATATATTGGTAAGTGATAAGTTAAGCGGCCGCCTCCACATAAACTGCTGTATACATAGCCTGAGGGGACTCCAGTGGTTTCGGAAGTGTGCTGGGTGCCGTTGACAATGTCATTTCTATTTGGTGATTTCATTTGTATTTGAGGTAAACAAAGGACAGTGTGGGCCTGAAAGCATGGCGTCGTGAGCAAGACTTGATTACTGGTTTTAATAAAAAAAGGAAAAAAAACATTGTGTGAGCCTATATCTGAATATGGCTGTATGCAAAAGACGAAGCAAAGCAAGAAATACACAAGGGGTAAAAGTTTTTATAAATGACTACATGAAGGCCAAGCACAAGTCAAACGTCTGTGCGCATCACACGCTCATCACATTAAAAATGTAGCAATACAATAAATACAAAAATATTATTGCATTCATTGAGGTTTTAATGAAGGTACAATAGCCTGAAATGACGGCATGCATCAAATATTGCTATGGGCCCTTACATGCCTTACAGTCGACTTTTCTGATTTTAAGCAGCATTCCCTCAGGAAATTCCAGTCTCTCTAGGCAACATCACAGTGAAAACCAAGGAACTGAACAAGTGTACTTTTGCAAGCCTAATGGGTAACGAAGACCAGGTAGTGAAATTTTCTGGAGCCCTCCTCTGTTGTATACATCATAGCTCAAGCTGCTGTATTTTCATGGGCACCCTTTCTGCTTGTGTTTAAGTAACGCCTTGCAAACAGAAAATTTGGGTGACGGAAGGCACACAAAATTTGCGAAGAAATTTTTTGTGCTAGTATTAATATTGATCAGTTGATTGTAGAGATAAATTATTTTGCATGCCATTATTTCAGCATGCTGAATCAAGCTTGAAAAGGTGCTCTACTCACAAAGTGTGATGAGAGGGCCTTAAAAATTGCAAAGCAGTGTGCAGCTTTTAAAGACTGTCAGCAATGACCAGCACGTTTACAGGAATCAGTTTATCAAGGATATAAAACTGTTTGATTCGCCTGATCACACGCTCAACATGTATTCTGGCACCAGCACTCTTTCTGGTCTTGATTACGTCTGCACGAGAGAGCCGGTTTTCCCGTTTAAATGACGGAAATGGGAACTCTTATTTTCGGGATATGATGGTGGCCAAACAATACCTTTGTCTACCATCACTGCATCCCCCAGTTCCGTCAAGTTTACCAGGCCCGTCCTTCCCACTAGCTCTGTGTCACTAGAACGACCGCCGCACATGTCTGGCACAAAGCGCACATAGCCATCAGGAGCGAGGTCTTCAAGTGCCTTGAATGCAATAAAATGCTATTAAAGTGAGAATATTTGTCGTTGCGCCTTCAGCTTTGCTGGTACCAAAATTCGCCTTTCTGTATAGTCAAGTACAGCTTTTGTAGCGGGAAAATCCTTGAATGCTGCTCCTAGCAACATTCGGACTCTACTTAAGGCTGGTAACCTAGTCCGGGGGGGGGGGGCAGACAGCTCCTTGTCGAGGAAATATACCCATGCACATTTAAATTTGTTCAAGTGTGATTCTGATATTCAAAATATCCTTGACGTTTCCTTTTGTGCAGACACATGCGCGTAGTCTGTGCAGCACAATATGCAATTCTTTCCTTTTTTAAAGGGTTCACTCTTTTAGTTGTGCTGCTTCGTCACTTTTCCTGCAGTTATAGCAAACAATACGAGCACTGTTTTCATCAAGTTATACACACAAGCATCGACCAGTGTTCTGTTTCTGAGCCTGGTGGAAAGTTTAAATGAAGCTGGGTGGATAGTTCCTACAAATTAGATGCGCGAATCTAGAAGATTGCACCTTCCCACGAGCTTTCGAATTCGTTTTTTGAGAGTCACCACTTAAGCTAGGAGCTTACAAGAATTCGGCTTGTTTTGTATTACATCACTTAGTACTAGTAAACCAGGAGCCACCTCTTGCTCTTGTCCTGTATGGGCAGTGCTCATACGAGGCCAGTTCTTGCAGCAAAGTGTCTTTCAGGGCAGCTCGGCCCGGTTTGCATGGTCCATGTACAAGCCGCTCCCTCCAGTCCTGGTGAAGCGACAGCTTCTGCAAACGTATTTCACATAAATAGTTCATTTTCTCACACAACTAAATGCAGTACCTATAGCACTAATATGCAATACTAACCAAAAGAAGAAGAGTTGGAGGATCCGTGTTTGTCATTGCCCGGGCTACCGGATCATGAATATAAATTGTATCATGTAAAACAGGTGCTGTCATTTGTGTTTGCTGACATATTTCTGTCCCCTCCACAATCTAAATGGAAGATGAAAGCGCAATGAGGTGGTGGGGGTTATTAAAATATGATTTTCTAAAGCAACTAATAAATGAATCTCTAAACCAGTATCAGCCACAAAGTTTATTATAATAAAACATTGAAGATGACTTGCAATATCTGCTGTTATTTAGTGCCCCGAAACGAATGTGGCAGGCAATGTAGCATGTAGCAACACGCTTCTGGTAAGGAAAACAAATGAACAATTATTAGATTACAGATATCATGCTACGTACACAGCCTTTTAGCTCATGGTATCGCTCATCTTTTATTAAACCTCCTGTGCTTCATAAGTGATGTGTCCATTTCTTGACACACCTAGTAAGACTGCACGAAACACAATTAGCGTTAGCTAGAACAAGCGCTCTCATTTCCCCTCATGCGCGGTGGCGCGGCTACTCATTCTCACCTGAATGAAACACGGCGAGAGTAAATGTCGAAAATCGGGGAAAGAAATCAAAATACAAGCGTGAAAACGTGAGAAAAGAGCACCATGCCTTAGCAATGCCTAAGAAAGCATATGAAAACTAAAGTATAACAAGAAAGCATACGTATGTATGCTACGTATGTATGTATATGTATGTATGCATGTATGTATATACGTATGTGCCGGCAGGCAGTTGCTGCCCCTGGTTTTAAATGCAAAAATGTGACCAGGTAACAACTAACGCACCTGTTCTGCGAGAGTCGCGTTTCTTTCGTCAGCGCCGTGCAGTGCGATAATACCGTTACAAAGCATCCCGTTCTTGCAGCTCGTTTGTGTATACGAAGAAAGTCGGGACAAAATCGCGATGTCTTGGTGATAATGACGTCACCCCTGGAAAAAGATTGCAATCGTGTCAAGCTCCATGCCCACGTGAGACGTGTGCAAAAGCCCAATGTAACTGCATATCTGTCCCGCAAAAATCCGTGCATAGTTCCGTGAAAACAGTGCACAGCTTCATCTGTAAAGGAAAGCAGCGGGTAAGAAGAGCAAACCTTAAAATTGGCGAACAAGGCGCTAGTTCTCGCATGGAAGGCAATAAAGCCACGCCGAACGGCATTGATGAAGTTTTGACGAACACAATCAGTTCGTGCCTATTTTTTTTCTCCGTCCTTCAGGAAATGCCCAGCTTACGACCTTTTATACAGGGTGAACATAATATTTGCATAAATTTTCACATTCTAAGTGGTGCAAACTGTGTGCTGCTATGCTGCATACCTGTAGTATGCTTGTTTGCACGAGGCCTAATACAGCGCGAAGAATCAATTCAGCGTCTGCTGCTTGCTTCTATACGAAAAACGTGATCGCTTAGGTGATGTACAAGTAGATACATAGCATACGTACCTTTGTGGAAGTGCTTTCCACAGAGGCGAGATGATGTGCTGAGCTCCCACATTCGACCATTCTCGCATTGCCATCGGACAGCCCTGAACCACGCTTAACGACGCTGCTGGTCGTGTTTTGCTTACATGAAACGAAAAAAAAAACGCTCTGTGCTTCCGGGCTTGGCACGGGACGTGTACCCGTACGCGGCACACGATACTACCGTCATGCTGCTATCGTGCAAGTTCTCATCCAAGAAAAAAAAATGATGCCACAGGTGGTGAACTCCTCCAGAAGGCAAATAAAGCGGAGAAAGACCCGTTACAGAAATGGTTCTTGAATTTGTGATTACATCTTGATACGTCTTTGATGACGCATCAGAATGTTATTATGAACTCGGCAGCTAGTGACCTTTAGCATGAAAATGGCTGCAGTCATTTAGAGTGGAAAACACATCACAAATTCTACAGTGAAACATGTGCAGCATTACAGCTTGTACGGCTGATGCATAGGCTCCAAAAAAATTTGATCTCAAGTTTACAGCACGCACTCAGTCCAGATTACAAATAATTTCTCCAGAGAAACATATGCAGCATTTCAGCTATACGCCTGATGTATAAACTCTAAAGATATTTACCATCCAGTTTACAGGGAGAGGCCTTCGACCAGCAGTGGACATAAACAGGCTGCTGCTGCTGATGGTGATGACAGCCACTAAGTACAGAACACACATCACAATTTATCCAGGTAACGTATGCAACATTTGAACTTGTATGTCTGATGTATAGTGACAGTGACAAGAGCTTTATTAGAGTGTCCTGAGGAACTTGATTGGGGGAACCGAAGGCTCCCCGATCAAGTTGGTGGCTCCGCCCACGACGGGACAGGGAGATGACTGTCCGCGACGTCGCGGGCCCTCTTGACGGCCTGTAGTTGGCCTGGGAAATCCAAGCTCTTCAGGAAGGCGTCCCGCTTAGACTCGTTATAAAAGTGCGAGCCCGCGTTGTACGGGCACAGCCAGAGCATGTGGTCGAAGGAGCAGCACGCGTGACCGCATTTGGAGCAGGATTGCGGAAAATTCAGGTCTATCCAACTAAGCGCTCTCGGGGTGAGGTACGATCTCGTCTGTAAAAGCCTGAAAGTAACAGCCTGAGCCCTGTTCAGTTTCGGACTGGGGGGAGGAAATTTTCTCCTACTGTGTCTGTAATGTGACGTATTTCGTGAAAGGTTGTAAGTTTATCTTTGAAGTGGCAATCCTGCGGGAGAGCCGGACTGCTAGCTCTGGCGCGGTTCGTGAATTCACGCGCCAGGCAGTTGGCCCGCTGTTTAGGGTTGCAACCCGCTCGGTTAGTTGCATCGTCCATGTGGGCCGGGAACCATGCTGTGGTGATATGACCTGCAGTTTCTGCTCGCTTATTATTATGAAAGCATCTGTTAACGATGTCGACGGCGTGTTTACAAACTAGAGCGGACGAGAAAGCCCTGACCGCCGTGCGCGAGTCGGAGAAAATAGACGCCGGGCCTTTTGCGGCTTGAAGAGCCAAGGCTATCGCGGTTTCCTCGGCCTCGTTCGCGTGTTTGGCGTAGATTGATGCGGCGCTGATAAGTGTTCCGCGCGCGTCAACGACCGTGATTGCAAACCTGTCTTCACTGCCAGATTTGGCGGCGTCAACCAATAATGCATCTGCCCCGTAAGGATCTATTCGTCGAAGGATGGCTCTAGCCCGCGCTCTTCTGCGACCTTCGTTATATATTGGGTGGATGTTCCTCGGCACGGGCTCAACCTTTAAACCTTCACGGGCCAATTTAGACAGGGGGGGGGGGGGTCGCTTGAGCGGTGTCTGTATAGGGAGTTGACCAGCTTCATCAAGAATTTTGATTTCCGGCTTAGTTGACGAAAGCCTGGAGATCTGTGCAATAAACTTTGCTTCAATTAATTCGTCTGTGGCATTGTGAATTTCGAGTCCAAGTAGTTTTAATGTGCTAGTGGATTGTGGAATACCGAGTATTCTTTTGACGCCGGACCTGATGAGTGTGTCGAGTTTGTTCTTTTCAATTTTGCTCCACTTGAGGTACGGTGCCGTGTAAGTAATGTGACTGATGAACAAAGCTTGGAAGACCCTGAGTAGGTTGTCCTCCTTGAGTCCCCCCCTTTTGCTTGCGATTCTAGTTATGAGTCTTAGTACATTTTTCGCCTGCGCGCTCAGCTTGTTTAGAGCTTCTGCATTACAGCCTTTGGCGTTGATTAGAAGTCCTGAAATTTTGATGGAGTTCACCCTCGGAATGGGGTGCCCTTCTCGTGTTGTAATTTCGACTGGCAGCGTTTCCAGAGGCTCGAGGTTCCTAACGCCCTGCCGCCACTGTCTGTAGAGGAGGAGTTCGGATTTGGTCGGTTACAGCTTGAGACCCGTGCAAGTAAGAAATTCTTCCGTTACGTCTATGGCCGCCTGGAGAGATTGCGCTAGATCGGCCAAAGATCCCCCCGGGGACCAGATTGTGATATCGTCTGCATAGATTGCACGGTCTATTTTTGGGAGTGCGGCCAGCCTTTCAGATAGTTTATGCATGACGATATTAAATAGTAGCGGGGATAGGACCGAGCCCTGAGGGGTTGCGCAGTTGCCCAGTTTGTACGGACCGCCCGAGATCGTGCCCAGTCGAAGGAACGCTTTCCTTTCCTATAGGAGCGAGAGAGTGAAATTAAAGAATTTCCGCCCTTGGTTGAGATGGGAAATTTCGTTCAAGATGTGTTCGTGAGCCACCTTGTCAAAGGCCTTAGCGAGGTCGAGTGCAATGATACCTCGTACGTCCCGCGTCTCATTATCGAATACAGATCTTTTCAGGAGGAGCATTGCGTCCTGTGTGGTGAGTTCCTTTCTAAAACCTATTAAATTATGCCTAAATAATTCGTGGTTTTCGACGTGTTCGACGATTCGATTGTGTACTGCATGTTCTGCCACTTTGCAAATGCACGATGTAAGAGAGATGGGACGCAGGTTATGTGCGGAGGTTTCCCCGGTTTGGGGATGAGCACCACTTTGGCGGTGCGCCATTCCAACGGAACCTGCCCCGAGCACCACACCTCGTTTATCTCTGCCGTTAGGAATTCGATGGCCTTGTCGTCCAGGTTCCGGAGGAGCTTGTTGGTGACCCCGTCTGGCCCCGGGGCCGATCTTCCATTTAGGTTGAAGAGTACGTCTCTGATTTCTGGAACCGTAAAAGGTTCGTCTAATTCTGGCCTGTCTAGCTCCGTGTAAGCCGCTCTCGCGCTTATGCCTTGCGAATCTCCTTCCTTCACGGGTAGGTAAGTTCGCGCCAGGTCGTTGACAATTACATCGTTTGTGAGGCCCGAGGTGACCTACTTATGTATGAGCCTATCGACGGCGAGATTTAAAGCATTCCGGGACTGTTTATCGTTTAGGAGGCTTTAAGGCAGATTCCACTTACTACCGCTTCTCATGCGACCATCCGTTTCGTTGCACGTTTCGTCCCACTGTTGCAGGGCCAGTTGCTTGAAATAGCACTCTATTTCCTTGTTTAGTGACGTTAGTTTTGCTTGTAGTCGGTGATTTAATTTCTGTATTTTCCACCTCTCTCCAAGAGCGTGTTTAGCCTCCAGGAGATGCGCTAACCCAGAGTCCATTTTGGGCACTTCAAGTTTTGTGCTGATTTCTGTGGTCGCGTTTTTGATGGCCTGTATAAGATTGGTAATTACTTCTTTGAAGGATTCACTTGAGGGGGCGGTTTCGGCTTGAATTTTTCGGAAAAGATCCCAATACTCATCATATTTCTCCAGAGAAATCAATGCAGCTTCGCAGCTTGTATGTCTGATGTATAAACTCTAAAGACGTTTACCATCAAGTCTACAGCAGCCACTCAGTACAGTATACCGATCACAAATTCTGCAGTGAAAAATGTGCAGATGTGCAACTTTAAAAACATTTAACATCAAGTTTACAGCAGCCACTAAGTACAGAATACACATCAGAATTTCTCCAGATAAACAAATGCAGCATTTCAGCTTGATGTATTTACGCCTGATGTAGAAACTCTAAAGATATTTAACATCAAGTTTACAGGGCAAGGCCTTCAGCCTGCAGTGGACATAAACAGGCTGCTGCTGCTGCTGATGATGATGATGATGACAGCCACTCAGTACAGAACACACATCACAATTTCTCCAGGTAACGTATGCAGCATTTCAACTTGTATGTCTGATATATAAACTCTCAAGACATTTAACATCAACTTTAGAGAAGCCACTCAGTACAGAATACTCATCACAATTTCTCTAGAGAAATCAATTCAGCATCGCAGCTTGCATGTGTGATGCACAAAGCCTAAAGACATTTACCGTCAAGTCTACAGCAGCCACTCAGTACAGTATAGCGATCACAAATTCTGCAGCGAAAAATATGCATCATTTCAGCTTGCATGCCTGATGTATAAACTCTAAAAACATTTAACATCAAGTTTACAGCAGCCACTCAGTACAGTATACATATCACAATTCCTCCAGAGAAACATATACACCATTTCAGCTTGTATGCCTGACACATAAACTTTAAAGACATTTACCATCAGGTTTACAGCAGCTGTTCAGTGCAGGAGCGATATAACGTAAAGCTATTCCAAACTTTTCTATTGCAATTCTGCAATCAGCCCTCCGCGACTGGTCAAAAAATTTTGACCTACCCCACTTCACCTTTCTGTCACGCGACGTAACGAAAACCGCGATACCTTCCCATGTGATAAGACACATACACGCAAAGTATGCATCACTGCAAATTGTTCTTTCTGATTCGACGGCTTTTAGCCGATAACCCTCGGCTATTGGTCAAAATTTACGGGCGGCAACCACTTCAACTGCCTGTTACGCGACACCACAAGACCGCGAAAACTCACCGCCTCAAAATGACGTGTATTTGTTAAAGATGCATTAATCTGCCGAAATAAACTGAATATTTTTCCGAATAGCCGCAGGCTGCCCTGTTCAGAAAGGAATGAGAGATGGCTGCCTCTGATTCCTCAGGCACTGGCTACTTGCACTTGCCGGAGAGCATGGGTTTATTTGCGTACAACAAACCTTTTTGCATGGTCGTGTAACGTTTTCGAGAACTTTCAGCAAGTTTACATCCTTACTCTGCCAACTATTCTTTGCTGACAATCCGGTTAAGCGTCATTCTGAAAGTTCCGTTGCATGCCGCTGCGATTTTCCACCAGTCACCTCAAGCGAAGCAAGGGAAAGCGGACCAATGCCAGACGCCGGCACCATACTCTTCATCTGGTGATAGATTTTCAGTCCACTGGCTCAGCCCCATCGAATCCCTCTCCACATGAGCGGGCTCCTCGCCTCATGTCAGGCAAATAGATAAGACAAGCCGATCAATGTAGGCAATGTTATTCGGTTTTAAAGAAACAAAACAGACCGCCTATAATCGAGGAGAGCGTTTGATGGGTCTGTTCAGACAACCCTGCGGGTCACTGACCTATGCTTGCGTTGGCGGTTAAGCAAATCTGATCTCAGGAGACTGGAATAAAAAAAATATTGGAATAGTTTTACTTTATAGGGCCCCAGAATACACATCACCTTTTCTACATAGGGACCTGTTCAGATATTCAGCTTCTATACCTGATGCATATACACTAACGGCTTTTAGCATCAATTTTACAGCAGCCACTAAGTAGAGAATAGTCATCATGATTCTTGCATAGAAAAGTACACAGGTTTCAGTAGTGTCTACCGATGCATAGATGTAAGCTCGAACCTATATCCATGCTTGACGTAGTAGTTCTGCGGAAAGCCGCAAGGTGGAGAGAAGTAAATAACAAAGGAAAAATCAGACATCCATCTGTTCGTAGCAATTGCTACAAAGGAAACCCATACGGGTTCCTCGAAAGAAAAGCCTATTCTTTGAGGAACCTTTCTGATAGCAAGTGCTGTGCCACACGTGTCAAACATGAATCGTTCTTTTTATGTTACGTCATAGGCAAGCAGTCTATATATATATATAGTCGCTGTCACTGAGATAAAACAGTGCGGTACGTGTTCTTGGATCATCTCCGTCACTCTGCCACCCGCTACGACACTTTCTTTCGGGGAACCCGTATGGGTTGCCTTTGAAGCAATTGCTACGAAAGGGTGGATGTCTCATTTTGCTTTTATTAATTACTTCTCTCTGTCTTGCGGGTTTCCGCAGAACTACTACGTGAAACACTTGCCTTTGTTCCGTGTTATCGTCAAATTAGACTTCGCCCTGCCATTTGCTAGCCGTCTGGTTAGCTCAGATGGTAGATCGGCTGCTCCGGAAAGGTGGTTGTCACGGATTCAAATCCCGCACCAGGACGAATTCTTCTTTAACTCTAAGGAATCCGTAGGGGTTTATTTTTTAGCAATTGCTGCGTACCGGTGGATGTTTGATTTTCCCTTTATTAATTAACTATATCCATGCAGTAAAAGAAAGATACTTTTTACAATTGTCTATATAAAGCGGAGTTTCACATTTTTATTTCAAGTGCGACTGCTACGATTCCTTTTTTGAAGCGGACCACAAATTAGTGAATTTTTTTTTTCACGTGTAAGAACATCGCACCGTAATATGTGCGCCAAACGCCAGGTTGGTGTGTCTATTTCACTTTCACTGAAAATTACTGTTTTCTTGCGGAGATGTCTAGGCAAGGAATTCTTAACGAAATGAAGATCAATGTGGGGTCATATTGAAATCCTCATTTTTTTTTACTGCATGCCACTCGGACTGCATACACATGGACATACACCCGACAACTTCAGCAAATAAAACTATCATCTGGTGGTGCCAGGGTACGCGAGCGAAGAGAGTGAGGGATACTGGTTCAATTGAGAGGAAGCCGGCCTAAATACGGACTATGAATTAACCGCTTCTCGTGACCGTTGGTACTTTCATGTTTTACTAATTAAGGCTACGATCTCTAACGAAATCGAAGAGAAGCAGAAGAAAAAATAGCTAACAGTGACCCTGACGTGGTAAAAAAAAAGAACTTGCCGCTTGAGTTGCCCTTTAAGAGTCAATATGATCGAGTTTGCCATGAATAAGTTTTACTGAGGCCAACATTCTCAAAAAAATTGACAAATATAGAATATCCACGTGTTAAGTTCTCTCTGAACCTAAAAGGAATGCATCTTCACACAAATAGATTTGGCCGAAACTTCGCTATAGCCTAAATAAGCGCTAGGCACTATCATTCCGTGATAGAGTAGTTGCGCTTTGCCGTGGACAGAGGACCGCTTGCGTAAGCGATAACGCGCTCTTGTACACGCTTGATATGCGTAAGAACAGGGTCAATGCTGCGACCGCTGGCATCGGTACAGATTTCAGTTGATGTTCAAGGTTCAAAACTGGGAAGCTCGTCCAGAGTCTGATGAGTGCTGTGAAGGTGTCCGCCTGCCATTGTCTCCACGCCAAACCGACATCGTTCTTTAAAAGTATGGTCAGAGGGTGAGCAATGAGAGCAAAATTTTGAACACGGTGACTAAACTAAAACCCTAAGCCTATGAAGCTGCGAACTTCCTTAATTTAGCAGGGCACAGGCAAGTCTTGCACCGCTGGAACTTTGTCCGGTTCAGGCTCAATTCTATTGGCCTTAACAAGGCGCCCAAGAACGACGACCGAAGTGATACTTCGACTAGGTGAGCTGAAGTTTCGCAACTCAGAACAGAAGAACGACAGTCGGAAGATGGTCTTATGCGCTCAATATATTGCAGCAAAAGCGATTACGTCATCGAGATAACACAGACAGGTGGTCAACTTCAAGCCACGGAGAAGGGTGTCCGTCATTCTCTCGAACTTCGCTGGGGCATTGCAACGCCCGCAGGGCATGACTGTGAAGTGAAAAAGTCCATCAGGCGTAATAAAGGCTGTCTTCTCACGATCCTTCTACTCAACAGCGATCTGCCAGTAGCCCAAGCCGAGGTCAATCGATGAACAATATTTCGCCCCACGTACACAATCAAGTGCATAAAAATACGAGGCAACGGGTACACGTCGTTTTTGGTAAACTTTTCAGATGGTGGTATTCGACACAAAATCTCCTTTTACAGTGAAGCTGTATACCTCTACCGTCCAAAGCAATTTTCGTGCCGTTGGCGTGGTAAGCAAAAAAACTTCCCATACTCGGGCCGATCCAGAAGTTAGTGCAATACCAGCCCGACTCGTGGTGGAGGACTATCAAACGTTTAGCACTTCCTATACGTGGTCGGATCCCGAAGATAATGCAATGCCACGCCGACCCGCAGCGGAGGTGAAGCAGGCGTTAAGCATTGCCTATACGTGTGCCGATCGCCAAGATAGTGCAATGCCAGGCCGACCCGCATATGAGGTGAAGCAGGCGTTATACACTTCCCATATGTGGCCTGATCCCAAAGGCAGCGCAATACCCGCCCGCCCGGCGGCGGAGGTGAAGCAGGCGTTAGGTACTCCCCATACGTGGTTCGATTCCGAAGATAGTGCAATACCTAGCCGAGCTACGGCGGAGGTGAGTCAGGCGTTAAGCACTCCTCATACGTGGGCCGATCCCAACGATACTGCAATGCCGGGCCGACCCGTGACAGAGGTGAAGCAGGTGTGAAGCACTCCCCATATGTGGGCCGATCCCGAAGGAAGTAATGCCGGTCCGACCCGCAGTGGAGTTGAAGCAGACGTTAAGCACTCCCCATACGTGGGTCGATCCCAAAGGTAGTGCAACACCGACCCAACCCACGGCGGAGCGGAACAAGGCGTTAAGCACTCCCATACGTGGCCTGATCCCGAAGATACTGCAATACCAGCCCGAGACACGGCGGAGGTGAAGCAGGGGTTAAGTACTCCCCATACGTGGGCCTATCCCGATGATAGTGCATTGCCGGGACGACTCGTGGTGGAGGGGCAGTTTTCCATTAAGGGGCCCACATACGCAGCTTGCCAATACTTGTTTCTTCTTCATTACTTTTAGGCTTACTCCGTTCCTGAGAGCATGTTCAATTCTATCCATATTATACTTCCTTATGTCAGCTGTCTTACTAGTTCTATTCTAGCTGTAGGGTTAGAAGCTTTCATACATTGGCGTTTCTTGATCAGATTTTAATCAGACCAGATCAGACATAACGACGTTTTTTGACATCCCACAAGTAACGCTGGAAGAAGTAAAGAAAGCCTTGGTATAGCTATGCAAAGGGGGAAGGCAGCTGGGGAGGATCAGGTAACAGCAGATTTCTTGAAGGATGCTGGGCTGATCGTTCTAGAAAAACTGGCCACCCAGTATAGGCAATGCCTCATCACTTCGAGTGTACCGGAATCTTAGAAGATCGCTAACATAATCCTAATTCATAAAATAAGGGAACGCGAAGGACTTCAAAAATTATAGACCGATCATCTTACTGTCCGGTGCCTACAATGGATTTACTATGGTAATAGCAAATAGAATCAGGAACACCTTAGACTTCTGTCAACCAAAGGACCAGGCAGGATTCCGAAAGGCTACTCAAGAATAGACCTTATTCACACTATCAATCAAGTCAGGGAGAAATGTGCGGAATATCACCAACCCTTGTATATAGCTTTTATTCATTACACGAAAGCGTTTGATTCAGTCGAAACCTCAGCAGTCATGGAGGCATTATGGACTCAGGGTGTAGACGAGCCTATGAGAAAATACTCAAACATATCTATAGCGGCTCCACAGCCACCGTAGTCCTCCATAAAGAAAGCAACAAAATCCCAATAAAGAAAGACGTCAGGCAGGGAGATACGATCTCTCCAATGCCATTCACAACGTGTTTACAGGAGGTATTCAGAGACCTGGAGTGGGAAGAATTGCGGATAAGAGTTAATGGAGGATACCTTAGTAACTTGCGATTCGCTGATATTCCCTTGTTTAGTAACTCAGGGGACCAATTGCAATACATGCTCACTGACCTGAAGAGGCAACGCAAGTGGTGGGTTTAAAAACTAATCTGCAGAAAACTAAAGTAATGTTTAACAGTCTCGGAAGAGAACAGCAGTTTACGATAGGTACCGAGGCACTGGAAGTGGTAAGGGAATGCATCTACTGAGGGGAGGTAGTGACCACGGATATGGATCATGAGACAAATAACCAGAAGAATAAGAATGGGCTAGGGTTCGTTTTGCAGGCATTGTCAGATCACGAACAGCAGGTTCCCACTATCCCTCAAAAGAAAAGTGTATAACAGCTGTGTCCTACCAGTACTCACGTACGGGGTAGAAACCGTGAGGCTTAGGAAAAGGGCAATACATAAATTGAGTAGGAATCAACGAGCTCTGGAAAGAAAATGATTGGTGTTACTTTAAGGGATAAAGAAGAGCAGATTCGGTAAAGGAACAAACGCGAGATAATCGCGTCTTAGTTGAAATCAAGAAAAAGAAATGCGCATGGGTAGGACATGTAATGAGGAAGGAAGATTACCGATGGTGAATAAGGGTTACGGAATGGATTCCAAGGGAAGGGAAGCGTAGCAGGGGGTGACAGAAAGTTAGTTGGGCGGATGAGATTAAGAAGCTTGCAGAGACGACATGCTCACAATCAGTACATGAATGGGGTAGTTGGAGAAGTATGGGGGACGCCCTTGCCCTGCAGTGGGCGTAATGAGGCTGCTGCTGCTGCTGATGATGATACACAGCTTGGCTTGTCATCCTTCTTCACAGAGTGGAAGGGCACCGATTTTTTTCTTGACCTGGACAACTGGTGAGGCACACGGATTACCTGAAGGCTCGATGACGTTCTCCTTCAGCATCTTCGTGACTTCACTTTGAATGATGCTGCACTCTGTACCAGCCATGCGGTAGGGGTGGCGACAGACGGAATTGCGTCGCTGGTTTGAATCCGATGAGTGACTACGGCTGCCTGGCCGTGCCGGTGGCCATCGATATCAAAAGATATCGCCATGAATGAATAGTATGGCGTAAGCTGTGCAGCTTGAGCTGGAGAGATATCGGTAGCGATAATATCAACGTCGTGGTAGGGTGAGGAAGCCAAACGGGAACATGCGACGATATGATTAAGGGAGATAGAAATAGTTGGCGCGAGCGGAGATATCCGGTACTCACGCAAGGTGTGAGGCAGGCAACGCTCACCTCACCGGCAAGAACATGTGCAACAGATCCAAAGTTGAGAAAGGGACGCCAAGTAGAATTATCGACAATGGTGACAATCGTAGTTGGGAGTGCGACTCCATGCTGTAGAATAACACCGGCAAGCGGAGAGACAATGTAGTCGCCATCAGGAACCGGTGCTCGAGCATTAAAAGTAGAGCAAGAACTGCATGAAGTGGCAGCCGGCCAATTTTGGCAGAACAAGTGGCGGATGATGTGCATCAGAAACAAAGTAGCTGTCAGAAGAAAGATCCAATTCCTTCACATCTGTAGCTCAGTCTATTAGGGCAGAAGTGGTCGAAACAAAGTCCAGCCCCAAAATCAGCTGATGGAGAAGGTGCTCTAACACAATAAATAAAACGTTGGTTTCATGGCTGGCAGTTGTTACTCGTGCTGCACACATGCCGACAACCGGTTTCGTACTGCTGTTGGCAACGCGTACTCAGCGCGGTACGGCCAGCGGGAGGACGTTTCTGATTCTTTTGCAAAAGGCGCCACTTATTACAGACCTCTGTGCACCGGTGTCAACGAGGGACTTGACTTGGGCTCCATCCACTTCAACGTTTATTATACTGCTAAGTGTAGGCGATGTGATGAGAGGATTTGCAGGCGGATCGGTGATGCAGCGTCACCTCCGGGAAGAACACCGACTAGTTTTCCTATGGCATGAACGTGGCTGAAGAGCGGTGGCCCTGTGACGAACGGGACCAACGACATAAGGGCGATGATGGCCGGCTGAATCAGAAGGTCTTCGTACGTTGTCCCTATTCGTAGATGAAAGATGCACAGAGAAACGGGCAGGACATTGATCAGTAGAGTTGGACGGGAAACTTCACTTAGGGGGAGATGAACAATGACTGCGCCAATGACAACTGATATGTCCGACACGCGAGCAATTGAAACACATCGGCCTATTGTCTGGTGTTCTCCCGTCGGCCGGGTGACAACGGCGAGTTGGAACCGCTAAAAATGGGGAAGCAGTGGTTGGGCGAGGCCGGCCCTCCCTGACAGTGGCATCCCGAATGGGGTAGAGAGCAGGGAGGCCCAAATTGTCTGACAACGTCCTGTATGAGTGAGACAGAACATGAGTTGTGTTACGATGGGGACATCGCTTCGGGCTTGCGACGACATAACCACGTCAATCTTTCTTCTCCACATAGAGAAGAACCACGTGGCTGTTCCCCACAAGAAGACTGTCGAAGCTGTATTGCGTAGCCTGTCGAACTGCTGACTAAAGAGGCGACTCTTCATCAGTTCGAAATTGCGGCTCTCTTTGATGATCACGTCCAGCGAGTTCTAGTTCTTGCAGGTAAGTAGGCTGAATGCGTTCACTGTTATGCCCTTCAGGACGTGGCCAATCTTGTGGGTGCCATTCATGCTTCTGTCAGCTTTACGACAGAGAGCAATAAAACTTGAATATACGGCAGGTAAGATTCTGTCGATGTTCCAGCACGGGCAGCTAGCTCCTCCTTCGCTGCCAGCTGACGGCTAAAGGGCTTTGCGAAGAGGTCTAGAAGCTTCTGCTTACATACCTCTCAACTGGTTATGTCACGTTCGCAGGTCTAGTACCATACTATGGCAGTGCCTCGGAGGTAGAATATCACATTTGATACCAGTAACGTTGCGTCCCACTGTATATTTTCGCTTACACGTTCATACCGAAAAATCTAGTCTTGAACATCCGTACCATCGAGGTCGTCAAAGGTGCCTGGGTCTCGCGGGCGGGACAGTACGACTGATGTCAGTATAGGCGGCACCGCAGGTGAGCGGTCGGTCATTGTGGTCCTTTGGCTGTCGATCATAGTGTTAACGCTCACGCAGTGACGGCTGCGGAGCTCCGTGGTGGTACCCCGCACCTCCACCAAAATGTTGCAAGGCAGGGACAAGCCCAAATGTTGTTTAACCAAGGCGAATGCTGAAGGCACAAGCTGACACTAGAACATGGGGGTGCAAGCGCCAAACAATAATAGCCCTTCTTCGTCATCCTCTCTTATATGCGTGTCCTCTTCTGCATCGGGGCAATGTGAATAATTGGTATACACTGCTTCAGATAAGTAGGTGATTCGGCTTGCCTTTAAGATAGTGCAGAGCCCTCTGAAATATTCACACATCATTGTAAGATTCACGTACTGTAACAAGTTTAAGATATTTTGCTTTATTACTGGATGTCCAGAGCTGGATTGCAACGATCTTGTAAAATTACCGCTCGCGCCATTTCACAACGAATAAGGAAAGCCGGATTATTTCAGCCACATTACAGCAATTTTTTACTATAAAGCAAGAACATCTTTAAAAAGCCACTCATTGAAGCAGGCAAACAAAACACAAAATTCAACAATCAACGTCACGTCATGCAAACGCTTTTCTTGGTTATGTCGCAGATGCCGGTAGATGGCTACAATAATGAGAAAACACTAAAGAACACTGCACGTAAGCGGCCGTGTCTATTCGCTGGAATGCATTGCAGCACTTGGCTGCAAGCACACTGTACACGACCACACATTTATGGCACACTGTACACAGGTCATATGCTCTCTGTACAGACATACGGTTTTTTTCTGGGGAAGCTTCGTGGGTGGCACAATAAATACAGATTACATGGACGAGAGGAGCGATACCCGCGCACATTCGACACAACGACAAGAAGCAAAATGCGGACGACACCGGTGTGACCTGCACCTCTCGAGCGCCGAACCCTCGTAGTAAAGACAAAACTTGAAACTGAACGTTGGTTGTCATAAATAGGTGAGAAAATAAGGCCGCACCTAGAATTCTTTGGAACCATACAACATTTTTGCGTATGAAGTCAACAACAACACAGCATATAATAGACGAAGATAGTAATACATATGTAGGAGACGCGGCATTAAATTTACCAAAAAAATAACAGCCCAATATTTCTGAGGGAATGACGATGTAGTTGTTGAAAGAAAAGACTATGAAAGAGAACCAGATGGAAAAGGAGCTGGTGCTGACAAATTTCAACTAGAAGAAAGTCGAAGAGAAAATTTCTAAGCGCACATCCACAGGGCTTAGTGAGGTTCCCGGTAGGCTGTGTATTGAACTAGGACGAAAAATGAAGGAAGCTCTTATGTGATCAGTATAAAAAGCGTTAAAACATAGACGAATACCTCATAGTTGACGATAATGTAGAATGCACTTAATTTATAAAGCTAAGGAACACAAAACATAATTTACTCGTATAGACCGTTAACCGTTACAAAGGTTTTATACATGATAGCAAAGCAGACAATTAAATTAAACATACCAGCATGGGTAGAGAATAGTAGAATTTTGGGAGAACTTCAGAATGGCTTCAGCATCGGTAGGCATTTGGATAGTAACTTATTTCTTCTTACTCAGTGCATTGAAATATGTATAGTAAAACGCGGACCAGCATATGTCACCTTTTTAGAAATTTCAGCAATGTATGACTGCGTAGACCGCAAAGGGAAGGCTTAGGTGACGATTGCCTATACCTTTTGAAAGATATTTACCTAGAAAATACCGTTTGCTTTTAATGAGAAAGAATGAGAAGCGATGAGATCAACAAGCGACTGAGGCAGGGATGCCCTTTATCCACACCGCTGTTTATGATGTACGTGGCGGCCATGGAGAGGGCGCTCAAGAGAAGTAATATCGAGGATCCATGTGTCATACAAACAGACGGGTATAGTATTATAGCAGAAGCTTCCCCGCTTACTATATGGGGATGACGTTAACTAGCTAAGAAATGAAGCGATTTGCAACGTCTGGCTGATATCCGTGGAAAGGCTAGAATTGAGTTAAGGACCGCGCAAAGAGCGATGGAACAAAGATTTCTAGGCATAACTTTAAAAGACAGAAACATAGTGGTTTGGATCAAAGAGCAAACGGGTGTACACAGTATACTAATTGAGTTTAAGAGGAAAAAAATGGAGCTGGTCATGTCATCTAAGACGCGGATTAGATAACAGTTCCACCATTAGGGTTAGAGAATGGGTAGGAAGAGAAGTGAAACGCAGTCAAGGATGGCTGCTGCTGCTGCTGCTGCTGCTGCTGCCGCCGCCGCCGCCGCCACTGCTGCTGCTGCTGCTGCTGCTGCTGCCGCCGCCGCTGCCGCCGCTGCTGCCGCTGCCGCCGCCGCCGCCGCCTTGCATAACGACCTCACCCCTGAAATCTGTGGCATCGAAGTTTGTTTTCGCGCTGTGAAGCGAGTTTGTGTTCGCGCTATTTTCGCGCTGTGATACATACCGCCGCAGCAAGTGATGACTACATTAACTACACATGCCGGGTATTTGGCAAACCATGCTTGAACCCTTTTGTGGTCAGAGACATGAACATACGGCTTCGCGAACAAATCATAAGTGGGCGACACAATATATTTGCGACACTGGCTGTACACTAATTCCCTAGCGTTTTTCGCCCAGCATATGGTGGCACTCTGCAGGAATACAGAAAAATTCTTGTCAAGCAAATGGTGTCGGTTTTCGCTGTATCTTTACGGCATGTGTGTCTGCTACTGCTCGCACGTCTGGGTGCGCGGCGGTTAGTTCCACTATTTTCCGTCAGGCAGTTTCTGCTACTTGTACTGTGAAAGGTTGACCGCTTGATGCTCACTGATTTAATGTTCACAAGCGGGCGATTACAGGCGGCCACTGGTACACACGAATGGTGCTGCCGTGCCTGAGTTCCTTTTTTGAGACTCGCAAACTCATTGCTTCTCTTTGCAGGTAAGATGGACTAGTGAATGTTGCTCACTCTTTTCCTTTTCCGATGCGAACAAGACCATAGAGCTCTCCAGAGTGTAATTACCTACGTCGTTTGATCATGCTACACCAACACAAAAGTTATGTTCCTTAATTTACGGTTGCCCTGAAAAGTTTACGATCACCTTTTTAATAGAGGTATGTGAAGAGTTTGTAAGCATCCAACCAAATAATCTTGGATGTCGTATTTGGCGAAGAAAATCTATTTTGAATTGGTTAATATTTCATTGTGCAGTTTTTCCATGGACCTATATGTATAAGCAACAGATGTGCCATTATAAAAGCTTTTGAGAACCATTACTCTGACATGTAAGCATGAACAGAACACTGTCTCGCATCATTTCTCCTAATGGTTCGAATAGATGCGCCGTATCTTGAAACGGCATAGAGAAAAGAAGCCGTTATAAGCGCGGAAGGTTCAAATTATCGATGTTTTACTGCATGTAGTTCTGTAAAGAGTTAGCCGGCCATTCAACTTGGGTATATATTTTTGTAAATAAAGTGTTTTCAGTGTATAACGACTCCTTCTGTCAGATGCAGGCAGACATTCCACGAGATATGTTGCATCTCTGAGAGACATTTCTAGAGCATATAGCAGGCATGGGCCCAGCCTAAGTCTATTGCAGAAAATCATTTCTAGAAGGCCTTCTAGAATCAATATCTGCTCTTTATTGAGCAGATATGCATTAACCGATTAATCTCTGTCTTCCGAATAAATAGCTCCACGCAGGCGAAATTCATCCAGAGCCGCAGCGGAACTGATAGTAGGGCGAGTTGGTACGAATTCATAGTTGAATATTTAGCACTCGTGTGCCCCCTTCACTGTGTTCTTGTCAATTTTGCTCGCTAAATATTTTACAATTAATGCAGAGCCCTTCACAAGAAGGTCTCTTGGTGCAGGTGCTGCATGAGATAGCGAGCCTACAATTATGATATATTTGTTTTGCAGCCCACGAAGCCAAATAATAACGTAAGGCAGTGCACGCAAGGGAAACAAGGCCCTCTCATTCTATTGCAGTGAGTACGTGAGATACGAGGCAAGGTCGTCGTATGGCAGTGCATACGTGGTATACAAGGCTCTCATAATCATACGATGGTGACGAGGGCCTTCGTACTAATAAATGGGATAGGAGACATACGTCCAAATATTTTAGTTATGCGAGCAACGTATAACACGTACGTACGAGATTTTTCAGTTGGGTGAAGCTCCATATTTCGCACATTTTTGAGCTGTTTGACCTGGTTCATGAGCTCATCCTTGAAAATGTCTATTTTTTTCAATCTTGCATTGAAATCACAGTGTCTGCCGATTACCTCGATTTCCCCAGCATTCTCATCCTTCCCCTCGTCTACCTTGAGGGACCTCCACTCATTGCACGCTTTACCGTCTTTCTTGCCATGCGTTGCACTTAGCCTTTTCTAGTGCAAACACCGAAGCTTTGAGATCACGTGGCTACTACGAAAGGCCGATAACCTATGACTTTAATGCCGCACAGCTTTACCTAGTACGTGCTCAACCACGCGGTCATGTTCTCACTGCCCTACTAAATAATATTCCTGATAACAATGCACACGCACTAAAACCACTAATGTGTAAGACCACTGGTGCGTCGAACCTACTATTTATTGGCTACAAAGACTTAACATCCCAGAAGATCGCACGTGGTAAAACGCGTGGCGCGAAAGGACGCTGTGACTATCCTGCAAAACAAAATATTCATGAAACACACCCGTGTTCATGAGAAACGGAAAAGAAATGAGAAGGAAAGCTACCAAATTGCTATTTACAAGCTACAAAAATCAGCCATTCTAAACAGAAGCAAGCTAAAAGCGTGACAAAAGCTTACTTTTTGTCGCCGCTACTGAGCCGTACAAAACAGCTCCGTTCACCACAGCTGAGCACCACCTGACGATGTTGCAGGAAACCGAGTGGCACGTGCCAACCCGAAAAGTCGTGAGAAGAGGTAAAGGAAGGTATGCTTTAAAATGATGACATTCGCATGCGGCACATCTCTGTTCGTTGATTGGTCTGGTCGGGGTGGGATGTTCAGCTTCAACGGGTTGAACGGGTTGCTTCAACGGGTTGCTGTGGAACCAGTTCTCTGAGGCGGCTGCGTGTAACGCAGCCGCCTCAGAGAACTGGTTCCACAGAAACCCGTTACACTAAATGGACCACTGGAACTGTCTTATTCTTTGATTTAGTGCTAACAAACGCCGTGTGTTTGAAATGCGACGCTTTGCCCTGGCCGAGTTGGAGCGAAGTTCATAGGGCAGTCATGCGCAAGGACGTGATAAAATATTGATCAGGCTGTGTGTCCGAAAGGGTTCGGTAAAATATGGCGCTAGTGCATTCACAACTCTCTATATAGTGCGAAATTTGGGCCGATTTGGCCAGTGCCGCTCATAGTAGCGTATTGACACGTGTACTTATCTTTATCGGGCGACCGCGTTTCGCCACCCAACAAATGTTATCGCACAGCGCGGGACGCGCCTGCATGTACCGGAAGTTTCTGGAAAGTTATCGATGCTTCTATCCGGTGTCTGTTGTCGCCAAACCTTATGTTACCTGATTTCATCGCGTAACTCGAATGGTGTAGAACTTTGTGGAATGCACGCGGGTACCAACGATTAGTCTGGAACATTTGACGACTGCTGTGTAAAAGCCGACGCGCTTGACCCGCTGATCAGATTTTCGACGATCGCCGACCGTGTTCGCCGCTATCGTTGTGCTATAAGTGTAGCCTGGTTTGTGGGCAGAGGTTCGCCAAATAAAAGTTAGTTTTGTCGTGTTAGTATTGCAACTGTGTTATTCAACGCCACCATCACGTGACATCTGGTGGAGGTGCTTGTGCGTTCATGTACCGAACGCCCCCGCAAAGCCGCGATTCAAGCCGGAGGCCCGAGGACAAAACCGACATCGCCCAAGACCAGTGTGCTAGCAGCAGACTGCAAGGACTGCCCCCAGAGCAAGGTCTTCGACCTGAGACGACAAAGAAGATCGTGGTCAAGACAACCCCAATGGCTGCCCCAGCGCCCGCCGTTATCCTACAACAACCTCGGGACCCACCGACATTCCATGGAGCAGCGACTGAAGACATGGAATCCTGGCTGGAGACCTACGAACGATTCGCGACATTCAACAACTGGGACTCCGACGACAAGCTGCGGCATGACTACTTCGCCTTAGAAGACGCCGCCATAACGTGGTTTCAGAACAGGGAGTCGACCTTGACAACGTGGGACTTGTTGCGTAGCGGCTTCCTGCGCACCTTTACAAGTGTCGTGCGCAAGGAAAGGACCGAAGCTACCCTGGACGCCTGAGTGCAGCTACAAAATGAGAACTTTGCCATCTTTACGGAAGAAAGGAGCCGTCTGTTCCGCCACGCCGACCCGGATATGGCCGAGGAAAAGAAAGTTCGCCTACTGATGCGTGGTGTAAAGGAGGAACTTTTCGCCGGAATGGTAAGAAGCCCACCGAAGACCGTCGACGAGTTTCTTCTTGAGGCGACGAACATCGAGAAGACATTGGAATGGCGGAACCGGGAATTCGACCGACGCACCGAGCCAACAAGCTACGCCGGCATTCAATCAGTGGCCACCGACGACCTGCGCGAGACCATTCCGGCAGTCGTACGAGAGGAGCTTCAGAAGATCTTCTCTTCATCGCAACCTCAAGTGGCCTCAATCGCCGAAGTCGTCAAAGAAGAAGTCCAGCGATCGCTCGTAGTTCTCGAGGTACGATCACAATCATCGCAGCCCCAGCCAGAAGCGATGACCTACGCCGCCGTCGCCCGCCATCAAGGTCCCCCTCCACGACCGCGCCAGGGCCCTGTAACGCCGCGATTCCGTCGTCCGCAACCACCAGCACGCCCACCCGTCGCCCAGCGCAGCTACCCGAGGAAGACAGACGTTTGGCGCGCTCCTGACCACCGCCCGCTCTGCTAGCACTGCGGGGAAGCCGGCCATGTGTACCGCCGATGCCCATACCGCGAAATGCGATTGCGAGGGTTCACCGTCAACGCACCGCGCCCTCGGGTAGGTGAATGCACTCGTGACGTCGCCGACTACCTCGCCGCTACTCAGCGGAGCCCTCGACGGCCGTCCCGGACACCGTCACCAGGCTGCTACCTACCGCCGCAGCGCCGTCCATACACTGGCCTAGCACGGGGCCGCTCTGCGAGCCCATATCCGGAAAACTAAAAGCAGCAACCGATGTAGGTGCGGTTGCTGTTCGTCGAACTGACGAAGATCCTCCACCGCCTACAAAAACTACGAAGAGACTACCTTGATGACATATCAACGACACGCCGCCGTCCGGACGAAGTCAGCAAGGCAAGACTACACCGACGAACGACGACTTGACGACGCGACGTTCCAACTTCAGTTCAACACGACGCAGCCGTGATCCGATGCCATCACCTAACTGCAACGCCAGACAAAGAACCACCGACCTCGACGTGCTTCTCGACGGCCATGCAGTTACCGCCTTAGTGGACACAGGGGCCGATTACTCCGCAATGAGTGGACACATCGCCGCCCAGTTGAAGAAAGTTAAGACCGCATGGGAAGGCCCTCAAATTCGGACCGTTGGAGGACACCTCATCACGCCGACTGGAACCTGCACGGCAAGAACAACCATTCATGACCGGACTTACCCTGCCACGTTCGTTATCCCCCAACAGTGTTCACGAGACGTCATTCTCGGTATGGACTTCCTGAACCAACACGGCGCAGTCACGGACCTGAAGTTACAGTCAATAACGCTGTCGGAAGATAAAGCGATAGCGCCGGAGAGCCCTCGTAATCACTACGCTTTTAGTGGGGTCGAAGATCAAGTGAGCAGCCCGCCTCACTCCAGCATTGTCATTCCGGTCGGCACCAAAACACCCGCTGATGTAGAAGGCGTCATCCAAGGCGACCAATGTCTACTGCTAGACCGTGAAATTCGCGTCGCAAGAGGGATCGCTCAATTGCATGGAGGGAAAACTGAAGTGTTGCTGACAAACTTCAGCCAGGAGTTCAAGCACATCAAGGGCATGATGATGGCGTACATCGAGGAAATTCTGGAAACCAGTAAAGCGTTTGTTCTCTCGAATCCCACCGCATCTACGCCGACGACCATGGTTCTCGAACCAGATTACGACATTAATCCAAGACTCCCCGTGATTAAGCAACAGCAGCTCAGAAGTCTGCTCCGACGGTACAAAGGCTGCTTTTCGACGTCATCGACGATTCGACAAACACCAGTCGCCAAGCATCGCATGATCACCGAGGAGTGCGCTCGACCACTCTGCCAGAGCCCTCACCGAGTTTCCCCGCGAGAACGGGAAACTATAAGAGAACAAGTCGGCTAAATGCTGCGCGGCGACATCATCCAGCCGTTAAAAAGCCCGTGGGCATCCCCTGTTGTCCTAGTAAAGAAAAAGGACGGAACACTACGTTTCTGCGTCGATTATCGTGGACTGAACAAGATCACGAAGAAGAACGTATACCCCCTTCCACGGATAGACGACGCATTGGATCGGCTCTACAACGCTAAATACTTCTCGTCGATGGACCTCAAGTCTGGCTATTGGCAAATAGAAGTCGACGAAAGAGATCGCGAGAAGACCGCCTTCATCACCCCAGATGGCCTATACGAGTTCAAGGTTATGCCATTTGGACTGTGCTCGGCGCCTGCAACGTTCCAGCGCGTGATGGAGACGGTTTTAGCAGGATTGGAATGGCAGACCTGTCTAGTTTACTTGGATGACGTCGTTGTCTTCGTCGGAAATTTCGACGATCACCTTAGGTGGCTTGCAACAGTACTCGAGGCCATCAAGTCATCAGGGCTCACTCTGAAACCAGAAAAGTGCCGGTTCGCTTACGATGAGCTTCTGTTCCTAGGCCACATCACCAGCAAGTCTGGAGTCCGCCCCGACCCACAGAAGACAGCTGCCATCGCAAAGTTACCGCAGCCCATCGGCAAGAAGGCAGTGCGTAGATTACTTGGCATGTGTGCCTACTACAGGCGATTTGTCAAGGACTTTTCACGCATCGCTGAGCCGCTGACACAGCTAACTAAATGTGACGTCGAGTTCAAGTGGGAAACGCCGCAGGCCGACGCATTTATACAAATGCCTTTATTTCCTTAAACGTACAATTTATGGGGGATTTAAGGAAAAAGTTGCTCGCAGCAACTTGACGGGCCTTAAAACCGGTCTGAGGGCAGCAGCAGAAGGCACAGGCACTGATTTAGAACCGACAAAACAAATACAAAGGTGAAAAAAAATGACAAGTTGGCTTAGACAGTATGCCAGCAAACAGAAGTGCAATGAGAAAAAAAGAGAAAAAAGAAAAAAAGAAAGAAAAACATTACAAATAATAAAAACTACGTGAATCCGCCGTGTACAGCATCGTACAAAAGAAGCAGCAATCATCATCATCATGAGGGTGATTGCTGCTCACAAAAAAAGCAGCAATTGAACAAGGTAATCATTGCAGGAAAGAATAAGACATGATTTGACAGAGGCTAATATCTAATTGAGATGTGTGACGGCAGTCTACTTCAGAAAACAGTCACAAACAACCCATTAAATCGTCTTCAAGTGTCACTGAAATGCTATGGTATTACATGGTATTACATGGTATTACATTTAGGCGTGTTTAATAGGCGTGGTAAGCGATGGTACAACATTTGAAGAGCATAGTGTGAGGGTGCGGCACATACCAGTGTTCAGGTGACCATGTACTGTATTCTGTTCTGTTTCTAGTTAGTTGTGCTAACGATTCTTTACGATACGCTAGTGACAGCCTCAACTGCAACAGAGAATGCAGTGTGAGTAAGTTCAACTGTTTGAATAGAGGTGCAGTGTGAGCGTCTAATGGAGCATTAAAGATACTACGTATTGCCTTTTTTTGAAGCAAGAATAACCGGTTTATGTTTGTAGCAGACGTCGTACTCCACACGAGGCAGCAGTAGTGTACGTGACTCAGGAAGAGAGCATTATACAAAAGAAGTTTGACCTTGCGTGGCAGCGGTCTTAAGCAGACGAGCGCTCCAGCTACTTGCGCAAGTTTGCCTCCATGGAAGTCAATGGGATTAGTCCATACCATATGGCTGTCAAAAAAACACCTAACGTCTTCGCAGACTGAACAAGCTCAATTCTTGAAGAACCTGTTATAATGTCGGTCTCAAAGCTCACATCTTTATTTTTTGGTTGAAATAAAATAGCTTTTGTTTTGTCAGTGTTAATTTTTAAGTCATGTGTATTTTTTCAAGAACAGAGTTTGCAGTTGAAACCAGCCTTTCAACGTTGTTCGATGAAAAAAGCAGCGTAGTGTCATCTGCATAGATGATGTATTTAGGTTCACTATCGACAAGAACAAGGTCACCTAACGTATATGTTGAAAAGCAGGGGGCCCAATATGCTTCCTTGGGGAACACCAACTGTTACTTCCTTGAACTGGGAGCAGATGCCATTATTTCAACAAGTTGATTCCGCTGATTTAAATAAGATTTCACTTTATCCAAAGCAACACCACGAATACCGTAGTACTCTAGCTTCTTTAACAAAAGTTCATGGTTAATAGAGTGAAGCGCTTTCCTGAAGACGATAAGAACCCCGAGCGTGAGCAGCTTGTTTTCAAAATTTCGCAGTATTTGTTCCTTTTGTGTTAGTAACGCGAGCTGGGTTGACCGTCCCTTTCGAAATGCATATTGACAGTCAGTGAATAGGTTATGTTTTTCAAGGAAATCTGAAATACGCCGAAAAATTATTTTTCAAGTCCTTTTGAAAATACTGGAAGTATTGAAATGGGTCTATAATTAGATATCACAGTTTTATTGCCTTTTTTAAACAGTGCAAGTAATTTAGCTGTCTGCATTTTGCCAGGAAATACACCAGATGTCAGACAGAGGTTGTAAATGTATGTTAAAACAGGCGATATAATATATATAATAAGTCGATATAAGAACTCAAACGACGCATGCAGTCGCCGCCCGTACTTGCGCACTTCGACGAGCACGCCGATACCGAAATACAAACTGACGCCAGTAGCCTAGGCCTCGGTGCCGTCCTAGTCCAGAGAAAAGATGGACATGAACACGTGATAGCTTACGCTAGCCGGTCGTTGTGAAAAACGGAAGGCAATTATTACCCAACCGAAAGGAAATGCCTCGCCATCGTTTGGGCTACAGCGAAATTTCGCCCTTACCTCTTTGGCAGGCCATTCAAAGTGGTCAGCGACCATCACGCGTTGAGTTGGCTAGCTAACTTAAAGGACCCTTCAGGACGGCTGGCATGACGGAGCCTCAAACTACAAGAATACATCACTGTAACATACAAGTGCGGACAAAAACACTCAGATGCCGATTGCCTATCACGCGTCCCCCATTGAACCGCCGCCGCAAGATGGCGAGGATGACTAGGCCTTCCTTGGAATAATAAGCGCGGAAGACTTCGCCTATCAACAACGAGGGGACCCGGAGCAAAAGCCCTAGTCGAGTATTTGGAAGGGCACACCGGCGTTGTCCCTAGGGCATTTAAGCGTGGATTATCTTCGTTCACGCTTCAAAACAACCTACTCGTGAAGAACTTTTCACCAATCCGCGCCAACTACCTTCTTGTTGTTCCGTCGGCGCTGCGTCCAGAAGTACTGCACGCCTTACACGACGATCCAACCGCAGGGCACCTCGGATTCTCCCGGACGCTGTCCAGGATACAGGAAAGTTATTACTTACCTCGTCTGACCGCCGACGTCGCCCGTTACGTCAAGACATGCTGAGACTGTCAACGGTGCAAAGACATCACCGATAAGGCCAGCAGGGTTACTACAGCCGATCGAACCTCCTCGTCGACCACTCGAGCAGATTGGGATGGATTTGTTGGGGCCGTTACCGACGTCAACATCCGGGAATAGGTGAATCGTCGTGGCGACGGACTATCTGACCCGCTTCGCTGAAACTAAAGCTCTACCAAAAGGCAGCGCAGCCGAAGTGGTGAAATTTTTCGTCGAGAAAATCCTGCTCCGACATGGTGCTCCAGAAGTCCTCATCACCGACAGAGGAACGGCTTTTACAGCAGAGCTCACGCAAGCCATTTTTCAATACAGCCAGGCAAGTCACAGGAGGACAACTGCCTACTATCCGAAGACGAATGGTCTCACGGAGCGCCTGAACAAGACCCTCGCCGACATGCTAGCAATGTAGGTCGACGTCGAGCACAACACGTGGGATGTGGTCCTGCCGTACGCAACATTCGCTTACAACACGGCGGTGCAAGAAACAACACATATCACGCCATTTAAGCTGGTCTACGGCAGGAACCCGATGATGATGCTCGATGCCATGCTGCCGCACGTCACTGACGGGGACAATCTCGACGTCGCTAGCTATCTCCAGCGTGCCGAAGAAGTCCGCCAGCTCGCCCGCCTGCGGAACAAGAACCAGCGGAGGACCGGCAGCCGACCCTATCACCTCCGTCGACGCTTCGTCGAGTACCAGCCCGGCGACCGTGTTCGGATATGGACCCCGATACGCCGACGAGGACTAGATTTCGGTGCACGTTAAAGAACCCCAGGTGGTCGAAATTTCCGGAGTCCTCCACTACGGCGTGCCTCATAATTAGTAGGTGGTTTTGGCACGTAAAACCTCATTATTCCGACGAGGACTCAGTGAAAAACTACTCCGATGATATTTCGGACCCTACAAGGTCATCCGACTTATTGGCGCTCTGGACTATGAGGTCGTGCCAGACGCCATTTCGCATTCACCGCGGCGCCGCGCACGGTCTGAAGTGGTCCACGTGGTGCGCCTTAAACCCTTTTACGAACGCCGACAAACCTATTTTTTTCTTTTTTGCTACGAGTGCTTTTGTTTATTACTTTCGTTCGTTTGCAGCATCGGGTGGATGCTTTTTAAGAGGGGGTAATGACACGTGTACTTATCTTTATCGGGCGACCACGTTTCGCCACCCAACAAATGTTATCGCACAGCGCGGGACGCGCCTGCATGTATCGGAAGTTTCTGGAAAGTTATCGATGCTTCTATCCGGTGTCTGTTGTCGCCAAACCTTATGTCATCTGATTTAATCGCGTAACTCGAATGCTGTAGAACTTTGTGGAAGGCACGTGGGTACCAACGTTTAGTCTGGAACATTCGACGACTGCTGTATAAAAGCCTATGCGCTTGACCTGCTGATCAGATTTTCGACGATCGCTGACCGTGTTCGCCGCTATCGTTGTGCTATAAGTGTAGCCTGCTTTGTGGGCACAGGTTCGCCAAATAAAAGTTAGTTTTGCCATTCACAGTATTGCTACTGTGTTATTCAACATCACCACCACGTGAGCATGTGAACCCTTGATATCTTTTTTATCTTTTATTTATCAATACTGTAAGCCTTGGGAGGCTCGTACAGGAGTGGACATACAAACAGTACAGCCATAGCGATTTGTTAAACAGGGCGTTTGCAGCAAACAAAAACAAAAAAGCATTGGTTACAATCGACGTGCCATGTCAGCAATAAGTAAATACAAGGAAAAAAAAAACAACTTATACTGTGCGTACGGCATGCAAAGTGTAAGAAGTAGTTAGTACAGGGAAGATACATTTGCGTGTGCTGTATGATGTACAAACAGTATCAAGTGTAATGTACAGTCGCAGACAGAATATTATGGACCATTACATCTAAGAAACAGCTGAATATCTCCGCAACCTCACAACGCAATCTGGTATTTGCATTTTGGACCTCGACTAGAATATGCTAACAACGTTGTCGTGGGCAGTTTTACTGGTTTCTGCTACAGGCTGCTCGGGATTTGAACGTTTTCGGAGATCCCGTGGTCCATTTTATTCTGTCCGCGACTGTACATTATCCAATGGAGGAAGCCTAAAAACAGTGAAGAAGAAACTTGGAATTGGCAAGAATCAGATGTATGCGTTAAGAGACAAAGCCGGCAATATCATTACTAATATGGATGAGATAGTTCAAGTGGCTGAGGAGTTCTATAG
Organism: Dermacentor andersoni; assembly: GCF_023375885.2. Classification (NCBI taxonomy): domain Eukaryota; kingdom Metazoa; phylum Arthropoda; class Arachnida; order Ixodida; family Ixodidae; genus Dermacentor; species Dermacentor andersoni. Next base: position 7,295,143 of record NW_027314752.1, on the reverse strand, counting down.
AGATTTATACAGTACCAGTGGCACCGACGACGATAATGGAACAGAACATAGTCTAGAGGAATTCGAAATCCCACAAGTAACGCCGGAAGAAGTAACGAAAGTTTTGGGAGATATGCAAAGGGGGAAGGCAGCTGGGGAGGATCAGGTAACAGCAGATTTGTTGAAGGATGGTGGGCAGATTGTTCTAGAGAAACTGGCCACCCTGTATACGCAATGCCTCATAACGTCGAGCGTACCGGAATCTTGTAAAAACGCTAACATAATCCTAATCCATAAGAAAGGGGACGCCAAAGACTTGAAAAATTATAGACCGATCAGCTTACTGTCCGTTGCCTACAAACTATTTACTAAAGTAATCGCAAATAGAATCAGGAACACCTTAAACTTCTGTCAAGCAAAGGACCAGGCAGGGTTCCGTAAAGGCTACTCAACAATAGATCATATTCACACTATCAATCAGGTGATAGAGAAATGTGCGGAATATAATCAACCCTTATATATAGCTTTCATTTATTACGAGAAAGCATTTGATTCTGTCGAAACCTCAACAGTCATGGAGGCATTACGGAAACAGGGTGTAGACGAGCCGTATGTAAAAATACTGAAAGATATCTATAGCGGCTCCACAGCCACCGTAGCCCTCCATAAGGAAAGCAACAAAATCCCAATAAAGAAAGGCGTCAGGCCGGGAGATACGATCTCTCCAATGCTATTCACAGCGTGTTTACAGGAGGTATTCAGAGACCTGGATTGGGAAGAAATAGGGATAAGAGTTAATGGAGAATACCTTAGTAACTTGCGATACGCTGATGATATTGCCTTGCTTAGTAACTCAGGGGACCAGCTGCAATGCATGCTCACTGACCTGGAAAGGCAAAGCAGAAGAGTGGGCGTAAAAATTAATCTGCAGAAAACTAAAGTAATGTTTAACAGTCTCGGAAGAGAACAGCAGTTTACGATAGGTAGTGAGGCACTGGAAGTGGTAAGGGAATACACCTACTTAGGGCAGGTAGTGACTGCGGATCCGGATCATGAGACTGAAATAATCAGAAGAATAAGAATGGGCTGGGGTGCGTTTGGCAGGCATTCTCAGATCATGAACTGCAGATTGCCATTATCCCTCAAGAGGAAAGTTTATAACAGCTGTGTCTTACCAGTACTCACGTACGGGGCAGAAACCTGGAGGCTTACGAAAAGGGTTCTACTTAAATTGAGGACGACGCAACGAGCTATGGAAAGAAGAATGATAGGTGTAACGTTAAGGGATAAGAAAAGAGCAGGTTGGGTGAGGGAACAAACGCGAGTTAATGACATCTTAGTTGAAATCAAGAAAAAGAAATGGGCATGGGCAGGACATGTAATGAGGAGGGAAGATAACCGATGGTCATTAAGGGTTACGGACTGGATTCCATGGGAAGGGAAGCGTAGCAGGGGACGGCAGAAAGTTAGGTGGGCGGATGAGATTAAGAAGTTTGCAGGGACGGCATGGCCACAATTACTACATGACCGGGGTTGTTGGAGAAATATGGGAGAGGCCTTTGCCCTGCAGTGGGCGTAACCAGGCTGATGATGATGATGATGATGATGATGATGATGATGATGATGATGATGATGATGATGATGATGATGATGATGCATTATCATACCATCCTATGGACAAACGTGTGCAAGAACCAAGCGCAGATAAGTACGAAAGAACGTATGGACACCGGCGTGTGAAAGAAGTTGGGGCATGGCAATATGTCATCGATAATTTTTTAGGAACGCTCAGCCAAGACGACCATAATGCGGTCATCATTCCGATAATGACTCGAAGTGCAATTCGAGTGCCGACCCGAATGAATGCACAGATTGTGAGTAAACGATGTCACTTGGCAGGGAATTCCAGAGATGTATTGTTGAAGGAAAGAATGAGTATTTTATTGTGCCGCAATGCGAAAAGAATGGTCTGATACATTTATCATGGTTAGTTCGACTTGAATGACATCCGGGGGGCACCAAGTAGTGGGATTTTGTTAAGTTTATCAGGTCATGGTAAAGAAGGTAAAGGAACTTCAAACAGGCCAACCTCCTCCGACCAGCAAGTGTCGCTATGCCTGCTTGTGTGCGAAGCGTAGTTACGCTGTCGCACCTTGAATACATTGTGTATATGAATCGGAGCGCCCTGCTCTGAATCTTTTCTAATGCCAAGTTCAAATACTTTTGATGCGGATTCCACAATACGTTGCCGTATTCTAATATCGGCCTAACCAGTATTTTAAAAGCAGTTAATTTCACCGAGGTGGGGGCTGTCGCTAGCTTTCTTCGTAAAAATCCGGGTTGTTTGAACGCGCGTGTGCAAATATTATTGATATGTACGACCCATTTCAGCGATTTTGTTATTGTAACACCTAGATATTTGACTGAGCCTACTCGTTCTAACGTAGTATTACTTAGTTTACATGTTAAATTTAAGGGCTCTTTCTTACGTGTTACAGTCATACACCTTGTTTTCTGTGTGGTAATTTGCATGCCTCATTTTTCGCACCAGGCAACGACGTTTCGTAGAGACTTATTAAGTTTTGTCTCTTCATCGGCTGTTTTAACAGTTGCGTATATCACGCAGTCGTCCGCAAAAAGCCTTATTGTAACCCCTGGATGCATACATGTATACAAGTCGTTAATATACAAAAGAAGCAGAGTGGGCCTCAACACCGATCCCTGTGGCACACCAGAAAGAACGTGAAGATAGTCGAATTCAGTATTTTTTACGCAAAGTGTGACCGGTACGAGAGGTAGGCTTCAATCCATGAAACAGTCTTGGTATTAATACCAATTGATTTGAGTTTGAAGATTAGTAAACTGTGTGGAACGCGGTCGATTGCCTTTGAAAAATTGACAAAAATTGCGTCAGCTTGCAGTCTTGAATCGATTGTTACAGCAAAGTCGTGTATAATTTCTAAAAGTTGAGTTACAGTTGAAAGCCCTTGTCTGAAGCCGTGTTGTCTGAAGTATAATAGGTTATTTTCTTCCAGATAAGTTACGATAGCCTTATTTATTATATGCTCCATTACTTTGCAACATGTGCTGGTTAGGAATGTTGGCCTTTATGTGTCAAGAAGCTGTTTATTCCCACCTTTATGACTTGGCATGACCTCTGCGCGCAACCAGTCCACGGGAAGCACTGCCGTTTCAAGTGATGCACTGAAAATTTTATGCAGGAAGGGGGACAACTGACCCACGTATCGCTTGATGAAAGTGCTGGATAAATTATCAGGGCCAGGCGATTTTTTTACGTCTATGTGTAGCAGCAAATTCAAAATGCCGGACTCCGTTATCAGGATTTCAGGCATTGCAAAGTCATACTCTGATAAGGCCATACTAGGGACGTGGGCACGGGAGAATACCGACTGAAAATATGTATTGAAAGAGTTAGCGATGGCACGCGCATCCTCAATCACTATAGGGCAATTTCCAATTTGATTGGAGGACTTTCCACTTTTGACAGATACCGCCAGAGTTTCGTAGGCTGATTTGTCATGAACTCAAGTAAAATATTAGAAAAAAGTTATCTCACGCTTCTTAACCTTTATTTCAGTTCTCGTGAAAGCTGACTAACCACAGTTGGATTATGTTTTTTCTTGCGCATCCTTTGCACCCTTCTTTCGAGGTGTATGATAGTTCTTGTAATCCACGGCGACCTCCGCTTTATCTTTTTAAGCTTGGTAGGAAAGAAATTACTTTCACAGTGTAAAATCCCACCTCTTAACTTTAACCATAGGTCGTTGGCGTCCAATGTGCTATCGTCAAAATCATCTTCCATAATTCCTAAAAAACCAATGATGCTTTCATCATTAGCCCTTGTGTATACCTTAACCAAAATTCTGGTGTCAGTGCTAGAGGGCCTTGCACCCGTGCCAAGATCGTCAACCGTCAATAAAATCATTTCATGGTCGCGGTTCTATGCTAACTTCAGGGGTTAAAGATGTGCACACTGAGCACACAGACTGAGCACACTTGCCCTTGAACGCGTGTTGGTTCATGCAAAAGTTGAGCTAGTGAGAAAGTCTGCATGACATCAAAAAGAAGGACACAACTTTTGACTGCATTATTGCCGATTAACAAGGTATCCCAATCAATGCCCCCTAAGTTAAACTCTCCAGCTAGAATTAATTTTGTTCTTTGGTTGGTGTGATTATAAGAAGTCGTACAGTTCTACAAATAACTGTCCGGAGCGCCTGGTCGCCTGTAAACACCACCTATTAGTAAATTGACAACGTTGACCTTTATTGTACACCATATGCTCTCATGATCCGTAATGCCGGTTTCTCGGTGGACAAATGCCGCTTAACAGCAATAGCAACGCCTCCACCACGACCATGCCGATCTGTGCGCAGTAATGCATAGTAGGGAGGAACCACCTCAGAATCATGGATATCTGAGTTCAACCAGGTCTCTGTAATTGCGATTACATCTGGGCCATACAACAGCAGCCGTTCCTCAAATTTGCAAGTTTATTGACAGTGCTTCTCGCATTAAAACACAGTAACGTCAGCCGTGCAGTACTTTCTGTTTGTCATTCATTGGAAGTGCTAGCGTTCGCTGTCACGTGGGGCTTCGAGCTGAGCAATGGCTCCATTTTTTTCTGGTCATTATTCCAGACGTACAGGCATTAATTATACCTTAATTTGTCAAAATGTAGGCTGACTTTATCGCCGTTATCCCGAATACCTGCCGCGGCTTGCCATAGCTTCTTGCGTATTTTACGAATGTCAGCGGAAACGTTTTCAGAAATCGAAATTTTCTTTTGTTTCAATTTGAAACAGTTGCGAAGAACTGTCATTTTTTAGGTAAAGTGATAAAGCCGTAGCATGATTGGTAGATCTTGACCAGGCCTTTTTAAGCCGATTCGGTGTACGCGTTCCACAGTTCTGACCTGAACGTCTAGAATATTATGCAGTATAGCTTTTGTTACAAACGATTCCAAGACTGCAGGGTATTCCTTATCGTGCCCTTTCACGCCATATATGACGAGGTTATTGCGGCGGCTCCTATTTTCCAGCTCATCAATTTTTCTAGTCATTTGGGCCACTTCACTGCGCATAGCGTGCACAGTTGCCTCACACTTATAAACTTTCTCGTGATATTGCCTGAGTGACGAGAGGGTCGCTTCAATTTGTGAAAGCCTCTGCTGCACATATGCTGGACCAGTTTCTAAGGTCCAGTGCGAAGTTCGGATTTCAGTTACAGCCCGCAATATTTCATCTAGTTTATCGGGGCCCGGGTTTTGCTCTACGTCACCACTCCGTTGCAATAGCATGAGAATTGCGCGAAATGATTCCACAACAAAGCAGTGCGCACTGTAGGCTCGATAGCACTACCAGACAGACATCATTGCTCTTAACGCAGGCAGAAAAACACCATTTGTTACCAACCTGTACGAAGAACAGTATGAAGTAAGTCATTCGGGCCTGTAAGGTATTTTGAATAAATAAATAAATAAAAAGTGCACCGGGCGATCCTACCGAGCCCACTGATCTGCGCGCGGCTGCTGGGCTTCTTTTTAAGCTGGTGCACTGAAATTCCAAGGGTTGCTGGTGAGTCAAATGGGCGATCCAGGTGTGACTCAGCCGGCCCAAAATCCATGTGACGTGAGCACATCGGTATCAATGCTGCAGATACGCCCAGTGCAGTGGACATGGGTTGTCGTGTGATCGGCGCCGTTGATGCCATCGCCTTTGCCGAGGCAGAGAAGTAACCAGCGCTGCAGCCACGTAACCACAGCTGGATCTGTACGAAGAACAGTATGAAGTAAGTCATAGTGCTCCGGGCGATGCTACCGATCCCACTGAGCTGCGCGCGGCTGCTGGGCTTCTTTTTAAGCTGGTCCACTGAAATTCCAAGGGTTGCTGGTGAGTCAAATGAGCGATCCAGGTGTGACTCAGCCGGCCCAAAATCCATGTGACTTGAGCACATCGGTATCAATGCTGGAGATACGCCCAGTGCAGTGGAAATGGGTTGTCGTGTGATCGGCGCCGTTGACGCCATCGCCTTTGCCGAGGCAGAGAAGTAACCAGCGCTGCAGCCACGTAACCCCAGCTGGATCTGTACGAAGAACAGTATGAAGTAAGTCATAGTGCTCCGGGCGATGCTACCGAGCCCACTGAGCTGCGCGCGGCTGCTGGGCTTCTTTTTAAGCTGGTCCACTGATATTCCAGGGGTTGCTGGTGAGTCAAATGAGCGATCCAGGTGTGACTCAGCCGGCCCAAAATCCATGTGACGTGAGCACATCGGTATCAATGCTGCAGATACGCCCAGTGCAGTGGAAATGGGTTGTCGTGTGATCGGCGCCGTTGAAGCCATCGCCTTTGCCGAGGCAGAGAAGTAACCAGCGCTGCAGCCACGTAACCCCAGCTGGATCTGTACGAAGAACAGTATGAAGTAAGTCATAGTGCTCCGGGCGATGCTACCTAGCCCACTGAGCTGCGCGCGGCTGCTGGGCTTCTTGTTAAGCTGGTCCACCGAAATTCCAGGGGTTGCTGGTGAGTCAAATGAGCGATCCAGGTGTGACTCAGCCGGCCCAAAATCCATGTGACGTGAGCACATCGGTATCAATGCTGGAGATACGCCCAGTGCAGTGGAAATGGGTTGTCGTGTGATCGGCGCCGTTGACGCCATCGCCTTTGCCGATGCAGAGAAGGAACCAGCGCTGCATCCACGTAACCCCAGCTGAATATGTACGAAGAACAGTATGAAGTAAGTCATAGTGCTCCGGGCGATGCTACCGAGCCCACTGAGCTGCGCGCGGCTGCTGGGCTTCTTTTTAAGCTGGTCCACTGAAATTCCAAGGGTTGCTGGTGAGTCAAATGAGCGATCCAGGTGTGACTCAGCCGGCCCAAAATCCATGTGACGTGAGCACATCGGTATCAATGCTGGAGATACGCCCAGTGCAGTGGAAATGGGTTGTCGTGTGATCGGCGCCGTTGACGCCATCGCCTTTGCCGAGGCAGAGAAGTAACCAGCGCTGCAGCCACGTAACCCCAGCTGGATCTGTACGAAGAACAGTGTGAAGTAAGTCATAGTGCTCCGGGCGATGCTACCGAGCCCACTGAGCTGCGCGCGGCTGCTGGGCTTCTTTTTAAGCTGGTCCACTGAAATTCCAAGGGTTGCTGGTGAGTCAAATGAACGATCCAGGTGTGACTCAGCCGGCGCAAAATCCATGTGACGTGAGCACATCGGTATCGATGCTGGAGATACGCCCAGTGCAGTGGAAATGGGTTGTCGTGTGATCGGCGCCGTTGACGCCATCGCCTTTGCCGATGCAGAGAAGGAACCAGCGCTGCATCCACGTAACCCCAGCTGAATATGTACGAAGAACAGTATGAAGTAAGTCATAGTGCTCCGGGCGATGCTACCGAGCCCACTGAGCTGCGCGCGGCTGCTGGGCTTCTTTTTAAGCTGGTCCACTGAAATTCCAAGGGTTGCTGGTGAGTCAAATGAGCGATCCAGGGGTGACTCAGCCGGCCCAAAATCCATGTGACGTGAGCACATCGGTATCAATGATGGAGATACGCCCAGTGCAGTGGAAATGGGTTGTCGTGTGATCGGCGCCGTTGACGCCATCGCCTTTGCCGAGGCAGAGAAGTAACCAGCGCTGCAGCCACGTAACCCCAGCTGGATCTGTACGAAGAACAGTGTGAAGTAAGTCATAGTGCTCCGGGCGATGCTACCGAGCCCGCTGAGCTGCGCGCGGCTGCTGGGCTTCTTTTTAAGCTGGTCCACTGAAATTCCAAGGGTTGCTGGTGAGTCAAATGAACGATCCAGGTGTGACTCAGCTGGCGCAAAATCCATGTGACGTGAGCACGTCGGTATCAAGGCTGGAGATACGCCCAGTGCAGTGGAAATGGGTTGTCGTGTGATCGGCGCCGTTGACGCCATCGCCTTTGCCGATGCAGAGAAGGAACCAGCGCGGCATCCACGTAACCTAAGCTGAATATGTACGAAGAACAGTATGAAGTAAGTCATAGTGCTCCGGGCGATGCTACCGAGCCCACTGATGTTGCGAATTAGGGCACACCGTGATTACACGTGATGCATGTGAGCGCAGACGTGAGCTCCAATCGCACCATGACGTAGCCGTAATGCTGTCGTCGCTATTTCGTCATAACAAGCCGATTCGTTTAATATACAGGCGCTGTACTAGGTACGCCACGCAGGCCACGTCGGGTGAAAGAGTGGGAGATAGAATAATTGATACACAAATTAGGCCAAATATTTGTGGGTCTACAGACGCTCACTTGCGCCGTGTTTACCTTTATTCACAAAGTGATTTCAATAGTTATATGGGGGTCACGTTCTAGATGGGCGAATTATGCGTGGGAAGCTCTTTAAAAAGTGCAGTTTATTTATTTGTACATTCCGTCTCATGGAAAAACATGTGCTTTGCTTGAAAGTGGCCCGCTATTCTGCGAGGTCGGCGAGTCTCGGTGAGCTCTTTTGATGAAGTGGTTATGGGAAAGTGGAAATAAAGGAACAATTTACAGTTTTTTTCTTGCACAACGCTTTTAAACTCACTGCGTAGAAGCGAATTTGCTATTCCTCAAAATTGGTTTTAATCCTTTCAGTGGTTCTTCCTTAATTGTTTAGCAATGACCTGCACTAAGCACTTATGCGAAACAGAATGCTGCCTGCAAAAGTCTGTCCTCTGAATGCCAACCTACTGTGAAGTTTTATTTTTACGCAACATGTTCAAGTTGCCATAACTGTATAGTTTTTGCATATAGAGTCCCATAAATTCGAAAGCTGTACTCCTACTAATGGTTAAGTCAGCAAAGCCTTTATATTCTCCCACCGCCGATACTCTTGTTATAACTGCAGCATTCAAGATTGTTCAGATAATTTTTCTAGTCAGTTATCTTAGGGCTAGTGCCAAGTTTGGAGCGTTAGTAGCTTCGTGGGGCCCCCTGTGTTTATATTGAGGTAGACTCCGTCTTCTGATGCTGACTGAAGTGCTTGCCCGATGAAGTTTGCTTCTATCCTTACGCCGACTTACTGGGGTGGAAGGCAATGATTTTGTGTGTGGTTTGTTGGTAACTATAAAAAATAAGGCTTATGAAGGACATTAGACAAAGTTTCACAAAGGAAGAGAATGTCACAATATCAGCTTTCTCACATTGCGCCTCAAGTAAAAATAAAAAGAAGAAAAGCCTATGAATTTTCTGTTCGCATTAAGGTGGTTTAGGTGCGACAAAATTTGACGTAGTAAAACTGCAAAGCACTCCAACACCTAGTGCACATTGCTGAGGATATAATGAAACCTTGAACGAGTGCACTGCCTCGAATTACAGAGCAACCGGCCAAACAGAAGCAAAAGGAAGGCCAACTAGTACCAGAAGTAGAAAAGAGAATCTTTCCATCTATGATGTGGCCGCTGATTCATTCTGTGTTGTTAAAAGAAGTCATTTCATTCTTTACGGTCCCCTGTAAGGGTATTATTGTTAATGTTACCATTGCGTACATTTATTTGAGCTTTCATAGTGTTTTGAAATGTGCTGATGTGTATTTAATTTCGGTCAATAGTGATAACGAACTACAATTGCGTCCTCATGTGTGTTTTATATAGCAATCGATTGAAGAAGTCGCAAGAAGCATAACCACTATATACGGTGGCTATCCTCCTCCAAAGACGCAAGTAATAGTTAACTAGGATGTGTACAGTACCATTATCGCCAATCTAGTTGCACTAATTTACGACGTCAAGGTTCAGTGAAAAGACCCTTTCGACTTATGGCACTTAAGAAAATAGACAAATAAAACTAATACTTCTTACATTCATTCTCATATGCGATGATCTCATTGGCGAAAGTTCTCGCTCCGTAGTCATTGAAGCCATAGAGTTGCAGAACGGACAGGTAGGATATTTTGGCATCATCGCCTACCTTTGAGAACGACCTTCTTTTTTCCTTAATCGAACGGGTCAGTTCATTGTCTAGCTCCAACTGCGAATGAACACGAGAAACAACAGCAATGGATATTATTAGTTGAACACACATCTTATACGTAACGAACATGTTCTAACGACACAGCACACGACCTAGATACACGTTCAGAGAGAGTGGTAGATAAGGGGAAGCAAAAACGTACTGAGTCTATCTGAATTTTGACACTGCTTTAATAAGTACCGCTCATGAACAGTTTTCTACATAAGCCGTTTTGCGCAATGAGGGAATAAAAATACTGCAGAAGGAAGAAAAAAAAAGAGCGAAACTGTCGAGGGTTGAACTTCTCAATAATTTTGGAAACAGAAAACGTAGGGCAACCAAGTGCACATGCTGGCAGCGGCTTGGTCATCGACACAACGTTATGTCGAAAAAATATGCGTATCCGACGCACTGTTTGAATCAATGTAAGCGAAGCTTTGAATCCTATTTACTTTCATTGAAGATAATTAGCGGTGATGTTGGCGGCCAATGTCTTATTTAGCGTTTAGGCAAATACGAGACGGTTGAGTTCATAGTAAACGTTACCTCGCGCACACAACTGCTGTTTGCGTAGTGCACAGAACACAGAGGGAAACACGCTTGCTTGAGTTCTTGTGCATCGGGGTTCACAATCTCTGCGACGGTTGAGCATTACTATCCCCTAACATGGCACATCGCATCGTGTCAGAAGTGTAGATAACTGGTCTTCAACAGTTCCTCAACAACGACTAGTCATTAAGGGGACTCCTATTGCGTGCTCGGCTGCTGGAAGAGGTCGTTGTGACATTGGACATATAGACGTGGCAGCGCAGCGTGTTTCACCAATACGGCGACCGGCAGAGGCGCCATCTCCAAGTCCTTTCTTCAGGATATGAATCATTGTAATGAAGTGATCGTATCGATCACCTCCGGTATGGGGCTCCCTCGATTTTCATTCTCTTTTCTGTGATTTCTGCAATCAGTGGCAAGAACACTGGGGACATCGTCATCTGCAATGGAGGCCCAAACTCTGCCGAGCCGGCGGTTCCTAAGCAAACAGTTCGTTATGCCAGAGACGTGAATGGCCGCTTCGACCTCAGCATAGTCCCGATTGAGTAATCTAATGACTGCTCCACTCGCGATATGGGCTCGGACAGCGATGTTACTTTGCTGTCAAGCCGACGTCTGAAAAGAAAAATAAGAAGCACATCCCAAACCAGTCGTCATGCGAAGAAAAAGGCAAGTGGTACGCAATCATACACTATTGCATACGTACCTACAACGACAACAGGCAACCTAAACTCACTCATAGGTAAAGCCTCCCAGAATATTTCGCACAAACTGCCCATGTCCAAGTTGAAAAAATACGTTTAATTGCTCGAAAGAGCGTCTTTTGGGGGGAAGTCAGTACACAGACAATACTGGAAACACTGAAAGGCATCACTCAGCTGAGAAGCATCCCTGTTCTTGCATTCCCCGCATACGGTAAGGAAGCGATGACAGGCGTCGTCTACTAAGCGGACATTATTATTACAGACACTGACCTCACAAAAATACTGTCACCATCGGCTTCTGTGTTCAGCTTTCGCCGTTTACAACGGTTCCGATGTGTGAAACTAGTGTTTCAGTCGGAAACTTTGCTACCACACGCCAAGGTTGAATATATTAGACATTCGGTACGTCCTTCCGTGCCGAGTCTTTTGCAATGTCAACGGTGTATAAAACTAGGTCATGCTAGTGCAGTTTGAAAGTGCAGTTTGAAAGGATGTGGTGGACCTTATGGATTAGAACGACATAAAGCTCAGCTAGTTGGTAAGGGTTCATTATGCGAAAAAGAGGTGATGCGTGCAGACAGGCACAAGAGTAGACAAGTAGAAAACGCGAACGCCGACTATCAACTGAAGGGAGCACTGCGGCGAAAAAAGAAAGAAGGCACAAAACTCATCTGCGCAAGCTCAAAAATTGTATCACCATGTGTCAATCGGGTACATCTCTCGATCTACGTGAGGCATAATTGTTCAGGCAACTAATCTCTTCCTTATGTAAGGTAATCGAAGGCTGACTCACGCACGCACTTTCACCGTTATAGATATGCCAAGCCTCTACAATAAGAGGAGTATCTTCATTCTTATGCCTGTACAATATCGCACGCTCATCTAACTCTGGCGTGCAGTTACAATCTTGGCAATGTAGGGAAAAGATAGAAGGCGATCCACCAGTTAACAACTTTTTATGCTCCATTAGCCTTTGATAGAAACACCGCCCCGTTTGTCCTACGTAGAACTGGCCACAGTTAAGGGGAGTTTTATAAACCACACTCACACGACAGTCAGTGAAGCTGTTGTTCCTATTGTGCTTCATTGGACAAATATCTGTTCATTTTTTGCCTTTCACCTGCTCTTTTTTCCTCTGCACGGCAGCGCATATCTTACCTAGCTTGTTGGGAGCAGTGAAAGCAACATTAACATCATATCTACTTGCGACTTTTTTATGCCTGTGCGACACTGAATGAATGTACGGAATAGCCACTGCTCTTTTTTTTTTGCTATTACTGCCTTCTGTAATCATGTCAGTCCCCCTTGAAACCGATTTCTTTAGGCGCTCAGCCACAGTGGACACTACTACACTAGATAACCTGCTTCTAATAGGCGCCGGACCTGCGCATTAAAACTGGCGCTCATTTTGTGCATGCAGGATCTGGTGAGAGAAGACTTAAGGCACGACATGGCAATTCGTTTTTTGCTGCTTTGGAATGCTTGGATTAAAAGTTTAGCAACGGCTTCGAAGATCTTGGGAAGTAGTGCCAACAAACGTGATTTTGTTCGAAGACCAAGGAAATGTCAAGAAACTGAAATATGCGTTGCTGAGGAAATTCCTTGGTTAACTTTAATCCTCCTCCATAAAGTTTAAATTGCTCACTTACTGAGGAAGCAGTAGAATCGAATTCTTTCCTATTGCAGAAAATCAGGTAATCATCAACGTAATGAAATATCTTGATAACGCAATCAACTAAGGATTTCTCTAAGCAGCTGTCAAACTTACTGAGGTAAATATTGCTAAGAATAGGGGCAGCCTGTGAGCCAATACAAATGCCCGATTTCTGCAGAAAAAAGCCATCTCTCCACCCAATCAGCATTGACTCCATGTGCATTGAAAGAATTTCCAGAAATGCTTCCGTGGAAACACCGCATCTGTCAATAAAAGCCGACTCTTGCACTTGTTCCTTAGCGCACTCATTTACGGAGTTTAGCAACCCGTCGTGCGGCAAGGAGTAATACAGGTCTTCGATATCTTCACTATAAGCAGTACAATCACCAGGACTTGCTTCTCTTAAATACTAAACTAGTGCCTGAGAATTCCGCAAGAAAAGGTGACAGAAAAAACTAGTGAAGCCAAGCAGTTCTGTAGGTAACTAGCGACATAGACCTGCCACGTTCCTTTCTCTGACATTATAGTGCGAAAAGAAATTTCTTGCTTATGGGTCTTCGCCGAGAAAAACAGTTCTAAGGTGAAAGATTTTGCTTTCTTGACATCAGAGACTACCTTATCAAGGTTATGTCTTGACAGGAGGTCAACCGCACGTTGCTTAACGGCCGAAGGCTTAAGTTCTACTGGCTCTAAATTCTTTTCCATGGCTGAAATCGCCTTTTCTGAAAACAAGACATCTGGCATAATTACGAAATAACCTTCCTTGTCAGATATTACTGGTCTAAGTGTATGCTCCACAAGCTCCAGACAACATGCTCCACACAACAGCTATCTCTCCCGTAGACCGACACATGTACCCGATTGACACGTGGTGATAGCATTTCTGAGCTTGCGCAGATGAGTTTTGTGTCTTCTTTTTGCGCCTCAGTGCTCCCTTCAGTTAATAGTCGGCGTTCGTGTTGTCCACTTCTCTACTCCTGTGTCCTCTATGCACGCCTCACCTGTTTTTTGCACAATGAATCCTTACCAACCAGCTCAGCTTTCTGTCGTTTTAAGCCTCAGTTCTAGTACCCTGAGCCCTTTTCCATGTTCCCCTACTTATCTGCTCAATCCTGCTTCGTTAGCCTCGTTAATAGCGATAAGTATGTTCTGCGCTAGAACCATGCCGAGGTTTTGTCGTAATCGTGTCGTCCCATTGGAAGTCCAAATGATGTGCGGCTTTCTTCAACCATCGACTGGGCATGCAAGCAGGATTGGAGCTATTCTTTCCGCCGAATCATGGCGCCAAGTTACGTTCTATCAGAAGTGTCTAAAAGTCCGTTGCGCGGTCCTGGGAGACGGACGCCATTGCAACCAACCTTACGCCGATGGGAATGGTTTAGCCGTGCAACACGCGGACTTCCTGTGGAGAATGAAACTTCCGGAGCTTCAACAAAGTAAGAGGAAACACCTTTCTAATAATTCACTGTCAAATAACGTACTGGTCCTTGGGGACACCACCGCAACTGAAACCCATCGAAGAACCCTTGATTTAGGTCCTATACACTGTTTTAAGCGTAACATAAAACCCGTTGACGATTTAAGCATACCACGCTGCATAACCAGGTTCGTCCCTGAAGAAGAACGCTCGCGCTGTTTTTCAGATTGGCTTGCTAGCATTAAACAATGAAATTCTCACTTTAACACGTCTAACCCTGTCCGCCCGTTAGTGAATTACTTTGTGGACCATAAACTTAGACCAGTAATTTCTGAACAAGGAAGGTTATTTCGTATTTATTCCAGATGACATGCTTTCAGAAAAGGCGATTTCAGCCACAGAAAAGCATTTACAGCCAGTAGAACTTAGGCCTTCGACAGTTAAGCAAATTGCTGTTGATCTCCTGTCAAGACATAACCTTGATAAGGTAGTCTCTGATGTCAAGAAAGCAAAATCTTTCCCCTTAGAACTGTTTTTCTCGGCGAAGACCCATAAGCAAGAAATTCCTTCTCCTGCTATAGTGTCAGAGAAAGGGACGTGGTAGGTCTGTGTCGCTAGTTACCTACGGAACTGCTTAGCTTCAATAGTTTTTTCGGACCCACTTTGCTTGCGTAATTCCCAGGCACTAGTTCAGTATTTAAGATAGGAAAATCCGGGCGATTGTACAGCTTATAGTATGCATATCGAAAACCTGCATTATTCCTTGTCGCATAACGGGTTGCTAAATTCAGTAAATGAGTGCATTAAAGAACAAGTGCGAGAGTCGGCTTTTATTGACAGATTCGGTGTTTCCACGGGAGCTTTTTAGAAATTCTTTCAATGTCCTTGAAGTCGACGCTGATTGGGTGCAGAGATGGCGTTTTCTGCAAAAACAGGCATTTGCATTGGCTCAAAGGTTGCCCATATTGTTAGCAATATTTACCTGAGTAAGGTTGACAGCTGCTTAGAGAAAGTCTTAGGTGATAGCGTTATCAAGATATTTTGTTACGTTGATGATTACCTGATTTTTCGCAATAGGGAAGTATTCAATTCCACTGCTACCTCAGTAAGTGAGCAATGTAGACTTTATGGAGGAGGATTAAAGTTTGCCAAGGAATTTCCTAAGTGACGCGTAATTCAGTTTCTTGACATTTCCTTGGTCTTCGAACAAAATCACGTTAGTTGGCAGTACTCCCCAAGATTTTCGAAGCCATTGCTAAACTTTCAATCCAAGCATTCCATGGTAGCAAAAAACGGAATTGCCATGTCGTGCCTCAAGTCTTGTCTCACCAGATCCTGCATGCACGAAATGAGCGCCAGTTTTAATGCGCAGGTCCGGCGCCTATTAGAAGCAGGTTATCATAGTGTAGTAGTGGCAACTGTGGCTGAGCGCCTAAAGAAATCGGTTTCATGGGAGACGGACGTGATTACAGAAAGCAGTAGCAGCAAAACAAGATTAGTGGCTATTCCGTACATTCATACAGTATCGCACAGGCTTAAAAAAGTTGCAAGTAGATACCTTATTAATGTTGATTACACTGCTCCCAACAAGCTAGGTAGGATATGCGGATATAATATTCCCCTTAGCTGTGGCCAGTTCTACGTAGGTCAAGCGGGGCGGAGTATCTATCAAAGGCTAATGGAGTATAAAGGGTGGTTAACCGGTTGATCGCGTTCTAACCTCTCGCTACATTGCCAAGATTGTAACTGCACGCCAGAGTTAGATCAATGCGCGAAATTGTACAGGCATAAGAATGAAGATACGCGTCTTATGGTAGAGCCATGGCATATCTATAATGGTGGAAGTACGTGCGTGAGTCAGCCTTCGATTACCTTACATAAGGAAAAGATTAGGTGCCTGAACAGTTATCGCTCAGGTAGACCGACACGTGTACCCGATTGGCACGTGGCGATACCACTTCTGAGCTTGCGCAGATGAGTTTTGTGTCTTCTTTCTATTTTTGCCTCAGTGCTCCCTTCAGTTGATAGTCGGCGTTCGTGTTGTCCCCTTTTCTTTTGTGTCCTGTCTGCACGCCTCACCTCTCTTTTGCATAATGGACCTTATGGATACATCAATTGCAATATTGCTGCAAAGTGTCCAAACCGTTCTGGTGCGCACGACGTAACGTAAAAAGATTGCACAAGAATCAGGAAGGAAATTGGTATTCTGAAGAAGATCGTTAGAGGCAATTCAACGTACAAAGAAACTGGAAGGCCTATCTGCAGCTGCAGACGCTGTTCACCACATCGACATCAACGGGACCGCAACCCTCAATGGTAGTAAGATGGATGGCTCAAGTACACTGCCGACAACATCATCGTCTGTGGAATGATGATGCAGGTACCTCAAAGCCTTTGTATTCTTCAAAATTTCTTGGCGGCTCGTTCTCGGCCCCAAATATACGGGAGACTCAGTGGCCCTCGTAAGCTTCAAGGTCTGCGGGAGTGCCCTATGTACCGCTCTTACGCACACTCAAGAGATTGAAAAGACGGATCATATTTATGTCAAGACTAGGTTGAAAAAGTATTGGGTTCCATGTGCAGGATAATTTCCGGTCTAAATACCCCGGTTCTCAAGGATGCCGTGTAGCTACTTGAAGAATTAGAACCACTTCTAGTGCTTCTTCACTAAGCAAGTATTGCGATGATGTTTGATGAATGGATGGGTCAATCGCTTGTTGGGTAATGGAATGCTCGAGATCTACGCGGTCTTTGTCGGATTTCTGACAGCGGAGATTTCCTAATTTCCAGTTATTGTTATCTATGAACCTAATATGGATTCTCCTTTCCTTAATTCTGGATATGTCCAGATATGGCCTCGTAACGATCGGACCACATACAAAGTATTAGCTTGTATACGTCACGATCTGGTGTAAGTCAGACATGACGTACCATCGCATGCTACTAATGATTCCGCATGCCATACGATAAAACACATATGGTGCACCTTCAAATTGATTGAAGGATACATCCACCCAAGAGCAAGGATCGATTACTCGTGACTGATTTCTGTGCTGTAAGCATCATAATGTCATTATAGTTTAATTAGGATATTAACGACACCATCCCCTTTGGGGTAACACTGTGATGAATTCTCGTCGCAAGCATTTGGCCGACATTATATGTAGTCAGTGACAAAATGTGCTCAATGACGGATCTGCTACGTTTATTCGTGGCACATCCCACAGCAGTTGTCTTGATATAACATCTGTATCAAGGAGCCTGCTGTCCTCAACATGCTGGTCGATGGATGCAGAGACCCGTGGTGGTGACCACCTTTCCACTTACGTTAAGTTTATCTGGTTTCGGCCTTCAGCCTCACAATGCATCAGTGAAAGAGACTGGATTTGGTTTACGACCTTTGTCGACACCGGCTGTCAGTATGACATGTGTTGGCATACCAATGCACAGATCATCTGTAGACATACAACATGAAACTCTTCATGCAATCCGTCGCCGGGCGAAACGGCCACACAAAAGAACAATGTCACCGCCAGATCTTCGAACCATGGCCTAGTTAGGCGATGTTCTTCGGCGTCTGGACAGGCTCCACAGATAGCGTTGGGGACATTCTATGTATCCCTAGACCCAAGACAACCTCTAAGATTTGGCTTGTCCTACGAAGTGCCCAGTCAACTCCAAAACACAAACACTCATTTCCTGCCACTGCTCAACATCAATGCCAGACACGTCTAATACAGTGACTTCATCTCTTCTCACCGTCGCGGCGCGTCACATGATGAGCGCCTTGAAGTACCTTTTACCATGCAAGAGCTTGACACTGCAGTTACTGTTTTCCGACGCCCATCGGCACCAGGACCAGAGGGAATCTCGCACGCTGCGCTCTTCCATATCGGTACAGAATCACAGCATATTATTTTAACTTCTTATATTATAACGTGGGAGTCAGAAAATGTTCCAGACAGTTGGAAATGCAGTTGTATTGTAGCACTGCTTAAACTGGGGAAGTGCCCTAGCAAGTTTTCCTCCTACAGACAGATCGCCTTAGCCATTTGCATCGGTAAATGATGGAAAGAATGGGCGTTTCATGGATGGAACGGTTCTTGAGGGCAATAATTGCTTTTCTGATTGATGGATTCAAGAGAGGCCATTCTCGATTAACGGTGTTGTCGGCTTGGGCTCCACTGTTGGACAGGCAAGAAGTCGCCGTCGGTTAGCTGGAGCTGCTTTTCTGGTGATTAAGGGTGCATAGGACAATGTACTCTGTTATTTAATTCCTGACGCAGTGGAAGCTTTAGACGTCAGTGGCCGCCTATATGCATAGATTGTTAGTTACCTCAGCGGCCGCACCATGTATACGTCCACAAGTGATGGCAACACTGGCCATGACAATGTCCATCGATATGTTCCAAGGGGAGTTCTCAGTAAAACTCTTTTAAATATTAGGTCAATTGGCTTTGTATCTGAACTTTCCAAGACGGTGAAGATTAGCGCATAGGCGAACGACATATGCGTATGGGCATCTGGAGCCATCCGTCCCCGAATGTGTGCTTGGATTCAACATGCAGCGACAATCACATCAACGTATATATGGCACCAAGGCCCCCTAGCTTCACTTCACTCCACTTCACTTTATTACCTTAAAGATCCCGGTTAGGGGGTATTAAATAAAGGGTGAGGTTGCAAACAAAGGGGACAGAGAGTGATCTTCATGACAAACAAATGCAGCTAAAGTGTCCGCAAAAGTTGATGAACACGTGATGGCTGCAATGTCACGAGGAAAGCCATTCCAGTCCACTGCTGTGCGAAGAAAAAATGAGGCCGCAAACTAGTGGTGCGAGCACGTGTGCGTGCGATTTAGTAAAGATGCGACGTACGGGAAGATATGCGCGCCAGTGGGATAATATACGGTGCTTGATTGAGGGTAGTGTGACACAATTTCTGAAACAAACAAAGACTGGCAATGCGGCGACGCACAGAAAGATTAGCAAGATCAATATTACGTTTTAGGGATAATATGCATATGTCATATGAATATGAAGAATGGATGAACCTAGTGGCGTGATTTTGTACAGATTCTAGTTCGTTTCTTAAGTGTGCCTGGTGCGGGCTCCAGATGGGCGCTGCATATTCTAGTTTCGATCTGATGAGTGATTTGTACGCGAGAAGTTTTATGTCTCGAGGTGCATGACGCAAATGACGCTTTAAAAAACCGAGGGATATGTTCGCGGATGATATGATATTGTTGATGTGTGCGTTCCTTGAAAGGTCAGAAGGTGACGCCTAGGTATTTGTATGAGTGAGCTTGCTCCACAGTGGAGTGAGAGATTAGGTATGAGAATGATAAGGGACTAAACTTGCGTTGAAAGGAAACGAGCTTGCATTTAGTGGGATTAGGCTTCCTTAACCGAAGATCATACCGATGTTGTACAAGGTTAAGGTCATGTTGAAGTGCAGCTTGTTCAGAAATATTTGTCTTGTGTGATAGATGACACAGTCGTCGGCAAATCACCGGGTATGGGAGGATACATGTACGGGCAGGTCATTAATATATGTGAGGAATAAGAGGGGTGCGAGTACAGATCCTTGGGGGACGCCGGATGTTACTGGGAGAGAGCTGGAACGGCTGTTTATGTTTGAAACAACTGGGAGCGTTTGTTGAAAATGGCTGTAATATATGCGAGAAGGTGAGGGTGCAAATTCAGCTGGCAGAGTTTTAGTATAAGGCGTTTATGTGGTACTGTATCGAATGCTTTTGCGAAGTCGAGAAATATTGCATCAGTCTGAAGGTTGTGGTTGAGATTAGAATGTATATCAAGAAGAAATATAGCAAGTTGGGTTTCACAAGATAAAGATTTACGAAATCCGTGCTGGGAAGGATGAAAAAAATTGTTAGTGTCAAGGAAGTGCATAATGTGGGAGTATATGATGTGTTCCATGATTTTGCATAGGACACTTGATAGAGATATGGGGCGGTAATTTAAGCGCGATTGTTTGTTATCTGATTTATGGACTGGAATGACATTTACCTCCCAGTCGTCTGGTAAAATTCCTGTTTAGAGTGAAAGTCAGGAGAGCATCGAAAAATGCATGATTTATTGCATTCACGCCGAAACGAATAAACAGGTGTCCGATAATCATGAACAAAATAGCGATACCTGCAGTAACACGCCACAGATTCCTTGGCTTAGCCATACACTGGGGACTATCTGGGTCAAGACGCATCACCGCAGTTAAGTAAAAGTAATGAGTTATCTTCACGTCCTTCGCGTCGCTGCCGGAACCAGATGGGCCCTCGGAGTCATCACTAATCCACTTTTACTCAGCAGTATTCGCAGGATGTATACGGTGCAAGCCAGTGCTCTGAAGTATGGGAGTTAGCTATGTGCGCAGGCTGTAGAGCCTTGAGGCTCAATCACTGCGAAAATGTTTGGGCCTCCCTCGATACACCTTAACCAATGGAAAGAATGGGCTATAGCGGAAGCTAGTGCTTCTCGTACTGGTACATACTTGATCTGCGAGCCTTTTAGAATGTACCTTCGCGTTTTGACCCGACACAGCCACCATCCTCCGTCATCGCTCCCTGCCACCCACCCAGGTTCCAGCTTTTCGTGCACTCTATTACGTCATCCGAATATTCTGCGATCAACATGTTCTGCCCCCTCCATTCAGCCATTAGCCCCGCGGGTCCTTCCTAAACCGTTCCTTAAACTCCAAATCTCTAGAATTACAAACGATCATCTGTTCCATCCATTGGCCTCAAGCAACCAAACTTGCTTCACAATTCTGCAGATCACAGATATACTGTACACGTGTATACCGATGGCTCTGTAACACGATATGCCTCCTCTGCTGCCTTAGTCATCCCACATATGATCATCGCTCGGAGATTTAAACTAGACCATAGGTCAACATCAACTGCCGCAGAATTTGTTGCTGTGCAGGAGGCACTTCAATTTCTTACAGAGGAGCCTCCTCAAGTATGGACGATATTCTGTGATTCCACGCCAGCTCTCCAAACAATTGACCATGTCCTCAGACCAGGGCCGTATCACTCAATGGCTGCAGGAAAAGAGCTTCTCGAGCACGCAAATAGAAACGGCCACAATGCAACATTTCAGTGGATACCTTCACACTGTGGCATGATCGGGAATGATCAGTTAGACGCTTAAGGGAAAACTGCTTTAAATAAGGCTTCTGAAGTACGCATTCCTTTCTCACGAAGAGTCGCAAACGGTCTACTTCGTGGCGTAATACGCAATCGCACATTGCAACACTAGGGCCAAATAGATCGACGGCACAGGTGTGTACACAAATGGTACTAATAAATGAAACTTCATATGCCTCATAAGCTCAAAATAAGCCAAACAATCATGTTGCACTGAATTCACCTTGGTGCACCGTTCACCAACAGTGAAAGACGTCTGATAGGTTGCACAGATACTAGTCCAATCTGTGAATGCTGTAAGGTACCAGGAACAGGTGACCATACATTTTGCGTTTTTCCTGCATACGCGTAAGAGCGACAACTGGTCTTGGCCATGGTACGTCGACAAGAGGCCGCTATCAGACGAGTCTTGTTTAGGTCATTGGCATAATGCAAACAGCGCAGCCCTGATAAGTGCCACTATAGTCTTCCTCCAAGACACTGGGCTGGATGCACGGCTTTATAGTTGCCACCATGCTGTGGATCTGCATATACTCAACTTTTTCTGATCATCGTCTTCATTCATCAGCATTTTCTTCCCCCGGCCGTTTTCCTCAGTGTATAGTAGCAGGCTAGGCCAAAGTATAGCTCAGCCCGACCTCTGTGCGTTTCTGTAAATAAATCTCTTTGTCTGTCTATATATAATCTTACGGAACAGCACGCGAACACCACATCCCAGGTCCTGCATTGCTGTCGCAAAGCAAATCAAGCACAGCCCGTGCCGTATACAAAGACTGTGGCACGCTGCCGTGGCAGGCACCAGCAAGGATGCACGGAGGCGAGTGCCATCTGAGGATAATGCGAAAAACTAAGAGGCGTGTGCGAGCCAGACTACAACAGCAGCAGCAGCAGCACCCAGACAGTCGTGAAACGAGGCATAGGAAGCTTCACTTTAAAAAGCAGAATTCACTTCTCAAGAGATAGGCAGGCGTGTCATTAATACAATTCATGCCTGTTTCTAAGTGAGATAAGCTGCCAACAGTTCATACAGCCAACGTCTCTTTACTTCTAGCCTACTATTTCGGTTTCGGGAAGCTGTGGTTTACTTTTTAAAGCATAGAGATGAGTGGATAAATGCCCATTCTCTTTATTGTTTGAAGACAATATATGCTTTTGTGGCCGTTCAAGATTAAATTTCAAAGTTCAGCCCACGTAGGTATTCCTACATGATTGCGGGATGGCATATATCACCACTAAAGCCCCTCAATTTTGCAAAAGTAGCGTCATTCTTAGATTTTTCCGACACCCCGCTCACCCTGGCGCGTCCTCCTCCACGCCTCCTGTCGCCCCAGCCTCCACCGCGCCCCCATTGGCCAATCTGTGTCACGTGGAAGCAGGCGCCGCGCTTTTCAAGATTTTTTTATTTCCAGCGCGGAGCAGGCACCGCGCTTTTGTATATTTTTTTTCTTTCCAGCGCGCGCCGACCTCCATTGTTGGGCCTGTGCGACGAAAGTACGGCAGGCTGACTGACGGAGAGCGTTAGAGTAACAGAATGTGTAGGGTCCAGAACTTAATTGCGATGCCATGCTGCTGCGCCTTCGGTTGCCGCAACAGACACAGCGAGGGCAAAAAGCTTTTTGCTTTGCTATCCGGCGGCCACAACGCAAAAAGAAGTGTGGATTCGCAGGATCGGGCGGGCTGACTTCGAGGAAGTGGCAAAGAACGCACGGCTAGTCACAACCTCTTATTTAGAGCCTAGTTCACGCCTTAAATTGTGTGGGCCCGGCAGCAAGCTAGCGATGGCCCGTGCTAACGTTCCACGCTTCTTCCTGGTGCAGTTCCTTGGACTTTGGAGCTTGCAGCTTCTGGAGCCTTCCAGCTTTCGCGCATCGTGCCCAGAGTCTCTCGCCGGGTTAGGTCCAGGCGCAAGACTTCCGATCTACGGGCGTATTGCGGCGGATCCAGTGGAGCCGTGCTGGGCTTCAAATCACCGGCTCGCCAACGGCACATCGCGGTCCGCGCACTTTGTACACGGCCGCCGACTATATCTGCAAGCATCGTGGCATTCACTGAGTCATCTAAACACCGGAACCACCCCTGTGCACCCTGCGCATGCGTGGAATTTTGTTAAAAAGCTGCGCCCGAGCAACGCGCCCTTCAGTGGGCCCGGCAGCAAGCTAGCGATGGCCCGTGCTAACGTTCCACGCTTCTTCCTGGTGCAGATCCTTGGACTTTGGAGCTTGCAGCTTCTGGAGCCTTTCAGCTTTCGTGCCTCGTGCCCAGAGTCTGTCGCCGGGTTAGGTCCAGGCGCAAGACTTCCGATCTACGGGCGTATTGCGGCGGATCCAGTGGAGCCGTGCTGGGCTTCAAATCACCGGCTCACCAACGGCACATCGCGGTCCGCGCACTTTGTACACGGCCGCCGACTATATCTGCAAGCATCGTGGCATTCACTGAGTCATCTAAACACCGGAACCACCCCTGTGCATCCTGCGCATGCGTGGAATTTTGTTAAAAAGCTGCGCCCGAGCAACGCGCCCTTCAGTGGGCCCGGCAGCAAGCTAGCGATGGCCCGTGCTAACGTTCCACGCTTCTTCCTGGTGCAGTTCCTTGGACTTTGGAGCTTGCAGCTTCTGGAGCCTTCCAGCTTTCGTGCCTCGTGCCCAGAGTCTGTCGCCGGGTTAGGTCCAGGCGCAAGACTTCCGATCTACGGGCGTATTGCGGCGGATTCAGTGGAGCCGTGCTGGGCTTCAAATCACCGGCTCACCAACGGCACATCGCGGTCCGCGCACTTTGTACACGACCGCCGACTATATCTGCAAGCATCGTGGCATTCACTGAGTCATCTAAACACCGGAACCACCCCTGTGCATCCTGCGCATGCGTGGAATTTTGTTAAAAAGCTGCGCCCGAGCAACGCGCCCTTCAGTGGGCCCGGCAGCAAGCTAGCGATGACCCGTGCTAACGTTCCACGCTTCTTCCTGGTGCAGGTAACGAACTCTTATTGCCTTTACGCAAAACCTAGTAGCCACCGTGCACTTTTTGTGCTGCCGGGCCCACGGCGCTTTTGTTCCATTGTGTGTGATTGTGCGCATATGCTGTTCCAACTTCTCATGCTAGCTGGTGATATCGAGTCTAACCCCGGCCCCGACAAAGAGATTCTTAATGTATTGAAAGAACTGCAATCTGGACAGACGGTAATGCTTGAACAGCTAAAGTCTATTGAAAAAAAAAACTAGTTGATCATGATAAGACGTTCCATGGAATTAAAACACGGCTAGACAAAATTGAGACAGCTTGTGCTGGTATCGATGACATGCAAATTGAATTGGGCAGACTACATGAGATAAGTACTGAAAATACGGCACAGATAGGTGTACTGTCTGCCCGGATAAACGATGCTGAAAATAGATCTAGAAGAAATAACCTTGTTTTTTACAGCATCGCCGATAAACCTAAAGAATCATGGTCTGATTCTGAGAAAGTTATTATTGCACATTGTAGACAACATTTAGATGTACAAATAGAACCGCGTGATATTGAACGTGCTCATCGCATTGGGTCTTTCCAAACTGGAAAGTCCAGGCCTATAATTGTGAGGTTCGCTCACTTTAAAAGCAAATATCTTATCCTTTCTTCGGCTCGTAAGTTCAAAGGTACGTGCTATGCCGTTGCACAAGATCTCGCCCCCAGCACGCGCCTTGCCCAGAAACGCCTCATCGAGTTTGGAAGGGCCCGTAAACTGCGGTTCAAGTTGCGACATGAAAAGCTTATAGTAGGGGAAAAAACCTACTACTTCGACCACACTACTAACCAGGTCATTGAGGAACGCCTTTAGCCATCATTGAGACCAAAATGTACACCGCAACCACAAAACTGTTTGCCTTTATCATTCCTGCTCGCAAACATTCGAAGTGTTGTTCCCAAGCGTGATGCACTGTGCAGTCTAATAGGCTTATCTTCTTGCGATGTCTTACTACTAACAGAAACATGGCTTAACACATCAATCGATGATACCGAAATTCTCCCTTACCTCTCACATTTTGACATTTTTCGGAAAGATAGACCCGATAACTCGCGCGGTGGGGGTGTATTAATCGCCACTAAGCGTAACCTACATTGTTCACTTGTAAACCTCTCTTCACAACTGGAAATGATTTGGATTCGATGCATTGCTACACACCCGCACATTCTGATTGGTATTTGCTATCGGCCCCCTAGTACCGACAGTTCTTTCACGCCTTCACTTCATGAAGCCTTAAATACGTTAACAAAAACATATCCTAACAGTCCTGTCCTTCTGTTTGGCGATTTTAATTTTCCAACTATTGATTGGTCCGATCCTGCCTCTACATTATCTAAAACCAGCCCCGGTAGTGACTTCTTAAACACGTGTATGACATTTGGCTTAACGCAGCTGGTCACTGACTCAACACGCGTCACTGCTCACTCGTCCAACGTTTTAGATCTTGTATTAACAACTCACCCTGATAACTTTACCCCTGTCACCTTATTGCGCGGTTTGAGCGACCACCTGACAGTACATGTTTCGTTTCGTTGCAACGTACTAGAGAAACAAAAAAAATCGGAAAACACTTACACTCTATGATAAGGGGGACTATGTCAGCATGAACCGAGAATTATCTGAGTACTTCGATACGTTCGCCGCTAACTTTCAACTAAATTCTCTCTTGTCGAACTGGCTGCTTTTCAAATCAGAGATGCATCGCCTTATACGTCTTAACATCCCCACCATTAAAATAACAGAAAAAACAACATCACCATGGTTTAATGTATCCCTCAAACGACTAAACAATAAGAAAAAACGGTTGTTTCGACAAGCCAAACGATCTAATTCTTCTTGCACATGGCAAAACTATTACGCAGTCGAGAAAGAATATGACAAGTTAACCTCTCAAACTAAACACAAGTTTCTTTCTACCACTTTACCAGCTATGCTACAAACTAACCCGAAGCGATTTTGGAAAACTATTAATCCTAATCAGCGGAATGAGATATCACTTATCAATAGCTCCTGACTTCTGATCCCTGAGACTGAGGCTGCGGATCTTCTTAACACAACATTTAGTTCAGTTTTTACTAATTAATTACTTGATGGCTTGCCCGATCCACCGTACTTCACATATCCGCTCATGCAAAATATCACATTCGATCCCATCGGTATTGTCAAAGTAATTGAATCATTGAAGAACTCGTCATCTACAGCAGTAGACGGTATCAATGCCAAAGTTCTAAAAAATACTAAACATGTGTGTAGCCTGTTTTTATCACTCATATTCCAGGAATCGCTCAACAGCGCTTCCATTCCACATGACTGGCAGGTGGGCAAGGTCATCCCAGTCTTCAAGAAAGGAAGCCGATCATCACCAAGTAACTACCGTCCTATTTCCATAACAAGCGTGTCTTGTAAAATAATGGAACATATTTTATACTCGCATATTCCTAACTTCCTAACATCCGTAAATTTTTTTCACCCAAGTCAACACGGTTTCCGCTAAAATTATTCTTGTGACACTCAACTTGCTCTTTTCTTACACGATTTACATTTAAACCTAGATCGTAACATCCCGACTGACACAATATTTTTAGATTTCGAAAAAGCATTCGATAAGGTCCCTCATGGTCGTCTCTTAATAAAGTTATGGCGCCTTAAGATTCATCCTTGTGTTCTAAGCTGGATTCGAGGGTTTTTAACTAACCGTGAACAATTCGTATACGCTAACTCACACTCTTCAACCTTAACACCAGTGCTGTCAGGCATACCTCAAGGTACCGTACTTGGTCCCCTCCTTTTCTTAATATACATCAATGACCTACCTTGTAATATTTCTTCTCATATCCGACTCTTCGCTGATGATTGTGTGGCTTACCGAGCAGTTACTAACCCCAGCGACCATTTGGCGTTACAAAATGACCTATCGCGCATACAAAACTGGTGTACCACTTGGCTCATGTCATTAAATGTAGCTAAAACCGTGTTAATGTCTATTAATCGTCGTCGTAACTACGTTATCCCTAATTATAGCATCAATAGCACGCAGATTGCAACAACGAATTCATTCAAATATCTTGGTGTGTACATCTCGCGTGACTTAACTTGGACCTGTCATGTTAACCACATAATAAACTCTGCTAATCGTACTCTAGGTTATCTGCGCCGTAACCTCTTCCTCGCTCCTCCCTCTATTAAACAGCTTGCTTTTCTAACCTTTGTGCGGCCTAAGCTTGAGTATGCCGAAGCTATTTTTGACCCCCACCACAATAACCTTATTAATGCCCTCGAGTCGGTTCAGAACCGCGCGACACGATTTATACTGTCAACTTATTCATACAATACAAGCATCTCGGCACTAAAAGCCCAAATAAACCTACCCTCTCTAGCCTCACGCCATAGAATAGCCCGTCTTAATCTTTTTCATAAATTCTTTCATTCCTTGCCTCTTGACAACCCGTACATAAAAAGAGCACATCGCATTGCCCGCACCAGTCACTCTAATACAGTATATCCCCCACAAGCCCATACCGTTACTTTTCAGCAATCATTTTTTCTGCGCACAACACGAGACTGGAATGGCCTGCCCGCCGAAGTTGCCACTATCATCGACCCACTTGCATTCAAGCGACTCATCGGAAATATCCCTTTGTAATTTGTAGTATCTGTTTGTCACTAACTCCCCACTCCCTCATGTAATGCTCTCAACAGAGACCTTTGAGGAAATGAATAAATAAATAAATAAATTACGCTTCGCAAAAGTGTGTGCTCATGCTCTGCGTGGTTTTAAGCACGTTGTTTGCTTTTTTTTCGAATGTGCTCTCTTTGTTTCATGTAGTTTCATCTTGCGGTGAAATGCACGCATCTGTAGCTGGCCTGTGACATAAAAGCGACCTTATTCAGGGTGTGTTTTGAACTCCACCAGAAGTTAACACATTCTCGATGCTTTTGCAAGGCTCAATATGGCTTACGATGCAGTCTTTTAGCTTCGAATGTACGCCCGCATGTATTGCTTTGGTTTGTGGTGATTAACGTTTTTAACGTTCCGAAGCGACTAAAGCTAGGATGCAGGTCGTAGTGGATGGCTCCGCATAACTTTATCTAGCTCGCCTGGGCATGTTTAACGTGCACTTTGATCGTAGAGTCGTACGTGGGCCGGTAAATTCCTTGTTGGCGTTTCATAATACTCGCACGGGTGCGCTAGCGCTGCTTTAGAAGCTGGCGCCTCGGCGCGATTGTATTTCTTCAATAAATTTTATTTACTAGTTGTAATAGCTTGTCATTATTTCGTAATATTGACGGCGCCTCCAGGGCACCAAAGCGGCAACGGGAACACCAAAGCTAGAACCAGGGCTGGATGGGGCCCGCCGAAGCCTGTGCATGCCAAGGGAGTATAAGATTGCGGACAGTCAATTTTGTATGCGAACACTCCCTGCGACGCCTACATTATTGTAATTTCACGTGCTTTTCAGAGGCCTCCGTTAGCCATTACATGTGCCCTCCTGGAGTAGTACTTGTAAAAAAAAATAATATATTGTCACGATTACCAAAGCACCCCACAATGAAAAAAACGGCCCTGTTGCCAGGCATTGCTGACTGCACACAGCCATTCCGCCAGTGTGCGGTCAGCAATCTATCACGCGCCGGCCGAACAAAAGTATCCTGCAGCTACGTAAATGAACCTACGAAACCACGTACACATACTTTCACGCAGTCAACACCTGAAACTTTGGTAATTACGCGCGTGTTTGAGTACACCGCGTGCATGCGTCGTGTTTCAGCAACACGAACTCTCAACGTCACGCACTTTACGCCTTAAATACGCCTTGAATAATGGTCCTTTTCTCTATTTCTTCCGCAATTCCAACACGAAATTCTAAAGGCTAGTTACCGACTGACGAATAAAGATCTCGATTGAAAAAACTGCTCCGCAGGGCTCGAATGAACTATTCTGCGGATTTCCTCCCGTAGCGTGTTAGCCGTCGCCTGCTACGGCAGGCCCACCACCGACGGCGCCACCATCGAGGCCGCGCCGAGCGGAGGAGCAGGGAAGTGAATGGCGCTACTTTGGGAGATTGAGGGGCTTTGATCACCACGGTAGAGGGATTCAAGTATGGCCTGAGATCTTGATTATAGTATCCACGGAAAATACAGGCGTA
This sequence comes from Dermacentor andersoni, assembly GCF_023375885.2. Classification (NCBI taxonomy): domain Eukaryota; kingdom Metazoa; phylum Arthropoda; class Arachnida; order Ixodida; family Ixodidae; genus Dermacentor; species Dermacentor andersoni. Next base: position 7,265,541 of record NW_027314752.1, on the reverse strand, counting down.
TAGACCCACCTGCTTGCCCGGCACGGAAATCAAGAATGAATCGCGTTGTCTCTTGGTGACCTTCCTAATATTCTGCTACCTCTCTCAGCGTGTAAGGCTATAAAGCGCCATTTGTAGGTCGTTCTCTTTCCTTTGACGGCTAGTGTCTGACTTTTTTGCAAACGGTTCTTACTTGCTACGGGTAGCCGAGTTCAAGTACTCTTTCTAATTGAGCATCGAAATTACCCTGGCATGGTAGGCTTGTTGAATTTCAAAATTCGAGACTGGAGGTACTGGTTGATAATTTTTCTCGTATATGTGTCTAGTGTGCTGAAGCATGAAACAGGTCTTTCTCCACATATACCGCTGATCAGATTTTCGACGATCGCCGAGCGTGTTCGCCGCTATCGTTGTGCTATAAGTGTAGCCTGTTTTGTGGGCACAGGTTCGCCCAATGAAAGTCAGTTTTGTAGTTCACAGTATTGCTACTGTGTTATTCAACGTCACCACCACGTGACATCTTGTGGAGGTGCTTTGCGTTCATGCACCGGACGCCCCCACAAAGCCGTGACCCAAGCCCTCACTCGTAAGACACCAACGTCGACAAGAACCAGCCAGGTAGCCGCAAGCTGCAAGGACTGCCCCCGGAGCACGGACTTTTGCCCGAGACGACTAGGAGGATGGCCACCAAGTCCACCCCAATGGCAGCCCCAGCGTCACCCGTCGTGCTGCAGCAGCCCAGGGAGCCTCCGACGTTCCGCGGTTCAACTTTCGAGGACCCGGAAAGCTGGCTTGAGACGTACGAGAGAGTCGCTACCTTTAACAACTGGAACAGCGACGACAAACTGCGATATGTGTTCTTCGCTTTGGAAGACGTGGCCAGGACGTGGTTCGAGAACCGAGAAGCCACCTTAACGACCTGGGAACTTTTCCGAAGCGACTTCCTGCAGACATTCGCAAGCGTCGTACGCCGAGCACGAGCCCAAGCGCTACTAGAAACCCGGGTGCAGCTACCTAATGAGACGACCGCGATCTACACGGAAGAAATGAGCCGTCTCTTCCGCCACGCCGACCCTGAAATGTCCGAGGAGAAGAAAGTCCCCCTGCTGATGCGTGGTGTAAAGGAGGAACTTTTTGCCGGAATGGTAAGAAGCCCACCGAAGACCGTCGACGAGTTCCTTCGTGAGGCGATGAACATTGAGAAGACACTGGAATTGCGGAACCGGCAATTCGACCGACGCACCAAGCCAACAAGTTACGCCGGCGTTCAATCAGTGGCCACCGACGACCTGCGTGAGACCATCCGGGCAATCGTACGAGAGGAGCTTCAGAAGATCTTCCCTTCATCGCAACCTCAAGTGGCCTCAATCGCCGAAGTTGTGAAAGAAGAAGTCCAGCGATCGCTCGGAGTTCCCGAGGTACAATCACAATCAACGTAGATCCAGCCAGAAGCGATGACCTACGCCACCGTCGCACGCCGTCAAGGTCCCCCTCCGCGAGCGCGCCAGGGCCCTGTCATGCCGCAGTTCCATCGTCCGCCGCCGCCGCCGCCGCCAGCACGACCACCCGTCGCCCAGTGCACCTACGCAAGGAAGACGGATATTTGGCGCGCCCCCGACCACCGCCCTCTCTGCTACCACTGCGGCGAAGCCGGCCACGTCTACCGACGATGCCCATACCGAGAGATGGGACTGCGAGGTTTCGCAGTCAACGCTCCGCGCCCGCAGCAAGGTGAACGCCCCCGCGATATCGCCGACTACCTCGCCGCTACTCAGTGGAGCTCTCGATGACCATCGCGTTCGCCCTCACCAGGCCGCTACCTGTCGCCGCAGCGCCGACCATACACTGGCCCAGCCCGGGGCCGGTCAGCGAGCCCATATCCGGAAAACTAAAAGCAGCAACCGATGGAGGTGCGGTTGCTGTTCGTCGAACTGACGAAGATCCTCCGCCGCCGACGAAGACGACGAAGAGACCATCTCGACGACATAATAACGACACGCCGCCGTCCCGACAAAGTCAGGTAGCCACAACTACGCCGACTAAAGACGATTTGACGAAGCGACGTTCCAGTTTCAGTTCAACCCGACGCAGCCGTGATCCGACGCCAAGACCTAATTGCAATGCCAGACAAAGAACAACCGACCTCGATGTGCTTCTCGACGGTCACTCAGCCACCGCTTTAGTGGACACAGGAGCCGATTACTCCGTCATGAGTGGACCCATCGCCGCGCAGTTGAAGAAAGTTAAAACTGCATGGGAAGGCCCTCAAATTCGGACTGCTGGAGGACACCTCATCACGCTGACTGGAATCTGCACGGCAAGAATAACCATTCATGACCGGACTTACCCTGCCACCTTCGCTATCCTCCAACGGTGTTCACGAGACGTCATTCTTGGTACGGATTTCCTGAACCAACAAGGCGCAATCATCGACCTGAAGTCGAAGTCAATAACGCTGTCGGAAGATCAAGCGATACCGCCGAAGAGCCCTCGTAGTCACCACGCCTTGAGTGTGCTTGAAGATCAAGTGAGCATCCCGCCTCGCTCCAGCATTCTTATTTCCGTCGGCACCGAAACACCCGCTGACGTAGGAGGCGTCATTGAAGGCGACCAACGTTTACTGCTCGACCGTGAAATTTGCGTCGCAAGAGGGATCGCTCGACTGCACGAAGGAAACACGAAAGTGTTGCTGACAAACTTCAGTCAGGAGTTCAAGCACATCAACAAGGGCACAACGATCGCATACATCAAGGAAATTCAGGAAACCAGCGATGCCTTTGTCCATTCGGATTCTGTTGCATCTACCCCGACGACCGGAGTTCCCGAGCCAGACTTCAACATAAATCCAAGTCTCCCCGTGATTAAGCAGCAACAGCTCAGAAGTCTGCTTCGACGATACAAAGACTGCTTTTCGACGTCATCATGGATTCGACAAACACCAGTCGCAAAGCATCGCATAATAACCGAAGAGTGCGCTCGACCACTACGCCAGAGCCCTTACCGAGTTTCGACGCGAGAACGCGAAGCTATAAGACAACAAGTCGACGAAATGCTGCGCGACGACATGATCCAGCCGTGGAAAAGCCCGTGGGCGTCTCCAGTTGTTTTAGTGAACAAAAAGGACAGGACCCTACGTTTCTGCGTCGATTATCGTCGACTGAACAAAATGACGAAGAAAGACGTATACCCCCTCCCACGGATAGACGACGCATTGGATCGGCTCTGCAATGCTAAATACTTCTCATCGATGGACCTCAAGTCTGGCTACTGGCAAATAGAAGTCGACGAAAGGGATCGCGAAAAGACCGCCTTCATCACGCCAGATGGCCTCTATGAATTCAAGGTTATCCCATTTGGACTGTGCTCGGCGCCTGCAACCTTCCAGCGCGTGATGGACACGGTTTTAGCAGGATTGAAATGGCAGACCTGTCTTGTTTACTTGGATGACGTTTCGCCGGAAATTTTGACGATCACCTTAGGGGGCTTGCAACAGTACTAGAGGCCATCAAATAATCAGGGCTCACTCTGAAGCCAGAAAAGTGCCGCTTCGCATACGATGAGCTTCTGTTCCTAGGCCACGTGATCAGTAAATCCGGAGTACGCCCCGACCCCCACAAAACAGCTGCCATCGCAAAGTTCCCGCAGCCCACCGACAAGAAGGCAGTGCGTAGATTCCTTGGCATGTGTGCCTACTACAGGCGCTTTGTCAAGGACTTTTCCCGCATCGCCGAGCCGTTGACACGTCTAACTAAATGTGATGTTGAGTTCAAGTGGTAAACGCCGCAGGCCGACGCATTTGAAGAACTCAAACGCCGCATGCAGTCGCCGCCGGCACTTGCGCCCTTCGAAGAGTACGCCGATACAGAAATCCATACTGATGCCAGTAGCCTGGGCCTCGGTGCCTTCCTAGTCCAGAAGAAGGACGGACATGAACGGGTGATATCTTATGCTATCCGGTCGCTGTCAAAAGCGGAAGCCAATTATTCTACGACTGAAAAGGAATGCCTCGCCCTCATTTGGGCTACAGCAAAATTCCGCCCTTACCTATATAGCAGGCCATTCAAAGTCGTCAGCGACCATCACGCGTTGTGTTGGCTAGCTAACTTGAAGGACCCTTCAGGACGGCTGGCGAGGTGTAGCCTCAGACTGCAAGAATATGACGTGACTGTGATCTACAAGTCCGGACGAAAACACTCAGACGCCGACTGCCTATCACGCGCCCCCATCGATCCCCCGCCGGAAGACGACGAGGACGACGACGCCTTCCTTGGAATAATAAGCGCGGAAGACTTCACTAAACAGCAGCGAGCCGACCCGGAGTTTAAAGGCCTCGTCGAGTACTTGGAAGGGAACACCGACGTTGTCCCTAGGGCATTTAAGAGCGGGTTGTCTTCGTTCACGCTACAAAACAACCTGCTCGTGAAGAAGAACTTCTCACCAGTCCGCGCCAGCTACCTTCTTGTTGTACCGTCAGCGCTGCGTCCAGAAGTACTGCACGCCCTACACGACGACCCAACCGCTGGGCACCTCGGATTCTCCCGGACGCTGTCGAGGATACACGAAAGGTATTGCTGGCCGCGTCTCACCACCGACGTCGCCCGTTACGTCAAGACATGCCGAGACTGTCAGCGGCGCAAGACACCACCGACAAGGCCAGCCGGATTACTACAGCCGATCGAACCACCTCGTCGACCATTCCAGCAGATTGGGATGGATTTGTTGGGGCCGTTTCCGACGTCAACATCCGGGAATAAGTGGATCGTCTTGGCGGCGGACTACCTCACCCGCTTCGCTGAAACTAAAGCTCTACCAAAAGGCAGCGCAGCCGAAGTGGCGAAATTTTTCGTCGAGCACATCCTGCTGCGACATGGTGCCCCAGAAGTTCTCATCACCGACCGAGGAACGGCTTTTACAGCAGAGCTCACCCAAGCCATTCTGCAGTACAGCCAGACAACTCACAGGAGGACAACTGCCTAACATCCGCAGACGAATGGTCACACGGAGCGCCTGAACAAGACCCTCGCCGACATGCTAGCAATGTACGTCGACGTCGAACACAAGACCTGGGATGCCGTCCTGCCGTACGTAACATTCGCTTACAACACGGCGGTCCAAGAAACAACACAGATCACGCCGTTTAAGCTGGTTTACGGCAGGAATCCGACGACGACGCTCGATGCCATGCTGCCGCAAGTCACTGACGAGGAAAATGTTGACGTCGCTAGCTATCTCCAGCGTGCCGAAGAAGCCCGACAGCTCGCCCGCCTGCGGATCAAGAACCAGCAGAGGACCGACAGCCGACACTACAACCTCCGACGACGCTTTGTCGAGTACCAGCCCGGTGACCGTGTTTGGGTTTGGACCCCTATACGCCGACGAGGACTGAACGAGAAGCTTTTGCGTCGCTATTTCGGACCGTACAAGATCATCCGACGTATTGGTGCACTGGACTACGAGGTCGTGCCAGACGGCATTTTGCTGTCACAGCGGCGCCGCTCACGACCTGAAATTATCCACGTTGTGCGGCTCAAGCCGTACCACCAGCGTTGGCGAACTTTGGGATTTCGCGTAACTGACCTTTGGACTTTGTTTCTTTCCGTTGTTTTGTTACTTATGTTTATTAAGTGCCCTTTTGTGTTTCGCTCTCTTTGTAGCATCGGGACGATGCTTTTTAGGAGGGGGGTATTGACACGTGTACTTATATTTATCGGGCGACCAGGTTTCGCCGCCTTACAAATCTTATCGCACAGCGCGGGACGCGCTTGCATGTATCCGAAGTTTCTGAAAAGTTATCGATGCTTCTATCCGCAGTCTGTTATCGCCGAACCTTGTGTTATCTGAATTATTCGCCTGACGCGAATGATGTAGAATTTTATGGAAGGCACGCGGGTCCCAACGATTAGTCTGGAACATTCGACGACTCTGTATAAAAGCCGACGCGCTTGACCCGCTGATCCGATTTTCGACGATCGCCGAGCGTGTTCGCCGCTATCGTTGTGCTATAAGTGTAGCCTGTTTTGTGGGCACAGATTCGCCCAATAAAAGTTAGTTTTGTCGTTCACAGTATTGCTACTGTGTTATTGAACGTCACCACCACGTGACAATATTACCGTAACACCTCATGTCGTGCGATTTGAACATGAATGCTGAACAGCTAAATCTGCTGTCACCGCGTGGTAGGATGAATAAAGAATATCACTGACTGCGCAAGCGTACCCCCGGCTAGTTATTTCATCATATCAAAACAGCGCCAAACAAACAGCCGTAGTACAGTGTTCCGTGACAAAGCGGAGTGGAAAACAGGATGAAAACGCCAATCACTTTGCACGCATGCGCATATTCCCGGCTGTGTCTCCACCTCGCTACATCATACGCCGCTGTAAGGCGGTTTGTTCGACACTCAGGTGATCATCTATTAAAAAATTGCCCCTGAGTACATAAAAACCCTTACCTCACGCTTTCTCCTCTTGGCGAAGGCATTCTTTGAAGGCGGCGAGGTGGGTCTCTTGTGGGAGAATACAGACGCAACAACGCCGGACTTCAGTCGCGCTGATTCAATTGGAACACCGATTGCCCGCATCGTTGTCAAGCTCCGATGATAATCACTGTCGCGGAACTGGTCCGAGCACAGCACAGTTGATTTTGTCGGCACGAAATTATCTCTCCTAACCGCATGGACCTACTGGGCTGCAAGCTTATTGTCCTTCGGGAACATGTGAAACACCACATCCTCTCGCCCGCCTCTGTTCGCACAGCCGAATGCTCCACAGAACGAGGGCATGTTGGGCGCCCTTGGCTTTAACACTCACGCAGTACCGAAAGGAAGCACAGTTCACGAAAATTTCAAAAGAAAACAAACGTGAGCGGCGACAGATCACTCGTAGCATCGTTTAGTAAAGCGCAGGACGGAAAGAAACATGCCAGCACATGCCCGCACGCCGGTCCGGCAGCATGGTCTCCGGGAATGACGTCACTCTCCTCGGTTCTCTCCTCCGGCTGCCTCCTCAACCGGCGCTCCGGGAAGCGACAGGGCGTGTCCGCTAGGGGGGGGGGGGGGGGGGGAGGGTGGCAAGGAGGGAATTCGCAGGCGATTTCCGCCCCTTATATTAACAAAACGAACAAAAATAATTCAAAATCGTCAATTATTAGCTCTGTTCTACCGAATCCCAGCAATTCATGGCAATTAAAAAACCGTTTCAGCTCCCCTTTAGGTTTATTTCTTTTCTTCATTCTCTTGTTACATGCGACTGTCGTGTGATTATTGTTAGTGCGAAAGTGTCCATTAAGTTGCGTTATCAAAATATATGTATATATTCAGTAGAAACGCGTATGTGTTGCTACAATGGCGCGGAAAATGTCCTATATAGTATCCAGCGCCACTGAAATTCCTGGCCGCATTGGCTTTAGTGTTTTCCTTTTGGTCGTGGTTGCTACTCTGGTTCGTGTAGCCGGATTATGGTTGGGGCGTATTATGAAAGCAAATGTTGTCTCTTGTTAAGTTGTTAGGCAAATGCTTACAAATTATTCTACAGCATTTCGCAGTGGGCTGTTTGTGTGGTTTAAAACGAATAAGGCCAACTGATCGTATTTCTTTGTTTTTCATGCAGCATGCTTATAAATTTCAGTTTGATGAAGTGACGGTTGTTCACTTTTGCAGTGTTATGTGTCTTTGTATTTCAGAATGACATTTTCACAATTGAAGTTATTTTATTCCTTTTAAAACGCATGGCTAACTAGAACAAGCGATTCCAGAAGCAAAGAAAGAAAAGAAGACAAACACTACTACACTATCGTGTGCATAGTCAAGTAATATATACAGTGGCATAGTTACTGTCTGCTGAACAATACATTGTAATTCTGTTATTATGACTTGCCTTACATATAAAATAAAGCTATGGTAACCAGTACTCATATGCAGGCAATATGGCACAGAATTATAAAGTATTTGGAACTGAAAGACGCCTTCATAATTTACAATGTCATCACCGGACACGCTGGCATTACCCATTGTGCAGCCTTTCACCGCCCACCACATGTATTGCCATGGTTTCCACCACCACGTCAACCCGTGTTCAATGCAACCAGCAGCCACAAGACAATCCAGGTTTGGTCATGTGTCCATCAAATCAGAACTTCAAATTTTACAAAGAGGCAGAACAGGGGCGAAATGGCATTTTTTTCTATCTGCAAGAGGTATCTGAGAGCCAGCCACTGAGCAAACTGTACAGAACGTCCCTGTGATATATGAATGCCAATAGAAGTGTACGCTGTCGGGATCCACTTTTAAGCACCTTTTTAAGCCTACATGAAGGCGAACTTCAAATAGTGCTGTTTTCACATTGGCGTTGGGATTCACCATCCCATAAACAGCCAAATTCAATACAGAGACGCGCGAACTAGCCCATAGATGAAACATGTAACAATCAGTTCTGCCGCTCTTATGAAGGTTTATACGACGTGCATTAGTAATGCCACTTAACATCATTATTCGAATTACATCGACTGGTCACACAGTAAAACTTAGGAATCCAAAAAAGAAATATGCACATGCATGAGTTTCATGGAATTGTTTGTTTCAATTTCGCCAGAACATTAACGTTTTGGCTGGGTTTTTAGGCTTGTTTCTATTTTTCGTGATGTGCATCGGGCAAGCACAGGCAAGCATTGGGCGGAAGTGCCGCGGAAAAATTTGAACTGCTGCGATGCTGATTGAACTAAGTGCAACAGGAGAAGCTGTGATGGCTTTAAAAGCGCGTGTATACAGATGTTACAATATCAACAATTATGCACGTCGCTAGGTCACACTGCTTATCCACCACTCTATATTATCATGGAGGCACGGTCGCGTCGAGAAACGAAAACAAATTCATTGCACTAAATATGTAAATATACGTTCAAGTGACCAACTATGCATCATTTCGTAGGAAACATTATGTAGCTGCGACTTAAGCCAGTGCAAACCGTTATATTCATATACGTTCGCTGCAACAACATTCCTGAGCGATATTTTCGTTCCGATTTGCGCTGCACCATGTTTGTGCCGCACCCTCCCATATGCCAAACTCATGAAGGCAGGTTTCACGAAGCTATCCTAAGATTGCATAATGTGTCACAACCGCGCAAAATTCAATGGTGCAGTGGATTCACTGAGATGGAGTGGATAGGAATCCCATATGTCACCACGCAGTATTGCAATGAGAAGAACTATGATGTCAAGCCGTTCTACTCCGCATTCATATTTGCGCAATGATTGATTACCATACTGTGTTCTAGCACTAACCATGTGATTTTAACAAAATAACCAATTTAAATATCCTGCTTTACTACTATATATTTCAGATTGCAGCAAAAGGTTCGCCTTCAGAAGGCACGCTCTGAGCAGTAGTATTTTAGTTAGTTAAATGGGGTTTAATGGCGCAAAAGCAGCTAAGGCTATGCTGCGCCAAACACGAGGTGTTTTAAAATCCAGTTTGTGAAGGAAAAGGCTGTGTTAGTAAACTATATTTTATGTAAAAATCCAGTGTCGTGTATAAATTTACGGACATCACATAATGGGACTAGCGGATCATCACCTAAAATCATAGCAGGGTGTAAAGGTATGTGTAGTTGATATAATTTGTGCAAAAGTGTTCGTCTGTGTGTTTCAGTCTGCGTACATGTGAGTAATATGTGCATAACTGTTAGTGGCTGTTGACATTTCTCGCATGTTGGGGTGTCTTCTATTTCAGGATCAGGGTGCAGGCCTCTTTTTCTAGAGAAAATGACACAGGTGTTTTTTTGTGGGTTCAGTCTGAACCCGTTCTCATCAGCCCATTTGGAGACCCTGTTAAGACCAAGCTGGACCTGTCGCTCACAGATTGCAAGAGAACTTGATTGAAAACCTATCTGCACATCGTCAACATACGTTGAATAGAAGATGTTATGTGGTATGTGTAGACGAAGAGAATTCATTTTTACTATAAAGAGCGTGCAGCTGAGCACCCCGCCCTGCGGCACTCCAGTTTCCTGTACAAATTTCTGTGACAGAACATTGCCCACTCGAACACGGAATGTCCGATTCGACAGATAACTTTCGATAACATTGAACATATTTCCGTGTATACCTAACTGTGAGAGGTCTCTCCAAATCCCAAACCGCCACGTTGTATCATAGGCTTTCTCCATATCTAAGAATACTGATAGGAAATACTGCTTATGGACAAAAGCTTCACGGATACGTGCCTCGATACGTATGAGATGGTCAGTGGTGGATCGACCCTCCCGAAACCCGCACTGGTATGGGTCCAGCAATTTGTTTGATTCTAGGAAGTGTAGTAGGCGACAGTTAATCATTTTTTCGAATACTTTGCAGAGGCAACTTGTTAATGCTATAGGTTGGTTGGTTAAATGTGGTTTAGTGGCGCAAAAGCGGCTAAGGCTATGCTGCGCCAAACACGAGGTGTCTTATAATACTATTTAAGAGGAGAAAGGCCGTGTTAACCTATAATTTGTTAAAAAAGCCAGTGTCGTTTAGGAATTTACGCAGGTCAGGTAATGGGATTATCGGATCATCTCCTAAAATTAAAGAAGGATCTAAAGGTATGTGCATTTGATATAGGTTGTGCAAAAAGTTTCGTCTTTGTACTTCAATGTGTGTGCATGTGAGTAGTACATGCATGACTGTTAGTTGTTCTTGGTATTTTTCACATGCTGGCACGTCTTCTTTTGTAAGTAGATAATTGTGTGTGAGGTGTGTGTGGCCAATGCGTAGTCGGCATAGAGCTACTTCAAAAAAGCGCTCCTGATGGTTGCACGACTTCCACTCACCAAGTACTGGTTTAATGAGATATAGCTTGTTTTCTCTACAATAGTCCCATTCGTGTTGCCACTTTGTCGTCAAGGTCTTCCTAATGGCAGGGATATTATCTTTACATGGAAGTGCTGTGTTTATTAGGTCTTTGAATGCTGCCATCGATGCACATGTATCGGCTGCTTCGTTACCCGGTATCCCAACATGACTTGGTACCCAGCAGAAGCGGATTGATCTCCCATATTTGTTAAGTGCGACCATGTTTAGTATGTCCCCTAACAGGGGTTCACACTCAGATTTCAGATTTAGAGCCTTCAGTGTACTTAAGGAATCAGTGTATATGACTGTGTTGTTGTGCTTGCCAGTGATAATCTTTTTAACTGCAACCCATACAGCATAAACTTCAGCAGTGAAAACAGAAGCATGTTTTGGTAGACGAATACTTGTTTCCCAATTTTCCGTTACTACCCCTACACCCACGTGTTCTTTTGTTTTGGAGCCATCCGTGTAGAATTCCACATGACTTTTATACTTGTCCTGAAGAGCACGGAATTCTTGTATGATGTGTTCGTGTGGAGTGTTCTTTTCTTTAAATGTGTTAATGTCCAGTCGCACAACTGTGTAAAATTGTACCATGGGGCCAATCGTTGTGGTTTCTTGGCAACCTGGAGGACTTCTTGGGGGATCTCGTAATCCTGACAGTATTGCTCATACCGCAGGACAAGTGGCCTAATCATGTTCGGTTTATTTGTGTAGTGTAAGCGTGAGTTGCACTGTGTAAGAATTTTGTAGCATATGTGTTGCGGTGATGACTGAATTCTGAGTAGGTAAGAGAATGTTAGTAATGCTCTGCGCTGCTGTAATGAGGGTTCATTACACTCAACATATAAACTTTGAATGGGTGACGTTCTGTAGGCACCACTTGCCAGTCGCAATCCAAGGTTATGTACTGGATCAAGTAGTTGGATGTAGGACTGCCTGGCTGAGCCGTAAACCACGGAGCCGTAGTCTAGAAGGCTACGCACAAGAGACCGGTAAATACGTAGAAGACAGATTCGGTCGGAACCCCAGTGCTTATGAGACAAAACCTTTAGGATATTCAGTGCTTTATTTGCCTTAATCATTAGTGTTTTAGTGTGGGCTAGGAAGTTTAGTTTTTTATCAAAGATTACTCCCAAGAATTTATATTCTTGTTTTAACGGCAGCGCGACATCATTCAATTTTAGAACCGGGTCTAAATACAATCCTCGTTTTTGCGAGAATAGCACTGTAACGGTTTTTTAAGTGGAGAAGCGGAAGCCAATTTTCTCTGCCCATTCGGTTAGTTTATTAATTGTTATCTAGAGCTGCCTTTCACATGTTTGTAAGTTTGAGGCGCGGCACGCTATTTGCAGATCATCGACGTATATGGAGTGCATAACAGAGGGGGGAATGGCCTTGTTAACAGAGTTCATTTTCACTAAATAGAGTGTTGTGCTTAGTACGCATCCTTGTGGCACACCATTTTCCTGAATGAATACACGTGACAGCGCGGTTCCTAAACGCACCTGGAATGTTCGGTTCGACATGAAATCGGCGAGATATTTCAGCATTCTACCCCGGATTCCTAAATCTGCTAAGTCCCTTAAGATACCAAACCTCCATGTTGTGTCGTACGCCTTTTCAAGATCAAAGAAAACTGTGAGACAATATTGCTTGTGTAGAAAGGCCGCATGTATCTCGTCTTCTAGCCGAACTAGGTGGTCTATTGTGGAGCAACCTTTCTTGTATCCACACTGATGGTTATCTAGTATGTTGTCTGTTTCAAGGACGTGTGTCAACCTTATGTTGATAATGGCTTCATAGGACTTTGCGAGACAACTTGTGAGTGCTATGGGTCTATAACTGGTTGCTGTTGTGGGAGGTTTTCCAGATTTCAAGAACAGGATTATGATAGCTTTCTTCCACTCTTTGGGCATTTTTCCCGTTTCCCAGTTTATGTTGAAGGAATGAAGCAAGGTCTCAACTGCTTTCGGGGATAGGTGAGCTAGCATTAAATAGTGTATCCTGTCCGGACCGGGTGCTGTTTTCTTGCCACTAGTAAGTACTCTGTTGATTTCTGGAAGTGTTAAAGCGCCATTATAGAGTCTTTCTGCACTTCCTGTGGTCGGAAGCTTCAGTTTTTCTGCTAATTTCTTATGTTTCAGGAATGCAGCAGAGTAGTTTTTCGAGCTTGATATATCATGGAAATGTTGCCCTAATATGTCTGCTTGTTCTTCTATATTTGTTTGTGTGCCTGGAGGTGACAGTATGGGGATAGTGTAAGAAGCGTAATCGCCTCTAAACTTGCGAAGCTGATCGCACACTCGTTTGGATGTTATTGAACTATTTATAGACGATACATAATTTTTCCATGACTGTCTTTCTGCTTGTCGGCGTGTGTACCTGGCTTTCGCTTTTGCTTTTTTGAAGGAGAGTAGATTATCTTGTGTTGGGTATCGCCGAAAGATACCCCACGCTTTGTTTTGTAATTTTTTTGTTTGCGTACATTCTTTCGTCCACCAGGGTTTTAGGTTTTTTCTTAGGAAGCCTGACGATTGTGGGATTGTTTCTGCTGCTGCAGCAAGTATACAGGCGGTGATCTGATCGTTCATTTCATCTATGGTTAGCTCATGTGATATGTTATCCAGAGTGGCCTTCTCAGTAAAGAGAGGCCAGTCTGCTAGATGGAGTTTCCAACGGGGTGGCCTCAGTGGGATGGTAGGAAAAGGAGATGTTCTTTTAATGACACCAGGCATACGGTCACTACCATAGGGGCTCTCAATAACATTCCACTGAAAATCGCAAAGAAGTGATGGAGAGCATAGTGCCAGATCTAAGCAACTCATAGCTCCTGTGCTTGGGGAGTAGTAAGTTGCCGCACCGGTGTTTAAAAGGCATATGTCATTTGTTAGAATAAAATCTTCAAGCGTTTGACCCCTGTTGTCACTAGTTTTACTACCCCATAACGTGTTATGTGAATTAAAATCACCGCCTATTAAAAATGGTTCAGGTAGCTGGTTTAAAATTAACTCTAGGTATCTTATGGTAAAATGTGAACGCGGCGGAATGTATACTGAACAAATGGTGATGGTTTTGTGAGCTAAAACGGTGACAGCAACGGCTTCTATGTGAGTGTTAATGGGAACTTCTCTGGCTGCTATACCACCTGGAAGAACTATGGCTACACCACCCGACAGCCGGTTCGCCAGAGTACGGTCGCGCCGTACTACAGTGAAACCTTTTAAAATGTTTTTGTGTTTATCGCCTAGGTTGGTTTCCTGTAAGCACAGGGCCATAGGAGAGAAGTTTAACAACAGGTCTTTTATGTCACCTAAGTTATGTAAGAGACCTCTACAGTTCCAATGGATCATAAAAGCCATTATAAAATTGAAAGGTAAAAATGATATTAACGAGTGAATAGGAGATAAGAAAGATGTTAGGTGACATGTATCTGAAGAAGGCAGATACAACAGAGCGGTAACCCTTAGGTTATCGCCTTCTTATTTAGAGTTGTTATTGGGATTTTGTCCCTCTTTCCGCGCTCGAGAGAGCGCTTGTCCTTTGGTGTCAAGGACACCGGGGCTTTTGTTTCGACCTCCATTGCTCTCTCTGAGGCGCTGGAGGACCGAGAGTTAGGCGCCGAGACACGTGTCTCGGGCCTTGGGGTTCGCTTGATATTAGGGCCCTCTGGGACTGGTGTCTGCAGGGCCGTCGAAGAGGGTGGAGCAGTACTGACTGCTTCCACCACGGGGGCGGGAGGAGTCACTGCGGCACCACTGCGCGTGGGCTCGGAGGACTCCGGAGGCCTCTGTGACGCTGCCCCCGCCTGCGTCACTTCGGCATAACTTCTTCGCGGAAGATACGAAAGCCGCTTTCGGGCTTCACAGAACGAAATTTTTTCTTTTACAGTTAGAGCAATGACTTCTTTTTCTTTTTTCCAGCAAGGGCAGGACCGTGAATAAGCTGGGTGATCTCCCTTGCAGTTAACACAATGTGGGGAAGAAGTGCAATTCTCAGATTGGTGTTCGTTGGAGCTGCATTTAGCACAAGTTGTTTGTCCTCGGCATGCATGTGAAGCGTGTCCAAACCTTTGGCACTTGAAACATCGTCTGGGGTTTGGAATATATGGTCTTACATTGACTTTAACATAACCTGCATCGAGCGAGGTAGGCATTACGCTTGTTCCGAAGGGGAGTATAACGTATTTAGTGGGGATTTCTTGATCGTTTCTGCGGATTACTTTTCTCTGTACTTTGGTAACATTTTGTTCCTGGAAACCTTCCAGCAGTTCCTCGTCGCTTAATCCAATAAAATCTTCTTCAGATATTACTCCCCTACTTGTATTCAGTGTTCTGTGGGCTGAAACAGTCACTGTCGCCTCGCCAATACTGGTAAGTTCAGACAGCTTATCTGCTTGATCTTGACTATTCGATTCTAGGAGGAGGTCCCCGCTAGACATTTTGGAGGCTTTGTATGTCTGTCCGATTTTATCTTTCAGGCATTTGGCGACCAGGAATGGAGAAAGCTTTCTAATAGGCGTGTTACTTTCACTGTGGACTACATAGTATTTGGGGAAGGATGGAGCGTTGCTTCGAAAGGAGAATTGAAACGGTACTTCGGTGCGGCATCTTTTGAGACGCCGATCATGGACAACAGAGATTTGAGTTGCCATAGGAAAATGTGTGTGTTCGGCAACAGCGCCGACCGCCCACCACGGAGCCCAACGAGGGGACGCGGCAGGGCTTGTGTCCAAGCCTGCACGACGCCAGCCGTACGCCGTCACTATAACCAAATATGGTGTACCCAAGGTAGGATATCCACACAAGATTAACCCTTGCCGCCGTGGAGAAAGGAAGTAAATGGAAGAGAGAAGAAGACAGGAAAGGTAAAAAAGTGAGAGATAAAGACGAAGGTTTGAGGAGAGAGAGATAGGAAGAGGCGACTACCGATTTCCCCCGGGTGGGTCAGTCCGGGGGTGCCGTCTACGTGAAGCAGAGGCCAAAGAGGTGTGTTGCCTCCGCCGGGGGGCATTAAAGGTCCGATCACCCAGCATCGGCTCAACCTCCAGGATCCCGCTTTCCCCGGACACGGCTAAGCCGCGCACGACTACACGCGGGTGGGTCCAACCCTCGTGTGCTCGGGTCCGTGGTGTCGCAACACACCAAACGCCTACTGACGCAGACGCCCCTGCGGGGAGCAGTAGTATTTTGTTTTTACTTTCAAGTCCATGGCAGAGAATGTTAAGGGTATAAAACGCCTACCAGAAATTTATCTGCATATATATCAGATCGCATATTTACACGGCTTGGAGGGGAATTATTACCTTACTATGACGTTTCTAATTGATTTTTTTACTTGTGCATCATATACTGTCTCTGCAAACTTAAAATAGTGTGCCTTGTGTATTTAGTTCAATGACAAATGGTTGTCGTATATATTAAACCTCAGTGGTGAGCTTAAATCCCCAGCATATTTAGGTGACTTATTTCAGCTCCAATTACCCAATACCTGTGACAGATAGCTTGCCCTTCAAGGTGCCTACTTCACACACGTAATGTCAATCCGGTTTTGCTACGCGTTTTAAAACTCACCGACAGCTCTGACAGCAACAAATAAAACTTTGATAACTCACTGTTAACCAATATATTCGCCACTTCGCCTGCAGATTACAGTAAGCGTAATAACCTAGCGATCCTGTTACACTTTTCCGTGCGCGCTCCGTCAATGGCCCCAACCACTTGCGATTGGTTAATGTATAAATTATAATACTTATCGAACGACCTTAATGATATTGTTACGTAGGAAGACGCAGACGAAAAGCTATGTACAAATATATTTACAAGGAAAATACGCTGCGCTTGGCCAAGAGGCAACAGCCCGCGCTTGCTTCTAATCGTCGTCGTCGTCTTCACACTGCTGGCCTTTCGTGATCGCGCATATTGTGCCGTAGCACTACCCCCGGCTGCAAAAGCGCCGTCCCGGAGCGACTAAAGATCGGACTCGGAAGCAGTGTAGTAGGCCTTGAGCCTACTGACGTGTACGACATCACTAGATGCCACAGGAGAGGACGAGGTTGAGGCCACAGGAGCAATTTCGTAAGTCACAGGCGTCACCTGGCGCAGCACGCGGTAGGGCCCTGTGTATCGCGAGAGGAGCTTCTCTGAAAGTCCGACGTGACGAGAGGGCGACCACAGGAGCACGAGCGCACCAGGTGAAAACTGTACGTCACGATGGCGGGCGTTGTACTGACACTGCTGAGTGGTCTGTGAGGCCGTCAGTCGAGCACGGGCAAGCTGGCGTGCATGGTCAGCGAGGGCGATGGCGTCGCGCGCATACTCGCTTGTTGAGACCGCAGCAGGAGGAAGTGCCGTGTCTAGGGGCAAGGTAGGTTCGCGACCGTACAGTAGATAAAAGGGAGAAAATCCGGCGGTGTCGTGCCGGGAAGAATTGTACGCAAATGTTACGTAAGGAAGGGCAATGTCCCAGTCGTGGTGGTCCTTGGAAACGTACTTGGCCAGCATATCGGTAAGAGTACGGTTTAACCGCTCTGTCAGGCCATTGGTTTGAGGATGGTATGAAGTAGTCAGTTTGTGTTGAATGGAGCAGGAACGCACAATGTCAGCGATAACTTTCGAGAGGAAGTTTCGACCACGGTCAGTAAGCAGCTGTCGCGGGGCGCCATGAAGCAAGATAATGTCACGCAAGAGAAAGTCCGCGACGTCAGTGGCGCAGCTGGTAGGGAGAGCCCGAGTGATAGCGTATCGGGTGGCGTAATCAGTCGCGACGGCTACCCATTTGTTCCCAGAAGATGACGTGGGAAAGGGACCGAGCAGGTCTAATCCAACACGAAAGAACGGTTCCACAGGGACGGTGATCGGCTGGAGATGACCGGCAGGTAGCACCTGAGGTGTCTTCCGACGCTGGCAGGGATCACAGGCAGCAACATAGCGTCGAACGGAGCGAGCGAGACCAGGCCAATAGAAGCGGCGGCGGACGCGGTCGTACGTGCGGGTTACCCCAAGATGTCCTGAAGTGGGTGCGTCATGCATCTCAAAGAGTACAGTCTGTCGTAGCTGTTTTGGCACGACAAGAAGAAGGTCAGAGCCGTCAGGGAGGAAGTTCCTTCGATACAGAATGCCACCCTGGAGGACATATCGGCGAACGGATGCGTCGGTAGGTGTAGAGCGCAGACGCTCGATAAGTGCTCGCAGCGATAGGTCTCGGTACTGCTCATCGGCGATGTTACCGAAGGCAGAGACAGAGAAAATGCCGTTGGCGCTACTACTGTCGGCGTCGTCAGGCTCGTCGACCGGGTAGCGAGACAGGCAGTCAGCGTCCTTGTGTAGTCGGCCAGATTTATAGGTGACAGTATACGAATATTCTTGGAGGCGTAAGGCCCAGCGACCAAGTCTTCCTGTAGGATCTTTCAGTGAGCATAACCAGCAAAGCGCGTGATGGTCTGTGACAACGGAAAAGGATCGGCCATATAAGTATGGGCGGAATTTCGCAACCGCCCAAACTAGGGCCAGACACTCACGCTCAGTGATGGAATAGTTGCGCTCCGCGGGTGAGAGGAGCCTGCTGGCGTAAGCGATAACACGGTCGTGGCCACGCTGGCGTTGTGCCAGTACTGCTCCAATTCCGTGACCGCTGGCATCAGTACGGACTTCGGTAGGCGCAGAAGGATCGAAATGGGCCAAAACGGGAGGCGTTGTGAGAATGTCGATTAGATGAGAGAATGCAGAGGCCTCGTTATCGCCCCACTGGAAAGGAGCGTCTTTTTTCAAAAGGTCGGTTAGTGGTCGTGCTATGGCGGCGAAATTTCTCACGAAACGGCGGAAGTACGAACAAAGGCCGATGAAGCTGCGCACATCCTTGACACACTTCGGAACAGGGAAGTGCGTAACAGCATGGATCTTGCCTGGGTCCGGTTGCACTCCGTTCGCGTCAACGAGATGTCCAAGGACGGTAATCTGGCGACGGCCGAATTGGCACTTCGATGCGTTGAGTTGCAGACCGGCTCGCCGAAAAACGTCCAGGACTGCTGAGAGGCGCTCGAGGTGCGTAGCGAACGTTGGGGAGAATACGATAACGTCGTCCAAGTAGCACAGGCACGTGGACCATTTGAAACCGTGAAGAAGGGAGTCCATCATGCGTTCAAAAGTGGCAGGGGCGTTACATAGACCGAACGGCATCACTTTGAATTGATAAAGACCGTCGGGTGTGACAAAAGCAGTCTTCTCGCGGTCGAGATCGTCCACGGCAATCTGCCAGTAGCCGGAGCGAAGGTCAATAGAAGAGAAATAGCGAGCACCGTGGAGGCAGTCAAGGGCGTCATCAATCCGAGGTAGGGGATACACGTCCTTTTTGGTAACCCTGTTAAGGTGCCGATAATCCACGCAAAAGCGCCATGAGCCATCCTTCTTTTTGACCAGTACTACAGGTGACGCCCATGGACTATATGATGGTTCAATAATGTTCTTGGCAAGCATTTTGCGAACTTCTGCGTGAATAACTTGACGCTCAGCTGGTGACACTCGATACGGGCGGCGATGAATAGGAGGGGCATCGCCGGTATTAATGCGATGTTTGACAGCTGTAGTTTGGGCTAAAGGACGATCGTTAAAGTCAAAAATATCGTGGTAGGAAAACAGAACGCGGTAGAGTTCACGAGCGTGCTCGGAGGGCAAATCGGGGGCAATCATTTTCCGTAAGTCAGCGATGGTACAATTTGCCGACTGCGATGGTAGAAGAGTATCGGATGAAGTGTCGTCTACTGCAATGGATGCTACTGAGTGATCCTCGAATGAACAAAGCTGGGCCAAAGACATCCCACGTGGCAGCACTTGTGTCGTCAAGCCAAAGTTGACCACTGGCAGGCAGACGCAATTCGCCGTAATAGATAAAACTGTATGGGGTACTGTGATCCCATGTGTAAGGAGGACGTCTTGCATAGGAGCCGCGATGTAGTGACCGTCGGGGACTGGTGGGGATGACACTAGGTCAACGTAGGTCAGTGCCGAAGGTGGCAAGCGAACGAAGTCGGCGGAACTGAGGCGACTGGGGTGTGGTTCAGCAGGATCCAGAAGAGGCAGGTCAAGGCGGAGAGTACTGGCGGAACAATCGATGAGAGCAGAATGTGCGGAAAGGAAGTCTAAGCCGAGGATGATGTCGTGGGGACAGTGGGCGATGACTGTGAATAGCACGATTGTTGAGCGATCGGCGAAGGAGACGCGGGCGGTACACATACCAATTACGGGGGCTGTTCCGCCATCGGCGACACGGACAACAGGCGTCGTGGCGGGCGTGATAATTTTCTTGAGCCGGTTACGAAGGTCAGCGCTCATTACGGACAAATGCGCCCCAGTGTCTATGAGAGCAGACACAGAAACACCGTCGACTTGCACGTCAAGAAGGTTCAGATGAGTGGGCAAAGTCAGTAGAGGATTTGGCGGCGTAGGGAGCAATGCAGCGTCACCTCGAGGCGCCTCATCGTCTAGTTTTCCGGCTGGGAGCGGCGTCCGAAGGGAGTCGGCGAATAGGAGCGACGGGGCTGGGGAGAGCGAGATTGTCGTCGTTGGGGCGAAGGCGAACGAGAATAGGGGCGGTTCGTTGCAGGAGAATCAGTGGCGGCATTATCGGAGCGTGCGGCATAGGGACGAGAAGGGACACCTGAGGGGCGAGAGTAGGCAGTATAAGTAGGCCGGCTCGGGGAACTCCAGCGACTACGACAGTGCCGAGAAATGTGCCCGATTCGATGGCAGTGGAAACAAATAGGCTTGTCGTCAGCAGTGCGCCATTCAGATGGGTTGCGGAAACGTGGTGGGTAAGAAGATGCGGGACGGGGCGAAATCGAAGAAGCCGGGCGGGTATTAGGGCGATGGGCCGAGGAGATGGTGTGAAGACCCATGTTTTCAAACTCCTGGCGGACAACTGCCTGGATCAGTGAGACCGTGACTGCAGATGTGTTGGTGGGACTGGAGTCGAAGGCAGCCGGATAGGCGGCCTCGATCTCACGCCGGACGATCCTGGTAACATCGGCAGTGTTGTTGGGACGAGGAGCGTCGGCACAGGAAGATGTCGCTGGGGTGTTGGGCAGACGGGCAAACTGCTGGTCAATACGTCGGCTTTTGGCGAGTTCCAGGCGGCGGCACTCTCTTATAACAGCATCCACCGTCGCTACGTTGTTGCAGACGAGCAAGTTGAAGGCGTCATCGGCAATGCCTTTGAGGATGTGGGAAACCTTGTCTGACTCAGTCATGTGGGTGTCAACTTTGCGGCACAGAGCCAAGACGTCCTGAATGTACGTGACATAGGGCTCTGTTGACGTCTGCACACGGCCGGAAAGCGCCTTCTGCGCGGCAAGTTGTTGACCGTAGGGGTTGCCGAACAAGTCTCGAAGCTGTGTCTTAAGTGAATCCCAACTGGTTAGCTCATCTTCGTGCGTGCGATACCAAACTCGAGGTGTGCCACCGAGGTAAAAGACTACGTTGGCGAGCATAATAGTAGGGTCCCACCGGTTATTGCGGCTGACGTGTTCATACAGGCTGATCCAGTCATCGACGTCTTCCCCATCTTGGCCCGAGAATACGCCAGGATCACGGGGAGCGGGGAGAGTGATGTAGGTCGTCGAAGTGGCAGCAGGTGTCGGAGCCGGCGGAGTCGGGTTGTCGTCGCCGGGAGCCATGAAGGAAGGCTCGACGTACCGTCCACTGCGAAGCTCCGTGACGAGGTACAGGGAACGTCCACCTCCACCAGATATGTTACGTAGGAAGACGCAGACGAAAAGCTATGTACAAATATATTTACAAGGAAAATACGCTGCGCTTGGCCAAGAGGCAACAGCCCGCGCTTGCTTCTAATCGTCGTCGTCGTCTTCACACTGCTGGCCTTTCGTGATCGCGCATATTGTGCCGTAGCAATATTAAGGGTCAGAATCGAGTTCTGCAGTCGTGGGCCGCGATGTTGTACCGATGGCTTGCGCTGTTATCATCTGCCGTTTACGGTCGGATGAGCCCTTTCGTACCGCAGGCAAGAAGTCGCTCTGACCACCCAATAAGCGCAAAAAGGAATATATAGCGTTTGGAAAGGCGCTGCTACAAAGTCGCGGCACGTGATTCCTACGATTGACGTATTTACACCAACGAGCACGACGTGGCTTAACAGCCGCCTAATGGCGCCGCGCATGAGTGGAAGCTCCAGAAGCTGCTAGCGGAACGATTAAAGCTTAAACATGCTTAACCATCCATTCATTGAGTTATGCGAGCGTTTTTGCTTTCGACCTCCATCAAAAGGCGGATGCCGCGGCTTCCAACTCAGCTGCGCAATGCATTAGCAACGGGGATATGTTAAGGCACTATATATGAACCACTGAATATTACAAACCCTTGTATTCAAAGATGGGTGTGCATCCTATATACCTATCATACGACATCAAAAACTTGGACATAGCACCACCAGACAAATTCTAACTTTGCAGAAAACTTATGTACACACTGGCGCCATTGCGGGTAACATTTCCTGCCTACATAAGCTTCTGCACAAGGGCCTGTGCTGTGTACAGCGAAGAGTGTATGCGTATGCGACATGTATAGGTGAGGTTTCGGCACTCTGGGGTTGCGTTTGTGTAGTGTCAGTTTTTAATATAATTCATACATATTGTGCTGTGTATGTGGCTAAAAAGAGACATGTATAATTCATACGAGCAGGCAAAAATGTGTGCGTACTGCGAATGTATACGAACATGCCTTATATGTTACATCGCACACACCTACTCCGCATCAGCACATTTAAAGAACAAATAAATATTTTTTTCGTAATCTTCTATGACTTCGGAGACTGGTGCCCAGCGCGTACGAATCTCGAAGCCTTCTTACTGCACCCCCACTAACTTCAATCCCCTGCAGGTCGCGCTAACTACTGCTTACTTCATGGTGTTCACGTGATTTTGAATCCACGCAGTTAGATAGTAGAATGTTACTATCACTGCAGTTTTTCGGTGCGGTTTAGTTCGTGCTGGTATTTGTGCTCCAATTTTCTAGTATTGAAGAGTTGATTGCAGTAGAAGCGTACCCTAGGAAATTCAGTGATGCGAAGGTGAGTTGGACAGATCTGCTCAAAACGCGTTATGTCGATTCACCGCCTGTTATTGTCAGCGTCAATAGCCCTGCCAACACGTACGTGACAGGCGCCGCTACATATGGCTACACCTTGTAATGCTTAGACAATAAGGATAGCGAGCCTTGCGCTCTTTGAGTAACAATTATTTTGATGTACCCTGGTCAGCGTCAAAAATGCCATGCTTTCTTGCTGTCGGAGCAAAAGGTGCGAATTTCATTTTACAAGGGTGTCAGCCGCCCAAGTTTGTATTGCTTGCGCTTACTGCGCTGCATTGTCATATAACTGATAGCAGGCTGAGAGACACAACTTTTTTTTCTTATGAGCACGTGAATTGTGCTCACCAAGCGCACACTTTCTACCAGTTCAGAATAGGCGCAGTTGGTAAGCCTTCAATCGTATTACTCGCTTCGCTTGGCTGACGTTGGCCATCTTGACTCAGAAGGGGGAGCAACTGTTTCCCCCGTGCATGAGGGAGGAAGTTACCCCGTTAAACGATGAACACAGGAGACATCACCGTTGCTCCTTTTAGGGAGCACGAGTCACTCCTTTTTTCTTAGGGTGTAGCCATTAGGGACACATAAGATCCAATGTCGACGAACGCTTTCATTTCAATGTCATTGGCCATGGCAGGGGCAAAAATTGATCAAGTGGGCACCGTGCACACTGTGTCTTTCTAGCCTATCACTTGGGGTTGGCACGTTGACTACTGATCTCAGCACAATAGGTAGAGCTGTACGAACTTTCTTCCACACTGTGTCATTGGCTGGGTAGAAGAAACCACCACTGATAGCCGTTCAACTCGTCTGGTTGGTTTAGCTTGAGCTGTATAATGAAAATCTCCTGTTATGCTGGTCGATAGTTCTTGCCCCATTTCTTGATACGAAGAATAGGAAATCTTTGAATGTCACTGCTGCTAATTCCGGACTTCGTCTCATACATGTACACAAACCTCTTGTGTAACTAAAGCTATAAGTGGCGGCGATTGGGGCTGAGGTTCAGCCTCATATGACAGAGGGCACTTATGGAAGAAGTATTATACCGAAGCACCACATTCGTCTGTAAATTGTAGAGCTGCATCCCAACTTTAAACAACGTTGTTATGGAGAGCCGGCAAAACATCTAACAAAATTTTCATGTAAGGTGGCGATTTATTCAGAGGACTCTGAATAAAAAGAATATTTGCGGTGCTCTTCTGCCTCCCGTACGGCCCAGCAACTTGTCACCTACAATATAAACACGAACTACGTTCACGAAACAACCCGAAGTCCCAAGGCAAATAAAAAAGAGACCAGGATACACTCTCCAAGGCAAGCTTTGTTTGCTTCTTAATTCGACTTTCCCAGCGCTGCTGCTGTCTGGCACACTGCAGCGGGGGCGGTTCAGAGCACGTATAAACATAGATGGGTGGGGGCAGTGTGGCACAGAAGAAAGGAGGCGGCAGAAACTCGTTTGGACCGCACTACGTCGAATGTGCACAATGCCCTCGCGAGCTCCTTGGGCATAGACACATTAGCCTCTTGTCAGGTGTAATTGTACGTAACCTCCCCCCCCCCCCCCCCCGAAGCATTGCAGAAATTGCAGTGCATACCTTTCTACTAACGTGCGAATCCACAGTGACACTAGGAAATTTGTAGGGCGGAGGGGGAGAGAGGTAAAAGAATGGGCAAAAGCAGCGAAGTCATCAAACGAGTGAATAACAGCCTTGCTGCTCTTCACACAAAGTTCCCATTCAATTATTCAAAAGGATGGGTGATAAGGAAAAGGTGACGTCACAGCGCAACGAAACGCAGCTATTGCTGACACGGCAGCGGTATCGGGCAAGCGGAATAAATTGAAGTTCAAGGTATGGCAGGGAACGTTCCTGGTATTTTTCAAGAATAAACACCATGCAAGATTGTCAAGCGGACAATTTACGCACGATGTGCACAAGCAGAGCCGCATTAAAGCGAACCATAGGGTCAAGCCGACAATACGAAAGCGGGCACACGTCAGAGCAAGATTTCTGTGCCCACCGCGGTAGTTTTGCGGCTATTACATTGCTCGAGGTCGCGGATTTATACCCAACCATGGCAGCCATATTCCGAAGGAGTCGAATGAAAAGTGCTCATGCACTAATATTTAGGGACAGGTTAAAGAACACCTCGGTGTCAAAATTGGACCGGAGTCCGACCCTATGGCCTCCCTCATAATTCTATTGCTGTTTTTTTCATGTACAGGTTCGATTTCCCACGGTTAGGTGTGCCATGTGACGCTATGAATACGCTCAACGCTCGCAGAAGCTATGAAGTACTATGCACACAAACAGCAGTGGTACACTGAAGGTAACGTGTAACATCAACTCACCACTCTCGCGTTGGACTAAATGTTAAAGAAAGATTCATTCACCGTCAACATCACCGCTAATTATCATCAATCAAAGCGAACTGCATTGAAAGCATGGAATATGCATAACTTTTTATCTTGTCACTAAGCGCTAGTTTGTTCGTAAACTACAACTCATCTAACACGCGCGAGTTTTACGTAATTCTGATCACGCTACAAAAAATCCATTAGAAATTTTTCATTTCAAGCAAAAGTGCATAAAGACTACGAGAAACGCCAAGCATAAATTTACCAACGGCACCACTTTCATGCCTCCAAATATCCTTCAAATAGCGCAATAGGAATGCCATTGAATATATTCTTATCCCACAATTTCATTGCTTCAAAAAAACACCCCCTAAAGAAGCTTCCCAAGCCTGACCAATGTCTGCGTTAATAGAACGCAAGATTTGGCATGCCCTGTGGTCTACAGTGCCATTTCGTGGCTAAAGTGCCTCCGATGGTGCCGGTGCAACTCAAAACAAGAAAACAGATGGTGCAGCCAGCAACCCATAGACGCTTATGTGCTTATTTCAATGAAAAGTGCCTATCCACAACTACCCGACTTGGTTCCACGAAATATAGCGTATTTCAGCGTTACTAAGCAATCGGTGAAGACTGCGGGACCTAGTCATTCCACATTGCAGAGAGCCATTTG
Organism: Dermacentor andersoni; assembly: GCF_023375885.2. Classification (NCBI taxonomy): domain Eukaryota; kingdom Metazoa; phylum Arthropoda; class Arachnida; order Ixodida; family Ixodidae; genus Dermacentor; species Dermacentor andersoni. The sequence goes on along the minus strand of NW_027314752.1, from coordinate 7,239,613 downwards.
CTTCTTAACAAGTCCGAGGAACATGGTTTGCGTGTTTTTCTATTACTAGTTTTTCTGCTCGGAACACTTTTAGTCGTTGTCACTAATCATCATCATGCACACTTGTACGTAGAAATTCACTGAATGCGTTCTTGTTTCTTTAGTTCTGTAGTGTTACCTGGTTTTTCACTTAAGTAGCAAAAAAGTTGGACCAACAGAAATATGGTGTTCATGTGTCAAATATATGTCTGGAACGTCTGCACTGTGGATTTTCTTTTCGCAGACGAGAACTCCTACTGTGGCCCGCTGCCCCAAATACACAGCCACACGCAGCGCATACGTTGTTCAGATGTGCGTCTGAAATCTCTGCTCTGCGGCTTTTCTTTAGATAACGACGACTTCACCTGTCTGGAGGGTCTGCCGCGGCAGCGGGTGCAGTAGTACACTGGGAGAAGTCACGTGGTGTTTGGCCATCATACTACTGTCCACAGCGCCCACTACTTTTCCAAACCACACTAATAAACTACCTTTCCCGTTTGGCGAGTTATGGTGGAAGAGAGTTTAGGCCCATATGTGCGGACCTAGTCTCGCTCGCCGACTCGGATGGCAAGGTAACAGAGCTATACTACCTTAACCTTGTACATGTGCTGTTGTAATAAGTTCTTCAGAAAATGCCTTCAAGATAAACAGTTCAGGCTCAGAACCTCACAATGAATGCTTATGTAACGAAATATAGATTCTGGAATACTCTTATTAGTATGATTTTCATTTCTAGAGCCATGGGCAATTTGCCTGGGCGACTAAGGTCAAGATTGTCTTTAGTACTTGCTGCAATGTACGGGCTACACAATCTTTTTGAAGACGTGGTGATGAGCTGTTTGTTAAGATACATACATTTCTTAACACAGACATGAATTTCGGGTTCTATGTATGTTTAAAGTTACCGGAACTGTTCTTGTCTTTATTTTTGGGTGGTTTTGTAATCATCCTTGCATTAGCGCAGCAATGTAATATCTTGATGGTACTTCCCGGCTTCTCGGGTAACGAGTTGCTTAGCTATTTCAATAACTGCAGGTTTTCTTACATTTATTATATTGAGGTCATCTATTGGGATTAGCTGGGCATTTTCCTGTCATATTTCCAGTGCATCTCCTCCAGATGACATCTTTGAAAGTGTAGCTCTGACACCAATTATCGTATACTATATTTCTGTACTGTCATGCGAACTATTAACTGCGGCCATGGAGATATAAAAGTTATAAAGTAAGGTCCTTGTAATGTACTTGTAACAGATAAATAAAGAAGAACAGCAAAATTGATACTTACCAATAATAAACGCTTGTTATCAAAAATGATGAAACTATGCACATAGATGTTAATGATGACGGGGGTGCCAAAATCGAGTGAGCAGCGCACAATCATGTCAACCGGGTCAAACGGATCTGAAGAGGCAAGATTTCTCAGGTCCAGTCTCAGCGAGGTCAACCATGCTATGAGTTGCTGGGTCTGCAATGGCGCGCAGGTAAAGCCCGCTTCAAGACTTGCTAGCATGTGCATGTTTATTGCCTTATACTTACTCCGAAATTCGGGAAGCAACTTTAATCATTGAATTATTTATGTGGGTGTGCTACTTCTTGCATAATCATTTACCAGAAATTTGGCTTACAAAAGAGCGACAGTAGATACAAAATTACCAGGTGCATACTTTCAAATGAATTAGAAGGTGGTCGTTTGACACAGCCGGCACCCAAAGTAAAACATCAAAGCAAATGTTTTCTTACTAAAAATATTTTGCTTAGGGTCACTAAGAGCATTAGTCATTGAATAGGCTACAGATTCATACGGTCTTTCACTGCTAAGGCTCACAAACGAAACATCCTTTCTAATGTATGGTTAGTGTAAATGATGCTTCATAGTTGGTAACCATATGGAAAATTCAGAATGATCTAAAATCAGAGAAAGCGAATTATTTATTTAGAGTAAGCAACTCATGAATAAAGGAAGTGCATACATATTAAAGAATTGATGAATAACCTATTTCAGATTCCAGTGTCCAACGGACACTGATTATTAGTATAGAGCCAGAATTTTATCAGGATTATGTTGTTTGACCGTTACCTCTGTTTAGCTATCTTCTCTTAAGCTATTCAGTTGTTTTCAGAGAATAGAGACATTTCTGTAGGATGATGTGCAGCACCAAATGTAAGCAACGCATTTTTTGGTAGCAACGATGTTGATTTATAAAACATGCAGAACATTGCAAGGTATATTACGCTTTTATATAAGGAGACAATTTTTATTTCCTTTATGGGAAGACGTCGCATGCGCAGTCCAAGCGACTTGTCACAGACGCAGTAAATTTTTTCTAGAGAACCTACTAAATGCCATAAAATTGCACACCCTATTCCGTTTGGTGATGGTCTTCAATTTTGCACATTTACATTTTTGTATTTGACAACGAAATTTGTAACCCATGCTGTCCCTTTGCATGCAAAAAAAATCATTTTAAGACTTCACCCACTCTAAAACCGTAAAACGTAATTGCGTCTGAGAGTTTTAACTGATCATGAAGAAATCTTGTCATTCAGCACTGAAAGAAAATTTTTCTTTCCAACTTTTCTGTCTCATTTGAGCTGTCCTCCTTAGTGCAGCGATAATTGTTCTGGCGTTAGCTCTGCTAAAGAAGTTGAACAGTATGCCTCCAAGTTCCGAGAATAAGTGCGGGTAGAAAGAGGCAAAATCAGTAATTGTTCCGTACTTTCAAAAAAGGCGCGCACTGCAAAGCAGGCAGCTTGTTGATACGGCCGGCAAGTCTTTTCTAAGCGCAATGTAAATTATCCATTATTTGCTGAAGTGTTTTTCAAGATGATATCAAAAACTTTATAGAGCCAGATCACCAAAACACTCGATCCTAAAGGTAAAGTTGTGTAGTTGTAGTCACTCCGACTTTCCTAATATGGTCCCAGTCAGATAGATATTGTTACGATTCACAAGAACCAGGAACTGATAAAGCAGGGCAGGACACTTTAATTATAGGCAACCTGAAACTTATTACGCCGGGACCTCATATTCCCCATTCTGCAATGCGCGATATCTTCGTCTTTCTCTACGTGCAGCAAATTAGATGTGGCATTTGCCTCCCTCAAAAGAGAGCATTGCCCCGATGCTCATCTATTGGCAGGAAGATGTGTCAGACGAGATGTGGGCGCTTCGTTCTGAACAATAGGACTTTATGCGCACAATGTGCACGACTTGTGATGGACGCGGCCTCGCCCTGGAGGAAGCAGGACTGTCTAGGATAGCCTCATGGTTCAGGTCGCTGAAGCACTGTACAACCTCGTACTGACCAAAGTACCTCCTCAGTAGCTTTTCACTAAGCCCTCACCGATCGAAGGGACTCTACACCCATACTTTGTCGCCTGGCTGATATGTGATATATCGATGCCGTATATTGTAACGTTGAGCGTCGTAGTTCTGTCATCGGATGATTCTGACGCGGGCGAATTGTTTCATTCCTTCAGCCCGTTCAGCGAAAGCTTCAGCGTCCTTGCCTTTATCACCGCAGTCTTGTCGAAACAATACGTAAATCACCTGAGTGAGAAACAACCAGCTGTTCTTCCAGCATGGGAACTCCAACTCAACTAATCTTTTATTTCTTCGGCTACCAAGCAACTGAGCTGCCGTGCCAATGATCGCATAACTTGACCTAGTCTTCTTTCGTAGGGCGATTGCGTCGATATCGCTCCCTCCACCACTAGAGAGCACCATGACCTGGGAACGATGTCAGCACGTGCATGAAACTCAGCGGACTTAAGTAGCGTGAGCACCGACCGGAAAGGAAACGTCCAACGCTGAATTGAGGGATGCGACTGTTGGAGTCGCCTCACTGTAAGCTGGCTTCAGACGGTCAAGTGCGATGTTGTCAGAAAGTGCGGAAGCGAAGCGAAGGTATAATCTCGTACCCGGGGCAGACGCATTTTTTCCCACTTGGATGGTACAGTGACTTAAGGAAGTTTTCGTAACGAACCCGCGAAAGGTCCATTAGACACCGCAGCGCATGAGAGCGCTAAACCTGTGGTTTCCTGCTCTGCAATGACCTGCGCAGAGAAAGAACTTGTGTCGATGTCACTGGGCCAACAGATTGTTCTCTAGAAATACTTAGCTAGCAGTCAGCCCTGAAATATGTGTAAACATCGGACGTATTCATTTGGTGAGTTTACGTAATCACGACTGCTTTTGCCTGTATCGGTGAAATTTCAAAGTAGCTGGTCATGTGGACGCGCATGCTCTCTCAATGAGACGCAACATTCAAAAGTTGCGCAGTGTTTGGGTTTTCACTGTGACTGAAACGTGACATATCTGGAAGTGCATATTTTATTGAGATTGAAATTATATGGAGACTGCAAATGCATTGCTGCCATCTTTTGTCACCGTGATGTTCCGTATAAAGTCCAAACTCGATAACGCAGTCGCCGCGCGCCACACATGCCAGTGAATGCTTGCGAGGGTGAGCCGACTATCGCTGCTCAATCTCGGGCGTGCGAAGAAGGAAGGATGGCCGAAAGCGCACTGTTTTGTTTTGCATGGCAAGCACTGCAAGAGGATAGAGAAGGGTGCAGGGATGTTCCACTACGGCGGGTGCTGCTTACGGCGAGGCCATTTGGGCGCAGTATATTGAAAGCGATCTGCGCTTTGGGCAAAGTGCGCGCCCGCACGACCCGCATATTCAAAAGGACATCCGATGCAGACTAAATGCATGCGCCGAATGTCAGTACCTTCGTATGAGCTTTGCTTTTGATGTTCACTTCGCGTGGACGTGAGAGACAACAGGAAGATCAATTCGCTCGCTGCTGCTTCCGCACTTCCGAAATCAAGCGTTTTGGTGCAACCTTCCACAATCATTTAGCACGATATGTTCGTGCTTTCGTGGGCGCGCGTGAGACAGTTCTTGTTAATTTAGCTAGTAAGCGAATGCTTACAGCGGTATACGACTTCTTAAAGTACTAATCTTACTTCGCGTAGCTCTCTGCAAAATTTATAGTCCAATAGATGATTTGCCTTTCGGGCGAAGATGCAACTTCTTTTTCTTTTTCTCTACCTGTCCTTTCGTACAAGCCATGAGCAAAGCTCAAGTGATCTCGTGAAGCCAAAGAGTTGGCCTCATGCTAATTTCATATTGAGATGATAAAGGCCTTCCACCAGGGCAGCTGAACGGATCATATAAAGTATCGAAGGAGCGAAAAAATCGTCCATTAAAGTGCTGACACCTAGACCTAACAACAACGGGACAACGCCACGCAGCTGTGATTTCTGCGTTGTTTGCTTTGATTGATAGTGCTTTTATCAATCAACAACGAAAAGCATTCTGCGTTGTTTGCTTTGATTGATAGTGGTTTTATTTCGTTTGATTAGCGGGGATCTTGACCGCGAATTTTAAATTTCTTAAGGTTTTGTCCAATACAAGAATGTTGAGTTGATGTTAAACGTTAGCTTCCGTGCACCACTACTATTTAAGTGAGCAACAGCAGCAGCAGCGGTTAGCAGCAGCGGTAGCAGCAGTGGTGGCAGCGTTGGTGGCTGCGGCGGCGGCAGTGGCAGTGGCAGTAGCGGCAGCAGCAGCAGCGGCAGCGGCGACAACGGTAGGCGCAGCAGAGGCAGCGGCGGCGGCAGCAGCGGCGGTTTCGGCAGTGGCAGCAGCTGTAGTGGCAGCGGTGGCAGCAGCAGCAGCAGTGGCCGCAGCAGCAGCAGCAGCGGCGGCGGCAGCAGCCGCAAGGGCGGGGGCAGCGGTGGCAGCAGAGGCGGTAGCAGCATCAGCAGCGGCGGCGGCTGTGGTTTCGGCAGTGGCAGCAGCAGCAGCTGCGGCGTCAGCAGCGGGGCGGCAGCGGCAGCAGCAGTGTCAGCAAGAGCAGCGGCGGCTGCAGCGGCAGCGGTGGCAGCAACGATTATGGCAGTGGACACGACGGCAGCAGCGGCAGCGGTGGAGGCGGCGGCGGCAACGGTGGAGGTGGCGGCGGCTGCGGCAGCAGCACAAGCAGCAGTGAGCCAGCGTGGAGGAAGAAGAATAGGAATCGTCATGTATGGGGAACAACAGGCCAGCGTAGAGAAGGAATTCACCAGTGCTCCAGGCGCATGAGTGAATGCGCTGGTTGTCTTGTCCGTGCTTCTTGCCTTCTACTGCACCAGAGCATCCTTCCAGAGGCGTCTTCACCAAGTTCACCACCCGGCAAGATGCCCATCGACGTGGGAGAAATGAAGGCCAAGCGATGGGAGCAAAGGTGAAGTCATCGGACTTATCGTCCGACGTCGAGGCCTCTACCATGCCATGGGAACCTGCCAATTTTCCCCATCGGCACAACAGGACTTACTCCTGCATCATTAGAACCGGGTTATTAGCCTGGGTGCGACGAGGATCTTTGTTCAACAGTGCCTCTTTTCTGGACCGCTTCTACGCTCCGAGCAATGCCTCTTTCGCCACGTCTACCACTGCGGGCCATAAAACTGCCGGCCCCTTCTGACTATGATACTTTCTTAGGGTACCTAATCCTTTTTGTGTGTTTGATTAGTTTGTATAGTTTCTTTTGTGTCGGATTTTTTTATTGTATGATTTGCTGCGTGGCAACAAACGACTTCTTCACTTCATGTGCTGAGCCTGTACTTCAGCACGAATAATGCACTGAAACACCCTGATTACAATTGGCCGAAGCCGTTTGTAGCATAAGATGTTGAACAGAAACAGCCGAACACGATTTTGACGGGCTTAGTCATCGTGGCCGTGCGGTTCTTGTTTGCAAAGGGTAGACTTCGACATATGGCTTCAAGAGTGAAGCTTTTGAGGTACAGTGTTTGATGTTCAGAAAAATACTCAGGTGTCTTTACTGTATTCCCCAAATCCCACAAAAGCAACTGCTTGCAACACTATACGCACTTGGGAGGGTTCATGCCTGCCTTACAGATTAACTGGTGGTTTTAAGGATTGGGAATCTCCTTTGTGTTCTCGTCCACCCATGTGTTGTTCGACCATTCACAATGATGCTGCGTATAAATATCACAGCGTTCCTGACATCAGCAAGCATGCAATTACTTGGTCGCTAACATGCAGATCACGATGCCAGCTTTATCTAAATACGTCTGAGTAGAACCTACAGTCGACAACAGTACAGGTCCAATTTTTTTCAGATACAGAGGATTGACTTACTTGAACGATATGATCGCGCATTGGCCACTGTAGTCTAACAAAGACGATAGATGTCTAGATTGATTGCTGTAGACTGGCTCACTTGAAGGAGCTATAGTGCTTCGTTTAGGTGTTCTGCCAGACTTTTGATCTCAGACATGGCGACATATATACTTGGTTATGCTTATTCAAATGGAGTCTGTGGTGGTGGAATATCACGCACTTAGCGACAGTTCTCTATCCTAAAAAATTCTTAAAAGTGGACTTATGCGATGTTCCAAGTGCGCGAGTGCCATGATAGGAGTTGCACAGCCATGCGAAGGCGATGAGGAGACCCTGGAACCGCTTCTCGTGCGCGCCGAAGAAATAATTCGAACAACAACAACGACACGAATCCAGCACGGCTGAAGAATTAACGCGGGATACGTGTGGTCAAGCGTCAGAGATATGTGGCGCGAAAAGACGACGACAATGTAAAGAGGAAAGCCTTGGAAATGGCACGAGCGCACGAGGAGAAATTTCCGGATCACGAAGCGCGTGACCCAAGTCATGATAGGGAGAAAAGAAGGGCTGAGCTGGCATTGTCTGCCTGGCTTGGCTAAAGAAGAATGTCTCGCCAGCACCATGCTGGAGACCGCGAGCGGCAGGTGTTCGGTTCCGGAGGCTGTGATCCCGAGGCGCGGCTGTCAGCCTCAATGGTTGAGCATCGAAAATATTACAGGACCACAATTTAAACAACAACCCGAGAAAGACAAGTCTGTCCAAATGTATGAAGAGAAGATAGGAGAGTTAGCGATAGTAAAAGGGGTAGGACATTAGTGGAATTTGTAAAGAGGAAGAACCTACTGTACCGAAGGTTGGGAAGTACACCCGTGAGCAGAAATATACGGGCCAAGGGTTCGCTGAAAAAAAAACTGAATTTCTCCTTAACATGCATAAAGGGAAACATATGAGTGCACTAGAAAATTCATAATGCGTGTTTGGACTGCAGTCTTTATTTCTTCATTTTCCATTGACTTACTAAGCAGAAAATGATGTTTTTCGCGCAATGCCTGCTCCGTATACTTTTGCTCACGGGTGTAAATTATTTCATGGCTCCAGAAGAGTTCGAGGGCACAGTACTGAAGATACGGCATGACTGTGTAACGGCAAGCTATCGCGGAATAAATAACACATTAGGGAGGATCATGGCAGAACTCTTTTGCCTCGGGGCGCAAAGGGATGTGAAACGGTATATGGAGTCATGTGATGTCATAATGTGCACTAAGTTGGGATACATACACTATGAAGGACTTGTGGCTTTACGGCACAGCGGGAGTTTTGTGTGCGAGGAAACAGACGGAGACGATGTGCTATGAGCCTTTGGCGCGAGTGCGCAGAGAGCTGCAAATAGCTGTCCGACAGCAGTGTACGATGCGACTGGGCGTCTAAAAATACATATGCAACCCAATATAACATACATGCAAAATACAAAATACAAACACAATACAAATACAAAATAGAGAGCACCGACAACTAACGCCTCGTCACAGCTTGCTTGATAGCCGGAACGAGATGTCCCTGACTCGGCGCAGGAGGCTGGCTGCTCATCCACGGCTGGCTTTATAAGCACTGGAATTCCGGTCTCCAGTGCAGTCCGGCAGCAGTGTACGAGGCGATTGGGCGACTAAAGGTGCATCTTCAATCCTTTGCAGGTCAGCAAAACGTATCCCTGTGCTACTTTCCTTGCTTTCTTGCACTGCTGCCAGACAACTGACTTGACTTTGAAACTTGTCGCCTGAAGTTCTTACCATGAGTAAGGGTGCCAAGAAAGAAGTCCCGGCACTAATCTCTGATTTTCAACGGGAAATACGTGCTTAGATAAGGGCACTGAAAGAAAGCCTGAAATTCTGCAGTGATATATGTGACGATGTGAAAGAAATAGCAACCGTCATTAAGGCACTGAGAGCCGAAATAAGAACACTAGTTTCCCACAACGAAAAACTAAATACAGAGAACCAGTGGCTTGAAAAGAAAATTGAAGAACTTGAGCAATACCAAAGGAGTAAAGGAGTAACAATCTTGAAATAAAAGGTGCACCCGATGAGCTTGAGTCACCTGTCGTGGTTAAAATGATAGGCGAGCTCGTAGGTGAGCCAATCTCTGATACTGATATCGACATCTGCCACAGGGTATACACGGCAAAAAATAATGAACGAAACGTTGTTGTCTGGTTCATTTGACGCACAAAACCTAATGCCCTACACGTGAAATCAAAGAAACCGAAGATGGTTTCGAGTGACCTAGGCCACAAGGGCATACAAAGTGCCATCTATGTTAACGAGCACCTGACAGGACAGAACAACCAGCTCCTTTGTGCAGCCATAGGAAAAAATAAATGCGCAACATGGAAGTATATATGGACGAGTGCAGGAAAAATTCTTGCTCGCAAATATGAAACCTCAGATGTAATCCGCATAACAAGCAATGCTGACCTAGATCTCAACAAGTGAAAAAAGGGAGGACAAAATGGGCGAAAAAATCTTTTCTCCTTGTCAATAGAAAAAACAGCACCGATGAGTAGTGATGCTTGTACTAGATATGGTTTTATGTTACTACATCAAAATACAAGGAGTCTTAGGAATAAGAAGAGATAATTTGATATATTTTTGAATTCTCTTCATGCTGACCCTGATGGAATACTGTTCACAGAGACATGGCTGTACAATATTCACATGTCTCCTGAATTCACCAATTATTCTGTAGTGCGATTGGATCGCGCCAGAAGAGGCGGAGGGTTAGCTATATACCTGAAGCAGCAATATTTCTTTCAAGTACTTGATGGTCTTTCTATTAGTAATGGTGAAATAGAATGCCCAGCGATAGAACCGAACTCGTTTCTCCTTACTGTAGCATGCAGAACCCCTGCTGGATACAAGCGCTGTTTTCTAAGCCATTTATAATAACTGATACCTAGTTTTAATGACATAAAAATCCATATTTCATCATGGGTGATGTGGACATTAATATTATGAGGGAAGATTTGTATGCGCTAGATCTGATAAAAGTTATAGCAACCTATTGATATGAAAATGCTATTTTAGGGCCTACCCGTGTTACTCACAGCAGCACACATCTATCGAAGTCTGTATAACAAGCCTAAACAAATACGATTACAATGCAGGCACATTGTGCTTAGGCCTTAGTGGTCACCTACCATTTTATATTTGTACACAAAACTCATTCAATAAAGAAACACGTCCAAATCTCCCGCTATATAGAAGTATTAATGACAAAATTCTCCTTAAGTTAAGCGAATTATTTCAACGAGCTGACTGGTCTCGTGTGGATGTGCAAAAAATTCCAGGTAAAGCATATGACACTTTTTTAGAGATCGTCATTGAATGCAACAATATAGGTTTTCCGCTACAACAGTTCAAATTTAGAAAGGGTAAAAAAAGAAAGCCATGTATAAATAGCAAGCTTCTGAAAAGAATCAAGAAAAAAACGCACTTTTTCTTAGATTTCTAGTGACCAGAGATATTATAGTATTGCGAGAGTTCAAACAATTTCGCAACAGGTGAAATAAAGACACTAGAAAAGCAAAAGTAGCCTATCCTGAAGTAATGTTCTCGCACATAAAGTCAGATCCCGCAAAAACATGGACGCAAGTTCATTCTTTAACTGGAAAAACGATGCGATGCAATACACCTAAAGAAATATAAGTTATCAATTATATTTAAGAATTCAGGGAGCTTGCGAATGTAGTTAATCATTACTTCGTCAATGTGGCTGTTAGCGATGAGGATGCAATACAATATGAAATTGAACTAGGTAACCAGGTGAACTCTCTCGTTTTGAACGAGGTATCCCCAGAAGAAGTGCGCAGATACATAGTAGAGCTAAGGACCAACATTTCAAGTGTTTGCGATGACGTAAGAGTGGCTCCAGTTAAGGCTGTTGCATCTATACTTAGCCCTGTATTTACATATCTTAGAAATTTTGACTTTGTGATAGCGACTTTCCCGGTGAAACTTAAAGTGGCAGAAGTTACTCCTATAAATAAAGGCGGCAATACTTCTGAGTTAACAAATTATCGACTGATATTCGTGTCGACGGATGTCGACAAACACTATCTACTATCGCCATATCAATATGGTAAAAAAAAACTACGGAAGAGGCTCTAATAAGTGTTGAAAAGCGCATAATAGAAAATATAGAAATAAAATGTTCACATTAGGTGTTTTTTTTTCATTTGCGTAAAGCTTTCGATTCAGTTGACCAACATGTCTTATTGCGAAAATTAAGCCGCTATGGAATTCGTGGTGTTGTCCTCGACTTATTTAAAGACTACTTATCATCGAAATATCAATTGTTGGCATAGACAATGTAGTGTCGGAGTACTTAAGCGTAATACAAGAATTTCCACTGGGATCCATATAATTAGGTTCCATGCTTTTCCTTTGATATATAAATGATATACGGATGTTCAATATACACCTGAAATAACAATGTTTGCTGACGACAACAGCCTGTTCTTCTCAGGATCTACTATTCATGAAGTAGAAGCTTGAGCAAATTTATACATATCTAAACTTTCAGATTAACTAACAAAAAACAAACTAAATCTAAACACACAAAAACAAAATTTACGTTCAGGCCTATGAACAAGCACACCCACGATAATACAAGTATTATAATGACGAGCGCATCGAACAAGTAATCACACATAAATTCCCTGTATTCTGGTTCCATGAACACCTGTCATGGACACCATACGTGAAACATGTCTTAAGTGATCCAGCTCGCTCTGTAGGATGTCTCAGTAGAATCGCTGCTCTTTTCCCTCCATGGTTAACTAAATCACTCTACTATACATTATTTTATTCGAAACTACTATACGGATGGCTGGATGGGGGGAACAACAACTGAAACCAATTATGATAGCTTAATAATCCTGCAAAAGCGCGTGCTTCGTATCCTAGAAAAAAATAAAGGGCATGCCAAGGACCAAGCCACGAACCACTTTTTCTTAAACATGAAATCCTATCCACAAAGAAGTATATGATTTAAAGTTGATGCAACACATACATACACACAAATTACAGGATGCCTTCCTAAGCACTGCATCCCCGAATTATGGATTCAGAAGCTCTAGCCGAAAAACTAAAAAAATACGCAAGAACTATGGCAAACAGGCCATTGAATATAAAGTAGTGCAATTTGTAAACATCCATAAATCGAATATTGACCTTACATTACAAGCCAAGAAACTCAAACGCAATCAATCATCAATCATTGCTTCTCAGAACTAACCTCGTAGTTGATCCATAAAATTTCTCAAATTATGTTTGTATATTTTGGGATGTTTTTTTTGTGAGTAATCGCGAAAATTGAAACAAAATTGTTAGATTCAATTTCAATGTACACGGCGGTCGCATTTCGATGGGGGCGAAATGCGAAAACACCCGTGTACTTAGATTTAGGTGCATGTTAAAGAACTCCAGGTGGTCGAAATTTCCTGAGTTTTCCCCTACGGCGTGCTTCATAATCAGAAAGTGGTTTTGGCACGTAAAACCCCATAATCTGATTTATATTTCAACTTATCTTTTTAAATGTATGATGTACTGTAGGGCGTGTTGAATACACTTGTATAAACAAATACGTATGTGATCCGATGTAGAGAAGCAGACGCATTTTACTTGATGCAGTGTATATTGAGTCGTGTCAACTGCTGCAGCCAGTCTTGTGGACCAGGGGCCAAGACCTCGTCAGGCTTTCTAGCCTTTAGTCTTTGCCTCCCGCAGGGAAATTCTGTATTCTGCCTGAAAATTAGACATGTTTGATTGATTGATTGAAACCAAAAATAGAAAATAAATATCCAATAACAGAAGTCCACAGATAATTAGAGAGAAAAAGAAGATGAGGATGAGAACGAAAGAGACACGTAGGCAGATGGGATTTGGCAGAAGATGGCCTCGGGTGCGCAACTTCACGCTCGTGAGGCCACAAGGACCCCCGCGTTCAAAGCCTTCACCCAGCCGCATCGAACTTTCGCCAATGGCCTGGTGTCTACCGGCCACAACGTAATCAGGGATCGTTCGAGAAAGGCTGCTGGGATGCGGAGGCACGGGCTTGACGGGCTTCAGGATACGGGATCGTACAGGCCTCCACCCAGACGCATTGTGGTTTTCCAATGACCTGTGGTACCTCTTCCGGTGTTGCGGAGACGGCGTGGCGCTTTGACGACCAAACAGCTGCACAGCTCTACCGTTCTCGAGCGTCTGCGAGCTTCCGTGTGCTGCCTACGTCGTCCGCAGTTCTAATCAGAATAAAGAAACAACCGGTAAACTCTTTCCTTTCCACTGTTTGGAGGAGATGAACTCGGACGCTTTAGTTAAGTCTGTGCATTTGCCAGGGCTACGTTAAGCCACAAGTTTATGTTTTTACCTTGCATGATTTCTTGCATGCTTTCTGGTTTTGCATTTCCATGCTGTGGTTGCCTTCATGGAAATATGTTTGGATAATTTTGGCTCACTGCCATAACGCTGTTTGCCAATGCTTTGATTTCTGCAGTATACGGTGCTTTTTGTGTGTCTTATGTTGCAACTGGCTTTGTTCATCTCTGGAACGGAGTCAACACCTCGGCCTGTTAAATGAGACACAAACCAAATTCGTTAGAAATGCCGTCTGCTACAGGACCGGGCCAACTGTAAATAAAGAAAGTAATTGTAAAAGAAGAACTCGTACTAGCGTCAATTTGAATACCGCTGAGTTGACCCAAATAGAAGACAGGTCGGCGTTCACAGGAAAACTGAAAGAATGGCTTCGAATGACGCTCGAAAAGGAGATAAAGGAGCTGACAGCTATGCACGAGGAAAAGCTTTTAGAAGAATAATTTGAAAAGCAGGTGAAACAGAAAGAGGACGTTCTGCCGCAACTACGTGCAAAGCTGCAGGACGTTTTATGGCGCAAGGACCATGATCCAGCGTATAATGACAACGAAGCTCCCTCATGGTGTTCGGACGGTAGAGTGAAAAAATGGTAACTATAATGATGTCAGTGGGTCGATAGCTATGCGGGAGCAAGCCTGCATAGAACAAAATGCTCTTCTACTCTGAACAATAATTGATTCAGGTCGAGGTTTACTAAAGCCTTCATTAAGTGCTCTTGTTGAGCAGCGATCGCCCTTATGAAAATGACTGTTGAAATGTTGTTGGCATATTGTTGACGAATTGTTGACTCAATAGCCTTTCAACAATACCTCAACAATTATTGAAACCACAGAGCCATAATTCAACAATAAAGATGTTGGGCAGTTCACAACAAAAAAGTCGTTGACTAAATTCTGTTGGTATATTGTTGACTAGTATTGAGTATTATTGAGCCATTGTTGAGTAGTTTTCAACAATAAGGTCGTTGACTAAATTCTCTTGATATATTGTTGAATAGTATTGAGTGTTATTGAGCCATTGTTGAGTAGTTTCCAACAATAAAGTTGTTGACTAAATGCTCTTGACATATTGTTGAATAGTATTGAGTATTGAACCATTGTTGAGTAGTTTCCAACAATAAAGTCGTTGAATAAATGCTGTTAACTTGTTGTTGAATAACATTGACTCACGAGCAATATTGAGTTTCGAAGTATATGTGAAAAACACACGCACTTATGTATGTGTGCGTCTTTTGCACATATATGTTGCTTTACTGATCACTTGATCACCATTGCATATATGCAGGGTGTTGTTTCACGTTACTTGAAACATAGACGTATACACACGGGTTTCAGCTAACTTTACTCAGAGTTTAAAAATATGGTGATGCACAATAATACGATGCGACCAAATGCATGTTGCTCACTCCTGTATGCGTCACGCTATTCTTGTATTTTCCTAAGTAGTTAATTAGTCAAGAAAATTAGCCATGCGGAAGGAACAAAGTTAGGCGAAAAATTCCAATTAGGATGTTCTAATCACTTTGTAAAACGTCCGATTAGGCAATTTCTAACTTTCTATCTATTAAGTGTTAGTGTTTTTCAGCTTACTGCGGATGCGCGCGAAATACAAGAAATATCACTATACCCGCTTGCACGCGCCGTGCTCGCAGCGCTCTTAACCGAGTATACTATCGATCAGGGTGTGTTGTCGCTTAAAAGGAAACAGGGCAGTGACGAAGGCGTTGGCTGTGGTATTGACGCCAGCGACGTGCTTCCCTCGCTGCGGTTCATAATGGCGATAAGCAGACGGGTGTTCACACCGGTTAAATGGTATGTATTCGTTTGTGCACGGAAGGCTTAGGAGCAGTGCAATCACGACTCGCAGGCGGGCATGTCACGTGGTGTTTTTTGTATTTCGCGAGCATCCGCAGTAAACTGAAAAACACTAACACTTAACAGATAGAAAGACAGAAACTGTTTATTCGGACGTGTTGCCAACTGCTCTGCAACTTTCTAATTGGAATTTCTTTCCTAACTTCCTTGCTTCAGAAGTTGGTTAATTATCCTTGACTAATTAGCTAATTAAGCAAAACACAGAAATAGCGCGACACGCTACATACCAAAGGGAGCAAATGCATGTAGTCACGTCGTCATAGAGTGCATAGAGTTTACACTCGGCCTAAAGTTAGCAGAAACACCCTATATATATATATATATATATATATATATATATATATATATATATATATATATATGCAGTTTGAGAAGACAAACATCCCTACAAGCAGTGACAAACAACCGATGATTGGACGCATCCGGCATTTCCATCGGCGTCCATCATAAGGGGCCAGTGCCCTGGCTGTGTGTTAGGAAACGGCATTGCATGCCTCCATGTTAAATATTGTCAAGGTGGCGGAGAACGTTCACAAAATTCAAGTCTAAGGTTTGTCATGCCAAAACCACGCTTTGATTATGAGCCGCACCGTAGTAGGACACTCCATATTTATTTTGACCATCTGGGGTCCTTTAACCTGCACCGAACGCACGGTACACGGGCGTTCTTGCATTTCACCCCCATCGAAATGCAGCCGCCTCGGCCGGCATTAGATTCCAAGCATTCGGGTTAGCAGCGCAACCCCTCAGCCACTATGCCACCACGGCAGGTGCGGCGGAGAAAGGACTGAACATCGTTTTTACAGAGCGCGTTTCCCTTAGATGTTACCCGTTAGCGCGCTACAGAACGAAACGAAAAGCTTGGCCGATATTTACGACATGGTGCTCATATTTCGCATGGAGGCCAAATTCTGTTCTGTGACCTAGACGGGGTGCTGGCGAATGTGTTGGGAATCTGCTCCGCCACCAAGCACAATCTGCGCTGCTATACGTTCTCGGTTACAAATCGCACAGCGCAGAAGCACAGGCACAAATGTTTAAAGAATGAAACGACAGACTGCCTGCAGTTTGCCATGACGTCGAAATAAGAAGCACAAACAGCGACGTTTCTGTACTTTTCTGGTCAGTAGTTGTGTTCGCATGGTTGCGGCATGCATTACCTTATTTTTAATCCAAACGACGAAAACGGAGCGCACAAGTTAGCACGGCGTTTGCGACGTTTGAATTTGGCGCCTTTTCCAGCGCATCCCATTAGCTCCGGCCGGTGCAGTGAGTTACTGCGCTAAAGAAAGTAGTTCATCAAAAAAGCGAAGCAAAAAACTTTCATACACTTGCAAATCGCAACAATTGTCCAGTAATAACATGACATTACCAAATTTGTTATGAAATGATAAAATTTATGATAATGTAAGCGTGTATTTGTATAAGTATACATGTATGATTGCGCGTATGTGCTGTTGATGCTTGGCGCATTCCGGCGAGTTCGTGTATGCCTTTTGCTTGAGAGCTTCCCGAGCTTTCTGCGTTCTTTGTGTGCTTCGCTGTGACATCTTTGGAGTATTCCTGCGTGTTGCTCGCTTTTTATGGGCTTGTTGCCTCGAAGATCGCCATGATCGCCTCCGACTCAGCCGCATCAAGGGTGAGTGAGTGTTTCGAATTTCCCTTGTTCGTCCATTGCGACGCGGTGAACGGAAGCGCGGGAATTATTTCAGCGCTTGTGCGTGTCTTCCGCGCGCCTATTTTCTAGTTTTCATTCCTAGTACTATCCTTCCGTTGCGAGAATTGGTTGTACAGCACCAGCTTTGTGGTATATAACATGGAGTTTTGTGCTGGTTTAACTTTACACTCCGCTTGTGGTGACGTAAGGCAGCTATGTGGTGCCAGCTAAAACTGAGCATGTTGTACGCCATGATTTCTGATACGGTGTTCAAGCACCGATTAAGTTAGCCTTATTAATAAGCGCAAAACAATGCGACGTGAAACCATCCGATCTGTACTGTAATCGAAGATATTTCGTTTGCGCCACGCTAGTACAAGGCGTGTGGGCGAGCTTGTAATTGCGGGGGGCGGTGGGATCGGCGAAAGTGTATTCTGTTGCGCTGTTCCCTTCAGGATCGAGTGACTACGCGGTGCTTCAAGACCACTACCTGACACGCCGCGCGGCCGATGTTCGCGCGATCGGAAAACATAGAGAAGGCTGTCGCGCAATAATAATAAAGAATTTGAAGGGTGTACATGCGATTCTATGCGATACGTGAGATACAGTAGGGGTGATACCACTGAGTACTGCGAAATCATCCAGTTATACGCCTTGCTAACCACGTGTGTTTTGTTTTCTACCAGTTCGCGCGCATTCAACTTTCTTTTTTGATCTTCTCCATTCTACGCCATCGAGTGCTTCGCCCAAACGGCTTCGCGTAGGCGCTCTTTGCATTCACGGAAAGGCAGATTTCATGGCACTCCAGGTCCTACAACATTCAAAATAATGTAATTTCGTGAAATTGCAGCTTTTCGCACTTCAGTAACTGATTGATTTAACAAAGTTCTAAAATCGGTAAAGGAACGAGATGCCTGGCATTTCTGCTTTGTCGCCCCACTGCGTTTCGAGGCGGCATTTATACGTTATCGGCAACATAAACATAAATAATTAGCATTGTTTCTTGTGGCCATAGAAGTAGCTAGTTATGTCGAAAAGCTATTTTTGCTTTGAATCCGAGCACTATAGAGTGAACAGATTGAAAGGGGAGCGCATCGTTGTAAACGAAATGACGACGCTTTGCCAAAAGCTTGGAATAATTCTTTGTCGAAAGAGCAGTTCTGTGAAATTCTTTCTTTGAGAGTAAGCAAAACTTCAGTAGCATCAGGTAGACGGGGAGTAAAAGAATGTGGCACTGTGGTTTTATATGAAGGAGCTGCCTTTAATATGTGGCCATAACAGTTAAGTAGGTGCGTGGAAATAATTTTTAAAATAAGTAGAGGAATGTGAAATAAATTATTTGACAAGCTCACACTGCCATTGGCAAAAGCGGCCACACTTTAGTGTATTCAATGACTAGTCATTTGTATCCGTCCATTTATGTCAGCCTAATCGTCTATGTAGCTGTTTTGATTGTTGCTTTTGCTGCATCGTGGCTTCCCGTTTTAATACTGACATCTTTTTTCAGATTCAAAATGAGCTGGGAGAGGCCCCGGCGGGAACGCTAAAGGTGCATTCTTTGGCCATCCATTCTGTAGTGTCACCATGATCAAATACAGAGATACTGTGAAAATGTATTGCATGCAGGAAGCAGAAAAAAACAACATTGCTAATGCAACTGCAAGGCATTTACTCCAGTGAACAATTGGTGCAGATTGCCTTCAGTAGGAGACATGGTGCCTTTAAGCACTCAGCTCTAGGACTTTGCAACTGCACCGGGACTGGGAGTGAATTTCAGTGTCACTTGTGAACATATTAAACGCAGAATGTGCCTTTTTCAGTGTATATGCCTGATATGAGAGGGGCATTCAGAAACTTAGTGTGGACATTAGTGATCTACATGAGTGCACATCTTTCTAGTTTTATTAAAACGAAGGTATTATGACCTATGTCATACAGCAGTGTGCTGCTAGAGGTATCAAATCAGAACAGCAGCACCCATTGAGAATGTTGGCTGAAGAACGAGCAGTGATCGGGGCTTTCTGCATTTCAAGGCCAAATTCCAATAAGATTGATGCCGAGCTGGACGGTGTGAAGTGCCGGTCACCACATACTGTAGCCAGCATGGCATGAACCTCCTTGGCATTGTCTCGTTAATACACAGAAATTGCATCACTGCTCATAAAGAAATCGGAAATATGGAGGTTGAGGGGAAGTGGTAGGGCTCCCCTCTGGAGCAGCCAGTGCGTACCCTTTGCTATACTGATAATCCTACCTTAATGAGAACTAGTGATGCATGTTAACCTATTACGCGGCCAAGTGCATTCCTTGTTTTGTATTAAGGGGACACTAATGTCACCCTAAATGAATTTAAAATAAAGCATCGTTTTAAATATCTACTTCTGTAAATTTCTTCGTAGTTGCTTGATTATTACAGAAAATAAAGCTCGAAGTTCAATTTTCTGAGTATCGCCCCAAAATCCTCGTGCTGACACCTCATTGTCACATCATGGATTCCAAGTATTTTTTCAAACTTGGGCTGTATTGGTTCTGTAAAAGTTGCTGACGCTTTTTATTTTGGGTTTTTGGAATACAATGACCATCTTTACTTGTAAAAAAAATTGCTACGCCTGAACAGACATCATCAAAATCCATGACGTCACGGCAAGCTGGTGTGGTAACTTCAAGGCAGCATTGCCACCAATCTTTCCTCTTGCTGCTTTTACAGTTTACTCAGCCTCTTGTCACGGTACGAGTGGATCTCTTGAATTGTAGGAAGGTCATTTACAGATGCATCTAAAATAATTTTTCTCTTTAGTGTTTTCATGCCGTAGTTGCTTAGGGGTGTTGGCACAGCGCTGCTAAGCACGAGGTCACAGGATCAAACAACCGCATTTTGATGGAGGTGAAATACAAAACTGCCCATGTACCTTGCAGCCTGATTTGGTAAAAATGAATCCAGTTCCCCACTATGGCGTTTCTAAACATCATATGGTGGTTTTGGCAGATAAAACGCCAGAATTTAATTTATTTTATTTTATTTGTGCTCCTTTGAGCTGTAGAATTCATGATCTCTGCAAAAACTCATGCTTAAAGTATTCTCCATAAAGAATAAATAAACAGTAGATATAGGTGTCTATATTTTGAATTGTGGTGATACGTGATGACTATGAGAACGGTGGTACGACGAGACAGACAGAATTGTAATACAATGTGTGACGGCACGATGATGCGCATCGAGGAAATGACCGAGTCTCCCTGGAGGTCCCTGACATAAACATAAACTTACTGTCCTCAGACTTCCGAGTTCAATCCGTGATCTTGTGGCGCCTGTGCTTTGCGAGTGAGTGAGTGAGTGAAGGAACTTTGTTGGGAACGCCTGCAGAACGGTTAACCTTTCCCTGTTAGGGAGGCGTTACCGTGACGCGGCCATGACGTCTTCGCGGCGTGTGGCGCCTCTACTTCGGCCGCGATCGCACTACTCCCTTTAGTCGACCGCGCCTGCCCCTCTTTTGGGGTGGCAGCCTCCCTCCGGTTTCGCTCGGTCGTTGCCTTTCGAGGGCCGCCGAGATCTGCTGGACGGCCTGTGTTTGGACAGCTTGGTCATAGCACCTCGTTGCGGCCTCGAGCCGCGGCGGGATCGTTGTCATCGTTGCAGCTTCATGCGGATTCTTAGTACAATCCCAAAGGATGTGAGCTGCAGTGGCTCTTTCCTTTCGGCACACACAACACAGATCACTTTCATAGACACTTGGACACACGTGCCTCATCAGTACCGGGGTGAATAACGACCCTGTCTCAAGTCGTCGATATAAAACCGCCTCCTTACGGGTCAAGCCCGGATGAGGTGGCGGCATAGTCCTTCGCTCTAGTCGGTACCATTTCAGAATTTCATTGTAGGAAGTCATTTTGTCCTTCGTTTCCCACCACCACGACGGGTCGGCTGTAGTAGCAGCGGCGCGGTTGGTTAGTCATCGCGCCGCCGCGTTCGCCGTCTCGTTGTGGTTAGCGTTGCCGCGATCCGACACATCACTGCCCATGTGGGCCGGAAACCACTATCACCACACACCGACTTTCACTCGCGAGATCGACCACACGCAACACACGCGCGGCCTCACTACACACCCTTGCTCTGGCGTAATTTTTCACTGCCGTCCTAGAATCACAGAGCACAGTCGTGCACTCGGGGTCGGCGATGGCCAGAGCAATGGCCACCTCCTCGGCTTGATGCGCTCCTCGAGTCCGCACACTCGCCGCTGTTCTCGTTGCACCGGTCGATGCCCCGATGACTGCAGTGGCGAATGCCGTTCGGTCATGGCGATACTCTGCCGCGTCCACAAACACGGCACCCCTGTCCTTGGCATGGAGATCGATGAGCGCCTTGGCCCTCGCCGCCCGCCGCTCTTTGTGGAACTCAGGGTTCATATTTCTTGGCACCGGACATACCCGTAGCCGTCTACTAATTGCGTCCGGTACAGGTACTTCTGTATTTTCGGGTCCCCTTTCCATTGGTCCCAGGCCAAGGTCACGCAGCACTTGTCTGCCCGTTCTCGTTTCCGATAGCCGCGCGAGCTGAGCGGTCCTCTGCGCCTCGGCGATTTCCTCCAGGGTGTTATGCACTCCCAGGGCCAGGAACTTGTCGGTGCTTGTGCAGTCGAGAAGTCCGAGTGCAGCTTTGTACGCTTTGCGTATGAGCGCATTGATCTTATTTCGTTCGCATTGCCTCCAGTTGTGGAAAGCAGCAACGTATGTAATGTGGCTTATAGCGAAGGATTCCACTAGCCGGGTGAGGCTTTCTTCCTTCATGCCTGCTGTTCTGTGCGACACCCTCTTAATGAGGCGGATGGCCGTGGTGACTTTGGCCGCCAGACGGTTGACCGTCTCGCCGTTGACTCGTTTGCGCTCAATCAGCATCCCCAACACTCGGATCTTCTCGACAACTGGGATCACGTGACCACCGCTTGTCTTGATGTTTATTGTGTCTTGCGCTCTCGCAGGTTCGTTGCCTTTCGTCTTCCTAGCTGCTCTTTTAGGAGGAATCACCAACAGCTCAGACTTGCTTGGGCAGCAGACGAGTCCAGACCCGTCCAGCTGCTCCTCGATAGCGTCAACCGCCTCTTGCAATGTATTCTCTATGTGTCCGTCGCTTCCTCCTGGGACCCAGAGCGTTATGTCGTCGGCATAGATGGTGTGTAGGACCCGCGCAACTCGTGAGAGACGCTCGGCCACCCCTATCATTACAAGGTTGAAAAGTAATGGCGAGATGACTGAGCCCTGGGGGGTACCGACACTGCCGAGCTTCTTCTTTTGGAGCCGCAGGTCACCGGCGACGATTTCGGTAGTCCGCTCCGTCAGAAAATCCTTGATGTACGCATATGTTCTCTTGCCCATGTTTAACCGTGACACCTGGGCCAGAATCGCAGAGTGTCTCACTTTGTCAAAAGCGCTCTGCAGGTCCAAACCCAAGATGGCTCGCTTGTCTTTCGTGTTGGTAGTGTCATCGATGATTTCATTTTTCAGTTGTATCATGGCGTCCTGAGTTCCGAGCTTGTGTCGGAACCCTATGACGGTGTTTTGGTAGAGCCCCGAATCTTCCAGGTACTTCTGCCACCTGTTCATGAGGACATGCTCCAACGCTTTGCCCACACAGGACGTAAGCGAGATCGGCCGGAGGTTTTCAATGTTGGGTGGCTTGCCCGGCTTGGGAATCAAGATGGTCTTGGCTGCTTTCCACTGCCGGGGTAATGACCCGGCTCGCCAGCAAGTGTTGAAGTATGCCGTGAGGTTCTCGATGGCCGCTTCGTTAAGATTTTTTAGCGCTCTGTTCGTAATGCGGTCGGGACCAGCGGCGGAGTTGCTGTTGAGATCGTGCAGGGCAACCCTTACTTCCCATACTTCAATGTCTCGATCTAGCCACTCGTTTGTTTCGCCTAGGTAGTCAGGGTGCGTCTCTGTGGGAGTGACCGGGAGGTACTTGTCGTCGAGGCGTTTCTTCACTTCGTCTTCCCCGTGCTCGGTCAGCGCCCTGTGGATGATCTTGGCCAAGTTGTGGTGCTGGTGAGACTTGGTCGTGGTCGCATCCAAAAGATGCCTCAGCATACTCCACGTCTTGCTGCAGTGCATCTGGCCGTCCGCTGCATTACAAACCTCATTCCATTGCTGTGTGCATAGCACTCGGCTGTGGGACTCGATCTCGCGGTTGAGTTCGGCGACCTTCTTGCGGAGCTTTCTGTTTATCCTCTGCTTCTTCCACCTTGACAGGATAGACTGCTTGGCTGCGATGAGGTGGGCGAGGCGGCTGTCGACCCTGTGTATACGCTCGTCCGTCTCGACTTCCTTGGTGGCCTTTTCTACCTTGTTTACAATCTCGGTGGACCACTCCTCAATGTCCGTAATTTCTGTTTGCTCCTCGGGTAACAATCCTCGAAACGCGTCCCAGTCAGTAAATCTGTGTTTCCGAAAGCTTCTGCCAACTTCGTCGTTACCACCGAGTGGGACAGCGACCTCCACAATGTAATGGTCACTTCCCAATTCGTGGCCCGTGTTTCGCCATTCGAAGTCCGCCATACCACCGCCACTACTCCTGACGAAAGTGAGATCGGGCGTTGTGTCTCGGGTGATTGAGTTGCCGATTCTTGTAGGGTATGCTGGGTCGGTGATTAGATTTAGTCCCAAGTCGGTAACATCTTGCATTAAGTCCCTGCCCTTTGCCAATGTTTTGGGGTAACCCCAAGCTTGATTCGGCGCGTTAAAGTCCCCGCAGATTACCAGCCTGTTGTCGGGCCCCGCGACGTTGCACGCTTTGTGTAACAGTGCTTTGAATTTCTGCTTTCCGTGTGATGGGCTACTGTACACGTTTACCAGAAAAGTGCTTTCCTTCTGCTTTTTCCCGGTAACCACCTCTACCATGGTGTGCTCGATTGGGCTTTTGCGCAATAACTCGTGCTCGACGTACGTGATGCCTTTTCTCACCAAGGTGCAAACTCCCCTGCCGTTACTGCCGGCCGCGGTCCGGAGGCTTGGTGGGCTGGCGTGGGACCGGTAACCTGAGAGTTTTACTTCCTCAATTAGTGTCTCTTGCAACATGATAATATCTGGCTTTCTTGATACTTGTTCTAAGTGTTGCTGAAGTACAGCCTTTTTCCCAGCAAAACCGTTGCAATTCCAATGCCAGACCAGGAGGCCTTTCACTGCTGTTGTGGTTGCGGTGGTTGATGTCCTATCCATGTTTGCTGAAAGTTAGCCATTTGCGTTGCCAAATTCTGTACTGTCGTAGTTAATTGCTGGCACGTCCGTTCAATTGCTATGAAACGGTCGGTGATTGTCTTGGTGAATGTCGTGCGAATATACTCTTCAAATTGGTTGAGCCTATCTTCAAGGTTGTCTACCCTATCGCTGAGTCTCCGCTCTTTAAGATTTTCAATTGCTCTTCTCTTGGGTGCCGGACCCGCCGAGGCCGCGTTCTCTGTCCTCGGGTTCACCGCTACTTCTGGTTCATCTTCGGTCATTGCCATCTGCTGTGGCTGTGGCGATAAAGGCTGTGCCTGCTGCTGCTGTAGCTGGACCGTCATCATTCTCTTGATCTCTGCCATTTCCTTACTAATCTTATTGACTGTCGCCTCTAGTTCAGTGTTCTTCTTCCGCAACGCCTCGTTCGCTTCTCTTAGCGCCTTCATTGCCTCACTTTCATCTTTAAATTTCCCTCCACCACTTCGAAATGGAGGTGACCGCTGCTGCTGTCGCTGCTGCTGCTGCTGCTGCTGCTGCTGTTGCTGCTGCTCTTTCTTGGCTACCCCCGACTTTACGACGTCTGCCCAGGCTACTCTGTCTTTGGATGGGGATCGGCGGTGGCGGCTCAAGCTTCTGTGTCGACTTTCGCTGTTGTTCCTGCGCGAGCGTGACTCATGGCGACCAGCTGTGCCACTCGCTTCTGCTGACGTCATCAATGGTGGAAACTCTCCGGATGCGAGTTGTTGCTGTACGCGCTGTTCCGCCATCTTGCGCTCCCACTGCCTTTTCGTTACTACGTAGGGAGTTTTGTATTTGTTCTTGCATTCTCTATCGGCCGTTGGGTGTTGTCCCCCACATAGTTTGCATTTAGGGTTACACTCGTGGCCATCGACAGGGTTATTGGCCCCACAATCGAAGCACACTTTCATATTGGGGTTAGGACAAACGTCTCTTCTGTGGCCTATTTTGCCGCACTGTTTGCAGACATCGAAATGCTTGCGGTACAGACTGCACCTCGTTAACACAGGGCCATAACATACATAATTTGGAACTCTTTGGCCTTCAAAAACTACAATTACGGTAGTCGTATTGCCAATTCTTTGCGCCCCTCTTGCTAATGGATTTCTTGAGTTAACAACGTTCCGGTCAATCTCCGCTGGAGTATCTTCAATGGGAATGCCTCGAATGATCCCCTTGACCGTGCCATATGGTGTGGTTTGGTACGCGCCTACCTCGTGTATCTTGTCCCCGATGCGGATGGCCTGAATCTTGGCATAGGACAAAGCACGTCCCTTATCGGGGGTACTCACCACCATGATATTCTGGTGTAGGTTGGGGCAGAAGGTGTCCGCCGCACCGTCTTCTCTCGAAACCCTCGCCGCCGCCATGATGGCCGAGGCAACGATCCCAGTCGGCGTTCTTGCGATGTTTAGGCCTCCCCGCGGCCTCACGATCACTTTGGTGTCGTCTCTCGGCAGCACGTCTGGCATTCTCGCTGCCCTTGTTGTCGTTGCGATCACTTTTCTGTTGACGTGGGCTCTTGTTTTAGGCCTCGACTGGCGAGCGGCGGAGCCCTCGCTCGCCGGGGCTGCTAAGCGCTGGCCCACTTGCCACCAGCCGATCCCAGTGTGGAACTCCTCAGGAGAAATCTCTTCCCCTTGCACCTCGACGCACATCTGGCCGGAGCCAGGGCTCGATGTCATCGGAGACGTGGCCGTCTCCATCTCGGACGCCATGTCGTATGGTTTCACGCCGGGGTCAGGCCCAATCCCGGCGGCCACGAAGCAAGCCTATAGGCTTAGCTCACCACCGCCCCGACGCAGGCGAACAAGTTCCAGAAAACGGCGAAATACTTGCCTTACGTTGAAAGTTGGGTATCAAGCGATTCCTAGCGCCTTCACCAATACACTGGCAACAACGAAACTGCGATTTGAGTCAAAAGACACTGTCAAAGCGGTCATCGAAGACGGAGCCAGTGCCAGCGTTCAAGTTCGAATAATTTAATTGAGTGGTGGTTGGCACATACTGTCCTTGCGGCTTATGTACATTTCATACAGTGGAGTGGAATCTCGCATATTACTTCTGGAGCACAGCAAGCGAACGTGATGTGTAGTGGTAATCTTAGTAATGATCGACAATCATGTCCCTCTTCGAGCTCCTAATGCTGCTTGCCAACACAAGCAGCAGCAGTTGCCCAAGATAGCGTGAAAGAGATTAATTGAAAAGTGGCATATGCCCAGGTTCGCTTACCCACTCACCCAAGCTGTTCCCACGGTTGATTTTGAACTCTTCACTCAACATAGCAGCCCAATCTCCCCATAAGACCATGGGCTACCCATTGACACTAATGGATGGGAAAATAGAGAAAACACCTGATAATATGAAGTATCCTAAGAATGGTAATCACAATAAATGGTACTAGATGTGCATTAGCGAAGCTCTTGGGCCAGTTGGTGCATGATGAACTTGAAAAAGGGGGGTACCAGCAAAATAAAGGACGCGCACACACTGAAAAGGCGTTAGACAGGGACGGACGCTGGTCCGTCCCAACGTCCGCCCGGGTTTAATGCTGTTTCCTTGTGTGCGTGTCATTTGTGTTTCGCTGGTATTCCCCTTTTTCAAGTACTAGATGTTTGGATGCTTTGGTTTATTATTCTTGTTTGTGCTGGATTATTTTTCTGAAACATGTGGCATCCAGACAGCATAAGAAGCTAGTAAGAAGTCAAGTTTAGCATTCTAGATTTTCAACAGGCACTTTTGTAATTTATTTGCAGTAGGGCTGTTGTGTGAATGTGCTTGAAAGGCTTAAAACTGTTTTGCTAACATTTACTTAAACATGCAGGTTCACATAGGTTGTAGGAGTGCACATTGAGAAGGTTATCCTGGCACAGCTCACCATGGCCTGCCATGGTGGACCAGGAAAGTTTGCAAGGGCCTTGCTTCACCATGTGTTCACAGAGGAGGAGCTCATGGGCCATTTGGGCTTTGGAACACCAAGGGGCAAAAGAGGCTCTTGACCCCACCAGGGTCAGTACTGTTACAGGCAAGTACCATATATCCTTTCCGCTTGCATTTATACATTCAAATTTTTTTCTCAAATTATGAACTTGCCAATGGCATA
The DNA here is from genome assembly GCF_023375885.2 of Dermacentor andersoni. Taxonomy (NCBI): domain Eukaryota; kingdom Metazoa; phylum Arthropoda; class Arachnida; order Ixodida; family Ixodidae; genus Dermacentor; species Dermacentor andersoni. The sequence continues at coordinate 7,212,165 of NW_027314752.1, read as the reverse complement.
ACAAACGACTTTCAAGTAGCCCGTGTGTGCAGTTGTGTGCTACAATAGCCTACCATTTGGAATGACTGTTCATATGATCTTAAGTGCCTAATGCCGCCAACTCAAATGCTTCTAAAATTTAAAACCTGCCTTCACTGCTGAAAGTGTTTAGCGGCTCCACCACATAAAATTAGCTGCATTTGCGCATCAGCAGTGCTACTTGGCTGTCATTGCAAGGAATAGTCTGTGAAGCACGCTCCAAATCTATTGGCATGGAGGACATGTTTAAGTAGCCTGAAAGTGTTGTTCTAATACACGAATTGCTGAGAAGCTATGCTCAAGTGTGGTTACTGCTCAGCTCGAGCAGGAGCACGTTCACCAAATTGCAGAAATCAAAACAGCTCTCCAGGTTCCGAGATGCGAAACAGTAGTTTCACCAATTTTAACAGACCACATCGAATTAAAGTTGCTCCTGTCTTGAAGGAGGTCCATGTGATGCCAGACAGCAGCCTTTCAGCAGAGGGAACCTGAGTGGTGTGGCAATTTTCTTTTGGTTGTTTCAATCAAAGAAACAACAGAGACAGTTGCCAGCTTCACTTTCAACAGTACTGTGTTTAGTGGACGCTTACTCATTCTAAGCACCTAACCTATGACTCGTATTTATTAACACGCAGTTTATCACTTTGCATTCTAAGGTATGAAAAAAATATTTATGTGGCTTTTCCCCATATACTTCAATGAATGGAGAATAGGCTCTTGGGGCCTATTGTATAAAGCTTCTTACAGACCATCGGACATGTCCACTACTCCCATTCTGAAATTGTTAGAATTGTTTCCTGCTTCCTTACTTCACCTACCTGTTAACAGGGTTATGAACCATTGCCAAGTAGATTATGGGCTTAAATTTATCAAAAAGATGAATGGGCTTTTCTGACGGTCTTGTTTGGGCCGTTGAGGATCACATTTTGGGGAGAAATATGCCTTTCTAATTTAGGAGTTATATATTTTTTGTGGTGTGCAAATACTCAAAACTTTCGAATTGAATAGTGTCCCAGTTGAAAATGACAACAGAGGTTGTGTTCAGTACTACAGAAATTTCTGTTGTACAAGAGGATTTTTCTGTAGTAACTACAGATTCCTGATGGAGCGACAGACTTTTCTGATGTACAACAGACATTTCTTGTTGTGACTACAGAAGTAGAGTCTGTCGTATGTCTGTTGTTACAACAGAAAGCTGAAGCTCTACAACAGATTTTTGTAGTACTACAGAAAAATTTGACATCACTACAGGCGCCCTGTTGTCCCAAGAGAAATGTTCCTGAAGTAACCCGAAAAACTTCTGTAGTGCTACAGAGAGCTGTTGAAATACTACAGAAACCTATTGTGGCAACAGGCCCCCAATTTTCACAACAGAAGTGTTCCTGAAGTAATGCGACCAACTTCTGTTCTACTACAGAAAAATGTTGTACGACAGAAACCTATCATTGCAACAGGCCCCCAGTTTTCATAACCGAAGTGTTCCTGAAGTAATGGGCAAACTTCTGTTGTACTAGAGAGAACTGTTCCACAACGGAAACCTATCGTCGCAACATGTACCCAATGATGACAACAGAAGTGCACTGAAATTGTGCGATGCGACAAGATTCTGTAGTGCCCAGTTGAAAAACACAAGAGGAATTCCTGTCGCAACTACAGAAATTATGTTGTACGACAGAAGTTCTTGACATTTCTTAATTGAGAGACATTTCTGACGTTACGACAGAAATTCTGATGTCGCAACAGAAGCATTCTGTCGCTAAGGTCAATAGTTATGAAGTCGCAACAGCAACGTTCTGTCGCGACAACAAGAGTTCTGAAGTCGGAACAGCTTTATATCCTGACAGCGACTCCGACGTTACTACACCAATTCTGACGTCGCAGCAGAAACATTCGGTCGCGACGGCCAAGAGTTCCGAAGTCGCAACAGAAGAGCTTTCCGTTGGGGCCCTTTAAAATTGTATGTTAGTTTCGCATCGGTGTGTACACTGTACTTTTCTCTTGCGCGGTATTCAATCGCACTTTTATGAAGCCGGCAATGCTGATGGCACCGACACCGGTATTAAAGTCGACGTGGCGAATAGTTATAATTCTACCGTGGCGACGCGCCACCAGCAACGCCCTACCGGCCTCCTAAAAATCGGCCCCTGATCAAAATCATACCATCTGCATGAATGACTGCGTATCCGTTTTTTTTATAAGATGTGGCACACAGGCCTGTGGACTTACATCTGCTGTTACACTGACACATTAGTTAATTTCCCAGGAATATTTCACAAGCTTATGCGAAGCGGAAAAGAAGATTTGGGTTGTTCCACAAAGTTGCGTGAAAAGCTGTCTCGCTCGGGTCTCATTAATCTGGTACAGTGCTGCCATGAAAAGCCAGTATGCTGTCAGAAAGAACTCTCATCCACGAATGTTTATGTAGCTATTTTGCATTGAACACACGAATTATATGCGCGCTCAAGAGTGCAAAGAACAAGAGACAACTGTCGAAACTAGCAGTAATAACCCTAAAAGTCAACGCTGTCTATTTCTGAATTTCTTATTTGATATGGCTATCGTACATCAAGATCGATGTTCTAGCCCTCCACGATCTACCTGTCGATGGTACGAACACTCTTGCTCTTCTAGAGATGCGGCACTTGACGCGGTGGAGTGATAGCGGACCTTGGCTCCTAAAATGCAAATGTGAACATCAGCGCATCAGCACGTCGTACTATTGACATGGCCAAAATGTACACTCGAATAGCATGTCAGGGGTGGTACAGTGGTAAGATGCCGGGCTCGGAATCGTGAGGTCGCAAGTTCGAATCCTATGCGGACAGGTTTTTTTTTTTACTTTTATATTTTTCTTTTTTGTACTAACAAATTTCCATAGCCTTAAGGAGGTCTCTGTCAATTTTTAATTAAATATTGATCAAGAACTACAGAACTTTATACTACAGGACGTCACACTACAAACAACAGAACTGCAGGCAACAGAACTACAGAATCAACGTCCCAAACTACGACAGACTGAAAATTTCCTCTGGTGTTTTTCAACTGGGGTCCTATTCAATTTACTCTGAATGGTCACTATTTGTAAATGCGAGTATTCTAATATGTCGAAACACCAATAAAACATGAAATTTGAGCCAAAGTACGGTAAATTTTCACCTCCAATAACATAGTATAGACATAAGACATAAGAACTTTTAAGAATAGCAGACCAGGCTACGTTACTTAGGTAGCTGTACTTTAGAAGCTGTACAGCAGTCATTTATGCTTACTGAAGAGTCCTGTGCATGTGAAGAAACGTTTTGCTGCTCCATTTGTGCTTTTAATAAAGAGCTCTTCATAACATAACAATGACAGAAACTAGCTAACTTTAACAATACTAGGATGTGAAACTCATGTTACCTTAATTGTGATATCATCTGTTCATTATTCAGAAGCTATCCAATATTTGATTTGCTTCTGGCTTTATTCGGTTCAGTCTCAAAAATCACTTTTCATGCATCCTTAATATTTTTATTGCAAATTTATTCTTCAGAGTGACTTTCTGAGAAAATAAACTGGTAAATAATTTTTTAAATAACAATAAAGTGGCAATACCATTTCAGTATTTGCAGTTTTACGTGTTTTATTTTTTATGCAGGATTAAGCAGCATAATTTTTTTGTGTAATGAAACTTGCAAAAACTTGGGACAACACTCCCAAATTACTGCAATGACCGACACCAAGGAGCTAAGTGAAAAATCAGTTTTGGAGAAACCCAAGGAGCGACAGCACTATAAGAATATTGTCTAGAAGTCTCAGAAGGTTGCAGCACCTCCAGTGGGATGCTAGGCAACCCTGTTCTGAAAAGGCAAATTTTTTCAGAATGTTCCGTCACAGCCACAGATGTTCGGCAGTAAACCCTAAAAGGTTTAAAGAAGTCAGTCCTATGGCATGTGGCTCTTAAAAGACAGCATTTCTTCGTATCTGTGACATTCTGAATGTGTCATGCTAAGCAGCTTGGTGCACAACTACACGGAATCCTCATTGTAAGTCATTCAGTTGTTGAGGCATGAAATATACTTTGCTGTAAGCAGTGTTTCCTTTAATGTAGAAAGTCCTAAGTCATTGTAAGGCGAGAAGTACATTCCGATTGCATGTGAACTCATAAACTTAACATCAAATGAAGCCACACTCAATTCTAGTTACATCCCAGTATTGTATTTGGAGCATGGAAAAGCACAGTGAAGTGCTGCACATTTTAATTATGAAAATTACAAGAAAAAATTTTAGTTGTCGGTTCAGGTTTATTTAAGAACAACATGAATTTTTTTCACCATTTTGTTGCTCAGCAAGCAAAGTTCACATCTTCGACATTGAGGATATTCATAAAGTTATTTTGCTAGTGTCTTGTTCCTCTTGGCCCTTTCCTGCACTTGACACTTAGTGGAATCCTGTGCCACATTGAATAAATTTAAATGGTCGTGCTGTAAAGCTGTACTCGTGGAAAGTTGGAATAAAGCAACACAAATACATAAATCAATTTCATTATAACGAGGGCATATTGCATGCCATTCTTTTGCATGTGGAAGTTGCTTTTTAAAACTTGTTCTGGCTTCTTGTTTTCGCAGGCTTCACGTGTCGAAAATTTTCTGGTACCAACATGCCCTATGAAAAGAACTCTGGCCTCGCTTCTGGTATGGGACCAATAGCCTCTGAAGAGCCCAAGTTGGCCAGCTCAAACCAAAACACAAGTGTTGTGCTTTTGTAACTCTCGTCATTTTTATGTTTTATGTTAGTCTTCTGAAGGGCACAATTTGGATTTCTCAAATGAGCATACAAATGTTGTGCCTTTCTATGCATTGACATTTTTATGTTAATTTTATTCATGTTAATTATGCTAGTCTCCTGAGAAGCCCACATTGAATTGCTCAATCCAGAATACAACTGCTGTGCTTTGTTATAGTTCACTACATTTTTATGTTAGTTTCTGATATGGTTCCAGTAAGGATTGTGTTTCCTTATTAATATATTTTTTAAGTATCTTAAGTCATTTCATGCCAAACCACCCAATTTTGTCAACTGTTCCATTATGGCCAACCGTTTCAAGTTTGCATGATTTTGAGTAGATACAATAAGAAAATTTGCTTTCATACTACACTTGAGTAATTCCAGGGCAACCAACCAGCGTTTTTTTTTTTACCATCACAGATATAGTTGAAGCTCCGAGCTCTTGCTCCCCATTTATTTTCCTTCGCAAACATGTTTTTATGAATTTTGGCAAAAATTTATTTTTCTTGCCCAGCTAAGATAGAAGGCACTGATACACGTTTCTTTGGAAAGGGAAATTGTATGATCCAGATATTCAGATGGTGTTCATGTCAAGAGACTGAAGTGGTGTGACTGCCAAAATTTGCAAAGTTTGAATTTTCTTCTAATGTAGGGAAATGCAGAAGGAACAAAAGAAATATAAAGTCAGACGGGTTGACTTGGGATAGCAGCAAAATATTTCAAGTCTTGGAGGTTCAGTTGATCAGCTAAAAAAACTGTAAAGTTCAAATTTTTTGCAAAAAGCTTCATGTTGAAGGTAAACAAATTAGCTTTGGTGGTTGGCACAAAAGTATATGTCACCCATCATTACACAGCCCTACATGTCTGCTATGCATGTGACAAGTAACAAAAAGGTATTATTCTTTGAGTGCGATAAATTATTTTTTATAATGTTCATTTGTGGATCACACATACAGCATAAATATAGCATAAATATATGAAGCCATGTCATCTAGCAAGGAAAGATTGTTAATATAATTAGCCACAAAACTACTCAACAAACTGACTGCCTTTTTTATCATCATGAAGGCAGGTGACGTGAAGCGCTGCAACTGCAGTCTCAACTCGTATTTTTTTAACATGAACGCAAAAAGTGGTCGCCAATGGTGTCTGACCACATCAGACTGAACATGGCGCATACGACTTTTATAGATGAGCATGTTCCGGCTCTGAAACAGTGGTAGCAAACAACATCACAAGAATTTGTTCATACTCATGTAGGTTTTCAGTCTTAATTATGAAGGTGTTTTCTACTTGGATCATCATTGGGCTCCAGGGAGCAGGGCACAAAGTGTCCTGCTCCCTCTATGTTGCATAGCAATGTGACATGCCCTTTAAAATGCTTTGTATGAACAATACCAGTGCTCTTGATGGATTTGCTGTCTACATAATAGCTGATATTGCTTTTTGTAAACAGCATGAAACATATCTTTTAGCACTGCAGGATTCCCTCACGTATTTAATACGTACGAGGTCTGTTAGAACAGTATTTGACCTTTTTTGCGAACACCTGATGAATATGAAACAAGCGCATTTTCATCAGCCGCCCTTGAACCTTCGTACACATGCACGAATTTTTTCCCGCCTGCCAATAGCGAGAATTGCTGGGACGCAGCGTTTGAATGACATAGTACACAGTGCTCTCGGTTTTTTATTGCAAGGAAAATGCCGGAGCGACTGGAGCAGTGCTACTGCATCAAATTTTGCCAGAAACTGGGCGACAGCCAAGTGGAAACCCTTCGGAAGATTCAGACTGCTTTGAGTGACTATGCTATGAGCAGCACACAGATCAAGGAGTGATACAACCAGTTTAAGTATGGCCACACATCGGTGGAGAGCAAGCCACGCTCCAGTCGGCCATCAACATGCCGAAATGACCAGCTCATTGCTGAAGTGAACCCCGTGGTGATGCGGGACCGTCGTGTGACTATCCAAGAAATTGCAGAAAAGGTGGGCATCAGCACATTTTATCCACATTCCATTATCACCGAAGATTTGGCTATGAAGAGAGTTGCGCCGAAATTTGTTCCCAAGCTGCTCACGATGGAGCAAAAGCAGCTTCGTGTTGAAGTCTCACAGACATTCTGGATTTTACAAACAGTGACCCCAACTTTATAAACACCATAATCACTGGTGACAAGTCTTGGGTGTATGTTTACGACCCGGAAACCAAATCCCTGTTGTTACAGTGGAAGCATTCCACGTCACCAACCAAAGACCGCTAAGTGCGCAGCAATGTCAAAGTTGCTGACCGCTTTCTTTGACTCCCGCAGTGTGGTACACCACGGGTACGCACCACAGGGTCAAACAACCACTAAAGACTACTACAGGGATGTCCTCCATGGCCTATGTGATGCTGTTTGGCACAAGATACCGAAGTTGTCAACAGGAAATTGGCGCATCCATCATGACAATGCATTTCTTGCACTTGCAGTTCGACAGGCTCCTTACTTTCCTGATATGGCCGCCCGCGACTTCTGGCTGTTTCCCAAAATCAAGAGGCCATTGAAAAGAGCACGATTTCAGACAAAAGAAGACATGGCTGCAACGACAGCTGAGCTAAACTTCATTCGGAAAGAGGCCTTCTCGGAATGCTTCTGACAATGGCAGCACCGCTGGGAGAAGTGGCTGGAGTCCCAAGGAGACTACTTTGAGGGTTATTAGGTTTCCAACGCTCCAGTTATGCCAGTTTTTTTTTTCTTCAGCGAAAGGTCGGATACTTTTCTAACAGACCTCGTATTGATATTTTATGTGCAATGGCTGTATGGATTACCTGGCCCACACCAAACACAAGCCTCGTTGCGTTAGAGCATGTGTCCCTTGCAAATAAAATGCAGACCCTAACACCGCTTCTCTGTCATCTGTGTTGCACACGAAGCCAGCTTTGTCGTCTGCAATCCCGGCCGCCAAGCTGTGCGCACATCCGAGAAAAGTCGGTGCTGACAAAATTTCAAAAAATAATTTCTCGCATTTAAAAATAATGCCTTCTTTAACTTCACACATGCATAGCAGACACGTAGAGCTATTCAATAATGTATCACATTTTTTGGCCAACTACCAAAGCTGTTTTTTCCTTGAACGTGAAGCTTCTTGCAAAAGATTAGAATTTTTTTTAAAGGCGATCAGCTGAACCTTCAGAGCTTCAAATATTTTTCTGCTTTACTATGTCACCTGGGCTACCATTCTGTTTTTAATTTCTGTCCTGTGAATTTTTCGGATTGCAATTCGACTTACTTTTGCCGGTGCCAAAAGCACTTGAAGTATTCAAATATTTGAAAAATTGGCTATTTTGGCAGTTGCATCACTTTACCGTATTTCCACGCGCACCATTTGAAGGCCTCAATGAATACAATGTGCATTTGAAAAAGAATTTGATTGATGTCCTCTAGCTCAGCTGAGCAGGAAAACTAAACTGTCACCAAAATGCTACAAAATATCTGGCAAAAATAAATAAAAGTGGGTAACGGATTTTGAACTCTAGCAAGCATATGGCAATGTGTCAGCTATATGTGTGCTGTCAAAAAAACGCTGGTCGATTCGGCATGGAATCGCACACCTGCAAGTGCATCTGTGCCATTGTCAGAGTTCAGTAAAAACTGCATTTTACATAACTTTGTAAGCATGGTTTATAGCTATCTGAAATACATGAGTAAAAATTAATAGGTATAAGTCCGCTTAAATTTAAAATGCAACAAAACATCTCCGGTAATGGCAATGATGTGCCTTTCATGTTTGCATGAAACCATATCTTTTTTGTGAATTCTTTCGTTATTATTTGTGGCAGTGAATAAAATTGAAACGGAACTCACACAAGGAGTAACTTTGTTGTATTCCAGCGCATCACTAATACCTGTTTCTTTTTCATATAAGAGTCTGAAGCAGTTAATATCAATAAGTCACTTGATATGTAATGACCTGCGCAGGAACGTTATCATGGCAGAAAACACAACTGGATCACGCAAGAGCAATGCAGCATAATAAACTGCTCCCATAAGCATCACTTATTGTGATTGCCATGTTTCAAAAGTACGTAAGGTTTACTGAAATTGTGACACACCATTCAACCAACAAATAAGGATTGTACAGTGATCCTTTTTCAGTTTTACAGTTTTTTTTTAAGTTGTCTGTGCCAGGTAGCATAATTCCTGTTCTTGAGCTGGATTATTCAGAGGTGTACATTACTAGCACAAGAAATGGAGACATTAAACTGATTCTTTAAATTTATTAATTAACTTATAACATCACGGCACATATTTCAGTTTGCAAATTGTAGCCCAGTGAGCCAATGACGCCAGTTCCGAGATTTTTCCATAAATGTGAGAGAAATACATGGGCATTCCGGTTACTTTCATGCTTCAATGCATAACAGTGCATTTTGTTAAAAAAAATTAAGTGCTACAGCAGTGCATTTCTACAGCCAGTTTGATGGCATGTGTCTCGTTACTGGTGTCATTCTGGAAATTCATTCTAAGTGCATACACCTTGTAAATTTACCGGTTACAATTCGTAAAAACATTTATTGGGAACTGAGTTTTTGTTAATCAGCTGACTATGGTGTCTTGATTTCTCATGCAAGTAATGTTCGGCACTCTGTATCTAAAATTATGTTAGCTGCAACAGCCAGTCTTTAATAAATTCCATGAAACTTAAAGATAACCTCCCTGCATATTAGGTCTCAGTTGAGTACTGTGGGCTCAAGCAAATTGTGCCATGGTTATAGTACCACTGGCTACCTAATACAGAAAGCAAGTACCTTTTTGAGTGTTCTTATTTAGTCATGTCAGTCTGCTTGTACATTTATTTATTTAGTTATTTATATTTATAAATTTATTTCTTTTGGGAAATGTGTTTTACTTGAGGGCCACACAGACTACATCTTCTGTATTCAATTTTGTTATGGTGTCAAGCTGCAGGAAGTTTGTACTTTTAGTTTTTAAGAAGGTTCTGATATTCTCAAACTACAAATGGTTGTACATTTACACAGATGTTTGGTTACAAATAAACAGTTCACCTAGCAAAATGGTTTTTGTCTGCATAAGTTCAGCACTCTTGATTTTGTGGAGGACAATTCACTCTGACAATTGAAAAAGGTGGCATAACAGTACTGCTAGCAGCTTTAAGATATGGTTTCTTACAGGCAATCTATGAGCATGCTTTTGAGCCCAGGGTGACAGAGGCCTCCGATACAAAATGCCTGCATTTAAATTTTATCCCTATCCTCTCACAGCAAACATACCCACGTGACATCAAAGGTAATTATATGCAACATAGCTCAGCAGTATTTTAAGGAAAGTGCAGGTTTAAACTGCTAAATACCCAGTGGGGCATAAAGGGCTTTCAACATAATTTTAGTGTTGATGTTCAACAGATCTGCAACAATTCTTCCATGGACTTTCAATATTGACGAACAACGCATTTCAACAATAGTTCAATGGGCTTTAAATTTTGAGACTTGACACATCTTCAACAATGCTTCATGAGTTTTCAACATTGCAAACAACAGATTTCAATAATACCTCAATGGGCTTTCAATTTTGAGCTTCAACAATGCTTCAATGGGCTTTGAACATTGACAAACAACACATTTTAACAATATCTTAATGGGCTTTCAACATTGACAAACAACACATCTTCAACAATGCTTCAATGGCTTTCAACATTAAAATATACCATAGTTTCAACGATATGCCAATGATCTTTCAAATTGAGAGGCCACAATGATGTTTCGACAAAATGTCGCGGGCCAATTATCAACACCTGTCAACAATTTCCTCAATAATGTTTCAACAATCCCCAATGATCTTTCAAGGTCATTTGTTCATGTTGAACAATGATATTTCAATAACCTTTCAACAATTTTTTTTGCAAGGGGAGAGCGCAAAATGTGCTCTTCCTTGACCATACTGAGACCATGCACTGGGGACAAGTCCACTGCCACCCGAATAAATGCCGTTGTTGCTGCAACTGATGCTGAATTGTCTAAAAGAGCTCGGAGGGGCAGTTTCTTCACTGCGAAAAACAATACTGAGTTATCGAGGGTGGACTACTTGTGTTTTTACAATGACATTGCACATTAGGCCTGACGGCTACCATTGGGCATTGTATGTAAAAAGCCGAACCACAGAAAGATGGCATTACGGTATTTGAAAGTTGTATGAGCGTAGTCAGGCACGTTCTTGGGGCCAGGGATGGCCCAGAATAAGTTCTGTTTATTGGGAAACTCGTGGATAATGACATTCCTTTCCTTAAAACTCATGGTCATTCTCAGGGGTGCTATAGCAAATCATTCGATTCTGGGGCTCAGCAACGGGGCAACAATGCGACTGCAGTTTGCCGCACTAGAGTAACAGATACAAAGGCCACAGGGCTACCATATGTTGTACGCAGACGGGAATCCCTGAAAGTCATTAAAGTATGCCTAATCAAGCCGCTTATGAAAAAAGTTTATGGACTGCATGCGCCATTTAATAATGGTTATGTGGCTGTCGTACACTTCAGGCGCGGCAGTTGTTTGGTGAGCCATAATGAGTGCGTGCTTTAATCGCTTAAGTTTCGCTTTACAGGGTGTAATCCTGAAGTGTGCTGTGTCGCTAGGTGTGGTGAATTGTGTCTATCGTTAGTTAAAATAGTACTCGGAACTATTGTGAGCGTTCCAGTAATGGTTCACTATATATATTATGGATTTCGATCCTCTTAAGCGTGTCATGGGCACATCTACCATGTTTTTTCTGCATAAAAAACTGTCGGAATGGAACCTTATGCCATGATGTGCGCTAATTTTCCACGTGTACATTATCGAGCAGTTGCGAATTCACGGCGCTGCGTGAGCGTTGTGCGCGAGCAAGACGACGGAGACGACGTGTCATGCTGCTTTGGCGCGAGTGCGCAGAGCTGCAGGAAAAGCAAAAACAAAACAGAAAATAACTATTCAATAAAATAAGTCCATGGGTGACTAGAGTCGAGAAGAAGAGGAGGAGGAGAACAAAAGAGACACGTAGGCAGATGGGATTTGGCGGAAGACGGCCTCGGGTGCGGAGGATTAGGCTCATGGGGCCACAAGGACCCCAGCGTAAAAGGCCTTCACCTAGCCGCATCGAAGTTTCCCCGATGGCCTGGTGTCTACCGGGCGCGATGCAAGCACGGACCATTCGAGAAAGGCTGCTGGGCTGCGGGGGCACGGGTTTGCCGGAATTCTGAAATTGGACTTGCAGAGGCCTCAACTCAGACGCATTGTGGTTTCCCGACGACTTGTGGCGCCTCTCCCGGTGTTTTGCAGATGGCGTGGCGTTTCTACGACCAAACAGCTGCACAGCTCTGCTGTTCTCGAGCGTCTGCGAGATTCACTGTGCTGCCTTCGCAGTCTGGACTTCTAATGACGATAAAGAAACAACCGCTGAACTTTTTCTTTCCACAGTTTTGATGAGATGAACTCGGACTCCTCAGTTAACTCTGCGCGTTTGCCAGGGCTACGTTAAGCCGCAAGTTTATGTTTTGACCTGGTGCGATTTCTTGCATGCCCACTGGTTGCAGTTCCATTCAGTGATTTTCTTCATGGAAATATGTAGGGAGTTTGTAGACTGAACGTCATAGCGTTGTTTGCCACTGCTTTGAGTTCTGTTTAATAAAGTCTGTCCATGTGTGTCTCAAGTTTCAGCTGAATTTGTTCATTTCTGTAACCGAGTCAACACCTCGGCCTGTTAAATAAGCCATGAACCGAATTCTTTACAGATGCACCCGTACACCAAAAGACGGCGGCCAAGGAACCATGTAAGGAAGAGAGACCTACAGTTTGCATTTCGATTGCCGAGGAAGGTGTCGAGGAGTAGGCGAAGATTTATACCGATAAGAAGACCAAGGGAGTAAAGAGAGTTGAAGTGGAACCCATCGAGTATATCCTAGATGAAATGCAATCTGGTCCGTAGGCCTAGGATAAATAAACGAGTGCAATAATTTTTAGGGCTGACAGGGCCCATAGAATTTATCCCGCAGTATGCTGAAATAGCTGGGCTATTGATACAATTAACAGGAAAAGGGGCAAGTAATGTAGTGAAGTAGAGCGAAGGTCTTGAGCGAGTGTTTGAAATGTTTGTTAAAGAAAGACTTAGCACACCCGCCGGTACTTTTATCTCCATAAATGCGAAACAATATTGCAGGAGGAAAGAGAAAGAAAAGCTACTCTTCTCAGATTTAGGAGGCATGGGGCACAGAAAAGAGGAAGAGGACCATGTGCAAGTATCGGTCCGAACGGCATGAGCCCTTGAGGTGCGTGACCCGCACTGTGATCGAGAGATAAGCGGCGCTGAGCTTGCATTATCGACGCGGCTCTGGCCAAGAAGGTCATAGCGTCAGCATCGCACTGGTGACGGGAGCCAAGGTGGTTCGGTAAAGTCCGTGACGCTAGCGGTCCAGGGTGTGGCTGGCGATCTCGGCGACGTTCTAGCGAGGCTCCTCGAACAGGGTTCAGTTCCCATAATCACAGACGGATGAGTTGACTGACCAACACCAAGGCAGCGCCATTTACAGAGTTGGTGCGAGAAAACCGACTATGATGAAGGTCCGACACCCATCGGACTCGGAAGGTACGTGCAACGACAAAAGTGCATAAGAATTGTTCTTTCCAGCAGCGTGGCAGCCATAGGCTAGCGTTACCTGACTTTTGCATAGAAAACGCAATGGATTAACGTAGACGGGGATAAAGACATGTTTAGGAATTATTAGGTCGGAGACATAAGTGTTACCATTCCTTCATCGAGCTTTAGTTTGAGTTAATTGAGTTTTCAGTTTCTGAGTTTTAAGTGTAAATAAAATCTCCTTGCTTCGCTGCTCTGCTTTTCGCACTATACCACCTAGGGGAAATCTGGCGCTGCTATGCTTTGGTATGCATGGGAATCCCGGTAGATTGTGACTTCGGATTGGCATCGTTCTCCGAGAGCCAGGACACCTTGAAGACGCGCCTGGCCAGCACCGTTTCGACTTTCACAATGACTCACTTTCTACTAAAACAGCACGTAGAAAGCTGTTTAAGCTTGATAATTGCAGAAAGATATGTTTTGTTTACCTATGAGAACTTGTTATTGCATGTACAATTATATGATGCGTAAAAAGTATACGCGGGCCGCTAAAGTTGGAGAGCAGACGACAAGATTTGCGCTCGCTTTGAAACAGTTTGTCGTGTGTTCTTGCCTTTGTTCGCTTGGCCATGCATTGTAAGTGAGTAAAGGTGTAATATGCGTGAATGGAAACATTTTATGAAGATTTTACTTTAAGAAAGTGTTACTTGTGTAGCCATATCTACGTTCTAGATGAAGCCAGCCAACACGAGCCTCGCATACACATATACCGTCAGTTCTACAACGGCACGGTGCCCCTTAAGAAGTGCCCATACGCCAGATTTCCCTCTAGGTATTATAGTGAGAATTTCTATGGCGTCTCCCAACTCTATCTGTCGTAATATCCGTGCGCCTCCGAGATCGGTGACACATGACAAATATATCCTGTGTTTTGAGCTAGTGTAAGACCCAGTAATACAGAATTACTGAACTGTACGCAAATAATAGCTCGCCCTTTTATGGAGAGTACGGAAATTTCACGTATTTTCTTGGAAGACAATTCCAAGTGAAAAGGGTCACCACCCCTCAGAATACTCGAGTAGAGCTAATCAGACCAATTGCAGAGTAATGGGGTAGAGCGTAAGTTTGCGGTAATACTGTTTCCGCAGAGAATACACCAAAACGAGAGAAAACGGTTGGGGGGGGGACTTTGCCAGCAGGGCAGTTGGAGGGCCAAGTGCCATGAGTATAACTCGAAATAAGCAAGCTTACACATGTAATCTGTTCGGGACAATGAACTCATGAACAACGGGAAGAATACATGTGTAATGATAAATGTGCGCCACAGTATGCGGGAGTGAAGTGAACCAGTCCGACACAAAGATGAATACGCAAGTAACAGCAGAAGGGTTAATTTCGCTAAAAAGTGTGCCGGCAGAAAGCCGTTCTTTGAAGAAAAAAACTATCGAAAAGGAGGCCCATGTGATACGTGAGCGACATGCGGCACGAAACGACGACCACGACGGCGAGAGGAAAGCGTTCGAAACGACACCAGTGCATGCGGAGAAAGTTCCGGAGGCAGGAGGCGCATGACCCCAGCCGTGATCTAGAGAGAAGCAGAGCTGAGCTGATATGGTCTGCGTGGTTTGCGTGATGAAGGTTGTATCGCCAGCACCATACTGGCTACTCGAGCAGCAGCTGTTCGGTTCCGGAGGCCGTAATGCTGGCATTCCTAGGTGTGGACTTGGACTTCGATGACGTTTGAGAGAAACCCCCCACGGTAGTTCCTGGAAGACCAGCACCAATCCTCCTTTGAAGGCAGACAAACAATGCGACGTAAGACAGTCCCCGGTGCGCCTCGTCGTCACGTGAACAAGGCACTGGACATTGGTGGCGGCCGTAAGCGTCGTAAGGCGTAATCTACTAGAACTCGCTGCCACATCTTCGATGACGACCGGGACACAGGCATCTGAGAAAGGCGGATTGTCCGTCTGATTCTCACGCAACGACATTTACAGGATTGTCTGGAGTGCCGACCTTGGACGAGACGCTACCAAGCCCGGACTCTGAGGAAACAAAAGCCAGCAACAGAAGGCAAGAACATTCCCTTCGTGCAGCGACGCAGCCACAGAAGCCAAGCTGCTCAGACTACTGTGACTAGTCAGGACTAGAATTAACGTGGTCAGCCAAAAGAACGCTACAACGAATTGTTAGCTTTGTTTGGATTTGCTCACACTATCTCAAAATATTTTTTTTACATATGTACAAGTTTATCGACTATTCTTAATTTCCGTTTTTTTTTGTGATTTTGTTGTGTGAGTATAAAAGGCTTGTAGTACGTCTAAGCATCTCTATTTTCCATCTCCAGAACGCACGGCCGCTAGGCCGGTGGCGACGTGGTACAACAAGCCAACGCGGAGGAAGGAGTTCGCCAGTGCTCCAGGCGCAGGAGTGGAGTTGTCCGACGTCGGGCCAATGCTTCGAAGGCAGACATTTCTTTGGTTCTGTCCAGGTACGTGGCATCTGCATATCTTGAATCTTGGTGCATGGTAATTGGGTCACCTTGTATGAGAGAGTGCACGTTGGGTCGCAAGTTCGCCTTCATGCGCCTTATTTGCTTAACTGCCATTTGACGAATAATACCAGGGGGAAGAGCGTGGCGACGATGCGTGTGTACGTGACCTGTACTGTGGTTATAACGCCACGCACGTCTGTGGTGCCGGCATGGTTGCACCAGTCGTTGCGGCAGATGTATGGGAAGTGCGGTGACGGCGGCGGCGCTTGTGTTGGCGTAGTGTGGTGTCATATGAAAAAATGTACGATTTCATAATGTATGCCGCCCATGTACACAGCCTAGCCTATGGCGATACACTCTGCACATATGGCCACGCAGCCTCCGCCTTGTTATCATCCGGCCCAGAGTAACACGGCAACACGCTGGACTGCGTTACCGATAAAAACTGCGCCGCTGCTCCATCATCCGAGGTATGCGTCACCGATGGTGGCTACAAAAACAGGCTGTCCTTCTGGGAAGTGTCGTTTTCTTAACGCTACCAATACGGGCGTAGCATTGGTATGCTCCTCCGCTGCCACCGATAATCTAATAGAAAGTTGTTACTTTTTTATGTTGGCATTCCTTCAGCAGACCCGACATCCCACATTTAGTGACACGGACAATGAACAATAACGCATCTCTATGGACGAGCAAGACGCCCTTAAATGACGTCTGGAGCTTTTCTAGAGACAGTTTTACACGGAGCAGGTGGTGATCCAGAAGCAAGAGCAACAGCTTCAGGAAGGGCACGCCCAACTCAATCATGCCATGCAGCAGCATCCTGCCGGCTGCACCGAGCACGTCAGAACTTCGGCAGACGGCATTGCGCTCACTGCGCCGCATGTCGTCTGGCGTGTCGCTGTCAAACTTTCGACGTTTTTGGACGACTCAACCGAGGTATGGTTCGCCCACCTCGAGGCCCAGTTCTCCCTTGAGCACATCACGCAAGACCCGACCCGCTACGATTATGTCGTCGCCCACCTCGATGCCCACTACGCCAATGAGGTCCGGGATATCCTTGCCAAATCAGCAACGGCCAACCTTTGCGAAGATCTCAAGACTGAAATCATGCGCTGCCTGTCACTCTCGGAAGACAAGAAGGTGCGACAACTTCAGTCCGCAGAACTTGCCGAGCGCAATCTTTCGCAGCTCCTCCACCACATGCGTGCTCTCGCAGGCAACACTCAAGTCCAGGATTCTTTACTGCGAGCACTTTGGCTTCAACGACTTCCACAGCATGTCCAGGAAATTTATCAGGCTCAGCTTACACTACCTCTCGAACCACTTTCCGGGATCGCTGATCGCGTCATCGAGGTCTCGTTGCCGTAGTTGTCACCCACCGTCCAGGCTGTCGCCGCACCTCTGAACACCACAGAGCTTGCGCGCCATATCGACGATATCAATCGACAGCTCAGCTCCATTCAACGATGCCTGGATCAACGCTTGCCCATGCGCCACTTGCAAAGCCGTGACCGTAACACCACCCTGTCGCAGCGGCCTGGTGGTGACAACCGGCGATACTACTATCGACGCTTCGGGGACAGAGCACGACAATGTCGAACACCTTGCTCCACTGGACATAAGGGAAACGCCAACAGCAGCTCGTAGACACGGCTGGGAGCTGCAAACGTGGAGGGCGTCGCATCTTCGCCACCGACCAAATTAAAAAGCAGCGGTTCCATGTCGACAGCGGTTCCAACATTTGCTGCTACCCGCGAGCCCATCTTCAAGGTACCCATCCTTGTACCTCTTTCGAGCTCAGCGCAGCAAACCGGTCCACAATTAGGACTTACGGCTCGCTTCGCCTGCACGTCCAGCTTAAAAACCTACGCCGCGGCCTTCATTGTAATTTTGTCATTGCATGCATCATCGAGGCAATCATTGGCTCAGACTTTATGGCACACTGCTCCAACCTCCTTCCGGACTGCTGCCACGACCGTCTCAATGACGCCACAACAGGACATTCTTCACCAGGATTGCGAACAACTACCCACCAGCCAGGCATCCAAGTACTCGGTGTTGCAAATCATTCACTGTACCACGCCATTTTCGCCAAATTTCCCGGTTTGACGTGCCCTAGCGGGTTGCGACATCATGTGCAGCACACCAGTGTGCGCTACATCCAGACCACCCCAGGCCACCCAGTTTTCTGCCGTGCCCGTCGCCTTGCCCCGGATCGCATGCGCAAAGCCAAAACAGAGTTTACAGCCATGCTCCATCAAGGAATCGCCTGCCGCTCCAACGCCCCATGGGCCTCTCCACTTCCCCTTGTGCCGAAGACCGAAGGCTGGCGGCCCTGTGGGGTCTAATGGTCCCTCAATTCCTGCACCACTCCGGACAGATCACCCGTTCACCACATACAAGACTTCGCCCATCTCATTTATGGCTGCCACGTTTTCTTCGTGCTAGACTTTCTGAAGGCCTACACATAGGTACCCGCCAATCCGGACGACGTCCCGAAAACTGCAATCATTACACCTTTCGGCTTGTTCGAGTTTCCTTTGATGAGCTTTGGTCTGAGGAAAGCTGGACAAGCCTTTCAATGCTTCATTGATGAATTCGTTCGCGGCCTCGACTTCTGCTTCGTCCATCTTGACGACATATTGGTCTTTCCGCGTAACGCCGACGAACACCGCAGAAACCTTCGTCTACTTTTCCAACGCCTCCATGACCACGGCCTACTTGTGAGTGTCCCAAAAAGCACGCTCGGAAATTCTGTAGTCGAATTCCTCGGCCATAAAGTTTCATCAGAGAGAAACCTACCTTTGCCTCAACACATCTCAGACCTGCAAAATTACCCTCAATCCACCACCGCTAAGGACTTTCGCAGTTCCATCGGCATACTGAACATTTACAGGCGTTTCTTAACACACGCAGCCGATTACCCGGCACCCCTCCATGACGCTTTAGATGCTCTATGAGGAAAGCAACCAGTCAAGTGGACACCGTCTGTAATGCAACTTTTCGAAGAAAGCAAAGCTGCTCTCTGCCCCACCACCCTTCCTTCTCATCCCGTGCCAGACGCACCCTTGGGATTCCTCACGGACACATATAGCTTCGCTGTCGGCGCCGCCCTTATGCAACAAGTAGACAACACCTGGCACCCTTGGCGTTCTTCAAGAAACTCTCAGCAAGGAAAGCGACCCCTTCTGCGGCCACTTCCACACCTCTCCACATCGAGTTCACCAGCTTACTACAGAACTTCTGCAGATATACGAAGCAGTTCAACACTTTCGCCACATTCTCGAAGCACAGCACTGCACTTTCTACATCGACCATAATCCTCTGTCGTACGCCTTCTGTCAACGCCGCGACAAAGCAACGCTGGTCCAGCAGAACGAGCTCTAGTTCGTTGCCCAGTTTACCACATTTCGTGCCGTTCACGCAAAGAATACGATCGCGCCAAGCGTCAGTCAACACAGAACGCCGTTGCTTTGTTTGCTCAACTATTTATACGTTATGGGCAGGAGAGGGAACACGTTCAAGCTTTCGAGGGCATGTTCGTTGATTCGATCGTTAGTGGTCATGCGCAGTAATGCCGAGTTCAACATGATGTGCATGTTTTTATAAAACACGATGCATCCTCTTTTCAGTACAAACACGAAAGTGAAAATTTTATCGAAAGGCATTGCGAGGGGTTACGAACATTGCTTCAAATTGCTGCCGTATTGGAGGTGTTGTGGTCGTCTTCTTTGCCGTGTTGATCTCCTCATGAGCGGACTTGTCTCATTTGATATCGCTGGTGCACCTCCGTTTGACGACGTCTGTTAATTTACAATGCCGTCGTTGTCGCTTTCATCGTCCGTGGAATCTCCGGTGGATGACTCCATGCTGAAAGGTTCGGCTGTCGCAAAAAGGTGCCGCTGGTTCCGACGCAGCATTTTTCCGTCTTCTGTCTCTACTCGGTAGGACCTTGGTTGCTCCGCTCGCATCACTCTGGCTTTGGTATCCCATCGGTCTCCGCGCACTCGCATGACTTGTCCTTTCCGTAAAGGAGCCAGGGATCGTCTCGGCTGTTCCCTCTGCCGATGCTTCCGGACAGACCTGCTGGGTACTTCAGCAAAATCCGGCAATGGCGTTTGAAGCCGTCGACCAAATAGCAGTTCACCCGGTGATCTGCCGTCTTCCAGGGGACATGATCTGTAACTGAGCAATCCGAGCCAGAAGTCGTCTCTCCCTTCGGTTGTCTTTTTAAGGATTCTTTTAACCACCAGAACCCCTTTCTGGGCCAAGCCACTTGAGCGTGGAAACCGCGGACTTGAAGTGACCTGCTGGAAGTCGTATATTTCTGAAAAGAGCAGACATTCGCGGCTGGAGAATTGCGGTCCGTTGTCAGTGCACACTTCTTGTTGTATGCCGTGTCTAGCAAATATTGCGCTTTGTTTATCAATCACACCTACTCCTGACGTGTCCTGCAACTGCTCAACCTCGGGAAATTTAGACAACGCATCATACGCACAAAGATACGATTTCCCAGCGTACTGGAAGATGCCAGCACCAGTCCTACGTCAGGCATGCGCAGGTACTGGGCGGATAAGAAGGGGTTCGCTGTGTTGCTTGTAAGCGTGCTTCTGGCATACTGAGCATTTTTAATCAGATTTTCGACATGAGTGTTCATACCGGGCCAGAAAACCAAACGACGCGCACGTTCTTTCCAGTTATTTAGTCTCATGTGGCCTTCATAGATTCTTCTTAACATTTCTTTGCGCAGGCTGGTTGGCGCAACGACCTTGCACCCTTTTAGTAGCACCCCACTTATGGCTGACAGTACACGTTCGAAATGCTTAAGCCGTCCCTGCACAAGTTGGTTCTTCTGAAGGCACATGACTACACTATGCAACTAGCTGTCAGTTCGCGTTTCTTCTGATAGGCGCTCTAATGTGGCGTCGCTTACAAGTGACGATACAACACCTACGGCGTGAATCTCGATGTGTACTGCTTCATCCTTTTGCGGTTTTCCTACAGAGGCATGCGACAGCAGGTCTGGCAACACGAACTGCTTTCCTGGAACAAAGTGCAGAGCGAAATTGTATTTTAGTAAACGTAGAAAGAAGCGCTAGGCTCGGTGGCATGTCAGCAGTTGCCTTTTGCGAAATATTGATCAGGGGGTGGTTGTCTGTTTCGAGGATGACCGTGCGTCCATACACAAAATGGTGAAATTTTTCACATCCGTATACCACAGCCAACGCCTCCTTCTCAATCTGTGAATATCGTTTTTGGGTATCGGTCAGTACTCGCGAAGCATACGCAACAGGTTTGCAAGCGTCCCCGTAACGCTGTAGCAATGCTGAGCCGATGTCATTTTACGATGCATCCGAAGCTATTTTAGTGTCACGCATCGGGTCGAAGATAGCCAGAATTGGCTGCCTGCGTAAAGTTGTACAGATATGGTTCCATTTTATGGCATGGTTATCTGTCCAATCGAAAACACTGTCTTTTCTCATCAGGTCTCGGAGTAACTTAGCTTTTTCTGCGAGGGCCGGTACAAACTTAGCGAAATAGTTGACGACACCTAGCATTCTATGAACTCCTTTCTTGTCCCTTGGTGGTGGTAGATGTAGAACTGATTCCATGGAATCAGGGCTTGGCCATATGCAGTTTTCAGAAATACCATCACCAGGGGAAGAAATTTCTGGCACGCTAATTTCACATTTTGAAGCATTGAATGTTAATCTAGCCTTACGCGTGGACTGAAGGACAGCTCGTAGCCTTTCGTCGTGCTCTTTTCTTGAAGAGCCCCATACTAGGATGTCGTCGACTTACACACATACGCCAGAAATTCCGTCAAAGATCTCGTTCATGTACCTTTGAAATACTTCAGATGCTGACGCTATGCCGAAAGGAAGCCCGAGGAAAAGATAACGCCCAAACGGGGTCGAAAACGTGCAGATTTTGGATGTTTCTTAATGTAACGGTATTAGATGAAATCCAGATTTGGCGTCTAGTCGTGAAAAAGATCGTGCTTCCGCAAGCTCGGCTTCTATATCATCGCGACGAGGCATCTGTAAGTGCTCCCGCTTGAGACCTTCAATAATTTTCCTAGGATCCATGCACATACGTAGCTGACCATCCTTCTTCTAGAAGATAACTAACGGACTTACCCAGTCTCTTGGCTCTTCCACCTTGGCAATGATGCCTGCCTTGAGCATCCGGTCGAGTTCAGCCCACAGTGGTTTCAGCAGCGCCAGGGGTACTCGTCTAGCCATCTGGATCGTCGGTACGGCGTCTTGTCGCAACACCAATTTGTGCAGCCGCTGAAGGCATCCGGTGCCGGTGATGACGTCGCTGTATTCCTGCATGAACTCTGTAGTTCCCTTTGTCGTCATTGCATCAACCGACCTGACGAAGAGCCCCAGGCGCTCGCTTGCTTCGAGACCAATAATCGCACGCCCCTTCTTTACAAGGAAGAAGTCAACTTCCATCGCCGTCTTGCCGACTGTGACTTTCAATCTGGCTACCCCGAAGTGCTTGATGATTCCTCCCCTATAGGAGCGTAGTACTACATTACTTTCTCTTATGTGTGCAGCGGGCTGTAATGCGTGGTACATACCATAAGGCAGAAGGTTCGCTTGTGCACAGGTGTCCACTTTCAAGTTGATGTGCATGCTGCCGACTAGTGCTTCTGCTACCCAGTCACGATGGCTTTCGACAGTATCTACCGATACGTCGAGAATCGTGAAGTCTTCGTCAGCATTGATTTCTGCCACTTGCCTGTTGCTTTTGCATTGCACAGCAAAATGGTTCTTGCCTCCGTATCGTCTACAGGGGCGTCCAAACGCCGGACAATTCCTCAAGCCGTGCTCCCGACCACACCTACTGTATTTAAATACTAAGGATGCAACAGTTTGCTTTGGCCTTATATACGGTCAACTTGCCGTTGATTTTTGCATCTGACAACTCGGCGGACTTGCACACCTGCTCAGCTTTCGCCAGTGTCAATTTCTTGTCCCTTAGCAGCTTTTGGCGCACTTTGTCGTCGCTCGTTCCAAATACAATTTGGTGACGGATCATTGAATTTTCCATTACGCCGAAGTTGCATGATTTCGCCAGGTGCCTCTGGTCCTTGCGAATGGTTCAAAGGGCTCACCTTCTGCGTGGACTCGTCGTCGAAATAGGTGCCGCTCATGTATTCTGCTGCGCTTCGCAGTATTCATCGAATTTCTTGATCACGGTCGCATAGTCCATTCTTTCGGCGTCTTCAGTGAATGTGAAGTTGTTGAAGATTTCCAACACATCTTCACCTCCCAAACTGAGCAGTAGGACTGTCTTCGTGCTATCATCCAGAGGCTTGTCTATTGGCACTGAGGCTGCTAGGAAAAGCTCGAATTTTTGCCTAAAAAGCTTCCATTGTTTGGCAATGTCGCCACTCCGGCGTAACGGTTCAGGAGGCTTTAAGAATTCCATCACGGGGGGCGGCATACTTCTGATCGTATTCGTGCCGTTCACGCAAAGAATACGATCGCGCCAAGTGTCAGTCAACACAGAACACCGCTGCATTATTTGCTTAACTATTTATACGTTGTGGGTAGGAGAGGGAACACGTTTAAGATAGCTTTCGAGGGCATGTTCGTAGATTCGATCGTTAGTGGGCATGCGCAGTAATGCAGATTTGAACATAATGCGCACGTCTTTGTAAAACACGATGCACCACCGACATCCAACATGTCAGCGGAAAGGACACCGTGGTCTCCGACGCGCTTTCACGTGTGGCAGCTATCAGCTTTTTGCAAATAACAGCTTACGTCCTCACCAAGGCTTAGGCTACGGATGTCGAACTGCAGGAAATTCTTAAGGGCGGGTCGTCACTACACCTGCGAAAAGTCCCCATACCTGGATCGACAACGACTATCTACTGCACCATGTAAACAGTACGAAGCAGGCTTTACGTGTCCCATTCCTACCGCCATGGCCTCCTCAACCAGCTGCCTAATTTCAGCCATCCCGGCATGCGTGCTTCTACACGCCTTGTGGCCGACCGCTATGTCTAGCCCTCCATGCAGCCGGATTGCCACACCTGGGCGCGCTCTTGCATTCAATGACAGCGCGCTAAATTCAGCAGGCATGTCACTTCACCGTTCGGAGCATTCGCCCAGCCCTCCCGTCGGTTTCAACATGACCACCGTGATATAATAGGGCCATTACCCCCTGCTAGAGCCTATCGCTACTGCCTCACCGCCAGTGATCGGTATACACGATGGCCTGAAGCATTGGCCCATCGAGAAATCCACCGCGGAAAACGTCGCCTCGGCCTTCTGCGCTGGCTGGATTGCTCGCTTCAGGCCCCCTCGCTGCGTCACCAGCGACCGAGGAGCACAGTTCTAATCACACCTTCTCAGGCTCCTCGGGCTGACCATCGGGTTCCAGCACTTGAGGACCAACAGCTACCGCCCCTGAGCCAAAGGGATGATCGAGCGTTTCCAGCGACAGTTCAAAGCAGCCATCATGTGCCCACGGACTCAACCTGGCTCGAAGCTATCCCAGCGGCCGCCCTGGGTCTTGCCTCAACCTTCAAGGCGGACATTCAGGCTGCACCAGCAGAGCTCGTCTACGGGGAACCACTCCGTCTCCCAGGTGAATTTCTTGCTGCACCACCATCCACTACCACGACGTCAGATCCCACCGATTTTGTCGCCTGGCTCCGACGCACCATCGCTGCCCTCCACCCGTTACCTGCAGCTCACCACTGTAAGGCTGCCCCTATCGTCGTCAATGATCTCGCAGCGTGCACGCGCACTTTTCTCCGCGACAACACCGTCCGCAGGCCTTTCCAGCCACCTTGCAGGAAACCCTACCCACTTCTCCGTCGCGACGATGAAACTTTCACCCTGCGCGTTAAGGGGAACGACGTCCGCGTCTGTATCGACCGGCTGAAGCCAAGCTCCATAGATTCCGCCGAGCCAGGAAATACCAGTGCACCCACAGGCTTCCGTCCACGCCCCCCGACATCGCAGCCTGCTTCTGTCACTATACGCTATAGACGTCGGGTACGCTGCACATATTTTTACAAACCCTGACGGCTCTGCACCCCGCGGGGTGGGGGGGGGGGTCAGATTTGGCGACACACTGTGCTGATATTTTCGCGCAGCCTCGGCCTTGTTATCATCCCTCCCAGCGTAACACCGCTACACGCCGGTCTGCGTTACCGATAAAACACAGCGCCACCGCTGCGTCACCGATGGTGCCTAGTCTGTCCGGCTGGGAAGAGTCGCTTTTTTCCTTCCGCTACCGAGACGGGCGTAGCGTTGGTATGCTCTTCCGGTGCCACCGCTAATCGAATAAACAGTTGTTACGTTTTTGTGTTAGAATTCGTCCTTCAGCAGACACGACATCCCACAAGCGTAAACAGCTTCTCGGGTATGGTATCCCGGTGGGACTTTGTGACCCCACATAATTTTCTTTAGGCGTTCCTATTAAATCGTCATGTCTACAAGCTACGTCAGAGGCTTCACTAAAACTGAAGCCGTCACCACAGACAGTGCGGCGAAAGTGGCAAAAATATGTCGTGCATCCATCCTTTAAAAATTATTGGCGACGTTGTGCTTATATCAATTTACTTATGCTTCGACACAAACTGCTCACATGTTCTATATTATACATATTAGGAGAGATGGCGCGTACACAATGATATATGCACAGTGTACCTATCTTGTATAAAATATTTTAATATAGTGTCACGTATTCAGTGGCGCATAATCTGTCCCTAAGATTGCGTCACTGGGAATCAATAAACAAAAGTACATAACCTGTTGCACCTAGCGTGTGAGCGAAGTTGACATAACAAAGTGTCATTGAAGAGATAACCTAAGCGGCACATATTGAAAGGTCGATTGGCCAAATTTGGAGTGAGTAGGCTCACAAAAGGGCAGCACTTACCCGTGGTTACATATTCAGTGACAATGTTTAGGGCACGAGACCTTTATTCAAGAGTTCCATATGCGCTGGAGCACATACCTAGTTACTGAAGATATAGTTAAAAAAGTTCCCTAAGAATTCAGCATACACTGCCATGTGACGCAAATAGCCATGAAAGAGCATCATTGAAAAGCCGAGCCGAATGGTGCATATGCTGCTGCGAAAGTTTGCATCAAAGAGGTTAATTGATGAGTGGCGCATTATCAGTGTTAATGGGCAGTTTCTAAAGTTGGAGTCAGTGACCTTCATAAAAGGGCAACGCATGCCAGACATGACATAACCAATCACAAAACTGGCGTAAAAAGGTTCACAGTAGAGCAGCACATACCTAGTAGTACATGTGCAATTGAAATAAATTTGTCGTTAAAGAAATTAACTGAAGGCCACAAAACAACAGACTGGTGACCGAATTATGCACTCGATTTGTTTTCAACCGGGTTCCAGGAAAACAGCAACATGATGCTATACTCCTTGGACATTGGGCAACCCAGTGAATAGTAAGTAGTTGGTTAGAAAGAAGTGTGGCGCAAATATACGTACACAAATACAGACATGCTGAACTGCAAAGTTCCAAACAAGTGATAATACCATTTAAATTATGATGAATGTCCTGCAACTGCACGGTAAACCAGAGGTCCTCATAATCGACACAATAATGCTCTTTAAGGTGGAACTCATACAACAGATCCTGGAATGCCTCAAGGGAAGTGACCAATGGACCACCACAGAAGACGCCTAGAAGATCGTTGTTACTCAATGCCTAGAGAAGGATCAGTTGCCGTATAACGTAAAACTATTCCAATATGTTTTATTCCAATATCCTGACGTCGAATTTACGTAACCGCCGACACAACAGCAGGCGGTCACCCGCAGGGTTGTCTGAACAAGCCAATCAAATGCTCCCCTCGTATACAGGAGGTCACTATTGTTTGCTGGAAAAACGAATAGCATTGCCTGCAATGTGTGGCTTGTCTTATCAATCGGCTCACAAGAGGCGAGGAGCATGCTGAAGTGGAGCGGGATTCGACGAGTCTGAGCTACTGCACTGAACATCGATAACCGGAAGAAGAGGGTGGTGCCGGCATCTGCGATTTGTCCGCTTTCTCTTACTTACCTTGCGGTTGCTCGTCGACAATCGCGGCGGCATGCAACGGAAGCTTAGCAATGATGTTAAAATCCTCAGCAAAGAAGAGTCGGCAGAAAGAGGCCGTAAACGTGCCCACAGTTCTCGAAAACGTTACACGGCCACTCAAAAAGTTTTATTATACGCAAATAAACCCATGCACTCCGGCAGGGCCGAGTAGCCAGTGCCGGAGCGATCGGCGGCAGCCATTTTTGAGTCCTTTCGGAACGGGTCCACCTGCGGCTGTTCAGAAGAAAATTCAGTTTTGTTTGCCACATTAATGCACCTTTAACGCGGTAGGTATTTGTGATTTTGTGACGTCATGTGAGAGGCTGGTGAAGTGGTGCAGCCCTAAATCTTTGAACCAATAGCCGAGAGTTAATGGCAACAAGGCGTTGAATCAGAAGTAACTATCTTTGTCTTTTTCTATCAAATTATGCATAATCAGTAAGTGCATGTCATATCAGATGGGGAGCTATCGCGGTTTCGTGATGTCGCGTGACAGACACGTGAAGGGGGGGGTAGTCCAAAAATGTTTTGAGCAATCGCGGTGGGCTGATTGCAGAATTGGAATAGAAAAGTTTAGAATAGTTTTACGTTATACCGGCCTACGCGGGTATGTTAGCAATTCTGGTAAAGTATAGAATAACACTTTGGAATTCGTCCTTCTGTACGTCAGCTAGGGCCCTATAACGTAAAACTATTTCGATAACTTTTATTCTAGTCTGCTGACGTCAAATTTGCGTAACCGCCGACGCAAGCATCAGGCGGTCACCCGCAGTGTTGTTTGAACAGACAAATAGAGTGCTCTGCTTGTTTATAGGAGGTCACTTTTGTTTGCCTGAAAAACGAATAACATTGCCTACGCTGAGCGCCTTATCTTAGCTAATTGGCTTACAAGTGGCGAGGAGTACGCTCAAGTGGAAAGGGATTCGATGAGGCCGAGCCATTGCACTGATAATCAATAACCGGATAAACAGGGTGGTGCCGGCATCTGTGATTGGGGCGCTGTCCTTTACATAGCTTGCGGTGGCTGGTCAAAAATCGCGGTGGCATGCAACCGAAGGTTAAGGATTCCGCTAAAACAGATTCTCACAGAAGAGTTGGCAGAGCGAGGTCGTAAACGTGCTGAAAGTGCTCGAAAATGTTACACAGCGACGCAAAATGTTTTATTATACGGTAATAAACCCATGCTCCCCGGCAGATGTCAGTAGCCAGTGCCTAAGCGATCGGCGGCAGCCATCTTTATTCTTTTCGAAACGGGGCAGCCTGCGGCTATTCAGAAAAACATTCAGTTTTGTTCGGCATAATAATGCACCTTTATAGCGTACACGTAACTTGGACGCGGTGAGTTTTTGCGGTTTTGTGACGTCGCGTGCCAGGCAGGTGAAGTAGGTCCAGCACAAAAACTTTTGACAATTAGTCGAGGGCCAACGGCGAAAAGGTATCGAATCAGAAATAACTATTTTGATCAAAAATAACGTACAGCGCAAAGGACAAGGACAGCGACAGACGACATACACAGCGCTGTGTATGTGGTCTATCGCTGTCCTTGTCCTTTGCGCTGTACGTTACTTTTGATCATGAATTACCAACTAGCCCATGCAACCACCCTAGTTAACTATTTTTGATTTGTTCGGTCAAATCATACATAATAAGTGCTTACGCGTCATATCAGATGGGCAGCTACCGCGATTTTCACGACGTCACGTGACAGGCAGGTGAAAGGGTGAGGCCTAAAAAGTTTTTGCCCATCGTGGAGGGCCAATTGCAGAATCGGAATAGAAAATTTTGGAATAGTTTTAGGTTAGAGCCCCCTATACAGCCAAAAATCTATAAACATTGAAAATGATGCCGTTCTTGCTATTTTGCACAACTATTCTCTTTAAGACACTGACAGCATTCTACACAAGGGGATCGATGAAGACAATTTCGAAGAAAACAAGTTTCAGCGCAATGAAGCAGCCCTACGGCGAATCATGCGTCTCTGTTTTGCATATCATGTAGAAAAAGAATGACATCCTAAAATAGATTTCCTATAATTTAGGTGGTCAAGAATGGTTGTTCTCACTGCGGTTCTCTATTTTGTGAAAATGACTTTCCCGTTAGGAATTTAGTTCCTGTTTTATTTTGTTCCTTTAACCTTCGATGTGACGTTTTTATGAAATATTTATCTGTGTGTTTGGAATAAAAAGTGGGTTTTCAGTCCACGGTAAGAATTATGTCTGTCATTGAGTCCTAAGCAGCACATTTGAGACGACCGTTTTAAGACAATGTCATTTCGTTGCTATTCTACGACTTTGCTCCGCATTATTCTTGCTTGCTGGCGCGAGTACGCTACGCCCACCATCGGCTGTACCGTTTGGCCTGCCCGCTACCTTTTTATAGCACCAGTCGTCCACTGGGAAACATGCCATTGAGTGAAAATTAGATACTTGCTTCCGGAACAGAATATTTTTTATCAGAACTTCGCAATGCGTTTGCTTACATTATCTGGGCAGCACGTATTGAACTCGCTGCCGGCTGCCACCGGCACTACCCAACACTGTGCAACGAGAAAGAGAAAAAGGTAAATCAAAGGCAGTTTTTTTCTACACCTTATTACTGTCTGTTCGTGTGGGGTACCACATCACGTACGAATCTAGAAAAGATACATATACTTCAGAAAAAGCTTTTGCGAATGCTATTTAACCTGCTTTACAATGCCCACACATCAGACATATTTCCAAAAGCAGATATAATACCCGTGTTTAACCTTTATCATCACAAGTTAAGTCAAGCTCAGACAGGAGGTAAAATTGAATTTAAAGTTTCTTCATGAGTTATCTAATCTCACCAGGAACACACATTCTTACATCGCAAGGCGTACGGAACAGCGGTAGGTAGTCACTCCGTGTGCCAATTATTCTACACAAAAGATATCATACACACTACCAACACTTTTAAATTTGTTTCTGAAATCACGTCTTGATATTTATATAACTGATGTACGAGCTTTGTGTCAACGTTTTGTCACTCAATCTTTCTTAAATAATTGAAGAGCGCTTTTCAGGTAATTTATGTTTTTGCGTTTATTTTTTGCGCAAATTTCACATCTGGTCAATTGATATGTATATGTATTTCCTGTTCAATCGCTGTTTGTCTTGTAAAGGAGGCTGCGGGCTCTAGTGAAGTCGCTTGCCTCTAAAGCGACTTTTATCAGCAGTCTCCTTCACCACTGATGGAAATAAAGTTTATTATTATTATTATTATTATTATTATTATTATTATTATTATTATTATTATTATTATTATTATTATGACCAAGACTGAGACCGGTTGTAAAGGAGAAGTTACACTGGGAGAAGGGAAGGCGCGGCCAGCGCTGCCTTTACCAGCAGTTCACGACAACGAGCAATGTGGAAGTAGAATGTCTTCTTTTACATCTCCGCTGGCAAAATACGGGCGAGTGTATCGCCGAGTTACGAGAGCTCGCATCGTCGTGCCCCTTTTTTAACAGGAAGATGTCAGAGCGAAGTTTCCGACAGCGCGCACGAACCGCGTACGCGCACGTGTTTACTGAAGGGTTTAGCGATTTACTTCATGTATGCAATGTAACTTCCAGTGCAGTGCGGCCAGGTGGGCAACTAACTATAGAGCCCTGCACTCTATTTCGAGACACCATCACAAGCGCACTCTATGTTCATCACGCATGGGAATTTTATGCTCGGCAACAATAAATGTCCAACGCAATTTGTCAAGGTATGTTAATGGCTTATGTGCGTCACAGCACCGCAAGCCTCCATGTGTTCACAAGCGCGCGCACTCGAAGTTTCCATATTTGTTTCACTCTACACTAAAGTTGCTCATTTTGTGGTGGGACAGGTCATTTTCAGCGTATATGTAGGAGGACAGGGCATGCCCATGAGTTTGAGTTTAGCAACAAACACTACTCGTCACATGGCAGTTCCGAAGAAGTTCTAGTCATTTCACATTCCACAAGTGCTGGTGTTCACATAAATGTGCACGCTACTGATGTCAGGTTGACACTTCTTGTTCACTCGAATTCGTTTGTCTCTATTTGAATTGAAGAAAGGCTAAATAAGGATTTTCCTAGCGTTTCACTACTATTTTATTAGGGTATTTCCTTACTTGATTATTCTATTCACACGTTCTGTTTGATGTAGTTCATGGAAGCACTTCTCTGATTTGGCACGAAACCCTCAACATATCAGCGCTAAGTATTGATGAATCGAATTTCCGGAGCCTACAGGGCTTGTTGCTCCTTCGAGCACTGTACACTGCAATCCAGCAATTGCCTGTGGAGCGCCAACTGTAGCAAGTGAAGAAGTGAACATCGCGGATACATTCCCCCAGCCTTAGCACATGAGTTTGCTATGCTTTTCGGTTTTGTGTTAGGCCTTGCTAGATATTTTATTGTAATCCTAATAACAATTCCAAGATGGAGCCAGTAACTGTTGAGCTTGGTCGTTTCTATTTTCTCTTTGGGCAGTTGTGCCAGCATAGCTTTCATGTTCCTGAACTATAACATCAGAGAGGGCATTGACATTTCTGAATGGGATAATCCCATTGTGGAAGCTGACAAGCAGGAAGGCAACATCATGGTAGGCGCTGACATTAGCGAGTAAGCTACGTCCATTGTTCCTGATTATCTTCTACTACCCCACATGAAGGGGCTCGTTTACGCGCCAGTAGAGGCTACTCGCTATTCAAAGCTTCAGGTGGCTTTCTGTTTCAATCTTATTCTCCTGCATCGTGATAGGAGAGACCTCACTGCCTTCATAAATCATGAAGGATGCGCGCAGTTTAATGAGTCTGCCCCTGGGTTAGCGTCTGCCTACGCAGCATTTAAAAAGGTAATATAAAGAATTATTGATAGGTTCTATGGTTTATAATTCCACACCGATGCCGTTATCGGTTTCGAGAAATGTGCATAAGAAGTCCTTTGGAATGTTGAAGCTATGCTGCAGAAGGTCAAAGAAGGAGGCTTGAAGGAGTCATTTCTTACGTTGGAGAATTGACATTTCTAGGAGAAAACGTTAATTGTGCAGGTCAGCTGTCAAATCAAGTACACCATACCGTGAACATGCCGGTACCGCGAAACGTAACCACCCTCCGCTTATTCCTTGGAACGTGGGAACACTATTCGAAGTTTGTTGCTTGGTTGCCGCAAATGGTGCAACCTATGAGGCATTTACTGTGTCGAAATGAAACTTTTGTGTAGTCAGCAGAAGCAAACATTATTTTCAACGAAGTCAAACAACTTCTTTATCAAGTGCAATAATTGAAATGTTTGACCAGAGCGTACCAGTGTTTATGACGACCGATGCATCTGACTGCGAGCTTGCAAGAGTACTGATGTAAACAGACGGACATCAAATGAGCAGTATATGTTTTGTAGCATGCACTCGGACACCAGCTGAGCAAGAAAGCTCGGTGGGAGAACGCAAATCATTATCATGCACCTGGACTAGAGAACGATGACATCAAGCGTTCGTTCCTTTGCTATTCTTACAATTATCTGGAAGGCGCCCTCTCTTACTGCACGCAGGAATGCAAGGCTCCTTCTCAAGAATTTCGCTGCTGGGCACAAAAATGGGTCTACGAACCCGGCGACACAAGATCTTTCCCTTATTTCCCTAAACCAGAAACGGAGCTTGTGAGGGAAAGAGACGTTATGTGGCTTGTGCAGACTTCTTGTGTAACTAAATATGAATTAAAGCAAGCCTTCTTCAACAAATGGTGCCTGTAACAGCTTATGTACTTCTTAAAGATTTCCGGGCTGCCGCAAAAGTCCATTCTAGAAAACAAGACATTCTGCAGCATTCGTGAGGAACTGTCAGTGGTGGTTAATTCACCACTCTGCGTAGAGCTACTTATCGTTCCGTCATCTCCAGTTGAAATGATCGTCACGAAACATAAGTCGCACGACAGTATGACAGGTACAAATACTATACTTTGCGAGCATTTATTTTGAGCTAGGATGAACAAGGAAGTTGAAATGGCCCTAAAGAACTGTTGCGTGCACTGGGAGGCAAATCAATCTAAAAAGACGCTCTATGTACTCTTACAGCGCACGGTTTGGCCCGAGTTACCATAGCAAAAGCTTAGCGTTGACATTTTTGACGTTGTGGAGCATGTAGTCCACAATAGGTTCATCCCTCTCGTGGATTACCACCGCTTGAGGCCACAGGTACTCAGGAGCATGGTGATGGAGGTTCTAAGAAGCGTTCTTTTTTTTCGAGTGGGGAATATCCTGAAAAAATAGTCGGCGGCAAAAGGCCAAAATAAATGTTTTTCTCAAATTCGTTCAATTCATTCAAGAACGAGCCATCTGCTTGTCTCAAGCATTAGCCTAATATCTACAGGCAACGGGACAAGAGATCCATATAATCGTACAACTAGAAATGCATGAAAGTGTCGCTTCTAAAGCGGTGACGCTCCGTCAAACAATAATCGAATCAAGATCCATTCCAACGGACACGACTAGTGTTGCTTCAGGCGGTTTATTACTTCATAGAATGCTCCAACCCAGGCGCAACGTTGTCGGCTTTGCAGTAGCAGACTTTTCTGAAGAACTGTTTCATGAGCTACCTCGATTAAGCCAAAGAGCGGCTCTCCAACAGCAATGCAGAAAAGGGTATGCGGACAAGGGAATGCTGCCAAGATAACGACGGTGACAGTAAGTAATTATGTTCCAGTCCAGAAGCCCCTTTTCTGCTTGAAAGGAGACCGATTTTTCGCCACCATCTGAAGTCGTGAAATGGCAAGCACCTTCATCCTTCAGGCCACAGGATGGCGACAACTGGCACGCATCAAAACTCAACAAGATTCCACAGAGATAAATTATTTATTCTCCTGAGATATACGGCGCCTGGCCTAGAGCTCTGCACCGGCCCGGCCAGGGCCCGTGCGCACAAGATCGAGCCCAGCTCGGCTCCGCCCGGGGCCCATCGTTCCAAGCCCGGACGCAGCCAGGACCCCAGCGTTCATTACTAAACTTAGCCAGAGCGCGCGTTTTCATGACCAAGCCCGACCCGGGCCCGCTAGACAATCTGTGTTCTTGGGGATGATTATTATTGTGGTCTTGCGCTTTGTAGCGGGCTAACAGACGGAAAGTCTGGTGCGTACATGCATGAAAATATTGCTTCACCCGCGGTGGTATGATTGCTGCGGCCATGGCGGCCACATTTCGATATGGGTGAAACGCAAGAACACCCGTGTACTTATACTTAGGTGCACCTTGAAGAATTGCAGGTGGTCGAAATTATTCCGGTCCCCGCTGTGGCGTGCCTCGTAATCATATTGTGCTTTGGCACGTAATACCGAGGAATGTAAATGAAATGTGGTACCTGTACATGTGGTACATGGAAGGTCATTACAATAAAAGTGTAGTAGCAATTAAAAAAGGCAACAAAATTTATTTAAAAGGTGTGTACATCTAAATTGAAGAAGCCGATAGAAGTGAACCCGGGACATTTTGGTTGAAGATCTCTTCTACACTCATGTTGAAAACAATAGTTACACGATTTTTTTTAAACTGGGCTCTTGAATACTTATTTGTTGCAGCAAGATAAAAAATGTTTTTCACATGTTATATTTTTATCTTTCATCAGCAAAAACAGATGAAATATAAATTGTTCTTATTGCAACGTCGACATTCAAACGTAATCGCCACGTACAATATAAATACATAAAGCGGATAGAAGTGATAGAAGCGGATTAGAATTGTATTACAGGCAGCGGAATAATTGAGACTTGATCATGCTTACTGTTATTCTGTGTATATTTGTTCATCCTGCCTGCGCGAATTTGTGTTTGACAATGATGTACAACGTTTTATTGTCAATGTTGAAATTTAAATTTTTATTTTTTTCCTCTCCTGTAATGGCCCTCAAGTGAGGGCTACAGTTCTCCTAAATAAATTAAAATGAAAATAAATGTAATCAACCTGACCCGCACCATACCTAATGCTCTTCCAGATAGGAAGGTATCTGCCTTTCGCATGAAATAAAGACAGAAAATACGCTTAAAATAACACCCAGTGACACAAAAATACCACACCCGAGAACGATGCCGCAGGAATAGGAGTCTTAAAAACTAGTAAAAGGCAAAAAAAAGTTCTCGTATTTCCTGCACTGGGCTTCACACCATTCAAGCAGTTTCTCAATGTCCTCACACGAGTCACTGTCCCGAAGGTAACTGTCAAGCTCACTGTCGGCAGGCTGACTTTCCGCTGCATCGTGCCACTCCTTAAATTCGGCAAGGACCGTACGCTTCGCTGGGGGTTCATTATCCAGCTGGTTTGTGCTCGTTTCTCGTTGTGCAAAACGCAAATGTACAACAATCAACTACGCGTACTCTGTCGCGAACAGTTTTCCTCTCCTGCTCATCAAGCACGCGGAGATTGCGAAAAGGCGACCACAAGAGCGTTGCGATTTTGTGAAGCTCTCCTATAGGCATTTTTATTTGAAGACGTTCTAGCGTCCTCGACTTGAGCTTGCACACTTCTGGTCAGTCTGTCGAAGCAGCAGTAAGGTGCTTCCTCAGTTTTGTTTAGTACATCAATACGAGGGGCAGTTTTACAAGTTTGTTCTGCGCAAGGTTTTCGCTGGCCTCCTTGAAGGGTTCCAAGAATTCAATGACCTCCGTCAACAAGGCCTTATGGTCGTCTTGCGAGAGTAGATTTCCCTTGAATCCAGGGGGTTTTCTATCACATCGTAATGAGTTAGCGCGGACATGATCATGGCGAGCAATCAATTCGCCTGCAACTTTTAGGAAGCCGTCGTCGCCAACAACGCGAAATGGCCGCATATCTTCTGCGCACCACTTCACCCAAACCGCCGGTAAGATTACCCTTAACGGTAGATGAAACCTAGGGTTGCTTCTCGGTGAAGAACGAATTAATGGAAGCGGTTTCATCGGCAGCCTTGCAGTTGTGGCGGTTCTGGTGCGACGTTCCTGTCTTCCCACCATCATATGCTAAGAAATCTTTGCAGCTTTTACACGTCCACATAATGTTTCCAAACCTGACTTTTCTTAACTTGCTTGGACACAAGCTTTAGCTTCCTAGCAGCAAGCTTACCTCTTAATACAGCTGCATTCATGGTG
Organism: Dermacentor andersoni; assembly: GCF_023375885.2. NCBI lineage: Eukaryota > Metazoa > Arthropoda > Arachnida > Ixodida > Ixodidae > Dermacentor > Dermacentor andersoni. The sequence continues at coordinate 7,176,092 of NW_027314752.1, read as the reverse complement.
CCACGTGTACAGGAGGCAAATTACGAACTATATTATGCCGCTAAGCAACACTTTAAAAGCATCAGCGTGCTCTGGCGAGCTATGACAGAACAATCAAAAGCATTTTTTTTACTTCTCTTGTTGAGTAGAAGGCGACGTTGGTCCCACGTTACGCATGAAGCAGTTCCTTGCATGAGGTTCCTTATGGGTGGGCCGCACTGTGCCCATGCTCCGCCTAGCCGGCTGTCGCCTAGCAATGGAGGCCGTACCTTAGGCACTTTCTTCGCGCGTCTATTATTTCTACACTCGTGTGAGGAGTTAGCAAAATGTCTCAGTGGTCGCTGCAAGGCCGAAAGGGCTTCATTCTTCGGATTGTACGACTTACACATTTACGCCTTGGGATGGTTCCGGTGTGGGCGTCGAGCAAGAGAGTTCGAAACTTACGATGTGTGTGACAAGGAATGTCGCTTTATTTCCCTCACTGCCCAAGCAAAAAATAATATGACGCTTTGAAAGAGATTTAAAGCTTACACACGCCTTAACATCAGCCTTTCGACGAGAAGGATAGTCATATACAGGGTGCTTCAGTTAACTTGGCCCAAATATCAGAAATATGCAGTTGCTTCATAGCTCGACAGAACCAAGGTAATCTTCTTTGCCGTCGCTTGTAGACACTCATGTCATTTTTTGGAATCCGCGTAATCATTTAACTTGTGCTAAATAATTATTCAACTTCTCAATTATTATAACTAGATGAAAATGTGTCATTGAGAAAGTCATAGAGCAACATGAAAAACTCTCGATACAGCTTTCTGTTGCTCAATACGTGCAACATGTAAGTGTTTTTTTGAGTGCGAAGCAAGCTCGCGAATACACACAAAAATGGCGCGCGACAGGCCGCTCGAGGTACTTTGCGTGTATTCGCGGGCCTCTTTCACATTCCAAAAGCATTCTTTATGTTGCACGTACTGACTTACAGAAAGCTGTATCGGAAGTTCCTTGTGGTGCTCTACAATTTTCTCATTGACACTTTTCATCCAAGTTGATTAATTAACTAAGACTATATATTTTATTCGGCGAATTGCAAAAAAAGAACTCAGTCTCTACAAGCGATGGAAAACAAACTTACGTTCATTTAGCCGAGCTACGTAGCATTTGTATATTTTGGTCTACACCTCTATAGGCGTAGCATGAAAAATCTTTTTTTTACTTACAGATTGTACCGTATAGTTATACTTCACCTCCAAGGAGTCTTATCAGCTGCACTGTATAAGCAATAAAAGACCGAAATATTTGTGCCATCCTTGGGAACATCCGTGATCTAGCCTACCGCTCGTGCTGTTGGTTTTATATATATATATATATATATATATATATATATATATATATATATATATATCAGCCTGGTTACGCCCTCTGCAGGCCAAAGGCCTCTCCCATACTTCTCCAACAACCCCGGTCATGTAATAATTCTGGTCATCTCGTCCCTGAAACTTCTTAATCTCATCCGCCCACCTAACTTTCTGCCGCCCCCTGCTATGCCTCCCTTACCATGGAATCCACTCCGTAACTCTGAATGACCATCGGTTATCTTCCCTCCTCATTACATGTCCGGCCCATGCCCATTTCTTTTTCTTGATTTCAACGAAGATGTCATTAACTCGCGTTTGTTCCCTCAGCCAATCTGCTTATCCCTTAAAGTTAGACCCATCATTCTTCTTTCCATAGCTCATTGCGTCGTCCTCAATTTAAGTAGACCCCTTTTCGTAAGCCTCCAGGTTTCTGCCCCGTAGGTGAGTACTGGTAAGACACAGCTATTATACACATTTCTCTTGAGGGATAATGGCAACCTACTGTTCATGATCTGAGAATGCCTGCCAAGGGCACCCGGGCCCATACTTATTGTTCTGAATATTTCCTTCTCGTGATGCGGATCCGCCGTCACTATCTGCCCTAAGTAGATGTATTCCCTTACCACTATAGGTGCCTGGCTACCTATTTTAAAATGCTGTTCTCTTCCGACACTATTAAACATTACTTAAGTTTTATGCAGATTAATTTTTAGACCCACCCTTCTGCTTTGCAGTACAATTGGTCGCCTGAGTTACTAAGCAAGGCAATATCATCAGCGAATCGCAAGTTACTAAGGTATTCTCCATTAAATTTTATCCCCAATTCTTCTCAATCCAGGTCTCTGCATACCTCCCGTAAACACGCTGTGAATAGCATTGGAGAGATCGTATCTTCCTGCCTGACCCCTTTCTTTATTGGGATTTTGTTGCTTTCTTTATGGAGGACTACGGTGGCTGTGGAACCACTATAGATATCATTCAGTATTTTCAAATATGGCTCGTCTACACCCTGATTCCGTAATGCCTCCATGACGGCTGAGGTTTCGACAGAATCAAACGCTTTCTCGAAGTAAATGAAAGCTGTATATAGGGGCTGGTTATATTCCGCACATTTATCTATCACCTGATTGATAGTGTGAATATGGTCTATGGTTCAGTAGCCATTACGGAATCCTGCCTGGTCCTTTGCTTGACAAAAATCTAAGGTGTTCTTGATCCTATTTGCGATTACCTTAATAAATAGTTTGTAGGCAACTGACAGTAACTGATTGGTCTGTAATTTCTCAAGACTTTGGCGTCGAGAAGAAGAAGAAGAAGCCGTGGAGTGCGGATGCACATCGCGTCAGCTCCGCATTTTCTTATGATTCTCGGCGGAAAATTGCATGTTGTGGAGAAATCTATTGATCTTCAATAGAACAGGTGCCAAGGAGTCCAAGGACCCCATTCTCTACCAGATGGGCCCGTTTTCGGCCGTCAATCGTTCCTTCCTCTCGCTACGCGTCGTGGGAGATCTACACCTAACTAGAACGCCTAGACACCTCGAACGGCTCCGCCGCAGCGGTGGCTGAGAGAGCTCGGCCTACCGACGAAGTTACCCAGGCCCTACTTCATAATGGAAGTCATGAGCGTGGAAGGCGAAGAAATGCAACTGGAGGAGTTCGGAAAAGAATCAGGTTGGTGCGAAGTTAGAAGAGCCACAAAGAAGTGATGCAGCGGTGGGGCCGGATTGGCGGGACGCGAGCAGCAGAGAAGAACCTTCGTCGGGGAAGCAAAAAATAGAAACAAATGGAAGAACGAACGCAAGGTGCGACAAATCATCAAAGCAAGTAGGCTGCCTAACCTGCCTAAAGAAGACTACAGGGTTATCGTGCGTCCACGCGGCGGACTTAAGGTATCAGACTACGAACTGGATCGCATTTACTACTGTCTGCGCAACGATGCCGGGGCCGGCCGAGAGACAGCGGAGGAAGACAGCGTATGCATAAACAGCAAACGAAATATAGTGGTGCTCAGCACGCCTTCCGAGGACCGGGCCAGGAAATATGGGGCTATCAATAAGCTACGCCTTGAACAACAAGAATACGAAGCAAGTGCTTACAGAGCAGCTCCTGATAATACATTGAAGGGTCTCATCAGAGTAATATCCCAAGAGGAGAGTCCGGAGGACATAGTGACCAGTCTGGTCACGCCACGCAATCCTGGAGTCTTGCACGCCAAGAGAATGGGTAACACAGACAACGTGATCATTTTATTTGGAGGTTTTCACGTCCCAAGATATGTGAGGTATGGAGCGATGCTTATCCAATGCTCATTGTATAAAAAAACACATCGACACATGCTATGGATGCGGAAGAACAGGGCACAGGGCTGACGTGTGCCCCAACCCTGAAGACAAGATTTGTCGGGAGTGTGGGTGCAAGAATCCACAGCAGGATCACAACTGCGATGCGGAGTGCCAACTGTGCGGCAAAGACCACCCCACGGGAGACAAGAAGTGACAAGCAAGATACAAGATACCGTACCTGGTCATGAGACGCCACTGGGAGTGACGGAGGAGGGAAGAAGAAGTGGCCGGAGAGGAAGAGTACTACTACCGCAACTTCAAAGAAAACAGAGGGAGCAACAACAATAATCATGAGACTGTAGCGAGCAAGCAGCCCTCAACCGACAGAGAAGCAACAACCAGGAAAAACTATGGAAGACACCGCTCCGGTTCCTTCCCAGGGGAAGCCGGTCGCGAACGCTCCAGGTCCAGGTCCAGGACCAGATCGTGGACGAGATCAAGGTCGAGGTCTGGTTCGAGAACTAATAGAGGGAGAGACGGGAGCACAGCACAGGTGAGCTGGGCAAGCGCAGTCTCCGGCACTGCTACTCAATCACCTAAAGTTAAAGGGTCCACCCTAGAACAGGAAATGACACAGATTAGATACACGTTTAAACAGATTACCCGAGAGAATGCAACGCTTAAAGATGAGATCAAGCAGCTTAGGGCAGAAAACGCGAAGCTTCAGCAACAAAAGAATGGCAACGCACCCTCCGCCAGTACGACGTCGATGCGTAGTCGGGCTCCAACGCCCGTTCCCACGCAAGCGAACGGAGAAGCACCACCACACAAAACGAGAGCGCAAGAAACGGCTGAAGAAAAGAGTGTCTTTGCAATCAGCGAGGTTATGGGAACGTTTAAAGGAATGTTCGATGGGTTACAGCAACAAATCACAAACATGTATGTAGAGATTAAACAACAATTCGATGGATTAGAGAATTGAGGAGCGGCACTAGAAAGCACACCAAAGGATATTAGGCCGGCAGGTGCAGGACCGGTTAAAAGCAAACCGTATAGCAGGCCGAATGCGCTAGAAAATAGCAAGGCCACCGGGGAAGAACAGATAAATCAACATGGTGCCGCGTAACCAATACGCGATTTGGCAATGGAACTGCCGCGGGTATCGTCGCAAGCGAGGAAACGTGCAGCAGTTCGTAACAAGTAAGGAGGCGCCAGGTGTCATCGCCATGCAGGAAACCGGGGGGATCGCAAAATTATCGGGGTACAAATCGTACAGTGCTTCCGGCGAGAAGGCAACAGTCACGACGCTGATTCACAGAAACCTCTCGGCTGTCGAGCACGATACCGGTGTGCGCGGCATAGACCACGTCCAGATTAAAATAATCCCCTCCCGTAAAAAGAGGGAAGCCTATTTATTCTGAACATATATAGTCCACCCCGGCACAAGCCCGAATTCGGCCCACTCTTCCACGAAGTGTTGAGCTTAGCGCACAAGCAGGCACTAGTCGTGGTCGGCGATTTTAACGCACCACACGTGGCTTGGGGATACAGCATAGAGAACATTAAGGGCCGAAGCCTATGGGCAGACGCTCAGCACGAAGGACTAACGCTCATAACTGACCCTCAGGCACCAACCAGAATAGGAAACAGCGTAGCCAACGACTGGACACCAGATCTCACATTTACGAAAAACGTAGCAGTTTCTCAATGGACAAACATGCAGGAAAGCTTAGGTAGTAACCACTACATAGTCGTCACAACGGTACAAGCATGCCCAAGGAAAAAAGAGGGGGAGAGAACTGAAGCTAGTAGAATGGAACTCTTTCCGCAAAATCCGACAAGATGATGCGGAAGACACAATAACGGACATTGAGAAATGGGCAGAGAAACTGCAAGAAAACTTTAAACGAGCTACCAAAACTGTTCCAGAGGAGGCAGGTATAGAGGAGATAGATAGCAGATTATTGCACATGTGGGAAGCGAAAGGTAGCATGCTGAAAAGATGGAAAAAGCAAAAACATAATCGGAAATTAAGGAAGAGAATTGTGAAATTAAACAAGGAAATCGAGATATATGCAAATAGGATAACCCAACAGAAGTGGGAAGCCACTTGCGACTTGATGTAAAGGCAGATAGGAATGTCCAAGACCTGAAATATTTTGCGATGCCTCTTGGAACCCGGAAGTACAAAAACCATACAAAGACACACTCTACAGAAGGTTACACACAGCTACAACGGTACAGAAGAAGAGCTCTTTCGAGAGCTCCAAAAGATGTACGTTGGAGATGCGGATAGAGAACTACTTCCGGATTACCTAGGTAACGAGAATCCTGATCTTGATACCCCTATTACGGAGGCAGAAGTCAGATATGAACTTACCAGGCTCAACTCGAAATATGCACCAGGACCTGATGGGATAAGCAGCAAAACACTCAGGAACATCGCCGATGTATCCATCCGAGCTCTCACGGACTAAATGTATAACTGCTGGGAGCAAGGCAGCATTCCAAGGCAATGGAAATCAAGCCAAACCATTTTTATACCAAAGCCTGGAAAGAAACCCCAACTGAAGAACTTAAGGCCCATATCACTCACATCCTGCGTCGGTAAAGTCATGGAACATGTGGTTCTCACACGTCTCACGAGATACATGGATGATGGAGGACTTTACCCACATACCATGTTTGGATTTCGACCAAAGTTATCGACGCATGATATTATGCTCAAACTAAAACATCACATCACAGATGCGGGTGAGAAAAGTCTAGACATTAAGGCAATACTAGGTCTCGATCTAACTAAGGCCTTTGACACCGTCACGCACATGGCCATACTACAAAATCTCCGAAAGCTGGATGTAGGACGTAAAACATACGCGTACATCAAAGACTTCTTGACAGATCGTACCGCAAAGATTTCAATTGGAGAATCCAAATCGGACGCGCTCAGGCTAGGTAATAGGAGTAACCCGCAGGGCTCAGTCCTATCTCCCTTTCTATTCAACGTGGCAATGATCGGTCTTCCTGCGAGACTCGAAAAGATAGAAGGACTCGGACACAGCCTCTGCGCGGACGACATCACCCTTTGGGTGGCGGGTGGAAGCGATGGGCATGTGAAAGAGATCCTTCAAACAGCAGTAAACACGGTTGAAGAGTACATCAAAGACAAGGGACTGAGATGCTCCTCGCAAAAATCAGAACTTCTGCTCTATAGGCCCACATGCCGGGGTCGAAAAAGCATTAGGGAAATGCCGGGCATTGTGGTCACAGTAGAAGACACCACGATACCGATAGTGAAGAGCCTGAGAATACTGGGACTCCGCATATCCGAAAACGGCCATAACGGAGAAACCATTACACTACTTGACAATAGTGTTCAACAAATAATCAGACTAATAAAGCGGATATCCAACAGGCACTACGGCATGAAAGAGCGCAATCTCATCCGAATAATAGAAACATTCGTAATCAGTCGTATTGTATATGTGGTTCCGTACCTCAAGCTCTACGCTGCGGAAAAAGCCAAGATAGACTGCATTATTAGAAGGGCGTATTAGCAAGCCTTGGGACTTGCGGCCAATACGTCAAACGAGAAATTCTTGGCGCTCGGCGTGCACACCACATTAGACGAACTTATTGAGGCCCAGAGAGTAGCGCAATATGAAAGGATTTCACAGAGTTTGAAAGGCAGGCACATCTTAGATGACATCGGAATAACCTACGAAGCACAGCACGGAGTGCGGAGAGACATCCTAACGAAAATAAGGGAACATCTATCATTACCCCCAATCCCCAGAAACATGCACACGGAGTTTCACGAAGATCGAAGAAACGCACGAGCGAGAGCTCTCCAAAAAGATTCCGTAGTGCCAGGGACGTGGTCTATGTGGACGCGGCGGAGTACGCAAATGGACAGAGTATGTCGATAGTTGCTACGAGTCTAGAGGGTGACTGCAGAGTTAGTGGGATGGTAAAAACATGGAAGGCAGAGCTGGCGGAGGAAGCTGCCTTAGCACTGGCTATAGCCTCCACGGCAGCTAACATCGTAGTGGGCGACTGCAAGACTGCCGTCAAGAACTATGCAAAAAGAAGAATCTCGCCGGAAGCACTGAGAATTTTAAACAACTTTCGTGAATATCGCGACATTCACATTATATGGGCACCGGCACACTCCTTCCTTCCCGGGAACGCAAAATCGCACAACCTGGCTCGAGAACTGACAGGCCGAGCAGGTGACACGCAAAAAATATTGCGAACGCAGAGAGACCGGATGACCAGCTTCAATGAGATCACCAAACACTATATATTGGGACGGGCCCATTTCCGCCCGGCACACTCCTCATTAAATAAACGGCAAGCGACGGCATGGCGCCTCTTACAAATAGATACATATCCGAACCCGGTGGCCTACCACCGCTACTACCCGGACCTTTACACGGATAGATGTAGATTCTGTGAAGAAAGAGCGGACCTACAACATATGGTTTGGGCTTGTCCTCGTACACCCATACAGAATAAAATAATTAATACCAGCTCGTACACCCATACAGAATAAAATAATTAATACCAGAGAGCAGTGGGAGAACGCATTGCTTAGCTGTGCACCGGAAGACCAACTCAAGGCAATCCAGCAGGCCGAAGATGCTGCCAGGGCCCAAGGGCTCGAGGCTGTCATTTAGGTAGAGGCCTAGGTCTCAAATCTGCTGTGCACAAATAAAGCGTATTCCGCTTCCTCCTCTTTGGCATCCCCTTTCTTATGTATTAGGACTAAAAACTCAGGCACGATATATATATAAACGAGAAGAAAGGGGGTTAACCGAGGGGCCCGATTTTTATTAGTCATATCATAAGAAGCCAACAAACACTGACACCAAGGACAACATAGGGGAAATTGTGATTAATAAATGAAATGAAGAAACGATAAATTATTGGAAATTAAAGTGGATGAAAAAACAACTTGCCGCAGGTGGGAACCGAACCCACAACCTTCGCATTTCGCGTGCGATGCTCTACCAATTGAGCTACCGCGGCGATGTTTCCCCATCCACTTTCTTGGGTATTTATGTGTCCTAGTAGAACCCTGGGAGTGTTAGCCAGCGCCGCCACTCACAGACCTTGGCGGCGGACGTGGAACGTCCTTCTTGCCGCAGGCGTCACGAGAACGTGATCTTTTTGGGTGAAGGCAACTGGTCAATAAACCCACATATGCTACCTGATGGCATCAATGTTGCCGGATTCGAGACCCTCGTTATGTAATAAACGAGAAGAAAGGGGGTTAACCGAGGGGCCCGATTTTTATTAGTCATATCATAAGAAGCCAACAAACACCGACACCAAGGACAACATAGGGGAAATTACTTGTCATTAATAAATGAAATGAAGAAACGATAAATTATTGGAAATTAAAGTGGATGAAAAAACAACTTGCCGCAGGTGGGAACCGAACCCACAACCTTCGCATTTCGCGTGCGATGCTCTACCAATATATATATATATATATATATATATATGTATATGTATATATATATATATATATATACATGTACATACCGCGCCTGAGTTAGCTGATCTTGAATACCCTTTTTTGCAGCCCATCGGCGTACATTACTGTCGACAGCATCGCATCCACCATACATAATCTGGAAGTGTCCACATCAGCAGGCGTTGACGACATGAACTCAAAGATCATAAAGAACACGATACCAGTCTCGAGTAAAATATTATATCATATATTCCGACAATCGCTATCCACAGGAATGCTTCCCCAAGACTGCAAAATCGCGAAGGTCATTCCCATCTTTATCTCTTGCAATAGAAATTCGCCACTAAACTACAGACCCATTTCACTTACTTCAATCTGCTGTAAGATGCTAGAGCACATAATCACCTCGCATATTTACAATCATTTAGAGAATAATAATTTATTCTCTAAATGATTGTAAAGGTTTATCGTGCGTCACGTAACTATTTGAGTTCATGACTGAAATACATTTTAATTTGGACGAAAGCCTGCAAGCTGACTGCAAGTTTTTAGATTTTTCAAAAGCCTTTAATCGCGTAGCTCACTGCCTACTAATTTCTAAATTGTCTTCGTTGTCCTTAGATTCACTGACGCTGTCTTGGATTCGGAACTTTCTTACCAATCGGCAGCAGTTCACAGTGGTTAATAATTTTTCCTCCCTGCTCTCTTACGTTTCCTCTGGTGTGCCACAGGGCAGTGTCCTCGGTCCACTACTTTTCCTGATATTTAATACCGACTTACCGAATAACATTTCTTCTCATGTGCGGAACTTTGCTGACGATTGTAAAGTTTACCGAGAAATTGGTAGCACTGATGGCCACGTAAAAATTCAAAATGATCTTGACCTCATTACCAGCAGGTGTAGCACCTGGCGAAAGTCGCTTAATCCAGATAAATGTGATGTCTTTCACTCGCAAACATTTCCTTTCCGACTTCTTGTACTATAACAATAACAATCCTGCGTCTGTAGTTATTTCTTCCAAATACCTAGGCGTAACCCTGACAACAAACCTTTCATGGACTACACATATTGTCACGTGGTGGTGACGTTGAAGAACACAGTAGCAACACTGTGAAAGACAAAACTAAATTTTATTTGGCGAACCTGTAACCACAAAACAGGCCAAAGTTATTGCTCAACGATAGCGGCGAACACCGTCGGCGATCGTCGAAAATCTAATCAGCGGGTCAAGCGCGTCGGCTTTTGTACAGCAGTCATCTAATGTTCCTGACTAATCGTTCGGACTCGCGTGCCTTCCACAAAGTTCCACACCATTCACGTCGCGCGATGAAATCTGATAACACAAGGTTCGACGACAACAGACAGCCGGATAGAAGCATCGATAACTTTCCAAAAACTTGGGATGCATGCAGGCGCGTCCCGTGCTGTGCGATAACATTTGTTAGGTGGTGAAACCTGGTCGCCCGATAAAGATAAGTATACGTGTCCATAACTACAACATCTGCGGAAAATCTTACATTTGTTCGCCCTAAACTTGAATTTGCTTCTTGAATATGGTCCCCTCATTACATTTATTTAACCACTATGCTAGAATCAGTTCAGAATAGAGCCGCTCGATTCATTTCACAACATTACAACTGGAACGAAAGTGTAACGCAAATTAAAAACAATCTATCAATTGCTTCGTTAAACACTCGTCGTGATGTAGCACTTATATTGCTGTTTTAGCTGTTTTACGAGTACGTTCACGGACCGAGGCCATCACTAATAGCTCTGCAAGTTTCTCGATGCACCTCAGGAAGATTGCATAATCATTTTTCACGCGCATCTACGGCAAAACAGACGCTTTTAACTCATGTGCCCTTCCACGTGTCATCCGCTTGCGGAACGACCTTCCCGATATCCTGGTAGCTCAAGCTAACAAAGGAAAATTCCGTCACGACATAAACATTCATTTTTTACATTTAAAAAAAAATCTTCGCTAAAGTAATGTTGCACAATCGAGAGTGGTAACAGTGTAGTCGCATAAGCGTGAACGTGACATTGTTTGAAGCGCGCTTTTTTGTATAACACATTCTTCCTCATGCGGAAGCAATGTTCGTCTTGTGGAAAAGAAAGAATTTAGAAGTTTATTTGTTTTCGCTTTTCTTTACTAATGTATACTCAGAGCCAGCTTTTTGCACGTGTCATTTCAGCTTGGCACCAATTACTGTAGACCATGCAATGCATAATGTTCGCGTGTGCACGAAGGCCCGACTTAGGCCTTCTATTGAGGGGGCCCGAGTCCGGCCCGGGCCCACGGTATCAAGCCCGGGCCCTGCCAGAGCCCACCGGCAAATGCTTCGGACTGCCCGTACCGGCCCGCGGGCCGGGCCGCGCCCGCGCTTTCGGGTCGGCGAGGGCCCGTGCCGTGCTTCCGCCTGGCCTCCTACTTCTGCTGACGCACAGACGACTCCACTGCCTCCTGCTAATGCGTTCTAGAAGGCATCGTCTGCTGCTAGCGTGGCGTGCCCACCTACACCAAGTGCCCCAGCCAATGGTGGTGCAGTCTGTTGCCAGGCAACTGGAGGAGCGAACTATTGTAAAACGCCGACAAGGTGGTTGGTTCATGGACTATATACCAAAATAGTCACGTACTGCATATGGTGTACAGTCCGTATATCGGGCGAAGTCTGTAATAGTGCAGAGTGCATGTAATGAGTTATTTGTGTGCACAGGTATGTGTATTAGGTGACTTTTGTATATAGTGTCTAATAGTGAATGTTTGCTCGGATACTATCCCCTATAAAATATTTGTAATATGAAAGAATAAGTAAACCAATATAATATGATCTCAGGGGTGCTATGCAGGATGCGCCGAGTTTGGCGAAACTCGGGATCTTCACGAGCTCTGGCGACACCCCAAGATGAAAGGACGAATGGTACCGAGACACAGTTTATCTTTCGACAAGCCTCCAGTTTCATTGGTTTATCTAGATTCACTCTGGCTGGCTATCACTCCTTGGGCGTTGCCTTCTGGGCGGTCGACAAAGTGGAGCTCACGTGATCATACCGTCGGTGCATGGTCGTGCCTTCTTTCACTTGTTTGTCGTTCCACCGAGTGCATTACATGCACAAGCCAGTTATAAAACAAACGCATTTAGTACAATATTATTAGTTAGTTTAACGTGGTTTAGAAGCATTTTAAAGCTTACAACATGTACACTGATTGTGCATTAGACTAATTTGTAATTTAGTGCGCTTCGCATTATACCACGAGGGGACGCTGTGGTGGCGTCATCACATCCATTCACCGGGGGAGCATGGCGGCAAAGCATCGGGGGCGCCTAGTGTAAACAAATTCGTACAACGAGCTTGCAGTGCGCGACGTAGTGATAAAGCTCGACGATGACCACTATTTCTTGGATAGTTCTGTTCCTCCGTGGGCAATGTTTCCGTGCACCCCGAAAGACTGCCAATAGCTTCGGCGATGTTACAGATCGCAACGCGCACCTACTGTTCACGGCGAAGTGCTGAAGAAACAACTTGTCCGGTGCTGCTTCTGCGAGCGCGCCGAGTTCCTCCACTCTGCGTGACTGCGAGCGTCACGAACATTACATAGTGTGGGCAAAAGGCAGACATCCTATAAGCTACGATGCGACAAGGAAGTGGTACCGACGATAGATCTCGCTACCAAAACAGTGAAGGGGACATCGAAAAGCTCCAGATAAGTATATTTCTACTGTTTCATATTTAGCATAATAAGAGTGCACGGATTAGGTCACTTTCGTAGTAACGAACTGAATGTCCAGCAGTTTAAAGAAGGCAGTGAGAACCAATGAGTGTTCGTGTTTTTACATGCAAGTGGGCCAGCAAAAATATGGAAGAGATGAAGGTAACCTTCACTAACTTGGTGAGAGAACAGAAATTCATGAGTGACATTAAGCCCGCAAAATTTATGGAAGAGTATCTTTATCCAGGTGAAATATCAATAGCAGGTACTGACATAAAGTAGGAAAGTTATACAAAAATTTCATGGGTTGAACAGCACATGGAAGGCATTACCGAATCGTGATCACCACGTTACCGATATCCTTGAAAAAAGTCTAGAATCATTGCATTCTACCGGTTATGCAATATGGGACATAAACCTAAAGGTTAACAAAGAAACTTGAGGTTTCAAGGACTGTGCAGAAAGCGAAGTAACAAAAATTGTTGGAGATAGCATTAAGGCAGGAAGACAGTGGCGTAGTAAACCGTGGCAACTGATATGCTAGTTGAGATTAAGAAAAAGAAAAAAGGAATCGGCAGGCAGGCCATGTACGTATTCGATCACTTGTTGCCAATTCATAAGGGGTGATTACATAAGCGTGACAGAATGGATGTCAAGGGGAGAGAACTACAGCCGAGGATGGTAGAAAACTGCATAATGGGACAAAAATATGATGTTTGTAGGCATAGGATGCAATCAGCTCGTATAAGACGGGATTGTAGGGTGAGGCATTTGTTTTGCAGCGAACAAAAATAGGTTTGTGGTGCTGACAGTAGAGACTCGTGAAGGTGCGGGGCCACCTCAGCTGCTGGCACACTAATCAACATGACAATTGGCTCTGAAAAAGAAAACCCCAGTTATGAAAAGTAAAGCAACGTTGTCCCAACGCATTGTTTTATTGTGCATACTACACTAGAGGCTTCCACAGTTGAAGGCACTTAGTACTGATAGTGGAACGAGCATTTTTGTTTGTAAATAATGGTTTGTATGCGGCTGATTCATTCCAATACACTTTTTTGCAGCAAAACATTCTGCTGCTGGAGGCACTCAACCGCCTGGTGGCAGTAGGCGAGCGCCAGGCATGTGCTCTTGAGAGTGTGGCAGAGGTCCATAGGGCTGCTCTGCAACAGTAGTATCGGTGCCCTCACTTCTCTCCTGTCGAGCCCACAGAACGCAATTTATAAAGGAGCTTTCAGTTTAATATTTTGTTTATTATTCAAGAACATGAATAAAATTATTGCAGTAAACATTGTGCTGTGTATATTAGGAGACTTGTAACATGCACTTGGTGTCCCTTTAAAATAGGCAAAAATGCAAGACAACCTGTGCCACTCTTGGACCACGTAAATAAAAAATACACTAATGCAGCATACACGTCATTGTGCTGTTTGCTCTTTCTATGTGCAAAAATACAGTGCGTGTTGATTAGCCACAAGATGAATGGTGTGTGTAATTCACAATGAAGACAGGAAACAGCAGGAGCTTAATAATGCTATCACCTATAGACTGTGCATATGACTGCAACACTCCTCGATTCAAATGTGCCATTACATGCATGTTCGATACCACATATTCTTTAACATTGTCTTATAATTGCATGCACTATATTTCACACATCTTAAGCCCTTGCATAGCACACTTCTGATGTATCCATTTCATAGGCCAAATGATTCTACACTTTGTCCTTTTGTGTTGTATGAAAACCAGCATCCTTTACAGTCGGATAAAACTTCAGAAGACAGGAGAGGCCCCGCCTAGATGACCAAAGCGCAGCAGCCGATTGCCTCCACGTCTAAACAAATAGTCCCTCTCGAACGAGCAAGTATTAGTCTGTCCGGCGGCACGATGTCAGTCTAGAGTGCGTGCCCATTGGTGCAGGCTTGTGTTCGCCTGCCTTAAAGTGCAGATTCCATAGCCTCCTAAAGTTGTATCCGACTATAGAAACACGTAATACCTTGCACCGGTTGCATAGACTTCTGCAACTTGATAGCACACAATGATCAGGAGCAGAAATCTACAAAGGCATCCAAGCAAAGCTGGCTGGCCACACTTTCATTATGAGGGGCTGTAAAAAGGTCACGCCAAATATTCCCATGACGTCCTTGAAAAAGAGGTGGTGTTTTGCACTTTTTTAGAATCAAAAACAGATTACAGTGAATGTGTAGCACGTCAAAACAAACTGAGCTTGGTTATCTGCACAGCATGTAATGGGAGGTTGTGCTTCACATAGGAAACAAACTGCTCTGTCCAGTACAATGTTGAGGCCGGTATGACACCTATTATGTCAACAGCGTCTATATACAAATTGCACTTTTCACAGGCCATTGATTTCACCATTATTTTTGTATGATGGTTCTTTCAATCAGTGCTTGTATTACATGAGCAGGTGGATTTGAAAGCAAAGCTTTGTTTGCAAACCTTCCGACTTCCATAATTGTGTGGCAAGGCACTGGCATGTTGTCGAATAGCTCACACTTCCTCGGTCCTGCACCAAAGAAGCCCAATGCTCTATTTGAAGTTGGATCGCACAACAATTCAACGGCACACAAAGAAGAGTAACACACACAGCAAAGCATTCTGCTGTGTGTATTTCTCTTCATTCTGTCCCGTCGAATTGTTGTGCAATTAAACTTCAAGCTTCTATACCAATACACCCAGTCTCCAACCTCACCAATGCTCTAGTTATTAGGCCACAATAGTGCACATCTTTGAAATTTCCCAAGATAAATTAGCTCTCCAAAAAATCACAAATGTTAAATTTTGCAGCACAGGTGTATGTATGCACGTGCCATATTCTTTACCACTAAACTCACAGGAATCAAAGGGGCAAGCATTAACCAGCCTTGCTACTGCCGTTACCATTATCATCATGACACCAATGGAAAGACAGTGCCACGTTTCAGTAAAGGGAGTGCTGGAGGGAAAGGTGTGACAGCGAGGGCTTACAATAAAAATAACGGTTACGAGACATGTTCAATGCCAATATATGCTGCATGTCGCTCAGCCTACTTTGGCATTGCGGCAAGCGTTTACTCGTTTGAGCATATCACGTTTTGTGTAATCATTGCTCTAAAGCTGTACAAATGGTCTATTTCCTCTGCAATTTTTATTTTTATCATGGTGGGTTAAAGACCCACTTTTCATTGGCATCTGCACCACATTTCTCCCGATATGTAATTTTGCCTTGGTGGTTCATGACATCTTCACGTACAGAGTTCTACAGAGCATTGGATGTGCATTGTTCTACTGCTTAAGAATTAGAGCCCCATTATGGGATGAAAATATAGAATTTATCCATCCAGAATAACGCCGCCCCCCCAAAAAAAGAAAGATACACTGAACCTCTGGCACATGCATCGACAGTGAACAGAGCAAACAATCTGAAGTATTTTCTTCATGTAAGCCAACACACTAAGATTCTCAATGCATTTTCATTTCGCCACAAATGCATAGGCACAACCGGCTTGGTGCAACATCCACATCTCGCGCTGCAACAAATTGTGCAATGCCTCGCTGTTCTATAGTGCGGCCGACAGATTAGGCATGACCAAATTTCAGCATTGTGCATACTATGTAACTTCACCAATGAAGAACCCCAAGTTCTTTATGAGATTAGGATTCATAGGTTACTTCACACAATTTGTGATATCCATTTATCTATTTATACTTAATTAACCTCTTTCCCAAGAGAGTGAGCCATTTGGAAGGCACCCTGACAGACAAGTAGAACAATCGGCAAAAAGTCATCAAGCAGCGAAAAAGTCAGTATCGTAAGCAGCCGCATGTGAGATGTCGCTAACACAGAATTTAAGTTGGCTACACAGAAGTGACAAATTTGGCAATATGGCGTGTCTAAACATTACTTCAATGTTAATCACAGTAACGCTGACATTGAAGGCGCCTTGATTCCTACGTACGTTCCGTCGACACACCCGACTACGTTCGTAATGTTCCCACGAAGTAGGAAGCATTCTTTTATATATGCCCGCTCAGCCGCAGTATTCTGGAAAGTTAGCCACCGCTTACGCACTGCCGCATCGATAAGCGCGTCAGACACATCTCTGACACAGTGGCTAACAGTAGTTTGATGGCGTCCAATGTAACGCTCGGCGCCGACGCTTCCCTGAAAACTCCCAGTCCCGTAGAAACGGGGGGCACAGATGACTTGCTCTACGACGGTGAGCGAATGAAGCCCGCCACGCTGTCTCCGCAGACGAGAGTCTTCGCCTAGCTCGTCACACAGCCAGCGCACTGATGTCTTCGACAGGAGAAAATGACGCTGAAATTCCCCGTCGGTTATGTAGGTGAACGGGTCCCGACGGTCATACTGACGCTTGCTGCCGTTGGATGCAATGAAACAGGCTGCTGCTGCCGCCGCCATGTTCCCGAGTTGAACTCGGAGGGGGTTTCGCGATGTACGAGTTTAGCGCGAGTTCGCCCGTCAATCAAAATCAGAGGTCACGCCCCGCGCGAGGCATGTAACTCTTGTGCGCGCACCCACTACAGTTGGGCCACGCCCAACTTATCTTCCGTCAACAGCGACGCGGTGTCGAGCTGAGAGGCATCAACAATCTTGACCGCCGACATAAAACACGCACAACGCACTGTCATCGGTGATGTACTGAGTACCGCTATCAAAAACAAAGCGTTGACTGTCGCTGGCTTATGCATACATCTTCTCGGGCTGAGATGGCAGCACAACACGGTTTCATTGCCTGCATTGTGGCGCGTAGCGCACAGTAAATAATTATCGGCACGTCGCTGTAGCTGCTTGCAGGGCGTCGATGCGCCGAGGGGGACGACGATGCTGAGGAGTGCGTATTGCAGCAGTCGTTTGAGATGGCTGCTCTGTCATCGGTGATGAAACGGAGCCACAGCGTCGTAAACACGATCAGCGTGCGAGAATCGCTCGCTCTTCTAGACCCAGTGCAATGGCATTTCTTCATCACAAGCACTGCGCACTCAGCAGTTCCAACACCTCTCTCCGTTCGAAATCTGATTTCATAACTGCACACAAGGGCCCTCACCTGCCGAAATGCGAGTGCTGCGGTGTCGTTACGATATCCATCTGCGATCGCTGCTGGCTCCAGCAGAGGTAATCCGCAAGCACCTTCGACTGCACAAGACACTCATATACTGCGTATGTACATGCGCTCAAAGGCACCTTCACTGAGCAAGCGATGACAAGCGATGAACTGTGTCGCTCGGGAAGCACGCACTTTTCGCAATGTATCGCAGAGGCTTCGCGCACAAAGATAAACTGGTACATTTTCACTGAACTGCGTCACTACGCTCTCTAAAATAACATACCGCCATTTTGCAGTGACAGCCGTTGTGTCGTTTTTAGTTGGTAAAGCGGGGGCCTTAATAGCCTAGTGAAGCACCTGCGATGAACAGCCGCACCGCGGCGCTGCGTTTCTATTCTAATAGAGAAAGAGTGGCCATGACCTTCCATGAATCATAACCGACTTTATTGAGAATAGCACTGCAGCGCCCCTAGGCGACTTATCACCGTATGAGCGCCCTCGTGCGTGCGACCCGCTTCAATGTAGCGCTGGTACCGCTTCTAAGCTTTCGCCTCAGTGTCGCCACTCGTGGCAAGGGGTGCAAAATTTAATAATTTGCTTGATCTCCGCTTGTCATCACAAATTTCTAGCGTTGAAAGCGAAAAACAGATACTTAAAGAAATAAAAATGTTCGTTATTTTATTTGTTGTATTTTAACGTATTCGTTTGAGTGAAAGTGTAGGTGCAAGAATGCGCCGCATGTACCCTGTTCGCATTCGATGGCGGAAAGAAAGATAGGGCTCGAAAGAGGAGGCACACCCTTGACGCGCCCGGGAAAGGCGTGGCAAGCGGCTCACGGCAAGTGTGCAGACAGACAGCGGGACAGTCACGGTATCGCTAAGTTGCGATAATCCGTTGATAACAATACGCGGCGCTGCCGCGTTTCGTTGTGCAGCCTTCTGCGCTTGAAACGTGGAAGCAGCGTGCCGCGCAGGGTGTGCTCATGTTGTCATACGCGGCTTTTTGTCTACATATTTTTGGCCTGCACCTTCGGCGCGTTCCGGGCTATCTCCCTTCACTGACTGCCGTCGAGCAAACTCGGGTAAAACTCGGGTGAACGAGAAACTCGACGCATCCTGCATAGCACCCCAGGTTGATATTTGTTTTGTTTTCTCTTCTGAGGCGGCGCTTCTATTCTATATTGACACGTCTACTTGCTTATCTTTATCGGGCGATCAGGTTTCACAGCCTAACATATGTTATCGCACAGCACCGGAGGCGCCTGCATGTATCGGAGCTTTCTGGGATGTTATCGATGTTCCATGCGCTGTCTGTGACCAAAGCTTGTGTAATCTGGGGTGCGATCTTGTACGCGTTCCAAAATAGAACGGACCGCCTCCGTTCTAAACGTCACGAAATAGGCGGTCCGCAGTGTTCGCGACAACGAGAGGAAGCAAACAGTCAATGAGCGAAGTGGAAGCCTGCGTCACGCTTTTGACGTCAGCTTGGGGACCGTATATTATATTGAGAAGCGTTTGGAACATGTTGACAAATATTTTGCTATTGTGAGTGACTAGCAAAATGTGTTGGTGTTGCTTTTCAAAGATTCAATTTGGAATGCAAAACAACTGAAACAAAACATTGCGGTTAATGTCTTCAAATGACGCTAGGTGGTGTCGCAGTTTTGCGAAACGTTTAGTGATGGCGCTAGCTACCACCCCGTTTCAAGCACACGGCGCGAATTTTGAAGCGGTTGGTTCAGTCGTTCAGTTGAAGCCATGGGGCTTAACGTAGAAGCACCGGCGAAGGGGCCGCACGTGTCGGAGGCTCAGAAGGAGACAGTGGTCACCTTCATGCAACAGCATCCCCAGCTGGCTATAAGATCCAGCGAGCTGGGGCCTCGTTTCACTGCTGGCGACCGCCGACGGCTGTGGCAGCAGCTAGCCGACCAGCTGAACACGCAAGGACCCGTCGCGAAAACCACCGAGCAGTGGCAAGAGTGGTGGCGGAAGCAAGTGTTCTAGGCCCGCCGTAACCATGTCCAGGAATTCTGGACATTCTCCTTCGGAACTTCACAGCAACGCGCAAGTGTAAGTCAATGGGAAAATTTTTTTTCGAATTTATATTTCAGAATATAGGGCGAGGGTCAAAAAGTTTCAAATGACTACAACAAGAGGGTAGTCCCTTCTAGCAACATATGCATTTTGGCACTTAGTCGGAACATTGGTGGTACGTTAAAGCAGTTAAAGAAAGTCAGACAGGGGAGGTGAAGTCCAACGACAGGAGAAAATCGTTTTGCACCCTCCCGCCAGAGGGCACATTGGCTTGAAAAAGCGCCAAATTTAAACCATAAAGCGATTGATTACAGTTGGCATCGATAAGGCATTGGTAGAGGGAGTGTTATGCAGCCTGTTGGCACGTGCAGGCTTTTGAGAAGCAGCCGAGATGGTACAGAGTGGTTATGTATGTGCATGTCTTGAGCGTGCCTGGGTATGGTTCTATGCGCATGTTCGCTCTGTGTATGAGTGTGCGGGCGTGTGCCTCCGTATTTGCGTTTGCATGCGCGCGAGTGCATGTATGCGTGTGTCAGCGTTCGCGACGTGTGTGAGCGTTCGCAGCGTATGTGAGCGTTTGCAGCGTGTGTGCGTGCGCATGTGCGCGCGCTTACGGTGCATGCGTGGCCGCGTGTGAACGTGTAGGCGTGCCAACGGGTTTTCGAATTTCAGCATGCACGATTGCGAAGGAATGTGTGCGTGTTTGTGTGGATGGTTGTGCGTGCGTATAGTGTGTGTGTGTGCGCGCGCGCGCGTGTGTGTGTGTGTGTGTGTGTGTGTGTGCGTGTGTGTGTGCGTGCGTGCGTATGACGGATGGAGAGAGAGTACGTGCGTGTGAGGGAGAGTGCGTTTGTGTGCGGGGGAGACAGAAAGTGTGTTTGTGTGCGAGGGAGAAAGAGCGTGTGTATGCGCGAGGGAGAGAGAGACTGCGTGTGTGTGCGTGCAAGGGGAGAGTGTGTGTGCGTGCTAGTGCCTCCATATTTGCAAATGCATGCACGCGAGTACGTGTATGCGTGCGTGAGTGTTCGCGGTGTGTGTGCATGCCTGGATCTGCGTGTTAGTGCATGTGTGCGTGCGCTTGCGTGCTTGAGGCGCATGCATGGCGGCGTGTGAATGTGCACGCCTTTCAGCATGCATGCCTGCGGACAAAAGTGCGTGTTTGTGCGCGCATGGATATATGTGCGTGCGATGGAGAGAGCGTGCGAGTGTTTGTGAGGAAGAGAGTGTGTGCTTGTGCGAGGGAGAGAGAGTGCGTATGTGTGCGTGCGAGGGTGTTTGTGTGTTTTCGGGTGTGAGTGAACATTTTCCTGCTTACACCTACTCTTGGAAACAAACGCTGTGTGGAGAGCATTAAAACCCGTGTTTAAATCCTCGAGACAAAAACGAATGACACTGCATTTGTAGCATTATCTCTTTGTTAAAGCGAAACCGACAAAAAAGTGCGCCTGTGACGTCAGTATTGCCGCCCTTGGCTGGCGCGGCCCCCTAAGAAGCAGCCAAGCAGTTCAACTTCGTTATCTTGCTTCCGTTGGCGGCAGCGCAATGCCTTGAGAGCATTGACGCGCTAAATCTGCACTATCATTCAATCGTGCATCGTTTCTGCGACCAAGCACGATTTCGGCAGCGCACGTTCGTTGCTACATTGACATTTAAACTTTAAACGGCTTGCCTTCGGAAAAACGATGTGAATAAATATCGACAGTCGCCTGGCCGCAAGGAACATGCTCACGGAGCCGTGCCATTCATCGCAATATCTCGAAAGGCTGGAAGCGGTCTGGTCGATGCTACCCACGATCGTTTTCCGCGTCAGTTAGGCTTTTAGAGAACGCTTAATTACAAAATATTTGTTCTTAGCTCTTACAGAAGCATGACTATTAAGCATATATTCGCTCAACTACAATATGTCGAAGACAGGCTCCAGACTGCTAATTTGCTTTAGCCACCCAAAACAATTATTTAAATGGTAATTAACATACATTCGTAAATTGCGCACACAACTGCTCAACTTGATCCGTATCCGGAGGTTTATATCTGAACACTCGAATGATAACAATAATGTCAGGAAGATTTACATTGATCTATTCCTTAATATTCGGTGCCGTTAAAGAAGACCGCCTGTATATTGTTGGTGCAGTAGGCACCTAATAAAGCAGGTGCGAATACTCGGACAGGTTTTCTTGACGCAATTCAAGTTGAACTTAGAACAGATGCACCCAAACGTCCACCTCTGTCTTTACAATGTTTTCTCCTACATTGTACAAGAAACGCCTCCGCGCCATGGTACATCAAAAAAGGTGTGCGAGAGTATTATTTGCGCTAATAGATTTCTGAGCATTGGTGGCATCAGGCTTGGTTTCCTTGCGTCATCAGGAATGAAAGGATCACATAGCTAGGGGCCCAAGCAGGTAGACTACTTCCGCCACTGGGTCGGCGTAAGATTACAGACAGACTGACCGACAGACGGACGGACGGACGGACGGACGGACGGGCAGATATGTTCGAAATGGCTGAATAAAGGCAAATGATGCTATTTACCTTAATAGCAACACTCTGGGGGAAAGCATTGAATAATGTTTTTCCGTAACTCGTAACAGATGGGGCAGTGCGGACGCGATTAGATCTGGGTTGGGACGGAAAATATCGGAATTTTAACTTGAGTGCTTTGCCGCGAATAGATTGATTGTTTAAAGTGAATTATAATAAATCTTTCGGTTTTACGAGCAAAAACGACGATATAATTATCAGGCACATCGTAGTCGGAGACTCCCGATTAATTTTGCCTACCTGGGCGTTCTTTCAACTTCCACACAATGCACGGTACGCTACACTTCTTGCATTTCGTTGCCGTGGAAATGCGCTCGCCTCGGCTGGCATTCCAACCCACACCCTCTGATTTAGCGGCGCCACGCCGAAGTCACAGCTTTAGGGTGGCTGGAAATGGGAGGCGTAAAAACCAACCTCGCCAAGCTTGTCGCGATGCGCGATCACTTCAATGTGGCACTGTTGTCGGGGGCGGAGGGGGGGGGGAGCGACTGGCAAATAGTTAATTAGGGTGTGATTTATCTTGCATGAGTAATAGACAAATCGCGCAACAGACGGTCCCCGGACTGATGTAGGATGACGACATTCTGCCACTAACGGACAACGCATGTGATTTAGACACTTGCGAATATTTGTGGCAAGGCAGCGACAAACGTAGACCTTAAGTTTACACAGAGAAATCGGGACTTATAATCTGTAATGAAAGGACGAATAATTACATGGTGTCAATTCAACAGCAAGTCATACGCATAGTCAAGCACTGTATATACCTATGCGTATATACAGGGTGTCCACGTATCTTGAGAGAAACATTAAAAATATGCAAATACAACGTAGCTGAACAGACTCAAGGTAATGTTGTTTGCCATCGCTTGGAGATACTCAGAATAATTTTTTTATTTGGCCTAATTAAATATCTAGCCCTAATTAATTATTCAACTTCTCAAATATTATAATTCGGTTAAAAGTGTCAATGAAAAAACTACATAGCAACACGAATACTCCCAATCAAACAAAAAAATGCAATGCCTCATAGCCCCCTAAGACAGAGGCTACGAGCCCTCAGTAAAGTCAAGCGAACAGTACGTAAATTCTTTCTAATCACGCATACAACATACAAAGCAGCATGTCGAAGAATGTCATCATCAATGGCTCATACCCCAGTAAGCAAGCAAAAAATGCAATGCCTCATAGCCCCCTAAGACAGAGGCTACGAGCCCTCAGTAAAGTCAAGCGAACAGTACTTAAATTCTTTCTAATCACGCATACAACATACAAAGCAGCATGTCGAAGAATGTCATCATCAATGGCTCATACCCCAGTAAGCAAGCAAAAAATGCAATGGCTCATAGTCCCGTAAGTTTCATGGCTACTCACTTTGCGTGAATTAGCTGCGATGACACTATCTCTGTTGTTGTCGGTGATTTCAATGTGTATGTGTGGGTATCGAAAAGGGAGCGGTTTACGCGTTCCGTGTTGCAGACATACCCCTTGCGATGCCACACTGATCCTGCCCAACCGTCCATCCAGCGGCGTACGTGCACCGATTTGACATTTTCAAAGAATGTGATTGCAGTTGCGAGTGAAATAATGACGACCCTCAGGACAATAAATGAGTTTGTACCTTTTGTTCAAAATTATGTGTCACCTCCGAGTCATGTGCTAAATAGCTTCGCTCGTCAACCACCTTCACGGAGTGGAATGGCTGATGATTTTTTTTTACTTTCTCTTTGTCTCTCTTTTTTCGTTTCTTTCATTGTTCTCTCTTTCATTCTTTTGTTCCTTCTTTCTTTCCTTCGTTCTTTTTTTCCTTTGGTTTCTTCATTTATATTCAGCCACTGCATATTTGCTTCCTTACGAAGGTATTAGCCATTCCTGATTATGTCGTTCTTTTTTCGGAAAGGAGCCATTGCTGCTGGTATTTTTTGTACCATTTCTCTACTTTTCTTGTATCACTCTTCTACTTTGTATCACTGGACTAGACACCTCTTATTGGGGGAGGGGGGGGGGGTGTATGAGCAATTGCTACGAGCCACTTGAGCCCTTCGCCTTAATAAACCGTGTGCCAATGTAGCCGTGCGGTTTGGGGCTGCTTCCACCTCGGGCACTAGGGTCGGAACTCATGTTTCCCTTGACTAGCATACTTATGTCAACATTATTTCTTTAAAAAATCCGGTATTTTCTTTCTTTATGTGTTCACAGTAGACACTTAAAATATATACCGCAAGGAACTCACCCCAATATTTCAGTACTTTTTGTTCTAACACACACGTGCGCGCTACTCTATTTGATACAATGTACAAAAATTATCCGTTGCTCTCCACCCGGCAGCTTAAAGACGCCAGAAAACCGACCCTGATGCCACCAACGCTTATACAGTAATCGGGAGCACGCACAATGTTCTCGCACACCTTGTGTTATATACCGTAGCGCTGAAGTGTTTCTTGTATAGCATAGGAGCAGAAGCAGAAGTGCACTGTTGGGCACAGGTGCTTAAGTTGATGAAGTTGAATTGCCCCATGAATATCAAGGCAGTTATTTTTTAACGGCGCCAAACTTTAATAGAGCAATATAAATCTAGCTGACATTATTGTTATCATTCGAGTGTTGAAATTGCTAGCCTCTAGGTACGGTGTAAGTTGATTAGTTGTTTGCGTAATAAACGAAGGTACGATAATTAAATTGTCAATAATTGATCTTAGGCAGCTAACGGACATGATTAGCTTGGAGCCAGTCCTCGAGATTATCTAGCTGAGCGAATAATTATTAAACGTGCGTCTGTATTGCACAAATGTTTAGAAGTAATCTATTTGAAAGCATAACTGATGCTGAAAAAGAACGTTTATAAGGGCGACCTGACCGAGCCCAGTCTTTTGTGATAATCTGATCAATGCCATCGCTCCGTGAGTACTCTACATTCCTTGCGGCCCGTCCGCTTTCGATGTACATTCATTTTTTTCTCTCGAAATCGAGCAGTATAAAGCTTTAATGTCAATACAAAAGCGAACGTGTGCCGCCGAAAACTTGCTTGGTCGAAGGAGGGATGCACGACGCAATGATGGTGCAGATTTAGCGCGTCATCGCCGTCAAGAGGCAAGGGAGATAACGAACGCGAACCGCTAGCAGCTCCTCGCGAGACCGTGCCGATGGTGATAGTGCCGTCGAGACAAAATACAGGGTGGCAGTACTAACTGCAGAGGCGCGTTCACAGCAAAGCTATGTACCTTTGGCCCGAAATGCATTTGTCGTGTCAGGGAGCAAAAATGCCCGCCGATCCCGGAGGTTGCGGAGTATCGGACTGTCATGCGGCGGAGGTGAAGCAGGCTTCGAGTGCTCCGCCAATAATAATAATAATAATAATAATAATAATAATAATAATAATAATAATAATAATAATGCATTGTTTTCCGTCGATGGGTATGCTGGAATCGCACATGGCTTCACGCGCAGAAGGCATTGCCATATATGCAGAAGAGGAAATGTATGTATACTACCATACAAACTTAACTCGTAAGAGGAGAGGGGCACCTACTGTGGAGTTGTGTGTGCTGTACAAACGAAAGACGGAATTATGATATCCACTGTCTATATATATTCAGGCACACCCAACTGTGGTATTAAGAAGTTTATGACCACGCACTTTGCATTGGTTAGCCGCGATGACACTACCCTTGTGATCACCATTGGAGGCTTCAATGTGGGCATTTCAAAACCAGAAAAGAAATGGTTCACTGAGCTTGTGCAACAAGAATTTGGTTTGAAGTGCTAAACCAATCGAAGTAACTCAATTAAGTAGCAACGGTCAAGATTCTGTCTAAGGTTGTAACCGGGCCAACCCGCATAAATCACAGTAACCACAAGGCTATCGTCACTACCATTACCAAATGATGAAAATAAATACATGACCCCTTGTCTAATCCTGTCTGATGTGCTACAGCTTAACGGGTCATCCAGCTCCACAGGGTGGAATGGCTCCTAATATATATTTTTTTCTTTGTGCGTTGGATTCGCTTTCAGAAAGTGATGATGGTATAAAGGCAGTGCCATTCAATCTTGTCTCTGTGGATATAAATAAGATTCAAGTAAACTCTATATCCGCGCCGTCCTTGCTTAGTGTGTGTGGTGTTGGGCTGCTAACCCTTACAAAAATGACTTCTATAAAAATGACTGTCTATAGAAAGTATTTAGACTTTTTATAGACTACCTTGCCTTTAATATAGTATCTATAGATTTGGACTTTTGTTGATACAAAGTCTATAGACTGTCTATAGAGAAAAGTCGTTAAAGTTTCTATTTCTTTTTGTCTATGCGCAGTCTATAGACAGTGTATAGAAAAAAGTCGATATGGTGTTCGTTTCATTTTTGTCTGCTTTCCCACAACAGACACCTATAGACAAAAGTCTATACAGCCTCTATTTATTTTTCTCTGTTATTTGTCTATAGACTTTCTATAGACGAATGTCGATAAGAATTCTATTTCTTTTTGTCTACTCGCAGTCTATAGACAGTCTATAGAAAAAAGTCGATACAATCTCTCTTTATTGTTGTTCATTCTTCGTCTTTAGACTGTCTATAGACGAGAGTCAATAAGGTGTATATTTCTTCGTGTCTATTCCCACTCTACGTAGTTCTTCAAACATGCACATGCACACACACACACACACGCACACACACACACATACACACATACATACACACACACATACACACACACATATGTATATATTGCTGCGCGACCAGCTGCTCGAGTCACATTCCTTATTACGTCCTTATTCTACCAAGCACAAATTTACTAATGCATGTCATCCGCAGACCAATGGTCTTACGGAGCGGCTTCATCGAATAATAACAGACATGCTCTTCATATATGTTTCTGATGACCGTCGTGACTGGGATACTGCTCACCCGTTTGTCATATTAACGTACAATTCATCACGCCACGACACTGCACGTTACTCGCCGTTTTATTTGTTGTGCGGCCGAGATTCAGTATTGCTTTTTAATGCAATAGTGTCTACCCCTCAAGAGTCCGTGTCTTAGTATACAAGCGATGTCATTGCTCGAGCCCAAGAAACACGCCAAGTTGCTCACCGTCGCCTTTGTGCTTCTCAGAACAAGAGTAAAAGCATTTGCGACAGTAGTCACCGGGACGCCGATTATATTCTCGGGGATCTTGTCCCTCTTCGGTCTCCCACCCGCCGTTTCGGCCTCTCGGAAAAACTTATATCCCGCTACTCCGGCGCTTACCGGCTCCTCCGTCAGGTAACCTACGTAACCTACGATATGTCTACGGTCACACCTACTACTTGCTTCATCCAGACTTCCCATGACGTCTTTCAGGTCAGCCGCCTAAAACGCTACCAGTCCTTTTCTGCCTAAAAAGCAGCTGGACGGCGCTTCGACGCCAAGTGGAAATATGTTACGCAGCTCTGCACAAAGCTGAGGAACATGAGCACGAGCTTAGGTCTGAAGAAGTGAACGGTTTAATGACTAGCCTGCTTTGTCAATTACTGTAAAAAACTGTACATTCTGTAAATAAAAAAAATATGCGGTATTACGTGACAAGACCATGATCTGATTGTGAGGCAAGGCGTAGTTAGGGAATCTGGAAAATTTAGACCACCTGGGCATCCTTAACGTACACCTAAATCTAAGTACACGTGTGTCTTCGCATTTCGCCCCCATCGAACTGCGGCCGCCACAATGTATATGCGCTACTCGTCTTGCTTCTTCTCTACAAATACAAGTTTAGACTAATACAAAAGTATTAGTCTAAACCTAACATAACGGGAAGCTTTAGCTCCTACCTGGGAAATCATCAATCCTTTCTTCTTACGACCACTGCACCGCAATTCATGAGTTAATTATGTTGAACTTAAAAGAAACAGTTAAAGTTAGATTTCAGAAACTCAATTTTTATTTAGCTTCCAGTTTTCTAAATTCAAAAAAAATTGCGAAATCTCAAGAAACAATACTCGAAGTATACGACTCTGTACCTCAGCAACTAAAGATGATGTCGGAATTCGCTAAGCTGCACCTAATATTTCATTTAATGCAGACAAAAATGATATATCATATGCCACCCTGAAATACACCGCCAACTCCTGAATATGGTATTCGCAAAATCTTAACAGGCATTGTAACTTCACATAAGTTATAAATTCATACATCGAATTTGTCCGATTGAAATGTTCCAAGGGATGCAGTTTAGAGGGATGCGATATCAGTTTTCATCCGCACTAACGGATTTGTAAATTTCGTACTTCTTTTTCAAATTTGCCGTTTTCTGATAATTCTTGTCAGTAATGCCATGGCCTAGATCAAAATTATTATTGCAGCGATCACTGTGATCTAACGTTCTCTCTTGAATGCAACAATTCTCATTCATATCGGTTGAGCGATTTTCTCATAAAATCATTTATGCGTTTTACATGTATTTGAGCAGCCGGCATCGAAGAAGGGCCCGAGCTAAAGCTTCCTCTTATTGAATCACACTGGTTCTTAGAAAACACAAGAAAAATAACGCTGACTATACCGAAGCCGGCGGCCGCAGTTGTGCACAAATAAACAGAAAAACAACGAAGAAAGGGAACCCAACGCAAGCTTTGCGGGAGCTGTTATCTCGGCCAGACATCTCACCCGGAATGTCGACGAGCTGTCTGGCAAGGTGTCTAGAAAATCGTGGATTCATTGCAAGTCGAGCAAGTAGCAGGTTGTCTTCAAGATAATGGTGATACATAAGCGCGCTCGTTTCCAACTGCTGAGGGGAAGCAACAGTCTCAGGGTGTGCTTCTTTTTATTGTGTTTTCTTTAGTTGTGCGTCATTGCATACGTCACGGCGCGAATTTCAAATCTTTAAGGTTGATACGCCACGTGGTGGCGAAAAAAGAAACTAAACGCATGTCCAGAATTGCTGGGTATGGCTGCCGCAATTACCCAAGAACAAAGGTGAGTGACCGTCCAATGGCCTGGGCGATTTGTCCTTCGACATTGGCGTGTATTTTCAGAAGCACAGGAGGGGGGTGGCTACATGGCTTTCATGGCCGAGTGCTGCAGCTCACCGGGACGGTCCGCCTCCACGGCGTGACCGACCTCCCCTACCAAGAGATAAGCACACCGCCACCGTAATATCCCGGGTTCCTGAATGGTGCCGGTTTAGAGTTTGCCATTCTCGGTAAGTGGTACCTTTAGCAGAACGCGACACCGTTGGTGAACAGGAAAATAGCGTAGGAGAGAATGGAAAAGCAGGTAGGTTAATCAACTAGAATCTCCGTTGGCTGTGTTTTCGGGAAAAGGGGGGTTAAGTGATTAACACAGAATTAAAATGCCTTCACGGAAGTGCACGAGGACGGTAACACATGGGATCATTAAGCACTCAATAATTGCACAATGTTTTCGCAAATTAGTACGAAAACTTGCAACATAGGTATTGTAACAAATAGCCACGCTTATGACATTTTCCAGCAGGCTGACGTCCCCACCTACGCTATGGAAGTCGTCGTCCAAGACGAGGCTGCGGGCGTGAGCACAGTGACACGTAAGCATCAGAGGAATGAGCGGTTTAATTATCGCCAAGTGTGTGTGCAGTTCGTAAACAATAATGTGTTTACTCTACAGAGGCAGAGGATCCACCGCGTGGCGCGTCGCCTGCCGAAAGGGTGGCCGCTGCACCTGGTAAGTTATTGATCCCCAAGCGGGTAAATAAAATTAGCTCTTGTATTTTACTGAACTAGCCCAATAAGCCATAACATGGCCATAGCCACTTTTATTCGTACCATAAAATGCAGTGCTACTGTAGAAAATGCTGTATGCTTTCAGTGTTGCAGCGCCCTGTTCGGCCACCACGTCGACAGCGACCGCGACGGGTGGATACCTTGACGACGATGTCGTCGAAGTGCGCCCGCAGCCTTGAACAAAGCGACGAGGTGCTGCAGGTTGGTAGGCCCTTTGGTGTCATTTTACATGAAGGACATAAATATTCTTTATGCTTTGTTATAAGTAAATCATGAATCTGAAAAACAAATCAGCTTGGGATGTAAACAAGAAATATGCGTTGTATAGAGGGCTCGGTAACGTATCTTGCCAACGATCAGCTGCCGGACGAAAGGTTGGTTAGCCCTGAAAAGGGCTGTTTGGTGGTGAGAGATGCATTAGAATAGATGACGGAAGAGTAGTTCCAGCAGGTCTTTGTCCAAACGAAGAGGGTATAGCTTGTACGCGACGCTTGACACTGCCAAAGGATGCCATCAGGCCAGTGGCTCTTCAGTAGAGAGGGAATCGTTGTGCACTTTGCAATTCTTCACAACAGCAGCTTGCAGCCGTGAGCTGGTTGCGAGTAATCAGCAACTGATGCGAACAGTTCCACCATGATTATTCATTCCAGGTGCTTCGCAGAATCGAGGCCTCCACAACCCGCCTCTCTGTCGCGGAAGAGCGGACGGCAGCAGCCCAGGAGGGGATCCTGGAGCAGGTGCGCGCCATAGCGCAGGACATCGCTGCGCACCTGGAGCAAGCGAGAAATTAATTTATAATTTTATTCATTTGTTTCACCAGTTCCGTTTGTTTTGTTTATTTATTGTTTGAGTTTCCTTTGAGTAATAGAGGAGGATTTTTTGGTTGAGAGGTGCAATGCGCGCACCCATTTTTGTTCTCTTGTATTTGCCTCTTTCTATTTATGCTTATCCAGCTGCAATGCCAGCGTGCTTTTTTTATTTACACATTTCAAAGGCGCCTAGTCATTCTCACTGGAATCGTTACAAATAGTTGTCGATTTCTGTGTATGGCTTTTGTACTGCGATATTTACATTGCTTCACTGTATTGTAGCTTACTGCGCTCATTATGAAGCATTACCGCATAGTGTTTTCACTGTGATATTTTCATTTCGGCACAGTGAGGTTAAGGTGCAACGACTACAATGTCGTCTTTTCTTTCAGAGCACCAAACTAGTCACTCTTTAAGTTCAATAGTTTCACAAATGAAAATGACCATCATCATTGCACCACACCAGTGATTGGTTCCCTCTAGTCTTCGTTCCAAGGAAGTCATTGCAAGAATAACTTTCACGCGTGACACTTTCTGGGTGCTGTGAGATTGTAGAGCCAATTATTCATCTTTTATGTAACATGTTTCATCACAGCTGGCAAGTGCACTCAGCTTTTTACAATTATGATTCACCTGTTGTTTAGCATCGCACTACAATTGCTGCCGAGAAATGAATGCTTCTAGTCAGTGACTCATAACCCTGACAAGGGAACGGACATACCTGGGATAGTCATACTTTTTTGCAAGGTCACGTAAATGTAACTGCAAGTTTTACATGCCGTGGTGAAAACGAATAGTGTGATGATGTTGCAATGTTGTCACATGCTTTGGTACCTGAAGCGTGTTGTACTACAAGGTTTGTGATGTACTTGTCATCATAGAGTGTGATAAAGTTGACCTATCTATTTTTTGCGCTTTTACGTTAATTCACATCTACCAACTTGGACATGATGTGACGAGTGTAATGCTGTCACTACACTGGGTGTTACATTTTGTTTGTGTTTGAATCCGCATTCATTACGCTTTACTTGCTTGCCTCGCCTGCGTATTCATGCTTGCACAGAACTTTTGATACACCTAGCACAAGACATGGCTAGCAAGCATAATGCCTCACTCCTACCAACGTATACTGAGCAACAAAATGCACAGGAGGCGGTTGCGTTCATTCTGATGTGTCTTATGAAAATTGTTCGCGCCTTTTGCTGATGGTGGCCATTAGTACAGAGTGTCAATCATATGTATTGCTTCCGTCAAGTCTGTCATGACTATAATGGCTCAAGGGATGTTTTTATTTCATATTTCATGTGATATTTAAAGAAAAGGCTGCACTTTCACGTTGCTACCGCGTTTCATGTTCCACTAGCAAAGAAGTACTTTGTGCCAATTTCCCATTACTGTAACCACCAACTATGGCAAAACAAACACATGTTTTGACATGAGTAGAAGGTAACAACTACTGCATCTACAGAAAGTGGCATATCACAGGATGCACACAACACATACAAGCTGTTGTAGCGTCGTATTTCTAATGTTACACGAGGAAAGAAGCACCTTGTGATGTGCACATTTCATAAGACAATGCTAGCTTGGGAGCAGCAGCGAATGCAGTTCTTCACAGATGAAGGGGCCTGAAGCATTGCCTTACGACTGCTTCACGAGTACTACTGTTAATAAGTGGCAGCCTTGGAGACTCTCGCATAGTGACGAGGGTACAATTGTTTCCGCGGCTGTGGCATTCTATTTAAAGGACTCTTTGTATAAGTGTACTTCATCATCATCATCATCCTGGTTACGCCCACTGCAGGGCAAAGGCCTCTCCCATACTTCTCCAACTACCCGGTCATGTAGTCCCTGCAAACTTATTAATCTCATCCGCCCACCTAACTTTTTGCCACCCCCTGCTACGCTTCCCTTCCCTTGGAATCCACTCCGTAACTCTTAATGACCATCGGTTATCTTCCCTCCTCATTAGCTGTCCTGCCCATGCCCATTTGTTTTTCTTGATTTCAACTAAGATATCATTAACTCGTGATAGTTCCCTCACCCAATCAACTCTTTTCTTATCCCTTAATGTTACACCTATCATTCTTCTTTTCATAGCTCGTTCCATCGTCCTCAATTTAAGTAGAACTATTTTCGTAAGCCTCCAGGTTTCTGCCCCGTACGTGAGTACTGGTAAGACACAGCTGTTATAAACTTTTCTCATGAGGGATAAGGCAACCTGCTGTTCACGACTTGAGAATGACTGCCAAACGCACCCCAGCCCATTCTAATTCTTCTGATTATTTCAGTCTCGTGATCCGGATCCGCAGTCACTACCTGCCCTAAGTAGATATATTCCCTTACTACTTCCAGTGCCTCACTACCTATCGTAAACTGCTGTTCTCTTCCGAGACTCTTAAACATTACTTTAGTTTCCTGCAGTATAATTTTTAGATCCACTTTTCTGCTTTGCCTCTCCAGGTCAGTGAGCATGCGTTTCAGCTGCTCCCCTGAGTTACTAAGCAAGGCAATAGCATCAGCGCATCGCAAGTTACTAAGGTATTCTCCATTAACTCTTGTCCCCAATTCTTCCCAATCCAGGTCTCTGAATACCTCCTGTAAACATACTGTGAATAGCATTGGAGAGATATCTCCCTGCCTAACACCTTTATTCATTGGGATGTTGTTGCTTTCTTAATGGAGGACTACGGTGGCTGTGGAGCCGCTGTATATATCTTTCAGTATTTTTACATACGGCTCGTCTACACCCTGATTCCGCAATGCCTCCATGACTGCTGAGGTTTCGACTGAATCAAACGCTTTCTCGTAATCAATGAAAGCTATATAGAAAGGTTGGTTATATTCCGCACATTTTCCTATCACCTGATTGATAGTGTGAATATGGTCCATTGTTGAGTAGCCTTTACGGAATCCTGCTTGGTCCTTTGGTTGACGGAAGTCTAAGGTGTTCCTGATTCTATTTGAAATTACCTTAGTAAATACTTTGTAGGCAACGGACAGCAAGCTGATCGGTCTATAATATTTCAAGTCTTTGGCGAAACGAAGTGTACTTCGCTTGTTTTTAAATAATCATAATCTGTCGGATGTGTGGATTTGGAACATTGACCATCCGTATGGAGGTGCACTTGTTGTGTATACAAATTTTTTAATGTATTTTCGGCTGTACAAACACAGCCCTGTGATAGCCTAAGGGCACTGCACTTTGTATAAATAAATTATGTATTATGAAGACTCACCATTCCTGTGTCCTTCAGAAAAGGTTGACAACGGCGCTGCGGTGCTGCCTTCCTCTGAGGAACACGTCGTGTGGTGGCAGCACCTGGATGTCTCCTGGCTCCTCTGGCTCCTCAGCTGGTGGCACTTCCCCACTATAATCGTCCAATGTCCCGTCGCCCGCGTCCAAGGCAATGTTATGGCGAGCAACGCATGTATAACAGATTCGCGCTGCTTTATCGGGGCTGTATAGCAGTGTCCGAAAGCGCTGCAAGCAGCGGAACTTGCTTTTCAACACCCCGATACATCTCTCCACAACATTGCGTATGGAGGCGTGCTCCGGTTTGTAGTGGCCTTCAGAGGTGGTGCCGGCATGGCTGCCAGGTACTGGAACAAGCAGCCATGGCTCGAGAGGATATCCTGAGTCTCCTATTACAGAAAGTGACAGCTGAGTGCTCTCCCTAGTTAGGGGTACGCATTACGAATACTAACCAAGCAGATACTCGCCAGGCTGCAGTTGTGCG
The DNA here is from genome assembly GCF_023375885.2 of Dermacentor andersoni. NCBI lineage: Eukaryota > Metazoa > Arthropoda > Arachnida > Ixodida > Ixodidae > Dermacentor > Dermacentor andersoni. The sequence goes on along the minus strand of NW_027314752.1, from coordinate 7,141,360 downwards.
GCTAGGCGTGCACGCAGTGGGTTGTGCTGCCACACCCAAGAGTCATGGCACGAACCAGGGAACCGGGGGTCCACATCAAGAATGCGAAGTTTCGCGTTGCAAACCTGCAATGGGGAGCAATACTAAATAGCGCTGCACATATTCTCGAAATCCCTTTTGCCATTCATATGCACAAAAGAATACACGTACGCTGGTACAAGTAGCAGACTGTTTCAGCAATAGGCGTGCACAGGGTCTTGCAATTGGGGGGGGGGGGGGCAATGCGCCATCCCCTCCCCTATGTGGACGCTTATCATTCGCACTAATTGATAGCTAAATGAAAACTCGAGGCCCGATATTGCGCAAGAACCCCCATACGAGCCAAAGCCAGCCCATGCAATGGTTGTAAGCACTTCCGTGTTCAAAATGCTTCCATCGTGTCTTCCCTACAGTGTATCCATTTCTGCTACAACTGCTGCCCATTTAAAAAACAATTTTGGAATGGCAGACTGATTATGCACAACACATGGTACTTATCATTACTCCCGACATGTTAGATTTCAACGAGCTCGTAAACAGTTCCACGCATGTCCTCTTTGAATCGTTATATTACTTGTTATGCCTGCTTGGGCATTAAACTGAACAATTGCAACTATGGGCGAGTAAAAATGGCAACCACAGTTTGAAGTAAAACATTCCAACGGTACTTACGACCATGGCGTTTAGGGCGTAATAACCCTTTCTCGACATGAAGCTCACCGTGTCAGCCGGGCTGAGTCCCTCTGGCTTCATAATGGCGATCAATGTGCCATCGACGCACGCTAGCACGCCTGGAATGGCGCCGCGTCGTGCAAACGCCGCCTTTGCCTCATCCTTGGCAGCCGGTGTCAATGGAAAGTCCACCAACTTTCGCCGGGCAGACACGGAAATGATGGCCTCCGTCACCTCGTGAATGGTGCTGCTCACGGCCGACTGTGCCATGCCTACGTGTTCCTCGCGACCAACGCTCCTCTGGAAGCTTCCGGTGCCGAAGAATCGCAGCGCACACAACACCTTCCTTTCTGTGGAAAGGCCACTGGCTCGCTGGCATCCAATGATAGGGTCAAGCTCGTCGCACAAGCTACGCACTGTTCGTTTGGACGGACGAAAATACTGCCGGAACTCTTCTTCCGTCAACTCTTCAAATGCATCATCTACCTCGGGTCGTCGTCTCTGCGCGACTGCAGCAGACGCACAGGCGACACGAAAAGGCACGGCAGAGAAAAACGCCATGTTCTCCAACTGTTGGGAGCGCGGAATCGGATTGAACTGCATACGAAAGATGCTACCTGTCCCAAGCACTTACGTTCTAATCCAATCCAAGCCGTCTGGTAGCCGTTCTAATCCATTCTATCGCTCCGGACGGACTCTCCGTCCGTTCCGTGGCGTTCGTCCGTTAGCAGACGACACCGAATGATTATGAGCAGCAAGACGTCACGGCTCACGTGACAATTGACGTCATGGCATTCGTCGCGGTTCAAATTGACCAATAGTGTGCGGCTCGATGGAACGGACCGCCTCCGTTCTATTTTGGAACGCGTACAAGATCGCACCCCTGATTGCAAGCATGCGCGACGCGAATATTATAGAATGCTGTGGATGACACGCGTGTCGCAGGGACCAGCCTGGAACATTTGACGACTGATGTATAAAAGACGACGCGATTGACCCACTGATCAGATTTTGAGTCACCGACTGTGCTCGCTGCTGCCGCCATTCTTTACGTGTAGCCTATTTTTATGGGCTCAGGTTCGCCCAAACCAAGTGACAATTGGTGGAGGTGCTTTTCGTTCATCTACTGGGCACCTCTGACAAGCTGTGATCCACGACCCAACTGCAAAGAGAACACCAACGTAGTCCCGGATCATTGAGAACGCCGCTGGCTACAACTGCTGCCCCTGGCGCACGGGTCCCTACCTGAGAAAACCAAGAAAATTGTGGCCAAGACAACACAAATGGCAGTCGCAGCGTCCCCCCTCGATCTGACCCTCCCCCAGCCCAGGGAGCCACTGAAGTTCCACGGATCTTCGTCAGAAGGCTCAGACACCTGGCTGGAGACCTACCTATGAACGAATCATGACTTTCAATAACTGGGACACTGAAGACAAGCTGCGGCATATATACTTTTCCTTAGAAGACGCCGCCAGAACGTGGTTTCATAAGCGGTAGTTGACCCTGACAACATTGGACCTATTCCGTCCCGTACAAAAAAAATATTGAGAAGGCATTGCAATAATATTGGTAAACGTTGAGTTTTTTATTGAGGAATTGATGAGAGTTTGTTGGAGAATTTTTGGGTTGAGTGTTAAGGGCTCTTGAATATTATCCACTAAAATTTACTTGAAACATGATTGGATATGTCAATGTTGAATAATTGGTAAGTTACTATTGAAAGTCCATTGTGCTTTAACGCCCTGTTGTGTTCGTTTTGTTTAATGGTTCTTTGGTTACCATTGATCCTGCGTTGAAATGACATAGTGGTAGTTCTGTTGACCTGTTGTTGAGTTATTACCACAGCCCTGAAAAGTACATTGTGGCCCTGTTGAGATGGCATTGAGATTTTCGAAGTCCCCATTGAAATATGGTTGACGTTTCTTTGGGCTAGTGGATTTATATTCAAAGATTGAAATTGCTTTGCTGTTCACACTATCATGCCCCGGTGCCTGCTCATAACTTTCCCAAACACAAAGAAAAGCAGAGAGACTGATCAATTTGAAGTACCTTTATTACACTAAAGATGCGTGCGCATGAAATATTTTTACAGTACATAAGGCCTCGAACCTGGAGACATACATCGACAACAGACAACATCGACAAAGACAACATCGAACCTGGAGACATACGCTAGTACCTACAGCACTCTAGCAGATTAAATACATATGAAAAAAACCTATACATATGAATTCACCCAAAACGAAGATTGCGGCCTTCACTTTCGACTTAAGTTTATCAAAAGAAGGCAAAGCAACTCAAAAGGCAGGGCTTAAGCATACCCTTGTAACAACCAACTTTGAACACATGAACACTTGAAGCTGCTTGCATGTGAATACACAAAAGACATCTGAATATGTTAAATTAAAATGTTTCGCGGACTAACACATCACAAGAAGAGCTACGGCTGACTGCGAGAAGGCAAAATAACAGACTTGAAACAAATAACATCGCGTAAATATATACAAGCTTTAGCACGCGTCTTTCACCACGATTAAAATTTAATGAAGTACCAAAGTAGACTTGCCTGAGCTTTTTGTCTTCGAGATGTATATATTTTCATGTTGCCCAACTATTATATAAAATAACGTCTCTCAACTTAGCTATTAATTGACGAGACATCATTTAGAGAGTTGTCCGGCATGGTAAACACCTGAATCATGTTCCTGACGAGCCAGGTTTGCTTTCTTCAGAAATAATTTTGTAAAACTTTTGTGTAATGAATGCAGCTTCTCTGCCTGGCCCAAGTCAAGAACAAACAGTACACCATTTGATTATGGTAATTTGGGGTACAGAACAGCTTGTTGGAGGCATTTCCTCAGTTTAGCGAGCTCTTATTCAGGAAATATTTCTGGAATTGCACAACGCTAAGTAGAGCACTTTTTGGGGCCCTTTTCCTGTACTCAGCAACTAAGTGGTACATCAGTCAGTAAAGAGATAAGGCAAGGCTAATACCTCGAACGATAAGAGAAAAAAATAATTTAGAAGAGAAAATTGTTAGTAACACACGGCTAACACATTTCCAACGAGCCAAATAAATGGTCACCTTCACTTGCAGCATCAAGTACCCCAGAAATAGTCATAAAGGATGAGAAAAGGTTCCAATGACTAGACAGCCAGATTGGTGAGACAGTGAAAACGCAAATAAATGCGTTTACGAAACACCAATGATCTCAATTGCGCAGGTAAACTGTTATTAAAATGCTACCAGAATTTTATTCCATAAAATACATATAAGTTACACAAATATTGGGACAAAGCAGTAACAAAGACGGAGGGAGATACAGCAGCCACGTCGAAAAAAAGATTACATGTGATATATATGCAAATTTAAGCTCACGACAATTCTTTCTCCACACATGAACTTACCGCATAAGGAAGGTTCCTGCGCCTGTAGAATGCAGCACAGCACAAAGCAGCGTCATGAGGACCGAAAAGTAGAGCTTAATTTGATTCAAAACTACGAATGCTTGCATACCTATAAACAGGCATGTGACATGTCATGCCTTGAAAAGATGAAATTCATAAATGTTACACACAAAGGAATTTACCATCAGTCTTATTGGCTTCCTCAGGGGACTCATTGAAACTGAACTAGAAAAATGTACATCAGTGTTAAAAACAAAGAGAAGGCCCTATAGCGTTCTTCCTGAAATAAACACGCAAATAACTTCATGTATCAATTCTATGGACACTTCGCCAATTCGGTGTACATTTATATTTGACCACCACCCCCCCCAAAAAAAAAAACAAGAAGGATGAATAAGGGTAGGAACACGCATGAACGCTGACTCTACTAGAACTTTATTCGTGAAGACAAAAATTTTAAACACACTGGCCAACTTCAAAAAGAAAAAGCCATAAATACGCAGCAGAAACAGCCGGGCACAACAAAAAAGCACCGAAAGACGTCCTGTAGAGAAAACATGGGCGTCAAAAACTAACAAAAACCTGCAAACTGAAACGTTTGTCCTGTAAGTGATATTAACCAGTACTACTGCAGCAACTCTTTCCCACTAAAGGTCACATAAATCTTGCTTGTGGTTTTTTCTTCGTGATCAATTAATAATGATTCCAGAAGTCCCTTTGTGTTCTGGTCTTTGTGATAAAACATTCGTTCTTTCTTCCTTGTACCGCAAAACCAGAGGAGTTCCAGAAGCAATACTTATTGATCACAAACGATACAAATGCATAACTAAGTTATCTGTTGCCCTTAGTGGGAAAATCTTGCAGTTCTCAAAAGAGTATATCTCGGTGGGTAGTATCACCTATCGGACAATTCTTTCGATTTTTAGAAAGATTTGCCCGATAATTCTCATTTTTCACTCACGTTTATTCTAGACGACATGGCTTTTTCATATTTTTTCTTATCGCACGTGGCTGTTTCTGCCACGCATGCACGGCTTTTTTACCTTTGTCCAGTTCACCAGTGTGTTAAATGCCTCTGTCATCAAAAGTAAACTTTTAGTTGAGCTTGCGCTTGTGTGTGCTCGTACCTATTTCATTGTCCGTCGTGCGGCTCTGTTCGTGCTGCTGTTTACAGTACGCATGTATCACTTGGTTAGGCTGGTAAACATTCTCACAAACAAAAGTTAATGCCTCCCCTCAAAAGGTAGCCCATCCTTTACTACTAAATGCCAAAGCAAATCGAAAGTAACCCTTCACAGCGTCCATGTGGTAGCTAGTACACCACAGAGCAGCACAAAAATAGTTGAAAATCCCACTTGATCGAGAGTGGCAACAGAGATGCGAGCTTGCTAGTGAATCAGCCACATATAAATGGGTGTCTCTTGCACGATGCGAAGGCGCTCTTGACGTAGAACACTTTAGCACCTGGGAATTTGCTGCACATGTAACCTGTGAGAAGGGGATGCGGACAGAAAATTAGATTACGCGGATTAAGAATCTACCACACACTGCACATAACTACGAATGAAATAGAAGTGCACACTACACTTGCAAGTAAAAATTTGCGACTCTTTACGAGTGCCATCCAGAAAAGGAAGAAATTGGTTGCTACGGTAAATGTTAGCTAAAACACGCATAGCGATGTTTCACATGGGTTAAAAATATTCTCGGCCCTCTCGCAGAACCATAGACCATGCGACAGTGCATAGCCGATACCAAGCAGATATCGGATCTTTGGGTAGAAGTCCATCTGAAGGAATCACCTAAAGATACGCCGAGAGCGATGCGAGCGTGAGCGTGCCTGAGCTAGCCGCTCCGGCATGGCTCCGATCATGCGACGCGATTTGCGGACAGAACATCGTGTACACGCCCTTGCGCGTTTTGCGTGGTAGCGTCTGCGCAGTGAGCTAGCTTCGTGCACACGTCATTCTTCGCCGCGCAAACGGCACTCGAGTGCGACGCTAGCTCGAGGAGACAACGCGACGATTGGCGCTCGTTTCGCTTCTGCAAGCAACGCACATTCGGATCGGTCCAACTCAAAAAGGCAGCAGAGAACGGTGGCATGTTTCGGTTATCGCCTAATAAAATTGTACAGTACGCCTTCAACAGCAGCCCGGCGCGCTAGGTAAAGTTGCTTACTGTGGTAGTTTTCGCGGTGATAGGCGATAAGGCGAGCCCATCGGCGGCTGTGTTCTTTGCCGATGTCGTCACCACACCTCTGTTCATTTGCGCTGTGTATCCGTGTACAGTCACCACGCGGAAGCTGTGACTAATCGGTTGGCCGTTCTCCGCAAATCCCAAAGAGGCGAAATATATTTTGCGATGCGCCGCATCATTAGTCGCAACCAAAATCGAGGCGCGCTTAACCGCTAAGGCACAAAAGATGATCACTCTAACCGTATGGTATACGATGACCCACTACGGATAAAAAAAAATATTCTGATGTCCTACGTGCCAAACCAACGCTCTGATTATGAGGCAGGTCGTAGTTGGGGAGTCCGTAATAATTTTGACTTCCTGAAAATTTTTACGTGCATACAATGCACAATGCACGAGCGTTTTTGTATTCCGCTCCTTTGGAATGCGACCGCTGCAGGGATCATACCCACGACCTCATGCCCCAAATTGCCACGGCGGCCGCCTTAGTTACGAAATGCGTAAGCGTGAAGTGCAACACTGCTTTCCGGTACGAGTGTGGTACAAGCGTAGCACAGCTGCACACCTGCTGCACAATTATTTGCCGCGGTTCTCCTAAGCTCGTAGTGCCTGCCAAATACCTTGAAAGGCAGCGTGCCTCTCACGTATCGGAACGCGATAACAAGCGCTTAGACGCCCCACGTGAGCCCCTATGAAAGATGACAAGGCCACTTTACAAAATTATCACTGCGCAGAGAAGCCGATCCTTATGTTCCAATTGTGTTCTCTCACACAAATTAAGGAAACGTTATTAGACAGGAACAAATGAAGCAATGCAATTTTACGCACGTGGGGTGCCGCTGCCTCTTTGCCTACCATTGGTTCAAACGAAGTGACGGCGGCAGCAACAGTTAGGATCGCGCGCTTTTACTCCGGGGCAAGCGGTTTGCTTGCAGAAAGTGAACGGTGTGCTTAACATAAGACGCTTGTCAATGTCAAAATAGACAGAAAGGCTACGTGCTCAAGAAAACGAGATTACTTACCTATCTGCAGAAGTTCGGCTGCGACTGTTTCGGGGTGCCTTCTCTCAAACAGGCATCATGACCTTTGCCGCGCAGCTCATCGAAACAACCAGGCTAGCACATCAGTCGAAGACTAGTAGCTGGGTGAGCCAACGACTTCAACGGATAAACGTCCCACTTATCGTTGTTCAAGCATTTCACTAAAATGTGCGTCATGATCTCCGAAAAGAAAAATATACTTTCATCAAAAAGCACGAGGCGTGAACCACGGCACAACTGCAACCAAGTGACTGAATCCGAAAGCCGTTCACAGCTTCACTATCGTATTGAGTTATAAAAACCTTTCAAACACAAGATAACGGCACTAAAAAACCGCTATTTAATTATCAATAATTTTTCATCCACTAACCTTCAAAAATTTTTAAGACAACCTAATTTGTAGCGTAAACAATCAATACTACGACCAAAAAATGCGACTACGAAACTAGCGGTAACCATGTGTACTGTTGCAAAAGTAGTGTGCGCGAAACGAAGCTACAACGGTTGCTACCGTGCACACACACACACACACACACACACACACACACACACACACACACACACACACACACACACACACACACACACACACACACACACACACACACACACACACACACACACACACACACACACACACACACACACACACACACACACACACACACACACACACACACACACACACACACACACACACACACACACACACACACACCAGAACGCTGCCTTGACGTTTGTAGTGCCACTAGAAATTTAAAAAAAGCTACTAATTTTGCTATTTTTACAAAGGTAACGCTTCTAGAATAGTTTGTAGCGCCTTTGCAGATGACAAGGTGACAATTAGGGTATGATAAGATTGCGTTACCTGTATTTTTTTTCATTTCACTTTGGTGTTCTTCCATTTAACTGAACATATGAGACCTGCAGGCTTGGGAGATGAGAGGGCGACAGTTCGGCGAGGCTCAAGTAAGTCGCGTGCTTCTTGCAAGGCGAGAGTCGGGAGCAGCCGCCGATGCAGCGATTAGCTGAGATACTGATGTAGCTGTTGCTGAATCCGAACTTCTTTGAAGTCAATGGTTATAGCGGCTGCCTGCTACGATCTCAAAGCACGTTCGCTCTTTGATCTCTAGTACCACGGACATTGGATAAAAACACTATATTTGATTTACGGATTGAGGGTCCGTCTTAGAGAATTCGAAGACCTCACGCGTGTATGTTTGTAGCGTGTGCGCGCATGCATCCTACCATTCCCACAGCACGTCCGATTCTCGAAGGTAGCGTCGTCGCGTGTCGGCGCCTGTCTTATCACCGGCCGTGCTGCCGCCATGTCTACTTTTGGGGAACTCCACATGCTCGTAGTCACCGTGCTTGCAAGTGAATTTCGCATTCTCCTGCTCCCTGAAACGTGCTAATTTTGGATCGTACCAATGATCGTACCAATACACTAGATGACATCATCTAGTGTATGTTCAAACGACGATGGCATTTGTACACCGGCGAAGAAATAAATCATTATGAACTTGGGCGGTCATGAATATAGTCTATAGTTGCAGTTTTTACGTAGCGAAAACGGCTACTAAAATGGGGTAGTGCCGGAGATAGACGCTTCACAGCGCCAGCTGTAGCAACAGCACGAAGAAGTGGCACGCGGCGTACGCGCCAAGTATTTCAGAGCTTACTGGCTTTCGAATGAGAGGACTATGCGCGCGCTCGTGACCTATTGGTTAGAGTACCGGGCTCCACGGCCGACGTTCGATTCCACCCCATCGGTCACATTTTATTTTCTTTTAATGAAAGCGAGGCGAAAGCAGAACCTACCGGCCGTAAAGTGACAGGAATAAGGTTGGAACGCTTCGCAATAAATTGTTGAAATGTCTTCATATGCGAGTCCTAATTATTGTTTACTGGACTCAATTGCTACACAAAAAAAACAACTGGAAAAATTAAGACAAATTACCCAATAATTTGTTTATTGAGAACACTCAACGGTAATGTTGTTGTGCAAGGGTTGAGTGAACTTAATTGCTCTTGACAATTTGTTGAAGTCCGTTGTTTCAACAATTGCCCGACAATGTAACAATGGTTAATCAACAGTCATTTTTGTACGGGGTAGCGGTTTCCTGCGGTCATTTACAAGCGTCATGCGCAAGGATCGGGCCGAAGCTGTACTAGAAGCCCGAGTACAACTACCCAATGAGATCATAGGGATCTACAGCGAGGAGATGACGCTCCTGTTCCGGCACGTCGACCCAGAACTGCCCGAAGAGAAAGAAGTGCGTTTCTTGATACGAGGCCTGAAGCAAGTACTTTTCGCCGTACTGATCCGCAACCGACCGAAGACCATAGCTGAGTTGTTGGCAGATGCAACGATGATTGAGAAAAATATACGAATGCGCCCTAGGCAATATAACCGCCAAGTGCTCACGCCGGAGTGCGCAATCCAAGCACTGAGCTTCGGTAACTTCCAAGAGACCAGCATGACAACTACGCATTAAATTTTCTTTGTCGCAACTACCGTTGTTCTCACTCAAAGACATCGTCAATGACGAACTTCTACGATCACTGGGCCTTAGCGAAGTGCAGCCCCAATCGCCGCTTTCCGTGTCGGAAGCGATGACCTACACCACCGTCGCCCGTCGTCAACGTCCCCCTCCACGACTGCGCCAGGGCCCTGTAACGCCCCAATTCTGTCGTCCGCGCGCCCACCCGTCACCCAGTGACCCACTCGAGGAATACGGACATTTAGCGCGCCCCCGACCACCGCCCGCTCTGGTATCAATGCGGGAAAAGCGGACACGTTTGCCACCGAAGCCCATACCAAGAAATAGGACTACGAGGGTTCGCCGCCAACCCTCCGCACTCGCAGCAAGGTGAGCACTCTCGCAATATCGCCAACTACACCGCCGCTACTCAGTAGAGCTCTCGACGCCCATCCCGTTCGCCATCACCAGGCGGCTACCTGTCACCGCGGCGCCGTCCATACACTGAGCCTGCCCGTGGACGCTCTGCGAGCCAATATTTGGAAAACTGAAAGCAGCAACCGATGGAGGTGCAGTTGCTGTTCGTCGAACTCACGAAGATCATCCGCCACCGACGAAGACACCGAAGAGAATATCTCAACGACATAACAACGAAACGCCGCCATCCCGACGAAGTCTGCAAGCAAACAATACGCCGATGACAGACGACCTGAATACGCCAGGTACCAGCCACAGGTGAATGCGACGCAGCCGTGATCCGATGCTAAGACCTAACTGTAACGCAAGACAAACAACAACCGACCTCGACTTGATTCTCGACCGCCACGCAGTCACCGTTTTATTGCAGACACGGGCCGATTACCCCGTAATGAGTGGACACATGGCCGCCCTGTTGAAGAAAGTTAAGACTGCATGGAAGGCCCTCAAATTTACACCGTATTAGGAGACCTCATTATGTTGACTGGAATCTGCACGGGAAGAATTACCGTTCATGACCGGACTTACCCTGCCACCTTCATTATCTTCCAACAGTGTTCAGGAGACGTTATTTTCGGCATGGTCTTCCTGAACCAAAACGGCGCAATCATCGACCTGAAGTCGATGATTGGTGGTACTGAATCATCGACCTGAAGTCGATGATTCAGTAGTACTCTCCGATGAACAGAGAGTACTACTGAAACAAATGATGAATTAAAAACGCGAGTTCTGCGAGATGTATTTCAGGAGAAACTTGGAATGAAAGTAAGCACAGTTGAAGGAATTCACAGAATTGGAAGACAACGGACGAATAAATATCGACCAGTTATTGTAAGATTTTTTGACTAGAACGAGAAGGCGAAAATATTAGAGAACTGCAAGAAGCTAAAGGGCAGCAGTATCTCAATTGCAGATGATTTTTCCGAGGTGACGCTACGAAAGCGTAAAAACCTTTGGGAAAGTGCAAAAGCTGAAAAGGCCAGAGGAATGAAGGTTCGCCTCGTGCGTGATAAGATATTGATCGACAACGACACGTTTATCTGGGACGAAGAAAAAAAGTGTCGAAACAAGGTGGTTAAGGGAGGTTCAAGCTCGCGTATCACAAAGTGACAAAGAGAAAGCAAACCCAGAGATTTGAACTTGATGTCAACGTTCGTAGCCTGGCAAACAAGGCAGTCGAATTTGAACACCTTCTTTTACAGTACAAGCCAGATGTCGTTGTTGTCACAGAAACGTGGCTACGCCCCGAAATAAAAGACAGTGAATTAATCCCTCCGGGTTATATCATGATCCGCAAGGACCGCGGAACGCGTGGTGGAGGCGTGGCTGTTGTTTGTAAAGAAGACATTGAGCTGATCGTTCTGGATGACTGCCCTAATACTGAAAGCATTTGGTGCAGAACAGAGTTTCTAGGCGTTCCTTTTATTATTGCAGCTGTCTATCGACCTCCGGATGCTCCTCTTTCATTTTTACAATGCCTTCAAGATTATATGTGCAACAATGTTCCTCTTAACATTCGTGTCATTATTGCAGGAGATTTCAATTTACCGGGAATAGATTGGGTTGATTTTGCAGTTGGTACTACAGATGTTGCACATTGAGAAGCTTTGTTAAGCCTGACTTTCAGTTACGACCTCAAGCAAATAGTTCCTGAAAGTACTAGGGTTACACAGACCTCGGAATCCTTACTTGATTTTGTGGTTATTTCAAGCAATGTACCAGATTGTAGTGTTTTCGTCAAAGACGGAATTTCTGATCATAAAATGGTTTTGCTTTGGGTAAAGGAGGCCGTCCCGACGAAGAATTCAAAGAGGCCAACTATCTGTATAAGAGATTATAGCAACGCCGACGATGTTAGCATCTGGGACTGTCTTTAAATGTCACTGTACTCGTTCGATGGGGTGACTGACGTCAACAGCTTGTGGAATAAGTTTAAGAATACGGTGATCTACTGTCTGGAAAAGTTCGTGCCAAAACGAATCAAGGTAGTAAAGAAGCGCAATCATTGGATTAACCGCAATATAATACAGCTTAAACGAAGAATAAGACGCAGAAGTAGGAATGAAGAGAGGAACAAAATGAAGATTTCGCAGCTTTCCCAGACCCTTAAGCACATGCTCGTAACGGCAAAAGAACACTTTTTCTCGCAGACGCTACCCAATTTCATGAGAGATTCACCACAGCGTTTTTGGCGTCATCTTGCCCAGTCGCACGAACAAATACAATATGTCTGCATTGATGGCAACATAATTAACAACTGTGCTCAAATTGCTGAAAAATATAATGAAAATTTCCATTCTGTGTTCGCTCCACCGGAGCCATCTTCCACTGACCTTGATGAGAATCGCACCGAGGGTAGGTTGCCTATGCCTGACATCGTTTTCTCTGAAGAGGAGATATATGCACTACTCCTTAAGTTAGACATAAAAAACATCAGCCGATCCTGATGGCATCCCAAATGAATTTTTAAAACGATATGCGGAATGGATATCTAAGTATCTCTGTATAATTTTTAAGGCGTCCCTAGAGCAGCACAAATCACCATCTGACTGGCTGACAGCTAGAGTTGTCCGCATCTATAAATCCGGCAACAGACACAGGATCGAAAATTATAGGCCCATTTCAATTACCTCTACATGCTGCAAGATCATGGAGCATGTAATATCAAAAAGCTTGTTCAAATATTTGGAAAATGCTAATATCCTTCTTCCTAACCAACATGGTTTTAGGCAAAAATTGTGAACGGTTACCCAACTCACCGAAACCATACACGATTTTTCAAGCGTACTTAACGAGAAAGGACAGTTAGATGCTGTTTGCCTCGATTTCTCAAAAGCGTTCGACCGCGTTCCACACCCAGAACTTTTTGATAAACGGCTTAGTCTCGGCGTTAACATAAACATTGTCAAATGGATTCAATCATATTTAGTAAGAACACAGTTTGTGGAAGTGAATGGTGCGACATCCGGAGTGTTGCCTGTAACGTCAGGAGTCCCTCAGGGATCGGTGCTGGGCCCTCTCCTTTTTCTCAGTTATATAAATGACATTGCAGACCAGATTAACCCCGTTATCAAAGTTCGACTTTTTGCAGATGACTGCCTAATGTATACCGCAGTATCCAGCCGCGATGACAAGATCGTCTTAAATCCCGCATAAGGAAGAATTAGCGACTGGTGTAATATGTGGAAAATGAAAATAAACCACAGCAAAACTAAGAATATAAGCCTAACCAAGAAGATAAAAATATACACTCCTTCGATTATGAGATAGATGGTAAGGTCGTAAGCCGCGAAAATATCATTAAGTACCTCGGAATTACCATATCCTGTGACCTCAACTGGAAAGCACACATAAAGAACATATGGTCATCAGCTGAAAAAAAGCTCTGGTACTTGAGGCGAAAGTTAGAACTTGCTTCTCAGCAAACTAAATTAGCTGCATATTTAACGCTTGTTCGTCCTACATTAAAGTACGCAAGCGTCGTGTGGGATCCGTTAAAAAAAACCTGGTAGATAGAATTGAAAAACTTCAGTTTGGCAGCAGTGCGCATCGACTTCACATCGTCTTACGCACTACGTTCTTTACGCAGCCTGCTTCAAGCCTGTCTACAACGAAACTGCCGCCGGAATCAAGCGAGGATCCGTCCCATCTACCAGCGATCACATCAGTCATCATCGGCTTGGTGTGACGTGAGGTCACTGCTACTGCGCAGTGCAAAACGGTTCCTCGACCCTGCACATATAAAGGGACCATCCGCTTGTATGATCTTCAGTTTGGCAGCAGTGCGCATCGACTTCACATCGTCTTACGCACTACGTTCTTTACGCAGCCTGCTTCAAGCCTGTCTACAACGAAACTGCCGCCGGAATCAAGCGAGGATCCGTCCCATCTACCAGCGATCACATCAGTCATCATCGGCTTGGTGTGACGCGAGGTCACTGCTACTGCGCAGTGCAAAACGGTTCCTCGACCCTGCACATATAAAGGGACCATCCGCTTGTGTGATCTTCAGTTTGGCAGCAGTGCGCATCGACTTCACATCGTCTTATGCACTACGTTCTTTACGCAGGTGAGCTTTGTTCTACTTGCCTTATACGATAAGGGCGCTGTCCCTTGCACTGCTGCTAAACAATAGTGCTTGTGTTTCCTGCCATGGCGAAGGATATAAACAAAGCGCTCGAGGATTTTAAAAGAGAAATTCGTGCTGAACTCCGAGGTTTCAAACAGAGTGTTGATCACTGTAGTGAAACTTGTGACAATGTCAACTTGCTCTCTCAGGAAATCAAGGCCTTGCGCGAGGAACTGGCAACGACGAGGAAAACTAATCAGCAACTCATTACAGAAAATAGCCAGTTGCAAACGAAAGTAGAAGAGCTAGAACAATATACCCGTGCTAACAACCTTGAAATTAAGGGCGCACCTGATGAGGAAGAGCCACTTGACATTGTAAAAAAGGTATGTGCTGCTATTCGGGAGCCAGTTACCGAATCTGACATTGATACGTGCCATAGGGTGGGTACAAGTAAGCAAGGTAGTAGAACTATTGTTGTACGTTTTGTGCGTCGTGACAAACGAAATGCTGTTCTCATGAAAGCCAGGAAAGAAAGGCCCTCGGCTAAAACAATTGGTTTTAAGACTTCAGCTCCAATCTTTGTAAACGAAAACTTAACGCTGCAGGGCAGACAATTACTTGGTGCTGCGGTGGCAAAGAAACGAGAAGTTGGCTGGAAATTCGTGTGGACGCAGGGAGGAAAAATCTTTGCAAGGAAATCGGAAGCATCAGAGAAGCCTAGAATCTGCTATCGGGAAGATGTTGACAAGATGCGTCAATAGTTAATTTCATGACATTTTGGGTTTTGCGAGCTGCCTCAAGATGGCTAAGAAAGCAAGTTGTCAATATTACGACCAATATAGGCTCTGCCATACCTTGAAGGGGTTGTCTAAGCAGTTCGCTGCATTTCATCTAAATGTTCGAAGTATTGTCACGTGGTAGTGACGGTGAAGAAAGAACACAGTAGCAGTACTGTGAAAAAGAAAACTAGCTTTTATTGGGCGAACCTGTGCCCACAAAACAGGCTACACTTAAAGCACAACGATAGCGGCGAACACAGTCGGCGATCGTCGAAAATCTGATCAGCGGGTCCAGCGCGTCGGCTTTATACAGTAGTCGTCGAATGTTCCAGATTAATCGTTCGGACCCGCGTGCCTTCCACAAAGTTCTACATCATTCGCGTCACGCGATGAAATCAGATAACAACGTTCGGCGACAACAGACAGCCGGGTAGAAGCATCGATAACTTTCCAGAAACTTCGGATACATGCAGGCGCGTCCCGCGCTGCGCGACTACATTTGTTAGGCGGCGAAGCGTGGTCGCCCGATAAAGATAAGTACACGTGTCAATACCCCCCTCTTAAAAAGCATCGACCCGATGCTGTAAACAAACGAAGGTAATAAACAAAAGCACTCGTAGCAAAGAAAAGAACAAAATTGACGAAGTTCCTCAGCGTCCGTAAAAGGGTTTAAGGCGCACCACGTGGACCACTTCAGATCGTGCGCGGCGCCGCTGTGAATGCGAAATGCCGTCTGGCACGACCTCATAGTCCAGAGCGCCAATACGTCGGATGACCTTGTAGGGTCCGAAATAGCGTCGGAGTAGTTTCTCACTGAGTCCTCGTCGGCGTATCGGGGTCCCAACCCAAACACGGTCGCCGGGCTGGTACTCAACAAAGCGTCGTCGGAGGTTGTAGTGTCGGCTGTCGGTCTCTGTTGGTTCTTAATCCGTAGGCGGGCGAGCTGTCGGGCTTCTTCGGCGCGCTGGAGATAGCTAGCGACGTCAACATTCTCTTCGTCAGTGACGTGGGGCTGCATGGCGTCGAGAGTCGTCGTGGGGTTCCTGCCGTAAACCAGCTTAAACGGCGTGATCTGTGTTGTTTCTTGCACCGCCGTGTTGTAAGCGAATGTTACGTACGGCAGGACGGCATCCCAGGTCTTGTGTTCGACGTCGACGTACATCGCTAGCATGTCGGCGAGGGTCTTATTCAGCCGCTCCGTAAGACCATTCGTCTGCGGGTGGTAGGCCGTGGTCCTCCTGTGCCTTGTCTGACTGTATTTCAGAATGGCTTGGGTGAGCTCCGCTGTAAAGGCCGTTCCTCTGTCGGTGATGAGGACTTCTGGGGCGCCATGTCGAAGCAGGATGTTTTCGACAAAGAATTTCGCCACTTCGGCTGCGCTACCTTTCGGCAGTGCTTTAGTTTCAGCGAAGCGGGTGAGGTAGTCTGTCGCCACGACGATCCACTTATTTCCGGTTGTTGACGTCGGAAAGGGTCCCAGCAAGTCCATCCCGATCTGCTGGAATGGTCGGCAAGGAAGCTCGATTGGCTGTAGTAATCCGGCTGGCCTTGTCGGCGGTGTCTTGCGTCGCTGACAGTCTCGGCATGTTCTGACATAACGGGCGACGTCGGCGGTCAGGCGCAGCCAATAATACTTTTCTTGTATCCTCGATAGTGTCCGGGAAAAACCGAGGTGTCCAGCGGTCGGATCGTCATGTAGGGCGTGCAATACTTCTGGACGAAGTCCTGACGGGACAACAAGAAGGTAGTTGGCGCGGAGTGGTGAAAAGTTCTTCTTCACAAGGAGATTGTTTTGAAGCGTGAAGGAAGATAATCCGCGCTTAAATGCCCTGGGGACAACGTCGGTGTGCCCTTCCAAATATTCCACCAGGCCTTTTAGCTCCGGGTCTGCCCGTTGCTGTTCAGCGAAGTCTTCCGCGCTTATCATGCCAAGGAAGGCGTCGTCATCTTCGTCATCTTGCGGCGGCGGGTCAATGGGGGCGCGTGATAGGCAATCGGCATCGGAGTGTTTTCGTCCGGACTTGTAGATTACAGTGATGTCGTATTCTTGTAGTCTGAGGCTCCACCGTGCCAGTCGCCCTGAAGGATCCTTTATACTCGCTAGCCAACACAACGCGTGATGGTCACTGACGACTTTGAATGGCCTGCCATAAAGATAAGGGCGAAATTTAGCTGTAGCCCAAACGATGGCGAGGCATTCCTTTTCGGTCGTAGAATAGTTGCTTTCCGCTTTTGACAGCGACCGGCTAGCGTAAGATATCACCTGTTCGACTCCGTTTTTCCTCTGGACTAGGACGGCACCGAGGCCTAGGCTACTGGCGTCAGTATGGATTTCTGTATCGGCGTACTCGTCGAAGTGCGCAAGTAACGGCGGCGACTGCATACGTCGTTTGAGTTCTTCAAATGCGTCGGCCTGCGGCGTTTCCCACTTGAACTCAACATCACATTTAGTTAGACGTGTCAACGGCTCGGCGATGCGTGAAAAGTCCTTGACAAAGCGCCTGTAGTAGGCACACATGCCAAGGAATCTACGCACTGCCTTCTTGTCGGTGGGCTGCGGGAACTTTGCGATGGCAGCTGTTTTCTGGGGGTCGGGGCGTACTCCGGATTTACTGATGACGTGGCCTAGAAACAGAAGCTCGTCGTAAGCGAAGCGGCATTTTTCTGGCTTCAGAGTGAGCCCTGATGACTTGATGGCCTCTAGTACTGTGGCAAGCCGCCTAAGGTGATCGTCGAAATTTCCGGCGAATACAACGACGTCATCCAAGTAAACGAGACAGGTCTGCCATTTCAATCCCGCTAAAACCGTGTCCATCACGCGCTGGAACGTTGCAGGCGCTGAGCACAGTCCAAATGGCATAACCTTCAACTCGTAGAGGCCGTCTGGGGTGATGAAGGCGGTCTTTTCGCGATCTCTTTCGTCGACTTCTATTTGCCAATAGCCCGACTTGAGGTCCATCGAGGAGAAATACTTAGCGTTGCAGAGCCGATCCAATGCGTCGTCTATCCGTGGAAGGGGGTATACATCCTTCTTCGTGATCTTGTTCAGACGACGATAATCGACGCAGAAACGTAGGGTTCCGTCCTTTTTCTCCACCAGGACAACAGGGGATGCCCACGGGCTTTTCGACGGCTGGATAATGTCGTCTCGCAGCATTTCGTCGACTTGTTCTCTTATAGCTTCGCGTTCTCGCGGCGAAACTCGGTAAGGGCTTTGGCGGAGTGGTCGAACGTACTCCTCGGTGATTATGCGATGCTTGGCGACTGGTGTTTGTCGAATCCTCGATGTCGTCGAAAAGCAGCTTTTGTATCGTCGGAGCAGACTTCTGAGCTGCTGTTGCTTAATCGCTGGGAGACTTGGATTAATGTCGTAGTCTGGTTCGGGAACCATGATCGTCGGGGTAGATGCGGCGGAATCCGTGAGGACAAACGCATTACTGGTTTCCACAATTTCCTCGATGTACGCGATCGTCGTGCCCTTGTTGATGTGCTTGAACTCCTGGCTGAAGTTTGTCAGCAACACTTCAGTTTTTCCTCCATGCAGTCGAGCGATCCCTCTTGCGACGCAAATTTCATGGTCTAGCAGGAGACGTTGGTCGCCTTCGATGACACCTTCTACGTCAGCGGGTATTTCGGTGCCGACTGAAATAACAATGCTGGAGCGGGGCGGGATGCTCACTTGGTCTTCGAGCACATTCAAGGCGTGGTGACTACGAGGGCTCTCCGGCGGTATCGCTTTATCTTCCGACAGCGTTATTGACTTCGACTTCAGGTTGATGATTGCGCCGTGTTGGTCCAGGAAGTCCATACCGAGAATGACGTCTCGTGAACACTGTTGGAGGATAACGAAGGTGACAGGGTAAGTCCGGTCGTGAATGGTAATTCTTGCCGTGCACATTCCTGTCGGCGTAATTAGGTGTCCTCCAGCGGTCCGAATTTGAGGGCCTTCCCATGCAGTCTTAACCTTCTTCATCTGGACGGCGATGTGTCCACTCATGACTGAGTAATCGGCGCCTGTGTCGATTAAGGCGTTGACTGCGTGGCCGTCTAAAAGCACGTCGAGGTCGGTGGTTCTTTGTCTTGCGTTGCAGTTGGGTCTTGGCGTCGGATCACGGCTGCGTCGTGTTGAATTGAAGCTGGTACGTCGCGTCGTCAAGTCGTCTTTCGTCGGTGTAGTCTTGGCTTCCCGACTTCTTCGGGACGGCGGCGTGTCGTCATTAGGTCGTCGAGATGGTTTCTTCGCCGTCTTCGTCGTCGGCGGAGGATCTTCGTCAGTTCGACGAACAGCAACCGCACCTCCATCGGTTGCTGCTTTTAGTTTTCCGGATATGGGCTCGCTGACCGGCCCCGGGCTGGGCCAGTGTATGGTCGGCGCTGCGGCGACAGGTAGCGGCCTGGTGATGGCGAACGCGACGGTCGTCGAGAGCTCCATTGAGTAGCGGCGAGGTAGTCGGCGATGTCACGTGGGTGCTCTCCAAGCTGTGGACGCGGCGCGTTGACGGCGAAACCTCGCGGTCCCATCTCTCGGTATGGGCATCGTCGGTAGACGTGACCGGCTTCTCCGCAGTGGTAGCAGAGCGGGCGGTGGTCAGGAGCGCGCCAGACGTCTGTCTTCCTCGGGTAGCTGCGCTGGGCAACGGGTGGGCGTGCTGGCGGCGGCGGTGGTGGTCGACGGAATTGCGGCGTTACGGGGCCCTGGTGCGGTCGTGGAAAGGGACCTTGACGGCGGGCGACGGCGGCGTAGCTCATCGCTTGCGGCTGAGGCTGCGGCGGTTCTGGTTGCACCTCAGGAACTCCAAGCGATCGGTGCACCTCTTCTTTTACGATGTCGGCGATCGAGGCCACTTGAGGCTGCGACGAAGGTAAGACCTTGCGCAGTTCTTCGCGCACAATGGCCCTGATGGTCTCGCGCAGATCGTCCGTGGCCAGTGATTGAATTCCTGCGTAGTGGGTAGAGGTTGTACGGCGGTTGAATTGCCGGTTCCGCATTTCGAGTGTCTTCTCGATGTTCGTCGCCTCACGAAGAAACTCTTCGACGGTCTTCGGTGGGCTTCTTACCATCCCGGCGAAAAGTTCCTCCTTCACACCACGCATGAGTAGGCGAACTTTCTTTTCCTCGGCCATATCCGGGTCGGCGTGGCGGAACAGACGGGTCATTTCTTCCGTAAAGATGGCAACGTTCTCGTTTGGTAGCTGCACTCGGGCGTCCAGCATAGCTTCGGCCCTTTCCTTGCGCACGACACTTGTAAAGGTGCACAGGAAGCCGCTACGGAACAGGTCCCACGTAGTCAAGGTCGACTCCCTGTTCTCAAACCACGTTCTGGCGGCGTCTTCTAAGGCGAAGTAGACATGCCGCAGCTTGTCGTCGGAGTCCCAGTTGTTGAATATCGCGATTCGCTCGTAGGTCTCCAGCCAGGATTCCGGGTCTTCAGTCGCTGCTCCATGGAAGGTCGGTGGGTCCCGGAGTTGTTGTAGGATAACGGGGGACGCTGGGGCAGCCATTGAGGTTGTCTTGACCACGATCTTCTTTGTCGCCTCAGGTAGAAGTCCGTGCTCTGGGGGCAGTCCTTGCAGTCTGCGGCTAGCACGCTGGTCTTGGGCGGTGTCGGTTTTGTCCTCGGGCTTCGGGCTTGGATCGCGGCTTTGCGGGGGCGTTCGGTACATGAACGCACTAGCACCTCCACCAGATGTCACGTGGTAGTGACGGTGAAGAAAGAACACCGTAGCAGTACTGTGAAAAAGAAAACTAGCTTTTATTGGGCGAACCTGTGCCCACAAAACAGGCTACACTTAAAGCACAACGATAGCGGCGAACACAGTCGGCGATCGTCGAAAATCTGATCAGCGGGTCCAGCGCGTCGGCTTTTATACAGTAGTCGTCGAATGTTCCAGATTAATCGTTCGGACCCGCGTGCCTTCCACAAAGTTCTACATCATTCGCGTCACGCGATGAAATCAGATAACAACGTTCGGCGACAACAGACAGCCGGGTAGAAGCATCGATAACTTTCCAGAAACTTCGGATACATGCAGGCGCGTCCCGCGCTGCGCGACTACATTTGTTAGGCGGCGAAGCGTGGTCGCCCGATAAAGATAAGTACACGTGTCAGTATGAAAAATAAAACAGATAGCCTAAGTTTGTTCTTTGAGCGTCTTGACATAAAGTTTGATGTTTTGTTGTTCACTGAATCCTGGTTAACTCCAAATGACAGACCACCACACTTTGCAGGATATGTTTATAATGGCATTGTCCGTCCTTCTAACCGAGGCGGTGGAATCTGTCTGTATGTTAAAGATTCCCTCACCCATGATGTTATTGACGAAATGACCTGTATGACGCCTAGTATTGAATGTGTCACAGTGCGTGTGCAAAATGTTATCATTGCAGCTGTTTATCGACCTCCCGCAGGGTATAAGTCTGAATTTTTTTAATTTTATAGAAACGTTACTGCGAAAAATCCATTTGATGCGTAGTCCATTTCTTATCATGGGCGATGTCAACATTGACATGCTCAGTGGGGATGCATCTTGTAAACAGTTGGAAACTATTCTTGATTCATTTGCTTGCTCAAATGTCATTACGCAACCTACTCGTCTTACTGACCACAGTGCCAGTTTACTTGACATCAGTATCACAAACACCCAAAAACAACATTGCACTAGTGGTATATTATCACTCGACATTAGTGATCACCTTCCTATCTTTACATTTTTGCCACTCGCCAGCGACAGGCACGACTCTCATGAAAAGTCGAACTATCGTAACATAAATTCACATCTGCTACGCCAATTTTATAATGCGCTGGAAGATACAAACTGGAACCTGGTTTACGCAGAAAGTGACCCTGACAAGTCATACCGCCTTTTCTTCCACACGCTTAAGGCTATCTATGATAGATGCTTCCCGCTTGTTCAATGCTCCCCGAGGCAAAAAAGAATTCGTAAACCCTGGATTAGTCAATGCTTGTACAAAAAGATCAAAACCAAAAATAAGATGTATCACGCCTTTGTACAGACACGTGACGCTGTTCTGCTCAACGAATACAAAAAGTACCGAAATAAATTAAATGCAGATTTGAAAAAAGCTAAGACTTGCTATTATCAGTGTCTTTTCGCTAGGATATTTAATGATCCTAGAAAGCTTTGGAACGAGGTCAACAATCTGTCAAAAAATTCGAAACCGAAGCGTCCCATAAACATTGCAGCTTTTGCTCATGGCAAAACGGATGTTGAAGCACTCGCAGATATGAATGAATACTTCAATAATGTAGGTGATCTTCAGATTCCCAGCAAGAGGGACCTTAGTAATGAAACTTGTCTTGATTCAGTGCAGAAACGCGTAAGCTTGATACACTCAATATCTTTGTTTCCGACAAGTCCACAAGAGGTGGAAAATCTATTGGGTAAAATAAAGAACAGCGTCTCGCCAGGAATCGATGACCTGTGTGTTGCACCAATTAAATATGTTGCGTCTGTTATATCTCTACCGCTAACGCATATAATTAATCGAATGCTGGAAACTGGAATCTTCCCCTCCGATCTTAAGCTTGCCCGCATATGCCCAATACACAAGTGTGGGGCGCTTAGTGACATATGTAATTACAGGCCAATCTCGGTGCTGCCCGTGCTATCGAAAGTCTTTGAAAATGTTATAAACACGCGCCTCGTAAATTTTATGACTAAGCACCACGTAATAAATGACGCACAGTATGGTTTTCAGAAAAATAAAACAACAGAGCTAGCGTTATTACGTGGTAAAGATAAAATAAGGAATGACATTGATAATAAGCTTTATACCGTTGGTCTCTTCATTGATCTTATGAAAGCCTTTGATTGTGTTAACCATGATATTTTATTAGTTAAACTTCATGATTACGGCATTCGTGGCGTTGCCTTAGATCTTTTAAAAAATTATCTTTCACGCAGAAAACAGTGTATAAAAATTGGAAATATTACCTCCCCAACTACTACAGTAAAACAAGGAGTACCTCAAGGGTCGATTCTAGGGCCCTTGTTATTTATACTTTACATAAACGATATATTTGATATACCTAATTCCCCAAAGTTAGTAATTTACGCAGATGATACCAATATATTTTTTTCTGCGCGTACACTTAGCGACCTTCAGAACACGATTAACGACTACCTAATGCAGCTTGATAGCTGGCTTCATGCAAATAAATTAACACTGAACCTAACGAAATCTAACTACGTCTTGTTCAAACCCACCAACAAAACATGTGACAGTGAACTCACGCTGACATTCCAGGACACCGTCATAGCACGCGTAAAATGTCAGAAATTTCTAGGTGTGTGGTTTGAAGAAGGTATGTCGTGGAATACACACCTAAACAAACTAACCTCAGAAATAAGCAGAACAGTTGGTTTATTATTCAAATTATCAGATCTCATTCCTCTGCAGCTAAAGAAAGCGAGATATTATGCCCACTTCTACTCCCGTTTATCCTACTGCACACTAGTTTGGGGCACTACAACGACTACAAATTATAACAAACTGGAGGTATTACAGAAGAAAGTGCTGAGGATTCTTGAGAATTATCATGGTGAACCCAAAGATCTACCAACTAATCCTTTGTTTATTAAACACAATTTGCTCAAAGCGAGCAAAATATATGACTACAAACTCCTGCTGCATATACATAAACATAACCTGTTACATTCAGCACACACAACGTCAGCACGTTATGCACTGCGTAACGAACGAATAACAACACCACGAACACGTACAAATTTTGGAAGGGCTGTGCTCGCTTATCAAATACCCGCATTAATAAAACGTGTGAATTCCCAAATAAATTTCAACATGAAACTCTACAAATTCAAGTCGCAAATAAGACTTTTTTTGTTGTATGAGTGAAGAACCCTTTAGCACAAGCGCATATTTATTTTTTCATGTTTCTATGTTTTCAATGTATGTTCGTAGTTGCCATATCTGTATTTGATTTTTTTTCTTGCATTGTATAATATTTTCAATATTTGCAAATACCCTGTGATGTAAAGTCTTTCAAACTGTTTTGTAAATGTATCACTTTGCCTGCTGTCTGTATGGTCCCCAGGTCCCCTCAAGTTGTCCATGACAACTTTTTTGCCTGGAGGACCCCCAACATTTTGTTGGAAATAAACTGAAACTGAAACTGAAAGAAGAGCGGCAAGATTCATCTTGTCAAAATATCTATCAATGGACTCCGCAACTGAAATGCTTAGGAAGCTCAACCTACCGCCACTTTTCGAACGCAGAGGGATAGCTAGACTGAAATTTCTTTACCTGATTCGCCATAACTGGTTTAACCTTAATACACAGCAGTACATAAAACAGCGTCTCTCTCGAACAGTACGAAACAGCATCCTAGAGCAAATTCAACCCATTCCAGCACGAATAGATACACACAAGTACTCGTTTTTCCCCAGAACAATAGAGGAATGGAACGCGCTAGCACCTGAATTACTAACAGTAGACAATGTAAATAAATTTGAAACCACACTAACAAAATTCTTTACTTCGGCTAGAAGTACATAACTACTGCTTTAATAATGGTACTTCTCTTACTTATGTTCCTGGTTCTAACACACACGATAATTCCAGCGGCAGTGGTACAAATAATACCACCCTACTGCAATTTGTTTTTGCTGCTTCTTGATTTGCATTGTGCATTTGCCTGTGTGTATGCCTTATTTTGTCTATTTTGTCTGTTCTACACTGCGGCAGTGCAGCTATCTTGTATTGTTTGTCTTGAAACCACCCTGTAACGGCCTTCGGCCACCAGTATTGTTAAATAAATAAATAAAAAAAAGAAATAGATAAAGCTGTCGGAAGGTCCAGCGATACCGCCGGATAGCTCTCGTAGTGACCGCGCCTTGACTGTGCTCGAAGATCAAGTGAGCATCCCGCCGCGCTCTCATAGTTATTTCAGTCGGCCCGGAAACACCCACTGACGCTGAAGGCCTCATCGAGGGGGACCAACGTCAACTACTCGACCATGAAATTTGCGTCACAAGAGGGATTGCTCGGCTGCATGGAGGAAAAACGAAAGTGTTGCTGACAAACGTCTGCCAGGAGTTCAAGGACATCAACAATGGCACGGCGATCGCCTGCATCAAGGAAATTCTGGAAACCAGCAATGCGCTTGTCCTCTCGGATTCGGCCGCATCTATCCCGACGACAGTAGTTCCCAAACCAGACTACGACATGAATCCAAATCTCTCCATGATTAAGCAGCAAACGCTGAGCAAGTCTGCTCCGACGGTACAAAGGCTGCTTTTTGACTTGACCGAATATTGGGCAAACACCAGTCGCAAAGCATCGCATTATAAGCGGCGCTCGACTACTTCGCCAGAGGCCTTGCCGAGTTTCGACGCGAGAACGTGAATCTATTAAGCATCAACTCTACGAAATGCTGCGGGATGACTGTGGGAAAAAACACTTCTGCCATGTATATTGTCGCCGAGCGTTAAGCCGTCATAACATGGCGTACTCAAGGTAACAAGCCTAACCATCAGCGTTCTCCCGGTCCCGAGCCCATCTCTCTTCCTCCTCTTCTTCGATGCGCCGCGCGAGCACGATTTCCAATATCGTCCGCGGCCTACAATGGCACTTGTACAGTCCCAGAGGACAAAAGTTGAACCGGTCTCGTGAGCTCTGTGTTGTCTGCTAGTCGGACCTTGCATGCTCTGACGTACCCATTGCTCCCCTTAAAGATTTTAACAACTTTACCTAATTTTTAAAATGTAATTTGTAATGTGTTGTCCCTAATAACGACCAAGGTAATCATTCTTTAAACAGTTGTCAAGCTTCTGTCACCTGCTATGCACGCTTCTCAGTGTCAAGATGTATTCTCTAAAGCAGCCCTGCCAAAAGTCGTTTAGTTTGTGCTGTCTACAACTCCAGGCGCACAGCGTGTCTGTGCCTGTGCGACCTCCTGAGGACTCGCTAACTTTCGCTTGCGGAAGGGCAGTGACACGTCTACCTGAGAGAAAGTGCGAAGACGTTAGTACTTCCGCTTCGATAGCATCATCAGAGATGTATATGAGGGGTCTAGAATTTATCAGTGCTTCGACCTCAGCAAATTGTGGAGCTCTTCGAAGCTGAAGCACACTCTCTGTAGTGTTTTCCTCAGGCAGTTCTTAACTGTTCGTATCATTCTGTCCCAAAATCCTCCCCACCATGAAGCGCGCTCAGCGATGAACTTCCATGTGATGTTACTAGATGCACAAAAGTTCTGTCACGTAGAAGTCCATATGTCAGCTTAAGCTCGCGACTGGCTGCCATAAACGTTAAAGCATTGTCCGAATAAATTACACATGACAAACCACGGCACGAAATAGATCGGCGAAAAAAACAACAAAAATGAATTTACCAGCATATCACCGTAATGTTCCCAGTGAGCAGCTCGCACTACAGCACAGGTAAATACTTCAATGAATGTTTCCACAGAGCCGTTTCCTTTCAGAATCACTGGACCAGAGAAGTCGTTGCCCATGACACTATGTGGATAAGACCTCGAGGCTCTGCCGATGGGAAGCGGGGCTGTAGGAGCTGCAGCCGCTTTAAGACGAAACCTCACACAGACCTCGCACTGGCCAAGCACCTTTTTAACGCCTTGGCAACCACGCACTACACAAAACTTATCACCCAACTCGACGAGTGTAACACCTACACCAATGTGAAGAAGTCATCGATGTTCGAAGTCCACGATGAGGAACATACAGCGATTATCTGCGAGTAGGAGTACAGGACATTTTACGTTGTGCGAAGCAGCAACGTTGTCAAGGTGAGTCTTCATGATAATGTCCTTGGCATCGAGCAACGGGTGAACGTCTCGTATGGTGGACAGCTTGCCGAGAGCTTTGTCCATTGTTAGTGCAGCAATCTAATTTCCAAAGCTTTGTGCTTGAAAAATCATCAGCCAAGTATTTTCGCCTTCTTAAATCTCCTGATCGGAAAGTGGTCCTTCTCTTCTAAAATTAGAAGGTGCTTGGCAATTGTGAATGAACCTCTTCACCAAGTCACGATATTAAGGACAGTCTTCCAGCGACTATATTTGATGTCATCTAGTGTAGGTTCAGAAGTCCTACTCAGGGTCAACAGAACCACTTCTCTTACTGGTTTTCTTCCATTGAGTAGCACCTCAGGTGAGTTCTTGAACATCTCTTCTTGTTTCGGCCACGTTTGCTGGGGCGTGTAATACACGCTTTCTCATAATGTTTGGACGTGCTTGACCTTCTCCGCATGGCTATCTTGCTCGTACTGTCTGATTGCTTTGTCATACGCTTCCAAGGCTTCATCGTTCGACGAAAGCTTTCGAATCAACGAATACAGTCGCGAAAGCGCAACTTTGCGATTGTCTGTCATATCACGTCCAGTGTATTTCCATGGGAGCGATACTGCATAGCGACCATCTTGAAATTTGATGGTGTCACTAAATTTCGTCCAAACAACTCGTTCTTGTTTGGATGATGGCGTATCCACGATACCGAACTCTTTCATTTCCCAGAATTGTTGCAACGGGAAGGAAGTATCTTCATTCTTGTCTGCGTCTACGCGTAAAACACATATCTGACTGCTCGTTGTCCAAATAAGTTTTCTTCTCAAACCCAAGCGCCCATGAAAAATCCATCGGATGTCCGTGTTGGTCGCTACCAGGGATCGGTTTTCGTTATCCCATTTCACCTCAGTTGAATTTGGCATGAGCTTCCACATCTGGTGGGAACAAATCAAAACACTCACACACTCACGACAACTCTCAAAGCCATGATCCCACAAGTGACCAACTAAGAGAATGTTGATGTCGCCATTTATCACCAGCGTGCTGAAGAAGCCCGACAGCTCACCCGCCTACGGATGAAGAACCAGCAGCGCACCGACGGCCGACTGGACAACCTCCGACGAAACTACGTCGAGTAGCAGCCCGGCGACCATGTTCATGTTTGGGCCCCAATACGCTGACGAGGCCTCAGTGAGAAACTTTTGCGATGTTATTTCGGACCCTCCAAGATCATCCGACGTATTGGTGAACTGGACTGTGAGGTCGCGCCAGACGGCATTTCGCATTCACAGCGGCGCTGCGCACCATCTGAAGTGTTCTACGTGGTGCGCCTTAAGCCCTTTTACGCACGCTGACTAACTTCTATATTTTGTAATTTCTTTGCTACTGGTGTTTTTGTTTATTACTTTCGTTTGTTTGCAGCATCGTGTAGATGTCCTTTAAGAGTGGGGTATTGACACTTCTACTCGTTTATCTTTATCGGGTGACCATATTTCACTGCCTAACAAATGGTATTGTAGAGCGCAGAATGCGCCGGCATGTATCGGACGTTTGTGGAATATTACCGATGGTTCCATTCGCTGTCTGTCACCAAACCTTGTGTAATCTGATTTCATGTTTTCGCCACGCGACTAATGTTGAACTTTGTGGAAGACACGCTGGTCCCCGCAATTACTCTGGAGCATTCGACCATGGATGTATAAAAGCCGACGCGCTTGACCCGCTGATCAGATTTTGACGATCACTGACTGCGTTCGCCGCTGTCGCCGTTCTTTAAGTGTATCCTCTTTTTATGGGCACAGGTTTGCCTAATAAAAGTGTTTCGTCTTCTAGACAATTGCTACTGTGTCCTACTGAATTACCTTACTACCACGTGACAATATATAGCTATTCATGTTCCTTTAGCCTTGAAGGTAAGCTTTCGCTCCAGGTTCACTACTGTATGTACGATTGTGCATCTAAAAGTTGTATGTCCCCGTACGATCCGAGACAAAAGCACATACGTATCGCTTTCTCATTTTCAAGAAAGCGGGGCTTTATTACTCTGCAAGGCGAGCCCTCGTGATCGGCTTTTGAGCGCCAAAAAAATATAACTCTGGTAAAGCCATGTTTTTCACTCTGTGTCTAAAAAGAACATGTCAAAGGCTGCTTATGATTTTATCAGTCACTCCAGTCATGTGTGTTGTTTGCACTCTCGACATATGAAAACACCAGCAGTACGTATTTGGTCTTTGCAATTGCTTTATGTCTGGTCAACTGTCTTATTAGTGGTTAAAATATTCCTTAGACTCTAATAAAACATTTACTTCGTTTGAAAACAATTGAGGACAGCGGTTTATTCTTGCTTGCATTGCGCATTACAACTTGCATGCTGGAGACATTTAGGAAAATTTACATTCGTGTTTTTGATAGACATACGCGTTATAAAACACACTTCGAGTATCAAATTATTCTTGGTGGTAACATCATTCGCAGCAGTGCGAAGCTTTCTGCGACATTTCAACGCAATGGCGTCGCATTACAGAATTATAAGTCGCCTATATTATAGGCTAAGGGTAGGTACTTACCGAGGCGTACTACCGTCCCCTCTCTAATTTTGCAGAGGCACCTAAAGAAGTATGCTCTCATCGCTTCACATTGCTGAGTGATAGTGGCCTCTGCCCCACAGGAGTATGAACCATTGCATTTTGGGGTGTGAGCGATTGACAATGATATTTTTCTGACGACGCTCTGGCACGAAGAAATCTCGAGATCCTAGATATAGCTTAACTTTGAAAACAACGAGTACTAATGGCACACATAATGCGTGTCTCTGTATAAAGAAAAGCTGGAAATAGGGTCGTGACATGTGTTACGCTCACCTCCGCACGGTAGGAGCTGATCATTGTTATACACGCGGTGAATAGTGCAGCCGCTTTCTGCCAGGCAGTCTGTCCTGTAGCTGGCACGGTTGTGGCATAAGCTGCAGATATGGTGCTAAGAATGATCTCTTTCTTCACCTGTAGATGACAAAGGAACACATTTATGGTCTTCAGTATGGGTTTCTTTTTGCTTCATCATCTGTTCGCACACTTGTAACAAAAAAAAGTTTAAATAAATTTCTCAAGTATTCCTTGTGCATGCCTGCGCGTCTTATGGTAGTAATGAAATGTTGAAGGCTATCTAAGATTGAGGCAGTACGTGTGGTGAGCAGTACTTGGAGGACTGTCAAGTAATTCATGATATTACGTTCTTTCATCTACATTTTGTAGTGGTGAAATTTAATGCTATAGATATCGCGCATTGTGGAAAGTTCAGGTGCAGTCTTCTTTGGTTACTATTAAAAACAGTAACTGTCATCGTGACTTACGCCATTCAGGAAACGGTTGTAATATGTCCGGAGCCTCTCTAAACCATTGCTCGTCTGGTTCGGAACGAAACGTGGCGCAGCTCCGCCCAATAAGTTTCAGTAAACGTTATGGGTAATGGCCTTTGTCACAGCTGAGGCAGATTCAGGTCGCTTTTTATTGTAGGAGATAATGTTCTAATGGATATATACGAGCACTGCTTATCCGCTTTGTTGTGAATGTGTGCTTGTCAAAAGGAAGGATATGTGGCAGGGCAAATAAAATCACTTACATAGACACGGCTGGAATAAGTACTTTGCTTTCATACTGGTATCTAGTATTTGTGCTGTCTCCTTACCCTTTCAAGACATTTTGTGCCAGTAAAAGAAGTCAATAATCTAGCGACAAGTCCGCCACTTAGACTAAATACCTGACTTAATAAGAATGTTCCTCAATATCTTTTTGTGCTTTGACTGAGCTCTTGACTCATGGAATATTGAAAACTTCTTGCCTTTTTGTCATGCCATGAAACTGTTTCCAGGTTTCATTTCGCCTTTCGCTATGGACGGCCATCAGGTGGAGAATTACTTTTCTCTACTCCGCTCTACATTGGCATTACTGTAGTGTTTATTGCGTCCTGATGATGAAAACGAAGCCAGGGTTGTTTATGAGCAGTCATGCTCGTGCTCCGTTAAAAAAAACGCGCTTGAGCTTTACATCTGCTATACATTCTGGGGCTGCCCGCGTTTACAATGGATTAGAACCACTCCTATATGCGTCAAACCCGATGAATTGGGCAGTAGAACTATCCGCACAGCGGTGCGTAAAGACTTTCTTGAACAGCAACGGGCTGGCAGAAGCTGAGTGGAAATAAGAGCGACGCGTTTTATAGTTGTAGATGTACAGTGTTGCTCAATATGTTCTGTGTGACTATGCAACAATATCTATAGTCGATTTTTAAGAAGGCAATATAGATGGACAAATATATCCAATTTACATAAACCGTCTAGTAAACACAGCTAGCACTCTTAAAAGGCATGCATGAACATGTATCTTGGTGCAAGGACAACGTATGCGACACCCTGTCACTCGCCATTGAAAAATGCAGTCTTTATCAGCGTCATAAAGTTCAGAGGTTGTATATTTCAAGATAATGAAATCACTTTCTGTCCCCTTTCTTTCATTTTCACTACGGAAGCTCTAAGGTTTGCAGCATATGCTAGCTTTGACTTTTTTTTGCTACTCAACGTGGAAGAAGTGAAACTCTGCATCCGATATTCAATTGCATTCAACTGATTTATCGTTCAATAAATACGCGCATGCTGAGTCTGAAGGCACAAACAAATCCCGACAGAGGTCTCAGCCGCCTGAAACGACACGTTTGCACAAATATGCAGAAATTTTGCAGGATTGCACAAATATGCAGAATTTTGCAAGCTATACCAATGTTTATAACTAAAAAAATCATAGTAACGATGTCTATTATCATTGAAGTTTTCGTAGTGCAGGAGACCGTCACATGCACGGACGGTCGAATTGGCTAGCCACTTCACCCTCAATTCAGAAAGGAAATGGGCGTCAAGGAGACTGCAAACACGCTCGTTCCCAACGACAGCTAATCGCGCACTTCTCTCTCGCTTTCTCCATATGCACATGGCGCGTCACCGGAGGAATTTTCGTAGTGCAGGCGACTGACACATGCACGGACGGTCGAATTGGCTTGCCATTTCACCATCACTTTAGAAAGGAAATGGGCGTCAAGGAGACTGCAAATACGCACGTTTCCAAAGAGAGCTAATCGCGCACATCTCTCTCTCTCTCTCTTGCTTTCCGCACATGCACATGACCTGTCACCGGAGGAATTTTCGTAGTGCAGGTGACCGACACATGCACGGACGGTCAAGCTGGCTAGCCATATTCACCCTCATTGTGTAAAGGAATTGGACCTCAAGGAGACTGCAAACACACACGTTTCCAATGGCAGATAATCGCGCACCTCTCTTTCTCTCTTAATTTCCGCACGTGCACATGGCCTGTCGCCAGAGGAATTGTCGGAGTGCAGGTGACCAACACATGAGCGGACGGTCGAATTGGCCAGCCAGATTCACCCCCACTGTAGAAAGGAAATGGGCGTCAAGGAGACTGCAAACACGCACGTTTCCAACGACAGCAAATCGCGCACGTCTCTTTCTCCCTTCCTTTCCGCGCATGCACATGGCATGTCGCCGGAGGAATTTTTGGAGTGAAGGTGACCGACACATGCAAGGACGGTCGAATTGGCTAGCCAAATTCATCCTCACTGTAGAAAGGAAAGGGGCGTTAAGGAGACTGCAAACACGCACTTTCCAACGACAGCTAATCGCGCACCTCTCTTTCTATTTTGCTTTCCGCACATGCACATGACGTGTCACCGGAGGAATTTCCGGAGTGCAGGTGACAGACACATGCACGGATGGTCAAACTGGCTAGCCATATTCACCCTCATTGTGTAAAGGAATTGGACGTGAAGGAGACTGCAAACGCGCATGTTTCCAACGACGGGTAATCGCGCACCTCTCTTTCTCTCATGCTTTCGGCACGTGCACATGGCCTGTCGCCGAAGGAATTTTCGGAGTGCAGGTGACCGACACATGCACCGACGGTCGAACTGTCTAGACATATTCACCCTCACTGTAGAATGGAAATGGACGTCTAGGAGACTGCAAACACGCCCATTGCCAACGACAGCTAATCGCGCACCTCTCTATTTCTCTTTTTCTTTCCGCACATACGCATGTCGTGTCACCGGACGAATTTTCGGTGCACAGGTGACCGACACATGCACGGACGGTTGAATTGTCTAGCCATATTCACCCTCACTGTAGAAAGGAAATGAAGATCAATGAGACTACAAACACGGGCGTTGCAAATGACAGCTAATCGCTCACCTCTCTTTCTCTTTGCTTTCCACACATACACATAGTGTCGCCGTAGGAATTTTCGGAGTGCAGGTGACCGACACATGAACGGAAACTCGAACTGGCTAGCCATATTCACCCTCACTGTGTAAAAAAATTGGGCGTCAATGGCACTGCAAACACGCACGTTTCCAATGACAGGCAATCGCACACCTCTCTTCCTCTTTTGCTTTCCGCACACACACAAGGCGTGTCGCCGGAGGAATTTTCGTTGTGCAGGCGACCCACACATGCACGGGCGGTCGAATTGTCTTGCCAGTTTCACGCTCAATTTGCAAAGGATATGGGCGTCAAGGAGACTGCAAACGCGCACGTTGAAAATGAATTTTATTTGTGCACATGTCTTGCTTTCCGCACATGCACATGGCGTGTCACCAGAGGAATTTTCGGAGTGCAGGTAAAAAACACATGCACGAATTGTCGAATTGGCTAGCCATATTCCCCCTCACTGTATATCGGAAATGGGCGTCAAGGATACTGTAACCAGGCAGGTTTCCAACGACAGCTAATCGCGCACATCTCTCTCTCTCTCTCTCTCTCTCTTGGTTTCCGCACATGCACATGGCGTGTCACCAGAGGAATTTTCGTAGTGCGCATAACCGACATATGCACGGATGGTCGAATTCGGTAGCCATTTCACCCTCACTTTACTAAGCAAATGGGCATCAAGGAGACTGCGAGCACACACGTTCCAAACGACAGCTAATCTTCACGTCTCTTTCTCGTTTGCTTTCCGCTATTTTGCACCGGCGACACACCTGGCGTGTCGCCGCAAGAATTTTCGGAGTGCAGGTGACCGACACATACACGGACGGTCGAACTGGCTAGCCATATTCACCCTCACTGTGTAAAGGACTCGGGCGTCAAGGAGACTGCAAACACGCACGTTTCCAACGACACTTAATCGCGCAAAACTCTTTCTCTTTTGCTTTGCGCCCATACACATGGCGCGTCGGCGGAGAAATTTTCGTAGCGCAGGTGACCGACAAATGCACGGACGGTCGAATTGGCGAGCCATATTCACCCTCACTGTAGAATGGAAATGGGCGTCATGGCGACTGCAAACACGCACGTTTCTAACGACAGCTAATCTAGCATCTCTCTATCTCTCGCTTTCCGCACATGCATGTGGCGTGTCCCCGGAGGAATTTTTGGAGTGCAGGAGACCGACACATGCGCGGACTGTCGAATTGGCTAGGTATTTCACCCTCACTTTATAAAGGAATTGGGCATTACGGAGTCTGCAAACACGAACGTTGCCAACGACAGCTCATCCCGCACCTCTCTTTCTCTTTTGCTTTGCGCAAATACACTTGGCGTGCCACCGGAGGAATTTTCGGAGTGCAGATGACCGACGCATGCTCGGATGGTCGAAATGGCTAGCCATATAACCCTCACTGTGGAAAGGAAATGTGCCACAAGGAGACTGCATTTGCGCAAGTTTCCAATGACAGCTAATCGCGCACATCTCTCTCTTGCTTTCTCCACATGCACATGGCTTGTCGCCAAAGCAATTTTCGGAGTGCGCGTAACCGACACAAGCATGGACGTTCGAGTTGGCTAGCCGTTTCACCCTCCCTTTACAAAGAAAATGGGCATCAAGGAGACTGCAAACACGCACGTTGCCAACGACAGCTAATGGCGCACCTCTATTTCTGTTTTGCTTTCCGCACATACACAAGGCGTGTCGCCGGAGGAATTTCCATAGTGCAGGAGACCGACACATGCACGGCCTGTCGAATTGGCTAGCTATATTCACCCTCTCTGTAGAAAGAAAATGGGCGTCAAGGAGTCTGCACACAGGCACGTTTCCAATGACAGCTGAACGTGAACCTCTCTCTCTCTCTCTCTCTCTCTCTCTCTCTCTCTCTTGCTTTTTGCACAAGCACTTCGCATGTCGCTGGAGGAATTTTCGGAGTGCAGGTGACCGACACATGCATAACCGGTCGAATTGTCTAGCCGTATTCTCCCTCACTGTGGAATAGAAATGGGCGTCAAGGAGACTGCATACACGCACGTTTCCAACGACAGCTAATCCCGCACATTCCTCTCTCTCGCTTTCCGCACATGCACATGGTGTGTCGCCAGAGGAATTTTCGGAGCTCACGTAACCGACACATGCACGGACGGTTGAATTGCCTAGCCATTTCAACCTCACTTTACTGAGAAAATGGGCATCAAGAAGACTGCAAACACGCACGTTGCCAACAACAGCTAATGGCGCCCCTCTCTTTCTGTTTTGCTTTCCGCTAATGCACAAGGCGTGTCGCCGGAGCAATTTTCGTAGTGCAGGAGACCGACACATGCACGGCCTGTCGAATTGGCTAGCCCTATTCACCCTCACTGTGGAAAAGAAATGGGCGTCAAGGAGACTGCAAACACGCACATTTCCAACGACAGCTAATCGCACACCTCTCTCTCTCTTGCTTATCGCACCTTCACATGGCGTGTAGCCGGAGGAATTTTTGGAGTGCAGGTGACCGACACATGCAAGGATGGTCGAATTGTCTAGCCATATTCGCCCTTATTGTAGAAAGGTAAGGGGCGTCAAGGAGACTGCAAACATGCACTTTCCTACGACAGCTAATCGCGCATCTCTCTTTCTCCCTTGCTTTCCACACTTGCACGTGGCGTGTCGCCGGAGGAATTTCCGGAGTGCAGGTGACCGACACATGCACGGACGGTCGAAATGGCTAGGCATTTCCCCCTCACTGTAGAAAGGAAATGGGCATCAATGAGTCTGTACACACGCAAGTTTCCTACGACAGCTGATCGTGCACCTCTCTTTCTCTCTTCCTATCCGCATATGCACATGGCGTGCCCTAGTAATTTTCGTAGTGCAGGTGACCTACACATGCATGGTCGATCGAATTGGCGAGCCATATTTGCCCTCACTGTAGAATGGAAGTGGATGTAAAGCAGACTGCAAACACGCACGTTTCGAACGACAGCTAATCGCGCACCTCTCTTTCTCTCTTGCTTCGCGCACGTGCACATGGCCTGTCGCTGGAGGAATTTTCGGAGTGCGGGTGACCAACACATGCACGGGCGGTCGAATTGTCTTGCCAGTTTTACACTCACTTTGCAAAGGACATGGGCGTCAAGGAGACTGCAAACGCGCACGTTGAAAATGAATTCTATTTGTGCACATCTCTTGCTTTCCGCACATGCACATGTCGTGTCGCCGGAGGAATTTTCGGCGCACAGGTGACCGACACATGCGCGGATGTTCAAACTGGCTAGCCATATTCACCCTCATTGTGTAAAGGAATTGGACGTCAAGGAGACTGCAAACACGCACGTTTCCAACGGCAGATAATCGCGCACCTCTCATTCTCTCTCGCTTTGCGCACGTGCACATGGCCTGTCGCCGGAGGAATTGTCGGATTGCAGTTAACCGACACATGCACGGACGGTCGAATTGATTTACCATATTCACCCTCACTGTAGACAGGAAATGGGCGTCAAGGAGACTGCAAACACGCACGTTTCCGACGACAGATAATCGCGCACCTAACTTTCTATCTAGCTTTCCGCTCGTGCACATGGCCTGTCACCGGAGAAATTTTTGGAGTGCATGTGACCGACACATGCACGGACGGTCGAAATGGCTAGCCATATTCACCCTCACTGTAGAAAGGAAATGGGCATCAAATAGACTACAAACACGCACGTTGGAAATGACTGCTAATCGCGCACCTCTTTTCTCTTTTGCTTTGCGCACATACACATGGCGTTTCACCGGAGGAATTTTCGGAGTGCAGGTGACCGACACATGCACGGACGGTCAAACTGGCTAGCCATGTCCACCCTCATTGTGTAAAGGAATTGGGCGTCAAGGAGACTGCAAACACGCACGTTTCCAACGACTGGTGATCGCGCACATCTCTTTCTCTCTTGCTTTCCGCACATGCACATGGCCTGTCGCCGAAGGAATTTTCGGAGTGCAGGTGACCGACACATGCACCGACGGTCGAACTGTCTAGCCATATTCACACTCACTGTAGAATGGAAATGGACGTCAAGGAGACTGCAAACAGGCACGTTTCCAATGAAATCTAATCGCGCAGCTCTCTTTCTCTCTTGCTTTGCGCACCTGCGCATGGCCTATCGCCGGAGGAATTTTCGGAGTGCAGGTGAACAACACATGCAAGGATGCTCGAATTGTCTAGCCATATTCGCCCTCATTGTAGAAAAGAAAGGGGCGTCAAGGAGACTACAAACACGCACTTTCCTACAATAGCCAATCGCACATCTCTCTTCTGTCTTGCTTTCCGCACATGCACGTGGCGTGTCGCCGGAGGAATTTCCGGAGTGCAGGTGACCGACACATGCACGGACGGTCAAACTGGCTAGGCATATTCACCCTCATTGTGTAAAGGAATTGGACGTCAAGGAGACTGCAAACACGCACGTTTCCAACGGCAGATAATCGCGCACCTCTCTTTCTCTCTTGCTTTCCGCGCGTGCAAATGGCATGTTGCTGGAGGAATTTTCGGGGTGCAGGTGACCGACACATGCACGGACGGTCGAATTGTCTTGCCAGCTTCCCACTCACTTTGCAAAGGATATGGGCGTCAAGGAGACTGCAAACGCGCACGTTGAAAATGACTGCTATTCGTGCACATCTCTTGTTTTCCGCACATGCACGTGGCGTGTCACCGGAGGAATTTTCGGAGTGCAGGTAAAAAACACATGCACGAATGGTCGAATTGGCTAGCCATATTCACACTCACTGTAGATCGGAAATGGGCGTCAAGGAGACTGTACCCAGACAGGTTTCCAACGACAGCTACTCCCGCATATCTCTGTCTCTCTTGCTTTCTGCACATGCACATGGCGTGTCGCCAGAGGAATTTTCGGAGTGCGCGTAACCGACATATGCACGGACGGTCAAATTTGCTAGCCATTTCACCCTCACTTTACTAAGACAATGGGCATCAAGGAGACTGCAAGCACGCACGTTGCAAACAACTAATCGTGCACCTCTCTTTCTCTTTTGCGTTCCGCTATTTAGCACCGGCGACAGACCTGGCGTGTCAGCGGAAGAATTTTCGGAGTGCAGGTGACCGACACATGCATGGACGGTCGAGCTGGCTAGCCATATTCACCCTCACAGTGTAAAGGAATTGAGCGTCAAGGAGACTGCAAACATGCACGTTTCCAACGACACCTAATTGCGCGCAACACTTTCGCTTTTGCTTTGCGCAAATACACTTCGCGTGTCGCTGGAGGAATTTTCGGAGTGCAGGTGACCGACACATGCAAAACCGGTCGAATTGTCTAGCCGTATTCTCCCTCACTGTGGAAAAGAAATGGGCGTCAAGGAGAATACAAACACGCACGTTTCCAATGACAGCTAATCCCGCACATCTCTCTCTCTTGCTTTCCGCACATGCACATGGCGTGTCGCCAGAGGAATTTTCGGAGTGCGCGTAACCGACATATGCACGGACGGTCGAATTGGCTAGCCATTTCACCCTCACTATACTAAGCAAATGGGCATCAAGGAGACTGCAAGCACGCACGTTGCAAACGACCGCTATTCTTGCACCTCTCTTTCTCTTTTGCTTTCCGCTATTTAGCACCGGCGACACATCTGGCGTGTCACCGGAAGAATTTTCGGAGTGCAGGTGACCGACACATGCACGGACGGTCGAACTGGCTAGCCAAATTCACCCTCAGTGTGTAAAGGAATTGGGCGTCAAGGAGACTGCAAACACGCACGTTTCCACCGACACCTAATCGCGCACAACTCTATCTCTTTTGCTTTGCGCCCATACACATGGCGTGTCGCCGGAGAAGTTTGCGGAGTGCAGGTGACCGACACATGCACGGACGGTCGAACTGGCTAGCCGTATTCACCCTCACTGTGGAAAGGAAATGGGCGTGAATGAGACTGCAAACACGCACGTTTCCAACGACAGCTAATCTTGCATCTCTCTATCTCTCGCATCCGCACATGCACGTGGTGTGTCCCCGGAGGAATTTTCGGAGTGCAGGAGACCGACACATGCACGGACTGTCAAATTGGCTAGGTATTTCACCCTCACTTTATAAAGGAATTGGGCATCACGGAGACTGCAAACACGAACGTTGCCAACGACAGCTAATCGCGCACCTCTCTTTCTCTTTGGCTTTGCACAAATACACTCGGCGTGCCAACGGAGCAATTTTCGGAGTGCAGACGACCGACGCATGCTCGGATGGTCGAACTGGCTAGCCATATAACCCTCACTGTGGAAAGGAAATGGGCCACACGGAGACTGCATACCCGCAAGTTTCCAACGACAGCTAATCGCGCACATCTCTCTCTTGCTTTCTCCACATGCACATGGCGTGTCGACAAAGCAATTTTCGGAGTGCGCGTAACCGACATAAGCATGGACGTTCGAATTGGCTAGCCGTTTCAACCTCACTTTACAAAGAACATGGGCATCAAGGAGACTGCAAACACGCAATTTCCTACGACAGCTTATCGCACATCTCTATTTCCCTCTTGCTTTCCGCACATGCACGTGGCGTGTCGCGGGAGGAAT
Source organism: Dermacentor andersoni (assembly GCF_023375885.2). Lineage (NCBI taxonomy): Eukaryota > Metazoa > Arthropoda > Arachnida > Ixodida > Ixodidae > Dermacentor > Dermacentor andersoni. The sequence continues at coordinate 7,101,610 of NW_027314752.1, read as the reverse complement.
TTTCGGAGTGCAGGTGACCGACACATGCACGGACGGTCGAACTTGCTAGCCGTATTCACCCTCACTGTGGAAAGTATATGGGCGTAGAGGAGACTGCAAACACGCACGTTTCTAACGACAGCTAATCCAGCATCTCTCTTTCTCTCTTTCTTTCAGCACATAGGCATGGCGTGTCGCCGCAGGAATTTTCGGAGTGCAGGTGAGCGACACATGCACGGACGGTCGAACTGGCTAGCCATATTCACCCTCACTGTCGTTTTGCCATTACCACCAGCCCGAATTCCGAATCTGCAAGATGCAGAATTTATCCTGCGAGTGCCCTTTTGACAAACCCGGGGCTGCGCCGAAGGACACAGCGCCCTAATTCTCCCTTGACAAGTCAAGATGCTGAGCCGTCTGGCAGCGGTGTCCTGCGGAGAAGCATCGGCAAGGAACATGCTCAAACGTGCCACCAAGTGCCAGACAGCCCGGCGACGCACCTCCTTTTGCCTGGAGGTCACAGCGCGCGCGATCTTTGAACCGGGTGGCCAGCGCGTTCGATGGTTGGACCTCTCGGACGACCGTCGAGTGCTGGCTTAGTATTGGGTGGTTTGAGTGACAATGGTTTCTGGGGGATAATAAGGCCGCGACGAGCCGCGTGGAAAACCGGATCCGCCGTCCCACCGGGAGCAGAGTGCCGCTCTCGACTGGAGGGAGATGTGTCATGCGTCTTCGGCGGACGTCTGCCGTGCGGGAACAGTCGCGTTTGCTGTGGGCTCTCCTCCCCAGTGCCGATCCGATATTGTCCTGTATAATCACCTGTATATAATGTATAAAATCCCTTTCGTCATTCTCACCCACGCCTGTCTCGGAGTCTTCGCTACCAACGCTCTGTCACGAAACGGGTGACGAGCGCTGCGGGACCACAAAGTCGTAACAGTGGTGACAGCGGTGCAAAGTCGTAACAGTGGATGGCAGCTACGGGATTGACCGGCATCGGCTACCTCGGCGCGGTGAGTGCCTGAAGTTTTCCTCAAACACCAGGCCTTCTCTGACACAGGTTATAGTAGCTTAAGGAAGGATTTGGTGTTGCATTGTGTTAACCTTGTGTGTTTCAAGCGTAGTGAGAGTGTTTTGAAAACCAGGGGATGCTGAGGGGGTAAACGGGGCAGTGTGTGAAATACTTGCATATGTCTTACTAGTAGTGTTATAGTAGCGTACGGCAGGTATATTCAAAAAGGGTAAACAGCAGGAGGACAGTGTGAACGATGAAGAAGTACAAGGTCAAGTAACTTCTCCAAATTAGTGAGGAGTCGGGCATTGAGTTGGGCTCACCCAAAAGAAAGAATGCGATCCTTGAGGTCATGAGGACTGGGGACGTAACGGCTGAGGAAGCCGCAGAGGCCTGGGCGGATATCAATGAACGTCGGGACAGCGAGGAGAAGGAATGTTGCGAGAAGGCAAGGAAAGAAAAGGAGCGTCGGGAGTGGCAGGTAGAAAAGGAACGTCGGGAGTGGCAAGCTGAAAAGGAACGTCGCGAGCACGAGCCTAAAATGAAAGAGTTGGACACCGAAAGAGCTCGCCGGCGCCTAGTCTCACTTCTATCGTTCCAAGAATACGCGATCAACTTCCATCCTTTGTCGTCGGAGAGGATATGGCCTAATACCTCGTGAAATTTGAGCTCGTGTGCGAACGGAATAGCATTGAGCGATCGCTCTGGACACAGAATCTGTTAGCCTTGCTTCCTGGGGAGGCATCAGACGTAATAACTTGCGTATCGAAATAGGCGTTTGAGAGTTACAGTGATGTGAAGGAAGCGCTACTGCGGAAGTACAAATTGTCGCCCGAAGCTTTCCGGCAGAGGTTCCGGTATGCAAAAAAGGGCACGGAGTCGAACGTTGACTTCGCGTTTCGTCTAAAAGCCGACCTGGTGGAATGGCTGAAGGGCGAAGAGGTTTACGACAACCGCGACAAAATCGTCGAATGCATCGCGTTGGAGCAGTTCTAGCGTTGCATTGATGAGGAGGTCAGGCTCTGGCTGCAAGATAGGCTAAAGGAGGTTAAGCTAAACAAGGCAGCAGAGTTAGCGGAAGAGTATTAAACCCACCGCAGCTTGCACAGCAAGGCAGTGCGCGTAGTGAAAGGTGATAGGAGAGATGGGTTTTCCGGGGAGCCCGACGAGCGGAAGGATATCACGCGTCGCGAGTTTCGGGAAGACGAGTCCTTTACCAAAGAAACTGTAAGGGAAGGACAAAATGCATCTCAGAATGATAGCGATGGTCCCAAACAGCGAAACGATACGACGCGTTCTTTTGAAAACGGAAACCGTTAACCTGCTACAATTACAAAAACCAAGGGCACATCGCTGCGAACTGCCAAGAGAAAATTGCTTTTGCAACAATACAGAAAACGCTCAAAAACATACGACTATTGGAGCCCTATGTGCAGGAAATTGAGGTAAACGGTAAGAACTGCGGAGCACTTCGGGACTCTGCAGCAACTATGGACGTTGTCCACCCGTCTTTCGTCTCCTGGAATGATTTCATGGGAGAGTGCGCTTGGATACGGCAAGTGGCCGAGGAGGAGAGTGTCTGTTTACCGATCGCAACGGTTATCATTAAAGGAGAGTTTGGGAAACTTAACACAGAAGCTGCTGTGTCTGCCACCCTTCTGGAGCACTTTCCCTACCTCTTCTCAAATAGCTCGGAGCAGCTGCTGAAGGATCAGGGTAAAATTGTTCTTTGCCGACGTGGCCTACATGGCCCTCACGCGATCCAAAGCGCGCCAGCTGTCGAGGGAACTTTGAGTCGGTGAGCGAAGAGCGGTGCGGCACACGGACTGATCAAGGTTACTTAAGTGGCGAGCAGGCACGGGAGAGGTAGAGCTCGGAGGCTGGCCTGGGCGAGCGGGTCCTAGAAGTGAGTGGGAGTGACCCGTGCCGTGCTAGCCGCGAATTGGACCTGACGCCGCAGTTACGCGACGCGGGCTCCACACTCGATCCGGTTTCCGCCAGCTGGCAGAAGCTGGCTGCAGTTGAAAGATAAAGTCTGATTCGCGAGCAACAGGAAGAATCTTTGTTAGCCGATCTGAGGAAGAGCGTCAAACGGGGAGTGGAAAAAAGAGGGTTTCATTTTACAAGCAATCTGGCTTATTGTACCGCCGCTACACGGATAAGCAGGGTCGCAAATATAAGCAGCTTCGAATTCCGCGAAAATATCACCGGGAAAAATGAATGACCTCATTTGCTTCTTCAGTAGTATGTTTTCGGTCCAAGTGATTTTAAGGGGACCATTCTATTTGTCATTATTATTGGTGATTATTAGTTGTTCCTGATATTTTGGTGTGTTGTTCATTTGAAAAATGGTTGTTTGAGACTTGTGTACTAGATCGTACACCTGCCTCTTGTTGCAGCGGGAGAAAAAAGGGGGATAGCAATTTAGTTAGGTTGATTTGGATTATGGCCTTGTCTGGTGTTTGACGGGAGGCAGAGAGCACTTGTTCGTGTTGGGTGTTGCCTTTGTCGGTCGGTTTTGCAAGCTGCAGAACGACCAACCGGGAACAGTGGCGAGAAGCAAGGGCTCAGGAACGAACAGAGCGGAGCTGGTCGAGGTGCCTTGGCGACAACGCGGTGAGCAGAGCTCCTGTCCTGGCGAGTCGGACCAGGGCACGTGAAGTTACCTGGCGTCCCGACACTGGACGTGAACTTGGACGAGCCTGACGAACGTGCGCGCCTAGCATCTGAGCCACGTGGAGGCAGCTCGTCTTCCCGGCGCCTTATCTGAGGGCGGGGATGCTGTTTTGCGATTACCACCAGCCCGGATTCCGAATCTGCAAGATGCAGAATTTATCCTGCTAGCGCCCTTTGGACAAAGCCGGGGCTGCGCCGAAGGACACAGCGCCCTATTTCTCCCTTGACAAGTCAAGATGCTCAGCCGTCAGGCAGCGGTGTCCTGCGGAGAAGCATCGGCAAGCAACATGTTCAAACGTGCCACCAAGTGCCAGACAGCCCGGCGCTGCACCTCCTTTTGCCTGGAGGTCAACGCGTGCGCGAACTTTGAACCGGGTGGCCAGCGCGTTCGATGGTTATACCTCTCGGACGACCGTCGAGTGCTGGCTTAGTATTGGGCCGTTTGAGTGACAATGGTTTCTCGGGGATTATAAGGCCCCGACTAGCCGCTTGGAAAACCGGATCCGCCGACCAACCGGGAGCAGAGTGCCGCTCTCGACTGGAGGGAGATGTGTCACACGTTTTCGCCGGACGTCGCCGTGGGGGAGCAGTCGCGTTTGCTGTGAGCTCTCGGCTCCAGTGCCGATCCGATATTGTCCTGTATAATGACCTGTATATAATGTATAAAATCCCTTTCGTCATTTTCACCGACGCCTGACTCGGAGTCTTCGCTACCAACGCTCTGTCACGAAACGGGTGACGAGCGCTACGGGACCACAAAGTCGTAACAGTGGTGACAGCGGTGCAATGTCGTAACACTGTGTAATGAAATTGGGCGTCAAGTACACTGCAAACACGCACGTTTCCAAGGACAGCTAATCGCACACCTCTCTCTCTCTCTTGCTTTTTCCACCTGAAAATGGCGTGTCACTGGAGGAATTTCCGGAGTGCAGGTGAGCGACACATGCAAGGACGTTCGAATTGTCTAGCCATATTTCCATTCACTGTAAAAAGGAAAGGGGCGTCAAGGAGACTGCAAACACGCGCTTCCTAACGACAGCTTATCGCGCATCTCTCTTTCTCCCTTGCTTTCCTCACATGTACGTGGCGTGTCGCCGGAGGAATTAGTGGAGTGCTGGTGCCCGACACGTACACGGACGGTCGAATCGGCTAGCCATATTCACCGTCACTGTAGAAAGGAAATGAGCGTCAAGGAAACTGCAAACAGGCACGTTTCCACCGACAGCATATCGCGCACCTCTCTTCCCTTTTGCTTTGCGCACATACACATGGGGTGTCGCCGGAGGAATTTTCGGAGTGCAGATGACCGACACATGCATGGACGGTCGAACTGGCTAGCCATATTCACCTTCACTGTGGAATGGAAATGGGCATGAAGGAGACTGCAAACACGCACGTTTCCAACGGCAGCTAATCCCACACCTCTCTCTTGCTTTCCGCACCTGCACATGGTGTGTAGCCGGAGGAATATTCGGAGTGTAGGTGACCGACACATGCAGGGACGGTCGAATATTCTAGCCATATTCGCCCTCACTGTAGAAATGAAAGGGGCGCCAAGAAGACTGCAAACACGCACTTTCCTATGACAGCTAATCGCACATCTCTCTTTCTCTCTTGCTTTCCGCACATGCACGCGGCGTGTCGCCGACGGAGTTTTCGGTGTGCAGGTGACCGTCACATGCACGGACGGTCGAAATGGCTAGCCATTTCCCCCTCACTGTAGAAAGGAAATGGGCATCGAGGAGTCTGCACACACGCACGTTTCCAACGGCAGCAGACCGCGCAACTCTATTTCACTCTTGCTTTCCGCACATGTACATGGCGTGTCGCCGGACGTCTTTTCGGAGCGCAGATGACCGACACATGCATGGACGGTCGAATTAGCTAGCCATATTCACCCTGACTGCGGAAAGGAAATGGGCGTCAAAGAGTCTGCACACATGCACGTTTCTACGACAGCTGATCGCACACCTTTCTCTCTTGCTTTCCCACATGCATATGGCATGTCGCCTGATGAATTTTCGGAGTGCAGGTGACCGACAAATTCATGGACAGTTGAATTGGCTAGCCATATTTATCCTCACTGTAGAAAGGAAATGGGCGTCAAGGAGACTGCAAACACGGACGTTTCGAGCAACAGGTAATCGTGCACCTCTCTCTCTTCGCTTTCCGCCTATGCACATGGCGTGTCGCTGGAGTATTTTCGGAGTGCAGTTGACCGACGCATGCACGGATGGTCGAATTGGCTAACTATATTCACCCACACTCTAAAAAGGAAATGGACGTGAAGGAGGCTGCAAACACGCACGTTGCCAACGACAGCTAATCGCGAAACTCTCTTTCTCTCTTGCTTTCCGCACATGCACATGGCGTGTCACCGGAGGAATTTTCGGAGCACAGGTGACCGACACATGCAAGGACGGTCGAATTGGCGAGCCATATTCCCCCTCACTGTAGGAATTAAATGGGTGTCATGGAAACTGTAAACGCACACGTTTCCAACGACAGCTAATTGCACCCTTTCTCTCTTGCTTTCCGCACGTGCACATGGCGCGTCGCCGGAGGAGTTTTCGGAGCACAGGTGACCGACACATGCAAGGACGGTCGAATTGGCTAGCCATATTCCCCCTCACTGTAGATAGGAAATGGGCGTCAAGGATACAGCAAACACGCACGTTTACAGCGACAGATTATTGCGCACCTCTCTCTCCCTTGCTTTCCGCACATGCACATGGCCTGTCGCAGCAGAAATTTTCGGAGTGCAGGGGACCAACATATGCATGGACGGTCGAAATGGCTAGCCATTTCACCGTCAATGTAGAAATGAAATGGGCGTCAAGTGTTCTGCACACACGTATGTTTCTACGACAGCTGATCGCAAACCTTTCTCTCTTGCTTTCCCACATGCATATGGCGTGTCGCCGGAGGAATTTTCGGAGTGCAGGCGACCGACAAATTCATGGACGGTTGAATTGGCTAGCCATATATACCCTCACTGTAGAAAGGAAATGGGCGTCCCGGAGACTGCAAACAGGGACGTTTCGAGCAACAGGCAATCGTGCACCTCTCTCTCTTCGCTTTCCGCCTATGCACATGGCGTGTCGCCGGAGTATTTTCGAAGTGCAGTTGACCGACGCATGCACGGATGGTCAAATTGGCTAACTATATTCACCCACACTGTAGAAAGGAAATGGGCGTGAAGGAGACTGCAAACACGCACGTTGCCAACGACAGCTAATCGCGCACCTCTTTTTCTCTCTTGCTTTCAGCATATACACATGGCGTGTCGTCGGAGGAATTTTCGGAGTGCAGGTGACTGACACATGTACGGACGATCGAAACGTCTAGCCATTTCACCTCATGGTAAAAAGAAAATGGATGTCGAGGAAACTGCAAACACGCATGTTTCCAACGACAGTTAATCGCGCACCTCTCTTTCTCTCTTGCTTTGCGCACATGCACATGGCGTGTGACCGGAGGAATTTTCGGAGTGCAGGTGACCGACATATGCACGGACGATCGAATTGGCGAGCCACATTCCCCCTCACTGTAGAAATGAAATGGGTGTCATGGAAACTGTAAACACACATGTTTCCAACGACAGCTAATTGCACCCCTTTCTCTCTTGCTTTCCGCACAAGCACATGACGCGTCGCCGGAGCAGTTTTCGGAGCACAGGTGACCAACACACGCAAGGACGGTCGAATTGGCTAGCCATATTCCCCCTCACTGTAGAAAGGAAATGGGCGTCAAGGATACAGCAAACACGCACGTTTACAGCGACAGATTATTGCGCACCTCTCTCTCCCTTGCTTTCCGCACATGCTCATGGCCTGTCGCAGGAGAAATTTTCGGAGTGCAGGTGACCAACACATGCATGGACGGTCGAAATGGCTAGCCATTTCACCGTCAATGTAGAAATGACATGGGCGTCAAGTGTTCTGCACACACGCACGTTTCTACGACAGCTGATCGCAATCCTTTCTCTCTTGCTTTACCACATGCATATGGCGTGTCGCCGGAGGAATTTTCGGAGTGCAGGTGACCGATACATGCACGGACGGTTGAATTGGCTAGCCATATTCCCCCTCACTGTAGAAAGGAAATGGGCGTCATGGAGACTGCAAGCATGCACATTCCCAACGACAGTCACGCGCGCACCTCTCTTTCTCTCTTGCTTTCAGCACATGCACATGGCGTGTCGCCGGAGGAATTTGCGGAGTCATCTGACCGATACATGCACGGACGGTCGAATTGGCGAGCCATATTCCCCCTCACTGTAGACAGGAAATGGGCGTGAAGGATACTGCAAACGCGTACGTTTCCAACGACAGCTAATCGCGCACCTCTAATTCTTTATTTTATTGATTTTTATTTATACAAGTACCTTCAGCGCCACAAGGGTATTATTGCAGGGGGGGACAAATTGAAGAAAAGTGAACATGTGACAAAAACTTGATACAGCAGAGCACAGGTGGTAAAAGTAACAAAATACCTAACATAGATGAGTCATCTCGACGGCCAAACGGTCTTGTGAAATGCGGTGCAAAATTGCAAGACAGAAATGGAAAGGGTACAGTATCGCATAAATTGCAATGCCAGCCAAATGATATAAAGAAAACTGGAGAATATACTACGACAGACTGCGTGACAATAAAGAGAGAAACTCTGAACACGTTTAACATTCACCAATGCTCCTGGGAAGCCTATTGCAGTGTGCGGAAACATGCGGAAAAAATGAATTACGGTAGACATCAGTACGAAAGCGCATTTCAAGGACTTTCAGCTCGTGATCACATCGTTTAGAGATGAAGTGGGGAGGGAAAATGTACAAGTTCTTGTTTATTCCTGTGAGATCAAAGTAGATTCGGAAAAAAGTTCTAAGTTTGCAGTTAATCGGCGGTGTGCTAGTGTTTTCCAACCAAGGCCCTCTTTAAGCAATGTAATACTGCAACGGAAGTTATTATTACCAGAAACAAATCTTGCAGCGCCGTTTTGGATGCGTTCGGGCTTTTCTATAAGTTTAGAGCTTTGAGGGTCCCATACCTGGCAAGCGTATTCGAGTACCGCATGAACATTTGTTATGTAAAGCAGTTCTTTTACTTTCTGCGGGGCGTTATAAAAATTACGTCTAACAAGGTTTAATATACGAGATGATTTTAAGGTTAAGTATTCAATATGTCTGTTCCATGTTAAATTTTCATATATATAGACCCCGAGGTATTTGTAGTGTTCGAGCTTTTCAAGAAGTAGTCCGTCCAATTTATAGACTGATCTCACAGGAAAGCGTTTACGGGTGAATGACACAAGTTGGCATTTAGCATTGTTCAAAGACATGCCCCACCTAATGCACCAAGCATGAATTTTGTTTAGATCATTCTGCAAACTACTAACATCACAATCATTTTCTACATTCTTGTATATGGCAAAATCATCACCATATAACCTCACTTTGCATTCTACATTGTGCACAACGTCATTTATAAAGACTAAAAATAACAAAGGCTCCAAAACAGACCCTTAGTGCATGCCAGAGGTTACGGTGACAGGTGTTGATTTAGTGCCGTTTATTAAAACATGCTGTGTTAGTCCAGACAGGTAAATTCCAATCCAATGTACTTTTGCAGGGTGTATACCAAGACAAGATTATTTATGTAAAAGCAATGCATGAGAAACGGTGTCGAAAGCTTTACGGAAATCTAAAAATATACATCATCATCATCATCATCATCATCATCATCAGCCTAGTTACGCCCACTGCAGGGCAAAGGCCTCTCCCATACTTCTCCAACTACCCCGGTCATGTACTAATTGTGGCCATGTTGTCCCTGCAAACGTCTTAATGTCATCCGCCCACCTAACTTTCTGCCGCCCCCTGTTACGCTTCCCTTCCCTTGGAATCCAGTCCGTAACCCTTAATGACCATCGGTTATCTTCCCTCCTCATTACATGTCCGGCCCATGCCCATTTCTTTTTCTTTATTTCAACTAAGATGTCATTTACCCGCGTTTGTTGTCTCACCCAATCTGCTCTTTTCTAATCCCGTAACGTTACACCCATCATTCTTCTTTCCATAGCTCGTTGCGTCGTCCTCAATTTCAGCAGAACCCTTTTCGTAAGCCTCCAGGTTTCTGCCCCATATGTGAGTACTGGTAACACACAGCTGTTATACACTTTCCTTTTGAGGGATAGTGGCAACCTGCTGTTCATGATTTGAGAATGCCTGCCAAACGCACCCCAGCCCATTCTTATTCTTCTGGTTATTTCAGTCTCATGATCCGGATTCGTGGTCACTACCTGCCCTAAGTAGATGTATTCCCTTACCACTTCCAGTGCCTCGCTACCTATCGTAAACGGCTGTTCTCTACCGAGACTGTTAAACATTACTTTAGTTTTCTGCAGATTAATTTTCAGACCTACCTTTCTGCTTTGCCTCTCCAGGCCAGTGAGCATGCATTGCAATTGGTCTCCTGAGTTACTAAGCAAGGCAATATCATCAGCGAATCGTAAGTTACTAAGGTATTCTCCATCAATTTTTATCCCCAATTCTTCCCACTCCAGGTTTCTGAATATCTCCTGTAAACATGCTGTGAAAAGCATTGGAGAGATCGTATCTCCCTGTCTGACGCCTTTCTTTATTGGGATTTTGTTGCTTTCTTTGTGGAGGACTACGGTTGCTGTGGAGCCGCTATAGATATCTTCCAGTATTTTTACATATGGCTCATCTACCCCCTGATTCCGTAATGCCTCCATGACTGCTGAGGTTTCGACTGAATCAAACGCTTTCTCGTAATCAATGAAAGCTATATATAAGGGTTGGTTATATTCTGCACATTTCTGTATCACCTGATTGATAGTGTGAATATGGTCTATTGTTGAGTAGCCTTTACGGAATCCTCCCTGGTCCTTTGGTTGACAGAAGTCTAAGGCGTTCCTGATTCTATTTGCGATTACCTTAGTAAATACCTTGTAGGCAACGGACAGTAAGCTGATCGGTCTATAATTTTTCAAGTCTTTGGCGTCCCCTTTCTTATGGATTAGGATTATGTTAGCGTTCTTCCAAGATACCGGTACGCTCGAGGTTATGAGGCATTGCGTATACAGGGTGGCCAGTTTCTCTAGAACGATCTGACCACCATCCTTCAACAGATCTGCTGTTACCTGGTCCTCCCCAGCTGCCTTCCCCCTTTGCATAGCTCCTAAGGCTTTCTTCACTTCTTCTGGCGTTACCTGTGGGATTTCGAATTCCTCTAGGCTATTCTCTCTTCTACTATCGTCGTGGGTGCCACTGGTACTGTATAAATCTCTATAGAACTCCTCAGCCACTTGAACTATCTCATCCATATTAGTAACAATATTGCTGGCTTTGTCTCTTAACGCATACATCTGATTCTTGCCTATTCCTAGTTTCTTCTTCACTGCTTTTAGGCTACCTCCGTTCCTTAGAGCCTGTTCAATTCTATCCATATTATAGTTCCTCATGTCAGCTGTCTTACACTTGGTGATTAACTTAGAAAGTTCTGCCAGTTCTATTCTAGCTGTAGGGTTAGAGGCTTTCATACATTGGCGCTTCTTGATCAGATCTTTCGTCTCCTGCGATAGCTTACTGGTTTCCTGTCTAACGGCGTTACCACCGACTTCTATTGCGCACTCCTTAATGATACCCATGAGATTGTCGTTTATTGCTTCAACACTAAGGTCCTCTTCCTGAATTAAAGCCGAATACCTGTTTGGTAGCTTGATCCGGAATTCCTCTAGTTTCCCTCTTACCGCTAACTCATTGATTGGCTTCTTGTGTACCAGTTTCTTCCGTTCCCTCCTCAAGTCTAGGCTAATTCGGGTTCTTACCATCCTATGGTCACTGCAGCGTACCTTGCCGAGCACGTCTACATCCTGTATGATGCCAGGGTTCGCGCAGAGTATGAAGTCGATTTCATTTCTAGTCTCACCGTTCGGGCTCCTCCACGTCCACTTTCGGCTAACCCGCTTGTGGAAAAATGTATTCATTATCCGCATATTATTCTGTTCTGCAAACTCTACTAATAACTCTCCTCTGCTATTCCTAGAGCCTATGCCATATTCCCCCACTGACTTGTCTCCAGCCTGCTTCTTGCCTACCCTGGCATTGAAGTCGCCCATCAGTATAGTGTATTTTGTTTTGACTTTACCCATCGCCGATTGCACGTCTTCATAAAAGCTTTCGATTTCCTGGTCATCATGACTGCATGTAGGGGCATAGACTTGTACCACCTTCAATTTGTACCTCTTATTAAGCTTCACAACAAGACCTGCCACCGTCTCGTTAATGCTATAGAATTCCTGTATGTTGCCAGCTATTTCCTTATTAATCAGGAATCCGACTCCTAGTTCTCGTCTCTCCGCTAAGCCCCGGTAGCACAGTACGTGCCCGTTTTTTAGCACTGTATATGCTTCTTTTGTCCTCCTAACCTCACTGAGTCCTATTATATCCCATTTACTACCCTCTAATTCCTCCAATAACACTGCTAGACTCGCCTCACTAGATAACGTTCTAACGTTAAACGTTGCCAGGTTCAGGTTCCAATGGCGGCCTGTCCGGAGCCAGGTATTCTTAGCACCCTCTGCAGCGTCACAGATCTGACCGCCGCCGTGGTCAGTTGCTTCGCGGCTGCTGGGGACTGAGGGCCGGGGTTCGATTGTTGTATTCATATAGGAGGTTGTGGCCAAGTACTGCACCAGGGTGGCCAATCCTGCTCTGGTGAGAGAGTGCGTTACCGGTTCTGGTCACCGGGATCAGGCCGCACTCCAGGCCTGTTTGTGCATTTTTCTCAACACGCGGTTTTTTTTTGTATTTTCCGGTGGAGAATTGCGCGGCACCGGGATTTGAACCACGGTCCTCTTGCACGGGAGGCGGATACTCTACCGTCCCCGCACGCCGTAGTGGAGGGCTCCGGAAATTTCGACCACCTGGGGTTCTTTAACGTGCACCTAAATCTAAGTACACGGGTGTTTTCGCATTTCGCCCCCATCGAAATGCGACCGCCGTGGCCGGGGTTTGATCCTGCGACCTCGCGCTCGGCAGTCTAACACCATAGCCTCTGAGCAACCACGGCGGGCCCAGCAGGCGTTCTACGCCTCATTTAACCTACAGTGGTGCCTTATTTGATCGGTCAAGTTGGACCAATCTGAGCTCGGTTATACCGCACGGATGGCACTCGGCTAGAGAACCTGGTATTTATGACCTGCACATGTGTGGCCATACATAATTGAGGTTATATATAAATTCATTTTAAGAGGGTTCCTGTACAGTGATAAAATAAAAGAAAATACATAAAAAAGTAAAAAAAGGAAAAAAAAAGGGGGGGGGGAAAGGAAGAGTACAAGTGATTTGAACTCGTGACCCTTGGATGTTGCCCGGAAAGATAGCTCAGTCGGTTGGTTTGTCAGGCTCCAGGCCACTTTGAAGCGCCATACCTCCTGCTCCGAGCCTCATACTTACGCGGAAAGGGACCGATGTTGTCCGCGATAGTCGGATTCCGAGTGGTTGGAAGGCATACTTTCTTGGAAAAATGGCCGCCCGAGGAGAATAGCGAACTCGAGCGGCTTTAGAGACTAGGAAAACTGCCTTAACATATTCAGACTTGAGGGAAAACTTCGTTTAGAAACGATAACACGGCTATGAGCACTCGAATACGATGAGAGAAATTATTGAGACGTGGAAAATTCCCTTGAAATGAATATGGTTTGCGAGACAAATGCTTGTAAGTATTGAATGTCTTAAAAGATGAGGGGGGAATTTGCGCTCACCGAGAGGGCATCGTCCACGCGAGACCACTGCCAGGCACCTTACTGAGACGTGGGAGGCCTCGCGGCCGGAACGAAGCCTCCCTTCTCCGCCGGCCGAGAGGGGAAAACGCGCTTTCCGATCGCTCAAGGTTGCGCCGACATAGTATAACTCTATCGTCTAGGAAAAGGTTAAACAGGTACGGGGGCAGCACGCATAGCGTGGGAAGCTAGCCGCCAGAATAACTATACTACGAGAGCTATGACTGATAATTATATATATATATATATATATATATATATATATATATATATATATATATATACACATACACATGTACATATATGTATATTCATCTCATCTATGGTATCGAATTCGCGCGCTGTTGCTTTGTCTGCGTGTAGTAGTTAAGAGAGCCAATTTAAGGGAGGACAAGAAGAAGGAGAGGAAAGTTTCTGAAGCAAAAATGCAGCGCCGTGGTTTTAAAGCGCACCCGCGGTAGAGAAACGGAAGGCGATTTAAGCGTGCGTCGCCATGATACGCACACGACAAACTACCTTAAAATATTTAGACTTGAGGGAAAACTTCGTTTACAAACGATAACACGGCTATGAGCACTCGAATACGACGAGAGAAATTATTGAGACGTGGAAAATTCCCTTGAAATAAATATGGTTTGCGAGACAAATGCTTGTAAGTATTGAATGTCTTAAAAGATGAGGGGGGAATTTGCGCTCACCGCGAGGGCATCGTCCACGCGAGACCACTGCCAGGCACCTTACTATACAAAAAATATTGTCTACTTGAAATCCAAGGTCAAAAGGGTAAAAGAGATCATGAGCGAACTCTACCAGATGAGTCGTACATGACAAGCCGGACCTAAATTCATGTTGAAAATCCGAAAAGAAATTATTGCTTTAAAGTTGTTTCATCACAGCACTGTATATGATGTGTTCTATTGTTTTGCAACATACACATGTTAGAGAAATAGGCCTGTAGTTTTCTAGTAAATTTTGGGACCGTTTTTATATATGGGAACGACGTGGGCTACCTTACACTCTGCAGGTAATGAGATGGTATTTAATGATCTATTAAACAGAGTGACTAAAAAATGCGCAATTTCTTGAGAGCAGGATTTCAATACCTGCGACGGAATACCATCAGGACCGCCAGCTGATTTGTTGTTCAGATTGGAAATAAGTTTCAGAACACCGTTATATGTGACAGTGACCATAGGCATATTCTCATAGACTATTTCTTGTATTTCAGGTGGTTCACCAGTGTATGTCTCAGAAAAAACACTTTTAAAATAGGAATTCAGACAGCAAGCCTTCTCATAATCATCAAGCACTGTTTTCTCGCCAACTGATAAAATGGGGACAGTTGTGTCCACTTTACCATTTACTTTAACAAATTTCCAAAATTCTTTAGGATTATCCCTTAACTTTGCGTCAAGCGATGAAATATAAGTTTGTTTATTCACCTTTATTTCTTGCCTAATATTGTAGTTCACATGACGCATTTCATGGAAAACACATTGATTGCCAGTCTTCAAATACGAAGCATACAGGCGGCGTTTTTTGTTAATTAGCGAGCGAATTTTCTTATCTACCCACGATTTATCTTTCCGGCGTCTAGTTGTCAAAAGTTTGGAAGGTATGTATTGTTCAAATAAAGCCTTTAATTTATCTCTAAAAAGAATCCAAGCTTCATCTATGCCCACTGTCTGGCTGACCTCATAATAAATAGGGAAGAAATTTGAAAGCTCTCGTGATAAAGAGATGTAATCCCCTAGGTCGTAGAAAAAAACCTTTTTAGGATATTTATGGCTTGGTCTAACTGAAGCGGCGCTAGACGTGGCAACAACGCAACCGTGATCACTGATACCAGTATGACAGATACATTTTGGATCAACGACTCAGAGCTAGCAAACAACAAATCTAAAGTGCTGGCAGAAAAATGGTCTCTTCGCGTGCATTCGGAGACGAATTGGGTTAGGTCATTAGTTATAATGAACTCTGAAAAGGCAAGAGATAGGGCAGTCGAGTCTGAGAAAACAGGTTTGCCATCTTCCCAGTCAACAGCAGGCATGTTAAAGTCACCCCCAAGTATATACTCAGTATTTACGGTAGTTAAAAAGTTTGATAGCTCGGTAAATGATTCCAGATTACAAGAAGTAGGAGACCGGTAAAAAGACCCAACAGCAAGGTAATTGCCATTGCTCATTCTAACCCTGCACCATATGGATTCAGAGTGATTGAAAGAAGTAGGGAGTTCAGTACTGTGAAGGCACTCATTAATGAGAAGAAAAACGCCGCCACTACGTGTGTTTCTGTCACACCGGTAAACATCATAACCATACGGAAATGCCTCATTATTAACGATGGATTCATGAAGCCAGGATCCCGTTCCGATCACTATGTGTGGTTGAACAGTGGAAAGTAAAGCTGCAAACTCATCGGCCTTATTTTTCAAGCTTCGGCAGTTAACTAACAAAAGATTAATTGTAAGATAGCAAGAAGTGTTATGTTCCGCACCAGTACGCAAGGTTTTAGGTTCTGCACGATGCTTGACCTTTAGCTATCTTATTTCGGTTACCACCTTTTTTCCGCTATCATACCCAAAGATTTTGTTGCCCATGTGCAGTTTATCGAAACCTAGTTTAAATGAGAGGTTTGTGGCTAAAGCATATTCAACCAGTTTTGATCGTGCATATCTGATAGCAGGACTGAAATCCTCTCGAATTGCGCATTCCTTATCTTTCAGCCTGGATCCGCACGACAAAAGTTGTTCCTTAAGTTTATATCTACAGAAATTAAGTAAAATTGGCAGGTTCTTCCCTCGCAAAACTTTCCCAGCCTATGAGCACGTTCAATATCTTCTGTTGTAATAGTCTGTTCGAGCTCAGTTTGAAAAAACGCGATGGCATTTTTTCTCAGTCTCTCCAACTTTCATTTTCGCTGACACGCCATGTGCATGTGCAGAAAGCAAGTGCGCCATAAGCACTTGCTTTCAGCACATGCACATGGCGTGTCACTGGAGGAATTTTCGGAGTACAGGTGACCGACATATGCACGGAGGTCAATATGGCTAGCCATTTCATCTTCACGTCAAGGAAAGTGTAAACAAGCACGTTTACAACGACAGCTAATCGCACCCCCCTCTCTCTCTCTTCCCTTTCTGCACATGCACATGGCGTGTCGCCGGAGGAATTTTGGGAGTGGAGGCAACTGAGACATTCAAGGACGGCTGAATTGTCTAGCCATATTCGCCCTTATTGTAGAAAGGAAAGATGCCTCAAGGAGACTGCAAACACGCCCTTTCCAACGACAGCTAATAGCGCATCTCTCTTTTTCTCTTGCGTTCCGCACATGCACATGGCGTGTCGCCGGAGGAATTTTCGGAGTGCACGTGACCGACACCTGCATGGACGGTAGAATTGGCGAGCCATATTGCCCCTCACTGTAGAAATGAAGCGGGCGTCATGAAAACTGAAAACACGCACGTTTCCAACGACAGCTAATCGCACGCCTCTCTCTCTTCGCTTTCTGCACATGTACATCGCGTGTCACCGGAGGAATTTCAGGAGTGCAGGTGACCGACATATGCACGGACGGTCGAATTAGCTAGCGATATTCACTGTCACTGTTGAAAGGAAATGGGCCTCAAGGATACAGCAAACTCGCACGTTTACAGCGACATATAATCGCGCATCTCTCTCTCCCTTGATTTCCGCACATGCACATGGCGTGTCGCATGAGGAATTTTCGGAGTGCTGGTGACCGAGACATGCATGGACGTTTGAAACGGCTAGGTATTTCACCCTCACTGTAGAAATGAAATGAGCGTTGAGGAGTCTGCACACGCGCACGTTTCTACGACAGCTGATAGCACACCTTTCTCTCTTGCTTTCCCACATGCACATGGCGTGTCGCCGGAGGAATTTTCGGTGTGCACGTGACCGACAAATTCATGGAGGGATGAATTGGCTAGCCATAGTCACCCTCACTGTAGAAAGGACATGGGCTTGAAGAAGACTGCAAACACGCACGATTCAAACGAGAGATAATCGCGCACTTCTCTCTCTTCGCTTTCCGCACATGCACATGGCATGTCACTGGAGAAATTTTCAGAGTGCAGATGAATGGCGCATGCATGGATGGTTGAATTGGCTAGCCACATTCACCCTAACTGTAGAAACGAAATGGGCGTCAAGGAGACTGCAAACACGCACGTTGCCAACGACAGGTAATCACGCACATTTCTCTCTAGCTTTCCGCCCATCCACATGACGTGTCGCCGGAGGAATTTTATGAATGCAGGTGACCGACATATGCACGGACGGTCGAATTAGCTAGCCATATTCACCCTCACTGCAGAACGGAAATGTGCGTCAAGGAAACTGTAAACACGCACGTTTTGAACAACACATCATCGTGCACCTCTCTCTCTCTCTCTCTTCGCTTCCCGCATATGCACATGGCGTGTCGCCGGAGTATTTTCGGAGTGCAGGTGACCGACGCATGCATGGACGGTCGAACTGGCTAACTATATTCACCCTCACTATAGAAAGGAAATGGGCGTCAAGGAGACTGCAAACACGCACGTTGCCAATGACAGCTAATCGCGCATCTCTTTTGCTTTCCGCACATGCACAAGGCGTGTCGCCGGCGGACTAACTTTCGGAGCGCAAATGACCGACACATGCACGGATGGTTGAACTGGGCAGCCATATTCACCCTCACTGTTGAAATGAAATGGGCGTCATGGAAACTATAAACACGCACGTTTCCAACGAAGGCTAATCGCGCCCTTCTTTCTCTTCGCTTTCTGCACATGCACATGGTGTGTCGCTGGAAGAATTTTCGGAGTTCAGGTTACCGACACATGCAAGGACGGTCCAACTGGCTAGCCATATTCACCCTCACTGTGTAAAGGAATTGGGCGTCAAGGAGACTGCAAACACGCACGTTTCTAACGACAGCTAATCGCGCATCTCTCTTTCTATCTTGCTTTCCGCACATGCACGTGGCGTGTTGCCGGAGAACCTTGCGCAGTGCATTTCACCGACACATGCACGGACGGTCGCACTGGCTAGCCATATTCTCCCTCACTGTGGAAACGAAATGGGCGTCATGGAAACTGTAAACACGCACGTTTCCAACGAATGCTAATCGCGCCCTTCTTTCACTTCGCTTTCTGCACATGCACATGGTGTGTCGCCGGAGGAATTTTCGGAGTGCAGATGACCGACACATGCACGGACGGTCGAACTGGCTAGCCATATTCACCCTGACTTTGTAAAAGAATTGCGCGTCATGGAGACTGCAAACAGCCACGTTTCCAACGACAGCTAATCGCGCACAACTATCTCTCTCTTGCTTTCCGCACATGCACATGACGTGTCGCCGGAGGCATTTTCAGAGTGGAGGCGACCGACATAGGCACGGACGGTTTAAATGGCTAGCCATTTCACCCTCACTGCAGAAAGGAAATGGGCGTCGAGAACACTGCACACACGCACGTTTCCAGCGACAGCTGATCGCACACCTCTCTTTCTCGCTTGCTTTCCGCACATGCACATGGCGTGTCGCCCGAGGAATTTTCGGAGTGCAGATGACCGACGCATCCATGGACGGTCGAATTGTCTAGCCATACTCACCCTCAATGTAGAAAGGAAATTGTGGTGAAGGAGACTTCAAACACGCACGCTTCCAACGACAGCTAATCGCGCAACTCTCTGTCATACTTTCCGCACATACACATGACGTGCCGCCGGAGGAATCGTCGGAGTACAGGTGACCGTTACGTTCACGAACGGTCGAAATGGCTAGCCATTTCACCCTCGCGGTAGCAAGGAAATGAGCGTCAAGGAAACTGTAAACAGGCACGTTTCCAACGACAGCTAATCGTGCCCCTCTCTCTCTTCGCTTTCCGCACATGCACATGGCTTGTCGCCGGAGGAATTTTCGGAGCACAGGTGACCGACACATGCACGGATGGTCGAATTGGCGAGCCATATTGCCCCTCACTATAGAAATCAAAGCGGCGTCAAGGAAACTGTAAACAGGCACGTTTACAACGACAGCTAATCGCGCCCCTCTCTCTCTTCGCTTTCTGCACATGCACATCGCGTGTCGCCGGAGGAATTTTCGGAGTGCAGGTGACCGACAGATGCAAGGATGGTGGAATTGTCTAGCCACATTCGCCGTCATTCTAGAAAGGAAATGAGCCTCAAGGAGAAAGCAAACACGCACGTTTTCAACGAGAGCTAATTGCGCACAACTCTCTATCTCTCTCTCTTGCTTTCCGCACATGCACATGACGTGTCGCCTGAGGCATTATAGGAGTGCAGGTGACGGAGATATGCACGGACGGTCCAATTGGCTTGCCATATTCACCCTCACTGTAGAAAGGAAATAGGCGTCAAGGAGACAGCAAACACGCACTTTTACAGCGACAGATAATCGCGCACATCTCTCTCCCTTGCTTTCCGCATATGCACATGGCGTGTTGCAGGAGAAATTTTCGGAGTGCAGGTGACCGACACATGCACAGACCGTAGAAATGTCTACCCATTTCACCATTACTGTAGAAACGAAACGGGTGTCAAGGAGTGTGCACACACGCACGTTTCTATGACAGCTGATCGCACATCTTTCTCTCTTGCTTTCCCACATGCACATGGCGTGTCTCCGGAGGAATTTTCGGAGTGCAGGTGACCGACAAATGCATGGACTGTTGAAGTGGCTAGCCATATTAACCCTCACTGTACAAGGGAAATGGGCGTCAATAATACTGCAAACACGCAAGTTTCCAACGAGAGATAATCGCGCACCTCTCTCTCTTCGCTTTCCGCATAAGCACATGGCATGTCACCGGAGGAATTTTCGGAGTGCAGTTGAATGACGCATGCACGGAAGGTTGAATTGCCTAGCCATTTCAACCTCAGTATACTAAGGAACTGGGCATCAAGAAGACTGCAAACACGCACGTTGCCAACGACAGCTAATGGCGCACCTCTCTTTCTCTTTTGCTTTCCGCACATACACAAGGCGTGTCGCCGGAGGAATTTTCGTGGTGCAGGAGACCGACACATGCACGGACTGTCGAATTGGCTAGCCGTTTCCCCCTCAGTGTAGAAAGGAAATGGGCATCAAGGAGTCTGCACACACGCATGTTTCCTACGACAGCTGATCGCACACCTCTCTTTCTCTCTTCCTATCTGAATATGCACACGGCGTGTTGCCGGAGGAATTTTTGGAGTGCAGGTGACTGCCGCTTTCATGGACGGTTGAATTGGCAAGCCATATTCACCCGCACTGAAGACAGCAAATGGGCGTCAAGGAGACTGCAAACACGAACGTTTTCAACGACAGCTAATCGCTCAACTCCCTCTCCCTTGCTTTCCGCACATGCACATGGCGTGGCGCCGGAGGAATTTTTGGAGCGCAGATTACAGACTGTTGGAACCTCAGTGCTGACACCCGTTATTGCAATCGGACCGCTGGCGCCCGTTGTCGCAAATGGGTCGCAAGCCCCAAGGGTAGCGTTGGCCTGGCGGCCTGCGGCACACTGGAAGCATCCGAAGGTCCCGGCAAAGCATGAGTCGACTGCTAACAGAACAACTTGTTTATTCTAGCATCGCAAAAGAGCGGCCGGTCAGGTCGACCGAAGTGGAGAGACGTGAGAGCACGCTTCTCGACGGAAGAATTCGGAGCCTCTCTCTTGGCGTCCGGGGGCAGCTGCTTTTATACTCTTGGCGTCGCGGGCAAGAAGGAAGGTCACGGGATGAGACCACGTGACAGCGAGGCACGGACGAGCTGAGAGACATGTAGAGACGAGGGTAGTGACGCATCAGCCGGGCCGGCGCCGGTCAGACCTCCTCGCTTCATACTTGGGGAGCTCCTCTCCCCGGCTGCCGCGCTTTGACAAGCGTGGGCACACACACACACAGGCACACACAAAGACACGTGGCACTGAACATGCCGGGACGCGCTCGGCGGGGATGCGTCGCGGCCGCTCCGAACGGGCCAAAATGTCCGCCGCTTTGAACGAAGCCCCGGCGTCCGTTGCATCCGCGCCGGCTACACCGCGCGTCGTAGGCGAAACGTAACAGACCGCCCCGCCGGGGGAAGGAGATCCCGATGGTCAGGGGACTGCATCCGCTGTCCGGAGGGATGTCGCTCGATGATGCTCATAACCGAAGTCGGTCGTCCCTCGGCGTTTTTTGAGCGCAGCGCACCGAGAAGGCCTCGTTCTCACGTTCAGGTTTCACACAGGACACTGCAAAGTGACTTCGGGAGAGTTGCCATTTTTGTTCTCGTTCCCAGCAAGCGTTAGAACTACGCCGAAACTCAGCCGCTCCGTCAGCAAGCACGGCACGACCCTCACTAAGCCATGCCAGGCTCTTTCCCCTTTTATACTACTGCCTAGTTCCTTACAATAGTCTAGCAGCACTCAGAACGCGTCCACAAATCGGAAAATTGCACTAGAAAGCACATCATCCCCAGGCAGCATACCAGCATTGGTCCAACCTTGGCCCAATGCTGGCAGAAATTGGTACCAATGTTGGACCAATGTTGGCATATTGGCAAAGTGCAACCCAATCCAATGCTGGCCCAGCGTTAAAGCCAAGATTGGACCAATGTTATGCCAATGCAGCAGCCATCGTGCTGCCAGCGTAGAACCAGTGTTGAGCCATATCCTTGCCATTATTAATGCCAGCTTTGAGCCAATGCCCTTTGCATGACGAATATTCTAGCTATGCTGGCTTTAGAGCACGCACACATTCTTACCGCAAACCTTTTGCTAGCGGCATTTTTTGTAGCAATTGTCCCCTTACCATCTTCCTCAATAGTAGCTAGGAAAGCTCTACAAAAATATGTCAAGAAGCAGAAGCCACATATGCTTGCAAATAATAATAAAAGAATACTGAAATTGACGTTTATGACAGTTTATTTGCGAATAAATTTTCACAAACAGGCATTTTCCATGGACCTAGATGGGTGACGCTCGGTTATCTTCAAACAGTTTATTTACAGGCACTGCCCTCAGGATAGGAATTGGGCAAGGTGCCGAGGACGGTGGGCTGGCCAGGGGTTTCAGGGCAGGGAGCTGACGTCGGTAGGCAGGTTTGTCAGTGCTTGGATGACAGCGGGCTTATCAGGCCCCCGAGGACCACGATAGCGTGGTGGTTTCGTTGATATAGCTACCATATCCCATAGCGACTTCACCATTAGTTGGAGGAAATGCTTGCACTGTAAAAGAAAAAGAAACATTATCAGAGATGTTGGTATGACAAATGTATGTGGGAGCGTTTTCATTTGAAAAATCGCCAAACTGCAACAATATTATAAGTCTGAGCAGAGAGTTCGATGGGGTGAATCAAGAAACTTTCTTGCAAGAGATTTGTCAAGCAACACTTCTTAATATTTCGGCATATATGGCATACATTGTACAAGGTGTAACGTAATATTTAGAACAGACATAACATGCGCAGGATCCGTCCGCTTTCTTTACAGCCCACACCTAGTCAGCGTAGCACTTTATAATTAAAAAATCGCAGCAAAACCTGCTGCAGCACAAAAAGCCTAGTTTCAGACAGTGTAGACACAATGCGGCCTTCGTGCGAAATTTTTAATGTGGAAACCGAGAAGTTCCGTCAGGAAACACTAGTAAAAGAGGCATTTATTATGCGAAAAGAAAGAAATACTGTCAGCTGGAAAAGATGCTTGACCTATAACAGTGAGAAGAAGCGTGGTTCCTCGGTATCACTAGCAGGATCATGCCGCGCGCGTGGCTTGATAAAATCATAGTCCTGGAATTTGGGTGAAATTCACAGAGATTTACACGTGGTTCTACTCCAGGCACTATTCAAAGGCTGCAAATAAAAAGAGCTATTTAATTACAGGCACTCTACATTAGCCAGGCCTGTCTCAGTTATATATATAACGCGTGATATTGCTTGGGTGATATAGCTTGGGTGATATTGCTCCTTATAAAGCTTATAACATGCGCAAAACAAATGCACTCACCATTGTAAGATCCATGCTTCTTTGTATCCGAGTTCATTCCACATCGAAGACGGTGGCCACGGGTGCCGACTTTTTTTCTAATTGTTGTTTCGCGTATATTAATTCTAACACTCACAAAAATTCGTGGCCACATTGCTGCGTATTTCAAGATGTAGGCTTCTCAGTAGGAATGACGACCGCAAGCGAGCATTTTTCACGAGAGGAGTGCGCTGGCAAGAACCGACAAGACGGCAAGCACTCAGGCGGTGTTGCACCCAGTCGGCGTGCTAGCGACGCATAGAAGGAAAGAGCGAAAGGAAAGGGTGAACAAAGAATACGGCGTAAACGCCACTTTCCCCCGCTGGACCTAGCCCGACCGCATTTTGGGGTGACAGCGACGGAGGGCGACAAGGAGGACAATAGTGACCCCGCCGCTTTCCCCCATGCTTCCGAGAGCACCTAATTCGACACAGCAGCTTATGGCGGTCTGAAGGCTTGACTCATAGCATTGACCAGGCTCACCTGGGTGCGTGGGGGAGAGGCAAGGAGGGGCTGAAGGACGGAAAGCTAGGCCGAAAAAAGAAATCCGGAATGCGTCGTGCCTACTAAAGGCAAAGACAAGAGGTTGTTGACAGGCAAATGCCAAAACATGCAATTAATTTTTTTTCTGTCAGGGGCATTCATACAAGGAGTTTACTACACATGCACGAACAAACAAATATATTATAACAGGAGCATGATGATTATGTCGCCGCAACATGCCATGCATGCTAAACAAACAAACAATAGTTTCACTAATACATATGCGCTCCATCTCGATGCAATATAAAATGGTACCATCAGCTCGAGGCACTGTAATTCTCGATTCTCCTCAGAATCCTGACCCACTAAAGCCGACGAGCGTACATGCAAAATATACAATGCGCAGGCAAATTCTCAATACCGTTGCTTCTTATGGAAAGCTCAAGTTCTTATTCACGATCAATAAAGCAGCGGCTAAATTTATGCGACTTCCCCTGCTTGCTACGTGGTACACTGGCTTTTCTCTTTAGGGGACGCATTTCGGTAAATTAAAAGTGCAATAATGGCAGTGTACCATTCATGGAGTTGACATGGGAGAACATATTTCTGGTTCCTGCACAGTGTGCCTGTGATCAGTGCGTTAGTTTTCAAAACACGTTGTTCAATCTCAGCAATTCGTAGAGCACTAAAAGCCGACAAGGCGAAAATTGGCTTATTACGGGCCAATATCCTCCAAAGAAAGCCAACTAGTAACCCATATTGGCAAATCCATACGAAAGTCGGTCCAATAATTCCCGCCTTGTTGAACGGCAGTGCCAATATTGTTTACTGACTGTGTAAACTGGGCCAACATTGGATCTCTATCAGAATGGCACAGCCATTATTGTTTACTGACTGTGTAAACTGGGCCAACATTGGATCTCTATCAGAATGGCACAGCCAATATTGTTTACTGACTCTGTAAACTGGGCCAACATTGGATCTCTATCAGAATGGCACAGCCAATATTGGCGCCACGCTGTTAACCTTAGGCCATCATTGGGCCAGGAATCAGAATGGCACTGCCAATATTGGAACCACGCTGTTAATCTTAGGCCGTCATTGGGCCAAGAAGTG
This sequence comes from Dermacentor andersoni, assembly GCF_023375885.2. NCBI lineage: Eukaryota > Metazoa > Arthropoda > Arachnida > Ixodida > Ixodidae > Dermacentor > Dermacentor andersoni. The sequence continues at coordinate 7,076,526 of NW_027314752.1, read as the reverse complement.
CCAATATGTTTCCAATGTTGGCCCAACTTGACGTGCCGCCTGGGTCGCTTTGAAACACTACACAAAAGCAATATGTTAAAAATCCTGCCTCAGGAAGAAAAACATCAATAACAAACAATTTTGAGGCTGATTCCCACGTTAGGGGCTTCGACTTAAGCCATCGGCGTTACCGTTGAGACTCCCCTTTTTGTAACGCACCTCAAAGGAATGTTGTTGCAAAGCGAGGCTCCAGTGCAGGAGGCGGCCATTTGTGAAAGAGATAGTCTGCAGCCATTGGAGAGGGCAGTGATCCGTCTCGAAGCATGCGAAGCGGAGATCGCAGCGGGCGACCGTACACTAGCTCAGCTGGCGAAAACCCCGTAGCCGCATGCGGCGCGGTCCTCAATGCAAACATCACCCCAGGCAGAAACAGCTCCCAGTCAGTTTGTTGTTCAAACCACAATGCTGTCAACACGCGCTTCATGACGGAGTGGAGCTTCTCAACGGAATTCGACTGGGGGTGGTACACTGAGCTGTGTAACAGCTTTACCCCGCACCTTTCGAGAAAGGCTGTTGTCAAAGCGCTAGTAAACACTGTGCCCGGATCTGATTGGATTTCCGCAGGAAAACCAACTCGCGCAAATATGGACAGTAGTGCATTGACTATCTCAACTGAGCTGAGTTCTTTAAGCGGCACTGCTTCAGGGAACTTTGTCGCTGGGCAGATCACAGTCAAAATGTGTCTGTACCCCGTGGCTGTTACCGGCAGAGGTCCCACTGTATCAATAACGAGCCGTCTAAAAGGCTCCGTAATGATAGGTACCAACTTCAACGGCGCCCTCGATTTGTCCCCTGGTTTGCCCACCCGCTGACAGGTGTCACATGTCTTCACAAAGTGGTCTGCGTCCCGAAAACACCCTGGCCAATAGTACTCTTGCAAGAGACGGTCCTTAGTTTTCTTAACCCCTAGGTGTCCGGACCACGAACCCCCATGCGACAAGCGCAACAGATCCTGACGGTAGCATTGAGGCACGATCAGCTGATCGAACTCCACTCCCCTGCGGTCTAGATACTTCCGGTACAGGACCCCACCTCTTTCCACAAAGCGAGAATTTTTCTTGGTGATGCATTCCTTGACAATGCAGCGTATGTTTTCTAGGCTGCCATCCTTCTTTTGCTCGGCTATCAAAGCCGACCGGCTGACTTTTAGCAACCTATTAAGTCCGTCTGACGTAGGCGCGATGAGCAAATCTGCAGCTAGCTCTTCTAACTTTCCCGCATCGGGAATTTCCTCTCCAGTATCTGGTGCCTTTAACGCTGCAGGCTCAATTTTATTCAGTTCGGGCGTGCTCTGAATATCAGCTTGCTGCGCCTCTGACCCTTTCTCATCGTTCGACAACGTCGGCCCCGCAACTACCGCCTTTGCAGCGAGCTCCCGAACCTTCGATCTGGTTAAGGCCTGAACGCTAGCCTCACCAAACAAATACCCCTTCTCGCGCAGGAGGTGATCGGACCTGTTCGAAAATAGGTACGGGTACTGGGGGGGGCAGCATAGATGACACTGCCGCCTCCGTCTCAAGTGCTCCGAAAGGTCCTTCAATAAGCACTTTTGCTACGGGCAGACACACGCTATGAGCTTCCACGGCTTGTTTGATCCATGCGCACTCGCCCGTGAACATATCGGCTTCTACGTAAGAGGGGTGAACTACATCCATCGTAGCTGCGGAATCGCGAAGCACCCGGCACTCTTTCCCTTTCACGAGGAGGTCTCGCATGTAAGGCTCGAGAAGCTTCATGTTCTCGTCAGTGCTGCATAATGACAAAAACACGACTTTTGTTTTTGTTTCCGGACACTGCGCCGAAAAGTGACCCGGCTTCTGGCACGTATAACACACGCGCGCTTGCCTCGCCTCGAACCGCTTTCTGCGTTCGGCTTCGGCTTCCGCCGTCTCCTTACGTTCGGTCGGACTGCTTTCACTCGCGTCCGCACTACGTGTGTCCCCCTTTGCTCTCATGGGCGTGAACTTCGGCCTCTCAAACTTGGAGCCAAATTCACCCTTCTGACCGTCCTTAGCTCCGCGAGCCCGACGCGTCACAAACTCTTCGGCTAGCTCAGCGGCTCTAGCCACCGTACTAACGTCTGGCCTATCCAAGACCCAGTACCGCACGTTCTCAGGTAACCGACTATAAAACTGTTCTAGCCCGAAACACTGCAGAACTTTCTCGTGGTCACCAAACGCTTTCTCTTTGAGCCACTCCTGCATGTTTGACATTAGCCTGTAGGCAAACTCTATATATGACTCACTTTTGCCTTTCTCATTTTCTCGAAACTACCGAAGGAACGCCTCCGCGGACAGCCTGTACTTTTTTAGCAGACTCGATTTCACATGGTCGAAATCCTCTGCCTCCTCTCTATTCAAGCGAGCGACTACGTCGGCCGCCTCGCCGGGTAACAAAGTGAGCAAGGGCTGTGGCCACGTTTCCCGAGAGAACCCCTGCTTCTCGCACGTTCGCTCAAAGTTAACCAGGAACAAACCAATGTCCTCTCCAAGCTTAAACGTCCGCATCAGGTCAGTCATTTTGAACAATACTCGTTCTCCGGCACCGTGTGCCTGATTTCCATTACGAGCGCGTTCCATCTCTACCTCGAGACGCTTCATTTCCAAAGCGTGGTCGCGCTGTTCTTTTTCTTTCTGCTCTTTTCGTTCGCGCTCATCTTTTTGCTCTTTTCGTTCACTCTCATCTTTCTGTTGTTGCTCTCGCTGTTGCTGTTCTTTAAGTTCGCGTTCCTGTCTTTTTGCCGTCTCCCTCTCCTCAATGGTCTCAAGGCATTCCGACAGTTCGTCATCCTCAGCTTCTAACTCAAGAATAGCCCTTAGCAGTTCTGGTTTTCTGAGTTTGTCTGAGACATCCAGACCCAACTCTCTAGCAAGCTCCAGTAATTTCGGTTTGCGCAACGACTTCAAATCCATGGCTGCTCTGAATGCTGCTTTCTCTACTGCCTACTATTGTCTTGCCGCAAACTAACCCGGCAGCAACAACAACCACAATTACCAGCTCTGTTTCTGACATTAACAAAAGCCTGGCAAAACTCAGAAGAAGAAAGTCCCGCACTCACCAAACCTCGCAACTAAGAATTCAGCGCAGTCGTTCCGCTGCAGGCAACCAGTCATCACACAGGGCTCGTTGCACAGCTCCCGGATGGTCGTTGTGCTGGTCAGCATACAGTCAACCGCATATCTTCGCTGCTGACCTCCGTTGTCGCGATCCCACCACTGGCAACCAGCTGTTGGAACCTCAGTGCTGACACCCGTTATTGCAATCGGACCGCTGGCGCCCGTTGTCGCAAATGGGTCGCAAGCCCCAAGGGTAGCGTTGGCCTGGCGGCCTGCGGCACACTGGAAGCATCCGAAGGTCCCGGCAAAGCATGAGTTGACTGCTAACAGAACAACTTGTTTATTCTAGCATCGCAAAAGAGCGGCCGGTCAGGTCGACCGAAGTGGAGAGACGGGAGAGCACGCTTCTCGACGGAAGAATTCGGAGCCTCTTTCTTGGCGTCCGGGGGCAGCTGCTTTTATACTCTTGGCGTCACGGGCAAGAAGGAAGGTCACGGGATGACACCACGTGACAGCGAGGCACGGACGAGCTGAGAGACATGTAGAGACGAGTGTAGTGACGCATCAGCCGGGCCGGCGCCGGTCAGACCTCCTCGCTTCACACTTGGGGAGCTCCTCTCCCCGGCTGCCGCGCTTTGACAAGCGTAGACACACACACACACACACGCACACACAAAGACGTGGCACTGAACATGCCGGGACGCGCTCGGCGGGGATGCGTCGCGGCCGCTCCGAACGGGCCAAAATGTCCGCCGCTTTGAACGAAGCCCCGGCGTCCGTTGCATCCGCGCCGGCTACACCGCTCGTAGGTGAAACGTAACACGACATATGCACGGATGGTTGAATTAGCTAGCCATATTCACCCTCAATGTAGAAAGGAAATGGGCGTCAAGGATACAGCAAACACGCACGTTTACAGCGACTGATAATCGCGCACCGCTCTCTCCCTTGCTTTCCGCACATGCACATGGTGTGTCGCAGGAGGAATTTTCGGAGTGCAGGTGACCGACACATGCATGGACGGTCGAAATGGCTAGCCGTTTCATCCTCACTGTAGAAATGAAATGGGCGTCAAGAAGACTGCAAGCACGCACGGTGCCAACGACAGCTAATCGCGCACCTCTCTTTCTCTCTTGCTTTCAGCACATACACACGGCGTGTGGTCGGAGGAATTTTTGGATTGCAGGTGACCGACACATGCACGGACGGTCGAAAGGGCTATCCATTTCACCCTCACGGTAAAAAGGAAATGGATGTCAAGGAGACTGCAGACACGCACGTATCCAACGACAGTTAATCGCGCACCTCTCTTTCTCTCTTGCTTTCTGCACATGGACATGGGTTGTCGCCGGAGGAATTTTCGGAGTGCAGGTGACCGACACATGCATGGACGGTCGAATTGTCTGGCCATATTCACCCTCACTGTAGAAAGGAAATGGGGATCAAGGAGACTGCAAACAGGTGCGCTTCTAACGACAGCTAATCGCGCAACTCTCTTTCTCTCTTGCTTTGCGCACATACACATGGTGTGTCGCCGGAGGGATTTTTGGATTGCAGGTGGCCGCCGCGTGCACGGACGGTCGAATTGTCTAGCCATATTTGCAATCAATGTAGAAATGAAGCGGCGTCAAGGAGACTGCAAACACTTCCTTTCCAACGACAGCTAATCGCGCATCTCTCTTTCTCTCTTGCTTTCCGCACATGCACATGGCGTGTCGCCTGTGGAGGAATTTCCAGAGCGCAAATGACCGGCACATGCACGGACGGTGGGACTGGCTAGCCATATTCTCCCTCACTGTGGAAACGAAATGGGCTTCAAGGAGACTCCAAACACGCGCGTTTCCAACGACAGCTAATCGCGCACGTCTCTCTCTCTTGCTTTCTGGACATGCACATGGCGCGTCGCCAGAGGAATTTTCGGAGTGCGCGTAACCAACACATGCAAGGACGTTCGAATTGGCTAGCCTTTTCACCCTCACTTTACAAAGAAAACGGGCATCAAGGAGACTGCAAGCACAAACGTTGCCAACGACCGCGAATCGTGCACCTCTCTTTCTCTTTCGCTTTCCGCACATACACATGGCGTGTCGCCATAGGAATTTTCGGAGTGCAGGTGACTGACACATGCACGGACAGCCGAACTGGCTAGCCGTATTCACCCTCACTGTGGAAAGGAAATGGGGGTCAAGGAGACTGCAAACACGCACGTTTCCAATGACAGCAAATCGCACACCTCTGTCTCTTGCTTTCCGCACCTGCACATGGCGTGTTGCCGGAGAAATTTTCAGAGTGCAGGTGACCGACACATGCAAGGACGGTTGAATTGTCTATCCATATTCGCCTTCACTGTAGAAATGAAAGGGGCGTCAAGGAGACTGCAAACACGCACTTTCCTACGACGGCTTATCGCACATCTCTCTTTCTCTCTTTCGTTCCGCACATGCACGTGGCGGGTCGCCGGAGGAGTTTTGGAAGCGCAGGTGACAGACACATGCGCGGATGGTCGAAATGGCTAGCCATTTCCCCCTCATTGTAGAAAGAAATTGGGCGTCAAGGAGTCTGCACACAAGCACGTTTCCAACGACAGCTGATCGCGCAACTCTCTTTCTCTCTTGCTTTCCGCACATGCACATGGCATGTCGCCTTAGGAATTTTCGGAGTGCAGGTGACCGACACATGCATGGACGGTCGAATCGTCTCGCCATATTAAGCCTCACTGTAGAAAGGAAATGGGGGCCAAGGAGACCGCAAACAGGCCTGCTTACAACCGACAGCTAATCCCACACCTCTCTCTGTTGCTTTCTGCACCTGCACATGGCGTGTAGCCGGAGGAATATTCGGACTGCGCGTGGCCGACACATGCACGGACGGTTGAATTGGCTAGCCATTTCACCCTCGATTTACTAAGGAAACGGGCATCAAGAAGACTGCAAACACGCACGTTGCCAACGACAGATAATGGCGCACCTCTCTTTCTCTTTTGCTTTCCGCATATACACAAGGCGTGTCGCCAGAGGAATTTTCGTAGTGCAGGAGACCGACACATGCACGGACTGTCAAATTGGCTAGCCCTATTCACCCTCACTGTAGAAAGGAAAGGGACGTTAAGGAGACTGAAAACACGCACTTTCCTACGACAGCAAATCGCACATCTCTCTTTCTCTCTTGCTTTCCGCAAACGCACGTGGCGTGTCGCCGGAGGAATTTTTGGAGTAAAGGTGAACGACACATTCACGGACGGTCTAAAGGGCTAGCTATTTCACCTTCACATTACAAAGGAATTGGGCATCAAGGAGACTGCAAACACGGACGTTGCCAACGACAGCTAATCGCGCACATCTCTTTCTCTTTTGCTTTGCGCAAATACACTTCGCGTGCCACCAGAGGAATTTTCGGAGTGCAGGTGACCGACACATGCACGGACTGTCAAATTGGCTAGCCCTATTCACCCTCACTGTAGAAAGGAAAGGGACGTTAAGGAGACTGAAAACACGCACTTTCCTACGACAGCAAATCGCACATCTCTCTTTCTCTCTTGCTTTCCGCAAACGCACGTGGCGTGTCGCCGGAGGAATTTTTGGAGTAAAGGTGAATGACACATTCACGGACGGTCTAAAGGGCTAGCTATTTCACCTTCACATTACAAAGGAATTGGGCATCAAGGAGACTGCAAACACGGACGTTGCCAACGACAGCTAATCGCGCACATCTCTTTCTCTTTTGCTTTGCGCAAATACACTTCGCGTGCCACCAGAGGAATTTTCGGAGTGCAGGTGACCGACACATGCACGGACGGTCGAACTGGCTAGCCATATTCAACCTCACTGCGGAAAGGAAATGGCTCCCAAGCAGATTGCATACGCGCAAGTTTCCAACGCCAGCTGATTGCACACATCTCTCTCTCTACTGCTTTCCCCACATGCACGTGGCGTGTCGCCAGATAAATTCTCGGAGTGCGCGTAACGGACACATGCGTGGACGTTCGAATTGGCTAGCCATTTCACCCTCACTTTACAAAGAAAATGGGCATCAATGAGACTGCAAACACGCACGCTGCCAAGGACCGCGAATCGCGCACCTCTCTTTCTCTTTCGCTTTCCGCACATACACAAGACTTGTCGCCGGATGAATTTTCGGAGTGCAGGTGACCGACACGTGCACCGACTGTCGATTGGCTAGCTATTTCACCCTCATCTTGGAAAGGAAATGGGCATCAATGAGACTGCAAACACGCACGTTTCAAACGACAGCTAATCGCAGCCCTCTCTCTCTCTTTGTTTTCTGCACATGCCCATGGCGTGTCGCCGGAGAAATTTTGGGAGTGCAGGCGACCGACAAATGCAAGTACGGTTGAATTGTCTAGCCATATTCGCCCTTATTGTAGAAAGGAAAGAGGCGTCAAGAGACTGCAAACACGCACGTTTTCAATGACAGCTAATCGCGCACAACTCTCTCTCTCTTGCTTTCCGCACATGCACATGACGTGTCGCCGGTGGAAATTTAGGCGTGCAGGTGACCGACATATGCACGGACGGTTGAGTTAGCTAGCCATATTCACCCTCACTGCAGAAAGGAAATGGGCGTCAAAGAGTCTGCACACATGCACGTTTCTATGACAGCTGATCGCACACCTTTCTCTCTTGCTTTCCCACATGCATATGGCATGTCGCCTGATGAATTTTCGGAGTGCAGGTGACCGAAAAATTCATGGACAGTTGAATTGGCTTGCCATATTAACCCTCACTGTAGAAAGGAAATGGGCGTCAAGGAGACTGCAAACACGGACGTTTCGAGCAACAGGTAATCGTGCACCTCTCTCTCTTCGCTTTCCGCCTATGCACATGGCGTGTCACCGGAGGAATTTTCGGAGTGCAGGTGACCGACATATGCACGGACGGTCGAATTGGCGAGCCTTATTCCCCCTCACTCTAGAAATGAAATGGGTGTCATGGAAACTGTAAACACACACGTTTCCAACGACAGCTAATTGCACCCTTTCTCTCTTGCTTTCCGCACATGCGCATGGCGCGTCGCCGGAGGAGTTTTCGGAGCACAGGTGACCGACACATGCAAGGACGGTCGACTTGGCTAGCCATATTCCCCCTCACTGTAGAAAGGAAAAGGGCGTCAAGGATACAGCAAACACGCACGTTTACAGCGACAGATTATTGCGCACCTCTCTCTCCCTTGCTTTCCGCACATGCACATGGCCTGTCGCAGGAGAAATTTTCGGAGTGCAGGTTACCAACACATGCATGGACGGTCGAAATGGCTAGCCATTTCACCGTCAATGTAGAAATGAAATGGGCGTCAAGTGTTCTGCACACACGCACGTTTCTACGACAGCTGATCGCAAACCTTTCTCTCTTGCTTTCCCACATGCATATGGCGTGTCGCCGGAGGAATTTTCGGAGTGTAGGTAACCGAGAAATTCATGGACGGTTGAATTGGCTAGCCATATTTACCCTCACTGTAGAAAGGAAATGGGCATCAAGGAGACTGCAAACACGGACGTTTCGAGCAACAGGTAATCGTGCACCTCTCTCTCTTCGCTTTCCGCCTATGCACATGGCGTGTCGCCGGAGTATTTTCGGAGTGCAGTTGACCGACGCATGCACGTATGGTCGAATTGGCTAACTATATTCACCCACACTGTAGAAAGGAAATGGGCGTGAAGGAGACTGCAAACATGCACGTTGCCAACGACAGCTAATCGCGCACCTCTCTTTCTCTTTTGCTTTCAGCATATACACATGGCGTGTCGTCGGAGGAATTTTCGGAGTGCATGTGACCGACACATGCACGGACGGTCGAAACGTCTAGCCATTTCACCCTCATGGTAAAAAGGAAATGCATGTCAAGGTAACTGCAAACACGCATGTTTCCAACGACAGTTAATCGCGCACCTCTCTTTCTCCCTTGCTTTCCGCACATGCACATGGCCTGTCGCAGGAGAAATTTTCGGAGTGCAGGTGACCAACACATGCATGGACGGTCGAAATGGCTAGCCATTTCACCGTCAATGTAGAAATGAAATGGGCGTCAAGTGTTCTGCACACACGCACGTTTCTACGACAGCTGATCGCAAACCGGTCTCTCTTGCTTTCCCACATGCATATGGCGTGTCGCTGGAGGAATTTTCGGAGTGCAGGTGACCGACAAATTCATGGACGGTTGAATTGGCTAGCCATATTTACCCTCACTGTAGAAAGGAAATGGGCGTCAAGGAGACTGCAAACAGGCACGTTGCCAACGACAGGTTATCGCGCACATTTCTCCCTCTGGCTTTCCGCACATGCACATGGCGTGTCGCCGGATGAATTTGCGGAGTCATCTGACCGATACATGCACGGACGGTCGAATTGGCGAGCCATATTCCCCCTCACTGTAGAAAGGAAATGGGCGTGAAGGATACTGCAAACACGTACGTTTCCAACGACAGCTAATCGCGCACCTCTCATTCTTTATTTTATTGATTTTTATTTATACAAGTACCTGCAGCGCCACAAGGGTATTATTGCAGGGGGGGACAAATTGAAGAAAAGTGAACATGTGACAAAAGCTTGATACAGCAGAGCACAGGTGGTAAAAGTAACAAAGTACGTAACATAGATGAGTCATCTAGATGGCCAAACGGTCTTGTGAAATGCGGTGCAAATTTGCAAGACAGAAATGGAAAGGGTACAGTATCGCATAAATTGCAATGCCAGCCAAATGATATAAAGAAAACTGGAGAATATACTACGACAGACTGCGTGACAATAAAGAGAGAAACTCTGAACACGTTTTACATTCACCAATGCTCCTGGTAAGCCTATTCCAGTGCGCGGAAACATGCGGAAAAAATGAATTACGGTAGACATCAGTACGACAGCGCATTTCAAGGACTTTCAGCTCGTGATCACATCGTTTAGAGATGAAGTGGGGAGGGTAAATGTACAAGTTCTTGTTTATTCCTGTGAGATCAAAGTAGATTCGGAAAAAAGTTCTAATTTTGCAGTTAAGTGGCGGTGTGCTAGTGTTTTCCAACCAAGGTCCTCTTTAAGCAATGTAATACTGCTACGGAAGTTATTATTACCAGAAACAAATCTTGCAGCGCGGTTTTGGACGCGTCCCAGCTTTTCTATATGTTTAGAGCTTTGAGGGTCCCATACCTGGGAAGCGTATTCGAGTACCGGACGAACATTTGTTATGTAAAGCAGTTCTTTTACTTTCTGGGGGGCGTTATAAAAATTACGTCTAACAAGGTTTAGTATACGAGATGATTTTAAGGTTAAGAATTCAATATGTCTGTTCCATGTTAAATTTTCAGATATATAGACCCCGAGGTATTTGTCGTGTTCGAGCTTTTCAAGAAGTAGTCCGCCCAATTTATAGAGTGATCTCGCAGGAAAGCGTTTACGGGTGAATGACACAAGTTGGCATTTAGCATTGTTCAAAGACATGCCCCACTTAATGCACCATGCATGAATTTTGTTTAGATCATTCTGCAAACTACTAACATCACAATCATTTTCTACATTCTTGTATATGGCACAATCATCAGCATATAACCTCACTTTGCATTCTAGATTGTGCACAATGTCACTTATAAAGACTAAAAATAACAAAGGCTCCAAAACAGACCCTTGGGGCATGCCAGAGGTTACGGTGACAGGTGTTGATTTAGTGCCGTTTATTAAAACATGCTGTGTTAGTCTAGACAGGTAATTTCCAATCCAATGTAATATTGCAGGGTGTATACCAAGACAAGATAATTTATGTAAAAGCAATGCATGAGAAACGGTGTCGAAAGCTCTCCGGAATTCTAAAAATATACAGTCTACTTGAAATCCAAGGTCAAAAGAGTAAAAGAGATCATGAGCGAAGTCTACCAGTTGAGTCGTACATGACAAGCCGGGCCTAAATCCATGTTTAAAATCCGAAAAGAAATTATTGCTTGAATGGTGCTTCATCACAGCACTGTATATGATGTGTTCTATTGTTTTGCGACATACACATGTTAGAGAAATAGGCCTGTAGTTTTCTAGTACATTTTTGGGATCGTTTTTATGGAGGGCAACGACGTGGGCTACCTTCCACTCTGCAGGTAATGAGATGGTATTTAATGATTTATTAAACAGAGTGACTAAAAAATGCGCAATTTCTTGAGAGCAGGATTTCAATACCTGCGACGGAATACCATCAGGACCGCCAGCTGATTTGTTGTTCAGATTGGAAATAAGTTTCAGAACACCGTTATATGTGACAGTGACCATAGGCATATTCTCATAGACTATTTCTTGTATTTCAGGTGGTTCACCAGTGTATGTCTCAGAAAAAACACTTTTAAAATAGGAATTCCAAAATTCTTTAGGATTATCCCTTAACTTTGCGTCAAGCGATGAAATGTAAGTTTGTTTATTCACCTTTATTTCTTGCTTAATATTGTAGTTCACATGACGCATTTCATGGAAAACACATTGATTGCCAGTCTTCAAATACGAAGCATACAGGCGGCGTTTTTTGTTAATTAGCGAGCGAATTTTCTTATCTACCCACGGTTTATCTTTCCGGCGTCTAGTTGTCAAAAGTTTGGAAGGTATGTATTGTTCAATTAAAGCCTTTAATTTATCTCTAAGAAGAATCCAAGCTTCATCTATGCCCACTGTCTGGCTGACCTCATAAAAATAGGGAAGAAATTTGAAAGCTCTCGTGATAAAGAGATGTAATCCCCTCGGTCGTAGAAAAAAACCTTTCTAGGATATTTATGGGTTGGTCTAACTGAAGCGGCACTAGACGTGGCAACAACGCAACCGTCATCACTGATACCAGGGGTGACAGCTACATTTTGGATCAACGACTCAGAGCTAGCAAACAACAAATCTAAAGTGCTGGCAGAAAAATGGTCTCTTCGCGTGCATTCGGAGACGAATTGGGTTAGGTCATTAGTTAAAATGAACTCTGAAAAGGCAAGAGATAGGGCAGTCGGGTCTGAGAACACAGGTTTGCCATCTTCCCATTCAACAGCAGGCATGTTAAAGTCACGCCCAAGTATATACACAGTATTTACGGTAGTTAAAAAGTTTGATAGCTCGGTAAATGATTCCGGATTACAAGAAGTAGGAGACCGGTAAAAAGACCCAACAGCAAGGTAATTGCCATTGCCCATTATAACCCTGCACCATATGGATTCAGAGTGAATAAAAGAAGTAGGGAGTTCAGTACTGTGAAGGCACTCATTATTGAGAAAGAAAACGCCGCCACCACGTGTGTTTCTGTCACACCGGTAAACATCATAACCATACGGAAATACCTCATTATTGGCTATGGATTCATGAAGCCAGGATCCCGTTCCGATCACTATGTGTGGTTGAACAGCGGAAAGTAAAGCTGCAAACTCATCGGCCTTATTTTTCAAGCTTCGGTAGTTAACTAACAGAAGATTAAGTGTAAGATAGCAAGAAGTGTTATGTTCCGCACCAGTACGTAAGTTTTAGGTTCTGCACGATGCTTGACCTTTAGCTATCTTATTTCGGTTACCACCTTTTTTCCGCTATCATACCCAAAGATTTTGTTGCTCATGTGCAGTTTATCGAAACCTAGTTTAAATGAGAGGTTTGTGGCTAAAGCATATTCAACCAGTTTTGATCGTGCATATCTGATAGCAGGACTGAAAGCCTCTCGAATTGCGCATTCCTTATCTTTCAGCCTGGATCCGCAAGACAAAAGTTGTTCCTTAAGTTCATATCTACAGAAATTAAGTATAATTGGCCGGTTCTTTCCCTCGCGAAACTTTCCCAGCCTATGAGCACGTTCAATATCTTCTGTTGTATAGTCTGTTCGAGCTCAGTTTGAAAAAACGCGAGGGCTTTTTTCTCAGACTCTCTCAACTTTCATTTTCGCAGACAGGCCATGTGCATGTGCTGAAAGCAAGTGCGCCATGCGCACTTGCTTTCAGCACATGCACATGGCGTGTCACCGGAGGAATTTTCGGAGTACAGGTGACCGACACATGCACGGAGTCCGAAATGGCTAGCCATTTCATCCCCACTGAAGAAATGAAATGGACGTCAAGGAAAGTGTAAACAATCACGTTTTTAACGACAGCTAATCGCACCCCTCTCTCTCTCTCTCTTCGCTTTCTGCACATGCACATGGCGTGTCGCCGGAGAAATTTTCGGAGTGCAGGCGACTGACACATGCAAGGAGGGTTGAATTGTCTAGCCATATTCGCCCTTATTGTAGAAAGGAAAGAGGCCTCAAGGAGACTGCAAACACGCCCTTTCCAACGACAGCTAATTGCGCATCTCTCTTTTTCTCTTGCGTTCCGGACATGCACATGGCGTGTCGCCGGAGGAATTTTCGGAGTGGAGGTGACCGCCGCTTGCATGTACGGTCGAATTGGCAAGTCAAATTCACCCGCACTAAAGACAGGAAATAGGCGTCAAGGAAACTGCCAACACGAACGTTTTCAACGACAGCTAATCGCGCACAACTCCCTCTCCCTTGCTTTCCGCACATGCACATGACGTGTCGCCGGTGGAATTTTAGGAGTGCAGGTGACCGACATATGCACGGACGGTCGAATTAGCTAGCCATATTCACCCTCACTGTAGAAAGGAAATGGGCGTCAAGGATAAAGCAAACACGCACGTTTACAGCGACAGATAATCGCGCACCTCTCTCTCCGTTGCTTTCCGCACATGCACATGGCGTGTCGCAGGAGGAATTTTCGGTGTGCAGGTGACCGACACATGCATGGACGGTCGAAATGGCCAGCCATTTCACCCTCACTGTAGAAAGGAAATGGGCGTCAAGGAGTCTGCACACACGCACGTTTCTATGACAGCTGATCGCGCACCTTTCTCTCTTGCTTTCCGCACATGCACATGGCGTGTCGCCGGACGTATTTTCGGAGTGCAGGTGACCGCAAATGCATGGACTGTTGAATTGGCTAGCCATATTCACCCTCAAAGTAGAAAGGAAATCGGCGTCAATGAAACTCTAAACAGGCACGTTTCGAACGACAGGTAATCGTGCACCTCTCTCTCTCTTTCTTGCTTTCAGCACATTCACATGGCGTGTCGTCGCAGGAATTTATGGAGTGCAGGTTAGCGACACATGCACAGAGGTGGAATCTTCTAGCAAAATTCAACCTCAGTGTAGAAAGGAAATGGGCATCAAGGAGACTGCAAACACGCACTTTCCGACAACAGTTTATCGCGCATCTCTCTTTCTCTCTTGCCTTCCGCATATGCACATGGCGTGTCACCGGAGGAATTAGTGGAGTGCTGGTGCGTGACATGTGCACGGACGGTCTAAGTGGCTAGCCATATTCACCCTCACTGTAGAAAAGAAATGAGCGTCAAGGAAACTGCAAACACGCACGTTTCCAACGACACCTAATCGCGCACGTCTTTTTCCCTCTTGCTTTCCGCACATCGACATGGCGTGTCGCCAGAGAAATTTTCGGAGCACAGGTGACTGACGCATGCATGGACGGTTGAATTGTGTAGCCAGATTCACTCTCACTGTAGAAAACAAATGGGCGCAAAGGAGACTGCAAACGCGCACGTTGCCACCGACAGCTTCTCGCGCACCTCTGTCTCCTCTATTTCCGCACGTGCACATGGCGTTTCGCCGGAGGAATTTTCGGAGTCCAGGTGACCGTCGCATGCACGGACGGTCGAATTGGCTAGCCATATTCACCCTCACTGTAGAAAGAACATGGGCGCCATGGAGACCGCAAACACGCGCGTTTCCAATGACAGCTTATCGCGCACCTCTCAGTATATGGCTTTCCTCACATGCACATGGTGCGTCGCCCTAGGAGTTTTTGGAGTGCAAAGGACTGACAGATGGACGGACAGACGAATCGGCTAGCCATAGAAAACCTCGTTGTGGAACAGGAATGCGTATCGAGGAGACTGAAAACACTCACGTATTAACGCCAGGTAATCGCGCACCTCACTTTCTCTTGCTTTCCGCACCTGCACAATGCGTGTCACCGCAGGAATTTTCGGAGTGCAGGTGACCGACACATGCAAGGACGGTCGATTTGTCTAGCCATATTCGCCGTCACTGTAGAAAGGAAAGGGGCGTCAAGGAGACTGCAAACAGGCACTTTGATACGACAGCTAATGGCGCATCTCTTTCTCTCTTGCTTTGCGCACATGCACATGGCGTGTCGCCGGATGAATTTTCGGAGTGCAGGTGACCGACATATGCACGGACGGTCGAATCGGCTAGCGATTTCACCTTCACATTACGAAGAAAATGGGCAGCAATGAGACTGCAAACACGCACGTTGCCAACGACAGCTAATCGCGCACCTCTCTCTCTCTCATGCTTTTTGCACATGCAACTCGCGTGTCACCGGAGGATATTTCGGAGTGCAGGTGACCGACAGATGCACGGACTGCCGAACTGGCTAGCCATATTCTCCCTCACTGTGGAAGGGAAATGGTGGTCAAGGAGACTGCAAACACGCACGGTTTACAACGCCAGCTAATCGCGCACAACTCTCTCTCTCTCTCTCTCTTGCTTTCCGCACATGCACATGACGTGAAACCGGTGGAATTTTAGGAGTGCAGGTGTCCGACATATGCACGGATGGTGAAATTCGCTAGCCATATTCTCCCTCACTGTAGAAAAGAAACGGGCGTCAAGGAGACAGAAAACACGCACTTTTACAGCGACAGATAATCGCGCACCTCTCTCCCTTGCTTTCCGCATATGCACATGTCGTGTCACCGTAGTGTTTTCGGAGTGCAGGTGACCGACGCATGCACGGATGGTCGAATTGGCTAACAATATTCACCCTCACTGTAGAAAGGACATGGGCGTGAAGGAGACTGCAAACACGCGCGTTGTCAACGACAATTTATCTCGCACCTCTCTTTTGCTCTTGCTTTCAGCACATTCACATGGCGTGTCGTCAGAGGAATTTTCGGAGTGCACGTGAGCGACACATGCACAGATGACGAAATAGCTAGCCATTTTACTCTCACGGTACAAAGGAATTGGGCGTCAAGGAGACTGCAAACACACACGTTTCCAACGACAGTTAATCGCGCACCTCTCTTTCTCTCTTTCTTTCCGCACATGCACATGGCGTGTCGCCAGAGGAATTTTCGGAGTGAAGGTGACCGACACATGCTCGGACGCTCGAATTGGTGAGCCATATTTCCTCTCACTGTAGAAATGAAATGGGCACCATGGAAACTGCAAACTCTTCCTTTCCAACGACAGCTAATCGCGCATCTCTTTCTCTCTTGCTTTCCGCAGATGCACATGGCGTGTTGCCGGCGGTGGAATTTTCGGAGCGCAAATGACCGACACATGCACGTACTGTTGAATTGGGTAGCAATATTCACCCTCACTGTTGATCGCAAATGGGCGTCAAGGAGAGTGCAAACACGCACGTTTCCAACGACAGCTAATCGCGCACCTCTCTCTCTCTCTTGCTTTCCGCACATGGACGTGGCGTGTCGCCGGAGGAAATTTCGGAGTGCAGGTGACCGATGCATGCACGGAGGGTCGGACTGGCTAGCCATATTCTCCTTCACTGTGGAAACGAAATGGCATCAAGGAGACTGCAAACAAGCACGTTTCCAAAGACAGCTAATCGCGCACAACTCTCTCTCTCTTGCTTTCCGCACATGCACATGGCATTTCACCGGAGGAATTTTCGGAGTGCAGGTGACTGACGCATGCATGGACGGTTGAATTGGCTAGCTATATTTACTCTTGCAGTAGAAAAAAATGGGCGTCAAGGAGACTGCAAACACGCACGTTGCCAACGACAGCTAATCGCGCACCTCTCTCTCCGCAATTTCCGCACATGCACATGACGTTTCGCCGGAGGAATTTTCGGAGTGCAGGTGACTAACGCATGCATGGGCGGTTGAATTGGCTAGCTATATTTACTCTTGAAGTAGAAAAAAATGGGCGTCAAGGAGACTGCAAACACGCACGTTGCCAACGACAGCTAATCGCGCACCTCTCTCTCCGCAATTTCCGCACATGTACATGACGTTTCGCCGGAGGAATTTTTGGAGTGCAGGTGACCGACGCATGCACGGACGATCGAATTGGCTAGCCATATTCACCCTCACTGTAGAAAGAAAATGGGCTCCAAGGAGACCGCAAACATGCGCGTTTCCAATGACAGCTTATCGCGCACCTCTCTGTCTATGGCTTTCCGCACATGCACATGGTGTGTCGCGCGAGGAGTTTTTGGAGTGCAAAGGACTGACAGGTGGACGGACAGACGAATCGGCTAGCCATATAAAACCTCGTTGTTGAACAGGAATGCGTATCGAGGAGACTGAAAGCACTCACGTACTAACGTCAGGTAATCGCGCACCTCTCTATCGCTTTTTTCGCCCTTGCTCATGGCGTAGTGCCGGAGGAGTTTTAGGAGTGTAGGCGACCAACAGAAGAAGGTACGGAGAAATCGGCTAGCCATATTCAGTCTCAATCTAGAACAGTAATGGTTGTTGCGGATACTTCAATCATGCACGTTTCCATCGCTAGCTAATAGCACACCTATCTTTTTTTTTTCGCACATGCACGTGGCGTTATGCCAGACTAGTTGTCGAAGTGAATGCGAACGACACATCGACCGACGGAAGCATCGGTTAGCTAGATACAGCCTCGCTGTCGAACAGAAATGGGTATCGAGGAGACTGAAAACACGCACGTTTTAACTTCAGCTAATCGCGCACCTCTCTACCTGCTCCTTCTCAAAACAGCTCCTTCAGAACAGCTCCTTCTAATTCGACGCGTACAAAGTTATTCCGCGCGATCAGGTCAAACAATACAATCTGAATATTAGCACTCCTATACTTCATTCGCATTGCAACTCAGCGTTTGATCAAAAGGCATTGGTTAGCGCTTTCTTCCATTTTCTCCCACGCTGGCATAAAAACCAAGAAACTTCCCCTTCCCATTTCACGCTTGCAGAATTATTTGGGTGATGAAGCTGAACGATACCATTAGACTATTTTCACACTTATTGCTATTTTCATATTTCAACCCCGCCTTTGTTCATGAAGCAACGCTTAGCACAATATTAAATTTTCTGCCACTGTGGCGAAGAATTTTGAAACTGCCTCTTCACAATAGTCGGCTACAAGCTTACTCTGCGTGATCCGGCCGAGCAATACGTTAAGTATATTTCAACTCCTAGTTTTTTTTTTCTCATGGCACCTCCGCGAGCGTTGAAAAAGAATCGGTTAGCACTATTTTTGATTTTTTTCATCACTAGCGTAAACACCGCGAAACCACCCCGCCTCATTGGACGCATACAATATTACCTGCGCTATCAGGCCGAGCATTACAATGGAAATATTTCCAGTCCTGCGGATTTTTTCACATTGCACCTCCGCATTTGTTAAAAAAGCATTGCTTAGCTCTATAATGCAATCTGCCACTATAGTATAAAATCATTAAGCTGCCCCTTCTTATTTGTCGTGCACAAAATTAATCAGCGTGATCGGGTTTAACAATAAATTCAGAATATTTGGCCTCCTATGGCTTTTTCCGCCTGGCAACTCCGCCTTTCTTCAAGCAGCCAAGGTTACCACTATGTTCCATTTTCTGCCATGATTGCATAAAAACTGTGAAACCGCCCTATCTCATTTCACGCGTAAAAAATTATTCTGGCTGTTCAAGCCGAATGATGCAATCAGAATATTTTCACGCATACAGCTTTTTTCGCATTTTAACCCCGCCTTTGTTCATAAAGCATCGGTCAGCACTACCTTACATTTTCAGCCACAGTATGAAAAAATTGTGAAACTGCACTTTCTCATTTGATACCTACATACTTGACTGCGTAATCAGGCCGAAGAATACTATGACAATTCTTCAAATCCTACATTTTTTTTCGCGTGGCGCATCCACGTTTGTCGAAAAAGCAATGATTAGGGGCAATTTTCTTTCTGCCGCAATGTCGTATAAACGATGTAACTGCCCCTTGTCATTTCTTGCCTACAAAATTACTCAGGGTGATAAATTGGAACAATACCGTCAGAATAATTTCATACCTGTAGCTTTTTTGGCATTGCAACTCCGCGTTTCTTCAGAAAGCATCGGCTAGCACAATATTCAATTTTCTGCCTTGATGGCCTAAAGACTTTGCAACAGGGCCTTCCTATTTCACGCGTACAAAATTAATCTGGGTGATAAAGGCGAACAATACAATCAGAATATTTGTACACCAATAGCAATTTTGGCATTTCAATGCCGCCTTTTTTCCTAAACATCGGTGAGCACTATCTTACATTTTTCCACTATTGCAAAAAACAATGAAACTGCACCTTCTCATTTGACACATACAAATTGATTGTGCGAGATCTGTCCGACTAATACTTAGACAATTTTTGAACTCCAACAGCTTTTTTAGCACTGCACCTACACGTATGTTGAAAAAAGCATCGATTAGCCCTATTTTTGATTTTCTCCAGCGCTGCCATAAACACCGCCAAACTGTCGCTTCTCACTTCAAGCGTACAAAATTATTCTAGCTGTTGAAGCCGAACGATACAATCAGGATATTTCCATACCTACAGATATTTCGCATTTCCCCCCCGCCTTTGCTCATGAAGCATCGGTTAGCAATGTATCATATTTTCTGCCACTCTGGCAAACAATTGTGAATCTGCACCTTCTCATAGTACGCGAAGTTTTCTCTGCGCTCTCAGGCTGAACATTACAATCGAAATATTTGCAGTGGTACGAATTTGTTTACCTTGTGCCTCCCACATTTGTTGAAAAAGCCTTGGTTATGTCTATAATACTATTCTACCACTGTAGCATAAAGCAGTGAAACACCGCCTTCTCATATGACAAGTGCAAATTTAATCTGCTTGATCAGGCCAAACAATAAAATCAGAATATTTGGACTCCAATAGCTTCTGCCGCATTGCAGCTACGCCTTGCTTCAAGAAACCTCGGTCACAACTATATTTCATTTTCTGTCACGACGGCATAAAAACTGTGAAACTGCCCCATCTCATTTCACGCGTACAAAATTTTTCTGGGTGTTCAAGCTGAACGGTACAATGAGAATATTTTCATACCTGTAGCTTTTTTCGCACTTTAACCCTGCCTTTCTTCATAAAGCATTGGTTAGCACTACCTTATATTTTCAGCCACTATAGCAAAAAAAAAAAAAAAGAACTGAAACTTCAGCCTCTCATTTCGCAACTAAATGCTTAATCTGCGTGATCAGGCAGAACAATACAATGACAATACTTCAACTCCTACAACTTTTTTTCGCATGGCACCTCCAAGTTTACTAAAAGAGCATCTCTTAGCACTTTTTTATGCCACGATCTCATTAAAGCGGTAATACTGCCACTTCTCATTTTGCGCGTACAAAATTACTCTGGGCGATGATTTCGAATGATACGGCCAGAATAATATGGTACGCATAGCTTGTTTGCATTCCAACTAGGTGTTTGTTCAGAAAGCATCGGTATGCACAATGTTCCTTTTTCTGTCACGATGGCATAAACACTTTGAAGCAGCCCCTTCTCATTTCACGTGTACGAAATTATTCTGGGTGATCAAGCTGAACGATACAATCAGAATATTTTCACAGCTATAGCTATTTTCGCATTTCAACCTCGCCTTTGTTCATAATCTTCGGTTAGCACTATCATACATTTTTGCCACCATTGCAAGAACAGTGAAACTGCACCTTCTCATTTCACACGTGCAAACTGATTCTGCGAGATGAGACCGAACAATAGTTTGACAATATTCGAAAACCTACAGCTTTTAGCGTATGGCACCTCCGTGTTTGATGAAAAAGCTTCAATTACAATTATCCTTGATTTTATCCCACGCTGGCTAAAACACCGCGAAACTGCTCTTTCTCTGTTCACGCGGACAAAATTATTCTGGCTGTTGAACCCGAACGATATCATCTGGATATTTCCATACCTATAGCTATTTCACATTTCATCGCCGCCTTTCTTCATGAAGCATCGGTTAACACTATGTCATATTGTCTGCCACTGTGGCAAAGAATTGTGAAACTGCACCTTCTTATTTGATGCCTACACACTTATTCTCCTTGATCAGGCCGAAGAATAGTTCGACAATTTTCCAACTCCTACAGCTCTGTTCACACGGCACCTGCGCGTGTGTTAAAAAAGAATCGGTTAGCACTATTCTTGATTTTCTTCCACGCTGGCATAAACACCGCGAAAATGCCCCGTCTCAATGGACGCGTACAAGATTATCGGCGCTATCAGGCCGAGCATTAGAATCCAAATATGTCCAATCCTACAGATTTTTTGCACATTGCACCCCGTATTTGTTCAAAAAACATTGCTTAGCACTATAATACTATTGTACCACTATCGTATAAAACCGTGAAGCTGCACCTTCTCATTTGTCGAGTACAAATTTCATCTGCGAGATCAGGCCGAAGAATAAAATATCAATGTTTGGACTCCTACAGCTTTTTCCGCATTGCAACTCCTCCCTGCTTCATGAAGCCTCGGTTACTACTATATACCGTTTTTGTCATGGTGGCATAAAAACTGGGAAACTGCCCCATCTCATTTCACGCGTACAAAATTTTTCTGGCTGTTCAAGCCGAACGATATAGTCAGAATTTTTTCCCACCCATGCATTTTTTTTCGTATTTCAACCCTGCCCTTGTTCATAAAGCATAGGTTTGCACTATCTTACGTTTTCAGCCACTATATAAAAAACTGTGAGACTTCACCTTCTCATTTGACACCTATATACTTATCCTGCTTGATCAGGCTGAACAATACAATCACAACACTGCAACTCCTACACCTTTTATTGCATGAAGCCTCCAAGTTTGTTGAAATTGCATCGGTTAGCGCAAATGTTTTTATGCAACGACCTCACCAAAACGGTCAAACTGCCACTTGTCATTTAAGCCGTACAAAATTAGTCTGGGTGATAAATTGGAATGATACACTCAGAATTATGTCTTTCATATAGCTTTTTTTGCATTGCGACCCCGCGTTGGTTTAGAAAACATCCGTATGCACAATCTTCCATTTTCTGCAGCGATGGCATAAAAACCTTACAGCCCCTTTTCATTTCACGCGTAAAAAATTAATCTGGGTGATCAAGCCAAACAATACAATCAGAATATTTTCACTCCTATACCTATTTTCGCATTTCAAACTCGCCTTTTTTCATGAAAATCGGTTAGCACAATCTTACATTCTTGCCACTATTGCAAAAAACAGTGAAAGTGCACCTTCTCGTTTGACGCGTACAGACCGATTGTGCGAGATCAGGCTTAACAACACTTCGACAATATTTCAAGTCATTCAGCTCTTTTCGCATCGCACTTCCACGCATGTTGAAAAAGCATCGGTTAGCACTATTTTTTTATTTTCTCCCACACTGGCATAAAAGCCGCGAAATTGCCCCTTCTCAATTCACGCCTATAACATTATTCTGACAGTTCAAGACGAATGATACAATAGGAATATTGTCATACCTATAACTTTTCTCGTGTTTCTTCCCCCGTTTTTGTTCGTGAAGCATTCGTTAGCACAATCTTCCATGTTCTGCACACGATGGCATAAATACTTTGACACAGCCCCTTTTCATTTCACGCATAAAAAATTAATCTTGTTGATCAAGCCGAACGATACAATCAGAATATTTTCACACCTATACCTAATTACGCATTTTAACCTCGCCTTTGTTCATAAAGATTGGTTAGCACTGTAATATAATTTCCGCCACTGTGGCAAAGAATGGTGAAACTGCACCTTCTCATTTGACGCCTACAAGCTTATTCTACGTGATCAGGTCGAACAATTATTTGACAATATTCCAACTCCTACAGCCTTTTTCACATGACACCTCCAGGTTTGTTTAAAAAGCATCGGTTAGCACTATTCTTCATTTCATCCTACGCGGCAATAAACCGCGATACTGCTCCATCTCATTCTACGCGTGCGACCTTAATTCGTACGATTAGGTCCAACAATACAACAAAACTTTTGTCCTCCTATATTATTTTCGCACTGCAATCTGACTTCGTTCAAAAAGAATCGATTAGCCCTATCTTCCATTTTTTCCCCACGATGGTATAAAAGCTGTGAGACTTATCCTTCTCATTTCACATGCACAAACATAATATGGTTGATCAAGCCGAATGATACAATCAGACAATTTTCACACCTATAGCCTATTTCGGATTGAAACTCCGTGTTTTATCAGAAAAGCATACGTAAGCACTACATTCCATTTTCTGCCACGATAGCATACTTTAAAACTGCCCCTTCCCATTTGATGTGTACAACTTGATGTGCGTGATCAAGCCCAACAATAATATGACAATATTTTACCTCATATAGCATTTCGCATGGCACATTCATGTTTGTAAAAGAAGCATTGGTTAGCACTATGTTTAATTTTTTCCACGCTTGGAATAAAATCTCGAAACTACCACTTCTCATTCGGCGCGTACAAACTAAATGTGCCTGATAAAGCCGAACAATATAATGACAATTTATTAACTCGTTCAGCTTTTTTCGCATTGTACGTCCATGTTTGTTGAAAAAGCATCGGTTAGCACTGGTATTTATTTTCGTCCACGCTGGCATTACAACCGCGAAACTACCCCTTTTCATTCGGCGCGTACAAATTTCATCCACGCGATCAGGTACAACAATACAAAGAACATTCGTAATCCTGTAGTTTTTTGCATTGCAACTCAGCGTTTGTTCAAAAAGTATCGAATAGCGCTATCTTGCATTTTTGGTACTATGGCCAAAAAGAATGTTGAAACTGCACCTTCTCATTTGACGCCTACAATATTTTTCTGCTTGGTCAGGCGGAGCAATACTTTCACAATATTTCAACTCCTACAGCTTTTCTCGCATGACACCTCAATGTATGTTGAAAAAAAAAAACATCGGCTAGCACAGTTTTTGTTTCTCTCCCACACTGGCATAAAAATGCGAAACTGCCCTTTCTCATTTCTCGCGTAAAAATTATTCTGACTTTTGATGCCGAATGATACAATCAAGACATTTTGATACCTATAAGTTTTGTTGCATTTCAACCTTGCCTTTGTTCAGGAGGCATTGGTTAGCAGTATATTATATTTTCCGCCAATGGGGCAAATAATTGTGAAACTGCCCTTCTCATTTGAAGCCTACAAACTTATTCTGTGTGATCAGGCCTAGGAATAGTTTGACACTATTGCAACTCTTACAGGTCTCTTTTTTTTACATAGCACCTCCATGTATGCTGAGAAAGAATCAGTTAGCACTATTTTTGATTTTCTTAAACGCTGGCATAAATACTGCGAAACTCCTCCGTCTATTTGCAAGCGTACAAGATTTATCTGCGCTATCAGGCCGAGCATTACAGTCGAAATATTTCCAAACCTACAGATGTTTTCACATTGCACCTCTGCATTTGTTCAAAAAGCATTGGTTAGCTCTATGTTACTATTTTGCAACTATGGTATAAAACCGTTAAACTGCACCTTCTCCTTTGACTAGTACAAACTTGATCTGCATGATCAGGCCGAACAATAAAATCAGAATATTTGAACTCCTATAGCTTCTCCCACATTGCAACTTCGCCTTGCTTCAAGAAGCCCCGGTTACCATTATTTCTATTTTCTGTCACGATGGCTCAAAAATTTTGAAACAGCCCCTTTTCATTTCACGCGTACAAAATTAATCTCGGTGATCATCGAACGATATAAACAGATTATTTTCACACCTATACCTATTTTCACAGTTCAATCTCGACTTTGTTCATAAATATCGGTTAGCACAATCTTACATTTTTACCACCTATTCGCAAAAAACAGTGAAACTGCATCTTCTCGTTTGACGCTTACAAATGGATTGTGTGAGACCAGACCGAACAATACTTTGACAATATTTGAAGTCATTCAGCTCTTATCTTGCATGGAACCTCCACGTATGTTGAAAAATCTTCGGTTAGCACTATTTTTATTTTTCCCCACGCTGTCATAAAAACCGCCAAGCTGCCCCTTCTCACTTCACGCTTACAAAACTATTCTGGCTGTTCAAACCGAACGATACAATCAGAATATTTTCATACCTATAGCATTTTTGCGTTTCATCCCCGCCTTGGTTCATGAAGCATCGGTTAGCACTATAACATATTTTCCGCCACTGTGGTAAAGAATGGTGAAACTGCACCTTCTCATTTGGCGCTTACAAGCCTATTCTGCGTGATCAGGCCGAACAAATATATGACAATATTCGAACTCCTACAGCCTTTTTCACATGGCACGTCTACGTTCGTTGAAAAAGCATTGGTTAGCTCTATTTTTCTTCTAATCCTACGCTGCAATAAAAACCGCGATACTGCCCCTTCTCATTCTACGTGGACGAACTTAATCCGTGCGATTTGGTGCTACAACACAACAGCGTTTTTGCCTTCCTACAGTTTTTTCGCACTGCAACTCTGCGTTTGTTCAAAAAGCATCGGTTAGCTCTATCTTCCATTTTCTCCCACGATGGCATAAAAACTGTGAAACTTATCCCTCCCTTTTCACTTGTACAAATATATTCTGGTTGCTCACGCCGAACGATACAATCAGAAAATTTTCACACCTATAGCTTATTTCGCATTGAAACTCCGTTTGTTCAAAAAAGCATCGGTCAGCACTACATTGCATTTTCTGCCACGATAGCATAATACTTTAAAGCTGCCCCTTCCCATTTGATGTGTACAACTTAATGTGGGTGATCAAGCCCAACATGACAATATTTTACCTCATATAGCATTTCGCATGGCACCTCCATGTTTGTAAAAGAAGCATCGGTTAGCACTATGTTTAATTTTTACCACGCTGGCAATAAAATCTCGAAACTACCCCTTCTCATTCGGCGCGTACAAACTTAGTGTGCCTAAAAACGGAACAATATAATGACAATTTATTAACTCCTTCAGCTTTTTTTGCATTGCACCTCCATGTTTGCTGGAAAAGCATTGGTGAGCACAATTTTTTTTTCTCCCACGCTGGCATTACAACCGCGAAACTACCCCTTATCATTCGGCGCGTAGAAACATAATCCGTGCGATCAGGTCCAACAATACAAAGAATATTCACAGTCCTGTAGTTTTTTCGCTGTCCTACTCGGCGTTTGTTCAAAAATTGTCGGTTAGCGCTACCTTACACTTTTGGTGCTATGGCAACGAAAATTTGAAACTTCACCTTCTCATTGGATGTATACAAACATAATGTGCATGACCAGGACTGTCAATACAATCAGAATATTTCCACTCCAGTAGCTATTTCAGCATTTTCCAAACCGCCTTTGTTAAGGAGGCGTCTGCTAGCACTATATTCCTTTTTCTGCCGCGATGGTAAAAAACTGAAACTGGCCGTTATCAAGACACACGAACAAAATTAATTTGGGTGATCAGGTCGAACAATACTTTCACAATATTTCAACTCCTACAGCTTTTTTAGCATGGCACCTCCACATTTGTATAGAAAACATCGGTTAGCGCTATTATTTATTTTCTCCTATGCTGGCATGAAAACCGCGAAACTGCGCTTTCGCATTCGCTGCGTGCAACAATATTCTGCACTATCAGGCGGAGCAATAGTCGAAATATTTCCAACCCTTCGGATTTTTTCACATTGCACCTCCGCAGTTGCTCAAAAGGTATCCGTAAGCACTATATTAGTTTTGTGCCACTAAGGAAAAAAATTGTGAAACTGTACCTACTCATTTGACAAGTACATAAAAATATACGCTCGATCTGGCTGAGCAGTACCATCAGACTGTTCACGCTCCAGTAGCTTTTTCCATCTTCAAACGCAGTCTTTGTTCAAGTAGCATCGGTCACCAGTACATTCCGTTTTCTGCGTTTGTTCAAAAAGCATCGGTTGGCAGTATCTTTCATTTTCTACAACTAACGCTAAAAACTATGCAGCTGCACCTTCTTGTTTGTCCCCTAATACTTAATCTGTGTGATCACGCCCGAGAATTCAACGACAATGCAACTCCTACAGCTTTTTTCGCATGGCACCTCCACGTTTGTTGAAAAACCATCAGATAGAGCTATTTCTTTTTCTGCCAAGATGTCACAAAAACGGTGAAACTGCCCTTTCTCATTTCACGCGTGCAAAATTACTCCGGGGGATTAATCGGAAAGATACAGTCAGAACATTTGCATACTTCTAGCTTTTTTAGCATTTCTTCCCCGCCTTTGTTCATAAACCAACGGTTATCAATATCTTACATGTTCGGCCACTATGGCAAAAAACTGTGAAACTGCACCTTCTCATTTGAGGCGCACAGACTTAGCCTGTGTGATGAAGTCGAATACAGTCAGAATATTTGCACTCCGATAGTTTTTTTCGCATTGGTGGCAGCTAAGCATTTTTTCAAAAAGCGTTGGTTAGCGCCATATTTCATTTTCTCGTACGATGGCATGAAAACTGTGAAAGTGCACCTTCTGATTTCACACGTACAAAATTATTCTGGGTGATCAAGCCTAATGATACAATCAGAATATTTCCATATCTATGGCTTTTTCCACATTTCAACCCCGCCTTAATTATTAAAGCATCGGTTCGCACTATCGTACATTTCCTGCCACAATGGCAAAAAACTGCAAGTGCACCTTCTTGTTTGATGCGCACAAACTTTATCTGCGTGATCATAGTTCGAAAGGCCACGGTTTGCGCTTGTTTCGATACTCTTTAAAGATGTCATGAAAACAGTGAAGTTCCTCTGATTTACCGCGTACATACAAATTCAGGATGATACGACAGAGGAAAATGGTAAAATCATTTCGAATCATGCAGGTCGATGCGCATTATCCCAGAACCATGGTTCAAAAGGTCTTGATTGGCGCTCGTTTTCATATTGGCCGAAGATGTCATGAAAAGTGTAAACCGTGAATATCCGCTGAGTTACCATATATGCAAATTGAAGTTGATCAGGTGCAGGAAAAGGCTAAGATTATTTCTAGTCATGCAGGTGTTTGCGCCAGCTCTCCGCCGTGGTTCTTTATGTCGCTTTTGGTGCTTGTTTTGATATTGTCGCACGATGTCATCAAAACCGCGACGCCCATCTGATTTAATGCGTACAAAGGTATTGTGGATTATCGGTCGCAGAAAAAGAGTACAATTAATTCCAACCAGGCAGATGATTGCGCATTAGCCCCACGCCAAGGTTCAAGATGTCTCGGTTTGCGCTTGTTTGAATATTGTCTGAAGATGTCATGGAAAACGCCGTGAATCTCCGTTGACTTACCGTTTTCGTAGGAAATGAGGATCACTAGGCAAAGTAAAAGGATAATATTTCCAATCATGCATGACTTTACGCATTAGGCATACGCCATTTTTCAATATGTCTCGCTTAGCGCTTGTTTTCATATTGTCTGAAGATGTCATTAAAACTGTAAAGCCCCTCTTATTTAGCTTGAAAAACCACACTGAGCCTAATTAGGCGGTGCAAAAGAGTAAGTAAATTTCCAATCATGCAGGTCCTTGCGCATTATCCCTCCGCGAAGGTTCTAGATGTCTGGGTGGGCGCTTCCTTAGTTATTGGCCTCAAGGTGTCAAGAAAACCATGAAGCTCCTCTGATTTACCGCGTACATACAAATTGAGGATGACCAGCAGGAGGAAATGAAAAGATTATTTTGAATCATGCTGGTATTTGCGTTAGACTTCCGCCGTTGTTCACGTCTCCTTTGCGCTTGTTTTGACATTGTCGCGCAATGTGATCAAAACCATGAAGCTCCTCTGGTTTACCGCGCACATATAATTTGAGGATGACCAATCAGGGGAAAATGGTGAGATTATTTTCGATCGTGCCGCTTTGTCGCATTAGCCCTCTGCCATGCTCCAACATTTCTAGGTTGGCGTGTCTTTCGATACTGTCCCACGATGTCATAAAAACTGCAAAGCCCCTTCGATTTAGGGAGAAAACCCAAATTCAAGACGATCAGGCGACGAAAAAAGGAAGGTTATGTTTAATGATGCAGGCGTTTGCGCACTAGAGCTCCGCCATGGAAGAAAATGTCTCCGTATTTGCTAGTTTTGGTATTGTCCGAAGATGTCACGAAAACCGTGAAGCTCCGCTGATTTACCGTGCGCATACAAATTGAGGACGACTAGGCAAAGCAACAGGTTAAGATTATTGCCGATCATGGAGATCTTTGCGCATTATCCCTTTGTCATGGTTCAACTAGTCTCGGTTTGCGCTTCTTTCGATATTGTCGCAAGATACCACGAAAACCATGAAGCTCCTCTGATTTACCGCATACATACAAATTGATCATGTTCAGGCGGATGAAAAGGGTAACAGTAATTCGACTCAGGCAGGTAATTGTGCTATTCCTCAACGGCGATACAATATGTCTGCTTTGGTCCTTGTTTTGATATTGTCGCTCGATGTGATCAAAATAGTGAAGCCCCTCTGGGTTAAAGTGTGCAAAGATATTGAGCATGATCAGGCGGAGGAACTGGGTAAGATTATTTCCAATCATGCAGTTGATTCAGCGTTAGCCCTCCGCCCTGGTTAAATATGTGTCGGATGGCGCTTGTTTTGATATTGTCCGAAGATGCCCCGAAAACCGTGAATCTCCGCTGATTTACTGCGCATATATAAATTGAGGATGGTCAGGTGGAGGAAAAAGGTGAGATTATTTCGAATCATCCAGAATTTTGCGCATTAGCCTTCAGCCATGCTTCAAAATTTGACAATTGGCGCATCTTTCGATGTTGTCCCACGATGTAATGAAAACCGTGAAGCCCTTCTGATTTGCCCCATACAAAAAAACTGAGGTATATTATCAGGAGGAAAATGGTAAGAATATTTCCAATCATGCAAGTCTTTGGGTATTAGCTCTACGCAATGGCTCAAGATGTCCCGGTTGGTGGTTATTCAGTAAAGGCCTCAAAATGTCATGAAAACCATAAAGCTCCTATGATTTGCCTCGTACATAAAAATTGATGATTATCAGGCGGAGCAAAAAGATAAGTATGTGTACAATCATGCATATCTTTGTGCATTAGCACTCTGCCATGGTCCATTAGGTCAAGTTGGCGGTTCTTTCAATATTGACTGAAAATTTAATGAAAATCGTGAAAATCGTTGATTTACCGCGAACCTATACATTGAGGATGATCAGGTGAAGGAAAAGGATAAGATTATTTCGAATCATGAAGGTGTTTGCGCTAGTCTCCGCCGTGGCTCAATGTGTCTCCTTTGGCGCTTGTTTTGATATTGTCACACGATATCATCAAAATCGTGAAGGCCCTATGATTTACTGCGTACAATTATATTGAGGATGATCAGGCGTAGCAAAAGGATAAGATTATTTCCAAACATGCAGGTCTTTTCGCGAGCTCTCCGCCGTGGTTAAATGTGTCTCCTTTGGAGCTTGTTTTGATATTTTCGCACAATGTCATGAAAACCGCGAAGTCCCTCTTATTTACGGCGGACAATAATATTGAGGATTAACAGGCGTAAGAAATAGATAACAATAGTTCCAATCATGCACGTCTTTTCGCTGGCTCTGCGCCGTCGTTCAATGTGTCTCCATGGGCGCTTGTTTTGGTATTTTCGCACGGTGTCACGAAAACCGGGAAGCCCTTCCGATTTACTGCGAACAAAGATATTGACGATGATCAGGTGTAGGAAAACAACAAGATTGTTTCCAAACATGCAGGTCTTTTCGCTAGCTCTCCCCCGTGGCTCAATGTGACTCCCTAGGCGCTTCTTTTGACATTGTCACACGATATCATCAAAATCGCGAAGGCCCTATGATTTACTGCGTGCAATAATATTGAGGATGATCAGAGCAAGGAAAAGGATAAGATAATTCCCAAACCTGTCGGTCGTTTCACTAGCTCTCTGCTGTGGTTAAATGTGTCTCCTTTGGTGCTTGTTTTGATATTTACGCATGATGTCATTAAAACCGCGAAGCTCCTCTGATTTACTGCTTAGAATGATATTGAGGATGAACAGGCGGTGATAAGCGTATGATAATTTCCAGCCATGCATGTCTCTTCGCTTGCTCTCCACCGTGTTTCAAAACGTCTCGGTTTGCCTTTTTATGTATTGTCCTAAGATGCATTCAAAACAGTGATTAACCGCGGATTTACCGTGCACATACAAATTCAGCATGTCCAGGTGGAGGAAAAGGATAACACTATTTTCAATCACGCAGGACAATGCGCTCTCACTCCGACTTGGTTTATTATGTCTCGTTTCGTGCTTCTTTTGATATTGTCGCGACAATGTCACCAAAACAACGAAGCCTCTTTATATACTGTGTACTATGATATTAAGGATGATTAGGGGGAGGAAGAAATAAGATTATTTCCACTCATATATGTCTTTGAGATAGCTCTGTGCCGTGGTTCAATATGTCTCCTTTGGCGCGTCTTTTGATATTGTCGCACGATTTCGTCAAAACCGCAACGCCCCTTTGATATACTGCGTACAAAGATATTGGGGATGATCAGGCGGAGAAAAACGGTAAAATAATTTCAATTCATGCAGGTCTTTTCGCTAGCTCTCGGCCGTGGTTCAATGTGTATCCTTTGGCGCTTGTTTTGACGTTTTCGCACGATGCTGTGAAAACCAGGAAGCCCCTCTGATTTACTGCGTACAAAGATATTGAGGATCATCAGGCGCAGTAAAAGGATAGGATTATTTCCAATCATGCAGGTCTTTGCGCTGTCTCTCCGCCGTGGCTCACTGTGTCTCCTTTGGCGCTGGTTTCGATATTTTTACATGATATCATCATTATCGCGAAGGCCCTTTGATTTACAGCGTACAATGATATTCAAGATGATCAGGCGTAGGAAACAGATAACATTATTTCCAATCATGTAGTTCTTTTCGCTAGCTCTCCACCGTGGTTAAATGTGTCTCCATTGGCGTTTGTTTGGATATTTTCGCACGCTGTCATCACAACCGCGAAGCCCATCTCATTTACTCCGTAGTAAGGTGTTGGGATGATCAGGCGAAGGAAAAGGGTAGTAAAATTTCCAATCATGTAGGTATTTTCGCTAGCTCCCCGCCATAGTTCAATTGGTCACCTTTGGGGCTTGTTTTGATATTTTCGCACGATGTCATAGAAACAGAGAAGCCCCTCTTCCTTACAGCGCACAAAGATATTGAGGACGATCAGGTGTAGGAAAATGGTAAGATTATTTCCAGGGTTGTAGGTATTTTCATTAGCTCACCGCCATGATTGAATGTGTCTCCTTTGGGACTTGTTTTGATATTTTCGCACGATATCATGAAAACGGCGAAGCCCCTCTGATTTACAGCGGACAATGATATTGAGGAGGATCAGGCGTAGGAAACGGATAACATTATTTGCCCAACATGTAGGTCTTTTTGGTAGCTCTCCGCCGTGGTTCAATGTGTCGCTTTTGACACTTGTTTTGATATTCTCGCACGAATTCATCAAAACCGAGAAGTCCCTCTTATTTACAGCGCTCTAAGATATTGAGGATGATCAGGTGTAGGAAAACAATAAGATTATTTCCAATTAGGCAGGGCTTTTCGCTAGCTCTCCGCCATTGCTCAATGTGTGTCCTTGTGCGCTTGTTTTGATATTTTCGCTTGATGTCATCAAAACCGGGAAGCCCCTGTGATTTACTGCGTACAATGATATTCAGAATCATCAGGCGAACGAAAAGGGGAAGATTATTTCCGATCATGCAGGTCTTTTCGATAGCTCTCCGCCGTGGTTCAATGTGTCTCCTTTGGCGTTTGTTGTGATATTTTCGCACGATGTAGGTAAAACCGGGAAGCCCTCTGATTTAATGCGTACAATGATATTGAGGATGATCAGGCGAAGGAAAAGCGGAAGATTATTTCCAATCATACAGGTCTTTTCGCTAGCTCTCCGCCGTGGCTCAATGTGTCTGTTTTTCTGTTTGTTCTGATATTTTCGCACGATGTCAAGAAAACCGGGAATCCCCTCTGGTTTACTGCGTACAATAGTATTGAGGATGATCAGGCGAAGGAAAAAGGGAATACTATTTCCAATCATGCAGGCCTTTTCGCTAGCTCTCCGCCGTGGTTCGAAGAGTCTCTTTTGGTGTTTGTTTTGATATTTTCGCGCGATGTGATCAAAACCGGGAACCCCCTGTGATTTACTCCGTAGAATGATATTGAGCATGATCAGGCGAAGGAAAAGGGGAAGATTATTTCCAATCATGCAGGTCTTTTCACTAGCTCTCCCCCGTGGTTCAATGTGTCTCCTTTGGCGTTTGTTATGAAAATTTCGCACCACGTTATCAAAACTGGTAAGCCCCTCTGATTTACTGCGTAGAATGGTATTGACGATGTTCAGGCGATGAAAATGGAAATATTATTTGCATTCATGCTGGTCTTTTCGCTAGCTCTCCGCCGTGGTTCACTGTGTCTCCTTTGGCGTTTGTTTTGATATATTCGCATGATGTCATGAAAACCGGGAAGCCCTTGTGAATTACTACGGGCTATGACATTGAGGATAATCAGGCGTAGGATAAGGATAACATTCTTTCCAACAATATATGTCTTTTCGCTAGCTCTCCGACGTGGTTCAGTGCGTCTCCTTTGGCGTTTGTTCTGATATTTTCGCACGATGTCATCAAAACCGGGAAGCCCCTGTAATTTACTGCGTACAATGATATTGAGAATCATCAGGCGAAGGAAGAGGGGAAGATGATTTCCAATCATGCAGGTCTTTTCGATAGCTCTCCGCCGTGGTTAAATGTGTCTCCTTTGGCGTTTGTTTTGCTATATTAGCACGATGTCATAAAAGCAGGGAAGCCCCTGTGATTTGCTGCGGGAAATGCTATTGAGGATGATCAGGCATAGGAAACGGATAACATTATTTCCAATAATGTAGGTGTTTTCGCTAGCTCGCCTCCATGGTTCAATGTGTCTCCTTTGGCGTTTGTTTTGATATTTTCGCAGGATGTCAATAAAACCGGGAAGCCCCTGTTAATTACTGCGGACAATGACATTGAGGATTATCAGGCGTAGGAAACGGATAACATTATTACCAATCATGTAGGTCTTTTCCCTAGCTCTGCGCCGTGGTTCAATGTGTCTCCTTTGCCGTTTGTTTTGATATTTTCGAACGATGAAGGCAAAACCGGGAAGCCCTCTGATTCACTGCGTACAATGATATTGAGGATGATCAGGCGAAGGAAAAGGGGAAGATTATTTCCAATCATGCAGGTCTTTTCGCTAGCTCTCCGCCGTTGCCCAATGTGTCTCTTTTGCCGTTTGTTCTGATATTTTCGCACGATGTGATCAAAACCGGGAAGCACCTCTGATTTACTCTGTACAATGATATTGAGGATGATCAGGTGAAGGAAAAGGGGAAGATTATTTCCATACATGCAGGCCTTTTCGCTAGCTCTCCGCCGTGGTTCAATGTGTCTCCTTTGGCGTTTGTTTTGATGTATTCGCACGATGTCAGCAAAACCGGGAACCCCGGTGATTTGCAGCGGGTAATGATATTCAGGATGATCAGGGGTAGGAAACGGAAAACATTCTTTCCAATCATGTAGGTGTTTTCGCTAGCTCTGCGCCGTGGTTCAATCTGTCTCCTTTGCCGTTTGTCTTGATATTTTCGTACGACGTAGGTAAAACCGGGAAGCCCTCTGATTTACTGCGTACAATGATATTGAGGATGATCAGGCGAAGGAAAAGGGGAAGATTATTTCCACACATGCAGGCCTTTTCGCTACCTCTCCGCCGTGGTTCAATGTGCCTCCTTTGGCGTTTGTTTTGAAATATTCGCACGATGTCATCAAAACCGGGAAGCCCCTGTTAATTACTGCGGGCAATGACATTGACGATAATCAGGCGTAGGAAACAGATAAAATTTTTTTCCAATCATGTAGATATTTTCGCTAGCTTTCCGACGTGGTTCAGTGCCTCTCCTTGGGCGTTTGTTTAGAAAATTTTGCACGACGTCATCAAAACCGGTAAGCCCCTGTGATTTACTGCGTAGAATGGTAGTGACGATGATCAGGCGATGAAAATGGAAATGTTATTTCCAATCATGCTGGTCTTTTCGCTAGCTCTCCGCCGTGATTCAATGTGTCTCCTTTGGCGTTTGCTTTGAAAATTTCGCGCGCCGTCATCAAAACCGCTAAGCCCCTCTGATTTACTGCGTAGAATGGTAGTGACGATGGTCAGGCGATGAAAATAGACATATTATTTCCAATCATGCTGGTCTTTTCGCTAGCTCTCCGCCGTGGTACAATGTGTCTCCTTTGGCGTTTGTTTTGATATATTCGCACGATGTCATGAAAACCGGGAGGCCC
Organism: Dermacentor andersoni; assembly: GCF_023375885.2. Taxonomy (NCBI): domain Eukaryota; kingdom Metazoa; phylum Arthropoda; class Arachnida; order Ixodida; family Ixodidae; genus Dermacentor; species Dermacentor andersoni. The sequence continues at coordinate 7,041,125 of NW_027314752.1, read as the reverse complement.
CTGTGAATTACTGCGGGCTATGACATTGAGGATAATCAGGCGTAGGATAAGGATAAATTTTTCCAATCATATATGTCTTTTCGCTAGCTCTCCGACGTGGTTCAGTGCGTCTCCTTTGGCCTTTGTTTTGATATTTTCGCACGATGTCATCAAAACCGGGAAGCCCCTGTGATTTACTGCGTACAATGATATTGAGAATGATCAGGCGAAGGAAAAGGGGAAGATGATTTCCAATCATGCAGGCCTTTTCGATACCTCTCGGCCGTCGTTCAATATGTCTCCTTTGGCGTTTGCTTTGCCATATTAGCACGATGTCATCAAAACCGGGAAGCCCCTGTGATTTGCTGCGGGCAATGCTATTGAGGATGATCAGGCGTAGGAAACGGATAACATTATTTCCAATAATGTAGGTGTTTTCGCTAGCTCGCCTCCATGGTTCAATGTGTCTCCTTTGGCGTTTGTTTTGATATTTTCGCAGGATGTCAATAAAACCGGGAATCCTCTGTTAATTACTGCGAACAATGACATTGAGGATTATCAGGCGTAGGAAACGGATAACATTATTACCAATCATGTAGGTCTTTTCGCTAGCTCTGCGCCGTGGTTCAATGTGTCTCCTTCGCCGTTTGTTTTGATATTTTCGAACGATGTAGGCAAAACCGGGAAGCCCTCTGATTCACTGCGTACAATGATATTGAGGATGATCAGGCGAAGGAAAAGGGGAAGATTATTTCCAATCATGCAGGTCTTTTCGCTAGCTCTCCGCCGTGGCTCAATGTGTCTCTTTTGCCGTTTGTTCTGATATTTTCGCACGATGTGATCAAAACCGGGAAGCACCTCTGATTTACTACGTACAATGAAATTGAGGATGATCAGGTGAAGGAAAAGGGGAAGATTATTTCCATACATGCAGGCCTTTTCGCTAGCTCTCCGCCGTGGTTCAATGTGTCTCCTTTGGCGTTTGTTTTGATGTATTCGCACGATGTCAGCAAAACCGGGAACCCCGGTGATTTGCAGCGGGTAATGACATTCAGGATGATCAGGGGTAAGAAACGGATAACATTCTTTCCAATCATGTAGGTGTTTTCGCTAGCTCTGCGCCGTGGTTCAATCTGTCTCCTTTGCCGTTTGTCTTGATATTTTCGCACGACGTAGGTAAAACGGGGAAGCCCTCTGATTTACTGCGTACAATGATATTCAGGATGATCAGGCGAAGGAAAAGGGGAAGACTATTTCCAGTCATGTAGGTCTTTCCGCTAGCTCTCCGCCGTGGTTCAGTGCGTCTCCTTTGGAATTTGTTTTGATATTTTCGTACGATGACATCGAAACCGGGCAGCCCCTGTCATTTACTTCGTATGATTATATTGAGGATGATCAGGCGAAGAAAAAGGGGAAGTTTATTTCCAATCAAGCAGGTCTTTTCGATCCCTCTCCGCCGTGGTTCAATGTGTCTCCTTTGGCGTTTGCTTTGAAAATTTTGCACGACGTCATCAAAACAAGGAAGCCCATCCGATTTACTGCGTAGTATGGTATTGAGAATGATAAGGCGAAGGAAAGGGAAAGATTATTTCCCATCATGCTGGTATTTTCGCTACCTCTCCGCCTTGGTTCAATGTGTCTCCCTTGGCGTTTGCTTTGCTATATTAGCATGAAGTCATCAAAACCGCGAAGCCCCTGTTAATTACTGCGGGCAATGACATTGAGGATTATTAGGCGTAGGAAACGGATAACATTATTTCCAATCACGTAGGTCTTTTCGCTAGCTCTGCGCGGTGGTTCAATCTGCCTCCTTTGCCGTTTGTTTTGATATTTTCGCACGACGTAGGTAAAACCGGGAAGCCCTCTGATTTACTGCTTACAATGATATTGAGGATGATGAGGCGAAGGAAAAGGGGAAGATTATTTCCAATCATGGAGGTCTTCTCGCTAGCTCTCCGCCGTGGCTCAATGTGTCTCTTTTGCCGTTTGTTCTGATATTTTCGCACGATGTCACGAAAACCGGGAAGCCCCTCTGGTTTACTCCGTACAATTATATTGAGGATGATGAGGTGAAGGAAAAGGGGAAGATTATTTCCATACATGCAGGCCTTTTCGCTAGCTCTCCGCCGTGGTTCAATGTGTGTCTTTTGGTGTTTGTTTTGATATCTTCGCACGATGTGATCAAAACCGGGAAGCCCCTGTAATTTACTCCGTACAATGATATTGAGGATGATCAGGTGAAGGAAAAGGGGAAGATTATTTCCCTACATGCAGGCCTTTTCGCTAGCTCTCCGCCGTGGTTCAATGTGTCTCCTTTGGCGTTTGTTTTGATGTATTCGCCCGCTGTCAGCAAAATCGTAAAGCCCCAGTGATTTCCAGCGGGTAACGATATTCAGGATGATCAGGGGTAGGAAACGGATAACATTATTTCCAATCATGTAGGTCTTTTCGCTAGCTTTCCGCCGTGGTTCAATGTGTCTCCTTTGGCGTTTGTTTTGATATATTCGCACGATGTCATCAAAACAGGGAAGCCCATGTGATTTACTGCGTACGATTATATTGAGGATGATCAGGCGAAGGAAAAGGGGAAGATTATTTCCAATCAAGCAGGTATTTTCGACAGCTCTCCGCCGTGGTTCAATATGTCTCCTTTGGCGTTTGCATTGAAAATTTCGCACGACGTCATTAAAACCGGGAAGCCCCTGTGATTTACTGCGTAGAATGGTATTGACGATGATCAGGCGATGAAAATGGAAATATTATTTACAATCATGCTGGCCTTTTCGCTAGCTCTCCGCCGTGACTGATTGTGTCTCCTTTGGCGTTTGTTTTGATATATTCGCACGATGTCATGAAAACCGGGAAGGCCCTGTGAATTACTGCGGGCTAAGACATTGAGCATAATCAGGCGTAGGATAAGGATAACATTCTTTCAAATCATATATGTCTTTTCGCTAGCTCTCCGACGTGATTCAGTGCATCTCCTTTGGCATTTGTTTTGATATTTTCGCATGATGTCATAAAAACCGGGAAGCCCCTGTGATTTACTGCGTACAATGATATTGAGAATCATCAGGCGAAGCAAAAGGGGAAGATTATTTCCAATCATGCAGGTATTTTCGCTAGCTCTCCGCCGTGGCTCAATGTGTCTCTTTTGCCGTTTGTTCTGATATTTTCGCACGATGTGATCAAAATCGGGAAGCACCTGTGGTTTGCTGCGGGCAATGCTATTGAGGATGATCGGGCGTAGGAAACGGATAACATTATTTCCAATTATGTATGTGTTTTCGCTAGCTCTCCTCCATGGTTCAATGTGTCTCCTTTGGCGTTTGTTTTGATAATTTCGTACGATGACATCGAAACCGGGCAGCCCCTGTGATTTACTGCGTACGATTATATTGAGGATGATCAGGCGAAGGAAAAGGGGAAGTTTATTTCCAATCAAGCAGGTCTTTTCGATAGCTCTCCACCGTGGTTCAATGTGTCTCCTTTGGCGTTTGTTTTGATATATTCGCACGATGTCATCAAAACCGGGAAGGCCCTGTGAAATCTACGGGCAATGACATTGAGGATAATCTGGCGTAGGAAACGAATAACATTATTTCTAATCATGGAGGTCTTTTCGCTAGATCTCCGATGTGGTCAGTGCGTCGCCTTTGGCGTTTGTTTTGATATTTCCGTGCGATGTCATCAACACCGAGAAGCCCCTGTGATTTACTGCATAGGATTATATTGAGGATGATCAGCCGAAGGAAAAGGGGAAGATTATTTCCAATCATGTTGGTCTTTTCGGTAGCTCTCCGTCGTGGTTCGATGTGTCTCCTGTGGCGTTTGTTTTGATATATTCGCGCGATGTCAGGAAAACCGGGAAGCCCCGGTGATTTGCAGCGGTAAGGATATTGAGGATGTTCAGGGGCAGGAAACGGATAACAATATATCCAATCATGTAGGACTTTTCGCTAGCTCTGCGCCGTGGTTCAATGCGTCTCCTTTGGCGTTTGTTTTGATATTTTCGCACGATGTCACGAAAACCGGGAGGCCCCTCTGGTTTACTGCGTACAATAGTATTGAGGATGATGAGGCGAAGGAAACAGGGAAGATTATTTCCAATCATGCAGGTCTTTTCGATAGCTCTCCGCTGTGGTTCAATGTGTCTCCTTTGGCGTTTGCTTTGAAAATTTCGCACGACGTCATCAAAACCGGGAAGCCCCTCTGATTTACTGCGTAGAATGGTATTGAGGATGATCAGGTGAAAGAAAAGGGGAAGATAGTTTCCAATCATGCAGGTCTTTTCGCTAGCTCTCCGTCGTGGTTCGATGTGTCTCCTTTGGCGTTTGTTTTGATATATTTCGCACGATTTCAACAAAACCGGGAAGTGCCTGTGATTTACTGCGGCCAATGATATCGAGGATGATCAGGCGTAGGTAACGGATAACATTATTTCCAGTCATGTAGGTCTTTTCGCTAGCTCTCCGCCGTGGTTCAATGTATCTCATTTGGCGTTTGTTTTGATATTTTCCCACGATGTCAGCAAAGCAAGGAAGCCCCTCTGGTTTACTGCGTACAATATTTTCGCGGATGATCAGGCGAAGGGAAAGGGGAAGATTGTTTCCCCTCATGGAGGTCTTTTCGCTAGCTCTCCATCGTGAATCAATGTGTCTCCTTTGGCGTTTATTTTGATATTTCCGCACGATGTGATCAAAACCGGAAAGCCCCTGTGATTTACTGCGGGCAACCATATAGGGGATGATCAGGCGGAGGAAACGGATAACATTCATTCCAATCGTGTAGGTCTTTTGTCAAGCTATCCGCCGTGCTTTATTATGTCTCCTATGGCGTTTGTTTTGATATTTTCGCACGATGACATCAAAACCGGGAAACCCCTCTGATTTACTGCGTACAATGATTATGAGGATGATCAGGCGAAGGAAAAAGGAAAGATTATCTCTAATCATATTGGTCTTTTCGCTAGCTTTCCGCCGTGGTTCAATGTGTCTCCTTTCGCTTTTGTTTTGGTATATTCGCACGATGTCATCAAAACCGGGAAGCCCCTGTGATTTACTGCGGGCAATGGTTTTGAGCATGATCAGGCGAAGGAAAAGGGGAAGATTATTTCCAATCATGCAGGTGTTTGCGCTAGCTCTCCACCGTGGTTCAATCTGTATCCTTTGACATTTGTTTTGCTATATTCGCACGATGTCATCAAAACGGGAAGTCCCTCTGATTTACTGCCTACAATGGTATTGAGGATGATCAGGCGAAGGAAAACGGGAAGATTATTTCCAACCATGCAGGTCTTTTCGCAAGTTCTCCGCCATGGTTCAATGTGTCTCCTTTGGCGTTTGTTTTGATGTTTTTGCACGATGTCATGAAAACCAGGAAGCGCCTCTAATTTACTGCGTACAATGATATTGAGGATGATCAGGCGAAGGAATAGGTGAAGATTATTTCCAATCATGCAGGTCTTTTCGTCAGCACTCCGCGATGGTTGAAGGTGTCTCTTTTGGCGTTTGTTTTTATATTTTAGAACGATGTCAGCAAAGCAGGGAAGCCCCTCTGATTTCCTGCGTTCAATAATGCTGCGAATGATCAGGCGAAGGAAAAGGGGAGGATAATTTCCAATCATGCAGGTCTTTTCGCTAGCTCTCCGCCGTGGTTCTATGTGTCTCCTTTGGCGTTTGTTTTGCTGTATTCGCACGATGTCATCAAAACCTGGAAGCCCCTGTGATTTGATGCGGGCATTGATATATTGGATGATCACGCGTAGGAAACGGATAACATTATTTTCAATCATGTAGGTGTTTTCGCTAGCTCTGCTCCGTGATTCAATGTGTCCCCTTTGGCGTTTGTTTTGATATTTACGCACGATGTGATCAAAACCGGGAAGCCCCTGTGATTTACTGCGTACAAAGATATTGAGGATGATCATTCGAAGGAAAACGGGAAGGACATTTCCAATCATGCGGGTCTTTTCGCTAGCTCTCCGCGTGGTTCAATGTGTCTCGTTTGGCGTTTGTTCTGATATTTTCGCACGATGTCATGAAAACCAGGAAGCGACTCTAATTTACTGCGTACAATGGTATTGAGGATGATCAGGCGTAGGAAAAGGGTAAGATAATTTAAAATCATGTTGGTCCTTTCGCTAGCTCTCCGCCGTGGTTCAATGTGTCTCCTTTGGCACTTGTTTTGATATTGTCACACGATATCATCAAAATCGAGAAGGCCCTCTGATATACTGCGTTCAATAATATAAGGGAGGATAAGGAGGAGGAAAAGGGTAAGATTGATGATGATGATGTGTTATGTTTTATGGCGCAAGGGCCAGGTATGACCAAAGAGCGCCAAGCCAATGGTATTGAAATCAAAGTTAAGCGTTAAATTACAAGCAATAGATGTTACAGGGCTGTAGAGGGGCCTAAAAGACGGTAACTGCAAAATGCGTAAAAGCTACATGTAATAAAACTATGACTATGATTATGAAGCGTGACAAGGACGCGAAAGAAGCATTGTAAAAGATTAACTTCGTGATAAAATTGGTCATATCCATAAAAAATTTTATAAAGCACTACTGCCCTTACAGAGTCCTTGAAGCGCAGGGACCTGAAGGTGTGTGCTGTCCAGAACTATCATAGCAGCATCCTCTAGAAAGAGGATGTGCTAGGATACTACTGGGCTATTAACATGCAGAACCACATCATTCAAGAAACCTAGGACATCATTGGTGGTAAAAAGGGGTTCCTTGCCTAGAAACGTACCAGGATGGAGAGGGATACAATACCGCTATGCTTTAGGAAAATTTTTTCTTCTTTCTCTTTCGGCTTCCCGACACTCCACGGGGACGTGGAGGATGGTGAGCCCTTCACCACATCTACCATAGGTAGGAGGTTCGTTACCAGTATGCAGAAAATTGTGAGTGCCATATGTGTGTCATACTCGGAGTCTACAGAATAGGACATCGGTCAGTCTTGTTTTTATAACAGGGGGCCAGAAATCGATCCTTGGCTTAATCAAATGGAGCTTATTATTTGTTTCATTGTCCCAAATGCGTTGCGAGTAACTTTGCACTTTCGTTCGCAAAAAGGCGTGAGGTCTGTGGCAGGAATGGCAGTTGTGGTATTACCAGCTTTAGGTGTAACTGATGTGGCCATTTGGTCGGCCAGCACATTACCTTCAATGCATCTATCTCCAGGGATCCAGCATATTGTCACATGTCTACGAGCCGAAAAAAATATTGCACAAGAGACAGTAAAGCTCAATGAAACCATTATTCCTCTGTTTTCTTAAGGACATTAGTGCTCTCACAACACTCAACGAGTCCCTGAATATTATCGCTTTGTCTAGTTTTAATTTCTTTGTGTTTTACCGCAGATAGTACTGCGTAGGCTTCTGAAGTAAAGATGCTTGTATGGGGGCTCATTACACCTGCTTCGGAGAAAGAGGGTCCAAGAGCCGCGTAGGGCACACCAAAATTCGATTTCGACGCATCAGTGTAGAATTCCGCACAAGAGTACTTCAATTGGAGTTCATGGAAATGCATTCCTATTTCGAATTCTGGTACGTGTTTTGTAACACTTACAAAAGATATATCACACTCTATCACTTGCCAGTCCCAAGGCGGTAGCTGTTAAGCTGGAGGCATCAAGCGGAGTTCGAAGAGTGGAACATCCATTTCCCCGCTAAGCTCCCTCACATGGAGTGAGTGCGGAAGAGTGCAGTACATGCCGTATCGTTAATAGTTTCACAACACGGATGTTCAGGATTAGAGTGCACTTTAAGAAAATATGAGAAGCTGGTGTAATATCTCTGCAGATTGAGTGTCCACTCATTCGATTCTACATGCAAGCTTTGAATGGGGCTAGTTCTGAATGCGCCTGTGGCCAGATGGATACCCAGGTGGTGGACGGGATCCAGGATCTTTAGTGCACTCGGGGCTGCAGAGTTGAACACTATGGTGCCATAGTCGAACCGCGATGGAATGAGGCTCTTGTAAATATTTATTATACACTTCCTGTCACTACACCATGTTGTGTGTGATAGTATTTTGAGTAAGTTCATTGTTTTTAGACACTAAGCTTTGAGATATTTTATGTGTGGGATAAAAGTAAGCTTAGAGTCAAGTATTACACCTAGAAAATTGTGTTGATTGTAGACATGCATTTCTTGTCCACACAGTTCCATGCACGGGTCTGGAACCAGGCCTCTCTTTCTTGTAAAGAGAACACACGAACTTTTGTGGGGGTTGATTTTAAACCCATTTTCGTCTGCCCACTTAGATATCTTGTTCAATCCCTGCAGTACTTGTCTTGTGCACACTGCAAGGTTGCAGGATTTAAAACCGATTTGTATGTCATCTATGTAGACAGAATAAAATATAGCTGGCGGTATCGAAGTGCGTAGTGTGTTCATCCTAATGATAATGAGAGTGCAACTGAGTACGCCTCCCTGGGGTACACCAGTTTCCTGTGTGAATGTACGCGGCAGCACATTACCTATTTTCACCCGAAATGTACGGTTTTGTAGGTAGCTTTCGATAATGCTTAACATATTGCCGCGGATGCCCAGCGCTGACAGCTCGCGCAATATTCCGTACCGCCAGGTTGTATAGTACGCCTTTTCCATGTCAAGAAATAGGGATAGGAAGGATTGTTTATGTACGAAAGCATCGCGAATGTTTCATTCGATGCGCATGAGATGGTCGGTTGTGGAACGCCCTTCCCTGAAGCCACATTGAAGTGGGTCAAGCATACTGCTGGACTCTAGAAAATGTACGAGATGGCGATTGAACATTTTTTTTTCGAAAAGCTTGCAAAGATTGCTCGTAAGCGCTATAGGACGGTAGCTGGTCAGCAGTGATGTATCATTACCGTGCTTCAAAACAGAGATAACAATAGGTTCTTTCCATTTAGAGGGGAGGTACCCGGCCGCCCATATAGCATTGAAAAGTGCGAGTAGCGTTATTTGAGTATCGTTGTGGAGATGTCTAAGCATCTCGTGCATGATCCTGTCAGGTCCTGGTGCAGAGCTCTGACATGCAGCCAAAGCAGCTGTCAATTCAGCAATGTTAAAAGACTGGTTATATAATTCGTTCTGTCTGCATTTGCGGTTGATGGCCTCACGTTCTGCTATTTCTTTGTGCTTTAGGAATGCCTTGGAATAATGATTTGAGCTGGAAATCCGCTCAAAATGTTCCCCGAGTGCGTCAGCTTGCTCGTGTAAGCTATTGCCTTCATCGTTTACTAGCGGCAACGGATGAATTTCTAGTCCCTTTAGCCTTCTAATCCCGTCCCACACTTTAGCATCTTGAGTACATGAATTTATAGCTTTATAGCTCTGCCAGCTTGCCCTCTTTGCCTGCATTCGCGTTCGTCTTCCCTGGGATTTAATCTGTTTAAATTCTACTAAATTTTCGGAAGTAGGGCATTGACGTAGTTTGCCCCAGGCTTTATTATGTCTCCTCTGTGCCTTTCTGCAATCGTTATTCCACCAGGGGACCTGTCTTTTCAATGAAGTGCCATTTGCCTGCGGGATGAATTTCTGTGCTGCATCAATGATAAGAGCGGTAAAATATGATACGGCATGATCTATGCTAAAATCGCATATAAAATCTGGTAATATGTAGGTGGATTCTTTAAAGCATTCCCAATCAGCCTCGGCTCGTTTCCAGCGAGGAACAGGCGTCGGGGAGTCATGTTGTGTAACTAGGTTTAAACTTATTGGGAAGTGATCACTTCCAAATGAATTTTTAATTACAGACCACTTTAAATCAGGGAAGATAAACCCAGAACCGATAGATAGGGCTATTGAGGAGTATGAATTATGCAGTGGATTGTAGTAGGTTGGTTCTTTCTTAATAACGAGGCACGCACTGGAGTTTAAAAGGAAATTTTCAATGAGTCGACCTCTCGCGACGCATCGTGAGTCTCCCCACATCGGGTTATGGGCGTTAAAATCTCCCACGAGTATGTAAGGCTCGGGGAGCTGGTCAATGAGGTTATTAAAGTCTCTTTTTTTGAGACGCTGGTTTGGCGGTATATAAATAGAACACAATGCTACTAATTTGTGAAAAAGATTGGCCTGAATTGACACTGCCTCGAGGGGTGTGTTAAGGGCGACGGGTCGGCAAGCGACAGATCTGTGTGCTACTATTGCTACACCGCCAGAGGCGGTAGCCTCGCCGCGGTCACTCCGAAAGATAGAGTAAATACGAAATAAATAAGTGTTTGTAGTTTTCAGATGTGTCTCTTGAACACACAGCAACCTTGCATTATGTTTGTGTAACGGTTCGTTAATGTCGTCGAGGTGACGTAAATGTCCGCGTACATTCCCCTATAGTATTTGTGTTTCCAATATGATAAATGTGTTGGGTGCTGTGTGTTTAAGAGAGAAGAGTTAGCTCACGGATCTTTTTCAGGCGCCGTGACGGGAGTTTGGTCTCTTTTGGAGCGATCGAGAGTGCCTCGCCGCTCCTTGGGCGCTGGTGGCGCCGTCATGCTGGTTGTTGTGTCCATCGCCTCTAGAGAGGCGCTGGACAGGCGCTCTTCCGAGCGCTTTCTTTGGCGTGAAGGACTCGGCACGTTGGACGAGGCGTTTGAGGTCACCTGGCCGGAGGCACATGGCCCCATCTGCTGGGTTGGCGTAGCGGCGCTAGCTACAGCCGCCGGGGGGGGGGGGGGGGAGGGAGCGGATGGCGTTTCTGCCGCCTCACTGAGTGTGAGTCGGACAGCCGCCAGAGACCGTTGTGGCGCGGTCCCCTGACGCGCCACTTCGGCGAATGTGTTTTTGGGCAGGTAGGGTACCCGCCTGCTTGCCTCCTTGAAACTAATATTTTCTTTTACTTTCATCGTCACAATTCCTTTTTTTCCAGTTTGGGCACGCCTGCGAGAATGCGACGTGCTACCCTTCACACTTTACACAATGGAGAGTGTTCCTGCAGGCTTCAGAAGTATGTTCATGTGCTTTGCATTTGGCACAGGTTTGACGGCCTCGGCAGCTCTGCGAACTGTGGCCGAAACGTTGGCATTTGAAACATCTGAGCGGATTTGGCACATATGCCCTAACACGGAGCTTGATGTACCCTGCCTCGATTGACTCTGGCAGGACAGTTGATTCGAAGGTGATTATCAAGGGCTAGGTTTGGATTTCTTTGCCATCGCGCCTTATCTTAACTCTTTTGACATTGATTACATTCTGTTCACTGAAGCCGTCCAAGAGTTAAGCCTCAGTGAGCTCCAGCAAGTCATCGTCCGACACATCGCCGCGCGTAGTGTTCATATTACGGTGCGGGGTTACTTTTAGTTGGTTACCCCAAATGACACTAGCATAGGCAGTTTCTCGTATTGCTTCTTATCGCGGAGCTCCAGGAGGACATCACCACTTGCCATCCTGGTCGCCTTATAACCGGCTCCAAAAACAACAGTCAGTCTTCGATACCAGGAAAGGCGAAATGGTGCGCACTGGTTTGCTTGGTTTTTCCGAGTGAACTACATGGAAACGTGGAAAGTTGTGGACTTGGCATCCGAAAAACTGAAAAACTTCATCGGGGCGCCCTCTTTTCTGAGGGCGATCAGGGATTTGAGGAAAGGAGCTATCCATAAATATATGTGATACTTCGGCAGTAACGCCAGCCACCCACCGTGAAGTCCTACAAGGGACGCTGCAGGACCTGTGAAACACGGCCTGCAAACGCAACCTGTACATTACCACTATAACCAAATATGAAATAACCTAGGTTGGCTATCCACACAAGGTTAACCCTTGCTGCCTGGAAAAATTGGAAGAAAAGGAAGCCAGAAGAAGACAGGAAAGGTGGAAAGTAAGGAAAAGACGAAGGTTGTAGGGAGAGAGACAGGAAAAGGCAACTACCAATTTCCCACGGGCGGGTCAGTACGGGGGTGCCGCCTATCTGAAGCATAGGCCAAAGAGGTTTGTTGCCTCCACCTGGGGGTCTTAAAGGTCCAAACACCCAGCACCGGCTCAACCTCCAGGATCCCCCTTTCTCCAGACAAGGCTAAGCCTCGCACGGCAACACGCGGCAGGGTCCAACCCTCGCGTGCTCAGGTACGTGGTGTCGCAACACACCAAACGCCTGCTGACGCAGACGCCCTTGCGGGCAAAGGGTAAGATTAGTTCCAATCATGGAGCTGATTCGCGTTTGCCCTCGCCATGGTTTAAAATGTCTGGGTTGGCGCTTGTTTTGATATTGTCCGAAGAAGTCATAAAACCGTTGATCCACGTTAATTTATCATGCTCATACAAATTGAGGATGATCAAGCGGAGAAAAAGAAAAAGATAATTTCCAATCATGAAGGTGTTTGAGCTAGCTCTCCGCCGTGGTTCAGTGCGTCTACTTTGGCGCTTGTTTTGATATTTTCACACGATGTCATCACAACCGCGAAGCCCCTCTTAATTACAGCGCAAGGATATATTGATGAAGATCAGGTGCTGGAAAACAATAAGATTATTTCCAATCACGCCGGTCTTTTCACTGGCTCTCCACCGTGGTTCAATGTGTCTCCTTTCGCGTTTCTTTGATATTTTCACACGATGTCATCATAACCAGGAAGCCCCTCTGATTTACTGCGTACAATGATATTGAGGATGATCAGGTGAAGGAAAAGGGGAAGATTTTTTCCAATCACGCAGGTCTCTTCGCTAGCTCTCCGCCGTGGTTCAATGTGTCTCCTTTGCCGTTTGTTTTGATATTTTCGCACGATGACATCAAACCCGGGAAGCCCCTGTGATTTACTGCAGGCAATGATATTGAGGATGATCAGGCGTACGAAACGGATAACATAATTTCCAATCATATAGGTCTTTTCGCTAGCTCTCCGGCGTGATGCAGCGCGTCAGCTTTGGCGTTTGTTTTGATATTTTCGCACGATGTCATCAAAACAGGGAAGCCCCTGTGATATGCTGCGGGCAATGATTTTGAGGATGATCGGGCATAGGAAACGGATAACATTATTTATAATCATGTACCTCTTTTCGCTAGCTCTCCGTCGCGGCTGAATGTGTCTCCTTTGGCGTTTGTTTTGATATTTTCGCCCGATGTCATCAAAACCGGGAAGCCCCTCCTATTTACTGCGTACAATGATATTGAGGATGATCAGGAGAAGGAAAACGGGAGAGTATTTCCAATCATGCAGGACTTTTAGCTAGCTCTCCACCGTGGTTCCGAGCGTCTCCTTTGGCGTTTGTTTTGATATTTTCGCATGATGTCAGAAAAACTGGGAAGCCCCTCTGATTTGCTGCGGGCAATGATATTGAGGATGATCGGGCGTAGGAAACGGATAGCATTATTTCCAACCATGTAGGTGTTTTTGCTAGCTCTCCACCGGGGTTCAATATGTCTCCTTTGGCGATTGTTTTGATATTTTCGCACGATGTGATCAAAACCGGGAAGCCCCTCTGATTTACTGCGTGCAATGATATTGAGGATGATTAGGCGTACGAAACGAATAACATTATTTCCAATCATGTAGGCCTTTTCGTTAGCTCTCCGCCGTGATTCAATATGTCTTCTTTGGCGTTTGTTTTGATATTTTCGCACGATGTCATCAAAACCGAGAAGCTTCTCAGAATTAATGCGTACAATGATATTGAGGGTGATCAGGCGAAGGAAAAGGGCCAGATTATTTCCAATGATGCAGGTCTTTTCGCTAGCTCTCCGCCTTGATTCAATGTGTCTCGTTTGGCATTAGCTTTGATATGTTCGCACGATGTCATCAAAACGGGGAAGTCCCTCCTATTTACTGCGTACATTGATCTGAGGACGATCAGGAAATGGAAAACGGGAAGATTATTTCCAATCACGCAGGTTTTTTAGCTAGCTCTCCACCATGGTTCAGTGTGTCTCCTTTGGCGTTTGTTTTCATATTATCGCACGATGTCATCAAAACCGGGAAGCCCTTCTGATTTACTGCGTACAATGATATTGAGGATGATCAGGCGAAGGAAAAGGGGAAGATTATTTCCAATCATGCAGGTCTTTTCGCTAGCTCTCCGCCGCGGTTCAATGTGTCGCATTTGGCATTTGTTTTGATATTTTCGCACGATGTCATCAAAACCGGGAAGCCCCTCCTATTTACTGCGTACAATATTATTGAGCAGGATCAGGAGAAGGAAAAGGGGAAGATTATTTCCAATCATGCAGGTCTTTTCGCTAGCTCTCCGCCGTGATTGTGTCTCCTTTGGCATTTGTTATGATATATTCGCATGATGTCATCAAAGCCGGGAAGCCCCTCCTATTTACTGCGTACAATGATATTGAGGATTGTCAGGAAAAGGAAAACGGGAAGATTATTTCAAATCACGCAGGTCTTTTAGCTAGCTCTCCATCGTGGTTCAGTGCGTCTCCTTTGGCGTTTGTTTTGATATTTTCACTCGATGTCATCCAAACCGGGAAGCCACTCATATTTACTGCGTACAATGATATTGAGGATGATCAGGAGAAGGAAAAGGGGAAGAATATTTCCAATTATGTAGGTCTTTTCGCAAGCTCTCCGCCGTGGCTCAATGTGTCTCGTTTGGCGTTTGTTTTGATATTTTCGCATGATGTCATCAAAACCGGGTAGCCCATCTGATTTACTGCGTACAATTATATCTAGGTTGATCAGGCGAAGGAAAAGGAGAAGGTTATTTCCAATCATGTAAGTCATTTCGCTAGCTCTCCGGCGTGGTGCAGCGCGTCTTCTTTGGCGTTTGTTTCGATATTTGTCGCAGGATGTCATCAAAACCGAGAAGCCATTCTGATTTACTGCCTACAATGATATTGAGGGTGATCAGGCGAACGAAAAGAGAAGAATATTTCCAATGATGCAGGTCTTTTCGCAAGCACTCCGCCGTGGTTCAATGTGTCTCCTTTGGCGTTTGTTTTGATATTTTCCCACGATGTTATCGAAACAGGGAAGCCCGTGTGATATGCTGCGGGCAATGTTATTGAGGATGATCAAGCATAGGAAATGGATAACATTATTTATAATCGTGTACGTCTTTTCGCTAGCTCTGCGTCGCGGTTGAATGTGTCTCCTTTGGCGTTTGTTTTGATATTTTTGCACGATGTTAGCAAAACCGGGAAGCCCCTCTGATTTACTGCGTACAATGATATTGAGGATGATCAGGCGAAGGAAAAGGGGAAGAATCTTTCCAATCATGTTGGTGTTTTCTCTAGCTCTCCGACGTGAATCAGGGCGTCTCCTTTGGCGTTTGTTTGATATTTTCGCATGATTTATCAAAACCAGGAAGCCCCTGTGATTTGCTGCGGGCAGTGATATCGATAATGATCAGACGAAGGAAAAGGGGAAGATTATTTCCAATCAAGCAGGTCTTTTCGCACGCTCTCCGCCGTGTTTCGATGTGTCTCCTTTGGCGTTTGTTTTGATATTTTCGCACGATGTCATCAAAACCGGAAAGCCCCTCTGATTTACTGCGTACAATGATATTGAGGATAATCAGGCGAAGGAAAAGGAGAAGGTTATTTCCAATCATGTAGGTCATTTTGCTAGCTCTCCGACGTGGTTCAGTGCGTCTCCTTTGGCGTTTGTTTTGATATTTTCGCACGATGTCGTCAAAACAGGGAAGCCCCTGTGATATGCTGCAGGCAATGTTATTGAGGATGATCAAGCATAGGAAACGGATAACATTATTTATCATGATGTACGTGTTTTCGCTAGCTCTCCGTTGTGGTTGAATGTGTCTCCTTTGGCGTTTGTTATGATATTTTCACACGATGTTAGCAAAACCGCGAAGCCCCTCTGATATACAGCATACAATGATATTGAGGATAATCAGGCGAAGGAAAAGGGGAAGAATCTTTCCGATTATGCTGGTCTTTTTGCTAGCTGTCCACCGTGGTACAATGTGTCTCCTTTGGCGCATGTTTTGATATTTTCGCACGATGTCATCAAAACCGGGAAGCCCCTCTGATTTACTGCTTACAATGATATTGAGGATGATCAGGCGAAGGAAGAATGGAAGATTATTTCCAATCTTTCAGGTCTCTTCACTAGCTCTCCGCCGCGGTTCAGTGCGTCTCTTTTCGCGTTTGTTTGACATTTTTGCAGGATATCATCAAAAGCAGGAAGCCCCTGTGATTTTCTGGGGGCAATGATTTTGAGGATGATCAGGCGTAGGAAACGGATAACTATATTTCCATTCATGTAGGTGTTTTCACTAAGTCTCCACCGGGGTTCAATGTGTCTGCTTAGGCGTTTGTTTTGATATTTTCGCATCATCTCAGAAAAACCAGGAAGCCCCCCTGATTTACTCTGTACAATGATATTGAGGGTGATTATGCGAAGGAAAAGGGGAACATGATTTCCAATCATGCAGGGCTTTTCGCTAGCTCTCCGCCGTGATTTAATGTGTCTCCTTTGGATTTTGTTTTGATCTTTTCGCGCGATGTCATCAAAACCGGGAAGCCCCTCCTATTTACTGCGTACAATGATATTGAGGATGGTCAGGAAAAGGAAAACGGGAACATTATTTCCAATCATGTAGGTCTTTTCGCTAGCTCTCTGACGTGGCTCAGCGCGTCTCCTTTGACGTTTGTTTTGTTATTTTCGCACGATGTTATCAAAACAGGGAAGCCCGTGTGACATGCTGCGGGCAATGACATTGAGGATAATCAGGCATAGGAAACGGATAACATTATTTATAATCATGTACGTCTTTTCGCTAGCTCTGCGTCGTGGTTGAATGTGTCTCCTTTGGCGTTTGTTTTGATATTTTCGCACGATGTTAGCAAAACCGCGAAACCCCTCTGATATACTGCATACAATGATATTGAGGATAATCAGGCGAAGGAAAAGGGGAAGAATCTTTCCGATTATGCTGGTGTTTTTGCTAGCTGTCCACCGTGGTACAATGTGTTTCCTTTGGCGCTTGTTTTGATATTTTCGCACGATGTCATCAAAACCAGGAAGCCCCTCTGATTTACTGCATACAATGATATTGAGGATGATCAGGAGAAGAAAGAATGGAAGATTATTTCCAATCATTCAGGTCTCTTCACTAGCTCTCCGCCGTGGTTCAGTGCGTCTCCTTTGGCGTTTGTTTTGACATTTTTGCACGATATCATCAAAAGCGGGAAGCCCCTGTTATTTCCTGGGGGCAATGATATAGAGGATGATCAGGCGTAGGAAACGGATAACTTTATTTCCAATCATGTGGGTGTTTTCGCTAGCTCTCCACCGGGGTTCAATGAGTCTGCTTTGGCATTTCTTTTGATATTTTCGCATGATGTCAGAAAAACCGGGAAACCCCTCTGATTTACTGCGTACAATTATATTGAGGGTGATCAGGAGAAGGAAAAGGGGAAGAAGGTTTCCAATCATGCAAGTCTTTTCGCTAGCTGTCCGCCGTGATTCAATGTGTCTCCTTTGGCGTTTGTTTTGATATTTTCGCACAATTTCATCAAAACCGTTAAACCCCTCCTATTTACAGCGTACAATGATATTGAGGATGATATGAGAATGAAAAGCAGAAGGTTATTTCCAATCATGTAGGTCTTTTCCCTAACTCTCCACCGCGGTATTGTGTCTCCTTTGGCGTTTGTTTTGCTATTTTCGCACGATGTCATCAAAACCGGGAAACCGCTCTGATTTACTGCGTGCACTGATATTGAGGATGATCAGGCGTAGCAAACAGATAACATTATTTCCAATCATGTAGGTCTTTTCGTTATGTCTCCGCCGTGATTCATTGTGTGTCATTTGGCGTTTGTGTTGATATTTTCGCACGATGTCATCAAAACCGAGAAGCCATTCTGATTTACTGCCTACAATGATATTGAGGGTGATCAGGCGAAGGAAAAGAGAATATTATTTCCAATGATGCAGGTCTTTTCACTAGCTCTCCGCCGTGGTTCGGTGCGTCTGCTTTGGCGTTTTTTTGACATTTTCGCACGATGTCATCAAAACCGGGAAGCCCCCGTATTTACAGCGTACAACGATATTGAGGATGATCAGGAGACGGAAAAGGGGAAGATTATATCCAATCATGCAGGTCTTTTCGCAAGCACTCCGCCGTGGCTCAATGTGTCTCCTTTGGCGTTTGTTTTGATATTTTCACAAGATGTCATCAAAACCGGGAAGTCCCTGTGATTTACTGCGTACAATTATATTGAGGTTGATCAGGCGAAGGAAAAGGAGAAGGTTATTTCCAATCATGTAGGTCTTTTCGCTAGGTCTCCGACGTGGTTCATTGCGTCTCCTTTGGCGTTTGTTTTGACATTTTCGCACGATGTCATCAAAACAGGGAAGCCCGTGTGATATGCTGCGGGCAATGATATTGAGGATGATCAGGCATAGGAAACGGATAACATTATTTATAATCCTGTACGTCTTTTCGCTAGCTCTGCGTCGCGGTTGAATGTGCCTCCTTTGGCATTTGATTTGATAGTTTCGCATGATTTATCAAAACCAGGAAGCCCCTGTGATTTGCTGCAGGCAGTGATATCGAGGATGATCAGGCGTAGGAAAGGGATAACTTTATTTCCACTCATGTAGGTGTTTTCGCTAGCTCTCTGCCGAGGTTCAATGTGTCTTCTTTGGCGTTTGTTTTGATATTTTCGCACGATGTCATCAAAACCGGAAAGCCCCTCTGATTTACTGCGTACAATTATATTGAGGGTGATCAGGACAAGGAAAAGGGGAAGAAGGTTTCCAATCATGCAAGTCTTTTCGCTAGCTGTCCGCCGTGATTCAATGTGTCTCCTTTGGCGTTTGTTTTGATATTTTCGCACAATTTCATCAAAACCGTTAAACCCCTCCTATTTACAGCGTACAATGATATTGAGGATGATATGAGAAGGAAAAGCAGAAGGTTATTTCCAATCATGTAGGTCTTTTCCCTAACTCTCCACCGCGGTATTGTGTCTCCTTTGGCGTTTGTTTTGCTATTTTCGCACGATGTCATCAAAACCGGGAAACCGCTCTGATTTACTGCGTGCACTGATATTGAGGATGATCAGGCGTAGCAAACAGATAACATTATTTCCAATCATGTAGGTCTTTTCGTTATGTCTCCGCCGTGATTCATTGTGTCTCATTTGGCGTTTGTGTTGATATTTTCGCACGATGTCATCAAAACCGAGAAGCCATTCTGATTTACTGCCTACAATGATATTGAGGGTGATCAGGCGAAGGAAAAGAGAATATTATTTCCAATGATGCAGGTCTTTTCACTAGCTCTCCGCCGTGGTTCAGTGCGTCTGCTTTGGCGTTTTTTTGACATTTTCGCACGATGTCATCAAAACCGGGAAGCCCCCGTATTTACAGCGTACAACGATATTGAGGATGATCAGGAGACGGAAAAGGGGAAGATTATATCCAATCATGCAGGTCTTTTCGCAAGCACTCCGCCGTGGCTCAATGTGTCTCCTTTGGCGTTTGTTTTGATATTTTCACAAGATGTCATCAAAACCGGGAAGTCCCTCTGATTTACTGCGTACAATTATATTGAGGTTGATCAGGCGAAGGAAAAGGAGAAGGTTATTTCCAATCATGTAGGTCTTTTCGCTAGGTCTCCGACGTGGTTCAGTGCGTCTCCTTTGGCGTTTGTTTTGACATTTTCGCACGATGTCATCAAAACAGGGAAGCCCGTGTGATATGCTGCGGGCAATGATATTGAGGATGATCAGGCATAGGAAACGGATAACATTATTTATAATCCTGTACGTCTTTTCGCTAGCTCTGCGTCGCGGTTGAATGTGCCTCCTTTGGCATTTGATTTGATAGTTTCGCATGATTTATCAAAACCAGGAAGCCCCTGTGATTTACTGCAGGCAATGATATTGAGGATGATCAGGCGTACGAAACGGATAACATAATTTCCAATCATATAGGTCTTTTCGCTAGCTCTCCGGCGTGATGCAGCGCGTCAGCTTTGGCGTTTGTTTTGATATTTTCGCACGATGTCATCAAAACAGGGAAGCCCCTGTGATATGCTGCGGGCAATGATTTTGAGGATGATCGGGCATAGGAAACGGATAACATTATTTATAATCATGTACCTCTTTTCGCTAGCTCTCCGTCGCGGCTGAATGTGTCTCCTTTGGCGTTTGTTTTGATATTTTCGCCCGATGTCATCAAAACCGGGAAGCCCCTCCTATTTACTGCGTACAATGATATTGAGGATGATCAGGAGAAGGAAAACGGGAGAGTATTTCCAATCATGCAGGACTTTTAGCTAGCTCTCCACCGTGGTTCCGAGCGTCTCCTTTGGCGTTTGTTTTGATATTTTCGCATGATGTCAGAAAAACTGGGAAGCCCCTCTGATTTGCTGCGGGCAATGATATTGAGGATGATCGGGCGTAGGAAACGGATAGCATTATTTCCAACCATGTAGGTGTTTTTGCTAGCTCTCCACCGGGGTTCAATATGTCTCCTTTGGCGATTGTTTTGATATTTTCGCACGATGTGATCAAAACCGGGAAGCCCCTCTGATTTACTGCGTGCAATGATATTGAGGATGATTAGGCGTACGAAACGAATAACATTATTTCCAATCATGTAGGCCTTTTCGTTAGCTCTCCGCCGTGATTCAATATGTCTTCTTTGGCGTTTGTTTTGATATTTTCGCACGATGTCATCAAAACCGAGAAGCTTCTCAGAATTAATGCGTACAATGATATTGAGGGTGATCAGGCGAAGGAAAAGGGCCAGATTATTTCCAATGATGCAGGTCTTTTCGCTAGCTCTCCGCCTTGATTCAATGTGTCTCGTTTGGCATTAGCTTTGATATGTTCGCACGATGTCATCAAAACGGGGAAGTCCCTCCTATTTACTGCGTACATTGATCTGAGGACGATCAGGAAATGGAAAACGGGAAGATTATTTCCAATCACGCAGGTTTTTTAGCTAGCTCTCCACCATGGTTCAGTGTGTCTCCTTTGGCGTTTGTTTTCATATTATCGCACGATGTCATCAAAACCGGGAAGCCCTTCTGATTTACTGCGTACAATGATATTGAGGATGATCAGGCGAAGGAAAAGGGGAAGATTATTTCCAATCATGCAGGTCTTTTCGCTAGCTCTCCGCCGCGGTTCAATGTGTCGCATTTGGCATTTGTTTTGATATTTTCGCACGATGTCATCAAAACCGGGAAGCCCCTCCTATTTACTGCGTACAATATTATTGAGCAGGATCAGGAGAAGGAAAAGGGGAAGATTATTTCCAATCATGCAGGTCTTTTCGCTAGCTCTCCGCCGTGATTGTGTCTCCTTTGGCATTTGTTATGATATATTCGCATGATGTCATCAAAGCCGGGAAGCCCCTCCTATTTACTGCGTACAATGATATTGAGGATTGTCAGGAAAAGGAAAACGGGAAGATTATTTCAAATCACGCAGGTCTTTTAGCTAGCTCTCCATCGTGGTTCAGTGCGTCTCCTTTGGCGTTTGTTTTGATATTTTCACTCGATGTCATCCAAACCGGGAAGCCACTCATATTTACTGCGTACAATGATATTGAGGATGATCAGGAGAAGGAAAAGGGGAAGAATATTTCCAATTATGTAGGTCTTTTCGCAAGCTCTCCGCCGTGGCTCAATGTGTCTCGTTTGGCGTTTGTTTTGATATTTTCGCATGATGTCATCAAAACCGGGTAGCCCATCTGATTTACTGCGTACAATTATATCTAGGTTGATCAGGCGAAGGAAAAGGAGAAGGTTATTTCCAATCATGTAAGTCATTTCGCTAGCTCTCCGGCGTGGTGCAGCGCGTCTTCTTTGGCGTTTGTTTCGATATTTGTCGCAGGATGTCATCAAAACCGAGAAGCCATTCTGATTTACTGCCTACAATGATATTGAGGGTGATCAGGCGAACGAAAAGAGAAGAATATTTCCAATGATGCAGGTCTTTTCGCAAGCACTCCGCCGTGGTTCAATGTGTCTCCTTTGGCGTTTGTTTTGATATTTTCCCACGATGTTATCGAAACAGGGAAGCCCGTGTGATATGCTGCGGGCAATGTTATTGAGGATGATCAAGCATAGGAAATGGATAACATTATTTATAATCGTGTACGTCTTTTCGCTAGCTCTGCGTCGCGGTTGAATGTGTCTCCTTTGGCGTTTGTTTTGATATTTTTGCACGATGTTAGCAAAACCGGGAAGCCCCTCTGATTTACTGCGTACAATGATATTGAGGATGATCAGGCGAAGGAAAAGGGGAAGAATCTTTCCAATCATGTTGGTGTTTTCTCTAGCTCTCCGACGTGAATCAGGGCGTCTCCTTTGGCGTTTGTTTGATATTTTCGCATGATTTATCAAAACCAGGAAGCCCCTGTGATTTGCTGCGGGCAGTGATATCGATAATGATCAGACGAAGGAAAAGGGGAAGATTATTTCCAATCAAGCAGGTCTTTTCGCACGCTCTCCGCCGTGTTTCGATGTGTCTCCTTTGGCGTTTGTTTTGATATTTTCGCACGATGTCATCAAAACCGGAAAGCCCCTCTGATTTACTGCGTACAATGATATTGAGGATAATCAGGCGAAGGAAAAGGAGAAGGTTATTTCCAATCATGTAGGTCATTTTGCTAGCTCTCCGACGTGGTTCAGTGCGTCTCCTTTGGCGTTTGTTTTGATATTTTCGCACGATGTCGTCAAAACAGGGAAGCCCCTGTGATATGCTGCAGGCAATGTTATTGAGGATGATCAAGCATAGGAAACGGATAACATTATTTATCATGATGTACGTGTTTTCGCTAGCTCTCCGTTGTGGTTGAATGTGTCTCCTTTGGCGTTTGTTATGATATTTTCACACGATGTTAGCAAAACCGCGAAGCCCCTCTGATATACAGCATACAATGATATTGAGGATAATCAGGCGAAGGAAAAGGGGAAGAATCTTTCCGATTATGCTGGTCTTTTTGCTAGCTGTCCACCGTGGTACAATGTGTCTCCTTTGGCGCATGTTTTGATATTTTCGCACGATGTCATCAAAACCGGGAAGCCCCTCTGATTTACTGCTTACAATGATATTGAGGATGATCAGGCGAAGGAAGAATGGAAGATTATTTCCAATCTTTCAGGTCTCTTCACTAGCTCTCCGCCGCGGTTCAGTGCGTCTCTTTTCGCGTTTGTTTGACATTTTTGCAGGATATCATCAAAAGCGGGAAGCCCCTGTGATTTTCTGGGGGCAATGATTTTGAGGATGATCAGGCGTAGGAAACGGATAACTATATTTCCATTCATGTAGGTGTTTTCACTAAGTCTCCACCGGGGTTCAATGTGTCTGCTTAGGCGTTTGTTTTGATATTTTCGCATCATCTCAGAAAAACCAGGAAGCCCCCCTGATTTACTCTGTACAATGATATTGAGGGTGATTATGCGAAGGAAAAGGGGAACATGATTTCCAATCATGCAGGGCTTTTCGCTAGCTCTCCGCCGTGATTTAATGTGTCTCCTTTGGATTTTGTTTTGATCTTTTCGCGCGATGTCATCAAAACCGGGAAGCCCCTCCTATTTACTGCGTACAATGATATTGAGGATGGTCAGGAAAAGGAAAACGGGAACATTATTTCCAATCATGTAGGTCTTTTCGCTAGCTCTCTGACGTGGCTCAGCGCGTCTCCTTTGACGTTTGTTTTGTTATTTTCGCACGATGTTATCAAAACAGGGAAGCCCGTGTGACATGCTGCGGGCAATGACATTGAGGATAATCAGGCATAGGAAACGGATAACATTATTTATAATCATGTACGTCTTTTCGCTAGCTCTGCGTCGTGGTTGAATGTGTCTCCTTTGGCGTTTGTTTTGATATTTTCGCACGATGTTAGCAAAACCGCGAAACCCCTCTGATATACTGCATACAATGATATTGAGGATAATCAGGCGAAGGAAAAGGGGAAGAATCTTTCCGATTATGCTGGTGTTTTTGCTAGCTGTCCACCGTGGTACAATGTGTTTCCTTTGGCGCTTGTTTTGATATTTTCGCACGATGTCATCAAAACCAGGAAGCCCCTCTGATTTACTGCATACAATGATATTGAGGATGATCAGGAGAAGAAAGAATGGAAGATTATTTCCAATCATTCAGGTCTCTTCACTAGCTCTCCGCCGTGGTTCAGTGCGTCTCCTTTGGCGTTTGTTTTGACATTTTTGCACGATATCATCAAAAGCGGGAAGCCCCTGTTATTTCCTGGGGGCAATGATATAGAGGATGATCAGGCGTAGGAAACGGATAACTTTATTTCCAATCATGTGGGTGTTTTCGCTAGCTCTCCACCGGGGTTCAATGAGTCTGCTTTGGCATTTCTTTTGATATTTTCGCATGATGTCAGAAAAACCGGGAAACCCCTCTGATTTACTGCGTACAATTATATTGAGGGTGATCAGGAGAAGGAAAAGGGGAAGAAGGTTTCCAATCATGCAAGTCTTTTCGCTAGCTGTCCGCCGTGATTCAATGTGTCTCCTTTGGCGTTTGTTTTGATATTTTCGCACAATTTCATCAAAACCGTTAAACCCCTCCTATTTACAGCGTACAATGATATTGAGGATGATATGAGAATGAAAAGCAGAAGGTTATTTCCAATCATGTAGGTCTTTTCCCTAACTCTCCACCGCGGTATTGTGTCTCCTTTGGCGTTTGTTTTGCTATTTTCGCACGATGTCATCAAAACCGGGAAACCGCTCTGATTTACTGCGTGCACTGATATTGAGGATGATCAGGCGTAGCAAACAGATAACATTATTTCCAATCATGTAGGTCTTTTCGTTATGTCTCCGCCGTGATTCATTGTGTGTCATTTGGCGTTTGTGTTGATATTTTCGCACGATGTCATCAAAACCGAGAAGCCATTCTGATTTACTGCCTACAATGATATTGAGGGTGATCAGGCGAAGGAAAAGAGAATATTATTTCCAATGATGCAGGTCTTTTCACTAGCTCTCCGCCGTGGTTCGGTGCGTCTGCTTTGGCGTTTTTTTGACATTTTCGCACGATGTCATCAAAACCGGGAAGCCCCCGTATTTACAGCGTACAACGATATTGAGGATGATCAGGAGACGGAAAAGGGGAAGATTATATCCAATCATGCAGGTCTTTTCGCAAGCACTCCGCCGTGGCTCAATGTGTCTCCTTTGGCGTTTGTTTTGATATTTTCACAAGATGTCATCAAAACCGGGAAGTCCCTGTGATTTACTGCGTACAATTATATTGAGGTTGATCAGGCGAAGGAAAAGGAGAAGGTTATTTCCAATCATGTAGGTCTTTTCGCTAGGTCTCCGACGTGGTTCAGTGCGTCTCCTTTGGCGTTTGTTTTGACATTTTCGCACGATGTCATCAAAACAGGGAAGCCCGTGTGATATGCTGCGGGCAATGATATTGAGGATGATCAGGCATAGGAAACGGATAACATTATTTATAATCCTGTACGTCTTTTCGCTAGCTCTGCGTCGCGGTTGAATGTGCCTCCTTTGGCATTTGATTTGATAGTTTCGCATGATTTATCAAAACCAGGAAGCCCCTGTGATTTGCTGCAGGCAGTGATATCGAGGATGATCAGGCGTAGGAAAGGGATAACTTTATTTCCACTCATGTAGGTGTTTTCGCTAGCTCTCTGCCGAGGTTCAATGTGTCTTCTTTGGCGTTTGTTTTGATATTTTCGCACGATGTCATCAAAACCGGAAAGCCCCTCTGATTTACTGCGTACAATTATATTGAGGGTGATCAGGAGAAGGAAAAGGGGAAGAAGGTTTCCAATCATGCAAGTCTTTTCGCTAGCTGTCCGCCGTGATTCAATGTGTCTCCTTTGGCGTTTGTTTTGATATTTTCGCACAATTTCATCAAAACCGTTAAACCCCTCCTATTTACAGCGTACAATGATATTGAGGATGATATGAGAAGGAAAAGCAGAAGGTTATTTCCAATCATGTAGGTCTTTTCCCTAACTCTCCACCGCGGTATTGTGTCTCCTTTGGCGTTTGTT
Organism: Dermacentor andersoni; assembly: GCF_023375885.2. Taxonomy (NCBI): domain Eukaryota; kingdom Metazoa; phylum Arthropoda; class Arachnida; order Ixodida; family Ixodidae; genus Dermacentor; species Dermacentor andersoni. Next base: position 7,015,221 of record NW_027314752.1, on the reverse strand, counting down.
TTGCTATTTTCGCACGATGTCATCAAAACCGGGAAACCGCTCTGATTTACTGCGTGCACTGATATTGAGGATGATCAGGCGTAGCAAACAGATAACATTATTTCCAATCATGTAGGTCTTTTCGTTATGTCTCCGCCGTGATTCATTGTGTCTCATTTGGCGTTTGTGTTGATATTTTCGCACGATGTCATCAAAACCGAGAAGCCATTCTGATTTACTGCCTACAATGATATTGAGGGTGATCAGGCGAAGGAAAAGAGAATATTATTTCCAATGATGCAGGTCTTTTCACTAGCTCTCCGCCGTGGTTCAGTGCGTCTGCTTTGGCGTTTTTTTGACATTTTCGCACGATGTCATCAAAACCGGGAAGCCCCCGTATTTACAGCGTACAACGATATTGAGGATGATCAGGAGACGGAAAAGGGGAAGATTATATCCAATCATGCAGGTCTTTTCGCAAGCACTCCGCCGTGGCTCAATGTGTCTCCTTTGGCGTTTGTTTTGATATTTTCACAAGATGTCATCAAAACCGGGAAGTCCCTCTGATTTACTGCGTACAATTATATTGAGGTTGATCAGGCGAAGGAAAAGGAGAAGGTTATTTCCAATCATGTAGGTCTTTTCGCTAGGTCTCCGACGTGGTTCAGTGCGTCTCCTTTGGCGTTTGTTTTGACATTTTCGCACGATGTCATCAAAACAGGGAAGCCCGTGTGATATGCTGCGGGCAATGATATTGAGGATGATCAGGCATAGGAAACGGATAACATTATTTATAATCCTGTACGTCTTTTCGCTAGCTCTGCGTCGCGGTTGAATGTGCCTCCTTTGGCATTTGATTTGATAGTTTCGCATGATTTATCAAAACCAGGAAGCCCCTGTGATTTGCTGCAGGCAGTGATATCGAGGATGATCAGGCGTAGGAAAGGGATAACTTTATTTCCACTCATGTAGGTGTTTTCGCTAGCTCTCTGCCGAGGTTCAATGTGTCTTCTTTGGCGTTTGTTTTGATATTTTCTCACGATGTCATCAAAACCGGAAAGCCCCTCTGATTTACTGCGTACAATGATATTGAGGATGATCAGGCGAAGGAAAAGGAGAAGGTTATTTCCAATCATGCAGGTCTTTTCGCTAGCTCTCCGCCGCGGTTCAATGTGTTTCATTTGGCGTTTCTTTTGATATTTTCGCACGATGTCATCAAAACCCGGAAGCCACTCCTGTTTACTGCGTACAATGATATTAAGCATGATCAGGCGGAGGAAAATGGTAAGAATATTTCCAATCATATAAGTCTTTTCGCTATCTCACCGCCAAGGCTCAATGTGTCTCCTTTGGCGCTTGTTTTGATATTTTCGCACGATGTCATCAAAACCGGAAAGCCCCTCTGATTTACTGCGTACAATAATATTGAGGAGGATCAGGAGGAGGAAAAGGGGAAGAATATTTCTAATCATGCAGGTCTTTTCGCTAGCTCTCCGCCGTCGTTCAATGTGTCTCCTTTGGCGCATGCTTTGATATTTTCGCGCGATGTCATCAAAACCGGGAAATCCCTCTGATTTACTGTGTATAATGATATTGAGCATGATCAGGCGGAGGAAAATGGTAAGAATATTTCCAATCATATAAGTCTTTTCGCTATCTCACCGCCAAGGCTCAATGTGTCTCCTTTGGCGCTTGTTTTGATATTTCCGCACGATGTCGTCGAAACCGGAAAGCCCCCGTGATTTACCGTGTAAAAAGATATGGTAGATGATCAGGCATAGGAAAACGGTAAGATTTTTAAAATCATGTACGTTTTTTCGCTAGCTCTCCGTTGTGGTTCAATATTTCTCCTTTGTATCTTGTTTTGATATTTTCGCACGATGTCATCAATGCCGCCAAGCCCCTCTATTTTACTGCGAACAATGATATTGATGTTGTTCAGGCGGAGGAAAAGTATTGTGTTGTTTCCAATCATGCAGGTCTCATCGGTAGCTCTCCGCCATGGTTCCATGTGTCGCTTTTGGATCTTGTTTTGATATTTTTGCACGATGTCACCAAAACCGGGAAGCCCCTCTGATTTACTGCGTAGAAAGATATTGACAATGATCAGGCGTAGGAGAAATTTCAGAATATTTCTCATCATGCAGGTCTCATCTCATTAGGCCTCCGCCATGGTTCAAATTATCTGCGTTGACGCTTGTTTTGATGTTATCTGAAGATGCCTTGAAAACCGTGAATATCCAGGGATTTACCCTGCACGTACCAACTGACGATGACCAGGCGCAGGAAAAGGGTAAGTTTTTTTCCAATCGTGCAGGTTTTTTCGCTAGCTCTCCGCATGGTTCAATTTGTCTCATTTGGCACTGGTTTTGATATTTTCGCACAATGTCACCAAAACCGGGAAGCCCCTTTTGTTTACTGCGTACAAATATTTTGGGAATGATCAGGCGTAGGAAACCCGTAAGTACATTTCCAATCATTTAGGTCTTTTCACTATCTCACTGCCATGGCTCAATGTGTATGATGTCATGAAAAGCGCGAAGCCCCTCTCATTTGCTGCGGACAATGATATCGAGGATCATCAGGCGTAGCAAAAGAGAGATTATTTCCAATCATGCAGGTCTTTTTGATAGCTCTCCGCCGTGGTTCAACGTTCTCTTTAGGAGCTTCTTTTGATATTTTCGAACTATATCATCAAAACTGCGAAGCCCTACAGATTTACTGGGTACAAAGATATTGAGGATAATCAGGTGTAGGAAAAGGGTAAGACTATTTCCAATCATGTAAAGTTTTTCTAGATCTCCGCTGTGCTTCAATGTGTGTTCTTTGACGCTTGTTTTGATATTTTTGAACGATGTCACCAAAACTGGGAAGCCCCTCTGATTTACTGCGTACAAAAAAATTGTGAATGATCAGGTGTAGGAAAAAAATAAGATTATCTGCAATCATGTCGGTCTTTTCGCTAGCTCTCCGTCGTGGTTTGATGTGTGTCCTCTGGCAGTTCTTTTGATACTTTCGCACGAGGTCACAGAAAGCGGGAAGCCTCTCCGACTTACTTCGTACAGTGATATTGAGGATGATCAGGGGGGAGAAAAGGATAAGATTATTTCCAATCATACAGGTATTTTCGCTATCTCTCCGCCGTGGTTCAATGTGTCTCCTTTCGCGTTTGTTTTGATATTTTCGTATGATGTCACCAAAACCGGGAAGCCCTCTGTATTTACTGCCTACAAAGTTATTGAGGATGACCATGCGTAGGAAAAGGGTGACGATATTTCCAATCATGCAGGTCTCTTCACTATCTCTCCACCCTGGTTCAAGGTGTCGCCATTGCCGCATGATTTGACATTTTCACACGATGTCACCAATATCCGGAAGCCTCCCTGATTTAAGGTGTTCAAAAGTATTTAGGCTGATGAGTCGTTCGAAAAGCGTAAGATTATTTCTAATCATGCAGGTATTTTCGCTTGCTTTCCGGCGTGGTTCAATGTGTCGCTTTTGTATCTTGTTTTGATATTTTTGCACGATGTCATCAAAACCGGGAAGACCCTCTGATTTGTGGCCTACAAAAATATTAGGGATGATCAGGTACAGGAAAAGGATAAGGTTACTTCTAATCATGCAGGTCTTTTCGCTAGCTCTCTGCCGTGATTCAATGTGTCGCTTTCGGAGCTTCTTTTGATACTTTCGCACGATGTCACCAAAACCGGGAAGCCCCTCTGGGTTACTGCGTACAAAGATATTGAGAATGATCAGGCGTAAAAAAAGTGTGAGATTATTTCCTATCATGTAGGTATTTTTGCTAGCTTTCCGCCGTTGTTCAATGTGTGTCCTTTGGCGCTTGGTTTAACATTTTCGCACGATGTCATGAAAAGCGTGAAGCTCCTCTGATTCACTGCGGACAATGATATTGAGGATGATCAGGCGTAGGAAAAAGGTACGATAATTTCCAATCATGCAGGTCTTCTCGCTAGCCCTCTGCTGTGGTTCAATGTGTCTCCCTTGGCGTTTCTTTTGATATTGTCCCACGATCTCATTAAAACCACGAAGCCTCTTTGATTTACTGCGTACAATGCTATTGAAGATGTTCAGGTGGAGGGAAAGGGTAAGATTATTTCCAATAATGCAGGTCTTTTCGCTAGCTCTCGGCCGTGGTTCAAGGTGTCTCCTTTGGAGCTTGTTTTGATATTTTCGTACGATCTCATCAAAACTGCAAATCCCCTCTGAGTTACTGCGTACAAAGATATTGAGAATGTTCAGGCGTAAAAAAAGTGTGAGATTATTTCCATTCATGCAGATCTTAGCGCATTAGGCCTCCGCCATGGATCAAAATGTCTCGGTTTGCGCTTGTTTTGGTATTATCAGGAGATGCTTTGAAAACCGTGAATATCCAGTGATTTACCGTGCACATACAAACTGAGGATGATCAGGCGTAGGAAAAAGGTAAGATTATTTCCTATTGTGCAGGTCATTTCACTAGATATGCGCCGTGGTTTAATGTGTCTTTTTTGCACTTGTTTTAACATTTCCCAACGATGTCATCTAAGCCGCGATACCCCTCTCATTTACGGCGTACAATTATATTAAGGATGATCAGGAGAAGGAAAAGGGTAAGATTATTTCGAATCATGCAGGCCTTTTCGCTAGATCTGCGCGGTGGTTCAATGTGTGAATTTGGCGCTTGTTTTAATACTTCCCAACGATGTCACCAAAACCGGGAAGCAGCTCTGATTAACTGCGTACAAAGATATTGAGGATGATCAGGCGGAGGAAAAGGGTAAGATTATTTCCATTCATGCAGGTCTCTTCGCATGCTCTCCGCCGTGGTTCAGGGTGTCCCCTTTGGCCCTTGTTTTGGTATTTTCGCCCAATGTCACGAATACCGGGAAGCCCATCTGATTTACGGCCTACAATGACATTGAGGATGATCAGGCGTAGGAAAAGGAGAAGATTATTTCCAATCATGTAGGTATTTTTGCTAGCTTTCCGCCGTTGTTCAATGTGTGTCCTTTGGCGCTTGTGTTAACATTTTCGCACGATGTCATGAAAAGAGCGAAGCTCCTCTGATTTATTGCGGACAATGATATTCAGGATGATCAGGCGTAGGAAAAAGGTACGATGATTTTCAATCATGCAGGTCTTTACGCTAGCCCTCCGCTGTGGTTCAATATGTCTCCTTTGAAGCTGGTTTGATTTATTCGGACGATCTCATCAAAACCGTGAAGTCCCCCTTGTTTGCTGCGCCCAAAGATATTGACGATAATCAGGCGTAGGAAGAGGGTAAGATTATTTCCCATCATATAGGTTTTTTTGTAGACCTACGCCGTGGTTCAATGTGTCTCCTTTAGCGCTTGCTTTGATATTTTCTCACGATTTCATCAAAACTTCGAAGCCCCTCTGATTTAGGCATACAATTATATTGAGGATGATCAGGCGTAGGAAAGAGATACGATTATTTCCAATCATTCAGGTGTTTTTGTATCTCTCAACCGGGCTTCAATGTATCTCCTTTGTCGCTTGCTTTGATGTTTTCTCACGACGTCATCAAAACCGGGAAGCCCCTCTGATTTACTGCGGCCAGTGATATTGAAGTTGATCAGGCGCAGAAAAAGGGTAAAATTATTTTCAAAAATGTAGGTTTTTTCGCTAGCTCTCCGCCGTTGTTTAACCCATCTCTTTGGCGCTTCTTTTGATATTTTTGCACGATATCACCCAAACCGGGAAGCCCATCTGATTTACTCCGAACAAGGATATTAAGGAAAATCAGGCATCGGAAAAGGAGAAGATTATTTCAAAATCATGCCGGTCTTTTCGTTAGCTCTCCGCCGTGGTTCAGTGTGTCTCCTTTGGCGCTTGATTTGATATTTTCGCATGACGTCACCAAAACCGCGAAGCCCCTTTGATTTACTGCGTACAAAGATATTGAGGATGACCCGGTGTCGAGAAAGGATGAGATTATTTTCAATCATGTATCTCTTTTCGCTAGCTCTCAACCGTGGTTCAATGTGTCTCCTTTGGCGCTAGTTTGATATTTCCGCACGATGTCATGAAAACCGCGCAGCCCCTCTGATTCACTGCGGACAGTGATATTGAGGATGATCAGGCGTAGGAAAAGGGCAAGAATTTTTTCCAATCATGCAGGTCTTTTTGCTAGCTCTCAGCCGTGGTTCAAAGTGTGTCCTTTGGAGTTTGTTTTGATATTTTCGCACGTTGTCACCATAACCGGGAAGCCCCTCTGATTTACTGCGTACAAAGATATTAAGGATGATCAGGTGTACGAACATATTACTGGATGATTATTTCCAATCATGCAGGTCTTTTCGGTAGCTCTCCACCCTGGTACAATGACTCTCCTTTCGCGTTTGTTTTGATATTTTCCCACGAAGTCACCGAAACCGGAAAGCCCCTCTGATATACTGCGTACAATATTATTGAGGATGATTGACGGAGGAAAAAGACAAGATTATTTGCAATCATACAGGTCTTTTCGCTAGCTTTCCGCCGTGGTTCAATGTGTCTCCCTTGGCGTTTCTTTTGAGATTGTCGCACGATGTCGTTAAAACCACGAAGCCTCTTTGATTTACTGCGTACGATGCCATTGAAGGTGATCAGGCGGAGGAAAAGGGTAAGATTATTTCGAATAATGCAGGTCTTTGTGCATTAGCCCCCTGCAATTGTTCAATATGTTTACTTTGGCGCTTGTTTTGATATTGTCGCACGATATATTCAAAATCGCGAAGCCCCTCCGATTTCCCGCGTACGATGATATTAAGGATGATCAGGCGAAGGAAAAGGGTAACATTAGTCCCTGTCATGTATGTGATTGCGCATTAGCCCTCCGTCATAGTTCATTATGTCTCGGTTGTCGCTTGTTTTCGTATTGTGCGAAGATGTCATGAGAACAGTGAATCTGCGCTGATTTACCGTGTTCATAGAAGTTGAGGACTACCAGGCAAAGTAGGGGCATAAGATGATTTCCAATCATGCAAGTCTTTGCGGCTTAAGCCTTCGCCAGGTTTAAAATTGCCTCGCTTTGCGCTTGTTTTGATATTTTCTGAAGACGTCATAAAAACCGTGAAGCTCCGCTGATTTGCCAAGGACATACAAATTGAGTATGACAACGCCTGTAAAAGGATAAGATTAGTTCCAATCGTAAAAGTGATTGTGCATTAGCCTTCCGCCATGATTCAAAATGTCTCGATTTGCGCTAGTTTTCATATTTTCCATAGATGTCATGAAAACCATGAATATTCGCTTATTTACCGTGCACATACAATTTGAGGAAGATCAGGCGCAAGAAAATGATAAGATTATCTACAAGCAGGCAGGTGTTTGCGCTATCTCACTGACGTGGTTCAAAATATCTCGGTTTGCGCTTGTCTTGATAATGTCCGAAGATGCCATGAAAACCGTGAATCTCCTCTGATTTTCCTTGCACATAAAATTGAGGATGATCAGGAGGAAGAAACTGATAAGGTTATTTCTAATCATGCAGGTGTCCAGGCTATCTCTCCGCCAAGGCTCTGTGTGTGTCCTTTGGCGCTTGTTTTGATATTGTCGCACGATATCATCAAAATCGCGAAGCCCCTCTGATATACTGCGTGCAATGATATTAAGGATGATCAGGCGGAGGATAAGTATAAAATTATTTCCAATCATGCAGGTGATTGCGCATTAGCCCTCTGACATGGTTCAAGATGTCTCGGTTTGCAATTGTTTTGACATTGTCCGAAGATGCCATAAAAACCGTGAATCTCCGCTGATTTATTGTGCATATACAGATTGGGGATGATCAGGCCGAAGAAAATAAGAATATTTCCAATCAAGCAGGTCATTGCGCTAGCTCTGCGCCGTGGCTCAATGCGTCTTCTTTGGCGCCTATTTTGATATCTTTGCACGGTATCACCAAAACCGCTGCAAAGATATTTGCAATCATGCAGGTGAGCGCGTATTAGCCCTGCGCCATGATTCAAAATATCTCGGTTTGCGCTTGTTTTGATATTGTCAGAAGATGACGTTAAAACCGCGAATCTCCGCCGATTTATCGTGCACATAGAAATTGAGGATGATCAGGCGTTGGAAGAGGATAAGAATATTTGCAGTCATACACGTCTTTGCGCTGGCTCTCCGTCGTGGCTCCATGTGTCTCCTATGCCGCTTGTTTTGGTATGATTGCACGATATTATCAAAACCGTGAAGCCCATCTGATTTACTGCATAGAGTGATATTAAGGATGATCAGCAGGAGGAAAAGTATAGGATTAGTTGCAATCATGCAGGTGATTGGGCCTTAGCCCTCCGCCATTGTTTAAAATGTCTCGGTTTTCGCTTGTTTTGATATGTTCAAAGATGTAATAAAAGCCGTGAATATCCGCTGATTTACCGTCTACATACAAATTGAGTATGATGAGTCGAAAAAAAAGGGGTAAGATTATTTCCAATCATGCAGGTCTTCGCACAGCAGCGTCCCGTCATGCTTCAATATATACCCATTTTTGCTAGTTTTGATATTGTCCGAAGATGAAATGGCAAGCGTGAAGCTCCGCTGTTTTACCGTGTACATATAAATTGAGGATGACCAGTGAAAGGAAAAGGATAAGATTATTTGTAATCATGCAGGTCCTTGCGCATTAAGCCTCCGTCATTGTTCCAAATGTCTCTGTTTGCACTCTTTTTGATATTCTCGCAAGATGTAATGAAAGCCGTTAATCTCCGCTTATTTACCGTGTACATACAAATTGAGGATAATCAGGCTAAAGAAAACGCGCATGTGTGAAAGCCTCTAACCCTACATCTAGAATAGACCTCGCATTTGCTCTGCGGTGGTGGTGGCGAACGGCATCGCAGAAAGCGTAACCAAGTTCTTCGATACTTGCAGGTTGGTGCTGTTGCAAACTGTACCTTTTAGTAGAAGTCTTGCTTGCTCCCTGCCACCACTACTGCTGCTTCTAATGTTACTCTGATGCACTTTTTTGATTAGAAATGCCTCTGTCTGGACATTGTCTAGTCTGCAATGACGCGCTTCCAGAATCAGGCTCGTACCGTATGTGCACAAAATGCGGCTTTGGTTACCACATCGGCGCATGCTCAGGCGTGACTAAGTCCGCGTTTAGGGTACAAGATGACGCGACGAGGAATAATTGGAAATATCAGACGTGTGTTCTATTAGCAGCCCGAATGGCCGATGACGTGCGAAAAAAGAAACACGAGGTAACTTCAGGAGTTGAATGGAGGTCTTAAATTATCAAGCAGTCGATGCAACTACCGGCCGTTATGAATAAAGTTGAAGAACTCATGCTGCTGAAGCACACAGTAGGCAAATTAGAGCAAACTCTGCAGCATTTCTCGGATGTGTACGATGAAGTGCTGGCTACAATGTAAACCCATCCTTCAGAGATAGCTGCTTTGAAAAAAAAGGCCGAAGAAGCTGAGGTAAGCAATGGTAAAGAAGAAATTTCTAAACTGCGGCAGCAAGTTAACCAACTTGAGCAGTATAGTAGGCAGCACAATTTGGAAATTCATGGTATTCCGCACAGTAACAATGAAGTACTGCTTGATAAAGTAAACAACTTAGCGAAAACACTGCAACTTGCCGAACTGTCTCGAGCAGATGTTGAACGTATGCATAGGCTTCCACCCAAACCAGCCAAAGAACCAGTAGTACTCGTCCGTTTTGTATCCCGTGTCACGCGGGACGATTGGATGACAAAAAAGAATGATTTGAAAACAAGGAAATCTAATGTTTACTTCCTCGTTAATCTGACGCCAGAAAACAAAAAGCTTCTGTGGGAAATGAAGCTACAATTGCAGGAGAAGCGTTACCTATTCGCTGGACATAGGGACGGCAAACTGTTCGTGCGCAGGGCTAAGGGTGAGCGCGCAATCTGTTTTGCATGCGAAACTCATTCATCTCTGATACGCTGACTTTCTCGCGCCTTCTGGTCATTACAGATTACTTTTTCTCATGGCAGGCACATGCGCATCAGCTTACTATGACTGTTCTTTATTTACTTCTGCCGTAAGTGCTTCATGTTTTATAAAAGATGAGAACCTATCTATTTTTCATTTAAATGCTAGGAGCCCGAAAAATGAATATATGGAAACGGAAACTTATTTGGAATTTTGAGAAGATAAATTTGAAGTCCTTTACCGAGACCTGGTTCACAAGCGCGGATGATATTATTCAATTTGATGGTTAGAAACGTGAAGTGTTTATTGTAAACACCGCCGGGGTGGAGTTACTTCACTTTATTTGAAAAACGATCTGTCCTACGAGCTGCTGTGCGAATTCTCGTGCGTTACTGATTCCTATGAATGTGTTGCTGTAAAATGTTGTCAATATTTTATTGCATCAGTGTACCGTCCTCCTTCAGGTGATCTTGATGATTTCATTGAATTCTTTACCAAAATATTAGAAGATGCTTCTGATCTAAGTCTCCCGATTGTTTTGGTTGGTGATATGAACATTAACCAATTATTACCTACCGCTCACAGTCAACAATTCATTGACGTAGTACATTCTTATAATTGCACTAACACAATTTGTTCGCCAACCAGAATAACGCCAGATTCTGAATCAATTATTGATATATGTATTACGAACCACAATCCAAATTACGTTTTTTCGGGAATTCTCACCTCTGATTTAATTGATCATTTGCCAGTATTTTGTTTTTTTGCCACGACATAAAAACAAAAGAAGGCGTTTTCGAAGTCTACTTTCTTTCTGTAGCCACTTTAGCGATGAGAATATGAGCTTTTTTGCTCCATGATAGAGAATACCGACTGGTCTACAGTGTATAGCTAAAATGGTCCGAATATTTCGTATGATATGTTTATTCAGATAATAAAGTCGTGTTATGATGCTGCTTTCCCATTACAGCAAATAAAGACCTACAAGAAAGCTAGGAAGCCGTGGGTAACTCGAGAGATGTATAAAAGAATGCAGAAACGTGACAAATTATTTGATACATTTATTCGGTACAGGGATCTTGCCATACTAAATGAATACAAGAAAATAAGAAACAAGTTGACTTCAGACCTCAAAAAAGCTAGAAACAGGTATTACGAACATATGTTTTCTACGGCATCAAACAATCCAAAGAAATTATGGAATGCAGGTCGCGGGTTAAAAGGAACCCACTATAACACAAACCCGAATACTCTAACGTTTGGTACACAGAAGACAGTGAAACTTCCTTGACCAATATATTCAACGATCATTTTTTTACCTGGGGGTGGGTCATCCCACTCTAGTAGTTCATTACTGGCACCAGAAAAATTTCTAATCTACGAGACTTCCAATTCTATCTTCCTATCACCTTGCACTGAAATGGAAGTGTATTCCGTTCTTGAGGCTTTAAAAAAAGATACTGCAGCAGGGACTGATGACATAAAAGCAGCACCAAACATATCTGTTGCTGATGTTGTCTCGGCTCCATTATGCCATGTCTGTAACAGTACTTTCGGGAATGGCATTTTGCCCGATTCTATGAAAATTGCCAAATTGATTGTATTGCATAAGGGAGGCTCTGTCGCTGATTGAAATATTTATAGACCGATACCCATACTACCTCTTTTCTCAAAAGTGTTGAAACGACTCGTAAAGTGCAGACTAACTAAACTTCTAGATAAGAACCACGCCCTTGTAGACCAACAGTTTGGCTTCCGTGAACACAGATGTACTGAAATGGCACTTGTTAAGATCAAAGAAAAACTCCTCTGTAACATCGAGAACAAACTATATACGGTTGGTCTTTTCCTGGATATTAGAAAAGCTTTCGACTCCATTGAACACACCATCCTATTTAATAAACTCTCATACTACGGAGTTCGCGGAGTGGCCCTAAAACTGATTCAAGATTACTTCACTACCCGATAGCAATACACGTGTTATAATGGGTTTTGTTCACACAAGAAAGAAATAGCACTCGGTGTCCCTCAAGCGTCAATTTTGGGTCCACTGTTCTTTATTCTATACGTAAACGATATTGTAAACATACCGCTTACTCCAGATATAGTTTTGTATGCTGACGAGACAAGTTTGTTTTTCTCAGGTGACAGTCTACGAGTGCTAGAAATTACAGCCAATAATTGGTTGAATCAACTTTTAGTTTGGTTATCAGGGAACCACCTGTAGTTAAACGTCAATAAAACAAAATATGTGGTTGTTAAGCCTAGAAATAGGCCTGATGACTGTGCTTTCTGTGTAAAGTTCAATAGTTGTGTAATCGAGCGGACTTCAGCTTTTAAATTTTTAGGTGCGCTTTTGATGAGAACCTGAGTCTCACACCTCATGTACCGAAGATTCATTCTAGCAGTTGTAGGTCAATAGGCATATTGTTTAAGATTAGATACCTTTTTCCTACTTGGTTGAAACGCCGTCTCTATTATGCATTAATTCAGTCTCGTGTTAGTTATTGCCTTTTGGTATGGGGGACTACATTCCAATCAAACTTTGATCGATTGATATGTCTCCAAAAACAAGCAGTTCGCTGTGCTGAGAACTTTGGACGCCGCTATCACACGGCACCCTTTTTTATAAAACATGCACTTTTAAAAATCAATCAACTATACGAACTGAAGTTCGCAATATACATACGAGGCGAACTCGAGAAAAATTAACTCATTTTTTATCAAAACCACCTCTCAAGTTACACACTATACAATTTCAGGCATGACCATATTAGAGTTCCATTTTGCAGGACCAACTACGGTAGAAAACACTAGCATACTTAACCCCCTCCTTCATAAATGCACATTCTAACACGATCACTATCGCTCAAAACTTCAGATCATTAAACTGCTTTAAAAGTGCCATGAAAAAATATTTGCTTTTCCTTTCTGATTTACATTGTGCTAATTGGTTTCTTGTGTGTTTTATGTACAATTATTTTAAGTGGGTTTCATATTGTGATTGTATATATATAAAGTTTTTTTCGTGTTCATATTACTCTGTTAATCCTAAACTGTTTCTACTTAGAAAGTTGTACAGTGATTGTTGTATTTAATGCACGTATGTTTATAATGTATGCTATGTATGTCTAATCGATGCTATTAATATGTGTATATACTATCTGTATGTTATATGCTACCTCACTGTTGAGCAATGTATGGGAAACAGGGCCTTAGTCAGGCAGACAATGTACTGCCTTTAGCCTTGCCACCAAGACCTTCACTGTGTCTAAATCAATGCTGAATAAATCAATAAAAAATAAATATTAAATAAATAAATAAATAAAGTTAATCAACAAGCATAAGACAGCTGACACAAGGAAGTATAATATGGATAGAATTGAACATGTTCTCAGGAACTCAGCAAGCCTAAAAGCAGTGAAGAAAAAGGTAGCCATAGGCAAGAATCAGATGCATGCGGTAGGAGAAAAAGCCGGCAGTATCATTACTGATATGGATGAGAGCGTTAATGTGGCTGAGGAGTTCTATAGAGATTTATACAGTACCAGTGGCACCCACGATGATAATGGAAGAGAGAATAGTCTAGAGGAATTTGAAATCCCACAAGTAACGCCTGAAGAAATAACGAAATTCGTGGGAGCTATGTAAAGGGGGAAGGCAGCTGGGGAGGATCAGGTAACAGCAGGTTTATTGACGGATGGTTGGCAGATTGGTCTAGAAAAACTCTAGGGCACATGACTTCGAGCATACCGGAATCTTGGAAGAACGCTAACCTTATGCATGCTGCACAAGAGGCAATTCGCTTAAGTTGATAAGGTCATACCTTGAAAAACGGCAGCAATCGGTACGTGTTGATGGTTGTAGTTCCACTTTTGAATATTAAAGATGCGGAGTACCACAGGGCAGCATCTTAGGTTTGTTCCTCTTTAACGAATATATGAACGATCTCGTCCGTAATTCAAAGAAGTTTAAATTTATAATATATGCCGACGACACTAGTTTATATATATCTGGAATCTCATCAGATGGATTCCTATTTGAAGCGAACACCATATTGGAAAGCCTCCATACCTGGTCTCATGTTAGCAGCTTAAAGATTAACTATAATAAAACAAAGGTGGTTATTTTTCTTACGAGAAATCGGAAAGTAGCCATATCAATCCCACTGCTTATTAGAGACTACGCTATCGAAATCGTGAGTGAATATAAATCTCTTGGCGTAATATCTGACGAACATCTTAAATGGGCTGATCACTTCCGTCATCTTTCTTTAAGCTTTTCGAAATCTCTAGGAGCTCTGTCACGAGGTCGCGAGTTGTTACCCGTGAAAGTAAGAAAAATATGTCATTCATTATTGCATTCTCAAATAAGCCACTGCCATGTTGCGTGGAGAACTGTGGCTCGCCGGCGTCTAAACCAACTACTACTTCTGCAAAAAAAAGCTATCCGCATAGTTTCTGGCTCAGATTACCTAGCTCATACCAAAGCACTGTTTAATAAACGTGAAATATCTCCCAATCATTATCTAGTGTCATTTACCATTCGTAGCGCCTTGAATAACTTCAGCTTACCTTGGGCTAAGTTCATAAGCCAACTCTCATCAGTGACACAAATTGACGCATTGAGTATGGTTCCGTCAGTCATGATGTATGTGAAATTGTACTTTTTTTCCCTGCACCGTTGCCATTTCGTGAATGGGCTCCGGACTCCCCCCCCCCCCCCCCCCCCCAAGCTGCTCCTAGGCAGCGTTTTGTCCCCGGCCTTCTTCCCTTGGAGAAATAAATGAATCTTGAATCTTGAATAATCATAATCCATAAGAAAGCGGACGCGAAAGACTTGAAAAATTATAGACTGATCAGCTTACTCTCAGTTGCCTACAAAGTATTTAATAAGGTGATTGCAAATAGAATGAGGAACATCTTAGACTTCCGTCAACCAAAGGACCAAGCTGGATTCCCTAACGCCTACTCAACAATAGATCACATTCACACTATCAATCAGGTGATATAGAAATTTGCGGAAGTAAGCCAACCCTTATCTATAGCTTTCATTGATTACGAGAAAGCGTGTGATTCAGTCGAAACATCAGCAGTCATGGAGGCATTACGGAATCAGGGTGTAGATGAGCCGAGTGTAATGATGCTGAAATATATCTATCGCGGCTCCACAGCAACCGTAGTCCTCCTTAATGAAAGCTACAAAATCGCAATAACGAAAGGCGTCAGGCAGGGTGATACGATCTCCCCAATGCTATTCAAAGCGTGTGTACAGGAGTTATTCAGAGACCTGGATTGGAATGGTTAATGGAGAATACATTAGTAACTTGCGATTCGAAGATGATATTGCCTTGCTTAGTAACTCGGGGGACCAACTGCAATGCATGCTCACTTACCTGGAGAGGCAAAGCAGAAGGGTGGGTCTAAAAATTATTCTGCAGAAAACAAAAGTAATGTTAAACAGTCTGGGAAGAAAACAGCAGTTTACGATAGGTAGCGAGGCACTGGAAGTGGTAGGGGAATACATCTACTTAGGACAGGTAGTGACCGCGGATCCGGATCATGAGACCGAAATAATCAGAAGAATAAGAATGGGCTGGGGTGCGTTTGGCAGGCATTCTCAGATCATGAACTGCAAATTGCCTTTATCCCTCAAGATGAAAGTTTATAACAGTTGTGTCTTGCCAGTACTCGTGTACGGGGCAGAAACCTGGAGGCTTAAGAAAAGGGTTCTACCTAAATTGAGGACGACGCAACGAGCTATGGAAAGAACAATGATAGGTGTAACGTCAAGGGATAAGAATAGAGCAGGTTTGGTGAGGGAACAAACGCGAGTTAATGAAATCTTAGTTCAAATCAAGAAAAAGAAATGGGCATGGGCAGGACATGTAATGAGGAGGGAAGATAACCGATTGTTATTAAGGGTTACGG
Organism: Dermacentor andersoni; assembly: GCF_023375885.2. NCBI lineage: Eukaryota > Metazoa > Arthropoda > Arachnida > Ixodida > Ixodidae > Dermacentor > Dermacentor andersoni. Next base: position 6,999,401 of record NW_027314752.1, on the reverse strand, counting down.
ACTAGATTCCAAGGGAAGGGAAGCGTAGCAGGGGGCGGCAGAAAGTTAGGTGGGCGAATGAGAGTAAGAAGTTTGCAAGGACAACATGGCCACAATTAGTACATGACCGCAGTAGTTGGAGAAGTATAGGAGAAGCCTTTGCCCTGCAGTGGGCGTAACCAGGCTGATGATGATGATGAGGCGAAAGAAAAGGATAATATTATTTCCAATCATGCAGGTCCTTGCACAATAGCACCCCGCATGGTTCAATATATATCCGCTTTCGCTAGTATTGATATTACCTGAAGTTGAAATGAAAATCTTGAAGCTCCGCTGTATTACCGTGTACATATAAATTGAAGATGATCAGGCATAGGAAAAGAACAATATTATTTGCAATCATGCAGGTCCTTGCGCATTAGGCCTCCGTCATTGTTCCAAATGTCTCGGTTTGCGCTTGTTTTGATATTCTCCAAAGATGTAAATAAAGCTGTGAATCTCTGCCTACTTACCGTGTACATGCAAATTGAGGATGATCGGGTGAAAGAAAAGGGTTTAGATTATTTCAAATCATGCAGGTCTTTGCACAATAGCACCCCATCATGTGTCAAAATGTATCCGTTTTTGCTTGTTTTGATATTTTCCGAAGATGAAACGAAAAGCGTGAAGCTCCGCTGATTTACCGTGTACATAGAAATTGAGCATGACCAGGCAAAGGATAAGGATAAGAATATTTTTAATCCTGCAGTTCTTTGTGCATTAGCCTTCCCCCATGGTTTCAAATGTCTCGGTTCGCGCTTGTTTTGATATTGTCCAAAGATGCAATGAAAGCCGTGAATCTCCGCTGATTTACCGTGTACATATATATTGAGGATAATCAGACGAAAGAAAACGGTACGATTATTTTTAGTCATGCAGGTCTTTGAACAATAGCACCCCGTCATGGTTCAACATGTCTCTGTTAGCACTTGTTTTCATATTATCCGAAGATGTAATGAAATCCGTGAATCTCTGCTGATTTACCGTGTACATAGAAATTTTTAATAATAAGGTGGAGGAAATAGCTAAAATTATTTCCAATCATGCAGGTGTTTGCCTATTCACCCATCGCCATGGTTAAACATTTCTCGGTTGGGACCTTTTGATATTCTTCCACGATGCCAAGAAAAGTGCACAGCATTCCTGATTTGTTGCGCACAAAAATGTTTAGGATTATCTGGCGGAGAAAAAGTATGATATTATTAACATTCATGAAGGTGCATGTACTTTAGCCCTCCACGATTTTTCAATATGTCTTGCGGTGTGCTTCGTTCGATGTGGGCCCGATATTTCATGAAAAACGTGGAACACTCCTGATTTATTGCGTACAAGGTATTTAGAATGAGCAGGCGGAGGGGAAGGATGAGATTATTTCCAAATATGAAGTTGTGTTGCTTTAGCCCTCTGTGATGGCTTTATATTTTTCGCTTGGCGCTTCCTTCGATAGTGTCACATGGTGTCATGAAAACCGCAGAGAATTCCTGATTTAAGGCGTACAAATATGTGTAGGGTGATCAGGTGGAGGGAAAGAAACATATTATATTTATCATGAAGGTGTTCGTACTCTAACCCACCGCGATAGTTTGAAATGTATCGCAGGGCACTTCTTTCTATGTTGTATCATGATGTCATGAAAACTGTATCACATTCTTGATTTAATGCATTCAGCTAAATTTAGGATGGTAAAGCGCAGGGAAAGCATAACAATGTTTTTAATCATGCAGGTGTTGGCGCTTTAACCCACCGCGATGGTTGAAGATGTCTCACTTGGCCCTTCTTTCAATATTGCCCCACTATATTATGAAAACCGTACAGCATTCCTAATTTACTGCGGATAAATATATTTAGGATGATCAGCCGGAGGGTAAGGATCAGAATTTTTTCATTCATGAAGGTGTATGCTCTTTAATCCACCACGAGGGTTCAATAATGTAGCGACTTCACTCCACACAGATTTATAAAAATAAATTATTTATTAAAGGGAGAACATGTGCCTTCTATCGCATGCGCAGCGATAAACAATCACTCTGTCGCATGCGCAGCGTAAGCCGACCATAAACATTTTCTCTGCCACGAGCCACTGTCCTCGAATGCCTCTTCTGGCCTCTCTTGGTGAAACCACACGCGGTCGTTTCCTATTCATGGAGAAGCTCCTCGGCGGGAGCTCGTGCGCATGTAGCCTGGAAGGCAGGCACACTTCGTGTGTCTTGATGGTCGCTGGTGGTACTTCGCTTTGTTTGAAGGCTTGCGGTCTCCAAAGCGATGTGCATAGTACTTGAATGCAGGCTACTTGGCACTATCCCGCCTACTCATGCGCATCGCCCTGAGGCGTAAGAAAAGAATGGGAAGTGTACATGTAGCAGATGTGATAATTTATATTGTTGCAGGAAGAAAGCAGGTCCACCAGTGTAAAATAACGCATATATACAACTGGCATATAAGGCATTCAGGCAACTGCCAGACTTCGTCTTCGTCTAGTCCAATCCAACTTCTTCATTCCCTTCACCGTAACTTCACCGTCCCGGTAGAGTAGCTCCGTCCCGGTGCAAATTATAGAGCCTCACTTAATGGGGGCCATAGGGCTTAAGCCTGGCGACGTGAACAACATCGCTGGTGACGTTGCGATGCACTGAAGGCTGACCGACTAGGGTGATCTCGTATGTCACGTCGCACAGTAGGCGTAAGATCTGGTACGGACCAGAATAACGGGAAAGAGAAGGACAAGGGAACCAAGTGAAAAATGATGGTCTTATTGCCGAAGGTCGTAGCGTCGCTTTTGAGAAGCTTGCGAGACTGTGAGGCGATGACGGGCGACATCTCGGGTCTGGGCGGCTAAGTCAATAGCATCGCGAGCGCAACCAGTGCTGAGTGATTGTACTGCGGAAGGTAGCAACGTGTCATAGGGCAAGGTGGGGTCGCGGCCATACAAAAGGTAAAATAGTTAAAATCCGGCAGTGTCGTGACGGGACGAGTTGTAGGCGAAAGTGATGTATGGTAAAGCGACGTCCCAGTCACCGTGATCGTCGGAAACATACATGGCCAGCATTTCAGTTAGCTTGCGGTTGAGTCGTTCGGTGAGGCCATTCGTTTGAGGGTGGTACGCGGTAGCAATCTGGTGTTCTGTTGCGCAGGAGCGGAGCAGGTCATCGACGACCTTCGATAAAAAGTAGCGGCCGCGATCCGTCAGCAACTGGCGAGGGGCGCCGTGGTGCAGGATGACGTTGTATAGTAAGAAGTCTGTGACACCTGTAGCGCAGCTGGTTGGTAGCGCTCGCGCGATGGCATATCTCGTGGCATAATCGGTTGGTACAGCAATCCATTTGTTGCGTTTGATAGACATTGGAAACGGGCCCAGGAGGTCTAGGCCCACACGAAAGAAAGGCTCTGTGGGAATATCGATTGGTTGAAGCAAACCAGCGGGAGGCGTAGCAGGAGTCTTCCGGCAGTGACACAGGTCGCAAGAAGTGAGATAACGGCGTACCGAGCGATAAATGCCGGACCAGAAGAAGCGGTGCCGCAGGTGGTCGTATCTACGAGTGATGCCCAGATGTCCAGCAGTAGGAGCGTCGTGAAGTTGCTGGAGCACGGCTCGTCGAAGGTGCTTGGGAACGACTAGGAGGAGCTCCGGGCCGTCAGGACGAACGCTACGACGGTATAAAGTTTCATCGCGCAAGGTGAACATGCGGAAGGACGGGTCATTCGGCGAGGAGCTTAGGCGTTCTATAAGTGTTCGAATAACAGGATCTTTGCGCTGTTCGTCGCCAATATGGAGAAAGTCGGAGATGGATAGAACACTGATGTCCGAGTCTGCATCGGTATTGTCCGGTTGATCCTCGGGATTGCGGGACAGGCAGTCAGCGTCTTTATGCAGGCGCCCTGATTTTACACAATAGAAAATGTATATTCCTGTAGACGCAATGCCCAACGTGCAAGTCCTTTAGTTGGGCCCTTCAAAGAGGAGAGCCAGCAGAGGGCGTGATGATCGGTTACGACGCAGAAGCTCCGACCGAAAAGGTACGGCCGGAATTTTGCGACCGCCCATACAAGCATGAGACATTCTCTCGCGGTAATGGAGTAATTTCGCTCGGGCGAGGAAAGAAGGCGGCTAGCGTTAGCGATAACACGGTCTTGGCCCTGTTGACGCTGAGCGAGGACAGCAACGATGCCGTGACCACTCGCGTCAGTTCGTACTTCAGTGGGCGCAGAAGGGTCAAAGTGTGACATAATTGGGGAAGTTGTAAGCCGCTCAGTCAGGGTAGAAAAGGCTTTCTCCTGCAGAGGTCCCCAAGAGAAAGAGACGTCTTTCTTAAGAAGGTCAGTGAGAGGGTGAGCGATGTCGGCAAAATTTTTCACAAATCACCGGAAATAAGAGCATAAGCCCAGAAAACTACGGACATCGTTTGTTGAACAAGGTACAGGAAAATTTCGCACGGCGTGAACTTTCTGTGGATCAGGTTGAATTCCGGCGGCGTTTACGAGATAGCCGAGCATGTTAATGGCACGGCCACCGAAATGGCCCATAGAGGAGTTTAGCTGAAGGCCAGCCCTGCGAAACACGGAGAGTAGGGTTGTGAGGCACCGCAGGTGGCTCTCAAAGTTCGGCGAAAACACAATCACATCGTCGAGGTAACAGAGGCATTTAGACCACTTCAAGCCACACAACAGAGAGTCCTCGAATGTAGCAGGCGCATCGCATAATCCAAACGGCATGACTTTAAATTGGTACAGACCGTCCAGTGCGATGAAGGCTGTTTTCTCGCGGTCCATCTCATCGACGCTAATCTGCCAATAGCCGGAGTGGAGGTCAATTGATGAAAAGTATTGGGATCCGTGAAGGCAGTCAACAGCATCGTGAATGCGCGGCAGGGGATAAACATCCTTCTTTGTTATCCTGTTGAGGTGGCGGTAGTCAACGCAGAAGTGACACGCGTTGTATTTTTTCTTTACTAAGACAACCGGTGATGCCCACGGGCTACTGGAAGGTTCAATGATGTCCTTGTCCATCATCCTGTCTACTTCCTTCTGTATGATGGCCCTTTCTGTTGCGGAGACACGATATGGCCGCCTATGAATGGGGCTGGCGTCACCGGTGGTGATGCGATGCGTGACGACAGATGTCTGGCCAAGTGGACGGCCCTCCAGATAAAAGATATCCCGAAAAGACGACAGGAGGTGACGAAGAGCTGTTGTTTGCTCGGATGGAAGGTCAGGGGCGATAATCTTAGAAACATCGTCCGCAGGCGTCGAATACGGAGGAGTGGGTGACAAAGGTCCCTTGGTACTGACGAAGGATTCACAGGTCAAAGAAGAAATCTCAAATTCTTCCAAAGGAGTGATATGCGCTATGGCGATACCGTGCGGCAGCACATGCGACGAAAATCCAAAATTGAGGATGGGCACGCGAGCACAGTTCTCGCGGATCCGGATTAACGTGCTCGGTAGGGCAATATTGCACAAAACCTCGTCAGTAAGCGGTGACACGACGTACTCGCCATGAGGTACAGGAGGACAGGGTGTCAGGAGGGCATTTGTAGCCGCTTGTGAAGACAGCCTTGCAAACTCAGCAGAACATAGGCGGTGTGAAACACAAGTTCTTGCGTCCGCAGGAAGCGGCAGATCCAAGTGTATAACACCTGCGGAGCAGTCAATTTCGGCAGAGTGTTTCGAAAGGAAGTCGAGGCCGAGAATTAGGTCGTGTGGACAGTGTTCAAGGATCATAATAGAACAACGGCATAATGGCCCGCAATGGTCACACGTCCTGTGCATATTCCAAGGACAGGTGAAGTACTCCCATCGGTGACTCGCACAGTGCTCGGTACGGCGGGTGTCAGAACCTTTTAGAGCCTTCGGCGGAGAGCAGCGCTCATAACTGAAAGCTGCACTCCTGTGTCCACGAGAGATCGAACAGGAACGCCATCAACTTCAATGTCCAGTAGGTTTCCACATGTAGGCAGGGTCAACAGAGGATTTGCGGGCCGGGTCGGAGTTGCAGCTTGACTTCCGGGAGCTGCACCGCCTAGTTTCCCGAAGCGAAGCGTCCGGTTGCAGAAGGGGACGAAGAGCGGTGAACGAGAGGCGAACGAGACCTACGACCTTGCGGAGACGGGGAGCGGCTGGATCTTGGTGGAACACTGTCGGCATTGATGTTCCTAGTCGGCGTATAGGGCGAGAAAGTACGATTGTCTGGTATTTGGCGGTAGCGACTCGGAGACGACCACCGAGGAGGCGACGACCAGTGGTTGCGGCAATGACGGGCGAAGTGTCCAATACCGGAACAATTAAAACAGATGGGTTTATCATCCGCTGTGCGCCAATCAGCTGGGTTGCGACGGCGTGGCGGAAAGCTTTGCGTCTGGGAGCGAGCGGCCGGAGAAATCTGGTAGGTGTTTGTATGGCGGACCTAGCAGAGAGATGGAATGCCCAAACTTGCTATTTCCTCCCGAACGACCGCTTGTATTAGGGAGATAGCGGGCACGCTTTCCCGACAGTCGGGACGAACTGGAGCCGGAGCCATGGCCTCAAGCTCACGGCGCACGATGCGCGTGATATCTTCCGGTCCTGCGGGCTGAAAGAACCGCCGCGGGTCTTCGCAAGAAGATGTCGCGGCGGTATTGGGAAGCCAGTCGAAAGTTTGAGCGACGCGGCGGCCCTTCGCTTGTTCGAAGCGCCGGCACTCCTTTATAATTGCATCCACAGTGGCACAATCCTTGCACATCAGGAGATTGAAGGCATCATCTGCAATACCTTTCAATATGTGACCAATCTTGTCTGCCTCGGCCGTGTTGTTATCCGCCTTGCGACAGAGGGCCAGCACATGCTGTATGTAGACGACATAGGATACTGCAGGCGTTTGAGCGTGACACGCAGGTTCTTTTTTTTTGCCGCCAGCTGATGACCGACAGGTCTGCCAAACAGGTCTCGCATTTTTTCTTTGCGCACATCCCAGCTCGTTAAGTCAGCTTCGTGTGTGTCGTACCATTGCCTCAGAGTTCCTCTTAGGTAAAATATCACGTTTGCTAGCATCATTGCTGGATCCCACCTGTTGTCGCACACTCGTTCGTACATCGGAAGCCAGTCCTCGACGTCGGTGTTGTCCGTGCCACAAAATGTCCCTGGGTCCCGCGGATGAGTGAGGATGACCCTTGGCACGGGCTGCTGAGGCGTTGTCGCTTGTGTCGGTTTATTTGCCATTGTGGCAGCAGGTAGATGACGGCCGCTGTGAAGTTCCGTGATTGTACCCCGCACCTTCCACCAAAATGTTGCAGGAAGAAAGCAGGCCCACCAGTGTAAAGTAACGTATATTTACAACTGGCGTATAAGGCGTTCAGGCAACTGCCAGACTTCGTCTTCGTCTAGTCCAATCCAACTTATTCGTTCCCTTCACCGTAACAATATCACGGACGTCTTTATGGGTTCTTCTCTTTATCTCCCATAATAAGGTTTCATGCGCACAACATGTACGCACTCCATGGGGTTGCGTTGCCTTGTACCCTTGTGTCCAGCAGAATTAACTTCATATGTAAGGTAACTAAGTCTGTTAACTACTTCATAGGGACCAAAATATCGACAGAGTTTCTCGGGCAGCCTACGATATCGTACAGGGGTCCACACCCACACGTTTTCACTCGGTTTATATAGCGTTTCGCGATGTCGCTGGTGTTAGTGGCTTGCGTTTATGTTTTGTCGGTGACGTATTGGGTATTTTGCCAACTGGCGGGCTCCCTCAGCTCTTTGTGGGAACTCATCTCAATACAGAGGAAAATCTTCACCATCTATCGGCAGCGTAGCATGCTGTGCTGTGGTAACTGCACGACAGTATACTAGCTGGAATGTTGTGACTCTGGTTGGCACATGTAAGCCCGTGCTATAGAAAAACGGGACGTAGGGTAAAATTTCGTCCCACATCTAATGCTAAACATCTACGCATAGAGATCATGTCCGCGAGAGTCATTCAGGCGTTCAGTTAGACCCTTCCTTTGTGCAGCATAGGCGGTAGTTTTTTTATGGTTAGTATGAGTCATCTTCATCAAGCATTGCATAAGTTGCGCTGCGAAGGCTATTTCGTGATAAGTAATGAGCACGGTTGGAGCGCCGTACCGGAGGGTGATGATGTTTACGAAGAACTTCGCAACTACAGCCACCGTTCCTTGGTTCAGGGACTGTTTCCACTTATATGGTTAAGTAATCGGTAGTCACCAAGATCCGCTTTTTTTCCAAGTGAAGTTATAGGAAGCCGTCCAAGAAGGTCCATTACAACTTGTTGAAGTGGTGTTTCGGCGGATCTATAGGCTGTAGAGGCCCTGCCGGTTTCAAAGACGCGATTTTCGCCTTTGATGTTTGCGGCAAGTCTTGACATAATGTTGCACTGAAGCTGTCAAATTGGGCGAATAATAATTTAAAATAATTCTGGCATATGTTCAACTCACGCCTCAATATCCTGATGTGGATTCATCGTGACATGCTTCTGAAATTTCTTGGCGCCATAGTTGTAGGCACTACAAGGAAAAACTTTTCGTGGATTGGCTTGAGGTTTTACTTGTAGAGAACATTTCCTCTGGAGCAGAACGCTGACGGCCCTCTGGAAAAAAATCCGGGGGACTTGGATGTTGAATCCTTCGAGGTGTTTAATAAGCGGTAGTAATTCTTCGTTGGCGCATTGACGGTCCGCGATTTCACTTGCTTCGTCAATGCCTAGGTGCGGAAATTCGTGCTCCTCTGTTAGTGCTGCGTCTACTGCTGCGCGTCATAAGCAGTCGGCATCGGTGTGCTTTCTTCCAGATCTTTATACCACCGTAATGTAGTACTCTTGAATTCAGAGGCTCCATCTTGCTAGTCTTCCAGATGGGTCTTTGAGGTTCACCTGCGAGCAAAGGGAATGGTGATCGCTGACTGCCTTGAAAGGTCTGCCGTATAAATACGGGCAAAATTTACTTATGGCCCAGATTACCGCGAGCCATTCTTTTCCGGTTGGAGAATAGTTGGCCTCTGCTTTCGATAAGGTCCGGCTAGTGTGGGCTACAGCCTTTTCTTCGCCATTTCGCCACTCCACCATGACGGCACCTGGACTCAAATTACTGGCGTCCATGTGCATTTCTGTGTCTGCTGTCTCGTCAAATTGAGCAAGGATTGGAGGCCCTTGCAAACGTTTTCTTAACTCATTGAATGCGCTCGGTACAACTTCTCTCGTAGGTTTTATTAGAGGATCTGCAATTTTTCAAAAAAAATTACGAATCGTCTATAGTAAGCGCATAGACCAAAAAAGCGTCGTACTGACTTTTTGCATGTGGGCGTCGAGAACTTTGCGACGGCCGTTGTCTTTTCGGGAGCTGGGCGAACACCTTAAGCGCTGATCACATGTCCATGGAATCGAGGTTCTGCAAGCGCGAACTGACACTTCTCCGGTTTAATTGTTAGGCTCGCCGAACAAATTGTTTCTAACAATAACCGAAGTTGCTCTATGTGTTGCTCGAACGTTGCGGAAAAGACCACATCAGCCAGATATACCAGGCAACATTGGCATTTCAAACCGAAGCACAGTATTAATCATGCGCTGAAAGGTTCCCGGCGCATAATAGAGACCTAATGGCAGAGGTTTAAATTCATAGATTTCATCCGGAATGACAAATGCTGTCTTCTCGTGGTCTTGCTCATCCACTTCCAGTTGCCAATATCCGCTTTTCAGAGCAAGGAAGGAGAAAAACGTTGCACACATTTGCCGATCTAGCATGCCAGCGATGTGGGGCGGGGGTTTTACATCCCGTTTAGTCACACTGTGCAATTTACGATAGTCTGCACAGAACCGCAGAGTGTTGTCTTTTATCTGAACAAGCACTACGGGAGATGCCCGCGGTCTGTTGGAAGGCTGGATGACATTATCTTCGAGTATTGCGCGTAGTTGGGCCTTGATAATCTCTCTTTCCTTCGGCGATGCTCAATAGGGTTGCTGGCATACTGGCCTGGTTGTCTGCATGGTTATAACCCTGTGCTTTGCAATAGTTGTGCGCCATGGTTTTGTAGGAATAGAGAAACACTCAGCAAAATCCTGTATCAGGATTTGCAACTGGTGCGTTTGAAGCACTGAAAGGTTCGGATTGACAGTAATCACTTCGAGGTTGTCACAGGTCTTAGACACCGACGCTAATGCTAGCTCTGGGTTGCCTAATTCTGTCGTTTAAGAAAACTAAATAAAGGAGGCGATAGGTGTTCCCTTCGCAATGTGCTGAAACTCGTTCTGAAAATTCGTGAGGCGTATATCTGTTCTGTACAACCGTCACAGAGGTGAACGAGCCTTCGTGCCGCACACACGCTCTTGTTGAATAAACGTTTCTTGTTGCTATCGGCTTTACCATGGTAGTCATCGAATGTGTCATTTTTGACGGGAACTATTACACTGCTGTGTGGTGGTACAGTTGCATCGTCATCGACGACTCGCTGTGTAGTGATAAATGGTTGTGATTATTCCTAGGTATGGCTTGTTCAGTTGAGATTGATTCGCTCGACTTCTGTAAGTTGATAACTGCGCCGTTAGCATTCAGAAAATCTATTCCAAGTATACAATCCCTCGAGCATTTCTAAATTATTATATTGTCTCCAACGTATATAAATCCTCATATGAGAACTCTTCTGGTGCACCTGCCGAGAGGCATATTAAGGTGACCACCTGCTGTGCGTATCTTCAGCGCATTTCTCTTCACCAAAACATTTTTATCTTCTTCGCCAGGTCACAGCTTATCGCCGAATAATCCACTCCCGTATCAATTAACGCACTGATCTCGTGCCTCAAGGTAAGTTTGAAGCTATTTTCTCATTGCTGCACTTCTTTACCTGGAACCAATCGTCGATGTCACCTTGGTATCGCGCTTGAGGATCGCCTCCACAGGTTGCTCCCTTCAGTTTTCCGGCTTTGGGCTAGGCGACCGATGCCTAGAAGCTTGAAGATTGACGTGGGCTTGACGATCGGTGACGCATTGGGTATGGGACCATGGTTGGTGATCGTGAGGTGTGCTGAAATTCTGACGTGCACATAAGCGCTATTCGATGTCGGATGGTCTCACCATTTCGGGGGCATGGTGCATTCATAGGTAATCCTTTAAGACCGGCTTGATGGTACAGGCAAAATCGGCACAGGTTACTAATCTCCGCACAGTAAAACCACAGGAACGTATGGTCAGCGTCACGCCGCCCGCCACTTTTGGCGCTTTGTCTCAGCCATACGGACCGCATTACGAGCTATCGGCACGTAGTTACTTGGCCTCGCTATGGGCGCACAGTGAACGGCAGGTCCCCTGAGCATGTCGAAGTGCGTTGGCGTCGGTCGTGCTGGCGGTGACTCACACTGTGGTTCCCGTAGGGCTTGCCTCACATTGCCTCTTACGATATCGATGACAGGCGGTTCCGGAGTAGCTTCGGGAGACTGCATCTTGCATAGGTCTTCCTTGAACCTGACGAGTTCCCACAGTGTGTGCTGATTATTCTCAGTGCACCCAGAAAAAACATTTGCGGACGCGCAGCTTAGGTCAGGGTTGTATTGCCAGGCTCGCTGCTGAAGCGTCATTTAAATCGTTGTTGCTTGTGATCGAAACTCAGCAGCGGTGCGTCGCGAATTGCGAACGAGACTTGCGAAAAGCTCTTGCTTTACTCCATGGAAGAGATGGCGCTCCTTTTTCTCTTCGCTCATGTTGGGGTCAGCGTGCTTGAAAACGCGGGACATGTCTTCTTTGTACATGGCCACGCTTTCATTCATGCGCTGATTTCGTGCCTGAAGCGAAGTTTCTGCCTTCTCCCTGCGATGGTTGTTACCATACGTAGCCAGCAGCTGCCGCCAAAATTCTTCCTAAGACGACAGAGAAGCCCCGTGGTTTTCGAACAACGTTCGTGCCGAGTCTTCATCACCATCACCATTTAGTGACCCTTAAAGGCCTGTTGGGGTATTACACAAGGGGGGAGTATACATAAGAAAAAGAAACGTTGAACCAGTCATAACTGAAAAAAACAGTAACAATAACTTTCACAAGGGTAAAGAAGCTGTAATGAAATAACAGTGGAACACAAAAAGCAATAACCAATGCATTCAAAAAATTGCGATGCAGTAAAAATCAAATACTTTAGGCATCAATACTCAGAAAGTTTCTTAGTATGTTTCGAAACTTGGTAGGGTTACGTTGGATTACTATACGGTCCGGCAAACTATTTCATTCTGCAATAACTACCGGCAAGAAAGAGTTGTTGAAGAATTTAGTAGAGCCGTGAAGACGTTGAAGACTGAGATTGTCTGAGACACGGCGTGAAGTACGGTTGGGTGGCAAAAGAGGTATGTCGCTTAAACCTGGGAGATTGTAATAAAGCTTTTAAAAGAGGAGTAAGCGTGAGATTTTTGGGCGATTTGCTAATGATTGGATAAGGAGGGATGTTTTTATGTTTCTAAAGCTAAGCGGATATTCGTATTGGGATGTAATTAACCGGGCTGCACGGTTTTGGAGGTCTTTCAGTAGCTTTACAAGGCACGCTTGATGGGGATACCATATTGCCGAAGCGAATTCTAGCTCAGTACGGATAAATGCCTCATTAGCTAATTGACGCATCGCAGGGGGTGATGATGAAAGTAACCGTCTTATGAATCCCAGGGACCGATAGGTGGCAGTAACCAGATTTAGGATATGTTCTAACCACGTAAGCTTTCTAGTAAAGATGATACCAAGGTACCTGTGAGATGGAACCAGCTGAATTGGAAGGAATTGCAATGTGTAAGAATATGACTTGAGAGAGTGTTTCCGTGATATGCGCATGAACATACATTTTTTACGTTTAGCTGCATGAGCCACTCTGTGCACCATACTTCAATTGTACTGAGGACACGCTGTAAAAGCAATTGATCATTGTGTAAGTTTATACGGTGGTACAGCACGCAGTCATTGGCAAAGAGCCGGATGGATGACGAAATACCACAAGGGAGGTCATTATAGAAAATTAAAAACGAAAGCGGTCGAAGGGCTGAGCCTTGCTGCACTCCAGATAACACTTCTGGTTGGTGTAGAGTGACGGTGTCCAATCACTGTAAACTGTGATCGGCCAATACGGAAGCACGTGATCCAGGACATGATTAGAGGATAGAGACATAAGCTGTTTATTTTGATCATTAGTCGTTCGTGAGGTACACGTTCAAAGGCTTTTGAAAAGTCTAGGTAAATTACGTCTGTTTGGAAGAGAGAATCAAGGTTTAAACGGAGTCAGTAGTGAATTCAAAGAGTTGAGCTTCATATGAGTGACGTGGCCGGAAGCCATGCTGGTTACAGAAAAGGAAAGAGTTAGCTCCAAGATGAGAAGCGACATGAGAATAGACTGTGTGTTCAACAAGTTTGCAGGCAATGCAGGTGAGTTATATCGGGCGATAATTCGAGGGATCAGGTCTATCACCGCTTTTGAAAACCGGGGCAATATTGGGTAACTTCCAGTCGTTAGGAATGGCACTAGTAGCTATGGAGTTCAAAAAGATGATTTGTAGAATTGTACTAGTAAGCATCTTAGTGCTTTTGACGACATTAGCGGGAATGTTGTCCGGACTGGGAGCACTGGCGACCTTGATATTATTGATCAGGGCCAAAATACCCTCAGATGTGACGTGAATTGAAGGCATGCGAGAAAAGTTGCATTTAGGAAGGGCAATGATACTTAGGGCGGGATCTTGAGTGAAAACCGAAGAGAAATAAGAATTCATGGCATCGGATCAATGATCGGTAGGGACAGCTGATCCATTAGCAAATGAAAGTGCCCTGGCTTTGAGCTTGTGCACAGAGTCCCTTTACTCTCAATTTGACACGCTAACACACCTTCCCTCGTTTCCGCACCCTCCCGCCTCACACCCTCTCCCCTTTAGAAGCACCTCACCTATATATACGGTGGCGAGGAAAGCGTACTTCGCCTTGAAGAAGACAAGTCCACTTGTCGAAACGCTGGCTCCTGCGTTCACCTTGTTCATGTTTTGCTCATTGTATTGAATTTCCATCGCCCGCATTCCCTGTCTTTTCCCCGCAAAGGATTAAGTTACTTTGGGAAATGCAGCAAATAGTACAAAAGCAAGTTATGTAGGTCTTTCAATGAAGATTCGTCGCAGTCGGGCGCACGTTAGCACACGATAATAATATTGCAGCAAAAACGAAAAGATACTTTAGCGTAAAGAATGTTTGTTCGGTGTTGATTGGTATAGCGGAGAAAGACAGATCGGATTTAATCAATAAGAGAACCCCCCGCCCCCCACCCCCGGCGACCAACCCTGTCATTCCTGAAAGCACTGAACACGTCACTGGAGAAAAGTGCTCCCGTGTCTATATCTAGTGCGCCATGACTCTGTAAATATTGTAATGTCGGTGGATTTGCCATCAACAACGGCTTCTATTAAAAGCATATTTAGCGCTTCTATTAGGTCTTTTTTAAGAAGGCAGCTTAGTAGGTTTCCCAGAGGAATGGAATACTGTCGTATACTGGCACTTTAGGCTGGTGGGCATGTGGCAATGTAGAGTGGCAGGATAACAGTGAGCGAGTTTGCGGCGAACGCTAGGACTTTAGTTCTGCAACGGTATCAGTCAGGGAGACGTAAATGAATCATTTGTTCTTATTCCTAGCTTGTCAAAACGAATGTTAAAGAAAGTGGACCGAGCTTCTTGCGCATGCGCAAGAAGCTTTTGGGGGGCTATTTTGACACGTGCCGAGTAATTTTCGCGAACTGCAGAGGGTGTATCCTTCAGCTTTGGTGTTGCAGAAAGAATTGAACATTTATCCTTAAATCTCGAAAACTTTGCAATTATCGGACGGTTCTTTCCAACTTGGTAACGCCCTAGTCAATGCGCCCTTTCAATATCACTGCTGTTATTCGTTATGGCTAGCTTATCAGCGCAAAATGAGGCAACATGCGACATGGATCGCGTCCAGCTCTCCCCATTCTCATGCAGAATTCCAAAAAAATAGCAGATTTCACCTGCGCTGACGGTATTGCGAGTCGTCACACTTCTCGGCTAAGGCCCTTACTTCAGCAGTAAGTTTGGCAATTTCAGCATTTGTGGAGGAAACTGACTCTGAAACGGCGTAACGGTTGTTTTCAGCAAGTTTTTCTAAGGCATCAACATGAGTTGAAAGACTGTTGGCCAGGTGCTCAATATTGCTTTGGCCTGCACGGATCATTGTTAACTCAGGTATCATGGTAGTTTGCGGTGGTTCAAATCATGACAAGGTATTAGAAATGTATTCAAGGTACGGAGCGGTGTTATGATCAGGACGTGGATCAAGTTCGACGTCCCCCGACAAAATAAACGTAAAAGCCACGTCAACAGCACTTGCATTCAAATAACCCAGTTTCAGCAAACGTCCGCAAAAATCACGCATTCCAGCAGGGCACGCGCAAGCGAGAATGGGTTGCTGCTGCGAAATGAAGCAGCATAGTGTAAGTAACAAACTTGCGTCAAAAAAAGGGATCGTCATGACAGATGCCTGCTGGGTAGCGTGCCCCGACTGGTAGCTGAACGGAGGCGGGTTTATTAGTCCAGCGGCCTTGTCCGCGCACACGGTGACTCCAGGTTGCCAGAAGCAGCTCCTCTGCTTGTTCCGTTGTCCCGTTCTGAAGCAAAGTAAACAGTTCGCAGCTTGCGTTGTTAACTCCATTTTTTCGACTTTGCCACTCCATCTAAATGGCCCAACCAGCCCTAGGCGTCTTCGAAAGAGTCGCCGTGGAAGGCTGGTGGTGAAACAAGTTGGCTCACGATGAGTTGTGCCGGTGGAACTTGGCTGGTCTTGGTGGCGGTGTGCGTTGGTTCCCTTTCCGCGAAGCGAAGAGTTGATTGGGGTCAATTCTACGGGCTCCAATCGTCGTAGATCAGGATCAGGACAACGCTTTCTTTAGTGCGTGGGGTTCGGAATTATACCCCACACTTCCGCCAGAAATATAGCGACATTAGTCAATACATATTTAGAAAAATAGACTATTTAATAAGGGGCGAACTTGTGCAGCAGAGCGAAAGAAAAGCACTCTGTCACCTGCGCAGCGAAGGCAGACCAAAAACCTCTTCTCAGCCGCGATCCACTCTCATCGAATGCCTCTTAAAGCCTCTCGTGGTGAAACTACACGCGCTCGTTTCCCATTTGTAAAGCAGCTCCTTGGTGGTAGCTCGTGCGCACGCAGGCTGGAAGGCTGGCACACTCCGCGTGTCTTGCTGAACGCTGGTGACGTTTCTCTTTGTTGCAACGCTTGCGGTGTCCAAAGCAGTGGGAGTGGTACTTGAATGCAGGCTAGGTAGCAATTAAGCTCGCTCGGAACTTCTTTTTTAGGCTCGCTCGCTTCAATTAGGCTCGCTCGGAACAAATATATTTAGTATGATCAGGCGCAGGGAAAGGATAAGATTATTTCCAATGATGAAGGTGTACGCGCTTTAGCCCTCCACGATTGTTCAACATGTCTCGCTTCGCACTTCTTTCTATATTGCCCCACGATGTAAGGAAAACCGTACATAATTTCAAATTTATTGCGCACGTATATATTTATGATGATCATGTGGAGGGCAAGGCCAGATTATTTCCAATCATGCAGGTGTTCCCGCATGAGCGCTCCGCGATGGTTCACAATGTCTCGGTTGCCACTTTTTTCTATATTGTTTTACGATGTCACAAAAACCATCAAGGCCACCTAACTTAACGCGTACTACCATGTATTGAGGATGAGCAGGCAGTGTGAACGGCCCGGATTATTTCCAGTCATGCAGATTGTGGAGTTTAGGTACTCTCCCATTGCTCAAAATGTCTCATTTTACGCTTCTTTCGATATTGTTACACGATGTCATGAAAATGCTAGAGCCCCCCTCATTTAACTCGTAGAAACAAATTGAGGGCGGTCATACCAAGCAATAGATTGAGATAATATTTCTAATCATGCAGCTTTGTGATCATTAGCGCTCCGTGTATGCTAAACATGCCACCGGTGGCGATTCTTTCGATATTTTCTTAGCATTTCCCAAAGAAAAACTGATGCCCCACAAATTTACGCATACGAACCAAATGAGGATCATCAGGCCGAGCAAAAGGATTAGAACATTTCCAGTCCAGCAGGATTTTCCACACTAGCCCTCCGCGATGGTCGAAAATGTCGAAGTTTATGATTCCTTTGATATTTTCCCACGACGTCATAAAAACCGTAGAGCCCTCTACTATACCGCGTACATAATATCGAGGATGGTCACACGGAGAGACAGTACCAGAATATTTCCCATCATGCAAGTGTTTGCGCATAAGCCCTCCGCGATGCTTCTAAAAGTGTCGGTAGGCGCTTCTTTCCACATTCTCCCACGGTGTCGAAAAACCGCAAAGTCCACTAATTTAAAGTGTAGAAACTTATTGAGGATGATTATGTGGAGCTAAGGCCCAGATTATTTGCAAAAAGGCAAGTTCTTAAGCTTTAGCACTCCGCCATGGTTCACAATGTCTCAGTTGCTGCTTCTTCTGATATTGTCACGCGGTGTCATAAAAACCATCAAGAGCACCTAATTTAGTGCGCACCTAACTAATCAGGATGATGAGGTTGAGCGAAAGGACCACAATCTTTGCAATCCTGCAGGTGTTCGCGCATTAGCCCTCCGCGGTGGCTCAATACGTCTGGTTTGGCGCTCGTTTTGATATTGTCCCACGATGTCATGAAAACTGTGAAACCCCCTAATTCCATGCGTACAAACTTATTGAGGATGATCAGGCAGAGCAAAAGAATGAGAATATTTCTGATCCTGCAGCTTTACGTTTGTTGAAAATTTTACCGGTTGAGCTTCTTCCGGTATTTTTCCACGGTTTAATAAACGTATACAAACCCGCAGCAGATTTTCCATGTACAATCTAATTTTGCATGATCAGGCCGAAAAAACAAATACATTAAATCCACATATGTAGGTTGTTCCGCAGAGGCACTCCACATTGGTCTAAAATGTCTCGGGAGGGGCTTGTTGTGATATTGTGCCGCAATGTCACAAAAAAGGAATGCCCCCTAATTAACGCATATAATCTTACTGAGGAAGACCGGTCCGAGCAAAATAAACAGAATATTTCTAGTCCCGCACCTTTTTTGCGCATTAGCACTCCAGGTTTGTTATTAATTTCCCCCATGGCTCTTGTTTTGATATTTCTAACGATTCTATAAACACTATCAAAACCTCCACCTCATAAGACGTGTGCTTTCTTGTTTCCCATGATCATGCCAGAGAAGCTGTTTCTTTTCTGTTTAAAATTTTGCTCCGGGGTAGCCCTACGCGTTTGTTGAAATTGTAACCTGCGGCGGGTCTTTTGATATTGCCCATCCACATTGTAAATAACGTGAAACATATCTAATAATAGGCGTAGAAAACATATTGAGGATGATCATGTGGAGCGAAAACACCAGATTATTTCCAACCCTGCATATTTTTGCACATTACCGCTCCGCGATGGTTCAAGATGCCTCGGTTGGTGCTTCCTGTGATACTGTCCAACGATGTCATAAAAACCGTGGAACCCTTCTAATTTAACGCGTACCTGATTATTTAAGATAATGAGGCTGAGCGAAGGGGCCAGATTATTTCATACCCTACAGGTTTTTCCGCATTAGCCCTCCATGTTTTGAACATGTCACCAGGGGTCTTTCTTTTGATATTGTCCCACGATTTCATTGGAAACGTGAAGTCCCCCTGATTTAACGCATACAAACTTAATGAGGATGATCATGCCAGCCAGAGAGTCAGAATATTTCTAATCTTGCAGGTTTTACCTTATCAGCCCACCGCGTTTTTGAACATGCCACCTGTGAGGCCTCTTATGATATTGCCCGTCGATGACTTAAAACCAAAAAAACCCTCCTAATTTAACATCCCCATACTACATATCTCTGCGACCTGTTCTTGCGTGTTTACACCCGTATTAATTTTCCTCCTGTCTTTAGAGGTAGGAAAACGCATGGAATGCCGTCAAAAACACAACGTGTTAAGCGCAGATTCAGTTCTTAGTGGGCAACCTCGGTGTTTTATTTAAAGAAAGCTGTCAGAATACATTTTGCCCAAGATATGTATTGCTATGAAGATAGGAAGTTTCCGTTCTATTTGTATCTCTGTTCCCAACCATTTACACGAATGTCAGTCACTGTATAGTCCCTTAAGTGTTTTATAAAATTTACACCTACTCTCTTTCGTGATACTTCATTCACAGTGAGGATACGACGGAGATTCGTCTCCTGAGAGAGCAAAAGTATCTCATGCTCCACGCTGTAATCTAATGAAAATCACGCTTTGCTTATTTTTTTAAGTCCTTGCCTGTTTGTCTTGTTCAATCAAAAATAAGGACACGACTTTGCATGCATAGCATGAGTGAAACAGGCAACTTGCTGACAAACTCACTGCCAACCTTCTCATTTTGGCTGCCCTTGTCTTTGTGTGGTTGACATTTTGGTTTTCAGTGCTCGTTTTAGTTTTGTATTTCAGCTTCCGAAGGAAGGCTAGCAATACCGCCGTAGACGAAGTGAAGCCTGCGTGTTGACAGTTGGCTATATATTTGATTTTGCACGCTCACAAACATGTAAAACTCGGGGCAGCACTTTAGCATTGCTGATTTCATGAAAAGAGCAGTCGCGACCGCTCCACCAGGGGATACTCGTATGAAGTGATTTACGGGCAGGCAAATAACCAATTGGTAAAGAAAGGGTACTTCAGGCGAATAAGCAGGCGCTGCGCTGTATTGAGCATTCAAACTGGCCTTGTGCTGCTGGGTAGCTTATTCGCATGGGGGCAAAACTAAACCTTCCT
Source organism: Dermacentor andersoni (assembly GCF_023375885.2). Classification (NCBI taxonomy): domain Eukaryota; kingdom Metazoa; phylum Arthropoda; class Arachnida; order Ixodida; family Ixodidae; genus Dermacentor; species Dermacentor andersoni. The sequence continues at coordinate 6,979,590 of NW_027314752.1, read as the reverse complement.
TTTGTTATTTGCGCAGGGAAATGTTTAGACGGCATATTCTGTTTTAGCTGTAGCTTATCAATGCCTGCCATTCGTTCTATTATCCAGGGTCTGCACCAACCACGTATATTTAGGGACGGGAGGCAAGAAGGGGAGCGCTCTTGAAACGAAATTTATCCTTTTGGTGTTTTCAGCAATGAAGAGATCTTATACAGGTTAACATTTGGCTATGATGGCCGCTTTTTAAATTTTGAGCATTTGCGACAGTACCTTGAGCTGTGTACATGAAGCCACGTGGGTAACGTGATATTGTCGATGTTGCTATACGTAATCTTCGCTTTGCAGTCCTCTTCAAAAGGTTTTTTTTTTCATAACATGAAATATCGAGGTTGTTCACCAATGAATGGCATCCCAACAGTATGTGATGTTACCATTTACGCAGCCGCCAACGTCGGCCAACGCGTAACAGTTACTGCTGTTGAGAACGGCCCGCTAAGGTGCAAGTTTTGCCAACCAGTTGCAACAGCAGCGTCAACTTTTCTTGGAAAGTCACTGTTACGCTCTAGCCAAACGGCGTCACTGTGTCCAACTATCACTGTGTCACAGCGTCACTGTGTCCGCACGATAATGAGCCATGTCCGCCACTCTGCGTCGCAGGAGCCAAGATGAATTCGATGAAGCAGGCTTTGTGTCTCAACCCGCCACCGCTTACTTGATCTGCTATGAGCGGGGGAGTTGCTGAGGGAACGTCTACGGAGACCCTTTCCCACGCGTCTTTCAAGACGCAACACATTAGACAACCGGTGGCTGCGCTGCGGGAGTCAGCTCGGGAAATAAAAGGCGCCTTTCTTGACGTAAAGCCCGATTTCTGCGAAGACCGTCTGACGTCGGTGTTCCGGACCGTGAACCTGTGCGGAAGTGTGTTTGTGTAAGCCCTCCCGCAGAGAGGCCGCTCGTTTACGATGAATGGACGAACGTTTCCCTCACCTTAGGATCGAGGGAGGACCGAGTGTTTATAAACCACTGTTGTGCGGCTGCTTAGAGTACTTTCTGTCACAGTCATGCTTTACTGATGAACAGCAACATCCTAATGTAGATACTGTAAATAAACCCATATTCCTCGTTCTCGATGAGAAGGAGTCCTTCCCTTCAAGAACGTCCTCAGCGTGGATAAGTTGGACGAAGACGAGTTGGATAAGTTGGGCCAGCTACCATCTAATTCATGCCCGATTCCACTCTTGACAGCTCTTTACGAGCGATGGGATCGACATCTCAATCCTAACAACCAGCTGACAGCGGTGAGACGGACTTTGCGACGTGCTGCTGTGTCTGCGGTGAGTGCTTGTTTCTTGCTTTGACTCTCTAGGCTTCATTTTGTGGTTGTTCTGTTTAGAACTGCAGGGAAGCTAGATTGTTGAATGTTAGCCAGGTTGTGTTTACCTAGGTAGATTTACCGAGCAGGGCCAATGCAGTAAAGCAGCAATCATGCAGTTAAGGACACTGTTGAGAGACGAATTGTTGATTGTTGGTGAGGAACTTGGCCTAGATTTACGCAAGGAAATACTAAAATCAGAACTATTGCAGCTAATATCCTAACAGGCCAGTGAGGAAGAAATTGAAATGAAGTTGGAACTTCTGAAAAAAAAGAGGAAGGGATCAAAGAGAGAGAAGAACGAGAGAGAGAAGAACAAGAGAATGAGGAACACGATAAAGATCGCGAGTTAAAAAAAATGCAACTTGAACTTGAAAGCAAACATTTGGAGTTGTCTCATGGAAGTGAAGGGGCTCTGGGATGATCAAGCGAGGCAGAATCATAGCGCATGGACAGGCTCTTCAAGCCATTTGAGGTAGGGACTGACATAGGCTTGTTCCTAAGCAATTTTGAAAGGACTTGCGAGAAGATGAACTTCGGTCCGAGTACATGGCCACAGCGGTTGCTGTCTATGTTGTCATGTGAGGTGGCGGAAGTAATCGCCAGACTCAGGGCACAGGATGCATATGATTATTCGAAAGTTAAGGCTAGTCTCCTGAAGAAATACCGCCTTTCAGTCGAAGCTTTTCGGCAAAGGTTAAAGAGCACAGGCATGAAAGCAAGAAGTATCCGGAGTTTGCATACGGCTTGAAGGCCAACCTAGTCGAGTGGCTCAAAAGCGCGGAAGCGTACGAGAGCAGAGACAGGATCATTGAATGCATGTGTCAAGAGCAGTTTTACAAAAGCATCCCACCATCTGTGAAGCTGTGGGTGCAAGACAGGAAATGTAAACACTGTGGAAAGGGCGGCAGAATTAGCCGAAGAGTACGCATCACGCAGAAAGCTGAACGCCGAGGACGGTAGCTGGGGCGGTCGAAATGGCCCGCGGAAACCATTTCCGTTTAAAAAGGGTTCGCAGACTAGACGACCGGAGCTTGTAGACGTGGAGGAAAAGGCCTCAGAAGAAAACGAGGAGAAATCAAACGGAGAAAGAATACGAAATGAGCAGAAAAGAAAATTCGAATCTTTCAGACCCATCCGCTGCTATAAATGCCACAAACTGGGACATATAGCTGTGAACTGCGGAAAGCCTTGCGTAGTTTTTCCCTACGTAGAGGAAAAAGACGACCATATGGAACATTTAAGCCCATATCCTCACAACCTGCAAGTTACTGGCAAACCATGCCGAGTACTAAGAGACAGTGCCGCCACGATGGACATTGTCCATCCGTCTGACGTGATGGTAGAGGACTTCACTGGAGAAGTAGCATGGATCAAACAGGTTGTAGAAGAACACAGCGTGTATCTGCCCATGGCCAAAGTCAAAATCAGTGGACTATTCGAGGAGCTAGTGACCAAGGCTGCAGTTTCAAAATTTTTGTCACTGCAGTACTCTTACATTTTTTTCTTATCGTTCGAATCGGTTACTGCGTGAAAAAGGGCTTAAATTGGGAGAGGGCGTAGTACAGGCATTGACGCGAGGCGAAGCTGGTAAAATCACGTCGCTTTCGGCTGAAAATGCAGAAGCTGTTCCAGTGAAAGCAGCAAAAGAGATAACTTCAATAACTGAATCTGAGCTCGCAGGATGAAAAAATTGTTGAGGAAAGCATGCCAGCTGACCAGCTCAATGAGAGCGTATCGCCAGGGTGTCAATGTTCACCCCTGCGGGAAGAGCCCGCTGATGCACTCGCAAGCGTGACAGGGTCATTACAATCACCAGCCTCAAAGAAGTTTGATCAGCTCTTACGTGTGGATAGCGAGTCACTGGCAGCCGAGCAAAAGAATGATGAGAGCTTAGCTAAATTACATCATACAGCTAAAGAAGGCATTGCTAGGCGCAACGTGACGATACATGAGAGAGGAGGATAGTTGTATCGGCACTACAGAGATCGAAAGGATAGGATTTTAGGTCAGTTAGTCGTACCTACTAAGTACAGGGAGGACCTTTTGAGTCTCTGTCATCGAAATTGGTGGTCCGGCCACCTAGGCATAAACAAATCAAAGGAAAGATTGCTTATTGAGTACTACTGGCCTGGCTGTTTCAAAGACGTAGAAAACTTTGTAAGATCATGCGACGCCTCCCAGCGCCCGGGTAAACCAGGAGAGACATGGAAAGCTCCACTGAAGGTAGTGCCCTTAATAACAGAACCTTTCAGGCGACTTGTGATAGACACGGTAGGCCCTCTACCGAAAACAAAATTGGGTTACAGGTACTTGTTTACCATGCTGTGCCCGGCTACAAAGTTTCCAGAAGCAATCCCTCTGAAAGAGCTCAGCTCCCCCGAAGTAGTAGACGCGCTTTTGACAGTATTTGCACGAGTTGGGTTTCCAGCCGAAATTCAGGCAGATCAATGGTCAGTATTCACCAGCGCACTGACTTCCACATTCTTGCAAAAGTGCGGGGTAAAGTTGATACACAGTTACGCAGATACACATTGGCATATACTCTGCTCCACCACGCGGAAAACGCCACATCTACAGTCGCCCAGGAGGAGGCTGGCGCCACCGCAGATGCTAAACTCATGCCTATGTCGGAGGCCCAGCACAGCCTTCACCCTCGTCTGCTCCGACGCAAACACAACCACCCTCTCAAGCTTCGCTTAGCTGGCCTCGAACGAGAGACCAAAGCCTACTCTACCAGACTTTGTCAGGAACAATGGCAACAGTATTTCACCCGACTCAATGGGCATTTCGAATGCAAGAACACGTGTTTTCTGCTCATGCACTTGCTTGAACCGACCCACACCAAGTCTGCATCATACAAGAATCTTACGCGAATCCTACACGTGTTTCCAGGAACGAACGAGGAAATCCTCGTTACTTTGAAGACACATACATCAATACCACTACCGGCATTCCCACCCCTTTAGTTACAAAGGCTCCCAGAACCCAGACATGGACACAGACATTATGGCGTCGGAAGTCTGCGCCGCTCTCAACCGCATCAAGGCTACCTCGGCCGCCGGCGACGACCGTTTCACCAACAAAATGCTCCGCAACCTTGACGACTAGTCGGTCGCAGCACTTGCGGACGTTTTCAACCATCATTGGCTTGAAGGTCACCTTCCAGACTCCTGGAAGCATGCCAAGGTGATCTTCACACCCAAACCAGACAAACGACTCGATCTGGGCAACCTCCGGCGCATCTCGCTCATGTGTTGCCTGGGGAAGCTTATGAGCGCGTAGTTGTAAACAGACTCCACACTCACGCAGACAAGGAGCATCTCCTCCCCCAACCATGTTTGGGTTACGGGCTAGACTCTCTACCCAGGACATCATGTGGCAGATAAAACACAATATACTCAACCCGGGTTCCATCCGGGTGACACGCACCGTTCTCGGCCTAGATGTCAGTAAATCATTCGGCAGCGTGTGGCACGCTTCTATATTGACCAAACTCTCCCCGATGAATGTAGGCACTAGCACCTCTAACTTTACTGCCAACTTTCTTCACAACCACACTGCTCAACTCCGCATTGGAGACCTCTGCAGCAACAAAGTCACGATGGGCACCCGGGGAATACAACAGGGAGCTGTTTTGTCCCCATTCCTATTCAACATTACTATGCAAGGCCTTCCCACATTTTTGCACACTACACCCCCAACATCAAGCACTCAATATACGCCAACGACATCCCCCTCTGGACAAACTCTAGCTCGAATGCGGAGATACAAAATTCACTTTAACAGGCAATCGACGCCGTTCACACTTACTTGTAGGCAAATGATCTCGTTTGTTCGCCCACCAAATCTGAACTGTTAGTTATACCAGACAGACAATTCACCCGCCCATCCCCGACTCTCAAGAGCCGATCACGCTCCACATAGCCAACCACACCATGCCCCCCTACTGACTATTCGCGTGATAGGCATCCTGGTGTAGAACAACACGCAGAACTCGGGAGCCATCCAACGCCTCCAATCCACAGCCCACCAAATCAAGGGTGTATTCCGCCTCATCGCCACTCACCGCAGATGAATGCGTGAGACCGACCTCTGCCGCCTCACACAAGTCTGCCGATTTAGTAGGATTGCCTACACATACCCTTATTACCGCCTCCGCCGCAAAGATGAAGATGCGGTAAATAGCATCATCCGCTCGGCCTACATGGCGACAACGGGACTGCCCCAGTCCGTCAGTACACAGCGTCTCCTCCAGCTTGGAATATACATTACCCTCAGAGAGCTGATTGAGGCACACAGGCTTGCACAGATACACCATCTTTCTCGCACCAAACATGGTCGTTACAATTTTACCGTCTTAACATGAACCCTAAATGCCACGTCCGCCCCACTGTTCCCCTCCCGACTGGACTCGACAGTCAGCTGGTCATCAAACCCATGGCCAAGAATATGCTACTGGGCCGCCACGATAGGCGCCGCCAACTGAAGTCACAAGCTTTAGACGTCACCTCCCCCGCCAGCGAACATGCCATGCACGTGGACGTGGTGAAATGCGATTCTAACACATACCTGGCCTGCGTTGCCACTCCCCCCGCCATTCTCATGACCGCCGTTACAGTGCTCACACACTCCTCCACCACTGCCGAAGATGTCGCGATTGCGCTAGCCATCACGGATCCCCTCGATGAATCAAACTCTAGTGACTCTTACAAGCCATCCAAAATTTCTCGAAAAAGTCACTTTGTCTCCACGCCACACATATCCTCCACGGTTGTGCTCTCAACAGAATTGTAAGCTTAGTGTGGGTACCTGCTCGTGCAGGAAACTCTGGGAACGAAGGGGTCGATCGTCAACTCCGAGGCGCAACTGATGGGGAGGCCAGTCCCTGGAACCTGGTTGCTCTCTCAGAGGCCCCCAAATCCTATGCTGAAATTAGTAACATATACAAGGAGACGAGACCCGTGCACCTGCCTCCCCATACCGACCTCGACCAAGCGCAAGCCACCACGCTTTGCAGACAGCAGGCTAATTCCGTTCTCAGTCATTCTAGGCTTTATTTAATCACTGGCGGCGATTACGACCCCGTCTGTACTAAGTGCGACCAGGAGTGTTCACCACTCGGCTACACATTTTCTGGGGATGCGAGGGTAACCCTCCCCCAGAATAATTACTGCCCGCTCCCCCCGAGGCTTGGAACCGGCAGCTGACAAGAGCTAGCAAGAAAACATTTTGTAGTCGTCTCGTGGGGACAAGCCGTAGTCCCCACCTGGGAGCCACCCCAGCATTACCTGCCCTAGTTTGCACCACTACAGTGGCAAATAAAGTTGTCTCTCTCTCTTTCTCTCCAATGCCAGCCCGGCGACCATGCTTGAGTTAGGACCCCATAAGCCGACGAGGACCTAGCGAGAGGCTTTACGCCGCTATTTCGGACCGTACAAGATCATAAGGCACACTGGCGCACTCGACTGTGAGGTCGTGCGAGATGGCATTTCGCTATCACAGTGGTGCCACCACCTGAAGTAGTCCATGCTGTGCGTCTTAAGCCGTTCTACCGGCTCTAATGAACTTTGGGACTTTGCATAGCTAGATTTTAGTCATATTCTTGGACTGCGCTACCTTGGACTTTGTTTCTTTGCTTTGCTACTTTGCTTATCAGGTGTCCTTGATAATTGAGGCGTGAAATTCTTTATCTTTTACGGGTGAGCGCTTTCCATCGTCTAGCAAACGTTATCGCTGAGAGCAGGATGCGCCTGCACGTCTCGGAAGTTTCTAGAATGTTATCGATGGTTCGATCCACTGTCTGTTGTCGCAGAACCTTGCGTATTCTGATTGCATGTATGCGTGACGCGAATGGTGTAGAGCTTTCTGGAAGACACACCGGCACCAGCGATTACACGAGAACGTTCGATGGCTCATGTATAAAAGCTGACACGCTTGACCTTCTGGTGAGGTTTCGGCAATCGCCGACTGTCTTCGCCGCTGTCGCAGTGCTTTTAGTGTAGCGTGTTCTTGTGGGCGCACGTTCACCCAATAAAAGTCAATTTCGTCATTCAGATATTGCTACTGTGTTCGTTACCGTCAATATTACGTGACGATATATTCGCGAACGAGAACAAAAGATACGCCGAGGCCATATGTCCTGGCTCCATCCGACAATTTTTTTTCGTCGCAGCAACCGGAATCATTTCTGTTGCTCTCCAATTTACAAACAAGGTAACTTCGCAAACTTGAACTTTCCTACTGACCACAATTCTTTGCTAATAACGCATAAACATGAAGTGCCATTGAAAACGCTCATGGCTTGGCGTCAACGTCATGTTAAGAATGTGACTACACAAAATGCAACTCTTGGGTTAGTAGGTGTAAAATAAATGTTCTGCTGGGTTGCAAGCACGTAAACATCCACCAGTGCAAAGAGAGGAAAATTAAAAGTAAAAATGTGAAAAAGTGCAAAGAACCAGCGTGTAATTTTGAATGCAAACAATATTTCGAATACCGACTCGTAGTGAAGTTTACTGAAATATTCCCGCTCCCGATTTGGAGACAGTATACCTTCAAATAGGAATAGGACAGTGAGCCAATCATTGTTGATTTAAGAAACGAAATTCCAGCAATTTCTAGGGCATATGCAGGCCCGATATTAGACTACGGGCCAGTATCGAGGCACCTTCCTAGAGCGCACGCAAGCGTCAGCCGGGCATGCACGTTCGCAATGCCTGGAATATGCAGAACTGCGTGAGATGCATGCGTATCTCCTCGCGCGATGCCTATGTCAGGTGCGCATGCTGATTACGGAAACGAAAAACTTCATAGAATGAGCTTTGTCGAAACACTAGAGCTTTGGATGCGACTGTACACGGGGGCGTTCTGCTGGAATTTTTTACTGGCAGTAATACGTTTCTTGTCGGGATGGAGAGCATTTCAGAAGAAACATACGTGTCTTGGGAGGAACGCACGTAAGAGCTGAATAGTCTGTGGACGAGAGATTTTGGTTGGAAGCGGGCATGGCCCCTATTTACACTTGGTCCATATACAGCGACAAAAAAGGTAGCACGAATCTTCCTTTCTCCAATCACTATTTCGGCCATCACAGCTCTCACACATTGCCAAGAAGAAGTTATTCTATTGTGTTCATTTAATAGCATTTACCGCAGCCGAATCCTTGCAGAGAAGAGTGGTTTAGTGATTGGGCAAATGAAGCTTTTGAATGAGAAGAATGCTTAATTGCTCTACTAACGAGAGTTTGCGGAAGAGAGTAGTTTCTTTAGAGAATACTGGTCTACGCTATGAACCGAAAATTTTGCTTGTGAATATAGGTTCCTCAGTACGGGTCATAGGGGTATTATAAATAACTATAATAAGAGAAGGACCGACATAATATTACCACAACGACAACTCATCGGGTTGCCCACCATGGGAGGTCGTTTTTATATCTGTTCTTCGTTTCGGGGATCATAAACCCCGGTCGCTGGTCCATTCTAAAGGAAAAACGAAACTAAATCCTCTCAGGCTGCCCTCGTAAAACCACACAAACAAAGTACAAAGACCTTGCATACTTAAAAAGTTAGAATTGTCATGTAAATATTTTTCTGTAATTCTGTTTCCTATTTTCTGAATCTCCGCTTTATATATACGTCTCCATGGTTAGAAAGCTAATATGCAAGTAATCCTATATAAGTAGTTGTGCCAAGACATTTCTTGGACATGCACAATGTGGACTTGAATGTGCCCCTTAGTATCTTCTCGGTGCATAGAGGAAAAGGCAGACTCGAAAGTGTCTCAGCTCTTGTTAAATTAGAAAGGGCCGTTTTTTTTTCTTCAAATAAACGTACAAGGAAAATAAAAAAGCAATTAATTTGTCCGTTATATTTAGATACGCACAATTACATTTCGTATTACCTACTTGTTTATTCGAATAATGTTCAAGCGAAACTAGCCATAAGCGCATAAATTGGCGTAGAGATAGCCTAGAATAAATAGCTCTGCAAAGAATATAAACATGTAGCGTTTTTTTTTTTGCTTTGAAAGAGAAATTGCAATTGCAGTTTAAATTTCGTCGACGGGTGTCGCCGCTGTCACTGGTTAGTCTCGTGTCTGGTTTCCAGCTGCTGTTGCGAGCTCCCTGTGATGGTCTTGGAGTTGTGTATTATTATATTCTTTTCGGCAGCGTTTATTTATGCACCTGGCTGTTTTAGTGTACTGTTGTGCTCGTCGAGGCAAAGTTAACGTCCATGTTGAAGGCGCCTCAGCATGCATGAGAAAGAAAGGCTATAGTGTCCTTTACTAGTGGATTATAGAGGATGCTACTGTCCTTTGCTATAGTGTGTTCCCTATCACATTCCATTGGAGATACGTGAATAGAACTGGAGGACACAGTGCAAACATAAGGCAAATAATGGCTTTTTGCTTGGAAAGCACTACGCAGCTGCACCAGTATTTACAAGGCACAGTTTGGTACATAAGATAAAATGTTCTATGATTTGTCCACTGTGGCCAATTTGCTGCGAGACAGTGTGTTATGTCCAATAAAACCTCCCGCTATCAGAAAGGGTTCCGCGAGCTCGTCTACAATGAGCCCTAAATCTCTTACCGTAAATTATGTATTTTTAAGAATACAGATAGAACAGATGGCGGCTGTTTTATGTGCAGAAATAATCACAACAGCGGCGTCTATGAGGAGATTACTGGTAGCCTCGTTGGCTGGGAAACGTCGAGTGACAGCAACAGCCACATCCCCCCGGCTGGTAAGCCAGAGTACGGTCACACCATGCAACAGTGACGCCTTTTAGGATCTTTGTGTTTTTTATCTCATATGCAAAGACAGCAATCACTAATTCATTTGGCTTATATAAGTTTGTCCTTATGCCTTTCCGTTTGATGAACGTGGTGAAAAATGTTCAAGGTTTCATGAATGAAGTCACGCGCACACTCGCGTTCATTTACGTCTGCCCTTACCACATTCTGGTTGCAAGTCACACAGGCGAATAGCTCAAAGGCCACCATCGCATTCGGTTTGGGCGTTTGGGGGAACACGGCCTGGTCCTACATCCTCAATAATGTATTTTCAGAGTTGAAGCCCGGGATTTCACCACCAACGCATTTCCCTCCAAGGCAACAAACCACTTTAATCACGGGTGCGAGCGCACAAAGTATTCCCCTCTGCAACCTCCATCCAAAAGTTGCACAAATTTCTTGGGCTCAAACTTTTGTAGGCTCCTTATGCCATCCTGTGCCAAAGTTGGTTCGCTACTTAAAGACGACCTGCGTCACGACTAAAAAAAAGAAACACCTATCTTCCATCGGTCTTTGGAGCAGGAACACTCCTTTCAGGTAGACGTGGTTGGCGACTGCAGTGTCGCTGATTAACCCATTGCCCGACGCGCCAACTCCTTTTATAGTAGACAGGTCGACTGCAGCAATGGGTGCAGCACTGCAGCAGCACAATGGCAGACTGGAGGTAGCGGGGCGTCTTCTCAAAGGGCCTCAAACCTACAGAAGCTGGCTACAGCACATTCGTGAGGGAGACAGACGTTGGCTATCTATTGCGCTGTTAAGCATTTGTGTTTTTTTTTCGTTTGAAGGCTGCAGCTTTTACACTCGGACTGACCACAAGCCTTTAACCTTCGTTTTCAAGAACAACAGTTCCTCGCACTCAGAACGTGAGGTTCTGCAACTTTCCTTGATCTCCAAATTTTCTACAGACATCCACCATATCTCCGGGGTCAAAATACCGGCAGCTGACGCACGCTCGCAGATCAGCGCTGTGCCTGGTGGCCCTGTGGAATTCCAAGAGCTCTAGCTTCAGCCCCGCAAAAGTACCGTGAGCTGTGTTAATTGCGCGAAAAAGACTCTTCGCTCCAGCTCGCGCAGGGGCCGCTTCCGTACAAAAATATTGGTCACGTGTGACACATCCCAGGTAGGTTCTCAGCCATTGTTGCCCCAACAATTCTGGCGGCTATTATTCGATTTATTGTATGGGTCAAATCAGCCGGGCATCAGAGTGACCCGCAGGCTTATCAAAGACGGCTTCGCCAGCCAGGGATTATCAAAACTGTTGGAAGCTGGGCCAGCAGCTACCAGGCCTGTGAAGCCGTAAAATTGACAAGGCCCACGCGCTCGACGGTGAATCGTTTTGACCAGCAGATGGCCGTTTCAATCTCTTGCATTTAGACTTGGTTGAGTCTGTACCACCCGGAGAAGTTTTTAGGTCATCATCATCATCAGCTTGGCTCCGTCCACCTCAGGGCAAAGGCCTCTCCAATACTTCTCCAACTACCACTGTCATGTACTAATTGTGGCAATGTTGTCACTGCAAACTTCTTAATCTCATCCGCCCACCTAACTTTCTGCCGCCCCTGCTACACTTCCCTTCCCTCGGAATCCAGTCCGTAACGCCTAATGACCATCGGTTATCTTCCCTCCTCATTGCATGTCCTGTACATGGCCATTTCTTTTTCTTGATTTCAACTAAGATATCATTAACTCGCGCGTGTTCCCTCACCCAATGTGCTCTTTTCTTATCCCTTAGCGTTACACTTATCATTCTTATTTCCATAGCGCGTTGCGTCGTCCTCAATTTAAGTAGAACACGTTTCGTAAGCCTCCAGGTTTCTGCCCCGTATGTGAGTACTGGTAAGACACAGCTGTTATATACTTTTCTCTTGAGGGATAAAGGCAACCTGCTGTTCATGATCTGAGAATGCTTACCAAACGCACCCCAGCTAATTCTTATTCTTTTGATTATTTCAGTCTCCTCATGCGGATCCGCAGTCACTACCTTCCCTAAGTAGATGTATTCTCTTACCACTTCGAGTGCCTCGCTACCTATCGTAAACTGCTGTTCTCTTCCGAGACTGTTAAAAGTGCTTTAGATTTCTGCAGATTAATTATTAGACCCAACCTTTGGCTTTGCCTCTCCAGGTCAGTGAGCAAGCATTGAAGTTGGTCCCCTGAGAGACAAAGCAAGGCAATATCATCATTGAATCGCAAGTTGCTAAGGTATTCTCCATTAACTTTTATCACCAATTCTTCCCAAACCAAGCCTCTGGATACCTCCCGTAAACACGCTGTGAATAGTATTTGAGAGATCGTATCTCCCTGCCTGACGCCTTTCTTTATTGGGATTTTTTTTGTTTTCTTTATGGAGGACTTCCGTGGCTGTAGAGCCGCTGTAGATATCTTCGGGTATTTTTACATACGGCTAGTCTACACCCTGATTCCGCAATGCCTCCATGACTGCTGAGGCTTCGACTGAATCAAACGTTTTCTCGAAATCAATGAAAGCTATATATAAGGGTTGGTTATATTCCGCACATTTCTCTATCACCTGATTGATAGTGTGAATACGGTCTATTGTTGAGTAGCCTTTACGGAATCCTGCCTGGTCCTTTGCTTGACGGAAATCTAAGGTGTTCCTGATTCTATTTGCAATTACCTTAGTAAATATTTTGTAGGCAACGGACAGTAAGCTGATTGGTCTATAATTTTTCAAGTCTTTGGCGTCCCTTTTCTTATGGATCAGAATTATGTTAGCGTTCTTCCACGATTCCGGTACGCTTGAAGTCATGAGGCATTGCGTGTACAAGGTGGCCAATTTTTCTAGAACAATCTGTCCACCATCCTTAAAGAAATCTGCTGTTACCTGATTCTCCACAGCTGCCTTCTCCCTTTGCATAGCTCCCAAGGCTTTCTTTACTTCTTCCGGCGTTACTTGTGGGATTTAAAATTCCTCTAGACCATTCGCTTTTCCATTACCGTCGTGGTCGCCACTGGTACTGTATAAATCTCTATAGAGTTCATCAGGCACTTGAACGATTTCATTCATTTTAATATTGATATTGCCGGCTTTGTCCCTTAACGCATACATCTGATTATTGCCTATCCCTAATTTCTTCTTCACTGCTTTTAGGCTTCCTCCGTTCCTGAGAGCATGTTCAATTCTATCCATATATTCATACATTCTATCCAGCTTTCAGGTATCTCCTCACATGTATCAGCCGGCACTCACGGTGGCCTGAGGCAACGCCTCTACAAGCCATCATGTCTGAAACAGTGGCGGAAGCATTCGTTGCTGCGTAGATGTCTCAGTACGCTTTTCTGCTGCGCATAGCTACTGACTGAGGCCAAGAATTCCAAAGTTTGCTTTTTCTTGCCCTGTATTCACTGCTCGGCAGGCTTCTTCGTAACACCACGACTAACCACCTGCAGAGAAAAGGCATGGCAGAGCCTCTGCACCGACAACTGTAGGCGTTGTTGACCGCCACGCTCGACAGACAACACATGATGGAAAGGGGTAGAGGTTGGGGATAAGGAAGGGCCGATTTCTGGTTTAGCCACTGGTTTGCACTGTCGTGGGAGACGCAGTCGTTCTAAAACTGCATCTTTCTGAATGTAATAAAGATTCATTAACGGGCCCCTCAACCGCACCCCATATCTAGTGACATCGTGCTTCGGCAAATCAGGGCAAACAATAACTAAAGCTTTTTCAGATCGTACAGCTGGTTCCGTGTTAACTCTATGCGCTTGTTCAACATGATTCGGAGGGCGCGCACTTTGTTTTCGTATGTGACGTCATGAAAACCGCAAGAACATCCTACATGACTTGAGACATATATATTGATTCTGCATGACCAGGCCGAAGAAAGTGAATAAGATACGGTCTGGCGAACACGATTTTCCCCTATTAGCCCTTTCAGTTGGTTCAACAGGCTTCGGCTGATGCTCACATAACCTACATCACGTGATGGCAGGATGACTGCGAAAATCCCACTGCAATTTTGCACGTTCATGCTGAATATGAATGATTAGGTGGAACAATAGGACATTTTTGATGCTGCACATTTATCACGATTGGTCCTCCGCCTTTGGCCATAGTCTTTCGGGTGGCGCTCAAATTGCCTTTGACGCGCTACGACAAGAAAACTGGGCAAACAAAACATTTAGGTTGAATACTACATGATTATTATTCATAATAAAGTCAAAGAAAGGAGAGAAAACGTATTTCCGATGCAAAGCATCTATTTTTCATTGCACTTCTACAGAATATTTGTCTTGGCGCTCACTCCTATTTTGCCACACGTGATGTCACAAGAACTGTAAGGAGCTCATCGATATTATCTGCTTTTAACCAATTTATTATTTTTTGTGAAGTATAATATATTTAGGTGTAAAGTATTATTGATGCTGCGTACTCAAAGAGCCTCTCCCTATTACTAAATAATTACGCACTTTCGCAGCCAAGTCTATTGCGATGTACACCGATATGAGCGTGAACATATTGGTGTTCTTCTTTTTTCTGAAATACTCTAGCAGCCCAAAAGCCCATTGTGCAAGGGAGTAATGAAATTTTTATTCGTAGAACATGAGAACAATATAACAAATTATACGTTTATATCATACTGCACTAAGGTCAGTGAGGGGAAGTAAAGGAGAATATCAGTAGTAAACCGGTCTCACCTAATGACAAGCTTACCCTACCATTACACTGAAGTATTGCCGCTGAGTGAATGTGTAGAATTTTGTAAGAAAAATAACTGTTACGACACGCACGATCGCTATTGTCACATGCCACATACTGGAAACAAAGAATATGGTGAAAAATAATTATCTAAAGTCACGGAAAACAGTTTCGATAACCAATATTCTTTGCAGTTTTATGAAAACCCAACAAAAAGTGACATCAGATGTTTTTACGCGACTGTTGCGCATAATCACTACGCGAAAACCTTAGGTGACATAACATGGTGTTGTCAGGAAAAGTGGATGTCCTGAAAACGACGAAAGTGTCCTATTCTGTCACAAATAGTCATGTCAGGAAAATCAGAACATATCCATAAAGCTCGTAGAAAAGCAGCGAAGTTTGGTGAAAAATGTGAATTCTCTGGTTTCACGTTTCAAAAGCCCAATATGATTGTTAAAGGGACTCTAAAGAGAAAAATTATTTTTTTTGTATCAGTACATTACCTCTCTAGGACACCAAAAACACCCCTGTTACTACGATACGACGCTTGGTAAGCCAGAAAAAAAATGGAAGAACGAAAGACGGGTATCGACGCCCCTTGATGTTCCCGCACCTGTTCGCTGTGACGTCATGGATTTTGATGACATCTTGTAGGGCTTACCTAATTATATAGCGGTACAGATTGACTACATTGATTTAAAAAGGAACCAAATATTAAACGTGGCAAGTTTCTGGAACTTTTACTCCGCCAATGCTGCCCAAATGCGAGAACATTTTTGGAATCCGTGACGCCACACTGACTTACCAGCGTCGGGGTGTCGGCGAGAAATTCGAAAACTGATACTTCGTCCTTCATTTTTCCATCTAATAATCAATATACTACTTTTAAGTGACTGCCTACAGTGTTAAGCAATACATTATTAGTCTAAACTTATTTGTTGCTCCGCTTTAGTGTCTCCTTATTAGGCAAAGCATACTGGGGTACTCCAGAAATTTTGAACACCTGGGCATCATCTACGTGCACTCACTGCACTGCACAGAGGCGTATTGCATTTATCCCCCATCGAAATATGGCCGCCATCTACGGGAGTCGATCCCGCGTCCTCATACTTAGCAGCAATCACAGTGGTTAAATTCACTGAAAGTGTGCCGCCATTGATACTAGTTAAACTGAGCCATGTGTATAGCCTCCTGCACGTAGAAACGTGGACATCAAGATCAAAAGGTGAAAACTTTCTATTACTGACATATTTATTAATAGGCTAAAGACATAGGAGAGTATTATCGCAACTTGTAACTAATGGTCATCATCATCATCATCATCCGCCTGGCTACGCCCACTGCAGGGAAAATGCATCTCCCATATTTCTCCACCTACTCCGATCATGTGCTAATTGTGACCATGTTCTCCCTGCAAACTTCTTAATCTCATCCACCCACCTAACATTCTACCGCCCCCTGCTACGCTTCCCTTGTCTTGGAATCCAGTCCGTAACCCTTACTTATCATCGATTATGTTCCCTCCTCATTACGTTGCCCTGTCTATGCCCATTTCTTTTTGTTGATTTCAACTAAGATGGAATTAACTCGCGTTCCATCCCTCACCGAATTTGCTCTCTTCTTATTCCTTGACGTTACACTCACAATTCTTCTTTCACTACCTCGTTCCGTCGTCCTCAATTTAAGAGGAAGCTTTAGGTCGGGTGCCCTATCCAAATAGATGTAAAAGGAGAATTCGTTTTTCAAGGAAAGGACTGCACCAAATTTGACGACGTTTGTCGCACTTAAAAGAAAAACCTAAAACTTCGTGACTGCTGGTTTTAAATTTTTTATTTAGACCAACAATTCCTTAGTAAAAATTTAAAAAAATTGCAAATTTTTAGAAGACGAAACTATCAAGTTGACAACTCTGGTATTCAGCAATAACAAATTATATCTAAATTATGTTAATTGCATCTAATTGTACATCTTAAGCGGACTACATTGATATGTTACACATGAATCTAAAGAAAGTTCAGTAATACGGAAATCAAGCTTTTGTAGAACCCTTGTACACAACGTAAAATTTCACTCAAGATATAAATTGACAAATAGAGTTTGTCCGCTATAATGGGTCTAATTGATGCCGTTTACGGAACACCGATATCTGTTTTCGATGCAAAGCTTTTCATTTGTATACTTCGTCTTTCTATATTTTTCGAGCCTTGGAACATTTGAAAATTCGTTAACCGAAATTCAGGCCCTAAATAGAAATTCCGCTGCCAACAGTCACTAGAATTTATCTTTCTCTCTGAAATGCAACAACTTTCATTAAATTCGGTGAAAAAGTTATCTCAGAAAAGGTTTTTGCGTTTTACAAATATTTGAACGGGCTGCGTCGGAGTAGGGCCCGAGCCCAAGCTTCCGCTTAAGTAGAACCCTTCTCGTAAGCCTCGAGGTTTCTGCCCCATACGTGAGTACTGGTAAGACACAGCTGTATACACTTTTATCTCGAGGCATAAAGGCAACTTGCTGTTCATGATCTGAAAATGCGCGCCAAACGCAACCCAGCCCATTCTTCTTCTTCTGATTATTTCAGTCTCATGATCTGGCTTCGCGCTCACTACCTGTCCTCAGTAGATGCATTTTCTTTCCACTTCCAGTGCCGCGCTACCTATCATAAACTGCTGTTCTCTTCCGAGACTGTTAAACGTTATTTTAGTTTTCTGCTGAATGATTTTTACACCGGCCCTTCCGCTTTGCCTGCCCAGTTCATTGAGCATTCATTGTAATTTATCCCCTGAGTTACTAAGCAAGGCAATAGCATCAGCGAATCGCAAGTTACTCAGGTATTCTTCTTTAACTGTTATCCCCCATTCTTCCCTATCCACGTCTCTGAATAACTCCTGTAAAGAAGCTGTGAATAAAATTGGAGAGATCGTATCTCCCTGCCTGACGCCTTTCTTTATTGGGATTTTGTTGCTTTCTTTATGGAGGGCTACTGTTGCTGTGGGGCCGCTATAGATATCTTTCAGTACTTTTACATACGGCTCGTCTACACCCTGATTCAGCAATGCCTCTATGACAGCTGAGGTTTCGACTGACTCAAACGCGTTCACGTTATCAATGAAAGCTATTGCTAAGGGACGTTTATATTCCGCACATTTCTCTATCACCTGATTGATAGAGTGAATGTGGTCTATTTTTGACTAGCCTTTACGGAATCCTGCCTGCTCCTTTGGTTGGCCGATGTCTAAGGTGTTCTTGATTCTATTTGCGATTATATTAGTAAATAATTTGAAGGCAACCGACAGAAAGCTGATCGGTCTATTATTTCCCAAATCTATGGTGTCCCCTTTCTAATGGATCAGATTTATGTTAGCGTTCTTCCACGATTCCGGTACGCTCGAAGTCATGAGGCATTGCGTGTACAAGGTGGCCCATTTTTCTAGAACAATCTGCCCTCCATCCTTCAACAAATCTACTGTTACCTGATCCTCCCCAGCTGCCTTCCCCCTTTACATAGCTCCCACGAATAGCTCCCAAGACTTTCTTTACTTCTTCCGGCGGTACTTGTGGAATGTAGGAATCCTCGAGACTATTCTCTCTTCCATTATCGTTGTGGGTGCCACTGGTGCTGTTCAAATCTCTTGACACGTGTACTTATCTTTATCGGACGACAAGTTTTGCCGCCTAGCAAATGTTATCGCACAGTGCGGGACGCGCCTGCATTTATCCGAAGTTTCTGGAAAGTTGTCGATGCTTCTATCCGCTGTTTGTTGTCACCGAACCTTGTGTTATCTGATATCATCGCTTGACGCGAATGATGTAGAACTTTGTAGAAGGCATGCCGATCCGAACGATTAGTCTGGAACATTCGACGACTGCTGTATAAAAGCAGACGCGCTTGACCCCCTGATCAGATTTACGACGATCGCCGACTGTGTTCGCCGCCCTCGTTGTGCTTTAAGTGTAGCGTGTTTTGTGGGCACAGGTTCGCCCAATAAAAGCTAGTTTTTGCCTTTCACAGTATTGCTACTGTGTTCTTTGACGTCACGACCACGTGACATCTGGTGGAGGTGCTTTTCGTTTATGTACCGGACTCCCCCGACAAGCCGTGATCCAAGCCCGGACCGCATAGAGAACACCAACGTAATCCCGGAGCATCGAGCAAGCCGCCGTCTTCAACAGCTGCCCCCGGAGCACGGACTTCTACCTGTGAAGACCAAGAAGATTGTGGCCAAGGCAACCCCAATGGCAGCCCCAGCGTCCCCCATCGTGCTGCAGCAGCCCAGGAAACCTCCGACGTTCCGCGGATCAACAATCGAGGACCCGGAAACCTGGCTTGAGACGTATGAGAGGGTCGCTACGTTTAGCAGTTGGGACAGCGACGACAAGCTGCGGCATGTCTATTTCGCACTGCAAGACGCCGCCAGGACCTGGTTCGAGAATCGGGAAGCCACCTTAACGACGTGGGACCTGTTCCGAAGCGGCTTCTTGCAAACGTTTACAAGCGTCGTACGAAAAGAGCGAGCCCAAGCACTACTAGAAACCAGAGTGCAGCTGCCAAACGAGACGATCGCGATCTTCACGGAGGAGATGGCCCGTCTTTTCCGGCATGCCGACCCAGAAATGCCAGAGGAGAAAAAAGTCCGCTTCCTGATGCGGGGTGTCAAGCAAGAACTTTTCGCAGGACTTATCCGTAACCCACCGAAGACCGTAGCTGAGTTTTCTGCAGAGGCATCGACCATCGAGAAAACTCTGGAGATGCGCACCCGGCAATATAACCGCCAGGGGCTCACGCCGCAGTATGCCATCCAAGGACTGGATTCCGACAACCTTCAGGAGACCATCAGGGCCATTGTGCGCGAAGAACTCCGCAAGGTCCTGCCTTCATCGCAGCCCCAAGTGCCTTCGATCGCCGACATCGTGAAAGAAGAGGTGCACCGATCACTTGGAGTTCCCGAGCTGCAACCACAATTACCGCAGCCCCAGCCAGAAGCGATGACATACGCCGCCGTCGCACGCCGTCAAGGTCCCCCTCCGCGACCACGCCAGGGCCTTGCAACGACGCAATTCCGTCGTCCGCCGCCGCCGCCGACAGCGCGCCCACCCGTCGCCCAGCGGAGCTACCCGAGGAAGGCCGAAGTTTGGCGCGCTCCTGACCACCGCCAGCTCTGCTACCATTGCGGAGAAGCGGGTCACGTCTACCCACGATGTCCATACCGGAAAATGGGACTGCGAGGTTTCGCCGTCAACGCTCCACGCCCGCAGCAAGGTGAACGCCCTCGCGATATCGCTGACTACCTCGCGGCTAGTCAGTGGAGCTCTCGACGACCGTCGCGTTCACCATCACCAGGCTGCTACCTGTCGCCGCAGCGCCGACCATACACAGGCCCAGCTCGGGGCCGGTCAGCGAGCCCATATCCGGAAAACTAAAAGCAGCAACCGATGGAGGTGCGGTTGCTGTCCGTCGAACTGTCGAAGATCCTCCGCCGCCAACGAAGACGCCGAAGAAACTACCTCGACGACATAACGACACGCCGCCGTCCCGACGAAGTCTGGAAGGAAAGAATGCGACGACGAAACACGACCTGACCACGTCACATACCAGCCACAGTTCAACGCGACGCAGTCGTGATCCGACGCCAAGACCGAACTGTAATGCAAGAAGACAAAGAGCCACCGACTTCGACGTGCTTCTCGACGGCCACGCAGTCACCGCCTTAGTGGACACAGGGGCTGATTACTCCGTCATGAGTGGACACATCGCCGCCCAGTTGAAGAAAGTTAAGACTACGTGGGAAGGCCCTCAAATTCGTACCGCCGGAGGAAACCTCATAACGCCGACTGGAATGTGCACGGCAAGAATTACCATTCACGACCGGACTTACCCTGTCACCTCACCTTCGGTCATAAACGACCTCCGGTCGTTTATTGAAATAAAGGCATTTGCATTTGTACCTTCGTTATCCTCCAACAGTGTTCACGAGACGTCATTCTCGGCATGGACTTCCTCAACCAACACGGCACAGTCATCGACCTGAAGTCGAAGTCAATAACTCTGTCGGAAGACCATGCGATACCGTCGGAGAACCCTCGTAGTCACCACGCCTTGAGTGTGCTCGAAGATCAAGTGAGCATCCCGCCTCGCTCCAGCATTGTTATTTCGGTCGGCACTGAAATACCCGCTGACGTCGAAGGTGTCGTCGAAGGTGACCAAAGTCTCCTGCTAGACCGTGAAATTCGCGTCGCAAGAGGGATCGCTCGACTGCACGGAGGAAACACGAAAGTGTTGCTGACAAACTTCAGCCAGGAGTTCAAGCACATCAACAAGGGCACGACGATCGCATACATCGAGGAAATTCTGGAAAACAGCAATGCGTTTGTCCTCTCGGATTCCGCCGCATCTCCCCCGACGACTATGGTTGCCGAACCAGACTACGACATTAATCCAAGTCTCCCCGTGATTAAGCAACAACTTCTCAGCCACTTGAACTATTTTATCCATATTAGTAATGATATTGCTGGCTTTGCCTCTTAACGCATACATTTGATTCTTGCCTATGCCTAGTTTCTTCTTGACTTCTTTTAGTCTTCGGCCGTTCCTGAGAGCATGGTCAATTCCATCCATGCTTCTTTAGGTCAGCTATCTTACGCTTATCGAATAACTTGGAAAGTTATGCCAGTTCTATTTTAGTTTAACTTTCCAATAATGGCTGAAATGACGTTTGAAGCTTGCTATGTTTTAATAGTATGATCGAGAAATATACCGAGCGGTCACGCTTTGAATTGTCGCCGAGAAATTCATAATGTCTTTTTGGTTTGATTTGAGGTTGCAGAAAGCTCATATGCGCTAACCTAGTTCAGTAGAGGTGTTATGGAGCTTTAGACAAGTGTTCTAATAATATTGTTACGGGAGGATGAATTAAGAGATGAAGAAGATCGCGAGGCGCTGGCAGCTGCGTGTTGTTATTTGTCACCTATCTCAATTATTAAGGCTCATTTGGTACATATATTGTAAAAATAATCTTTTGTACTCCCAACATACCCGTAACATATTGTTGACAGGTGCGGGGTACCACGGCTGCAAACGGAACTCCGCAGTGAACGTCGCATCACCATCCACAGCATGAATGACGGTGAGCACTCGTTATCAACATCGTTGCCGCCTCCCATGTCACCGTCGCATGCTACGTCGCTGTCACCTTCGCTTGTCGTTGTGCAACCCAAGGATCCTGGAACTTTCTGCGGGCCAGATGGCACCAACGATGGAGAGTTGGTGGCCATGTACGACCACGTGAGTGGAATCAACAGATGGGAGCCTACGCTAATGCTAGCTAACCTGTTGCTCTAGCTAAAAGGCATGGCAAAGGAGTGGTACGGAAACCAAGATGGGGAGCTAACAATCTGGGACCAGTGCAAAGACAAATTGACAGAGTTCTTTGGCAAACGAGCCGGCCGTCAAATTGCCGCAAAGCAGGAACTGGCCTCCCGTGCTCAGTACCCCACGGAGTCCTATGTTTCGTACATTCAGGACGCACTGGCACTTTGTTCAAAGGCCGATGACGACATGACAGAAGTTAAGAATATCGGGCATGTGCTTAAGGGCATTTCTGATGACGCATTTATTCTGCTCATGTGCAAAAGCTGATATACAGTTGATGCACTCATTAAAGAGTGCTGAAAGTTCGAGCCGCCCAAATGCCGACGCGCCTTCGAACAATTCGCAAGACTTCCCAACACAGCCGCAACGTCAACATGTGAAGATCAACCTGCAAAGCAGCATGCGTCGCCATCAGAGGACGTGGTGCGAATCGTTAGACGTGAACTGGATGTGATGGCACCCGCAGGTTTCTGCTCGCGTTGCCCTGATGCTACCACATTTTCAGTTCCTCTCGTACAAGCCATCGTTCGCCAGTAAATTAAAAACCTTGGTTTACATCCCGTGTGCTGTCACCCATCGGAGAGCTAACGAATGCCCTTCTCCTATTTTGGCTCCACCCCTACGCTTCTATCCGCGTTATTGAAACCCGACTGTGTGGAGAACTGCGGACGACCAGCCGATATGTTTCACGTGTCGCCGCATTGGTAATGTCGCCCGATACCGTCGCCGCTCATAGCCCTCAACACCTCGCACTCCGACCAACCTGAGCCATATTGATGGAAATGCCCGTAATGTTTCGCCCACCGCCTAGTCTCACAGCGCCGATAACTCTGCTATGAACACAGCCGCCCGCTATTGCCACGCGGACACCAGTCTCGTTCACAGCAAATACGTCGCCCATCTTCCCGTTCACCGCAGCCACGTCGCTTTTCGTCCCCTGTGGCATTAGGCAGCACCCTTTTGGAAAACTAAGAAATACAGCCCTGCGATGTGGGGCAGCATCGCCTACTACCGCAGCAAATCCTATATATGTGCCCACAAGGAGAGGTGCAATAGACGGTCAAATAGACGGCGTACCTGTCCAAGTAGTCCTCGACACGGGAGCCCACGTACCTGTGATGAATGCTAGCCTGCGCAGACGTTTAAAGAAGGCCCTCACCCCAGCAGCTGCTCCAGGGCTTCGTGTGGCCGACGGCAACGTGCTTGGTTGGTCTTGACGTCGAGCCCAGCCCCTAATCCCCTGTCGTTGCAGGCTGTCGGGAAATGTGGTGTATGGGAGGCGACGTTCTCGGGTGTTTGCGACGGTGCAAGTCCCCCTGACAGGGGCTTGTCCCAGAGTGGGTGCCAGGCCCATCTCCGCCGTTACGCGCACGGGATGAAGCCTCGTGTGAGTCGGGTTGCTTGAGAGTGGGGCCCTAAGTGGGTGGTAAACTCCATCTAAGGCTAAATACGACCGAGAGAACGATAGTTCACAAGTACCGTGAGGGAAAGTTGAAAAGAACTTTGAAGAGAGAGTTCAAGAGTACGTCAAACCGCTTAGAGTAAAACGTGCGGGCCCTCCAAGCTCGAAAGCGGTGGCATTCTGTCTCCGGAAGACCGCGGAGCCGGCGGCGTCGGGTAAACGGCCCCCTTTGGCGGGCTGTTCCGGTTGCTAGCACGCAGACGCGGTCTCCAGGGTGCGCACTTACAACCGCCGGTAGAATGCCGCGACGGACGCGTGTCAATGGCAAAAGTACGACTTTGAGTCCGGCCGTGGAGGTGACCTGCCCGTTCCTTCGGGGATGGCACGCGGGAGTTATACCTCGCCGTGCACGAGAAGTTCGTCACCCCGTCCAGGCCCCATGGGCTTCTCCCGGCTTTCGGGAGGCCCGAACGATGACGCCCTCCGGAAAAGGAGCGGAGAACCCGCTGGGCAGGCTTGTCATCTTCTGTCGTCCGGGTTGGTCCCGTGGCGGCGGGTTGGCCGGCGGGAAGCCGCTGCGAGCGGAGCAATTTTCCCGCGGAGGCGCTATCGTGGTTTGCGCTGAGTAGGTCGGTAACACACCCGACTGGTCTTGGAACACCGATCAAGGAGTCTGACATGTGCGCGAGTCAATGGGTCTGTCGAAAATGAACGGTGCAATGAAACGCCAAGGCCCCTTGCGGGCTGCGTTGTGATCTCGGACCGCACAGGGGTCCCAAAAAGGGAGCAGCAACGCCCCGTCGCAGGCGCTCACTTGTCGCCGCGGCGGAGCGAGAGCGCACACGTTGGCACCGGGCAGGATGAGGCCAGAGGAAACTCTGGTGGAGGTCCGAAGCGATTCTGACGTGCCAATCGATCGTCCGACCTGGTTATAGGGGGGAAAGACCAATCGAACCATCTAGTTGCTGGATCCAACCGAAGTTTCCCTCAGTATTGCTGGCGTTCGATGGGAGAGCAGTCACACCTGGTAAACCGAATGATTAGATGCATTTGGGTCGATACGTCCTCAACCTATTCTCGAATTTTCAATGGATGTACGGGAGGCCTTCTTGTTTAGGGCCTCCCGCTGTGATGAGTGTGCCAAGTAGGCCACTTTTGGTAAGTACAACTGGCGCTTTGAGATGAATCAAACGCCGGGGTAAGGCGCCCGAGTCGGGACGCTCATGACCACCGCTGCGGGTTTAAATATAACCGGCCACCCTACTCCTGTTTTTTTCCTGTGATCGACAACTGTCCTTACCACGATATCTTTGAATTGGAATTTTTATACATTAATTTTGCTCTCATCGACTGCGCGACCGGCGTTCTTCAGTTGGAATTGCCTCAACTCGCCGATGCTTCGAGCACCGCCCCACGGCACTTGTGCTCACTTCACGATGTGCGTCTGTCACCCTAGGCAGTTGTTTACGTCATTTGACCGCCCAGCGAAAGGTTCCTGGCGGTGAATATGTGCTTCGCCCCATCATCAACGTGGCGTTGAACCGGAACGTGTCTGTCTGGGAAAGACGTTCCTATCGGGTATCGCATGCTGAACGTCGAGTCATACAATCAGAACTGGACAAAATGCTCTGAAAAGGGGTCATCGAGCCATCAGGCAGCCCTTGGGCTCCGCCTATAGTCCTTGTGAAAAAAAGGTGGTACCTGGCGTTTTTGAGTTGATTATCTCTGCTTAAAAAGATCACGCGCCAGGACGTCTGCCCACTACCGCGCATCGATGAGGCCTTGGACTGCTTGCAGGGAGCTAAATACCTCTCTTCCACCGATCCTCGACCCGGCTACTGGCAGATTTCCGTTGATGAAATGGACCTCGAGAAGACGGCCCTCATTACGCCGGATGGCTTATATCAGTTCAAAGTCATGCCCTTTGGCCTATGCAATGTTCCTGCGACATTGGAACCTATGATAGACTCTCCTCTACAAGGCTACAAATGGGCCACCTGTATTTGTTACCTAGACAACGTTATTGTTTGTTCTCCCACGTTCGGCAGCCACCACACCCGACTCGCAGCAATTCTTGTGGTCTTCCGAAAAGCCGGCCTTCAACTTTACTCTACGAAGTATCAGTTCGGGAGCTGTCAGATCACCATGTCTGGACACCTCGTTGTCGCATCCGGTGCCCAACCAGATCCGGAAAAATTTCGCGCCGCACGCAGTTTCCCTAAGCCACGTTGTGTTTCTGACGTGCGCTGCTTCGTCGGCCTGTGTTATTTCTTTCGCCGCTTCGTCAAAAACTTCGCCGATGTTGCTCGGCCTTTGAGAGATCTTCTAAAGGAGAACACGTCATTTTCATGGGGCCCGAAGCAGGCTTGCGCGTTCGCCGCTCTCAGCGAGTTTCTAACCATCCCTCCCATACTTGTCAACATTGATCCATCTGCACCGACCGAAGTCCACACTGGCGCAAGCAGTCACGGCATCGGCGCTGTTCTCGCCCAACAGCAGAATGGTACCGAGTGCGTGATAGCTTACGCCAGCCGCCTGTTGTCACTTGCCGAGAGAAATTACTCCATCACCGAGCGGGAGTGCTTGGCTTTAGTTTGGGCTGTCGCCAAGTTCCAGCCATATTTTTACGGCCGCACATTTTCGTTTTCTACAGACCACCACGCCCTCTGCTCGCTATCTTCCCTCCGGGACCCCACGGGATGGCTTGGTCACTGGCCTTCGCGGCTCCAGGAATTTTCATTTGTTGTGAACTGTATGTCTGGACGTCTGCACATGGACGCTGACTTCCTCTAGCGTCACCCCGTGGATTTTGCGCGCGATCCGATGACCTGCGTGATGGCTTTGACTGACATGACTGCCATGCACGCTGAACAACAACGCGACGCATCCTTACAGTCCATCATCGCAGGAGTGCACTCTGACAGCGCCGATGGCTCGTGCCGCCTGTTCGTGCCGCACAATGGCATCCTCTACCGCCGCAATATCAATCCTGACGGCTACGAGTCCTTGTCCTTCCCTTGTCCTTCCTCGTCATCTGCGATACGTCATTCTCGAACAACTTCAAGATGCACCAACGGCGGGACCCCTTGGAGTTTTGCATACATACGACCGCGTACGACGGCGGATCTTCTCGCTAGGTCTCTACCGCTCTGTGCGTCATTATGTCGCAACGTGCGAATTGTGTCAGTGCCGGAAGAAACCTCTCTTGCCACCTGTCGGACGACTCCATCCAATTGAAGTTCCCTCTGAACCGTTTTTTCCTGTAGGCCTTGACCTTCTTGGCCCTTTTACGACGACGACTAGAGGGAATAAGTGGGTCACCGTCGCTACTGATTACGCGACATGCTACGCGATAACAAAGGCGTTGCGGACTAGTTGAGCAAGTGATGTCGCCAATGTTCTCCTTCACGACGTCATTCTTTAGCACGGTGCACTTCAGTTGTTTACACACCGCAGCCGCTCGTTCTTTTCTGGCGTTGTGGACGACCTCCTCCGCTCTTGGACCACTGAGCGCAAGCTGTCCCCCGCTTAGCATCCACAAAAGAATGGTCTTGCGGAACGTTTCAACAGACCACTCACAGAGATGCTGTCAATGTACGCTTCCAATGGTCACCGTGGCTGGAATTCCACGGTGGTCTACGTGTCATTCGCGTATAACTCGTCCCGACATGGCACCGCAGGATGTTCACCCTTTTTTCTTTTGTATGGTCGCGACCCAACAATGCCATTTGACACCATGCTACCTTCTGTGCGCCACTTTGCCACTGAGTACGCTCGCGAAGTCATCGATCGCGCTGACATGTCGTGTCAAATCGCCCAATCTCGCTTATTAGCCTCGCAGCATCTCCAAAAAGAGCGTTGCGACCAGTGCCATCGCCATGTTGAGTTTGTCCGATGTGCTTAGGTGCACCTTTTGTCACCATGTCGTCGGGTCGGCTTCTCCCAGAAGCTTCACTCTCGATACATAGGGCCTTATCAAGTCCTACGTAATGTTAACGACGTCAATTATGAGATCACACCGATACAGTTTGACCCATCATCAAGTCCGGTGCCTGTTGACGTCGTGCACGTTCGCGGCTGAAGTCATACTTCGTTCGCAGTTCTTCGCCTAGCATGCGCCGAGATGGTACTTCACCACTCGCGGGTCCGGTTACGGAAGGATGAACGAAGAGAGGAAGAAGATCGCGAGGAGCTGGCTTCTGCGGGTGGTTGGTGGTCAGCCATCTTAACTACTCAGGCTTATTTTGTATGTGTATTGTAAGTACAATCTTCTATACTCCCAACATCCCTGTAACAATATTGATACCTTAGCGCATATTTTATTTCGTATATAAAGGCCAAGAAAGGTCTGCCGTGAATTTGACGCAACTATACTTGTACTCGAAAGCATGAGAAATAACATTCTCATTTAGCCGATAGAGAAATGTACAGTGGCGAAGTTTCAAATTGAAAGAATACTTTGCAGTTTACAACGTTAGCTTGCATGAACAACAGTCTTACACCATGAACGCCCATCGTGTTGTTCCTTCTGAAAGGTAACCTGTTCATCATAACATTTATTATAACGGTGAAGAATGCACTGATATACAACTTTTCGTGTGTGTGGTTTTATGTATTCGGCGAGTCAATAATGAATAATAAATGGAGAATGGTCCTAGAATCTCTCTTGATGTACGCCAGAGCTATGGAACGGAAAGTGAGAGCGAATTTCAAAAGCTGCTGCTGAGTGTAGTTGGTTGGACATGAAACAACGGATACACGATAATGTCATAGAATCTAAGCTAAAAGCGGACACATTTAAACTTATACCGCTGTGTGCTATACGTGAATAAAGAGTTTTTAGAAATGAAAGAAGATTCAGTATATTTGTCATTTATCTTCCATACAGAATGCGTTGGATGTTCTGATGTTATGTGGAATTTTTCAACATAGACACATTAGCAAAATAGGGCAATATCTTCGGGCGAGTGCATATTACGTGAAAAAAATATTAGTTTTATAATAGCTGCTTTCCCATTCTAAGTGTGCCATGTCTAACTTCTTGTCTGAAATTAATAGATCTCATTTTACTGCACTGGAAACAGTGTTTTAGGTCAGGTGCCAGAGGCCTTCAATAGTAATTTTTATAGGCGGCCTCAGCCTTTACTGAAATTGATGAACAATTCCTAGGGTAAAGTGACCTTAAATTAATCTGCAAGAAAGCTTTAAATGTTGAAGCTCAATAATTATGAGGTATTTGAACTTTACTGCTGTCTTGATATACAAATGTAATGTATTTACCCTGACATCATATAGTGCACAAACGCGTTGTTGCATTTTTTAGTAGCGATGATAAGTTATGAATAAAATAGATATGCTTCGCTAACACGAGAACACAGCTGCCTGTTTTCGAGGAGGTTTTGTAAGCATCTCATGAAAGCTTGCCGACATCATCGAGGGGGGGGGGGCATTATTATACATCCATTTCTTTTTGTTTCGCACTTTACAGTGATAGCTTGTAAACAATCGTTCGCTCTAATCGTCACTATATCAAATATTGGGACGTACATGTTTATTAACGTGGGTATTTTATTCCTAAAAGGGAGCACGTTTCTTCAAGAGTTCTTTTGCCAAATGGTGCGATTAGCATGTCACTAAAGAAGAGTTTTAGTGAGATGTTAATGAAAGTTTTATTATCTTTATTGATATTTGTACTTCTATGCTGGAACCACTAAATCGAGGCAAAATATATGCATGTCACGGAGCAATTTGTGGCAATTTAGGGCTTCTATTTGTGTAATTCGACCAACCATATCAAGAGAGCTCTTGAGAAAAAAAATCATCGCTTTCGGAACCGGCGGGTTGGTTTCCTAACTTTGAAAATATAGAAATCCAATTGATGAATTCTGTAGAATTATGAAATGTTGAGGACATGTCTACATAGACAATTGGTGAAACATTGAACTGACTCAAAAGATAGACTCAATCGAAACAGCTGTCACCGTTTGCAGGTTACCGAGTAGAAAGTTAATGAAGGAACGATTGGCTTGAAGAAAAACCACTACGTTTTTTGTGATTAAGGTATTTTATCAATTCATTTCGTCTTTGAAGCTTGGCCAGCATCAGAACGTACGGGGAGACTCGGGCAGAAGCGAGTAATTTGCATGCGTAGTGTGCTAAGTTCTTTTTTTATAAAATTACTCGGAAAACAGGCCTCAAGCGTGCGTAAACTTCCCTTCTGCTTTAGCCTACACTAGCGCCATGTGGCCTAGGCCTTTCGTCTACCGTTTCCGAGGCACGTCCTGTGACATCACATAGGTGCACCGCTCGTGGCTGTTGTAGAACAGCGTCTATGTTACAGACCTTTTTGAAGACATTACTGGATGGACCTCTGAAGGTGGAGCACACAAAATGGTAAAAATTATAGCAGGGGTTGACCTTTGGATCCACATTTACTCTCAGCCACTGAGCCAGGAGTTTGCAGTCTTCTGTGTCACACTCGGAACCCATTTGCGCCGGAACGGCTGTACTCTGTTGAAAATATACATACATAATAATAGTAGCTCAAAACAGTGTACAATCAGATATAAATGCACGTTCCAGCATGAAAGTAGGAGAGAAATGTCGTAGCTTTAGACATATACCAATCTTATAATCAGAATAGAAGCAGGCTAGCCCACTAATCTAATTGTTACACACTGATTTGGTAAAAAAGCTATGAATGTGGCACAACTAAAAAATCTTACATAAATATTCTGCACAAATACTTGTAATCAACCGTATATTGTTCGAACCGACAAACTTTTTACAAAACATTAGGTCACCACAGGTCATAGAAATAAATTCATTCAAAACTTACCCTGTTGTACCATATTATTATGAGCTGCCACGGGGCTACGAGGTAGCCCGAGACAACCCTCTGCCTGCTATCCCTCTGCGTGACTATTGCTCGAAATGTAATTTCATTTTTGTGGTCTTTGCTGCAAATAAAATATCCAAATTATTACTTTTTGCTTTTTTTACGTATGAAGCTAGCTTCTCAAGTTTGTGGCTGTGGATCAGCGACAGTGCGCGCTCCTTAACTTTAGGGGGCTTCAATCTACTTCTTTGAATTCTTTCCTATTGCATCTAACTCTTTTTTGCAGAAGACACTCTCTGGCACCACAACAAAGAAATCTTCCTTATCAGAGATCGAAATGTGAAGGTTTCTACTCACACCATGTTCTACACAATCGTTTACAGTCTTATTCTTCCAGCGCCTCTCTCCTGATCGTCCCAGCACATCAACACACTCTACTATGAAGCGTGGTCTTTTTTCTTCGGTCCCCGGGTGGGTGACTGTCCTAGCCATAGTCGCCTTCTCCAGTTCGGTGAGGAGGTAACTGTGCTTTCCTTCTCTTGGCACCCATCCTGTAATTCTAATGGTCCACCGGTTATCCATGTGCGCATTGCATGGCCTGCCGAGTTCTATTTTCTTCTCTTGATGTATATTAGACTATCGGCTACCCCGTCCGCTCTCTGATCCTCATCGCTATCATCCTATCTCTTACCGTTATGGCTAAGATTTTTTGTTTCATCGTCATTTGCACTGTCGTCAACTTGCTCTCGCACTTCTTTTTCAGTCTTGAAGTTTCTACCTCAAAAGCAGGCACCGGTAAAATGGACTGATTGTACACCTTTCTTTTCAATATTGGTAAGCACCCAGTCAAGATCTGGCAATGCCAACCATTCGCTACCCCACCCATTTTTGTTCCCCTTCAAGTTTTATTCTCATAACCAGTGTCCTCTGAATAATTGGCCTTGGTAAACACACTCCTTCACGGACTCTACAGGCTCACTCGCAATCTTGAACTCTTCATCCCTTGCCACACATTTAGATATTATCTTTGTCTTCTGCATAACAATCTTTAACTCTGCATTTACACTTTCTCTGTTAAGGTCCTCAATCATTTTATGCCAATCTTCTCCACTGTTGTGAACAGGACAATGTCATCGGTGACACGAAGGTTGCTGAGACATTGCTCGTTGATCGTCAATCCTAAGTCTTCTCTGCTTAATAGTTTGTATAATTCTTCGAAGCACGCAGTAAACAGCGTTGGAGAGATTGTGTCTCCTTGCCTGACCCCTATCTTTAAAGGTATCCTTGTACTTTTCATGTGGAGAATTAAGGTATCTGTAGAATCTCTGTAGATATTTTCCAAGATATATACATAATGGCCTGTACTCCTTGATATCTTAATGTCGCTATGACTTCTTCTATCTCTACTGAATAGATGGCTTTTGGTAATCTATGAAAGCCGTATAGAGAGGCTGATTGTACTCTGCATATGTCTCCATTACCTGGTTGATGACATGGATGTGATCCACCGTACAGTACCCATTCTTGAAGCCAAGAAGTTCCCTTTCTTGACTTATGTCCAGTCTTACCCTTAATAATGGCAACTTATATTAGTGGGTATTTTATATATAATAAGAGTTAGCTAATAGGCATCTTATTTTTCAAATTTTTATCTTCTTCCTTTTTGCTGATTTGGTTTAATGTTGGCATTCTTGCAGCTCTCTGGAACCTCTCAAATCTTGAGACATTTTGTACACACGGCCGCAAGCATTTTAACCATGTTGTCTCCTCCATCATTGATAATGTGAGCTGGTATCCCATCTTCGCTTGCCACTTGTGCCCTGGTCATATCTTGCGAGGCCATTCTTACTTCATCGCTAGTTATGGATGGAGCCTCTATAAGCTGTGCGTTGCTACTTCAAATGGTGGTAGCCTGGCTGCTCTGTGTACAGTACAGGTCATTAGAGAATTCTTCCACTCTTTTTACTATATTTTCGTGATTCTTGATGATACTACCCTGCTCATCTTTCAGTTCATATATCTTGGATTGTCCTGTGCGCAGCTTTCTTCTGACTGATTTCATGTTGTGTTCCTTTTTTACTACCTCCTGAGTCTTTCTCACCTTATAATTCCGAATATCCCTTACTTTCTCTATGTTGATTAGTTTTGACCACTCCATGAATTCTGTCTGATCTATTGAGTTGGACATTGTGTTACTTTGTTGTTTCTTTATTAGGTGCTTTGTTACTTGAACAGCTTACCTAATTTTGCATAGGTGCCTTACCTCCAACTTCAATTGCTGTTCTTGAAGCAAGCCTGGTTACAATATCATTCATTACATCTATGTCATCCTCATCATTTGTTCTAATGCTGCATTTGTGTTTGTAGATATATAAACTCGCTTGTATCACTGTCATCAAGTAAACAAATTATTCGGCCAGTCCATATTCATAAGAAATGGTGGTCACGTTAGCAGTACTGTGCAGAAAATGTTTGTAATGCAGGGGTTAAGGGCCCCAAAAATGTTGCTAAGCTATCATTCTCTGCCTCCTAATGGCTGTTGTATAAATCACTCAAAAAGTGTAACTACTGCATTTGGACATATATGGGTTACAATAATTTTGTGTTAATAAAACATGAGTGTTTTGAATTGGGAACTGTATTAAAATTACGACCTACGCAGAAAAAAATATGTCTTGCAATGAATAACATAAGACAGATGTTGTTATTCGTCTCACAGCACCCGTGTATGACATCTTTATAAAGCCAAAGCACGCTTAAATTTTGTTGAAACAGAAAGCACTTGTTCGGTAGTGTACAACAATTTTAAAAATGTTTAGATTAGTAACAGCCTTTGTTTCAAAATACAAGTAGAGGCGTTTCGCAGCTTTACAAGCGCATTCCAAGAATAGCAAGCAAGTTTACCCAATGTTCTGAAAGCATACAACTTATCAGAGCATTGACAGTTTCAGAACATAAGAAAATTTTTGAGTGATTTTAGGGATTCCGATTTTGATCATCAGTTACTATCAAAACCTTCCGGAAAAATTTAAGTGGGGTGCTTCAAAGCAATAAATGGCTTCTACCGCAATATTTTCTGATTCTCCGCACCAGGTTTCATCTTCGGGAAATTAGGATTACGGTTAAGTGTGCTATCTGCCAACTCTTTCCCGTTTCCGGCCTAACTACCATTTATGAGAATAATCATTATGCCTTATCGATTTTCTGGGTTCACGAGTAGCAAAAGCTTTCTATGAGGTTTCCCGTGCGTCGTAGCTGAACAAAACACAGCCCCTTGCTTACCTTTGCTGAAATTTAGGGTTAGCTATTTGGTGTGGACTGCGCGAATGTCTATTGGAGCGGTTTAAGAGAAAGCTTTATCTCCGGTGCTCCTATCTATATACATATAAAAGGAGAATTCGTTTTTCTCGGCAACCACTGCACCAAATCTGGCGAGGTTTGGTGCATATAAAAGAAAGACTTAAAATCTAGCGACTGTTAGTTTCGAAGTTTCGATTCACGTTTTCAACTTTTTATTAAAAATTGGCAAAAATCTAAAATTTGAAGAATATCTTGACTTGGGGCGTAGGCAATTCCCACTGTCACACGTAAAATTGAACAGGGCTCAGGCAGTCACGCTACATTTACTGCAAACCGGGACGTACCCTACTCTGTATTTAATAAATAAAATTCATCCCGAAAGAGAAATTAGGAAGGAATGTAACGTCTGCGATGGCATCATTGACATCAGGCACATGGTGGCGGGCTGTCCCGTGACTCTCGCCGACCCCGCAGGAAAATGGTTTTACTGGCACGAGATGATAACAAGCTCTTCGTATAAAGATCAGCAACGGGCTGTCCAGAGGGTCCACAATGGCGCCATTAGGCTCGGCCTGGCGGTGCCGACGTGGACGCGGCCCGCCTCGGTTTGAAAAGACCGGGCTTCAGGACACTAATAAAGTTTTGTGAATGAATGAATCAAGTTTACAACTCTGCAACTCAGCAACGAAAAATGATAATACGATTCCGTGAACTGCACCTAATAGTACAGCTCAAGCGGACAAAATTCATATGTTACACATGAATGTGAAAAAAGAAATATTATGAAAAAACAGCTTTTGCAGAATCCTTGTAAACAACGCAAGAAATTCACGTAAGATATAATATGACGTATAGAATTTGTGCGCTTTCAATGATCTAATGGATTCCGTTTACACAACCACGATATCTATTTTTTATGCAGAGCTTCAAATCTGTAAACTTCGTGCTTCTATTTCTTTCAAACATTCAAATTTTTGAAAATCTTTTTACCGAAATTCAGAACCTAAATTGAAATTCCGCTTCCAAGACATCAGAATTTAGCGTTCTCTCTCAAAATGTACCAAATTTCATTAAAGTTCGTCTAGGGGTTATCTCAGAAAAACGTTTTTGCGTTTTACATGTATTTCAATAGCCGCATCGCTGTTGGGCCCGAGCTAAAGCTTCCCCTTAAGAGTGCGGCTTTTAAATAAACTGGATACTCATTGTGGTCTGCAGCTTTCAACCTTTGTTCTAAGTACGGCGTCGACATTAAGTCGTATCTCGGTTCATCTCTCTTCCTAAATGCTAAAGCGAAACGCTAACGCCATAGGCAAATATGCCGTATGGTCGTGACATCTGCGTGCACTAAAGAGACAATGTGTACCATTTTTTCAAAAATTTTTTGAACGGCATATACACTAGTAACTGTAATGTCATTTAGTGTTCCGAGAAACACTACGTTGCGACACTGCCGTGAAAACAGCGGCGCATGCGATATTTAGTAGGTGGCGGAATTTTACTGTTTGTTGCCTAAATAGGAAATTTGCTCACAGCAAAGGCGCTATATCCTTGTTTGTTTGTGGACGTGAATAAAGGACGTGTTATATGGATGCTGCAGGCGAAGGTGAGTTCGTAACTTAATTAGGGCCCTTGCAGTATGACATATCCCAAGCGCTTCAAAGCAGTATTTCAGTACGCATATTTCATAGACCATGCATAATCAAAAAGGTTGTCTTGAAATCAATAAACTTGCGGCCGAGAATAAATTTTTTGATTGACGTAGATGTGATTGCCAATGTGCGTCATATGCAAATTGAATGAGGATCAATCAACTTCTGTTAAAGATTGAACCAGCAAATAAGCAGACGAGTTAGATGGTGGCATGATTACATGCGGCCGATTCTTGTGCGGCCAATAAATTAAGCATTTTCTTTTGATTAAAGCCATGTGCGATAATAGAGCAACTACTGCGAAGGAATAACTTCCATGGAAACAAGCATGCCATTCTGCGAAGGTGCGCATGTCGATTCTCTCTTTCTGTGCAATGACTTACGAGTGAATGCTCCGCCGATGAAGCTGCCATCATCTCAAACCGATAAAATGGTTTGGTTTCCTTGTCGTAGATGCCGATCATTGTGTTCTTCCGGTTCCTTGCTTTGATGTCGCACTCCCACAGCTGGCTTCTTTGTCAATTGTAAATAATGATAACAGCATCAAAGGGGGTGATGATAATGATTACCGTACTATGGCACATGCCCAGAACGAAGGACTTGGCAAGAAGCAGGTGGCATATTTGTAACGAATACAGAGCATGTAAAGAGATATAAGGCAGTATAGGAGTTAAGGAGGAAAACACAACATGTATTTCATAGGATTGACGGGTGATGAATGAACTTCATAACTGAATTTTAATAGGAAAATTGCCCAACACAGGAAAATATGGATAATATCAAATACTGAAATCAATGTTTTTGTGTTGCAAATGAAATCGCGTATTGGAATGACTAATATTTTACAGGTGACGCCCAGAGCCCATGCCCCTAGAGAAACAAGAATTGCTTATGTCAGTTGAATTCCTAGTCAATGAAACGGGCCCTCCACAGTTCTTTTGCCTTCTAAAGGTGATCGATAAGAGAAAGAAAAGGTTCAGTAGGTCTGTACAAAAATCAATAAATAAGCGCCATAGTGCGCACAGCCGAGGATCAGTTTGGTGCAAAAAAAAAAGAAATTAAATGTGGCACGCGGTGCCAATTTCTTGTAAACGGAACCTGATATTTTCTTGATGAACAAAGTTTAAAATTCTATGGTTGGTGCACATAATATCTGTGGGAATTGGATACTGCTGCAAGTTTGGTAGAGGCATAAGCAGGGCAGAATATCGCAAGAGAACTACGCCGTTACCGGTAAGAACAAAACAATTGGGCCATGCACGGAAGATCTCGTTGCATATATATATATATATATATATATATATATATATATATATATATATATATATATATATATATATATATATATATATATATATATATATATATATATATATATATATATATATATATATATATTGTCAGATACGGTAGTGTGGGAAGAAGAGGACGATGATGGTGGCCTTGGAGACGACGAAGAAGAGTGTTCTTGCTGGCCTCGACAAAGCGACCGTTTCGTTGACCTGCAGTAGTGTTTTGGCTGAGTATTGGTTGGTTTAACGTGTCTCAATAATCGTATTTTAGTTCCTGGTTGATTGGCATTCCTTGCGTAAGCCATCTTGAGTTGATGTCGACCAGTTCTCCTGGCCAGGCGCGATCGGCCTGGCCAGCATCCCTGCCCCCTATTGAATTGCCCATAGATTCTTTTTCGCAGGGGCGTCAGCACCATTCCTGTGGCGCTTGTGCCTACCAATGGAGGTTCCATCAGGACCACGAATCCACAGGCTGTCCAGAAGGCTCTTAAGGCTACGTCCAACCACTTCCAGACCATCACTGATGTGCGAGCGTTCGGACGGCGAGGTATAGTGTGTCATTCACCCGACCAGACCTGTCTAGAAGACCTCTTGAAATGCACTTCATTCGCTTCCACCACGGTGAGCGCTTTCATTCCGCCGCACTTTGCGTGCACCAAGGGTCTTGTACGGAGCGTAGACTCCCGATTAAGTCCTACTGAAAGCCTGGACAAGCTATCCGCAGCAGGCGGCGTTGCTATCTACCGTTGCAATCGACAGGCAAATAACGAGAGGGTTCCGACAGAATCTGTTATTGCAACGTTTGTGGGCTTATCATGTCCATCTGAAATAAAGGTGTGGCCTCTTGTGTTACGTGTAGAGCCGTTTGCGTCACGTCCAATCCAGTGTAATAATTGTTGGAGATTCGGGCACAGCGTAGGAGGATGTAAGTCTAGCTTGCGTTGCCGCACCTATAGGGATGTTCATTCTTGAAGTGAATGCTCTACTCAATCTCAAAAATGCTGCCTCTGTGGGGGAGAACACCGAGCAGACTACTCGAACTGCTCAGCTCACGCTCAAGAAATACAAATTCTTGATATAATCGACCGCCGTCACTTCTCCCGAAGAGATGCAATTTCAGTTATCAAAGACGGATACTCTGGTGTTACAGCGCGCAACACTCCAAGCATGGATTTTAACCTCTCAGAAGCAATTGACTCTGCTGTGGAAAAAGCAATGGCTAAAGCTATGAATAAATTGATATCCAGCCTCTCTGATTGCTTAGCGCAAATTATTTCCCGTCACATCATGCAAATAATGCAGCCCACTAAGACACCAATGCAGTGCCCCGTATCTAACGCCACACCTCGAATGCCTAGCAACGAAGTAGAGACGCCTTCCACAGTTGCAGAACATTTCATAGACACTACTTCGCAAGTCCAAACACGCGAGGATGAGCCCTCTTATTCAGACACTGTTAGTGTCACAGACATGGAACTTGACAATCGAGGTCCCAAACTTATGGGGTCCCCAACTTCAAAAACTATGAAACCAAAATAAAAAAAGAGTCAACCAACTCCTGTGGTTACAGAAAGTATTCCAAAGGCGGCAGTTGCCGCTGCTGTTCGTTCAACACCATTGGACAGTTGAAAGTGCTGCAGTGGAACTGTCGGTCTATATTTTCAGCTTCAACAAATTTATCTAGCCTATCTATTCAGTTCAATCCAGATATCTTACGTCTTCAAGAAACGTGGCTTTCACCAAAGAAAAATTTTCATTTAAAAGGTTTTCGGTCCTTCCGATTAGATAGAGACTCGCGAGGTGGAGGATTAATGATACTTGTTTCCAGTAAAATTTGTAATAAGGCAAAAATTTTTTTTCAAATCATGGACTGCGGCTGTGAAATTTTGGCTATAGATTTATGTGTCCCAGGATACCTTCCATTTTCAATTATAAATGGTTGTTTCCCTAGAGGTGTGCAAAGTACACGTCAACTTGATAGGGCTGTGGCTGCCTGTAGAAAAGAAATATTGTTTGTAGGGGATTTTATTTAATTCGCATCACCTGTCGGGGGGGGGGGGGGGGGGGGGCTAAAAACCGATTTGTGTAGTAAGCGACTTTGGGAGTGGACTATTGATAGTCACCTTTCATGTCAGAACACAGGACAAGTAACGTTTGCTAGAGGACCCTTCCGTTGAGTGTTAGATTTGACATTTTGTAGCGCTGGCATCAAGGTTTTGTCGGGGGTAGCGGTTGACTCAGCAACCAACAGTGATCATCTTCCTGTGTAATTTGAAATCAATTGTCAAATAACATCTTTAGAATACCAGGCATGCACATTTATGGACCATACGAAATTTAAGACTTTTTTTGCGTTCTGCCGTTTCGAAACTTGCCAATGACAATGATAAGGGAATCTCTTCAACCATTTGCACAATTCTAGAGGATTCCCGGAAGCAAGCCTAATTTTTCATCCCTTCGGCTAAAGGCACCGCTTGTCGTTGGTGGAATAATGAGTGTACGCCCGACTATTGAAAAAGAAAGGCCGCTTGGAAAATGCTTCTGCAGAATCAGTGCCCGACAGATTGGAAAAGTTATCAGTTTCATGCTGTTGTATTTAGGCGTACTGTTAATCGAGCCAAAGTGGAATACGGTATTAGACATTACGATTATCTATCTAATTCAAAGAATAAGCGCGCTTTATTTGCATTCCTTCGTGCTAGGAAGGTGCTAACAACGCCCTTAACATTAGATTCAATTGTTTTGACACCGCAGGAACTGAGCGCCTCCCTAGAAGAGATTTCCGAAGCCTTACAAAATCGATTTATGCCCAGGCTTCCGGCTATTCATTCTTCATTAGATCCTTGAGATGGCTTTACTCCAATTTCCTTAGCTGAACTAAATGAGACTGCACTATGTTTACCGAATTCAGCCCCTGACCTTGATGGCGTAACACATGCAATGTTAAAAAATATTGTTATAGGAATCGCCTAACGTTCTTTTAGATCTGGTGAATTATTCAAATAATTATGCTTGGATTCCGTTGCACTGGAAGCTCGCCAATGTAATAGTGATGCTTAAGAAGCAAGAAGAAAGGTATGTATTGGAGAACATTAGGCCCATTGCGCTTACATCAAACGTAGTAAAATTCATTGAGAGGCTTCTTCACCGTCGCATCATGAAATGTATTAATCATAATTCCATTCTTAGTCGCTGTCAGATTGGTTTCAGGGCCGGCTGCTCCATCTGGCACGCCCACGTCGAGTTAGAAAGACGAATACAACTCGCTCGACATCATACGCAGTACGCTGCCTTAGTGACGCTCGATATGTCTAAAGCATACGACACTGTGGAGCACACTGTATTGATCAATCGGTTAACTTCCTGTGGTGTTCCTGGTTATATAGTAGTGTGGATTCATTCATTCTTAGGTGAAAGAGTATTCTATTGCTACGAAAGCGGCGTTTCTTCTTCTAAACACAAAATAACGAGAGGCGTACCGCAGGGCTCAGTTCTTTCCCCGGTGCTTTTTAATATTCTCATGAGCACACTACCTTGTCATCAAGAAATAACCACTCATGTTTATGCAGACGATATTGCGTTTTTTGCATCTGCAAATGACATCCACACGCTATACCAACGACTACAAACTTACCTTTATGATCTGGAGAGGTGGTTAGATGCTAGTCACTTCACACTCAATGCCAGCAAATGTGCTGTTCTCGTTTTTCTGATACGTGACATAGTGCACATTTCTTTGTCTTACCAACTTCTAGATATACCACAGGAGGAATCTGTTAAATACCTTGGAATTATTTATAACGCCTCTCTCAACTGGCGCTCACACATAGATCATGTGACTGGGAAAGGTACCCGTGCAACTGGCATATTGTGTAGGCTGAGCATTCGTCGAATAGGATTGAGAAGAGATACCCTCCTAATTATATATCGTATGTACGTTCGCCCTGTATTTGAATTTCGTTGGGTGCTCTTCTCTGGAGATCCAGCCTACATGTCCCGTCCTCTAATCCTTTTAGAGAGAGAAGCCTTACGTCTGTGTTTAGCTCTTCCTAAATTTGTTGCAAATTCTATTCTTTATCTAGAATACCGTGTTCCACCACTTTCGTGAAGGTTCCGGCTTTTGACGTTGCAGACGTTCTTAAGGATTTACGAATCACCACTGCGTCATCCCCAAATAATCTTTATTTCACAACCTGCAATGTTTTTCGGTGTCATCTGGCTGAGACTACATAATCCGCAAATTACATTCGTGCAAATATTACTTGACTCTTTGGGCGTCCGCATATGCGATGTACTTCCTATTACCAAAAGAGCTGTTGCCCCGGATATTCAATTCGATGACATCTTTCCTAAAAAAGCAAAATAACTTCCACACCGTATTCTAGACGGTAAATTACAAGATCACCTGAATAACCTTAAAACAAATGTTGTAATTGCTACAGATGCTTCACAATGTGAAGAAAAGTCAGGTGTAGGAATATTTTCCCCGATTTTCGATAGGACATTTTCTCGTCGTCTGCCAGATTTAATACCAATCTTTTTAGCCGAATTCATGGCCATGGCGCTGGCATTAAGCAAATTAGGACCATCAATTACGTCAGCCGTGATAGTCACTGATTCGTTATCATTGTGCTCATCCCTTACTGCTTCTAGCGATTCTCGCGTGATGAGGACATTTCAATCATTGGTACCTGGTTACTTGAGAAGCGTGCATTTGATTTGGGTGCCTGGCCATAAATGACTAATCATTAATGAAATTGCAGACTATCCAGCCAAGGCATCGATAAGTGGCCCGATTCTCCTTTGCTGCACTTTGACTGCTTATGTTACTGCTGCTAGATTTCGCAGGAGTATCATTATACAGTCAGTATCAGGCTCCGCAATTACTAACTCTGTGGATTACGGACATCTCCTACACCCCTGGAACAGAGATTTTTGCCGAACACTGAAAATTGAAGTGTCCATCACGAAGCTGCGCTGCCGTATACCTGCATTGAACTTCTACCTCCTCAGGTCTGGTCTGGTCCCCTCACCATTATGCTCATTCTGTGGCAAAGCGAAGACAATCGACCATATCTAGTTGTCTTGCAGACGTTTTTCTATTATAAGAAAACGACTACTCGAAATCCCGCTTTTCTCTATTGGTCTAACTTTTTCAGTGCATGTGACCCTATCTTTTGGAGCCTCCATTGTTGGGTTCAGCCACAGAAATGTTTGCTTGGCGATCCAAAATTACCTCATTGAAACCAATCGATTTCCATGTTAGATTGATCGTTCTCCCTCCCAACCATTGCTTTCTTTTATTTCTTATCTACTATTAATAGGTATTGTTATTATTATTGTTATTTTATACCCGGTTTTCATCTGATAATTTCCTTTTTTCTCCAAACATAAAATGTTTACTTTTAAACTCCCACGCTCAAATTCTTAACTCCCTTGTTATCATTATTATTTTCATGCACCTAATTAAACCACGCGATTCTTGGCCAATCCCCCACTGTGGGTATGTACCACGGCCATTCAGGACAACAACAACTTCTATCAATCTGTTTTGGAGAAGTAGAGCTTCCAGTGGAGCTGTTATTGCAGCGCAGGGTTTTGGTCAAGGATTGAGTAGCCGTTTTTTTCTTTTATTGATTGTTAACTGTTTTTGTAGTCTTATTTTTATTTAGCTAATCAGCAGATGTTCTTTCCTTCACCAGGACCAGGGGCCTTTGCGTAGTCCGCTTCTATTCCACCGCAGGAGTTACCTGCGGATCTGTTTCTACGCAACGGGGTCAAGTCAGTTCCTGTGGCTCTTGTTCCAACCAATAACGTAGTCATACGGATGAAGAATCCTACAGCGATTCAGGCGGAATTGCGATCGGCGACAGCCCATTTCCAGAACATCACTGATGTCCGCCGGTTTGGCAGAGGTGGTGTCCTCTGCGTTTCGGCAGACCAGTTCTGTGTTCAAGACTTCTTAAAGTGTTCGCTGTTTACCGCCAATCTGGTAAGCGCATTTATTTCTCCGCACTTAGAATGTGTGAAGGGGCTTCTCCGTGGCATCGATGTCAACATGACACCAGCAGAAGTATTAGAGATGCTTTCACCGGCGAGTGTTTTTTCCGTTTATCGGTGTGGACGTGTGATAGAGAAAAACAGGATCCCTTCTGAGTCGATCATAGCCACATTTGCAGGGGCATTTCGACCCTCAGAGATAAAGGCATGGCCTCCAATCTTCAGAGTGGAACCTCTGTCCCCGGATCCCCTCCAATGTGTGAAATGCTGGCGCTACGGACACACCGTAAAATGATGTATATCTGCTCCCAGATGCCGAATTTGTGGTGAAGAGCACAATTCGAGTGAGTGCAAAAGCAAGGAAGAAAGGTGCTGCCTCTGCAATGACGCGCAGTCTGCTGATTATTCTAATTGCTCAGCAAAGGCACAGGAAATTCAAATTCTGGAAATCATTAAACGTAGATGTTGTTAAGCTGTTGTAGATGTTGTTGTTAAGCTGAAATTAATTCTACGACAGAGGCAGGCGCCGGCGCCACAGCCCGCCCGGCGGCAGCAACGGATGCGTCTCTTTCACTTTCTATTGCTGATGCCATCGAAACTGCAATGGAAAAATCTATGGAGCGCCTAGCTGGAAACCTTTGTGAGTCCTTGACAGAAACTTTAACTAGCCAGATGGCGCAGATATTCGGAACAACAGCAGCAGTTGGTATAACTTCTCAAACAACTAGGTGTCCACGTCCATCAAAGAAAGAAGAAATCGCCAATTGTGC
Source organism: Dermacentor andersoni (assembly GCF_023375885.2). Taxonomy (NCBI): domain Eukaryota; kingdom Metazoa; phylum Arthropoda; class Arachnida; order Ixodida; family Ixodidae; genus Dermacentor; species Dermacentor andersoni. Next base: position 6,936,160 of record NW_027314752.1, on the reverse strand, counting down.
ATCGCAAGGTGCCCAAATTGTAAGCCGATCCGTCGATGTTAACCAAAGCCAATGCACAGGCTTCAACGATGACACACAGGGCGCAGATGAAATGGACATGGATCCTCGATCGTTAAAACAATGTAGGTCCCCTTTGTCTTAAAAAGCTAGGATTCTAACTCAGTCGACGACAAAAAAGTATCATAAAGACAGCCCCACAAAGGAAGATTTCGTAAAGGAAAACGTTTTAAGTAAGGCAGTTACTGAGTCCATACTTTCGCAACCATAGGTCTCCTTGCAATTCTTCATTGGAATTGCCGATCAATTTACTCTGAAGCAACAGATTTATTGTATTTATCATCGAAATTCTCCCCGGATATCATTGCTTCGCAAGAACCATGGCTTTCAGTGCATCAATATTTTCAATTGAATAACTGTCGATCTTTCCGACTGGACCGTCCATCGAAGGGCGGAGGTTTAGCTTTCTTTATCAATAATAGAATTAGCCTTAAGGCAAAGATTTCATATAAACATATGTCGCCAAAAAGTGAAAGTTTTGCGTTAGATTTAACCATACCAATGTGTTTAGCTTTCTCGTTAGTATATTTACACTTTCCGGCTGGTGTACAGAACACTCGAAGTTTGAATTCAGCAGTGACTTCATGGTGTATGGTCAAAAATCTAGTTAGAGATTTCAACTCCCATCGCACGTGCTGGGGCTTTCCAACTGACGAATGTGGCAAACGCTTGTGGGATTGGACAATAGATAATAATCTGTCTTGTCTGAACTCTAGAATTCTTACATATATTTGTAAACAGTCCTACTCCGCATTGGATTTAAGTTTCGTAAGTTCGCCCTTCACTAGCTCATCCTGGATAGCCTTGGACTGTGCAACCAACATTGTCCACTTTCCAATAATGGTTGAAATAGCTTACCCGATTAGGCCATCATGCTCTCAGGTAAGCGTATTTGTAGATTATAATAAATTTAAATCCGATCTTAAGATAGATCTGGATTCTCATTCTGAAGAGCATGAGGACACCAAGGCTTTGAAACTTTGCGCGGTAAATAAAAGAACATACAAAAAGGCTGAATTCAATGTTAAATCTGCAAAGCAAACATCTTATAACCGTTGGTGGAATACAGACTGCACGCGAGACCACCAATGCCGACAGGCAGCTTGAAAGCAGCTTGAAAATTGGTCTGATTACACAAGTTTCACGCTGCTGTCTTTAAACGTACAGTTGCTAAAGCTAAAGAGGATTATGACAAGAAACACTGATTTCTTTTATAAATCTCAAAACAAGAAATCGTTGTGTATATATATGAGACATCGTAAAATTCTGCCATCACCAACTAATATTGATTATGTCAATCTCTTTCCCGATGAAATGAGAAAATCACTTGAACTCGTTGCCAAAGGCATGGAGAGTAGATTCACGTCGTCAATGTCATACAATTTGCATAAATTAGCCCCATCATTAGTATATACTGAAGTTACATTGCCTAAATTCGCTCAAGTGATTCGAAGCTTACCTTTGTCAGCCCCTGGACCTGATGGAATTACCGTTCACGTGATAAAAAAATTATTTTATCTATCTCCTGGGGACCTTCTAAACGTTATAAACTATTCCTTACACAAAGCCTGGATACCTTACGATTGGAAAGTAGCTAACAGAATCCCAATACCTAAAAAACAAAAACTAGGTTATAACATGAAAGCATAAGACCTATTTCTCTTACTTCTAATATGGTCAAACTGATAGAATATTGCACGGCCGCATTGCTATCTGGATGACGGATAATTTATTGTTAAGTCCAAATCAAATACGCTTTTCAGCTAATTGCTCAATATGGTGTTCCAATGTTTATTTACAGAGCCGCATCCAACTTGCCCGGAAAAGGAGATAATATTATGCATTGGTGAAATTAGATATAGCTGAAGCTTATGACAGCGTCGAACATTCAATTTTTCTGGATATTTTGCAGCGTCGTAATTTCCCCTATTATATTAACGCGTAGGTGGCAGAATTTTTGCGATCAAGGTAATTTTATTGCTTCAAGGACGGATGTTCTTCGTCTAAATTCAGACAAACTCGCGGCGTTCCCCAAGGAGCAGTCCTATCCCCAATATTATTTATATAATAATGAGCTGCACCCCCACTTGTCAGGACGTGCACATTTACATGTACGCAGATGACATTGCATTCTTTGCGGCCGACACTGACATTAGCACTTTATACCAAAAATTACAAAGATACATGTGTATGCTACAAGTATGGCTTCAGATAATTTGTATGTCGTTAAATGTAAGCAAAAGCGCGATCTTAGTGTTCTTGGTCCTGGATCCGGTTTGAATTTCTATAAATTATAAGCAGGAACCCATTCCACAAGTTGAGTCTCTAAAATATTTGGGAATCACATATTATAGAAAACTCAACTGGACTCCACACATAGCGAGTGTAGCAGGTAGGGCACAACGTGCTTTAGGTATTCTGCGCAGAATGAGTAACCGAAAATATGTACTACGTAGGCATTCACTTAGCGATTTAGATAATGTACATGCGTCCCATATTGGAATTTGGGTGTGTCTTGTTCTCAGGCGGCCCTGCTTATAAAATAAAGCATCTGATTCTTATGGAGCGTGAGGCCCTACGCCTGTGTCTAGGACTCCCCATGTTTGTGGCTATTAATGTTATCTACCATGAAGCCCGCCTTCCAACATTGCCCTACAGATTTCGCATCTTAACCATTCAAGCATTTCTGAAAATTTTCAGCTTGCTGCTTAGACGATCTGAATACGCATTCAATAATGATCCAAATTCCTCCTTCCTTGCTCATTGGCCTCGCTTTCACACTCCACATATTATATTTGTGCAAATACAATTTGATAGCCTGAATGTGAACATTCAAAAAGTAATTCCGTCAACCGAATCACATCAGAATGTTAAGATGGAATCTGATGACATTTTCCCCCAAACTCTAAGTTTCAATCTGCCACTTTTTTAGATAATCTGTTGCAAGATTACCTATCACACGTGCAAACAAATAACATAATAGCTACAGACATTTCAGTGAACGAAAAGGCGGGCGTAGGCGTCTTCTCGCATCCGCTGGGCTGGTCATTCTCCTTGAGACTGCCAGATTTCACATCTGTTTCTGAAGCTGAGCTTCTAGCAATTATTTTAGCACTTCGGAAACTCCCGTCGAACTCAGTAAGTGCAGTTATTATAACAGATTCCCTTTCGGTCTGTACTTAGCTTACTGCTTCATCCAATTTGCCACCTCTAAAGACGTTTCTAACATTAGCTCCACCTAAGTTTAATTCTCTAAAATTATTATGGGCACCTGGCCATTGTGGCTTACAATCAAATGAAATGGCAGACTCATTGGTGCAAGCATCCCTGAGTGGACCTATAATGCTTGTTCTTCCTTTGGTGGCGCAGATAACATCAATCAGATATAGAAAATATTCATTTCATAGAGATGTCAGTGAATCAATAACAATATGGACAGAATATCAGCACCTCAAATTTCCGTGGAAAATCCAGTGGTGTCCACCAAGAAAACCTATATTTACACAGGACTGATCTCACGCTATCGCCTCTGTGTCCATACTGCCAAGAAACAGAATCAGTGGATCATTAGTTTTTACTATGCCGACGATACAAATTGTTAAGGAAAAGACATCTAGAACTTTCTCTCGCTAAATTAGGATTATTGTTATCACCAGTAATCATATTATCTTTCGGTGCGTCAGTTATAGGGGTCAGCCAAAGGGACGTATTTCATTGTGTTTGCAGTTACGTACAGTCAACAAAACGACGAACTTTTTAATTTTTGTCTTGTAATTTCTTTGCTTTTGTAGGTTTCCTCATCTATCTTTCCTGACTTTTTATTTTATTGAATAAGTATCACTTCAAAAGAATAGGTAATCATTTCAGCACGCAATTCTTGGCCAATCCCCCAGTGTGGGTATGAGCCATAACATGATGCCACCACCACCACCACCATCATCATCATCATCATCATCATCATCATCATCATCATCATTATTGCCATCATCATTATTGCTCTTCTTATCCGGTTGCTCTTCCTATCCTGTCAGAAGCGTTCGCTGCGGCTTCTGTCACTTGGCCTGGTTTTGGGTGATATTAGGCTTTACTAATCTTATTTGTTGAGTCCTCACTCATTCTAATGCGAGCTTCATCCTAGGCTGATGTCCATAAACTCCCCCGGCAGGGTTCTTCCCCATGGGCGGCCTCTATTCTAGCGGATGAATTACCTCTAGATTTGTTCATCCGCAGTGGTGTGAGCAGCATCCTGATGGCTCTGGTTCCTTCAAATGGAGGCTTTTTACGTCTGACCAACCCCCAGGCGATCCAGAAATCTCTTCATGCTGCTACCTTTTTATACCAGACCATCGCGGAAGTGAGGCAGTTGGGCCGCGGAGGTATCGTGCGTCGATCGCCAGACCAGTCCTGTGTCGCGGAATTGGTTAAGTGCTCATTGTTCGCGTCATTACCGGTGAGTGCCTACATTTCTGGACACCTCGCCTGCACTAAAGGAATAGTCAGAGGTGTCGATGCTGAACTTTCTCCCGCTGAAACACAAGAGAGATTGTCTGGAACGGGAGTAACTGCTGTTTACCGGTGCAATCGAGTGGTAGACAATCAGCGGGTCCCAACAGAATCAGTGATTGCAACTTTTGCGGGAACTTCCTGCCCATCAGAACTAAAGGTGTGGCCCCTTGTGTTCAGAGTTGAACCCCTGGCGTCGCGTCCGATTCAATGCCGTAATTACTGGCGATACGGCCATACTATGGCAGGGTGTAAATCGAGACAACGTTGTTGCGCATGTGCGGAAGAACACGCTCAAAGTGATTGTAGTGCCCAAGTAGAGCGATGCTGTCTCTGTGATGGAAATCATCCAGCCAATTATTTAAATTGTTCTGCTAGGGCTCAAGAATTACAGGTCATTGAAATAATTCATTGACGACGCTGCTCAAGGATGGAGGCCATAAACATTGTGAAAGAAAGGGCATCTGACTATGCGGGGATAATAGGCGGACAAAGTCTTGCCATGGACCTATCCCTTACTGCAACTATAGAGGGCACTGCGGAAAAGGCAGTTACAAAAACTATGAAAGGTTGACAATGAGCCTTGGTGAATGTATCTCACACGCCGTTTTTAGTCATTTATCTCATTTCATGCAAACTACCTGCACAGCTCCTGTGACAACACAAACAGTTGATCCTGAGCACCAAACTAACCATAAAAAATCAGATGTCATTCCTTCCAATAATGATATTGAACTTTCAACTCTTTCTTCCGCGGGTCCTACAACTTGTAATCTGACTAATACAGATTTGGAGATTACAGAGGTGGAACAAAATGCTCGAGCATATAAAACAACCATGTCTGCTATTAATGAAGACTCCTCCCCTGGTCCTCACTGAAAAGCTAAGAAAAGTCAGTCCAGTGTTGTGCCAAAGGAAAACATTCTACAGAAGGCAGTTAGGATCACTAAAGTGCTTCCGTGGAACTGCCGCTTTTTATATTCTGCTTCAGTAGATTTAAGTTGTCTAACTTTTCAACTTAATCCTTATTTAATTATGCTACAAGAAACGTGGCTAAATTCTGAGAAACCTTTTCATATGGAATTCCACAGATCATTTCGGTTAGACCGTCCTACAAGAGGTGGCGGATTATTTACATTTATCTCATCCAAAATTTGCAATAAGGCTGAAATTTCATTTCAACTTTCTACTCCAGAGTGCGAAATCCTAGCGATAGAGCTGGTTCTCTCAGGATGTCCCTTTACCGTAGTTAATGCATATTTTCCATCTGGCGTACAGGACACTAGCACACTGGATAGTGTTATTACCTATTGTGGACGTGACATTGTAATCACAGGAGATTTCAATGCTCACCATATCTCATGGGGTTTAAGAACAAATTTATGCGGCACCCGATTGTGGAACTAGTCGTTGGACAATCGACTAGCGTGTGTAAACTCCGGATCTGTTACGTTTGTGAGAGACCGATCTTACTCTTCACTGGATCTTACATTCTGTGGCCCGAGTCTTTCCGTAACTTCTTGGTCAACTATTGATTGTTCAACAAGCAGTGATCACCTTCCAATAGTAGTTGACGTTGCACATCCTGTAACATTTATGAGTTACCAAGTTCGAACTTTAATAAATTACAAGATTTAAAAAAAATGCTTACGAAATGGTCTTTCCTCTCCGTCTGATGCGCCTACAGAACAAAAAGCTACGATTATCTGTTCCGCTTTGGAAAGTTCTCAAAAAAAGACTCAATTTGAGATTAGATCGAATAAAAGAAATTCTTACAGTCCTGGGTGGAATGAAGAATGAAGAACTCGAGACTACAGAAAGAGAAAAGCTGCTTGGAAAATATTATTGCATACCCAGAGTCCCAAAAATTGGAGTGACTATAAAATTTTTCGAGCTGTCTTTAAACGTAAAGTTTCAAAAGCCAAAGATGAATTCAACTGTAAGCATTTTGATTTCTGGTCTAACAAGAAAAATTTGCGTGCATTGTTCCTTTTTCTCCGCGGTAGAAAAGTTCTTCCCGCGTCAAATTCATATGGACTCTATAATCTTAAGTAGTGATGAAATGAAACAATCACTAGAAGAAATCACAGAGAGATTAGAAATTGGATTTTCTTCTGTCTTGCCAAGTTCTTCTCGCTTAGGAAGGGCATCAGATGATTTTACAGAAATCTAAATGTTAGAATTGGCTGAAATCCTGGAGCGACTTCCAGATTCAGCTCCCGGCGTGACTGGGGTAACATCTACTATGATCAAAATTTTATTTAAAGAAGCTTCTGATGACCTTTTAGCTATTGTAAATTACTCAATTTGGTTCTCATGGATTCTGTCTCCGTGGAAAATTGCTAAAGTAATCCCTATTCTTAAAGATCATGGGGGAGGATATACAATAGATAAAATTATGCCAATTGCGCTAACTTCAAATTTGGTTAAATTATTTGAAAGAATTGTATATGCCCGTATGATTAAATTTATACAGAACAAAGACTTCCTGAGCCCCTGCCAAATTGGATTCCGACCATCATGTTCAATTTGGCATGCTCACGTGGAGTTAGAAAGTAGAATAAAATTAGCATGGCGACAGAGGCAAATAGATGCTCTTGTGACATTAGACATTTTCAAAGCCTACGACAGTGTAGAACACTTAATTTTATTAGATATATTGCGAAATCTAGAGATTCCAAATTATTTTTCAAACTGGATTGGTGAATTTTTAAATAGAAGAACATTTTACTGCTGTCTAAGAGGCGTTTCCTTGGTTATATATAATCAATCACAAGGTGTTCCTCAGGGGGCTGTCACTTCACCTATACTCTTTAATTTTCTGATGAGTTCAATTCCTCTTCATTAAGATGTACAAACATACGTATACGCGGATGACGTTGCTTTTTTCGCATCAGACAGTGATATTCACTCTCTATATTATCGACTGCAGAACTATCTCAACGCCATAGAAACCTGGTTAATTAAAATTCGCCTTTCACTTAACGTTAGAAAATCCTCGATATTGGTTTTCCCTCTCAACAATACCGTTAACATATCGATATCCTATCGCCTCGAGACTATACCTCAAGTGGAATCGGTGAAATATTTAGGTGTAGTATATGACGCCTCCCTCAGCTGGCTCGGCCATATTGACCATAGAGTTCAAAAAGGAGTGCGAGCAGTTGGTATGCTACGTAGGCTGTGCAACAGTCGGTCTGGAATGCGGAGAGATCCACTTTTAATGATATACAAAATGTATGTGCGGCTCATTTTAAAATTTGGATGTGTTTTATTTTCCAGTGCTCCAGCTTATAAATTACGTCCCCTCGTTCTACTTGATCGGGAAGTCCTACGACTGTGTTGCGGATCACCGAAATTTGTTGCCAATGACATAATACACCAAGACGTATGGTTGCCCTCAATAAATTGTAGATTTCGTTTACTGACGATGCAAACAGTCTTAAAATTGTGTGAATCCCCTATTAGAAGATTGGAATGCATATTTATTTCCCAGCCTTCACTATTCTTCGGAGTACACTGGCATCGTTTTCATACACCACGGGTGGTCTTCGTACGAACATTGATCCATCCCTTAAATGTACGTCTCTGGGAAGTACCCACTATTTGTGATGTGCGAGAGAACCTACAAATTATATATGATGATCATGACATCTACCCAAATAATGCAAAACTTCTCGCTCATAATATATTAAACGGCTTATTACAGGACAATTTATGGATTTTATCTATAAGTACGGTCATTGCGACAGACGCCTCGCAGTGTGAAGAAAAATCTGGAATTGGCATTTTCTCTCCCGTTCTAGAGCGGTCATTTGCAATCAGGATTCCGGACTTCTTTCCCTATTTTTGGCTGAATTTCTAGCTGTAGTTCTAGCCTTACGCAAACTAAATTCGTCAATATCGGCGGTAGTAATAATAACAGATTCTTTATCCTTATGTTCCTCGCTCACAGCAAATGGTGTCACTAACCCTTTATGTACATCTCATTTTATGGTGCCTGCCCACATAAACTTAATTAGGTTGCTTTGGGTGCCTGGAAATAAAGGATTAGTCTTGAACGAAATGGCTGACAGTCTTGGAAGAGCGGCTCTCAGTGGCCCTGTATTAGCGTTACTTCCTCCAATAGCTTACCTAACGACTACTAGATTCAGGAGATGTACAATTATTCGAGACTTTTTGAACCCAGCAGTAGCTAATTTTTTCAGAATCTCGACACCTCCTACTCCCTTGGCCCAAGAATTCCTTTCACATCAGAAAAACTGAAGTCATCTTTACCCGATTACGTTGTCGAATGCCAAAATTAAACTTCTATCGTCACAGTGCTGGTCTGGTGCCCTCCCCTCTGTGCCCAATTTGTGGAGAAGATGAAACAATAGATCATTATTTCATATTCGGCCGCCGTTTTAATTCTTTAAGAAACAATATTCTAGAATAAAGATTTACACAGCTTGGTTTAAGCTTTTCAATTATAAATATCCTTTCTTGGGAGCCTCGTTTCTTGGAAAGTTCCACAGGGATATTTGCTCAACCATGGAGGAATCTAAAATTGCTACAAAGAGGTTGTCTTGACATTTTAAACATTTTATTTTTCTTCATTTCTTCCAGTTAGCTTTACCAATTTGAGTATTTAATAAAGATTGCCTAATTTCATCCAAATATTGGCCAATCCCCCACAGTGGGTGTGCTCCATCGCATAAGGAATACCATACGATACCATACCTATCGCTGCTCTACGCTTGTTGGCTCAGCCATTAAAAGCCACCTGTAATAGACGCATGCTCCTTCCTTCCCGTAACATCATAGGTGGATGTGCGGGGTAAGCACTTGTGCAAGACGAAGCTGCGCCGTGGAAGTAACCTGGCCGCCATGTCATCCAAAGGAGAGAGTTCAACCACGGCCCCATCGTTGCCACCGACGGTCATCCTGGCCCAGCCTCACGACCCTCGCATGTTTACCGCAAACGACAACGTTGACGTCGATGACTGGTTGCAGAATTACGAACGGGTCAGCGCACACAACAGGTGGGATAACACGCTTGTTCTTGCTTTTGTATCGTAAGGTGCAGGGTAGCTGGGTCAGGTGGCCAGACGCACCGAGCCACACTCGGGGCCCTCAGTCCCAGAAGAACAACCACGACGCCAATCGTCTGCGATCAGATCTCTCACTTCTCTCTCTACGTGCTCCTTGATAGCACCAGCCTTTTTATTGCCACTGTGACGTCATGTATGACGTAACAAAGAAAGCGAAACTAGAAATGAAACCAACTGCACAACAACAACATACAATACAATACAATACAACTTTAGTGTGCATAAGGAAAACAAAGTACATATAGCAGGCCTACCAATACCATACCATACCTATCGCTGCTACATACGCCTTCCCTTAAATGAAAAAAGAAACAAGGAAACACACTTGAACACTTCACAAAGAAAGTCTAAAAGGCCACAAAGTCACTCAGCCATGCTGGAAGTCGGCGGATTCTAGTTCTGTGTTCCGACTGTGCTGTAGCACTTCTGGATGTCGATGAGGACTCTAGTTGATGCTCCTCTCCTTTTTGCTGGTTTTCTGCCTAATCTATTCGTTCTTTGGTGTCAAGAAGGCCAGGGTGCTCAGTTTGCATAGTTTGAGACTCGTGAACAACAGGAAAACTGGCATACGAGGTGCCAGCCACAGGAGCAGCTGTTGTCAATGGTGAGCCTCCTTGACGACCCGTGTATGGCACCTTAGACAGCCTCTCGGCATTTCATGTGTTGTCTTCCAGTGTGAAAGCACTATTTCCCTATTTACCCACTATCTTCAGGGGTTAACTGTAGGACAAATTGCTTTCCCTCGAAACATCGGGATATTTCACCGTCACGAAGTCACCCGTACGGTACGTTAGCACTTTCGCCTCTCTGTTGCGGTCTGTGTACTCCTTGCTGTTCATTTGTTTATCTCTGACCCTCTTCCGTAAATGGGCAATTTCTGGTGCCGGCTTGTAAAAGGAACTTGGGCCTGGGGATACGCCCGCTATGTCCAACAAGGTGCGTGAAGCGCGTCCATGCTAGAGTACAGCTGGCAGAACGCCCGTTGTTCCATGTGGTGTACTGCGATGAACAGCCACGTACTCCACTACTGCTGTCTCAATAGGCCGATCTTCCAAAGCTGCAAGCTGCACTTAGTCTTTCAAGACCCTGTTGAAACGTTCCACTTGTCCGTTACTTTGACGATGATAAATCGATGAGCCGGAGTGCTTAATTCTGCACATTTGGAGAAATCTTCCAACAGGGTAGACTTCAGTTGCGGTCCATGAAATGTTAATGTCTCATCTGGGTACCCCTCTCTGCTGAACACTGCTGTCAGGAATTCGATTACAGCATTAGTTGTCACACTTGAGGCAATGGATACCTCGGGCCACTTGAAATAAAGGTCAATTAACGTTATTGCAAAACTTCCAGCTCTCCTCAGCACTTGTAAAAGGACGGACAATGCCCAGCGCTAATTTCTGCCGAGCACGCTGAGGTAGCGGAATGGGTTCCAGTGGTGCTCCTGCGGCCTTCGCTGACTTATCTGCCGCTTCACAGACACTGCAAGACGAGATTGCCTGCTATACTTGTTTATCGAGTCCTGGTCACCAATACTGCGTGCGAAGCCTCTGCTTTGTGCGCACAATTCTTTGGTGACCATGCGCCGACACCACGAGCGTTGATGTCAATGCAACTGGTATGACCAGGCGCCCATCCCGCAAGAGAAGGCTGTCCATAATTGCCAAATCATCCCGCATGTGGAAAAAAGGCGGGAACTCGGGCTGAATACTGCATTTTGCCGGCCACCTAGTTGTGACGCAAGTCATCACCTGCTGTAGCAGGAAGTCTGATTGAACAGCGTCCTGAAGTTGTGCATTTGTGATGCAGGTGGAAACAAGTGACACAACTTCTTCCTCTTGTTCTTGTACGTTTGACAGAGGCAACCGTGATAGAGCATCCGCCACCTTGTTATCATTTCCATGGTGGTATAGTACATCCAAATTGTAGTGCAGTAGACGTGCCAACCTTCTTGCAATTCGGGTAGACCGGCGGCCTGTGCCCCGGGATGAGAGGAGACTAACTAAAGCTTCATGGTCAGTTCGTAGCTCGAACTTCCTTCCCCGAAGAAAAATGTGCCAGTGTTCACACGCCCATACGCATGCGAGTGCCTCCTTTTCTCCTACTGAGTACTTGCGCTCCGCTTGCGACAGCGTTCGAGACGCGCAGGCAACAGTGTGCAGAGTTCACTTCCGTGCTTCTGTTGTAGCACTACTCCCAGGCCATGGTCGGAAGCATCTGTAGCCACTACCGGAAGTGCCGAGGGGTTAAACATGTGCGCGGCCTTGCTTGTTGCGAATAGTTGCTTCACCGCACGGAAGCTTAGAGCAGCTTTATCGTACCAGGAAAAAGAAGCTCTTTGACGAAGTAACTGACGAGAGGCTCTACGATGTCAGCAAAGTGAGGAATGGTCTTGGCATAATAGCTGAGAAGTCCAAGGAACGAACGTAGCTCTGAGGTGTTCGTGGGCACTGGGGCATGAACAATCGGTTCGACCTTCGATATCAAGGGTGACAAGCTGTTGTGGCTGACGACATGTCCCAAGAATGTCAGTTCTTGCACATTGAACAAGCACTTTTCGTTAAGCCGCAGGCCAGCCGCTGAGATGCACTGAAGAACAGCATAAAGGTTCGCAGAGTGCTCAGCCACAGATTTACCGTAGACGATTATATCATCTATGTAGCAAAGTACGCCCCTGCAGCCTCTCAGGATTGAAGTCATCATCTTCTGAAAAGAGGCTGGTGCAAAGGCGAGGCCGTCGCACACTCGACCGAACCGTAAAAGACCATCGTGCGTAATTAATGTCGTCAGATCGCGGCTTTCAGGCGTTAATGCCAGTTGATAGTAGACTGATGCCAAGTCAATTTTTGAAAAGTGTGTCGCCCCTGCTAGCTGATGTAGTAGGTCGTCACAATGCGGAAGAGGGAATCCGTCAACGATGATAGCCTTGTTGGCTTCACGAAGGTCCACACAAAGCCGAATGCTGCCGTTCTTGTTTCGGACCACTACCATCGGAGAAATCCATTCAGAAGCATCCACTTTCTCGATTATACCTGCTTGCTCAAGCCGCTGTACTTCCGCAGAAACTGGTTCCCCAAGGGCCAGAGGAAGTTGACGTAGCGGTTGATGTGATGAGCAAAGTCTTTTACTACTCCTGTCTCATCTGAGAACAAGTGGCTGAATTTCTCACGAAATTCCAGAGGTGGAAGGTCGCAAGCGACACTTTTCATTTGCAGGCATTTCAACTCAGCCCCATGTATGAGCAAGTCCAGGCTGCTTATCGCGTCCAATCCAAGTACTGCGCTTCCTTGCTGTAGACCGTACAAGAAAACAGGGACAGTGCGTTGCTTTTAAGCAACAGTAGCGGGAAAACAGCCCATCACCGTGATCTTCCTGTTAGAGTAATCCAGCAAAGCAACAGCAGGTGGTAGCAACAGCTACATACTTTGAAAATGCTTCATGTAAATGTCCTCCGCTATTATGGATACTGACGACCCTGTATCTACTAAAAAGTTCACAGGAACGCCTTCAACTAGCAGTTCGATGGAAATGCTGAGGTGCGAAACGCCGGTCGAGACGTGTAGCAGCGCCACACGATGCTCGGCGTCCGCTTCCACTTGCGTTACGTGTTTCTCGGTGTCCTCTTGCACTTCTCTCAAGTTCTCTTTAAATTCCGAACGGCAGCATATAACATGAAAGTGACCTACTTTTCCGTATCCAGAGCATTTCTTATGTTTAGCCTTGCAATTGGGCGAATTTGCCAAATGTCGAGTAGACCCGCAGTGGTTGCAACGACGCTGCTTCGTATCCCTTGCAGACGCCTGCTGCGTCTGTTGACTCTTCTGCGGCAGGGGGCGTAATCTCGTTACGGCGACCGTCACGCGACATCGACACGGAAGCGCCCAAATGCCATACGCACTTCGCCTCCTCCGCAGCGCCGAACTCTCGAAGGCTCTTCCAAGTTGCTTCGTAACGCTCTGCTATTGTAACTGCCCTGTCCAAGGTCAGTGTTGCGCCGTCAAAAAGGAAACGCTAACGAAGCCTGTGCGATACGACACCAGAAACGAGTTGGTCACGGACAGCTATGCCAGATGATCCTTCAAACTCACAGTTCTTTGCCAGTTTGCGTAAATTAGCTATGTAGACATCCGTAGGATCACCCGCATTTTGTATCCTCTGTTTGAAGCGGTGCCGTTCGACAAGCACATTCGTCGTGGTTGAGAACAGGCGGTCACAAATGCGCATCGCGTCCTGAAATGCATCTTCCGACGCTGTAACTTGACTTGTAGAAGTAGTATGCTGATCTTGGACTGGCACTGCGGGAATAGTAGCGGACAGAGTATTAGCAGCGTTCGTCCACGCGTTGCGGAATTAACGTTGCCCCTCGACGCCAAGCGAATGCAGAAGTGTGGCTCTCCGCCGAGACGCAGCGAACTCGGTGGAACCCGACGCTTCCAAGTAGGTATAAAATAGTTCCTTCCACTGCTTCCATGGTATGGGGGGCTCACCGGGGGTTTGCAGAAATGCAGGCGGAACCGTAAGACCCGCGAAACTCATCGTAAGGCCCAGCTCGTCGCAAATATGTTGTATCGTAAGGTGTAGAGTAGCTGTGTCAGGTGGCCAGACGCACAGAGCCACACTCGGGATCCTCCATCCCAGTAGAACAACCGCGGCTCCAATCATCTGCCATCACATCTCTCACTTCTCTCTCTACGTGGTCCTTGACAGCGCCAGCATTTTATTGCCACTATGACGTTAAGTATGACGAAACAACGAAACCGTAACTAGAGACGAAACCAACTGCGCAACAACAACACAACGCTTTCCAATATAATATTAAACCACACGAAAACTGCACGGGTGTGGTTCAAAACACACGCAGAAGAGATTGCGAGTTGATACCAGTGCAACCAGAAGCTTATAGATTTGTTCGGCAAGCCCGTCGGCCGCCAACGTGCTGCGAAGAAGGACCTTGGGACCCGTGTACAGACGTCCTCTTTATCTACGTTGCGTATATTCTGGACGTCCTCACCCTTTCTCGGAAAGTAGATAACAATATGGCAGAGGCAGACAAGGTCAGCTATGTTTTAAAATGCATCGCGCACGACGCGTTTAACCTGCTTGTTTACAAGAACATAACAATGGTCAATGAGATCATTACCGAATGTCGCCGCTTTGAAGACGTGAAGAGTCGCCGCATAATTCAACAGTTTACGCGTCTACTTAATACCGCAGCTTCATTGACGTGCGAAGACATTTGTCCACTGCGTGAGCCCACCTCCTGCGAGAACGTCATACGTATTGTTCGGCGAGAAATCGAAGCAGCGCCTCTTGCCACGCCAGTGACGCAGTGCTTTGACGATTCCCGGCCGCTTGTGTCTCTCATTCAGTCAGTAATTCGCCAAGAGCTTGCCAATGTGGATCTTCCGTCCATCTTCTTCGCCAGCCGTCCTGACTTTGCTTCGTCTGCTGCCTCTGCCCCAGTTCACCGGAGCCAATACGGTCCATATCCGAGCTATCGCAACCCGGCCAAATGGCGCACACATGACGATAGACCCATCTGTTTTCACTGTGGAGGCGTGGGCCACATATCTCGCCACCGTCGAAGTTCCTGGCCAGCCTACTTTCTACCAAGCTTTCCCGCCTACTGCCGCTACCCCGGAATCCTCGCCCGCCATCACTCTCCACCGAGGTTGAAGACACTCCTGACAACGCTCGAGCCACCACGACAAGCCGCTCGCCATCACCACGTAGTCGCCGCTCCCGTTCACCCCAGCTGCGTCGCTCTCCATCCCCAGCTTACCGTCGCCGCTGTCCGACGGGAAACTAACTGGGGCAGCTCCTGGAGGTGACGCTGCTCTATAACACCGGCCGGAAATTACTCTGCTGACCCTGCCTACTAACCGGAACCTTCTGGATGGGGAAGTGGATGGTTTGCCCCTAACAGCACTCATCGGAACTGGAGCGGAACCTTCTGGATGTGGATGTGGATGGTTTGCGCGTTGCAGCACTCATAGGCACTGGAGCCCAAATTTCCATCATGAGTGCAGAGCTTCGAACGTGCCTGGACAAAGTACTTACTCCTGCTCCGACTCGACTGCACCAGGTAGCCGACGGTGGAACTCCGGCTGTGCTTGGAATGTGTACTGCTCGTGTCAGTGTCGCCGGTCTCCACACGTCCGTTTTGTTTAGTGTGCTCGAACGTTGCCCTAACAATATGATCCTCGGACTCGAACTTTTGGCCGTCCATTCTGCTCTGATTGACTGTTCGGCCGGTGTTGTACTACTTGACCTACCCCTACCTGTTCCCGTTGACCTTCCTGCTCAAGCTTTGTTCCCCAGATTTTATGCGCCTGCCATATCTTGCAGCAACCTGCATCCCTGTCTTAGCCTGCCCGCCTGTACCTGACGGAGACTATGTCCTTACTCCCACGACTTCAGTCCTGCTTTCTCACAATGTCTCCTTCCCACACACCATTTTTTCTGTTGCGGACAATCAAACATGTCTTCCCATCCTAAATTTCGGGCAGTGCCCACAAGTACTTCCTCAAAGTCTCACGAGGAAGTCCCATGGATATTGACAAACTGACGTGGATGAAATGGAGCGTGAAAAAACCCAATTCATCACACCAGATGGCATATATCAGTTCCGGGTAATGCCTTTTGACTTGTGCAATGCCCCGGCGACCTTTGAACGGATGATGGACACGCTCTTGCGTGGTTTGAAATGGTCCATCTGTTTGTTTTATTGGGATGACGTCATCGTATTACCTTTTGCTTTTGCGACTCATCTTGAAAGACTTTCATCTGTTTTTTCTGTTTTTCGCACTGCTGCCTTGGAGCTCAACTCATCCAAGTGCCACTTCGGTCACCGCCAAATCACCATGCTCGGACACCTGGTTGATCCGTCAGGCGTTCGCCCCGACCCCGCTAAACTTCATGCTGTGCAGAATTTCCCCGTACCAACTTGTGCCATAGATGTTCGCAGTTTTATTGGCCTTTGCTTGTACTTCCGCAGGTTTGTGGAAAATTTCGCTCATGTTGCCCGACCCCTGAGTGACCTCCTGAAAAAAGACTTACCTTTCTGATGGCACCCTTATTCGCAGCTCATCACGCTGCTCACCACACCTCCTGTTCTCGCCGACTTTGACACCTCCGCTGTGACAGAAATCCGCACTGACACCAGTGGCTACAGCATCGGCGCAGTTTTAGCTCAACGCCAATGTGGGCCCGACCGCATCATCACGTGCGTCAGCCGCCTCCTCTCTCCCTCAGAGCGCAATTACTCGATTACTGAGCGCGAGTGTCAAGGCTCATTCGGACAGCGGGCAAGTTCCGACCCTACATATATGGTCGACCATATACAGTTACAACCAACCACCACGCCCTTTGTTGGCTTTCCTCCCTCAAGGATACCACCGAACGTCGCGGTCGCTGGGCCCTACGGCTGCAGGAATACTCACACACTGTGGGCTACAAGTCGCGTCGTCTACATCAGGACGCCGACTGCCTGTCTCGTCATCCCGTCGATGTACCGGGCGGTTTAGTGGATGTTGCACCGATCGGCGTTCTTTCGCTCTCTGCCTTGCAAGACATTGGCGCTGAACAGCGACGCGATGAGTCGTTACGCCCCAATTTTGAACGCCTTCTGTCTCATTCGTCTGTGCCATCCCTTCTCATGTTCGTACTACAAAATGGCATCCTGTATCGCCGCAACATGCACCCCGACGGGCCCGAGCGGCTAACCGTCATTCCGTCTCATCTGCGACAGATTGTACAGCAGCAATTGCACGGCGTTCCCACTGCTGGACACCTTGACGTCACGCGGACCTATGACCGAATTCGGCGACGGTTTTTCTGGCCCCGTCTCAACCACTCCGCCAGGCGCTATGTTGTTGCGTGTGAGTCGTGTCAACGCCGTAAAAGATCAGCTGTCCTCCTGCCGGACTGCTGCAGCCTTTAGATATACCGGCCAACCCTGTTTTTTTTTTCGCGTTGGCGTTGATCTTCGCGGACAATTCCCTATTTCAAATGACGGAAATACGTGGATTGCCGTCACTACGGACTATACAACTCACTATGCCATCACCAAAGCCCTGCCAACCAGCTGCGCTACAGACATCGCTGATTTCTCGCTTCACGACATTATCTTGCACCACGGTGCACATTGTAACCTTCTCACCGATCGTGGCAGATACTTTCTCGCCAAAGTCATAGACGACCTACTTCGATCATGGGCTACTAAACACAAACTTACTACCGCTTACCACCCTTAAACTAACGGTCTCATCAAACACCTGAACCACACATTAACTGACATACTAGCAATGTATGTTTCCTTCGATCATCGCGAGTGGGACAATGCTCTGCCATTTGTCACTTTCGCCTACAATTCCTCGCGCCACAACACAGCTAGCTACTCACCCTTCTGTCTCCTCTTCAGCCGTGAGCCGACTTTGCCTTTCGAGACTCTCCTTTCAACCACACTCGACTCGCCAACAGAGTACACTCGGGATGTATTACCCACAGTGACCCAAGCACGCAAGATTGCCCGCATTCGTCTTTCTATTTCACAGACATGCCAGAAGTGCCGTTACGACCAGCGCCATCACAACGTGCACTACGAACCAGGTGCTCTTGTGCTAGTTTGGTATCAAATCGGCATGTTGGTCTTTCGGAGCAATTCCTCTCGCGATACTATGGCCCTTACCGTATCTTTCGGCAGGTGACCCCTGTCACATGTGAAGTGTCTCCGCTGGATTGCACGGTGCCTTCACCTCTCTCTGACATCATCCACGTCAGCCGTCTCAAATCTTACCTTTCTCAGACCAATGAGCCGCACCAATATGGTGCTTTTTCCGACGGGCGTGATGTCACAGACGGTAATGTGGGAAGAGGACGATGATGGTGGCCTTGGGGACGACGAAGAAGAGTGTGTCATTATCGCTGCTCTACGCTTGTTGGCTCCGCCATTAAAAGGCAGCTGTAAATAGATGCACGCTTGTTCCTTCCTATAAAAATATATACATATATATATTGCCGCTAGGTGTCACGTGCCAGCGCTGAGCAAGAAGTGACTAGAGCGCGCGCTCGGTGAGAGGTAAGCGCTGAAGAAAAAGAAGTAGAGGCTGAGTACGCCAACTTGAGTTTTGTGTACGCCATCTTGTACAACTCTCTGTCTCGCCGACGCCGGGAACATCTTCAATTGTCTTTTCTTGAGAAAACTGGTGGAGGTGCGGGGTATGGTTCATCCGATGCCACAAATCCTTCCTGGTAGCAGGAGTACTAGCCCTATGCTAGTTGACACCCCTGTTAACCGGGCCGGCAGGAGAATCCGAGAATTGCCTCCGGAGCTTGGTCATCTCTCTGCAACAACATCACGCCCCCACAGACAAGTGTGCAAGAACATCGACGTCTCTATCGACCATTAGGCAGGGTGCGGCCACAACGGCAATTCAGTACCTGCTGCAGAATCTCAAAGTGCCGAAAGTGTTCCACGTAGATACCTGCGAGGATGTAGAAGACTAGTTTGCCCAGTTTGAGCGCGTTGCCGAGATAAATGAATGGAGCGACGCGGCGAAGTTGAGAAACGTCTACATCAGCTTGGACGACGGTGCTCGCACTTGGTACGAAGACCGCGAAGGGCTCCTCAAATCGTGGCTCGAGTTCCACCGTGCCTTCCTGGAGACATACACCAATGCTGATCACCGCGAACTAACCGAGTGGGCGCTCCAATCCCACATTCATCTGCCGAATGTGAGCGTGATGTAGTACGTAGAGCATATGACACGCCTCTTCCGTCGGGTGGGCAATACCATGTCAGAGGAAAAGAAGCTGCGTCATCTAATGCGGGGAGTTAGAGAAGAGCAGCTATTTGCTGGTCTGGTTAGAAACCCGCCGAAAACCATGGCTGAGTTCTTAACTGAAGCCACCACGATGGAAAAGATGTTGCACCAGCGCTCAGCTTTCTATGCAAGGCGAATGAACGCTACTTCACCTTCGGACCAGTGCTCAGCTACGTATGGCAGGCATGCGAATGCTGCTTCACTGACGGCAGTGGTTGCCTTTGGAAACCTGGACGTTCTCCGAGACCTCATCCGCTCTGTGGTGCGTGATGAAATTCAACGGCTCAGCTGCCCGCCTCAGCCTACGCTGGGTTCCATTTCTGCCCTCGTGAGAAGTGAAGTGCAGCCAGTGATCCAAGGTCCCATTCCAAGCAGCAATGCGCCACCTGTTACAGCACAGTTGCAGCGGCCGTCGTATGCGGTAATTTTGGGGCGAGTTCCTGTCCGTGCTCCGACCCATTTCATCCCCACCACGTCTTACACCGTGTCATACGTCCCGCCACTCCCATCAGTGCAACTGATCCAACGTACGGAAGATCGGCGCCCGCTCGAAAGGAAATCTGACGTCTGCGTACCCCGGACAGAAGGCCTCTGTGCTGTCACTGCGGAGAAGCTGGTTACGTATGCCACGAGTGCCCATACACCCGCCCCGGACTGCAAGGTTTATCCGTGGATTCACCAAGGCCCAGAGATGGCGAACAGCCTCGGGCGATTGAAGAGTACCTGAACCAGCAGAATATGCCACTACTCCCGCGGCGTTAGTCGCGCTCGCCATCGCCCAGGCTGTCTTCCCCAGCTCCTAGAAGCCCTCCAGTGGCAGCGCAGGGATGATAGCCAATCCCTCGCTGGGAAAACTAAGAACAGCGACCTTCGGGGGTGAGGACACTGATAATCGCCCTTCCGAAGACCTCCCATCCACGTGAACATGGTCTGCTCAGCGCGATTCAGCGACAACAGCAGCCGAACTTAGCGACAGACTCTCGCTAGACATTCCTGTTGTGTTGGACGGCCGCCACATTTGTGCGTTATTGGACACGGGTGCCGACTACTCAATCTTGTGTGGAAAACTAGCGACGGAACTTAGAATAGTCATCACGCCTTGGTCTGAAACGTACTCGTGGCGCCATGTTGTAACACCGTTGGGCATGTGCACGGTCAGAGTACAAATTCGTAAGTGTATGTTTCCAGACAGCTGCCTTATACTCCGTCATTGTTCTCGGGACCTGATCTTAGGCGCCGACTTTCTGCAAGAGTATGGTGTCATTATAGACCTCCGGAAGCGCACAGTGACTTTTCGAGAGAGAGCAGCGAACAGCTGCGACAACTGCCGACGTAATGCGCTTCGAGTTTACGCCGACAGTGTAACTTTACCACCACGCGCAAGTGTCCCGGTAGCGGTCATATGCGACAATCTGCGTGACGGCGAAGCTGTTGCAGAGGGCAATTCTTCCCTTATGCTGACTCATGGTGTAGGTGCAGCCCGCAGTCTCGTTATGGTTCCAGGCGGACATTCTGCGCTCGTCGTGACGAACTTCATGCAGAAACATCGGCAGCTGTTTCGTCATAGTACTATTGCTTTTGCTGAGCCCATAGCAGACGTTACTGAATACTTTGCGCCTATGACAAAGGACAACCCACCTCAGACGCTCAGCAATATCGACTTCAATTCAGACCTTTCGGAGGAAAAGGAAGAAGCGCTGCGCGTGTTGCAACTTCGGTTCAAGGAGTGCTTCGCCTCTTCTTCTAAGGTACGCCAGACGCCCGTCATGAGACACCGAATAATCACGTATCACGATTCTCGTCCCATACGACAACTGCCTTATCGCGTATCGGCGAAAGAGCGCCACGTGATTAATGCACAAGTGAACGAAATAGTTGATGATGACGTCGTACAACCATCCCAAAGCCGTTGGTCGTCGCAGGTGGTCCTTGTCAAAAAGACAGACGGAACGCTTCGGTTCTGTGTTACATATAGAAAGTTCAATGACGTAACAAAAAAAAAAAGATGTTTATCCGCTTCCGCGGATCAATAATTCGTTAGATCGACTGTGGTGGACCAGGTATTTCTCGTCCACAGATTCGAAGAGTGGTTATTGGGAAATCGAAGTCGATGAACGAGATCGCGAAAAAACTGCCTTTGTTAACCCGGATGGACTGTACAAGTTTAACGCACTTCCATTCCGCCTGTGTTCTGCACCGGCCACATTCCCGAGAATGATGGACACTGTTCTGGCTGGTCTGAAGTGGCACAGTTGTTTAGTATACTTAGATGACGTCGTGCTTACGGCGACCTTCGAAGAACGTCTGAAGCGTTTGGAGGTGGTACTTGAGGCACTCCGCTCCGCTAATCTCGCGCTAAAGCCAAAAAGTGTCACTTCGCTTACGAACAGTTTAGGTTTCTCGGGCTTGTCGTGAACGCCGACGGCGTCCAGCCTGACCAAGACAAAACATCCGCTGATGCTGCTTTTCAGACTCCTCGTGACAAGAAAGCAGTACGCTGCTTTCTCGGTCTGTGTGCGTACTACCGTCGCTTAATCACTAATTTCTCCCGGATCACCGAACCAGACAAACGCCTCAGGCAAGAAGACACACCCGTGGTTGTGGCGGATGGGCAGGACGCAGCTTTCACTGAGTTACGGCAGCGTCTGCAGGACTCACCCGTCCTCGCTTACTTTGACAAGGACGCTGACACCGAGGTGCAAACCGACGCCGGGTTGATTGTCGGTTCGTGACTATATATATATATATATATATATATATATATATATATATATATATATATATATATATATATATATATATATATATATATATATATATATATATATATATATATATATATATTATATATATGCATATATCTATATATCTTGTGCTGTGGAAAAGGGGGCAGTGGGGCTATGGCTAGGAGAGTGACAACGACGACGAGAAAGAACAACCTTGTTTCGGTGCTCGGTTGGCTAAACTACCTCTCGCTGCTCCAACGTTCTAGTCGCGAACGCTTGCTGCTCAAAGTGCTTCGCGACATTTGGTGGAAGGTGCTGGACTTATTGCAAACCTGGAACTCCGAAGCCGGACGATCCCTGTCACATATCCCATGCGTGAGGAGACTAGTCCTACCGCGCCACCCATGGCATGCCTCCAGTCGTCTGTCCTGGTGCGCCACGCCAACGGGATCCTCCCATATTCAATGGCACTGACGATCATGACGTAGAGGACTGGCTGTCCTCATACGACCGAGTGAGTGCCCACAACAAATGGTCTGAAGCCGACAAGCTTGGCTACGTCCCATTCTACCTTTCGGGGGTCGCCCATCTTTGGATCCGCAAACATGAGGCTGACTTTTCCACCTGGTCAGCATTCCGAACGGCACTTCAAGAAGTATTCGGCCGCCCTGCTGTGCGCAAACTTCGGGCTGAACAACAGCTTCGCTGTCGTGCCCAACGTTACTAGACTAGCTTCAGTTGTAAAACTCCCCGCCCGCGCGCTTACAGCCGCTGTCGCCACTTCTGTGACAGCCGCCAGATGGCAACGCTGTTCCATCGGGCTCCACTGCAGACGCCTCGTCACAGCCTTGAGCTCGAGCGGACGGGCAGTTTGCGCGTTTCACACTCGCTGGCGTTGTCTCTTGTCCGAATTAGTGATACCACGAGAAAGCGGTATCCACGTACAGCAATAAGATTTATCGCGCCAGTTCGTTAATACTGAAAGAAGGGTAAACTGCAAGAAAGGAAGAAACGCATACAATGAAGCGCAGAACCTGCGTTTCTATATTATACGAGGAAAATGCCAGCAAACTTGGGAGTAGAAAAAATCAAGAGGCAGACATAGATAGACAAAGAAACAGGAAGGTGGCTTGTCACCACCTTCCTGGTCACCACCTTCCTGTCTCTTTGTCTACGTCTGCCTCTTGAGTTTTTCTACTCTTAAGTTTGCTGGCATTTTCCTAGTATAACCATGTACCAACTAGCCCAACAAGCCACTCTCATGAGCGTTTGTAAATCTCGTGTTTCTTCATGTCGTCTTAACGTTTCGCGAAGTTTAGGCTCACGAGCCTGAATATCTGGCCAAAGTGCTGATTGTAGGATGATCTTCATCCCCACCGAAGCTTCTCACCACGCCAAAGAAGCGCTACAAAAAGAAAGATGAGGTCGGTCTTTCTATACACAAGCCACATAAAAAGAAAGAAGAGTAAGAACGAAGTCGGATTTTTCATTCCCTGAAGATGCTTAATCAGCGAAGCTGAAACGTGCGGCCCCTGTGTTTATCACTGGGTTTTAATCCCGAGGGTTCATTAAAGTATTTCTCAGTTATGAGGTTACACACACAATCGGCTGCGACGGAGAGAACGACGTCACTGGCGGTATGCCCGCAGTCAGCAGTTGTCGGTTGCGTTCGATGTCTCGAGTTTGCTCGGCGGCGTGGTTAGCAGCCTTCGCCTGCAATTTGCCGTTTGTGATTCTTCGAAATTAAATTTCTTCAAAATTAAATCTTTCCGTTACGTAACACCATGAGTGGCTCATACGCCCGTAAACGCGGCCTCCCCATTACGACGACAGAAGTGAAGTGAAATTCTACGCTGGAAAGATGAACGGCCACGCAGCCAGCTGTGGAAGACGACGACGAACGCGGGATCAGTGGCACGAGCGCGTGCCGTTTATTTCGCAGAATGTTCCCGGTAGGTACGAGGAATCGCTCTGTTTCACGCCAAGCGAAGCGTCGCATTGCTGCGAGCACAGAAAAAGTGGTGCGCCGAACTGTCGACATCGTTCCGATAGCGGCCTATGTAGTCAGGTACGCAGCACGTCGGCATCGTCTGCTGATATTCTTAAGAAACTCGGCGAAGGCTACAGTTCCACGGATGACATGCTTGCTGAAATTCGCCGTCCACAACGAACCACAGAATACAACAACGCTGCACCGCGTTCTTAGTCCGGCCCGCCCGCGTAGCCGGCCAGTGAGGAAGTGAAGCCGGGCGCGACTGCAGCGCCACGAAACCGCGGGCGGGTGGCGGTTCCGCGCAACGGCGCCGAGTTTTAAAACTGAAGCTAGTCTAGTAACGTTGGTCGTGCCCAACAAAAGGGCGAAACTTTTACGAGCTACATTGAAGATGTAGTTGACATCTGCCGGTGTATAGACCCAGATATGACCGAAGATGACAAGGTCAAGAACATCATCAAAAGCATAGAAGACGACTCCTTCCAAATGCTCTTGGCAAGGAATCCTCAGACGGTCAACGACATCATAACGCTTTGCCACAGCTATGAGGAGCTGCGCAAACAGCGGCTTTCTACGCGACGAGCTCTCGCTCCGGACGTCGCGCTTTCAGCTCTGAGTGATGGTGTCATTTCTACTCCTTGCAGTTCTGAAATTTTTGACAGAATCAAGCAATTAGTACGAGAAGAAGTGGCGCGCCAACTCTCTCTTCTGCCAGTCGCTCCAGCCTCAGAGCCGCGCTTGTTTCCAGATCTCCGTCACCTGATACAAGAACAATTCGCTAACACAGAACCTCTTGCTCATCAACCGGCTCCTACGCCGGTGCCACTTACGTACGCTGCCGTTGTCGCTAATCCAAGGCCTCCTTCTGCAGGTAATCGATCCAGACTTACCAGCGCCTTTCCCTCACCTCCGCAAGCAGCTGCAACATATTCTCCTGCCCCCCCCCCCAGCAGCTACTGGCCGCCACAGCAGCCCGTGCGCCCACCTCGCCAATATTTCCAACAGTCTACGCCCGCTGTTCTCCATCCATGGCGCACCCATGACAATCGGCCTATCTGTTATTCGTGTGGCCTACCTGGGCATGTAGCACGGCTTTGCCGCCGGCGTGGATGGTATCCTTCGGATTCTCCGAGGGCACAAAGTAACGGTTTCGACTCTCCGTCCCGTTCTGCTACTGCCGCTCAGCCCTTCGAAGCCTCGTCTCCTCTTTCCCGACCCTTCAATACCCGTCGCTCTCCGTCTCCCCGTCGGCGTTCTCTGTCGCCGCTTCTCCGTCGTCCTGAAGCTATCCGAGAGGCAAACTAAGGACCGCAGTTCCGGAGGCAAGAACTGCGATCTCAGCGAACTCCTCAAGACCTCATTTATTTCCTGCGAACGTCCTTGATGTTTATGCAGAAGACATTGCCGTTCATGCGCTTGTAGACACGGGAGCAGCAATATCAGTGATTTCGGACCAGCTTCGTCTTACCCTTAGAAAAGTCGCGACGTCTTATTCAGCCATTTCATTACGTACAGCAAGCGCTGCGCCGATTGAACCCTTAGGGAAGTGTACCGTGCGTGTTGTTTTAAGCGGTGCTTTATGCCATATTGAGTTCGTTGTTCTGCCTCGCTGCTCCCATGCCATGATTTCTGTCCTCTCATCACGCCGTTATAGATTGTGCCCGTGCTGAACTCGCGCTGTCGCCATTCGGCACCAACGTTTTTGAAGATACTGATGACACTTCCAGTCGTGTGTTCGTCACCACCGACACCGAGATTCCTCCATACTCTGCCGCACTTGTACCCGTTTCCTGCGCTGGGTTTTCCGACTCCACAGTTCTTTTCAGGCCGTCTAACCTTGTTGCTCGCCGCCATCCTTTCTTGCTTCCTTTTGCCCTTCTTGCCATTCGACAAGGTTCGAGCGCGCTTTATGTATCGAACCTGTTTCTTTGCCCTGCTAGGCTGCTCCACAATGAGTGTCTTGGTTATGCCGACGAAATCGAACCAAGCTTCGTTTACGATGTGCCTGACGACCCGGCTTCTCCTCTGGTTGACGCTCTGGCCCTTCAAGTTTCTCCTCCCACACCGCCGTGTGACCCAACATTTTACCAGAGTATTGATCCCAACCTCACTCCAGCGCAACACGCCCAGATCCTCCATCTTCTAGACCGCCTTCGCACGTAATTCGACCTACAATAATCTCGCTTAGGCCGTACTTCCACTGTTGTCCATCACATCGACACCGGCAACCATGCGCCTTTACGCCACAGGCCGTATCGTGTATCCGCCACGGAGCGCAGCGTGATCGCTGAGCAAGTTGTAGAATTGCTCCAACGCGGCGTCATACAACCTTCGCACACTCCCCGGGCGTCTCCTGTAGTGCTGGTAAAAAGAAAGATGGCACAATTCGCTTTTGCGTGGACTACCGGTGACTTATAAGGGTCATACGCAAGGACGTTTATCCGCTACCCCGTTTTGACGACGCGCTAGACTGCCTCCAAGGCGCTGAATTCTACTCATCCTTAGACTTACGATCCGGGTACTGGCAAGTGCCAGTGGCTGAGTCAGACCCTCCGAAAACGGCCTTCATCACACCTGGCGGTTTATTTGAATTCACCGTGATGCCATTTGGCCTGTGTAATGCGCCTGCCACATTTGAAAGAATGATGGACAACATCTTGCGCGGCCTCAAATGGCAGATATGCCTGTGTTATCTGGACGACATCGTTATCTTTTCACCGGACATTCCTTCCCACTTACTTCGACTTGAACGCGTCCTAAAGTGCATCGCCGATGCTGGCCTCCAGCTTAACTTGAAGAAGTGTCACTTCGCTGCCCGGCAGCTGGTCATCCTCAGCCATGTCGTGTCGAAAGAAGGTGTACTTCATGATTCGGCGAAACTACAAGCTGTTGCCCAGTTTCCCCGACCAACGACTTTGAAAGAACTGCGCAGCTTCATTGGATTAGCGTCATACTTTCGCCGTTTCATCCGCAATTTCGCCACTATAATAGCACCTTTATTGCAGCTTCTTCATTGTGGCCACAACCTTTCAACCTGGTTACCGGATTGCGATGCCGCCTTCACAAAGCTGCGTCGTCTCTTGACGTCACCACCAATCCTGCGCCATTTCGACCCCAGTGCTCCAACTGAAATACACACGGATGCCAGTGGCTTTGGCCTTGGGGCCGTTCTCGCTCAGAGAAAGGCTGGCTTCGATGAGTACGTCGTTGCCTTCGCCAGTCGTGCACTCACTAAACCTGAATCTAACTATTCTGTCACAGAAAAGGAATGCCTGGCTATAATTTGCGCTATAACCAAATTCCGTCCGTATCTTTATGGCTGCCCGTTTGACGTCATAACTGATCCCCATTCGCTGTGCTGGCTGTCATCCTTAAAAGAACCGTCTGGTCGTCTTGCTCGTTGGGCCCTTCGACTGCAGGAGTATGACATTCGCGTACTGTATCGTTCTGGCCGAAAACCTTCGGATGCGGATGCCTTGTCTCGTTCGCCACTAACAGACGAGGCCAGCTTCGCGAACGCCTCATTGTCCGAGTCTTCCCTTGCTGCCACGGACATTCTTCTGGAGCAGAAGAAAGACCCATGGATTGTGTCCATGCTGCGTTTTTTGTCCAGCCCATCGACACCCACTAACAATCGCTCATTACGTCGCCAAGCACATCACTTCTCCATTCGCGACGGGCTCCTGTACCGTCGTAACTACCTCCCGGACGGCCGCAAATGGTTGCTTGTCATACCGCGACACCTGCGTTCGGATATTTGCGCAGCCTTCCACGACGATCCCCAGTGCGCGCATGCAGGGGTACTGAAGATATACGCACGTCTACGCCTTCGTTACTACTGGTGGGGGATGTTTCGTTTCATCCATCATTATGTCCGCTCCTGTTTGGTTTGCCAACGCCGTAAAGATCCCCCTCGTCGTTCAACCGCCCCATTGCAGCCTTTGCCTTGCCCAGCACGTGCTTTTGATCGAGTAGGCATCGACATTTATGGACTTCTGCCAACCACATCAGATGGCAATCGCTGGGTAATCGTGGCCATCGGCCATCTTACGCGCTATGCGGAAACTTCCCCTTTGTCCAGCGCTTCTGCACGTGACGTCACCCGGGTTCACCTGCGCCACATCATCCTTCGCCACGGAGCTCCCAGGGTATTACTCAGTGACAGAGGCCGCGTCTTCCTTTCCGACGTCATCGAGGCTCTCCTCAAAGAATGCCGCATCATTCATCGCACCACTACTGCGTATCATCCGCAGACTAATGGCATGACCGAGCGCTTTAACCGCACTCTTGGTGGCATGCTGGCCATGTACGTTGCATCCGACCAAACCAAATGGGACCATGTTCTACCTTTTCTTACCTACGCTTACAACACCGCCACGCAGACTACCACGGGATTTTCGCCCTTCTTTCTCCTGTACGGACGCGAACCTTTTTCCACAATGGATACTGTTCTTCCGTACCGCCCTGACTCCACGAAAACAACTACCCTATCCGAAGCTGCTGCACACGCAGAAGAGTGTCGCAAGCTTTCCCGTATATTTACGTCAGAAGACCAGCAACGCCAGAAGCACCATCGAGAAAGTCCCAATGCTCCTGTATCCTATGCTCCTGGCTCGCTAGTGTGGCTTTGGGTTCCAGCCTCTACCTCTGGACTGTCACCGAAACTCGCGTCGAAGTACCAAGGCCCATACCGCGTGATCAAACAAACATCTCCAGTCAACTATATTGTGGAACCCCCCGAGCTACCTTTGGATCATCGCCGCCGTGGACTCGAAATTGTGCACGCCCAGCGTCTCAAGCCCTACTATGATCCACCTGTGCTGTCTTACCCGTAGGTCACGGGGACGGCTTCCTTTTCCGTGGGGGAGATAACTGTACTGTAAAATAGGGAGCAGCGGGGCTGTGGCTAGGAGAGAGACAACGACGACGAGAAAGAACAACCTTGTTTCGGTGCTCGGTCGGCTAAACTACCTCTCGCTGATCAACGTTCTAGTCGCGAACGCTTGCTGCGCAAATTGCTTCGCGACAATATATATATATATATATATATATATATATATATATATATATATATATATATATATATATATATATATATACATATATATATATATAGTTCGAGATACAAACAAGCACACTTACGAAATTTGCATTTTTAATGGTTCAACGTTTCTGCCGTGGCACGGCCTTCGTCGGAATAAACAAAGATACATGAGCGCTCCCGCTTTTATGGGCTTGCGCAAGTGGGCATAATCAGCAGTGCACGCACGTCTACACTTGCAAATAATAACAGAAAAAATTGCAGCAGTATGCATAACTGAAGCATGATAAATTATATGTATGAAATATCAATATGATATCGCGATAATTCTACATGAACTTACAGAATGATATCAAGTGTGATATCGCAAAACTAGCAACGAATTCATTTGGCATGATTTGTCAATGCTGTATAAGAACAAACACATCAAGATATGGCAGAAAGGCACGACATTTTTTCTATGTCCTCGTTGATACCAGATGAAAGAGTGTTAAATTTATGATTGAGAAAAGATTCTCGGACGTCTCGATCATTCTGTGATTTGTAACCTGATTGTATTACTGTTACTTTGATGTTGTCAAACGTATGACCTGGCAGTCGAACATGTTTAGGTAATGGAAGATGCGGCAAGCTGTTAACGTGTGCTTTGTGGTTGTTGAATCTGATACTAAAAAATGTTTTGGCCTGACCGACATACTGCATCTGACCTACTGAACATTCAAGAAGGTAGATGATGTTAATACTGTCACAGATGAAGTCGCCGTTGATTTTAACAGAAAAATTGGATGCTGTGCTCCTAGCAGTCTTCGACGTGGTCATATGTGTAGAAAATTTACAACGGGGCTTATTGCAGGGATGACAACCAGCAGGAGCAATCGCTTTAGTCTTGGAAGTGTTTACTATGTCACGCAGACTCCTAGAGCGACGACAGACCACTCTTGGTGATTCCGTGAAAATCTGTTTAAGACGGTTGCTCTGTCTAAGTAAGTTATTGTGCTTCCTAAGAATGTGCGACAGGTTAGGAATAGATGCAGAGTGGGTTAGGAGAAGATTAGTTCGTGAAATAGGAGCCGAGCGCTTGTTCGTGCAGATCAGTTCTTTCCGGTCGAGACAGTCGGCCTTTTTAAGGGCATATTCAATTATTTGTGAAGGGTATTTCTGTGCGGTTAGCACAAACCAGACGTCCGTGCTACGTTGTAACAGGTCTCCAGGATTTTTTAACCAGCTGCTTCGCGGTTTTGGCCGGCATTCAAAATTCGTATTCCACGTAGAACATGGCTTCGAATGGCTTACTCCATCTCACGTCTTCGGAGGTGACAGCCTGCATCCAAGCTTCGAGGGCTACGCGCTACTAGCCTGTCACTACAGACAGTTATGCTTCAAGAATCAACAAGATGCGTCATCGTCTTCTTGGGAAAACTGCACAAGCAGTAAAACACCATCTCGCACTCCTGTAACCGCAACAAATCAACTTCAACATGACAACGATTCTTTGTCAGAGAAAGTGGCAATGCACGAAATAACACCAGTAACGCGCAGCCAAAGTACCAAAAGCCCGTCAACGAGGAGCCGCACAATTGTGGCATTGACAGCTCAAGCGGCTACAAGCGATACCAGGAAAAACAAGACATCGGCGAGCGAGGCATCCGCAAAGAAGACATCAAGAGGCAAAGCAGCCACAAAGAAGGTATTAAGCAGCAAAGTACCGCGAAACAGTGAACCTACACGAAACCCTACTACAGATCAAACGAAAAGAAGCAAAACGACAAGAACGACAACAGACAACAGAACGACTTGCAGTGAGGATGTGAACAATCCAGTGACTACAAGGCAACAGCCAACGCATCGGCAACTTCACCGGTGCGCTGTGCCACGTCGCCTCAACGAAGGTATGGTCTGAGAAGCACGCGATCTGATCCAGACAATGGGACCAATTGACTAACATCGCGCCGGGGTAAGGCACCCTTTGGAGACGCCTCTGTGCATTTCTTGAAGATTAGAAAGGTTATTCAAAAAGGCATTCCGTGTAACCTTCATGCTTCCACTTTAAAAACGTGCATTGTTGCATCTACTGTGCCTAAAGGCTTACGCCTAATTTTAGGACCTGCCACATCTGAAATGTCCCACAGCAACTTGTCGACGTGGGACAATACCCTCAAACAAGCTTCACTGGACCTAAAACGTATAGTTATTAACCATTATGAGTCATCCGCGAAACAGTTCACAAACAAAGAAAAGCAACTTTTTGCGACTCATAACTTCACTACCGTAGAGAGGGAATGGCTGGATGAATGCAGACAAGATAAAACGCGCGAACTTAACCAGAATAAATATAAAAAGTTGATACATGACAATGTCTGTACTTGTGTGAGCACCAATGCAGATGCAACCACTTCGGCACATTCGAGCTCTGAATAAACAGGAAATATAGTGAAGATTGCTTGTAGCAGGTTATCGAGGGAAGAATATAGTGTTCTATCACCTTTTCAGAACTTTTGTCCCGCAACTGGCGGATACAATGAATTCCAGCTGATTAATGATTTGCACAATTTTGAAAGAAACATGAAGTTACGCGAGTACTTCCACGATCGGGGCACCTGTAACAAGACATCTTTATTTTCTGCTAAATACTAGACACCTCCCTCTCAAAGGGATAAAAGCCTGGATTTATATATCAGAGCTGTGAATAGGAATGTATCAGAAGCATACAAAATGCAATTTTCAGTCTGTCATAGCCTTAGCCCTAAAGAAAGGGATGCAATGGGAACATTGGCTAACCGTGACGACATGATCATTAAACCTGCTGATAACGGTGGTGAAGTCGTCATTATTGACAAAGCCAGTTACGTAAGTGAGGAACACAGACAACTTAATGATCAATCATTCTACAGGCACCTGAGTTAGGACCCTACCGAATAGTTCAAAACTACGGTAAAGGAAACTTTAGACAGTCTCGTGAAAGAAAACAAGATTGAAAAATCTGTAGTTGTGTCATTAGTCCCCCTAAGCCCGGCAGCTGGTAGATTTTATCTCCTTCCTAAAATCCACAAGGAAAGCAACGAAGGGCGACCAATAGTTTCAGGAATAGGTACCGTCACAGAGAATTTGTCCCGCTATGTAGATAACCTTATCAGTTCAATTCCTCCTAAATTTGCTTCTTATATCAAAGATACTAACCACTTCCTGTCTCATATCGTTGACTTGCATGTCCCAAGCGATGCTCTTCTAGTCACACTTGACGTGGCATCGCTGTACACAAACATTCCGTATACAAATGGGATTCAATCTTTACTCCAGGCATATAACTACTCTGTAGATGACAAACCGATTGACGATTCTAACCTTGGAAAAATTCTAACACTAATACTTGAACTTAACAACTTTGAATGCGACGGCGAACATTATATTCAAACTAGTGTTACCTCCATGGGTACAAATATAGGTCCCAATTAAGCTAATATTTTATGGGCATGCTAGAAAAGAATTTCCTTGCTACTCGTGACCTCAAACCGTTCTATTACAAACGCTTCATCGATGACATTTTCCTAATGTTGCATCATGGTGCAGCTGCATTACTTTCATTCATTACTGACTTTAACAACGCCGCACCATCAATTTACTTTTCCCAGTCCTATCCATCACTCAGCATAAACGTCTTTGACGTCTTGGTATCTCTGTACAATGGTAAGTTAACGACGAGTCTTTACAGAAAGCCCACTGACCGACAGCAATATCTGCATATCAAAAGCAGCCATGTCAAACACTGCACAACCAGCATTCCCTACAGCTGAGCTGTTCGGTTCAAAATAATTTGTTCGGACGACAGTGAATTCACTCGCAACTGTAACCGGCTTTGTAATGCACTAACCGTGCAGAAATACCCTTCAGAAATAATTGACGATGCCCTTAAGCGGGCGGACTGTCTCTTCCGGAAAGAACTGATCTGCACGGACAAGCGATCGGCGCCTATTTCACGAACTAATCTTATCCTAACACACTTTGCATCTATTCCTAACGTGTCGCTCATTCTTAAGAAGCATTCTAACATACTCACACAGAGCGACCGTCTTAAAAACATTTTCACGGAATCACCAAGAGTGGTCTATTGTTGCTCTAGGAATCTGCGTGTCCTAGTAACCTCCTCCAAGACTAAAGCGATTGCTCCTGCTGGTTGTCATCCCTGCAATAAACCCCGCTGTAAATTTTCTACACGTCAAAGACTGCTAGAAGCACAGCATCCAATTTTTCTGTTAAAATCAACGGCGACTTCATCTGTGACAGTATTAACATCATCTACCTTCTTGAATGTTCAGTAGGTCAGATGCAGTATGTCGGTCAGGCCAAAACATTTTTTAGTATCAGATTCAACAACCACAAAGCACACGTTAACAGCTTGCCGCATCTTCCATTACCTAAACATGTTCGACTGCCAGGTCATACGTTTGACAACATCAAAGTAACAGTAATACAGTCCGGTTTCAAATCACACCAAGATCGAGCAGTACGAGAATCCTTTCTCATTTATAGGTTTAACACTGTTTCACCTGGTATCAACGAGAGCGTAGAAAAAATTTCGTGCCTTTCTGCCATATTATGATCTGTATAAACTTGCACAGCGTTGACAAATAATGCCAAATCAAATTCTAGTCATGTCATGTCGCACTCGATATCATTCTGTTACGTCATGTATAATCACCGCGATACCATAATGATATTTCATATATATATATAAGTTATTTTGCGTAACATATACACATCGCTGCACTTTTTTTGGTATTATTTGCAATTGCACACGTGCATGCTGCTGATTATGTGCACGTGCGCACTTGTATATGAGTTTATTCTGACGAAGGCCGTGCCACGGCCAAAACGGTAAACCATTAAAAATGCAATTTTCGCAAGTGTGCTCCTTCGTTTCTTCAACTACACACACACACACACACACACACACACACACACATATATATATATATATATATATATATATATTCGCACTTATGCGATCGAATGCAAGCGCTGTTCGTTTGTTTCTGCGTGTAGTAGTTGGGCGAGCGAGTATGAGTAAGAGAAGAAAGAAAGGAAAAGGAAAAAAACTGCAGCCTAATGGCAACACCGTGGTTCTTAAGCGCACCCGAGGTAGAGAAACGGAAGGAGCTATAAACGTGCGTGGCCATTGTACGCACGCGTGAAACTGCCTTAATAAATTTGGAGACTTGAGAAAGCGTTACGGTATCAACAGATAACATGGCTATCAGCACTCGAATATAACCAGAGAAATTACTGAGGCATGGAAATTACCCTTGAACTAAGCATGGTTTCCGAGAGAAATGCTTCTAAATGTTGAATAATTTTAAAAAGATGAGGGGAATATAGGATAATCTCTGCGCTTACAAATACGAGACTACAACAGGCCCCTTACAGAGACATAGAACTCCGTGGCTGGTTCTAAGCCCCCCCTCTCAGCCGGCCGGGTATAGGTCACGTGCGTTCGCATAACCCAATGTTGCGCGGGCATCGTTTAGTTCAAGTCCAGCGGACTCCAGCAGTTATAGAGATGAGGAAAAGCTGAACCCTCTATTGCAAGTCGTCCCATATTTGGCACATACAGGTAACAATTTTTTTTTTCGCGTGCGTGAGATACCCAGTTCAGAATATGATACCATCATAGTAATTCTCATAGTTATGCACGCCTATTATGGGCAAGTGCTGCCATCTCTTGAGTGATGCGCAAAACAGAGGTGAAGTAGAATTTGGGAAGCGACGTGAAACTTGGACGGGGCAAACACGAGAAATTGGTATTTTTCTTCTCTGTAAGTTTTCACCGCAGAAACACAGAAAAATTCTTTTGGCATATTTTGTGGTATCGCCACTTCAAGCCAGTTATTAGTTTTCTCAATTTTGTCTACAACTACAGCAGAGAAACCAAAATCGGTGTGTGCCATATTTAGGACAGTATGAACTTGAAAGACAAAATATGGTAACGTGCTGCCATCTGTTCAATAGACCGAGCTGCAGGTCACCCTATCACAAGACGGAATTTTGTCGATCGGTACAGTCAGGGCGAATCGTCTACCAAACTGTCACCTGAAAAGCGAGAACGAACTGAAATGTAAAGGACCTGGTGTTTCAGAGGCACTCACAAGCGCGATAAATGACGTGGAGTTATCGTGTGTGCGGTGGTACGATAACCGTGCCGGGACATTTCTATCGAACTTTGTTGGGAGAGATCCAGGCCAAAAGACTAAGCGCAGGTTTAGCTCCGCCAAGAAGTTTCGCGAAATTGATTGCCCCAGCGTAGTAAAGGTCCACAACAGGCACATGGGGGGGTCGACCTGCTGGACCCACTGTTTCGACGTTACCGCATACATATCAGGTTGAAGAAATGGCACTCTCGAATTTTTGCGCATATGCTAGGCTTATCGGTAGTAGCAGCATGGCTATTGTACATGAGGGTGCAGGGGCATCTTGGGCAGGAACAAGTACTACCGCTGGCTCAATTCAAAGCAGAAATTGTAGAATGCCTTACCTCGCATAACAAGTGCATACCCAAAACGCAACCAGAAAGGCCTTCTAGTCAAGAGATTGAGTTCCAGGTTCAAGTAAAAAAAGCACAGGGACCAGTGGCTGCATTGCTACCCTAAGACGTCCTATCTGACGAAGTCGGCCGCTGGCCAGAATTCGATGAGAAGAAACAAAGATGTAAGCAGCCATATTGCACCGAGAAGTCGTCGATAAGGTAGAAGAAGTGCAACATTCATCTGCGCCTGAACGTAGCAAACAACTGTTTCATTTCATTCCACACATTGCGCTAAAAAGCCCGCCATCCGTGAAGCTTTGTATTCCGCCCATCGCAGGAAGACCGCTCGGCCATCTTCATGATGTGCTATATTTAGCACGAAGCTGTATCTTTATTAATACAGTTGTTATAACTCTGAAACTTTCTGTATATGTGTTTGTTCAATAAATCAATAATAAAAGCTGAAAAAATAATTTTTAATTTGACTTTTTCATAATTCATGCAATAGAGGGTTAAGAAGCGAAAGAACAGACAACAAGGAGATCATACAGGAAGAGCTTTTAATTATTAAGTGAAATTGCTGAATGACGAATTATATTGAAATGAAGCTAGATGCAAAAACCACTTGCGAAACTTTGGAACTGTCTGACGTTTTCGTATTACGCGTCCCTTTCTCTAAACAAAGGAGCTACAGCGGCGCCATTTTGCCATCCACAATCTGGGACATACATGGTTTAGCACTAGCACTAACCGTCGGGGTGTTAGCCAGTGCAACAACCCACCATTCTTGACGACTGATCTGCAAGATGCATTTCGCCACCGGTGTCACGCGTACCTGATCTGCTTTAGTGAGGGAAACACCTCAATTTACCCACACATGCTACCCGAAGCCATCAACGTCGCTGCAAAAGAAACCCTGTTTATGTAAGGAATGAAAAGACAGGGGGTTCACGAAAGGGCCCTATTGTTATTATCCATACCTTCAGAACCAAAAAAAAAACAGACACCAAAGAAATCATAGAGGTAAAACTTTTACTTACTAAGTGAAAAAGCTAAATGACCATTTAATTCAAATGAAGCTACATACAAGAACAACTTGCGAAACATAGGAAGTCTGACGTCTTCACATTACGCGGCCCTTTCTCTAAACAAATTAGATGCAGCGGCGCCACTTTGCCATCGACATTCTGAGGCATACACGTTCTACTTCTAACCCTAGCCGTCGCGGTGTTAGCCAGTGCCACAACGCATCAGTATTGACGGCTGATCTGCAACACCCATTCTACCACCGGTGTCACGATTACCTGATCTTTTTGAGTGAGGGCAACTCATCAATATACCCACACATGCTACCCGCAGCCATCTACGTCGCTGCACAAAAAACCTCTGTTTATTTAGGGACGAAAAGAAAGGGGGTTAACCAAGTGGCCATATTGTTTTTATCCATACATTAGGAAGCAAAAAAAAAAAAGAGACACCAAGGCAATCATAGAGGGAAAACTTTTATTTACTAAGTGACATAACTAAATGACCATATACCTAAAATGACGCTAGATGCGAAAACAATTTGAAAAACTAAGGAACGGTCTGACGTCTTCGCATAATCCGTGCCTTTCTCTAGACAAATGAGCTGCAGCGGAGCCATTTTGCCATCCCCATTCTGGGACATACATGTTTTACTACTAGCACTGACCGTCGGGGTCTTAGCCAGTGCCACAACTCACCAGTATTGACGGTTGATCTGCAACACCCATTCTGCCACCGTTGTCACGATTACCTGATCTTCTTGAGTGACGGCAACTCATCAATTTACCCACTCATGCTACCTGAAGAAATCAACGTCGCTGCAAACGAAAGCCTGTTTATGTAAGCAACGAAAAGAAGGGGAGTTAACCAAGGGGCCCTTTTGTTATTATCCATACATTAAGACGAAAAAAAAAACAGACATCAAGGAAGTCACACAGGAAAAAGTTTTACTTACTAAGTGAAATAGCTAAATGACCAATTAATTGAAATGAAGCTGCACTCTTAAAGAAAGAGTGTCAAAAGAGGGTAACGACTACCTCTACTCTCTTTTTTCAGTCGCTGAATACCTTTTTTTCCAAGGGAAGTCACAAAACGAAGTCAGGAATGATGCATGAAATGGAAGACTCCCATGCTGCTTGAAGAGAATCAGTGACAGGCACATATGAATTTATAGGTTGCAGCGAATGTGGATTTGTTGGTTCACTCAATCAATTAACAGATTGACTATACCAAAGAAAACAGCATAATATGTAACTACCCGAGTTCAACGCTTGAGCTGCAAAAAGTAAAATGCGTTTCATGCAGTGCTGCATTACTGGATAACCAGCATAGCAAGAAAGGGAAATTGGTTTTATACCTTCAGTAAGAAATAAATGAAGCAGTATGGTACAACGCCAAACTCCAAAAGTAGTAACCGTGGTTGGTATACTTATGCAACACACTGTACATTATATGTATTTTGTATATGATGATACCTTAAGGGGGGAGGGGGGAGTGCATGAATATTGATTGACCATGCGCATAATGGAATAAACAAGAAAAAAATATAACACGAATAAATACACAATGTCAACAGAACACAAACTGTGAAGTACACCACTTAGAGTTCATAACATAAAGCTAAGCAAACATTACTATTTTTAATGAAACAACACTAATTCACGTCTGGGTGCCACTTCCCCTGCGAGATAAAGATAACACCTCATCTCCTGGCTGCGCCGCACAGACTACATTGCGTTTAGATGCCTTAAATGCATATCGATGTCTCCTGAATTCAACAAGTCCCATCTGGTCAAACAAGAATAAAACCTCATCCTGTGCCGCAAAAATACCTGCAATCTGTGCAAATTTGGGGTCGTCTGTTTACCCGTCGTGGTTGCTGAGTGGCTATGGTGTTGGGCTGCTGAGCACGACGTCGCGGGATTGAATCCCGGCCACGGCTGCCGCATTTCGATGGCGGCGAAATGCGAAAACACCCGTGTACTTAGATTCAGGTGCACATTAAAGTACTCCAGCTAGTCGAAATTTCCGCAGTCCTCCACTACAAGTGCCTCATAATCGGAAAGAGGTTTTGGCACGTAAAACCCCATAAGTCAATTTCATCTCCCTTGGCCATTAAAAGCAGATCTCCCACATGGTATGCCATTTGCGGCATAGTGACTGACTTCGCCTGCCATACGTTACCTGCAGGCAGGCGCTCTTAAGTGCACGTATGTAAAACAGATCTTCGCACAGGTTTCAGGCCGGACATGGTGCGGCGTTGTTTGAAGACAATCTCACGGAATTCATAGCTTTCCGAAAGTTGGCGAAGCTCTGCAAGTGTTTTAAATATGTTTTTGAAGTTTTTCATCTTTGATGCCTCGAACGTCATACGCCAGATTTGTTTGAGCAGTCCGAAAAGAGAGATCATCCGTAGGTAGTGCACAAGGTAATGTAAATTAGGGATTATGCGGGCTTCCTGGTAGCGGGTAACGAATGAACGGAGAAATTCTTGGATTTTTACCTCCATATAAACAGGAAACTCTGAGGGAAGCTCATCACACAAAAGCATGCCTACAACTTCTCTGAATAGGAGCCTTCGTTTCCCTCTAGAATTTTAGAAGAGAAAACTGAGGCAAGTGTCTGAAAACGCACCACTTCTGTGAAGCAGTGCCCTTTAGAGGAGTATTGCCTCCTACGAAGGCTTCTGTGGGTCGTGGTGGTCTGTAAACGTTTAGAATTGAGAATCTAAAAACGTTGCGTTCTGTTTGTAGAATCATTGGGGCCACGATAGAATGTGCAAACTTCGTGTACTGTTCTGCAAACCCCTGTGCAAATGACGCGCCAACCGCTGCTCTGTTCTTGCTCAAATTTTGTAGAGCGATCGCATTTTGGCGCCGACTTTACACTTGGCGCAGTTAAGTGCCTTGTCCGTAAATAAAAAAAAACGCAAATTTGCCTGCGCCCATGAGGCTGCAAAAAGCTGCCGTAATGGCGCAAGCATAAACCTGTGTCACCGCCGGCCATCAGCCATTGAAAGCAGCGTCTTACGGAAGACGGTCGCCTCTCCCAGGAGCAGGCAACACGCGGCAGCGCTCCCTGATTTGCGGCTTTCTGCAGCCTATGGTAGGCGGCGACACAAGTTTATGCTTGCACCGTCGCTGCAGCAGCTCGCATTCTCCTGAGCATCGGTAAGTTTGCATTGCTCCTGAGCATCGGTAAGTGTTATGCTAAACGAAGTAGACCCCCAAATGTGGTCGTTCCGCTAAACTTGAGCAAGGATAGTGCAGCGGTGAGCAAAAAA
Organism: Dermacentor andersoni; assembly: GCF_023375885.2. Lineage (NCBI taxonomy): Eukaryota > Metazoa > Arthropoda > Arachnida > Ixodida > Ixodidae > Dermacentor > Dermacentor andersoni. Next base: position 6,896,100 of record NW_027314752.1, on the reverse strand, counting down.
TATTTTGCGAACGCACGCACCGAAATATTCAGGACCCAGCACATAATTTATGGCTTTCGTATTTATTTCAACTTTGGATTCGCAACTATGAAAAGCACGGCGATGGCTCTGACAGCACCTTGCCATCTACGGCGGTGAATGAATATCTAAACGCAAGTGGCATTCCTCTCTTGCTTGCGTTGCGCCTGTAAAACCTGACAGCGGCGGCAGCATGTCGTCCGATCCCCTTTCAACTGAGCGCTCGCCGACTGATGCGGAAGGAGCGGTTTGCCTCGTTTCGCAGGGACCCTCAAAGAAAATCGTGAAGCTCACAGGCGCCCGGAAACTCGCCGACCTCCACGAAAGCCTGCGGACGAAAGGGTTCGTGTACCTGATGACAGGCAACGATCTTCTAATACAGGTGAGCGTAAATGTACTGCGCGTTATGGACCGCAAAGAGCATTTAGTCATTGTTTGGGTCATATGGGCAAAGTAGCAATAGTATGCGTAGCGGAAATGTCGAGCACGATTAATAACTGTTCGGTTGCCGCGCGTTGAACTGACAGATCGAGTGTTACGACATTGTTCTGTGTCACTTCACTGTGCTGCCAACTACTAATATTTTTGTTTCGTCGCAGCCAATGCTAACCTGCACAAGAAAGCAGAAAGGAGTGGGCACGGGAGAGCAGCTACCATGCGGTCGCTGCTAAGCTCTCCTTTCTGCTGTCTTGTGCAGATTGCTGTTTTCGGCTCATCGTTGTCACCGTCTAGCACGTGTGCTACGTCTACATCCCTATCGAATTTCCTGCTGGATCCACCGCCACAAGCAGCTGACAACAGCCTTGATTATCTAAGCATGGAAGACGTCATCATCTTCACGCCTGTATCAAGTGGGACACGGACACTGCCGCCAGCGGCAGCACTAAGATTTAAGCGACTGGCATCAGCAAGGCGCTTCCAGTGGGCACGGGAGAGCAGCTACCATGCGGTCGCTGCTAAGCTCTCCTTTCTGCTTTCTTGTGCAGGTTAGTCAGTCCGAATCGCTTTTTTGTAAACGTACAAACAATGTCGGTTTGCTGCTCTTCCCTTGCCCACAAGTGCTGGCTTCCACTCTGAGTGATTGTGTCTCTGTTGCTATGTGGCTCTTACTTTCCGGGGATGTAGAATTACCTGAATTAAACAATGAAGTTATGGCAGCCATAGCTGCTTTGTCATTAAAATTTGACACGCGACACGCCGAGATGATGAATGCCATAGCTGAACTAAAGGCTAACCAAGAAAACCTTACTGAGACCGTTTCAGACCTTTCCAATAGAGTGACTGCTGTGGAAGCTGTGGTTGAGTCTTTTGAAAATATGCCTTCAGGAAGTGATATTACTACCGCAGTCCATGAAGCTGTTTCAAATGAAAGCGCTAAGCTCGCGTCAAGACTAGACGTTCTGGAGGACCATTCAAGACGCGACAACTTGATCTTCTATGGTATCTCAGACAACGTATCAGAAACGTGGGCTCAATCAGAAGCCCAGATCCATAACCTTCTTAGAAACTGTCTCAACATGACTCCCTCGGAAGTCGCTATCCATAGGGCTCATAGGCTAGGCACATACGTTGTCGGCAAGACACGGCCTGTTTGTGTTTCCAAAATGAGAGACCATATACTCTAGCAAAAAGCCAAGTTTAAAGCCGATGGTATTTCAGTCGGCGAAGACTTTTGCAAAGCCACTCGTCAATCACGGAAAGCACTAAATGACTTTGGCAAGGCCAGCGGCCAGTCTTTTTCTTTGCAACATAACAAACTAATCATAGGTAAAAAAATGTTACGTTTATTGCGCAGCTGCAGATGAAGTATGCGAGATCGGACCAGCTAGCAGCGCGATTACCCCAACAAACAACAGACCATCGGGTCCACGATCTTCATATTTGGGTGCAACATAGCTATCTCGTGTTCCAAAGCAAGCAAAGTTCTTATCACTTCTTTTTACAAATGTCCGAAATATCGTCAACAAACGCACATCACTGTCATCACATATCGACGCATGCTCAGCTGATATAGTTGTGCTCACCGAAACATGGCTTTCAGCAAAAATTAAAGATAGTGAAATACTAGACTGTCAAAAAACATATAACTTTTACAGGTACGATCGCGATTTCCGTACGGGCGGAGGTGTACTGATTGCCCGGAGCTCTGCTATCACTTCCTTCACTATCCCCACTGACTCACCATTAGAAATAGTTTGCACTCGTGTTGGTTTTCCCACTGGCGACCTCATCTTTTGCGCGTGTTATAGGTCCCCATCCTCCACTACCAATTTCTGCACTGACCTTCATGACGTCCTTAACAAATTAGTTGTTCGATACCCAAAATCACATTTGTTCTTACAAGGCGATTTCAATTTTCCAAACATAGTGTGGCAAAATGGTGTTCCCTCCCTTAAGCAGTCATCTTCCGAGTGCACCCATTTTTTGGACATCTGCGCTGATTTTAATCTAACCCAGCTGATTCATGAACCCACACGCACTACCAGCACTTCGTCTAATACATTAGACCTCTTTTTTACAACAGCTCCAGATTTGGTTTCGCCTCCAACATACCTTACAGGAATAAGTGACCACTCGCTTCTTCACCTAACACTTAAGAAGAAAGTTCGCTCGAAGAAAACAGTTAAAATGATATGTGATTACCATGCCACCGATACCACATCCATTTTAAATGAGCTAGAACCATTCATTACTCACTACACGGTCAACTTTTTTCAACGTACCGTTGAAGAGAACTGGTCATTGTACAAGAACAAACTGCTAACACTAATGGATCGCTATGTACCTAAAAGAAAGATTGTTTCGAGTCCTTCCTCGCCATGGTTTACTGGAATTCTGCGCCGTCTGCGCAACAAAACGAAACGTATTTTTCGTCGCGCCAAAGCAACTAATCTTCCCGAACGCTGGGCAGCATATCATTGCATTCACGCAGAATATACTATCGCTATTACAAATGCAAAAAAAGATTTTTTTCGATAACACCCTCCCATCACTTTTGCAGTCTAATCCACGTAAATTGTGGAATATTGTTGGTGGCAAAGAAAGCAAAACAATCCAACTAGCCCTTTCTGACAATGTCGCGATCCCTCCGAACCAGTGCTGTTCCGTTTTGACTGATGTATTTGCTTCTGTCTTTCACAAATGTGCTCCTGCCACTCTGCCGTCGGTAACTAAATGCTCCTATTTACCAATGAACTCCATTTATATAGATTGGGTCGGCATACAAAAGTTGATTGAAAACCTGAAAATATCTTCTTCATCAGGTGAAGACTCAATTAACTGTAAAATGCTTAAAATTACTGAACCATATTCTTCCATTATGCTTTCAATGCTATTTTCCCAGTCTCTAGGTTCCTCAGTTCTTCCAAGCGATTGGAGGGTTGGCAAGGTTGTTCCGGTCCCTAAATCAGGTAACACTCATTCCCCCGATAACTATCGTCCTATATCACTGACAAGTATACCATGCAAATCTTTGGAGCATATTATACAGTCTCATCTGATTGATTTCCTTGAGTCTAATTCCTTCCTTTCGACTGAACAACACGGTTTCAGGAAAACATTTTCATGTGAAACGCAACTCATATGTTTTACTAATGACCTATTTACCCATACTGATATGGGCTTCGATGTAGACTGCGTGTTTTTGGACTTTGCAAAAGCTTTCGACACTGTTTCACATGATCATCTCATTCTTAAACTTAGCATGCTTAACATTGACCCTAATGTACTAAACTGGATTAAAAGCTTTCTGACTAATCGAACTCAGTACGTTTCAGCTAATGAATGTTCATCCTCTCACACTTCCGTAACATCGGGTGTACCACAGGGATCGGTACTGGGACCCCTCCTTTTCCTCATTTACATAAACGACCTTCCTAAATGCATTTCCCATTCATCTATCAGGCTTTTCGCAGATGACTGCGTCATTTATCGCAAAATAACTAACCACACTGATACCGATAAGCTTCAAAACGATATTAGAAGCATATCCAACTGGTGCGATAAATGGCTCATGCGACTAAACGTTAATAAATATAAAACAATGCATGTATCAAGCCGCACTAACACTGACAATACGCGTGTTTACTTCACGATACTTCTCTTGAATCCGTCAACTCGTACAAATACCTAGGTGTCCATATTTCACGTAACTTATCATGGCATACGCACATCAAACACGTCACTAATAACGCTAACCGGGTTCTTGGATACTTGCGTCGAAATTTCTCTGCTGCGCCGATGCCGATAAAGCTTACCCTCTACAAAACATTAGTGCGACCAAAGCTAGAATATGCATCCACCGTATGGGATCCCCATCAACTGACACTGATAAACAGTCTAGAATCCATCCAGAATCGCGCAGCACGTTTCATCTTATCTAACTATTCCCGTTACGCCAGCATTACTTCCATGAAAAACTCACTTACATTACCGGAGCTTTGAATGCGCCGTAAATGTTTTAGACTGTGTCTTTTCCACAGGCTGTATCACCACAACCCACTATTAAAGGATCATCTTATTACTCGCCCTTCATACATTTCATCCCGTTTCGATCACGTGTTTAAAGTTGGTGTTCCATATTTTAGAACAAAGATGTGTCATGATTCTTTTATTCCTAAAACCAGCGCCGATTGGAACGACCTTCCTCCCTCCATCGCTGCCATTTCTGACGTTGGCAATTTCAAAACTGCTGTATTTTCTGCCGTTTTGTAATACCTATTATTGTATAATTATGTACTTTTTTTCACTTACCACTCCTTTCTGTAATGCCTTCGGGCCAGGAAAGTATCCGAAATAAATAAATAAATAAATAAATAAATGCACTTGACCTTAAATTAAGAAGTGTAGCAAATACTTGCCAGTACGAACACAACTTTGCTCAACTATAATTATTGCCGTGTCGAGAAGCCGCAAGGAAAGTAGCCTTTTCAGGACTTCCATCTTCTGAAAACTTGTGCAGTTGGTTTACTACTAATATTGAGGTCAGGTGGGCAATCGCTACCCTATCTAGTAGGAGAGGGAGTAGTAAAAGCTTCAGTCAATGTAATGGTGCTTTAGTTAGCCTAACTGGTCGCATTATGTCATATTCTGCAAATTTCTGCAGCGTTTAGCTATTAAAAAAGACAAGACGAGAAAAACGGACTTCTTGCTTGCCTGTTCTATCTTTGTCCTCATTTGTGCACTGCAACATTCACGCAGTGATGAAGTTAAATTGAACCAACTCAGGAAAAAAAAATGCTGGCATTTTCAGCAATAGGAATATGAAAGTCTTGGGCAATCAGCAATATTGTTCTATCTTTGTGAAATCATCTGTTCTAATACACTGATGGTTGCTGACAATGCATAAATAAGCTTAGCCTTGTTAGCTCAATCCGTCCTGTACGTAGCTCAAAAATGGGCAGCAGGATTAGTGCCGTGTTGTGCTGTGATGGCTCTAAATAACAAACCTGTTTGGGACAGTACAGCAATCATAAGAAAGGCTGTTTAATTAATCGACGCCTGTTCAGTGTCCACTGCTTCACTTCCAATGTGCAAAACTATTGATAAATCCTCTCGGTGTGCTTTCAGATCTTCCAACGACCGGTTGCAGTGCTACGTCCACATGGGTGAAACCACGACAGTGTGTTATGGAGCATTGATTAACTTGCTTCTCTCCCCAAGCCACTCCAAAGCATCAGAGGCACCAAAAAAGCCGTATGCACCCGATCTTACCTAATCTGTACTCATGCATTAACTCTGTATAACATTAAAATCTGTCGTATGCTGCAAAGCTATAATACCGGTATTTGAGCAGTACCGGTAATACCGGTATTTGAGGAGTACTTTAAGGAGCACCTCACCAGGCTACATAGCTAGTTTAATTATACGCTGGAAGTTGTTAGGTGCCCTCTTGGGAGCATTCTGCTGCAAAAATTTTCAAATTCGCTCATTAAAAGCTGAGATAGAAATATTGCAGTTCCCCAAACGCATGATTTAGGGAGGCGAGCGTCCCAGCCAAAAATAACGCTTGGATGCCCCTTTCCAAGGCACTAGTGGAGAAAACGCTGCATGTTGTTCCATACATGCATGAAGCGGCCCACAATTAAAGAAAGTTGCCAGCAGGTACAAATACCTATTATTTTCTTGGCTCCACGGAAGCTTACTGGCCTGCGCCCACGCATCTCAGACCCACAGAAGCTGACCCTTTGTGGTAAAAATACAAGGCTTTATGTGACTTGCGCGGTCGGTATGGTGTACGAAATTCCACTTAATTGCGGCAGGGTGCATATCAGCCAGACAGGCTGTTGCATACACGATTTTTGAAGGGAACATGAGCTGTCTGTCAGGAATAAGATTAATGCACATTTGCCTATGCACTGCACTTGCCACACGTCTTAGCCATATCTTTTCCATATCCGCATTCTTGGTAAAAACAAAGATTATGTGGCATGGGAAATAATGGAAGCCTGTTTCATCAACTTGAAATGTGACGTCTATGCCAGCGATACATCTGTGGCTTGAACTGAACTGAACGACAGTTCTGCACTGTATGACTGAATAATAATGCAAACTTGTTTGAGTATTGAGTGCAAATTTAAGTGCGCACATGGCCACCTTCACCTATAAATATGATTCTGTTTGCTTTCAATAAAGTAGGCGCAAGTGACACTCAGTCCTGTCCTAAAGCTTTTTTCTGCCCCTGGTTGAAACTAACTTTGGGAAATAAGCTCATGGAAATTTAGTGAACAAATCAATGCATGCCATAGGCGCATTTCCACTATGTAAAAATAACACGTTTTTCCCCCCTAATATTCTTATGTATCTATACAGTCCTAGTTCCACTTTTATAGCATACCACTGTCCTTATTAAATATTGGAATGCTCTGCTGCTAATAGTTATGACAAATGAGGTGCATTTATGAAAGCATAAAAACAAAAAGTTGCAAATATTTTTTTAAAATTTTGTGCAGTCTAGAGAGCCCAAATATAACTGATGATATATGAAGAAGTTTTCCACTCTTGGCCGGCGGAGAGGGGAGGCTTCGTTCCGGCCGCGAAGCTCTCCACATCTCTGTAAGGTGCCTGGTGGTGGTCTCGTGCTGACGATGCCCTCTCGGTGAGCGCATACTTCCCCCCTCATCTTTTAAGAGGTTCAATACATATAAGCATTTTTCGAGCAAACCAGATTTATTTCAAGGGAATTTTCCACGTCTCAATAATTTCTTTCGTCGTATTCGAGTGCTGATTGCCGTATTATAGTTTGTTAACGAAGCTTTCCCTGAAGTCAAAATATTTTAAGGCAGTTTTTCTGGTCTCTAAAGCTGCTCGAGTTCACGCTGCTCCACTGGCGGCCATTTTTCCAAGAAATTATGCCTTCCAACCACTCAGAATCAGCAAAAATCGACTGTCGCGGACAACATCAGTCCCTTTCCACATAAGTATGAGGCTCGGAGCAGGAGCTATGGCACTTGAAAGTAACCGGTGGCTTGACGAACCAACCGATTGAGCTACCTTTCCGGGCAACATTGAAGTTATAATTATATTCGAGTGCTGATTGCCGTGTTATAGTTTATTAACGAAGCTTCCCCTCAAGTCTAAATATTTTAGGGCAGTTTGTCGTGTGCGTATCATGGACACGCATGCTTATATCGCCTTCCGTTTCCCTACCACGGTTGCGCTTTAAAACCACGGCGCTGAAATATTGCTTTCCTCTTCTACAACTACTACACGCAGAGACAAAACAACAGAGCGCGCATGCGATCCCATAGATGAGATGAATACATGTATATAGATATGTATCAGTCATAGCTCTCGTAGTATCGCCTTGTGAGCCGTTTCCTTTTTTTTCTTTGTTTTTCTTGGAAAGAAATCCTTTTAGGGTGATTATAATTACACGAAGGTATTATGCCCTCGCCAGCAGCAGTACTTGAGATAGCTATTCTGGCGGCTAGCTTCCCACGCTATGCGTGCTGCCCTCGCACCTGTTTAAGCTTTTCCTAGACGCTAGAGCTATACTATTGCCGCGCAACCTTGAGCGATCGGAAATCGCGTTTTCCACTCTTGGCCGGCGGGGGGGGGGGGGGGAGGCTTCGTTCCGGCCGTGAAGCTCTCCACATCTCTGTAAGGTGCCTGGTGGTGGTCTCATGCTGACGATGCCCTCTCGGTGAGCGCATACTTCCCCCCTCATCATTTAAGAGGTTCAATACATACAAGCATTTGTCTCGTAAACCAGATTTATTTCTAGGGAATTTTCCACGTCTCAATAATTTCTTTCGTCGTATTCGAGTGCTGATTGCCGTGTTATAGTTTGATAACGAAGCTTTCCCTCAAGTCAAAATATTTTGAGGCAGTTTTCCTAGTCTCTAAAGCCGCTCGAGTTCACGCTGCTCCTCTGGCGGCCATTTTTCCAAGAAATTATGCCTTCCAACCACTCAGAATCAGCAAAAATCGACTGTCGTGGACAACATCAGTCCCTTTCCACATAAGTATGAGCCTCGGAGCAGGAGCTATGGCGCTTGAAACTAACCGGTGGCTTGATGAACCAACCGACTGAGCTCCCTTTCCGGGCAACATTGAAGTTATAATTATATTCGAGTGCTGATTGCCGTGTTATAGTTTGTTAACGAAGCTTTCCCTCAAGTCAAAATATTTTAAAGCAGTTTTCCTAGTCTCTAAAGCCGCTCGAGTTCACGCTGCTCCTCTGGCGGCCATTTTTCCAAGAAATTATGCCTTCCAACCACTCAGAATCAGCAAAAATCGACTGTCGTGGACAACATCAGTCCCTTTCCACATAAGTATGAGCCTCGGAGCAGGAGCTATGGCGCTTGAAACTAACCGGTGGCTTGATGAACCAACCGACTGAGCTCCCTTTCCGGGCAACATTGAAGTTATAATTATATTCGAGTGCTGATTGCCGTGTTATAGTTTGTTAACGAAGCTTTCCCTCAAGTCAAAATATTTTAAGGCAGTTTTCCTAGTCTATAAACCCGCTCGAGTTCACCCTGCTCCTCTGGCGGCCATTTTTCCAAGAAATTATGCCTTCCAACCACTCAGAATCAGCAAAAATCGACTGTCGCGGACAACATCAGTCCCTTTCCACATAAGTATGAGGCTCGGAGCAGGAGCTATGGCGCTTGAAAGTAACCGGTGGCTTGATGAACCAAGCGACTGAGCTACCTTTCCGGGCAACATTGAAGTTATAATTATATTCCAGTGCTGATTGCCGTGTTATAGTTAATAACGAAGCTTCCCCTCAAGTCTAAATATTTTAAGGCAGTTTGTCGTGTGCGTATCATGGACACGCATGCTTATATCGCCTTCCGTTTCCCTACCACGGTTGCGCTTTAAAACCACGGCGCTGAAATATTGCTTTCCTCTCCTTCAACTACTACACGCAGAGACAAAACAACAGCGCGCGCATGCGATCCCATAGATGAGATGAATACATATATATATATATATATATATATATGTATCAGTCATAGCTCTCGTAGTGTAGCCTTCTGAGCCGTTTCCTTTTTTTTCTTTTTTTTCTTTGAAAGAAGTCCTATTAGGGTTATTATAATTACACGAAGGTATTTTGCCCTCGCCAGCAGCAGTACTTGAGATGGCTATTCTGGCGGCTAGCTTCCCACGCCATGCGTGCCGCCCTCGCACCTGTTTAAGCTTTTCCTAGACGCTAGAGCTATACTATTGCCGCGCAACCTTGAGCGATCGGAAAGCGCGTTTTCCACTCTTGGCCGGCGGAGAGGGGAGGCTTCGTTGCGGCCGCGAAGCTCTCCACATCTCTGTAAGGTGCCTGGTGGTGGTCTCGTGCTGACGATGCCCTCTCGGTGAGCGCATACTTCCCCCCTCATCTTTTAAGAGGTTCAATACATATAAGCATTTTTCGAGCAAACCAGATTTATTTCAAGGGAATTTTCCCCGTCTCAATAATTTCTTTCGTCGTATTCGAGTGCTGATTGCCGTGTTATAGTTTGTTAACGAAGCTTTCCCTCAAGTCAAAATATTTTAAGGCAGTTTTTCTGATCTCTAAAGCCGCTCGAGTTCACGCTGCTCCTCTGGCGGCCATTTTTCCAAGAAATTATGCCTTCCAACCACTCATAATCAGCAAAAATCGACTGTCGCGGACAACATCAGTCCCTTTCCACATAAGTATGAGCCTCGGAGCAGGAGCTATGGCGTTTGAAACCAACCCGTGGCTTGATGAACCAACCGACTGAGCTACCTTTCCGGGCAACATTGAAGTTATAATTATATTCGAGTGCTGATTGCCGTGTTATAGTTTATTAACGAAGCTTCCCCTCAAGTCTAAATATTTTAAGGCAGTTTGTCGTGTGCGTATCATGGACACGCATGCTTATATCGCCTTCCGTTTCCCTACCACGGTTGCGCTTTAAAACCACGGCGCTGAAATATTGCTTTCCTCGCCTTCAACTACTACACGCAGAGACAAAACAACAGCGCGTGCATGCGATCCCATAGATGAGATGAATACATGTATATAGATATGTATCAGTCATAGCTCTCGTAGTATAGCCTTGTGAGCCGTTTCCTTTTTTTTCCTTTGTTTTTCTTGGAAAGAAATCCTATTAGGGTGATTATAATTACACGAAGGTATTATGCCCTCGCCAGCAGCAGTACTTGAGATAGCTATTCTGGCGGCTAGCTTCCCACGCTATGCGTGCCGTCCTCGCACCTGTTTAAGCTTTTCCTAGACGCTAGAGCTATACTATTGCCGCGCAACCTTGAGCGATCGGAAAGCGCGTTTTCCACTCTTGGCCGGGGGAGAGGGGAGGCTTCGTTCCGGCCGTGAAGCTCTCCACATCTCTGTAAGGTGCCTGGTGGTGGTCTCGTGCTGACGATGCCATCTCGGTACGCGCATAATTCCCCCCCTCATCTTTTAAGAGGTTCAATACATACCAGCATTTGTCTCGCAAACCAGATTTATTTCAAGGGAATTTTCCACGTCTCAATAATTTCTTTCGTCGTATTCGAGTGCTGATTGCCGTGTTATAGTTTGTTAACGAAGCTTTCCCTAAAGTCAAAATATTTTGAGGAAGTTTTCTTAGTCTCTTAAGCCGCTCGAGTTCACGCTGCTCCTCTGGCGGCCATTTTTCCAAGAAATTATGCCTTCCAACCACTCAGAATCAGCAAAAATCGACTGTCGCGGACAACATCAGTCCCTTTCCACATAAGTATGAGCCTCGCAGCAGGAGCTATGGCGCTTGAAAGTAACCGGTGGCTTGACGAACCAACCGACTGAGCTACCTTTCCGGGTAACATTGAAGTTATAATTATATTAGAGTGCTGATTGCCGTGTTATAGTTTATTAACGAAGCTTCCCCTCAAGTCTAAATATTTTAAGGCAGTTTGTCGTGTGCGTATCATGGACACGCATGCTTATATCGCCTTCCGTTTCCCTACCACGGTTGCGCTTTAAAACCACGGCGCTGAAATATTGCTTTCCTCTCCTTCAACTACTACACGCAGAGACAAAACAACAGCGCGCGCATGCGATCCCATATGTATCAGTCATAGCTCTCGTAGTATAGCCTTCTGAGCCGTTTCCTTTCTTTTTCTTTTTTTTCTTTGAAAGAAGTCCTATTAGGGTTATAATTACACGAAGGTATTTTGCCCTCGCCAGCAGCAGTACTTGAGATAGCTATTCTGGCGGCTAGCTTCCCACGCCATGCGTACCACCCTCGCACCTGTTTAAGCTTTTCCTAGACGCTAGAGCTATACTATTGCCGCGCAACCTTGAGCAATCGGAGAGCGCGTTTTCCACTCTTGGCCGGCGGAGAGGGGAAGCTTCGTTCCGGCCGTGAAGCTCTCCACATCTCTGTAAGGTGCCTGGTGGTGGTCTCGGGCTGACGATGCCCTCTCGGTGAGCGCATACTTCCCCCCTCATCATTTAAGAGGTTCAATACATACAAGCATTTGTCTCGTAAACCAGATTTATTTCTAGGGAATTTTCCACGTCTCAATAATTTCTTTCGTCGTATTCGAGTGCTGATTGCCGTGTTATAGTTTGTTAATGATGCTTTCCCTCAAGTCAAAATATTTTAAGGCAGTTTTCCTAGTCTCTAAAGCCACTCGAGTTCACGCTGCTCCTCTGGCGGCCATTTTTCCAAGAAATTATGCCTTCCAACCACTCAGAATCAGCAAAAATCGACTGTCGCGGACAACATCAGTCCCTTTCCACATAAGTATGAGGCTCGGAGCAGGAGCTATGGCGTTTGAAAGTAACCGGTTGCTTGACGAACCAACCGACTGAGCTACCTTTCCGGGCAACATTGAAGTTATAATTATATTCGAGTGCTGATTGCCGTGTTATAGTTTATTAACGAAGCTTCCCCTCAAGTCTAAATATTTTAAGGCAGTTTGTCGTGTGCGTATCATGGACACGCATGCTTATATCGCCTTCCGTTTCCCTACCACGGTTGCGCTTTAAAACCACGGCGCTGAAATATTGCTTTCCTCTCCTTCAACTGCTACACGCAGAGACAAAAGAACAGCGCGCGCATGCGATCCCATAGATGAGATGAATACATATATATAGATATGTATCAGTCATAGTTCTCGTAGTATAGCCTTCTGAGTCGTTTCCTTTTTTTTCTTTTTTTTCTTTGAAAGAAGTCCTATTAGGGTTATTATAATTACACGAAGGTATTTTGCCCTCGCCAGCAGCAGTACTTGAGATAGCTATTCTGGCGGCTAGCTTCCCACGCTGTGCGTGCCGCCCTCGCACCTGTTTAAGCTTTTCCTAGACGCTAGAGCTATACTATTGCCGCGCAACCTTGAGCGATCGGAAAGCGCGTTTTCCACTCTTGGCCGGCGGAGAGGGGAGGCTTCGTTCCGGCCGTGAAGCTCTCCACATCTCTGTAAGGAGCCTGGTGGTGGTCTCGGGCTGACGATGCCCTCTCGGTGAGCGCATACTTCCCCCCTCATCATTTAAGAGGTTCAATACATACAAGCATTTGTCTCGTAAACCAGATTTATTTCTAGGGAATTTTCCACGTCTCAATAATTTCTTTCGTCGTATTCGAGTGCTGATTGCCGTGTTATAGTTTGTTAACGAAGCTTTCCCTCAAGTCAAAATATTTTAGGCAGTTTTCCTAGCCTCTAAAGCCGCTCGAGTTCACGCTGCTCCTCTGGCGGCCATTTTTCCAAGAAATTATGCCTTCCAACCACTCAGAATCAGAAAAAATCGACTGTAGCGGACAACATCAGTCCCTTTCCACATAAGTATGAGGCTCGGAGCAGGAGCTATGGCGCTTGAAAGTAACCGGTGGCTTGACGAACCAACCGACTGAGCTACCTTTCCGGGCAACATTGAAGTTATAATTATATTCGAGTGCTGATTGCCGTGTTATAGTTTATTAACGAAGCTTCCCCTCAAGTCTAAATATTTTAAGGCAGTGTGTCGTGTGCGTATCATGGACACGCAAGCTTATATCGCCTTCCGTTTCCCTACCACGGTTGCGCTTTGAAACCACGGCGCTGAAATATTGCTTTCCTCTCCTTCAACTACTACACGCAGAGACAAAACAACAGCGCGCGCATGCGATCCCATAGATGAGATGAATACATATATATAGATATGTATCAGTCATAGCTCTCGTAGTATAGCCTTCTGAGTCGTTTCCTTTTTTTTCTTTTTTTTCTTTGAAAGAAGTCCTATTAGGGTTATTATAATTACACGAAGGTATTTTGCCCTCGCCAACAGCAGTACTTGAGATAACCATTCTGGCGGCTAGCTCCCACGCTATGCGTGCCGCCCTCGCACCTGTTTAAGCTTTTCCTAGACGCTAGAGCTATACTATTGCCGCGCAACCTTGAGCGATCGGAGAGCGCGTTTTCCACTCTTGGCTGGCGTAAAGCCCCTGCATCTACGCGCCACCGCCGCTCTCTTAAGTAGCGCCAACCTTTGTGTGCGCCGCCTTTTCCCCTCACACCAAATCCGGTTCCGGCATTTCCGCTTCCGGTATTTCCGGTTCCGGCGTTTCCGCTTCCGGTATTTCCGGTTCCGGCGTTTCCGCTTCCTGGAGTTGCGCTGCGAGAATTTCCGCTCCCATTGCAGACGATGGTGAGGCGCCCGTCCTAAGCAACCGGTGCAAATCTGAGTTGCTCGCACTAGCCATTCCACCAAGCGTCATTCGCGTGCATCTACGCGCTTGTTTGCGTACGCTGCGCCCACACGCTTTGCCTGTCGTCCTCTTTCGCTGACAAAGTGCGGAGAGCCATGGACTGTGGCTGCATCATCGGCTGCTGCATGTGTCCGGCATGTTGGAAATCACCCGCCCCGGCGGTTGCGGTGATGGTGGCGCGTAGATGGAAGTGCTTTAGCGCTTAGGCCAGGGACGGATACAAGCGCGACAACAGAAGTATGACACACCTACCGCCCGAAATACTGCCGTGTTCGCCTCCTGAACACTCGCAATAAAAAAAAATAGCCATCGTAATTTCACGTTGCAACAAACAATTCGCCGTACACATTTGCTCACGCCACAACACACGAACATATTTCGCCGTACACGCGAGCAGATGCTCGCGTCACAACACTAACACAATTCGCAGTGCGCACCTGCTCGCGTCATCCACACAATTCGCCGTCCACCTTTGCACGCGTTACAACACGCGCACACGCACCAATTCACTGCACACCTCCGCTCATATCGCACAAGAAAAGCACACTTGTTTTCACCGTGTCACTGAATGCCCTCCACGCAAATTTGAACTTGTTATATTTCATAGCTTCACGACATTGCAGTCCTTCACGTAGTGCACGCACTTGGGACGTTCGCTACCTTCGATCGTACGAGACAAGTTCAACCTCAGAATCAACAGCATAAACTCTATGCGTCTGCCGTACAAATTGGCGTCGCGAACTCCTTCACTAAAGTCCCTCCATACGTGCTGGCTGGAGGGGATGTATGCTTCAAAACAAGAAGAATTCAAAAGGGACAAGCTGTTGTGTTCCGCTGAAGTAGTAGTTTGCGGCCGCTGTTTTCCAAGTGCACGAAAAACGGGAGCGGTCTCCAAGCGCCCAGGCACTACATTCCACTGTACGTTGTCTCTCGTGGCAGAACCCGTCGCAGGTTGACGCGAAGCAGCGAACACGACCAGATCGCCGATTACAATAGGCGGTGGTTCTTGGATGGAATCGCATTCACAGTTTCAACCGCAGCTGGTGCAATTAACGCCTCTCTATCGACGCGAAAGTAAACAACGCTAAAAAACATAGCGTCACTTCCACTCGGATCAGGAAGTTGAAGCTACGTAAGTTCCGCTTCACGCCGGAAGCTAAGGGGGTGAGAGGAGAGGAGCGTGGAGGAGGAGGGTAGCTTGGTGGTACTTAGCTTGGCCGGCGGTGGCGCGTAGATGCAGGGGCTTTAGGCCGGCGGAGAGGGGAGGCTTCGTTCCATCCGTGAAGCTGTCCACATCTCTGTAAGGTGCCTGGTGGTGGTCTTGTGCTGACGATGCCCTCTCGGTGAGCGCATACTTCCCCCCTCATCATTTAAGAGGTTCAATACATACAAGCATTTGTCTCGTAAACCAGATTTATTTCTAGGGAATTTTCCACGTCTCAATAATTTCTTTTGTCGTATTCGAGTGCTGATTGCCGTGTTATAGTTTGTTAACGAAGCTTTCCCTCAAGTCAAAATATTTTAAGGCAGTTTTCCTAGTCTCTGAAGCCGCTCGTGTTCACGCTGCTCCTCTGGCGGCCATTTTCCAAGAAATTAGGCCTTCCAACCACTCAGAATCAGCAAAAATCGACTGTCGCGGACAACATCAGTCCCTTTCCACATAAGTATGAGGCTCGGAGTAGGAGCTATGGCGCTTGAAAGTAACCGGTGGCTTGACGAACCAACCAACTGAGCTACCTTTCCGGGCAACATTGAAGTTATAATTATATTCGATTGCTGATTGCCGTGTTATAGTTTGTTAACGAAGCTTTCCCTCAAGTCAAAATATTTTAAGGCAGTTTTCCTAGTCTCTAAAGCCGCTCGAGTTCACGCTGCGCCTCTGGCGGCCATTTTTCCAAGAAATTATGCCTTCCAACCACTCAGAATCAGCAAAAATCGACTGTCGCGGACAACATCAGTCCCTTTCCACATAAGTATGAGGCTCGGAGCAGGAGCTATGGCGTTTGAAAGTAACCGTTGGCTTGACGAACCAACCGACTGAGCTACCTTTCCGGGCAACATTGAAGTTATAATTATATTAGAGTGCTGATTGCCGTGTTATAGTTTATTAACGAAGCTTCCCCTCAAGTCTAAATATTTTAAGGCAGTTTGTCGTGTGCGTATCATGGACACGCATGCTTATATTGCCTTCCGTTTCCCTACCACGGTTGCGCTTTAAAACCACGGCGCTGAAATATTGGTTTCCTCTCCTTCAACTACTACACGCAGAGACAAAACAACAGCGCGCGCATGCGATCCCATATGTATCAGTCATAGCTCTCGTAGTATAGCCTTCTGAGCCGTTTCCTTTCTTTTTCTTTTTTTTCTTTGAAAGAAGTCCTATTAGGGTTATAATTACACGAAGGTATTTTGCCCTCGCCAGCAGCAGTACTTGAGATAGCTATTCTGGCGGCTAGCTTCCCACGCCATGCGTACCACCCTCGCACCTGTTTAAGCTTTTCCTAGACGCTAGAGCTATACTATTGCCGCGCAACCTTCAGCGATCGGAAAACGCGTTTTCCACTCTTGGCCGGCGAGGAGGGGAGGCTTCGTTCCGGCCGTGAAGCTCTCCACATCTCTGTAAGGTGCCTACTGGTGGTCTCGTGCTGACGATGCCCTCTCGGTGAGCGCATACTTCCCCCCCTCATCTTTTAAGAGGTTCAATACATACAAGCGTTTGTCTCGCAAACCAGATTTATTTCAAGGGAATTTTCCACGTCTCAATAATTTCTTTCGTCGTATTCGAGTGCTGATCGCCGTGTTATAGTTTAAGCTTTCCCTCAAGTCAAAATATTTTGAGGCAGTTTTCCTAGTCTCTAAAACCGCTCGAGTTCACGCTGCTCCTCTGGCGGCCATTTTTCCAAGAAATTATGCCTTCCAACCACTCAGAATCAGCAAAAATCGACGGTCGCGGACAACATCAGTCCCTTTCCACATAAGTATGAGGCTCGGAGCAGGAGCTATGGCGCTTGAAACTAACCGGTGGCTTGATGAACCAACCGACTGAGCTACCTTTCTGGGCAACATTGAAGTTATAATTATATTCGAGTGCTGATTGCCGTGTTATAGTTTGTTAACGAAGCTTTCCCTCAAGTCAAAATATTTTAAGGCAGTTTTTCTGTTCTCTAAAGCCGCTCGAGTTCACGCTGCTC
The DNA here is from genome assembly GCF_023375885.2 of Dermacentor andersoni. Classification (NCBI taxonomy): domain Eukaryota; kingdom Metazoa; phylum Arthropoda; class Arachnida; order Ixodida; family Ixodidae; genus Dermacentor; species Dermacentor andersoni. Next base: position 6,878,762 of record NW_027314752.1, on the reverse strand, counting down.
CTCTGGCGGCCATTTTTCCAAGAAATTATGCCTTCCAACCACTCATAATCAGCAAAAATCGACTGTCGCGGACAACATCAGTCCCTTTCCACATAAGTATGAACCTCGGAGCAGGAGCTATGGCGTTTGAAACTAACCGGTGGCTTGATGAACCAACCGACTGAGCTACCTTTCCGGGCAACATTGAAGTTATAATTATATTCGAGTGCTGATTGCCGTGTTATAGTTTATTAACGAAGCTTCCCCTCAAGTCTAAATATTTTAAGGCAGTTTGTCGTGTGCGTATCATGGACACGCATGCTTATATCGCCTTCCGTTTCCCTACCACGGTTGCGCTTTAAAACCACGGCGCTGAAATATTGCTTTCCTCTCCTTCAACTACTACACGCAGAGACAAAACAACAGCGCGCGCATGCGATTCCATAGATGAGATGAATACATGTATATAGATATGTATCAGTCTTAGCTCTCGTAGTATAGCCTTGTGAGCCGTTTCCTTTTTTTTCCTTTGTTTTTCTTGGAAAGAAATCCTATTAGGGTGATTATAATTACACGAAGGTATTATGCCCTCGCCAGCAGCAGTACTTGAGATAGCTATTCTGGCGGCTAGCTTCCCACGCTATGCGTGCCGCCCTCGCACCTGTTTAAGCTTTTCCTAGACGCTAGAGCTATACTATTGCCGCGCAACCTTGAGCGATCGGAAAGCGCGTTTTCCACTCTTGGCCGGCGGAGAGGGGAGGCTTCGTTCCGGCCGTGAAGCTTTCCACATCTCTGTAAGGTGCCTGGTGGTGGTCTCGTGCTGACGATGCCATCTCGGTAGGCGCATACTTCCCCCCCTCATCTTTTAAGAGGTTCAATACATACAAGCATTTGTCTCGCAAACCAGATTTATTTCAAGGGAATTTTCCACGTCTCAATAATTTCTTTCGTCGTATTCGAGTGCTGATTGCCGTGTTATAGTTTGTTAACGAAGCTTTCCCTAAAGCCAAATTTTTTGAGGCAGTTTTCCTAGTCTCTAAAGCCGCTCGAGTTCACGCTGCTCCTCTGGCGGCCATTTTTCCAAGAAATTATGCCTTCCAACCACTCAGAATCAGCAAAAATTGACTGTCGCGGACAACATCAGTCCCTTTCCACATAAGTATGAGACTCGGAGCAGGAGCTATGGCGCTTGAAACTAACCGGTGGCTTGATGAACCAACCGACTGAGCTACCTTTCTGGGCAACATTGAAGTTATAATTATATTCGGGTGCTGATTGCCGTGTTATAGTTTGTTAACGAAGCTTTCCCTCAAGTCAAAATATTTTAAGGCAGTTTTCCTAGTTTCTAAAGCCGCTCGAGTTCACGCTGCTCCTCTGGCGGCCATTTTTCCAAGAAATTATGCCTTCCAACCACTCAGAATCAGCAAAAATCGACGGTCGCGGACAACATCAGCCCCTTTCCACATAAGTATGAGACTCGGAGCAGGAGCTATGGCGCTTGAAACTAACCGGTGGCTTGATGAACCAACCGACTGAGCTACCTTTCCGGGCAACATTGAAGTTATAATTATATTCGAGTGCTGATTGCCGTGTTATAGTTTGTTAACGAAGCTTTCCCTCAAGTCAAAATATTTTAAGGCAGTTTTCCTAGTGTCTAAAGCCGCTCGAGTTCACGCTGCTCCTCTGGCGGCCATTTTTCCAAGAAATTATGCCTTCCAACCACTCAGAATCAGCAAAAATCGACGGTCGCGGACAACATCAGCCCCTTTCCACATAAGTATGAGGCTCGGAGCAGGAGCTATGTCGCTTGAAAGTAACCGGTGGCTTGATGAACCAACCGACTGAGCTACCTTTCTGGGCAACATTGAAGTTATAATTATATTCGAGTGCTGATTGCCGTGTTATGGTTTGTTAACGAAGCTTTCCCTCAAGTCAAAATATTTTACGGCAGTTTTCCTAGTCTCTAAAGCCGCTCGAGTTCACGCTGCTCCTCTGGCGGCCATTTTTCCAAGAAATTATACCTTCCAACCACTCAGAATCAGCAAAAATCGACGGTCGCGGACAACATCAGCCCCTTTCCACATAAGTATGAGGCTCGGAGCAGGAGCTATGTCGCTTGAAAGTAACCGGTGGCTTGACGAACCAACCGACTGAGCTACCTTTCCGGGCAACATTGAAGTTATAATTATATTCGAGTGCTGATTGCCGTGTTATAGTTTATTAACGAAGCTTCCCCTCAAGTCTAAATATTTTAAGGCAGTTTGTCGTGTGCGTATCATGGACACGCATGCTTATATCGCCTTCCGTTTCCCTACCACGGTTGCGCTTTAAAACCACGGCGCTGAAATATTGCTTTCCTCTCCTTCAACTACTACACGCAGAGACAAAACAACAGCGCGCGCATGCGATCCCATAGATGAGATGAATACATATATATATATATATATATATATATATATATATATATATATATATATATATATATCAGTCATAGCTCTCGTAGTGTAGCCTTCTGAGCCGTTTCCTTTTTTTTCTTTTTTTTCTTTGAAAGAAGTCCTATTAGGGTTATTATAATTACACGAAGGTATTATGCCCTCGCCAGCAGCAGTACTTGAGATAGCTGTTCTGGCGGCTAGCTTCCCGCGCCATGCGTGCCGCCCTCGCACCTGTTTAAGCTCTTCCTAGACGCTAGAGCTATACTATTGCCGCGCAACCTTGAGCGATCGGAGACCGCGTTTTCCACTCTAGGCCGGCGGAGAGGGGAGGCTTCGTTCCGGCCGCCAAGCTTTCCACATCTCTGTAAGGTGCCTGGTGGTGGTCTCATGCTGACGATGCCCTCTCGGTGAGCGCATACTTCCCCCCTCATCTTTTAAGAGGTTCAATACATACAAACATTTCTCGCGCAAACCAGATTTATTTCAAGGGAATTTTCCACGTCTCAATAATTTCTCTCGTCGTATACGAGTGCTGATCGCCGTGTTATAGTTTGTTAACGAAGCTTTCCCTCAAGTCAAAATATTTTAGATTAGTTTTCCTATTCTCTAAAGCCGCTCGAGTTCACGCTGCACCTCTGGCGGCCATTTTTCCAAGAAATTATGCCTTCCAACCACTCAGAATCAGCAAAAATCGACGGGTGCGGACAACATCAGTCCCTTTCCACATAAGTATGAGGCTCGGAGCAGGAGCTATGGCGCTTGAAACTAACCGGTGGCTTGATGAACCAACCGACTGAGCTACCTTTCCGGGCAACATCGAAGTTATAATTATATTCGAGTGCTGATTGCCGTGTTATAGTTTGTTAACGAAGCATTCCCTCAAGTCAAAATATTTTAAGGCAGTTTTCCTAGTCTCTAAAGCCGCTCGAGTTCACGCTGCGCCTCTGGCGGCCATTTTTCCAAGAAATTATGCCTTCCAACCACTCAGAATCAGCAAAAATTGACGGGTGCGGACAACATCAGTCCCTTTCCACATAAGTATGAGGCTCGGAGCAGGAGCTATGGCGTTTGAAAGTAACCGGTGGCTTGACGAACCAACCGACTGAGCTACCTTTCCGGGCAACATTGAAGTTATAATTATATTCGAGTGCTGATTGCCGTGTTATAGGTTATTAACGAAGCTTCCCCTCAAGTCTAAATATTTTAAGGCAGTTTGTCGTGTGCGTATCATGGACACGCATGCTTATATCGCCTTCCGTTTCCCTACCACGGTTGCGCTTTAAAACCACGGCGCTGAAATATTGCTTTCCTCTCCTTCAACTACTACACGCAGAGACAAAACAACAGCGCGCGCATGCGATCCCATAGATGAGATGAATACATATATATATATATATATATATGTATCAGTCATAGCTCTCGTAGTGTAGCCTTCTGAGCCGTTTCCTTTTTCTTTCTTTTTTTTCTTTGAAAGAAGTCCTATTAGGGTTATTATAGTTACACGAAGGTATTTTGCCCTCGCCAGCAGCAGTACTTGAGATAGCTATTCTGGCGGCTAGCTTCCCACGCTATGCGTGCCGCCCTCGCACCTGTTTAACTTTTCCTAGACGCTAGAGCTATACTATTGCCGCGCAACCTTGAGCGATCGGAAAGCGCGTTTTCCACTCTTGGCCGGCGGAGAGGGGAGGCTTCGTTCCGGCCGTGAAGCTCTCCACATCTCTGTAAGGTGCCTGGTGGTGGTCTCGGGCTGACGATGCCCTCTCGGTGAGCGCATACTTCCCCCCTCATCATTTAAGAGGTTCAATACATACAAGCATTTGTCTCGTAAACCAGATTTATTTCTAGGGAATTTTCCACGTCTCAATAATTTCTTTCGTCGTATTCGAGTGCTGATTGCCGTGTTATAGTTTGTTAACGAAGCTTTCCCTCAAGTCAAAATATTTTAAGGCAGTTTTCCTAGTCTCTAAAGCCGCTCGAGTTCACGCTGCTCCTCTGGCGGCCATTTTTCCAAGAAATTATGCCTTCCAACCACTCAGAATCAGCAAAAATCGACTGTGGCGGACAACATCAGTCCCTTTCCACATATGTATGAGGCTCGGAGCAGGAGCTATGTCGCTTGAAAGTAACCGGTGGCTTGACGAACCAACCGACTGAGCTGCCTTTCCGGGCAACATTGAAGTTATAATTATATTCGAGTGCTGATTGCCGTGTTATAGTTTATTAACGAAGCTTCCCCTCAAGTCTAAATATTTTAAGGCAGTTTGTCGTGTGCGTATCATGGACACGCATGCTTATATCGCCTTCCGTTTCCCTACCACGGTTGCGCTTTAAAACCACGGCGCTGAAATATTGCTTTCCTCTCCTTCAACTACTACACGCAGAGACAAAACAACAGCGCGCGCATGCGATCCCATAGATGAGATGAATACATATATATATATATATGTATCAGTCATAGCTCTCGTAGTGTAGCCTTCTGAGCCGTTTCCTTTTTCTTTCTTTTTTTTTTCTTTGAAAGAAGTCCTATTAGGGTTATTATAATTACACGAAGGTATTATGCCCTCGCCAGCAGCAGTACTTGAGATAGCTGTTCTGGCGGCTAGCTTCCCACGCCATGCGTGCCGCCCTCGCACCTGTTTAAGCTCTTCCTAGACGCTAGAGCTATACTATTGCCGCGCAACCTTGAGCGATCGGAAAGCGCGTTTTCCACTCTTGGCCGGCGGAGAGGGGAGGCTTCGTTCCGGCCGTGAAGCTCTCCACATCTCTGTAAGGTGCCTGGTGGTGGTCTCGGGCTGACGATGCCCTCTCGGTGAGCGCATACTTCCCCCCTCATCTTTTAAGAGGTTCAATACATACAAACATTTCTCGCGCAAACCAGATTTATTTCAAGGGAATTTTCCACGTCTCAATAATTTCTCTCGTCGTATACGAGTGCTGATCGCCGTGTTATAGTTTGTTAACGAAGCTTTCCCTCAAGTCAAAATATTTTAGTTTAGCTTTCCTATTCTCTAAAGCCGCTCGAGTTCACGCTGCACCTCTGGCGGCCATTTTTCCAAGAAATTATGCCTTCCAACCACTCAGAATCAGCAAAAATCGACGGTCGCGGACAACATCAGTCCCTTTCCACATAAGTATGAGGCTCGGAGCAGGAGCTATGGCGCTTGAAACTAACCGGTGGCTTGATGAACCAACCGACTGAGCTACCTTTCCGGGCAACATCGAAGTTATAATTATATTCGAGTGCTGATTGCCGTGTTATAGTTTGTTAACGAAGCTTTCCCTCAAGTCAAAATATTTTAAGGCAGTTTTCCTAGTCTCTAAAGCCGCTCGAGTTCACGCTGCTCCTCTGGCGGCCATTTTTCCAAGAAATTATGCCTTCCAACCACTCAGAATCAGCAAATATCGACTGTAGCGGACAACATCAGTCCCTTTCCACATAAGTATGAGGCTCGGAGCAGGAGCTATGGCGCTTGAAAGTAACCGGTGGCTTGACGAACCAACCGACTCAGCTACCTTTCCGGGCAACATTGAAGTTATAATTATATTCGAGTGCTGATTGCCGTGTTATAGATAGTACCGAAGCTTCCCCTCAAGTCTAAATATTTTAAGGCAGTTTGTCGTGTGCGTATCATGGACACGCATGCTTATATCGCATTCCGTTTCCCTACCACGGTTGCGCTGTAAAACCCCGGTGCAGAAATATTGCTTTCCTCTTCTTCAACTACTACACGCAGAGACAAAACAACAGCGCGCGCATGCGATCCCATAGATGAGATGAATACATATATATATATATATATATATGTATCAGTCATAGCTCTCGTAGTGTAGCCTTCTGAGCCGTTTCCTTTTTCTTTCTTTTTTTTCTTTGAAAGAAGTCCTATTAGGGTTATTATAGTTACACGAAGGTATTTTGCCCTCGCCAGCAGCAGTACTTGAGATAGCTATTCTGGCGGCTAGCTTCCCACGCTATGCGTGCCGCCCTCGCACCTGTTTAACTTTTCCTAGACGCTAGAGCTATACTATTGCCGCGCAACCTTGAGCGATCGGAAAGCGCGTTTTCCACTCTTGGCCGGCGGAGAGGGGAGGCTTCGTTCCGGCCGTGAAGCTCTCCACATCTCTGTAAGGTGCCTGGTGGTGGTCTCGGGCTGACGATGCCCTCTCGGTGAGCGCATACTTCCCCCCTCATCATTTAAGAGGTTCAATACATACAAGCATTTGTCTCGTAAACCAGATTTATTTCTAGGGAATTTTCCACGTCTCAATAATTTCTTTCGTCGTATTCGAGTGCTGATTGCCGTGTTATAGTTTGTTAACGAAGCTTTCCCTCAAGTCAAAATATTTTAAGGCAGTTTTCCTAGTCTCTAAAGCCGCTCGAGTTCACGCTGCTCCTCTGGCGGCCATTTTTCCAAGAAATTATGCCTTCCAACCACTCAGAATCAGCAAAAATCGACTGTGGCGGACAACATCAGTCCCTTTCCACATATGTATGAGGCTCGGAGCAGGAGCTATGTCGCTTGAAAGTAACCGGTGGCTTGACGAACCAACCGACTGAGCTGCCTTTCCGGGCAACATTGAAGTTATAATTATATTCGAGTGCTGATTGCCGTGTTATAGTTTATTAACGAAGCTTCCCCTCAAGTCTAAATATTTTAAGGCAGTTTGTCGTGTGCGTATCATGGACACGCATGCTTATATCGCCTTCCGTTTCCCTACCACGGTTGCGCTTTAAAACCACGGCGCTGAAATATTGCTTTCCTCTCCTTCAACTACTACACGCAGAGACAAAACAACAGCGCGCGCATGCGATCCCATAGATGAGATGAATACATATATATATATATATATGTATCAGTCATAGCTCTCGTAGTGTAGCCTTCTGAGCCGTTTCCTTTTTCTTTCTTTTTTTTTTCTTTGAAAGAAGTCCTATTAGGGTTATTATAATTACACGAAGGTATTATGCCCTCGCCAGCAGCAGTACTTGAGATAGCTGTTCTGGCGGCTAGCTTCCCACGCCATGCGTGCCGCCCTCGCACCTGTTTAAGCTCTTCCTAGACGCTAGAGCTATACTATTGCCGCGCAACCTTGAGCGATCGGAAAGCGCGTTTTCCACTCTTGGCCGGCGGAGAGGGGAGGCTTCGTTCCGGCCGTGAAGCTCTCCACATCTCTGTAAGGTGCCTGGTGGTGGTCTCGGGCTGACGATGCCCTCTCGGTGAGCGCATACTTCCCCCCTCATCTTTTAAGAGGTTCAATACATACAAACATTTCTCGCGCAAACCAGATTTATTTCAAGGGAATTTTCCACGTCTCAATAATTTCTCTCGTCGTATACGAGTGCTGATCGCCGTGTTATAGTTTGTTAACGAAGCTTTCCCTCAAGTCAAAATATTTTAGTTTAGCTTTCCTATTCTCTAAAGCCGCTCGAGTTCACGCTGCACCTCTGGCGGCCATTTTTCCAAGAAATTATGCCTTCCAACCACTCAGAATCAGCAAAAATCGACGGTCGCGGACAACATCAGTCCCTTTCCACATAAGTATGAGGCTCGGAGCAGGAGCTATGGCGCTTGAAACTAACCGGTGGCTTGATGAACCAACCGACTGAGCTACCTTTCCGGGCAACATCGAAGTTATAATTATATTCGAGTGCTGATTGCCGTGTTATAGTTTGTTAACGAAGCTTTCCCTCAAGTCAAAATATTTTAAGGCAGTTTTCCTAGTCTCTAAAGCCGCTCGAGTTCACGCTGCTCCTCTGGCGGCCATTTTTCCAAGAAATTATGCCTTCCAACCACTCAGAATCAGCAAATATCGACTGTAGCGGACAACATCAGTCCCTTTCCACATAAGTATGAGGCTCGGAGCAGGAGCTATGGCGCTTGAAAGTAACCGGTGGCTTGACGAACCAACCGACTCAGCTACCTTTCCGGGCAACATTGAAGTTATAATTATATTCGAGTGCTGATTGCCGTGTTATAGATAGTACCGAAGCTTCCCCTCAAGTCTAAATATTTTAAGGCAGTTTGTCGTGTGCGTATCATGGACACGCATGCTTATATCGCATTCCGTTTCCCTACCATGGTTGCGCTGTAAAACCCCGGTGCAGAAATATTGCTTTCCTCTTCTTCAACTACTACACGCAGAGACAAAACAACAGCGCACGCATGCGATACCATAGATGAGATGAATACATATATATAGATATGTATCAGTCATAGCTCTCGTAGTATAGCCTTCTGAGTCGTTTCCTTTTTTTTCTTTCTTTTCTTTGAAAGAAGTCCTATTAGGTTTATTATAATTACACGAAGGTATTTTGCCCTCGCCAGCAGCAGTACTTGAGATAGCTATTCTGGCGGCTAGCTCCCACGCTATGCGTGCCGCCCTCGCACCTGTTTAAGCTTTTCCTAGACGCTAGAGCTATACTATTTCCGCGCAACCTTGAGTGATCGGAAAGCGCGTTTTCCACTCTTGGCCGGCGGAGAGGGGAAGCTTCGTTCCGGCCGTGAAGCTCTCCACATCTCTGTAAGGTGCCTGGTGGTGGTCTCATGCTGACGATGGCCTCTCGGTGAGCGCATACTTCCCCCCTCATCATTTAAGAGGTTCAATACATACAAGCATTTGTCTCGTAAACCAGATTTATTTCTAGGGAATTTTCCACGTCTCAATAAATTCTTTCGTCGTATTCGAGTGCTGATTGCCGTGTTATAGTTTGTTAACGAAGCTTTCCCTCAAGTCAAAATATTTTAAGGCAGTTTTCCTAGTCTCTAAAGCCGCTCGAGTTCACGCTGCTCCTCTGGCGGCCATTTTTCCAAGAAATTATGCCTTCCAACCACTCAGAATCAGCAAAAATCGACTGTAGCGGACAACATCAGTCCCTTTCCACATAAGTATGAGGCTCGGAGCACGAGCTATGGCGCTTGAAAGTAACCGGTGGCTTGACGAACCAACCGACTGAGCTACCTTTCCGGGCACCATTGAAGTTATAATTATATTCGAGTGCTGATTGCCGTGTTATAGATAGTACCGAAGCTTCCCCTCAAGTCTAAATATTTTAAGGCAGTTTGTCGTGTGCGTATCATGGACACGCATGCTTATATCGCATTCCGTTTCCCTACCATGGTTGCGCTGTAAAACCCCGGTGCAGAAATATTGCTTTCCTCTTCTTCAACTACTACACGCAGAGACAAAACAACAGCGCGCGTATGCGATACCATAGATGAGATGAATACATATATATAGATATGTATCAGTCATAGCTCTCGTAGTATAGCCTTCTGAGTCGTTTCCTTTTTTTCCTTTTTTTTCTTTGAAAGAAGTCCTATTAGGGTTATTATAATTACACGAAGGTATTTTGCCCTCGCCAGCAGCAGTACTTGAGATAGCTATTCTGGCGGCTAGCTTCCCACGCCATGCGTGCCGCCCTCGCACCTGTTTAAGCTCTTCCTAGACGCTAGAGCTATACTATTGCCGCGCAACCTTGAGCGATCGGAGACCGCGTTTTCCACTCTAGGCCGGCGGAGAGGGGAGGCTTCGTTCCGGCCGCCAAGCTTTCCACATCTCTGTAAGGTGCCTGGTGGTGGTCTCATGCTGACGATGCCCTCTCGGTGAGCGCATACTTCCCCCCTCATCTTTTAAGAGGTTCAATACATACAAACATTTCTCGCGCAAACCAGATTTATTTCAAGGGAATTTTCCACGTCTCAATAATTTCTCTCGTCGTATACGAGTGCTGATCGCCGTGTTATAGTTTGTTAACGAAGCTTTCCCTCAAGTCAAAATATTTTAGTTTAGCTTTCCTATTCTCTAAAGCCGCTCGAGTTCACGCTGCACCTCTGGCGGCCATTTTTCCAAGAAATTATGCCTTCCAACCACTCAGAATCAGCAAAAATCGACGGTCGCGGACAACATCAGTCCCTTTCCACATAAGTATGAGGCTCGGAGCAGGAGCTATGGCGCTTGAAACTAACCGGTGGCTTGATGAACCAACCGACTGAGCTACCTTTCCGGGCAACATCGAAGTTATAATTATATTCGAGTGCTGATTGCCGTGTTATAGTTTGTTAACGAAGCTTTCCCTCAAGTCAAAATATTTTAAGGCAGTTTTCCTAGTCTCTAAAGCCGCTCGAGTTCACGCTGCGCCTCTGGCGGCCATTTTTCCAAGAAATTATGCCTTCCAACCACTCAGAATCAGCAAAAATCGACTGTCGCGGACAACATCAGTCCCTTTCCACATAAGTATGAGGCTCGGAGCAGGAGCTATGGCACTTGAAAGTAACCGGTGGCTTGACGAACCAACCGACTGAGCTACCTTTCCGGGCAACATTGAAGTTATAATTATATTCGAGTGCTGATTGCCGTGTTATAGTTTAATAACGAAGCTTCCCCTCAAGTCTAAATATTTTAAGGCAGTTTGTCGTGTGCGTATCATGGACACGCATGCTTATATCGCCTTCCGTTTCCCTACCACGGTTGCGCTTTAAAACCACGGCGCTGAAATATTGCTTTCCTCTCCTTCAACTACTACACGCAGAGACAAAACAACAGCGCGCGCATGCGATCCCATAGATGAGATGAATACATATATATATATATATATATGTATCAGTCATAGCTCTCGTAGTGTAGCCTTCTGAGCCGTTTCCTTTTTCTTTCTTTTTTTTTCTTTGAAAGAAGTCCTATTAGGGTTATTATAGTTACACGAAGGTATTTTGCCCTCGCCAGCAGCAGTACTTGAGATAGATATTCTGGCGGCTAGCTTCCCACGCTATGCGTGCCGCCCTCGCACCTGTTTAAGCTTTTCCTAGACGCTAGAGCTATACTATTGCCGCGCAACCATGAGCGATCGGAAAGCGCGTTTTCCACTCTTGGCCGGCGGAGAGGGGAGGCTTCGTTCCGGCCGTGAAGCTCTCCACATCTCTGTAAGGTGCCTGGTGGTGGTCTCGGGCTGACGATGCCCTCTCGGTGAGCGCATACTTCCCCCCTCATCATTTAAGAGGTTCAATACATACAAGCATATTTCTCGTAAACCAGATTTATTTCTAGGGAATTTTCCACGTCTCAATAATTTCTTTCGTCGTATTCGAGTGCTGATTGCCGTGTTATAGTTTGTTAACGAAGCTTTCCCTCAAGTCAAAATATTTTAAGGCAGTTTTCCTAGTCTCTAAAGCCGCTCGAGTTCACGCTGCTCCTCTGGCGGCCATTTTTCCAAGAAATTATGCCTTCCAACCACTCAGAATCAGCAAAAATCGACTGTGGCGGACAACATCAGTCCCTTTCCACATATGTATGAGGCTCGGAGCAGGAGCTATGTCGCTTGAAAGTAACCGGTGGCTTGACGAACCAACCGACTGAGCTGCCTTTCCGGGCAACATTGAAGTTATAATTATATTCGAGTGCTGATTGCCGTGTTATAGTTTATTAACGAAGCTTCCCCTCAAGTCTAAATATTTTAAGGCAGTTTGTCGTGTGCGTATCATGGACACGCATGCTTATATCGCCTTCCGTTTCCCTACCACGGTTGCGCTTTAAAACCACGGCGCTGAAATATTGCTTTCCTCTCCTTCAACTACTACACGCAGAGACAAAACAACAGCGCGCGCATGCGATCCCATAGATGAGATGAATACATATATATATATATATGTATCAGTCATAGCTCTCGTAGTGTAGCCTTCTGAGCCGTTTCCTTTTTCTTTCTTTTTTTTTTCTTTGAAAGAAGTCCTATTAGGGTTATTATAATTACACGAAGGTATTATGCCCTCGCCAGCAGCAGTACTTGAGATAGCTGTTCTGGCGGCTAGCTTCCCACGCCATGCGTGCCGCCCTCGCACCTGTTTAAGCTCTTCCTAGACGCTAGAGCTATACTATTGCCGCGCAACCTTGAGCGATCGGAGACCGCGTTTTCCACTCTTGGCCGGCGGAGAGGGGAGGCTTCGTTCCGGCCGCCAAGCTTTCCACATCTCTGTAAGGTGCCTGGTGGTGGTCTCATGCTGACGATGCCCTCTCGGTGAGCGCATACTTCCCCCCTCATCTTTTAAGAGGTTCAATACATACAAACATTTCTCGCGCAAACCAGATTTATTTCAAGGGAATTTTCCACGTCTCAATAATTTCTCTCGTCGTATACGAGTGCTGATCGCCGTGTTATAGTTTGTTAACGAAGCTTTCCCTCAAGTCAAAATATTTTAGTTTAGCTTTCCTATTCTCTAAAGCCGCTCGAGTTCACGCTGCACCTCTGGCGGCCATTTTTCCAAGAAATTATGCCTTCCAACCACTCAGAATCAGCAAAAATCGACGGTCGCGGACAACATCAGTCCCTTTCCACATAAGTATGAGGCTCGGAGCAGGAGCTATGGCGCTTGAAACTAACCGGTGGCTTGATGAACCAACCGACTGAGCTACCTTTCCGGGCAACATCGAAGTTATAATTATATTCGAGTGCTGATTGCCGTGTTTTAGTTTGTTAACGAAGCTTTCCCTCAAGTCAAAATATTTTAAGGCAGTTTTCCTAGTCTCTAAAGCCGCTCGAGTTCACGCTGCTCCTCTGGCGGCCATTTTTCCAAGAAATTATGCCTTCCAACCACTCAGAATCAGCAAATATCGACTGTAGCGGACAACATCAGTCCCTTTCCACATAAGTACGAGGCTCGGAGCAGGAGCTATGGCGCTTGAAAGTAACCGGTGGCTTGACGAACCAACCGACTGAGCTACCTTTCCGGGCAACATTGAAGTTATAATTATATTCGAGTGCTGATTGCCGTGTTATAGATAGTACCGAAGCTTCCCCTCAAGTCTAAATATTTTAAGGCAGTTTGTCGTGTGCGTATCATGGACACGCATGCTTATATCGCATTCCGTTTCCCTACCATGGTTGCGCTGTAAAACCCCGGTGCAGAAATATTGCTTTCCTCTTCTTCAACTACTACACGCAGAGACAAAACAACAGCGCACGCATGCGATACCATAGATGAGATGAATACATATATATAGATATGTATCAGTCATAGCTCTCGTAGTATAGCCTTCTGAGTCGTTTCCTTTTTTTTCTTTCTTTTCTTTGAAAGAAGTCCTATTAGGTTTATTATAATTACACGAAGGTATTTTGCCCTCGCCAGCAGCAGTACTTGAGATAGCTATTCTGGCGGCTAGCTCCCACGCTATGCGTGCCGCCCTCGCACCTGTTTAAGCTTTTCCTAGACGCTAGAGCTATACTATTTCCGCGCAACCTTGAGCGATCGGAAAGCGCGTTTTCCACTCTTGGCCGGCGGAGAGGGGAGGCTTCGTTCCGGCCGTGAAGCTCTCCACATCTCTGTAAGGTGCCTGGTGGTGGTCTCGGGCTGACGATGCCCTCTCGGTGAGCGCATACTTCCCCCCTCATCATTTAAGAGGTTCAATACATACAAGCATTTGTCTCGTAAACCAGATTTATTTCTAGGGAATTTTCCACGTCTCAATAATTTCTTTCGTCGTATTCGAGTGCTGATTGCCGTGTTATAGTTTGTTAACGAAGCTTTCCCTCAAGTCAAAATATTTTAAGGCAGTTTTCCTAGTCTCTAAAGCCGCTCGAGTTCACGCTGCTCCTCTGGCGGCCATTTTTCCAAGAAATTATGCCTTCCAACCACTCAGAATCAGCAAAAATCGACTGTAGCGGACAACATCAGTCCCTTTCCACATAAGTATGAGGCTCGGAGCACGAGCTATGGCGCTTGAAAGTAACCGGTGGCTTGACGAACCAACCGACTGAGCTACCTTTCCGGGCACCATTGAAGTTATAATTATATTCGAGTGCTGATTGCCGTGTTATAGTTTATTAACGAAGCTTCCCCTCAAGTCAAAATATTTTAAGGCAGTTTGTCGTGTGCGTATCATGGACACGCACGCTTATATCGCCTTCCGTTTCCCTACCACGGTTGCGCTTTAAAACCACGGCGCTGAAATATTGCTTTCCTTTCCTTCAACTACTACACGCAGAGACAAAACAACAGCGCGCGCATGCGATCCCATAGATGAGATGAATACATATATATAGATATGTATCAGTCATAGCTCTCGTAGTATAGCCTTCTGAGTCGTTTCCTTTTTTTTCTTTTTTTTCTTTGAAAGAAGTCCTATTAGGGTTATTATAATTACACGAAGGTATTTTGCCCTCGCCAGCAGCAGTACTTGAGATAACTATTCTGGCGGCTAGCTACCACGCTATGCGTGCCGCCCTCGCACCTGTTTAAGCTTTTCCTAGACGCTAGAGCTATACTATTGCCGCGCAACCATGAGCGATCGGAGAGCGCGTTTTCCACTCTTGGCTGGCGTAAAGCCCCTGCATCTACGCGCCACCGCCGCTCTCTTAAGTAGCGCCAACCTTTGTGTGCGCCGCCTTTTCCCCTCACACCAAATCCGGTTCCGGCATTTCCGCTTCCGGTATTTCCGGTTCCGGCGTTTCCGCTTCCGGTATTTCCGGTTCCGGCGTTTCCGCTTCCTGGAGTTGCGCTGCGAGAATTTCCGCTCCCATTGCAGACGATGGTGAGGCGCCCGTCCTAAGCAACCGGTGCAAATCTGAGTTGCTCGCACTAGCCATTCCACCAAGCGTCATTCGCGTGCATCTACGCGCTTGTTTGCGTACGCTGCGCCCACACGCTTTGCCTGTCGTCCTCTTTCGCTGACAAAGTGCGGAGAGCCATGGACTGTGGCTGCATCATCGGCTGCTGCATGTGTCCGGCATGTTGGAAATCACCCGCCCCGGCGGTTGCGGTGATGGTGGCGCGTAGATGGAAGTGCTTTAGCGCTTAGGCCAGGGACGGATACAAGCGCGACAACAGAAGTATGACACACCTACCGCCCGAAATACTGCCGTGTTCGCCTCCTGAACACTCGCAATAAAAAAAAATAGCCATCGTAATTTCACGTTGCAACAAACAATTCGCCGTACACCTTTGCTCACGCCACAACACACGAACATAATTCGCCGTACACGCGAGCAGATGCTCGCGTCACAACACTAACACAATTCGCAGTGCGCATCTGCTCGCGTCATCCACACAATTCGCCGTCCACCTATGCACGCGTTACAACACGCGCACACGCACCAATTCACTGCACACCTCCGCTCATATCGCACAAGAAAAGCACACTTGTTTTCACCGTGTCACTGAATGCCCTCCACGCAAATTTGAACTTGTTATATTTCATAGCTTCACGACATTGCAGTCCTTCACGTAGTGCACGCACTTGGGACGTTCGCTACCTTCGATCGTACGAGACAAGTTCAACCTCAGAATCAACAGCATAAACTCTATGCGTCTGCCGTACAAATTGGCGTCGCGAACTCCTTCACTAAAGTCCCTCCCTACGTGCTGGCTGGAGGGGATGTATGCTTCAAAACAAGAAGAATTCAAAAGGGACAAGCTGTTGTGTTCCGCTGAAGTAGTAGTTTGCGGCCGCTGTTTTCCAAATGCACGAAAAACGGGAGCGGTCTCCAAGCGCCCAGGCACTACATTCCACTGTACGTTGTCTCTCGTGGCAGAACCCGTCGCAGGTTGACGCGAAGCAGCGAACACGACCAGATCGCCGATTACAATAGGCGGTGGTTCTTGGATGGAATCGCATTCACAGTTTCAACCGCAGCTGGTGCAATTAACGCCTCTCTATCGACGCGAAAGTAAACAACGCTAAAAAACATAGCGTCACTTCCACTCGGAACAGGAAGTTGAAGCTACGTAAGTTCCGCTTCACGCCGGAAGCTAAGGGGGTGAGAGGAGAGGAGCGTGGAGGAGGAGGGTAGGTTGGCGGTACTTAGCTTGGCCGGCGGTGGCGCGTAGATGCAGGTGCTTTAGGCCGGCGGAGAGGGGAGGCTTCGTTCCGTCCGTGAAGCTCTCCACATCTCTGTAAGGTGCCTGGTGGTGGTCTTGTGCTGACGATGCCCTCTCGGTGAGCGCATACTTCCCCCCTCATCATTTAAGAGGTTCAATACATACAAGCATTTGTCTCGTAAACCAGATTTATTTCTAGGGAATTTTCCACGTCTCAATAATTTCTTTCGTCGTATTCGAGTGTTGATTGCCGTGTTATAGTTTGTTAACGAAGCTTTCCCTCAAGTCAAAATATTTTAAAGCAGTTTCCCTAGTCTCTAAAGCCGCTCGAGTTCACGCTGCTCCTCTGGCGGCCATTTTTCCAAGAAATTATGCCTTCCGACCACTCAGAATCAGCAAAAATCGACTGTCGCGGACAACATCAGTCCCTTTCCACATAAGTATGAGGCTCGGAGCAGGAGCTATGGCGCTTCAAAGTAGCCGGTGGCTTGACTAACCAACCGACTGAGCTACCTTTCCGGGCAACATTGAAGTTATATATTCGAGTGCTGATTGCCGTGTTATAGTTTATTAACGAAGCTTCCCCTCAAGTGTAAATATTTTAAGGCAGTTTGTCGTGTGCGTATCATGGACACGCATGCTTATATCTCCTTCCGTGTCCCTACCACGGTTGCGCTTTAAAACCATGGCGCTGAAACATTGCTTTCCTGTCCTTCAACTACTACACGCAGAGACAAAACAACAGCGCGCGCATGCGATCCCATAGATGAGATGAATACATATATATAGATATGTATCAGTCATAGCTCTCGTAGTATAGCCTTCTGCGCCATTTCCTTTTTTTTCTTTTTTTTCTTAGAAAGAAGTCCTAGTAGGGTTATTATAATTACACGAAGGTATTTTGCCCTCGCCACCAGCAGTACTTGAGATAGCTATTCTGGCGGCTAGCTTCCCACGCTATGCATGCCGCCCTCGGACCTGTTTAAGCTTTTCCTAGACGCTAGAGTTATACTATTGCCGCGAAACCTTGAGCGATCGGAAAGCGCCTTTTCCACTCTTGGCCGGCGGAGAGGGGAGGCTTCGTTCCGGCCGCGAAGCTCTCCACATCTCTGTAAGGTGCCTGGTGGTGGTCTCGTGCTGATGATGCCCTCTCCGTGAGCGCATACTTCCCCCATCATCTTTAAGGAGGTTCAATACATAGAAGCATTTGTCTCGCAAACCAGATTTATTTCAAAGGAATTTTCCACGTCTCAATAATTTATCTCGACGTATTCGAGTGCTGATTGCCGTGTTATAGTTTGTTAACGAAGCTTTCCCTCAAGTCAAAATATTTTAAGGCAGTTTTCCTAGACTCTAAAGCCGCTCCAGTTCACGCTGCACCTCTGGCGGCCACTTTTCCAAGAAATTATGCCTTCCAACCACTCAGAATCAGCAAAAATTGACTGTCGCGGACAACATCAGTCCCTTTCCACATAAGTATGAGGCTCGGAGCAGGAGCTATGGCGCTTGAAAGTAACCGGTGGCTTGACGAACCAACCGACTGAGCTACCTTTCCGGGCAACATTGAAGTTATAATTATATTCGAGTGCTGATTGCCGTGTTATAGTTTATTACCGAAGCTTCCCCTCAAGTCTAAATATCTTAAGGCAGTTTGTCGTGTGCGTATCATGGACACGCATGCTTATATCTCCTTCCGTTTCCCTAGCATGGTTGCGCTGTAAAACCCCGGCGCTGAAATATTGCTTTCCTCTTCTTCAACTACTACACGCAGAGACAAAACAACAGCGTGCGCATGCGATCCCATAGATGAGTGAATACATATATATAGACATGTATCAGTCATAGCTCTCGTAGTATAGCCTTGTGAGCCGTTTCCTTTTTTTTTCTTTTTTTTTCTTTGAAAGAAGTCCTATTAGGGTGATTATAATTACACGAAGGTATTATGCCATCGCCAGCAGCAGTACTTGAGATAGCTATTCTGGCGGCTAGCTTCCCACGCTATGCGTGCCGCCCTCGCACCTGTTTAAGCTTTTCCTAGACGCTAGAGCTATACTATTGCCGCGCAACCTTGAGCGATCGGAAAGCGCGTTTTCCACTCTTGGCCGGCGGAGAGGGGAGGCTTCGTTCCGGCCGCGAAGCTCTCCACATCTCTGTAAGGTGCCTGGTGGTGGTCTCGTGCTGACGATGCCCTCTCGGTGAGCGCATACTTCCCCCCTCATCATTTAAGAGGTTCAATACATACAAGCATTTGTCTCGCAAACCAGATTTATTTCTAGGGAATTTTCCACGTCTCAATAATTTCTTTCGTCGTATTCGAGTGCTGATTGCCGTGTTATAGTTTGTTAACGAAGCTTTCCCTCAAGTCAAAATATTTTAGGGCAGTTTTCCTAGTCTCTAAAGCCGCTCGAGTTCACGCTGCTCCTCTGGCGGCCATTTTTCCAAGAAATTATGCCTTCCAACCACTCAGAATCAGCAAAAATCGACTGTAGCGGACAACATCAGTCCCTTTCCACATAAGTATGAGGCTCGGAGCACGAGCTATGGCGCTTGAAAGTAACCGGTGGCTTGACGAACCAACCGACTGAGCTACCTTTCCGGGCACCATTGAAGTTATAATTATATTCGAGTGCTGATTGCCGTGTTATAGTTTATTAACGAAGCTTCCCCTCAAGTCAAAATATTTTAAGGCAGTTTGTCGTGTGCGTATCATGGACACGCACGCTTATATCGCCTTCCGTTTCCCTACCACGGTTGCGCTTTAAAACCACGGCGCTGAAATATTGCTTTCCTTTCCTTCAACTACTACACGCAGAGACAAAACAACAGCGCGCGCATGCGATCCCATAGATGAGATGAATACATATATATAGATATGTATCAGTCATAGCTCTCGTAGTATAGCCTTCTGAGTCGTTTCCTTTTTTTTCTTTTTTTTCTTTGAAAGAAGTCCTATTAGGGTTATTATAATTACACGAAGGTATTTTGCCCTCGCCAGCAGCAGTACTTGAGATAACTATTCTGGCGGCTAGCTACCACGCTATGCGTGCCGCCCTCGCACCTGTTTAAGCTTTTCCTAGACGCTAGAGCTATACTATTGCCGCGCAACCATGAGCGATCGGAGAGCGCGTTTTCCACTCTTGGCTGGCGTAAAGCCCCTGCATCTACGCGCCACCGCCGCTCTCTTAAGTAGCGCCAACCTTTGTGTGCGCCGCCTTTTCCCCTCACACCAAATCCGGTTCCGGCATTTCCGCTTCCGGTATTTCCGGTTCCGGCGTTTCCGCTTCCGGTATTTCCGGTTCCGGCGTTTCCGCTTCCTGGAGTTGCGCTGCGAGAATTTCCGCTCCCATTGCAGACGATGGTGAGGCGCCCGTCCTAAGCAACCGGTGCAAATCTGAGTTGCTCGCACTAGCCATTCCACCAAGCGTCATTCGCGTGCATCTACGCGCTTGTTTGCGTACGCTGCGCCCACACGCTTTGCCTGTCGTCCTCTTTCGCTGACAAAGTGCGGAGAGCCATGGACTGTGGCTGCATCATCGGCTGCTGCATGTGTCCGGCATGTTGGAAATCACCCGCCCCGGCGGTTGCGGTGATGGTGGCGCGTAGATGGAAGTGCTTTAGCGCTTAGGCCAGGGACGGATACAAGCGCGACAACAGAAGTATGACACACCTACCGCCCGAAATACTGCCGTGTTCGCCTCCTGAACACTCGCAATAAAAAAAAATAGCCATCGTAATTTCACGTTGCAACAAACAATTCGCCGTACACCTTTGCTCACGCCACAACACACGAACATAATTCGCCGTACACGCGAGCAGATGCTCGCGTCACAACACTAACACAATTCGCAGTGCGCATCTGCTCGCGTCATCCACACAATTCGCCGTCCACCTATGCACGCGTTACAACACGCGCACACGCACCAATTCACTGCACACCTCCGCTCATATCGCACAAGAAAAGCACACTTGTTTTCACCGTGTCACTGAATGCCCTCCACGCAAATTTGAACTTGTTATATTTCATAGCTTCACGACATTGCAGTCCTTCACGTAGTGCACGCACTTGGGACGTTCGCTACCTTCGATCGTACGAGACAAGTTCAACCTCAGAATCAACAGCATAAACTCTATGCGTCTGCCGTACAAATTGGCGTCGCGAACTCCTTCACTAAAGTCCCTCCCTACGTGCTGGCTGGAGGGGATGTATGCTTCAAAACAAGAAGAATTCAAAAGGGACAAGCTGTTGTGTTCCGCTGAAGTAGTAGTTTGCGGCCGCTGTTTTCCAAATGCACGAAAAACGGGAGCGGTCTCCAAGCGCCCAGGCACTACATTCCACTGTACGTTGTCTCTCGTGGCAGAACCCGTCGCAGGTTGACGCGAAGCAGCGAACACGACCAGATCGCCGATTACAATAGGCGGTGGTTCTTGGATGGAATCGCATTCACAGTTTCAACCGCAGCTGGTGCAATTAACGCCTCTCTATCGACGCGAAAGTAAACAACGCTAAAAAACATAGCGTCACTTCCACTCGGAACAGGAAGTTGAAGCTACGTAAGTTCCGCTTCACGCCGGAAGCTAAGGGGGTGAGAGGAGAGGAGCGTGGAGGAGGAGGGTAGGTTGGCGGTACTTAGCTTGGCCGGCGGTGGCGCGTAGATGCAGGTGCTTTAGGCCGGCGGAGAGGGGAGGCTTCGTTCCGTCCGTGAAGCTCTCCACATCTCTGTAAGGTGCCTGGTGGTGGTCTTGTGCTGACGATGCCCTCTCGGTGAGCGCATACTTCCCCCCTCATCATTTAAGAGGTTCAATACATACAAGCATTTGTCTCGTAAACCAGATTTATTTCTAGGGAATTTTCCACGTCTCAATAATTTCTTTCGTCGTATTCGAGTGTTGATTGCCGTGTTATAGTTTGTTAACGAAGCTTTCCCTCAAGTCAAAATATTTTAAAGCAGTTTCCCTAGTCTCTAAAGCCGCTCGAGTTCACGCTGCTCCTCTGGCGGCCATTTTTCCAAGAAATTATGCCTTCCGACCACTCAGAATCAGCAAAAATCGACTGTCGCGGACAACATCAGTCCCTTTCCACATAAGTATGAGGCTCGGAGCAGGAGCTATGGCGCTTCAAAGTAGCCGGTGGCTTGACTAACCAACCGACTGAGCTACCTTTCCGGGCAACATTGAAGTTATAATATATATTCGAGTGCTGATTGCCGTGTTATAGTTTATTAACGAAGCTTCCCCTCAAGTGTAAATATTTTAAGGCAGTTTGTCGTGTGCGTATCATGGACACGCATGCTTATATCTCCTTCCGTGTCCCTACCACGGTTGCGCTTTAAAACCATGGCGCTGAAACATTGCTTTCCTGTCCTTCAACTACTACACGCAGAGACAAAACAACAGCGCGCGCATGCGATCCCATAGATGAGATGAATACATATATATAGATATGTATCAGTCATAGCTCTCGTAGTATAGCCTTCTGCGCCATTTCCTTTTTTTTCTTTTTTTTCTTAGAAAGAAGTCCTAGTAGGGTTATTATAATTACACGAAGGTATTTTGCCCTCGCCACCAGCAGTACTTGAGATAGCTATTCTGGCGGCTAGCTTCCCACGCTATGCATGCCGCCCTCGGACCTGTTTAAGCTTTTCCTAGACGCTAGAGTTATACTATTGCCGCGAAACCTTGAGCGATCGGAAAGCGCCTTTTCCACTCTTGGCCGGCGGAGAGGGGAGGCTTCGTTCCGGCCGCGAAGCTCTCCACATCTCTGTAAGGTGCCTGGTGGTGGTCTCGTGCTGATGATGCCCTCTCCGTGAGCGCATACTTCCCCCATCATCTTTAAGGAGGTTCAATACATAGAAGCATTTGTCTCGCAAACCAGATTTATTTCAAAGGAATTTTCCACGTCTCAATAATTTATCTCGACGTATTCGAGTGCTGATTGCCGTGTTATAGTTTGTTAACGAAGCTTTCCCTCAAGTCAAAATATTTTAAGGCAGTTTTCCTAGACTCTAAAGCCGCTCCAGTTCACGCTGCACCTCTGGCGGCCACTTTTCCAAGAAATTATGCCTTCCAACCACTCAGAATCAGCAAAAATTGACTGTCGCGGACAACATCAGTCCCTTTCCACATAAGTATGAGGCTCGGAGCAGGAGCTATGGCACTTGAAAGTAACCGGTGGCTTGACGAACCAACCGACTGAGCTACCTTTCCGGGCAACATTGAAGTTATAATTATATTCGAGTGCTGATTGCCGTGTTATAGTTTATTACCGAAGCTTCCCCTCAAGTCTAAATATCTTAAGGCAGTTTGTCGTGTGCGTATCATGGACACGCATGCTTATATCGCCTTCCGTTTCCCTAGCATGGTTGCGCTGTAAAACCCCGGCGCTGAAATATTGCTTTCCTCTTCTTCAACTACTACACGCAGAGACAAAACAACAGCGCGCGCATGCGATCCCATAGATGAGTGAATACATATATATAGACATGTATCAGTCATAGCTCTCGTAGTATAGCCTTGTGAGCCGTTTCCTTTTTTTTTCTTTTTTTTTCTTTGAAAGAAGTCCTATTAGGGTGATTATAATTACACGAAGGTATTATGCCATCGCCAGCAGCAGTACTTGAGATAGCTATTCTGGCGGCTAGCTTCCCACGCTATGCGTGCCGCCCTCGCACCTGTTTAAGCTTTTCCTAGACGCTAGAGCTATACTATTGCCGCGCAACCTTGAGCGATCGGAAAGCGCGTTTTCCACTCTTGGCCGGCGGAGAGGGGAGGCTTCGTTCCGGCCGCGAAGCTCTCCACATCTCTGTAAGGTGCCTGGTGGTGGTCTCGTGCTGACGATGCCCTCTCGGTGAGCGCATACTTCCCCCCTCATCATTTAAGAGGTTCAATACATACAAGCATTTGTCTCGCAAACCAGATTTATTTCTAGGGAATTTTCCACGTCTCAATAATTTCGTCGTATTCGAGTGCCGATTGCCCTGTTATAGTTAGTTAACGAAGCTTTCCCTCAAGTCAAAATATTTTAAGGCAGTTTTCCTAGTCTCTAAAGCCGCTCGAGTTCACGCTGCTCCTTTGGCGGCCATTTTTCCAAGAAATATATGCAAGGTTGCTTATTTCACCTTGGTGGGGGAGCTTTTTGCTCATGGTACCAATGTCTGTGAAGGGACCAATAATGCGCCGTCCTGGTGCATGGTACGAATGTGATAAGGGGGAGAGGGATTATGGTTTGTTGGTAAGGAGGTATCTGTATAGGGGGTGATAAAATTCATCTTTATATTTGGTTTTGACAGCCCATTCATGCTATACTGAGTCGGTTGTCTCAGTCAGTGATTTTTGCTGTTCGTACATCATTATCCTTGAACACAATGGGCTCCATTTGCCATGGTAAATGTGCCCGCATTTATCAAGAGCCCTTCCTGTATTCTTAGCTGGTGACTAACCATATAGTAGGTAAATTTGACCATGTGGAGTGATAGTTTGTGATACCATATCTTTTGCTTTTCTTGCACTGAATTTTGTTGTTGATTTCAATGAATACTTCTCTTTTTGAGGCTGTCTGGTATTGCAGTTGGACATGTGGAGAGTGCAGTCAAAGGACAGTAGAAGGAATTGTCAACGTACACATTGCCTCCGATGCCCAGCAGGTACAAAGTACCTAGTATTTTTTTTGGCTCCACGGAAGCTTACTGGCCTGTGCCTACGCATCTCAGACCCACAGAAACTGACCCTTTGTGGTAAAAATACAAGGCAATATGTGACTTGTGTGGTCGGTATGGTCTTTTATTTATCAAGAGCCCTTCGTATATGTTGAGCTCCTTACTAATTAAATATATATCAGAGGCTGCACGCCTCTGAAATATTACAGCAGGATGCGTACCAGACAATCTTTAAATGAAAATTGAATGGATTGCCTACAGTTCGTCATCTCAGACAACGTAAGTCACAACAATTACCTGAATGCATAGGTCAGCAAAATAATGATCACTCACTCACACTCACCAAAATTCTATTCAGCCGGATTCATTCGGGCTAAGACCTACAGAAATTTGACTCAGTCGGGCTCACTGAGACTCACTTTCGAGATCAGTCAGAGTGAGTCGACTCATGCATCAGTTTGCCAACCTATGACAGATGTAAATAAAGTTGGGATAGAACGTACCTAATGAGAATTTATTCCACAGTAAATGTCTTAATTATGTTCAGTCACGCATTTTTCCCAACCTTGTATTGCAATATGAATGGTAAGTACAATATTCATTAGAAAGGGTATTTATTTTATTTATTTATCTATTCAGTCATTTATTTAGAGATATTTTTTTAAGTACTGGTAGCCTGATTTCCAGGCCTTAAGCAGAAATGGGTTGCACTTCGGTACAAATGTACCTGAACAACAAAAAGAGCACATACAAACAAATGGAACTGGAGAAAAGTGACTGGTTTGTCAAGTACGGCACTGAATTATATAATTTCAAAAGGTAAAATGGTGTGTATATATATATGAACACACATCAAGACATATAAGACAAGTGCGTTGCTCAACAATTGACAATGTGAGGGAAACAATCGAAAAAAAAGTATTTAGTTCGATGCGTTATTAATGTCAATGCGATGCAGCATATAAAGAAAACATAACTGTTAAAACATCAAAATAAAGAAATGCAGGATATAAGTGCGACGCTTTCATGAAACGTTGCTAGACCATTGGTGATAAGTAACTATCATTTCACATTTTGAAGTGCGCCAGTGAAAGCGGCAACAGAAGAGCTCTCGATTACTCCTCTGGGCAAACGATTCCAATCAAGGATGGTACGGGGAAAGAAATAATTCATGCAAGTGTTGGTTCTACAATAAAATTCGCTAACTTTTTTTAATGGAAAGAACGAGTGGAACACTGCGTAAGAGGTTTCAAGTAAGTGTTTTGGTCGATTCCAAGTTTATCATTGTATATCATGTAGAATGTTTTAGCCTTTCGCGGTACCGTCTTGTTTGAAGGGATTCTAGATTTGCAGAAAATAATAGAGCAGTTGGCGATGTTTTGCTGCTGTACGAATTAAAAATGAATCTGGCTGCCTTTCGCTGAATGCTTTCTAGTTTCCTTATATTTGTTTTTGTGTGCGGATCCCACACTGCCGCAGCGTATTCGAGTGTTGGCCTTATATACGTTTTGTAGGCTAAAATTTTACATCGCTTGAAGCTTTGGGAAGTGTTCGCCGTAAGGAGCCTAGTTGTCTCATGGCTTTCTTGCGCATGTATGTGATGTGATCATTCCATCGAAATCAGATGTAATAGTTACCCCTAAATATTTGTAACTTGAAACTGCAGACAGATTGTTACCGCTGCTGCCATAAGTGAAAGTGAGTGGATTTATCTTACGCGTAAGTGTCATCGCTACCGTTTTGCTCTGGTTTATTTGCATCTACCACGAAGTACACCAATTTGTAATCTGGGCTAAAGATTTTGTTAAGAGAAACGTGGTCGTCAGAACTGTGGATTTCGTTATATAGGATGCAATAGTCCGCCAGTTAGCGGATTTTTTCCGGTATGTCTTGAGCAATGTCGTTTATGAAGATTAAAAAGAATAACGGCCCAAGAACAAAGCGTTGGGGGATACCTGTATGAACGTAGGCCGAATCTGAACTGACATGGTCGATGGACACTGATCGCTGCCTGAAGGAGAACTATGCTGCAATCCATGCAAGGAGGCAATCGTTTTTCAGTAGAGGTCTTAGTTTCAAAAGAAGTTTAGGATGCGATACACGATCAAGAGCGTTCTCGAAAGCAATGAATCTGATGTCAACCTGACCAGATTTATCCAACGCTGTGACAAAGTTGTGAATGCTCTCTAGCAGTTGCGCGTTTGTAGAAACTCTTCGTCGGAAACGATGCTGGCGACTATCGATTATTTTGTTATCTTCAATGAAGCTTGAGATATGTTTAAAAATAATGTGTTCCAATACGTAACACAAGTGCAGAGAAGAGAAATTGGCCTATAAGAGGTAACAATGGATGCATCACCTTTTTGGGGTATTGGGGTTATTCTGGCGCATTTCCAATCACTGTGAATTTCGGCGTGTGACAGCGATTTCCTAAATATTTAACATAAGAATATTGCGCACCACTCAGCATATCGGTGTAGGAAAGCGTTAGGGATTCCGTCTATTCCGGATGATTTTTGATGTCTTGTTTAAGTAAAATTGATAGTATTCTCTCCTCACTGATAGTGATGTCATCCATTGGTGGTACTGCTTTAAACTTAAAAAAAAATGTGAAACGATACCATCGTCGTCAGTGAACACCGAGCAGAAGTAGTTGTTAAGTGCATTAGCCATTTCCTTCTTATCAGTTCTAGCCACACCGGTAATTAGGAGAGTCGCAATAGATTTCTTTTCCTTCGGAGATAGGTGTTGCCAGAATTTCTCGCCAGAATTTGCCCTCAATTATCATGCGCTTATCGCCTCATGCACACCATCACACAACAACAAGGAAAAGACGCTGTTATCAGGAGTCTGGAAGCCAAGTATCTGCCAGACACGCCAACGGAAACCCACCCGCCGTACGGGGGGCTGCCCAACGCGTGGCTCGACCAAGACATTACCATATCAGAGGTACGGGTAGCGCTGCACGAGCTCAACACCCGCTCAGCAGCCGGCCCAAATCTCGTTAGAAACAAGATGCTACGCAACATGGATGATGCTTCGATAAAAGCCCTAACCGATTACTTCAATGAATGCTGGCATTCGGGCAAGCTCCCCCGACAGTGGAAAATGGGAAGAACGATCCTGATTCCGCAACCGGGCAAACCACTGGACATCGGCATCCTGCGTCCCATCTCGCTGGCGTCCTGCGTGGGCAAGGTGCTGGAGCACGTGGTCGCCAACCGGTGGCAGGAATACCTAGAGAAGGAAGGCCTCTATCCTGACACGATGATCGACTTCCGGCGCAGACTCAGCACGCAAGATGCCATGTTACAACTCAAACAAGAAATCGTCGACAACAAGACACAAGACAGCAAAGTAATTCTGGATCTCGATTTACAAAGTGCATTCGAGAAAGTTAAACACTCAGCCATATTAGGACAAGTATCAAGACTGAACATGGGAGTAACGAGCTACAATTATATTCTAGACTTCTTGACCAACCGCACGGTATAACTGCACGCCGCAGACCTCACGCTCCCCGAACACAAGCTCGGCAGTACGGGTACTCCACAGGATTCGGTCATATCGCCGTTGCTCTTTAACCTCGTCATGATCGGGGTAGCGAGGGCGGAACCCGGAACCGGCGTCCAGCATACTATCTACGCCGACGACATTACCCTGTGGGCGGCCGGCGGCACCGACGCCAGGATCGAGCAACAGCTGCAAGCGGCAGTTACCGCCATCGAGCAGCACCTTGATGGCACAAGCCTAATGTGCACGCCCGCCAAATCCGAGCTGTTTGTCCTCACACCGCTTCGACCGGGACGGAAGCGCGCTCCTCTTCGGGAGTGTGATTACATCAAAATTATGACTGCATCGGAGCAACGATTCCCCGAGGTGCCCAAGATCAGGGTACTGGGCCTGCTGCTCAGCAAGAGTGGCCGCAACAACGAGACCATCAACAAGCTTACCATGAAGGCAATGGACGCCATCCGGCTCATACATCGAGTCTCTACACGACGGGTGGGTATGCGTGAAGACAGTCTCGTGCGCCTTGTCCAGTCGTTCGTGATCAGTCACATCGCCTACTCTGCGGCCTACCTTAATTGGCACGTCACTGATAGGACCAGCATCAACACGCTGATCAGACGGGCTTACAAGACGGCGCTGGGTTTAATGGAGACCAAGAGTACGGCTCAGCTCTTGCAGCTCGGCGTCCATAACACCCTAGAAGAAATTGCCGAGGCGCAGCTCACCGCACAATTCGAGCGCCTCTCTACCACCAAGACGGGGCGCAGTATACTGACGTCCCTGGGTTACAACCCCCAAGCTCCCAGCCGGCAACCATGCGAGGTCACAGATGAGGCGCGTGCCCACATTACGTGGACCCCATCCCGAAGAACATGCAACCAGAATACAACCAAGAACGGCGGCATGCGCGGGCCAAGGCCCTCACCGAACAACACGCCCAAGACCCGCATGCCCGGTACGTGGACGCCACGGAATACAAGCGGGAAGGCTTCGCGGCAGTGGTTGTTGCGGCGGCTAACGGCACCAAGACAACGGCAGCGAGCGTGCGGTGCACGAACGCCACAGACGCTGAGGAGGTTGCCATCGCTCGGGCGATCACCGAGGCCGAGTGTCGCATCGTGCTCAGCGACTCGAGGAATGCCGTGCGTAATTTTGCCAAGGGGCGTATATGCGCGGCGGCGGCCGCCATCATCGGCAAGCTCCAATTTCAAGACCGCGGCAGCACCTTCCGTATCAAGTGGTTCCCGGCGCACGCCGTCGAGTGTGCATCCTCACCGAACCACAAAGAGACGGCCCATTCGGCGGCGCCAGCGCTTACCTTCCGCGCCCCCGAGAGTGACCGTTCCGTGTGGTGGTAGGAAACCAAGGACAGATTGACTAGTTATGCCGAAGTAACCAAGTGTTACCGCTTAGCTCGACGGACAATGCTGCCTCTCCACCCGACACTCAGTCGGGAGGAGACCGTAATCCTAAGACAAATACAGGCCGCGTCACTCCTCGCCCCCGCAATGCTGCACGTGCTTCACCCAGAGCTCTATCCGAGTGGGCTGTGCAGTGTTTGTGCAGCGGGTCCGGGGGACCAATGGCACATCATGTGAGACTGTGCCAGGTTCCCGACGGCAGCTACCTCCAGGACTTACCCGCCAGAACTTCAAAGTGCACTGCAGTCTACAGACAAGGACTCACAACTATGGGCCGTCCAGCAGGCCCGGGGTGCGCTCGAAAAGCACAAGCCTCGTGACCCACTACAAACGGGCCCAACGGGGCTAGTGCATAGCAGTGTATAACCCCGGATCGACGCTTGGCCAGCGTCACGACTCGTTAAATCGTCGTTTGCCTGCACTTAATAAAGTTATTCCTATCCTATGTCACTAAGGTGAGTAGGAGATGTCTATAATCAAAACAAGTTTTTGTTGTCTAATTCATGATTATAACTTAGTTGCTGCATAGTTCCCCTTGAAAACTCTCGATAACCGAGGAGAAAAATTGTTTTTCTAAAGCTTTGCAATGGGCAGTGAACAATGTTCAAATTGTTTGGTGCCTTTTCAAGTATTTAGCCGTGTATATAGCATTGTTGGTTCGAAATGTTTTTATCACTGACACATCGTTGACTAGTTTTGAATTACAGTTCAATCATGACCTCGAAATTTATATTGCAACGGGGGTGTTCACCTAGCAAAAGGGTCACTAGTTATAGGTTGTAGCGCTAGGCTTAAAACAGGTCGGCGCTATATCGTAACAGGGAAGCAAGCACTTCTCGTCGTCGTCTTCTTTTGCACAAGCACACCAGCACCATGCCCACTGCCCAGTGCCTTCAGTACAATCACTCCCCACCGAAAGAGTAGCCATCCTGGCGACCTAAGGACAGGACAACACAGGGGGGTCATGGCACTGCTTGAGCCGGGAGACGTGGACAATTTCCTGGCCCCGACGACGCTGGTCGGAAGGCGTTTCAATTGGCTCGATGAGGTAGTTGACCGCGGATGTTTGTTTCAGTACCCGATAAGGACCGTGGTACTTGGAGAGCAGCTTGGAGGAAAGGCCTGGAGGAGTAGAGGGCACCCACAACCAGACCAGCGAGCCAGGCGCAAAGCACGTAGCCGTAGTGGATGAATCGTGGCGAAGCTTTTGGCGCCACTGGTCCTGGGATGTGAACGAACGAGCGAGATGGCGACATTCTTCGGCGTAAGCAGCCGCTCGAGAAACAGTCGTCCACTCCGAGGCATCTGGCCGATAAGGTAGAATTGTGTCCATAGTGCATGAAGGTTCGTGTCCGTAAAGGAGAAAGAAAGGGGAGAACCCAGTGGTGCTTTGCGTGGCGGTATTGTAAGCGTAGGTGACGAAAGGTAGAATGCGATCCCAATTCGAGTGGTCAGATGAAGCATACATGGCCATCATGTCACCAAGGGTGCGGTTGAAACGTTCTGTCATCCCATTAGTTTGAGGATGATATGCCGTGGTAGTGCGGTGAATGATGCGACACTCCTTGAGCAATGCTGCAATGACGTCTGAGAGGAAAACGCGACCGCGGTCGCTCAGTAATTCGCGAGGAGCTCCATGGCGTAAAATCAGGTTTTGAAGGATAAAACTGGCGACGTCTTTTGCTGTGGCAGATGCTAGGGCTGAAGTTTCAGCGTACCGCGTGAGGTGGTCGATAGCAACAATAACCCAGCGGTTGCCGCTTGGAGAGTTGGGAAGCGGACCGTATAAGTCAATGCCGACGCGGTCGAACGCGCGCGCGGGGCATGGTAAAGGTTGTAAGGGGCCGGTGGCATGTTGAGGTGGCGTCTTGCGTCGTTGGCATAGGTGGCATGACCGGACATACTGGCGAACGAAACGGTACATACCGCGCCAGTAGTACCGAAGCTGGAGGCGAGAGTATGTCTTTAATACACCAGCGTGGCCGCATTGTGGGTCGTCATGGAACGTGGCGCAGATGTCGGAGCGTAGGTGTCGGGGTATAACAAGCAACCACTGACGGCCGCTGGAATTGTAGTTGCGGCGGTACAGCAGGTTATCCCGAATGACGAAGTGCGTGGCTTGGCGACGAAGCGTCCGAGAGGTCGGTGCTGGCGACTGGCTGGACAGGAAGTCAATAAGCGAAGAGATCCATGGGTCTTTGCGCTGCTCTGACGGCATGTCGGAAATGTTGAGGGCGAAGGCACCGCAGGTAGAAATAGACGAGTGGACAGGACCAGAGGGCAGGGGTGACCGGGATAGAGCGTCTGCGTCTGAATGCTTTCGGCCTGAGCGATAAACAACGCGGATGTCGTACTCTTGTAGGCGCAATGCCCAACGGGCAAGCCGACCAGTTGGATCTTTTAGTGAAGATAACCAGCATAGGGCATGATGGTCGGTCACGATGTCAAATGGACGCCCGTACACATAAGGACGGAATTTGCCGATATCCCAAATGATGGCCAGACATTCCTTCTCCGTAACCGAGTAGTTCGCCTCGGCTTTGGTAAGGGTGCGGCTGGCATACGCGACGACGTACTCTTCGAAGCCATCCTTGCGTTGTGCAAGAACAGCGCCGAGCCCGACACCACTAGCGTCCGTATGGATCTCAGTTGGAGCAGAGGGATCGAAGTGTCGCAGCACCGGAGGCGAGGTGAGAACGCGTCGCAGTTCTTGGAATGCGTCGTCGCACGCCGAGGACCAGGCTGACAGGTCAGAACTGCCGGTGACAAGCTGCGTCAAGGGGGCAATGATAGAGGCAAAGTTACGGATGAAGCGTCGGAAATATGAGCACAGGCCGATGAAGCTGCGAAGCTCTTTCATGGTGGTGGGTTGAGGGAACTCGGATACGGCGCTAAGTTTTGTGGGGTCCGGAAGGATACCATCTTTTGACACTACATGGCCGAGAATAGTAAGCCTACGAGCGCCGAAGTGGCATTTCTTCAAATTTAGTTGCAGTCCTGCAGTGGAGAGGCACGCAAGTACTTGCTCGAGGCGGTTGAGGTGCGACGCAAAGTCGGTGGAAAAAACCACAATGTCATCCAAATAGCAGAGGCACGTTTTCCACTTCAGCCCTCGAAGAATGGCGTCCATCATTCGCTCGAAAGTGGCAGGCGCGTTGCAGAGGCCGAACGGCATGACAGTAAATTCATATAGCCCATCAGGCGTTACGAAGGCTGTCTTTTGACGATCGGCCTCGGCCATTGGCACTTGCCAGTAGCCGGAGCGCAAATCCAGAGAGGAAAAGAATTCCGCTCCCTGCAGACAGTCCAAGGCATCGTCGATGCGCGGCAGAGGATAGACATCCTTGCGCGTTATTCGGTTAAGGCGGCGATAGTCGACGCAGAACCGAATCGAGCCATCTTTTTTTTTAACGAGGACAACCGGAGATGCCCAGGGACTGTTAGAGGGCTGGATGATGCCACGCTCCAGCATGTCGTCAACGTGCTGGTCGATGATACGGCGTTCAGCAGCCGACACACGATACGGACGCTGGCGCAATGGTGTTTGTGGACCGGTGTCGATACGGTGAACGACTGCGGACGCTCGGCCCAAGGATGGTTGGTCAACGTCAAATGAGGAACGAAAGCGTTGGAGGAGCTTGATAATTTCTGTGTGCTGCGCAGGTGTGAGTTCTGCGTCGACGGCACGAGCGAAGACGTCTACAGGGGCATCAGTCGCGGCGGGAGGAGTGACGGAACAAATCGGAAGTGATGCCGTATCACCAAACGTGGTGGCCAGGAGAACGCTATCGAAAGCTTCAGCGGTACCCAGGCACTCGCCGCGGAGTAGGAATGATGGGCAAGCGGACGGATTGCACACGTAAAGGGCAGCAGAACCGTCGCAAAAAGTGACGACAGCAAACGGAAGCAGAAAGTTCCGGCGGCGCGCACAAGTGGCCGACGGTGTAAACAGAACAGATGAGTTTGCAGCAGAGTTACAGGACACAGGAACCAGAGCGGCGGAGAAAGGTGCGATATCGATGTCAGAGGCGGCAACAACTTTAGGAGAAGAATGGTCGTCAGGGTCGAAGCACGGCACTGATAATGTAAGTTCGGCACGAGCGCAGTCGATAAGTGCTTGATTGACAGATAGGAAATTCCATCCAAGAATAACGTCGTGTGACGAACGAGATAAGACGACAAATTCTATAACATACATAACGTTTTGAATGACGACCCAGGCTGTGCACGACGCTGAAGGCTGAATGCGATGCGAGGTTGCCGTACGCAGAGAAAGAGAGGTAAGGGGAATGGTCACTTTGTTCAAATTGCGGCAAAGCTTCTCACTAATAATAGAAACGGCGGCTCCGGTGTCGATAAGTGCGTGTACGGTGACGCCATCTACGGAGAGTTCAATTTCGTTCGCCGGGTTAGAATGAGACCTTGAAATGTTCGACGTAAACGCAGTTCTTGCCTCTGGAACTGCGACTGTTAGTTTTCCTCTCGGGCTGGGCTGGGTTGGCGAACCATCGGGGAAATGGATCGGCGACGTGGGGAAGGTGACCGACGGGCATCGAAAGGGAGGCGACTGTAAGATGAGTCCGGAGGAAGGCTAGATGGGTCCTGACGCGCAAGTCGAGCAGGCCTGTAGCTTGAGGCGCCCCCACTGTCAGGTAAACGGGGGCTGCGACGGCGGCAGAATCGTGCTACGTGGCCCGGAAGATGGCAGAAATAGCAGATTGGCCGGTTGTCAGATGTACGCCACGGGTTGACGACAGGGGCTCCAGCGGCCGAGTAAGGGACGACCATTGGGCGTGAAGGTGGCGGCGGCACATGGAAGGTGCCAGTGGCCCGGTAGGCATCAGCAGCCGGAGGAGCGTAAGGCCGGGCGACAACGTCAGCGTACGTCAGCGGCCCAGCGGCAGGCTGCGGAGGAGGGGCAGATGGCAGCGCCATTGGAACAGCAGGTGGTAGCGTTCGGCTGCGGAGTTCCAGGATGTAGAAGAGAAACCCAGCACCTCCACCAAATGCAACGGGGGTGTTCACCTAGCAAAAGGGTCACTAGTTATAGGTTGTAGCACTAGGCTTAAAACAGGTCGGCGCTATATCGTAACAGGGAAGCAAGCACTTCTCGTCGTCGTCTTCTTTTGCACAAGCACACCAGCACCATGCCCACTGCCCAGTGCCTTCAGTACAATATATTCAATGGCAATGTCGACATTGAAGCCCTGAGCCCTTTTTCTGATATTCTGGTTAACAACACGAACCCTGACACTGCCAGCGCTACATTTTATGTGGGTATACAAATACCAAGTGACTTTGATGGAAATGCAGTTGTGGCTAGATGAATTCGTACAAAGCTGTGTGTTTCATGTGAAATATGGGGGTTTGGCTACCAGGAGGGAAAGACAGTCATGGCCTGATGAATTGGTGCAGAGCTGCATGCGTCATGTCAAATTTGTGGGTTCGGTTACCACCAGCAGCATTTCTTCTACTTCCATTCCTCTTTCTTCGCAAAAAACAGTCATTAAAGCTACAGAAAGGTTAACACTCGTCATAATTTATGTCATGCTTCAATGGAGCAATATCCTCCGTGGTTTCCTTGCCATGAGTCCTGGGTTAATGAGTGAGCGAGGGCACTAGAATGACGCTTCTAATAAAGCGTTCTTAGCTGCTGGGTACAGTTCTCTTAGGTAGTGTACACCACAAAGCTTAACGAGTAAAGAGACAAAAGTGCCGATTGTCAACTGAGATGTTATTATTCAATGTGCCAAAATTACACAACCAAGTGAAAGAGCTATCTGTAAAACATTAGCTTCTGAAGATGGAAACAAGAAAAGCAGACGAGTGGGCAAAAAATGAACTACGCTGGAAATCGAGATACAAAAAAATGTAAGATTGCATCACGAATACAGGCCGTTCATGTGACTTCCAGAAAAACATTAGCTCTTTTTCTGATATGGGAGTCAGAAAGGCATCTGCAAGGTCGAGCGCAAATTTGGGCATGTTGACTCCACATAAAACGTTGTGTAGGAAATTTCTCTTTCATGCGGCGCTTGTCATATGGGGCAGACTGCCAGATGTCTTCATGAGAGGTTGTGAGAACATGCATACAATGTGCGCAATGGCAGAGGAAGTTATTTTTTTGGCACATCATACTAGCATGCGTGGCTGCACTCCTTGTTTTGAAAGAATTCAGTTATACAGAAGCACAGGGATGGTCTTACCCATACCATACTTGAAGTAGCACAATTGGCATGGGAACAGCGTGCATGCATCAGCAAGCCACCCATTGCCTTATCAGAAAGAGAGCTCAAGTTTCTGGAAAGTCAAACCTACGGCCAGCATTTTTTACGCAACTCTACATTTCTTCATGCGCCTCTTGATGGTCTGCTTTGTTCTCCTTTTTAGTAGTTATTTTTCAGGCAGCTATATCACTATTGTGTGTATTCAGCAATAAAACCTCCTTTGGTAGTCAGTGTTTGTGTCAATGTCCTTGTTTAAACTTTTCACTGTACACTCATGAGAATGGATTAACAACTAGCTTAATAAGCTGCCCTGGCAAATTCTTATGGAAGATGCTCCTTCAAGATTGTATTCATGGCTAATTTTCCCTTGTCTGCTTGTTTTAGTAATAAGCTAAGTTAAAATATTAATTAAAACTTTTTATACCATCTTGTTTCATGAAAGCATTTTAAGAGCTTGTGAACTCTGGTCATGATTATCAGTTTACCTTGGGTATTGCAGGACAAAAGGATTAAATGTTACCCCTGTCCTGTGTCAAATCCGCCTGACCAATTCTATAACCTCAGTCGCGTCACGCACCTAATTCTTTCTTGGTGCTGTTTACTTCAGTTCTCCCATCTGATGAATCACAGTTCAACTGTTCGATATTATTTTATAGAAATCGTTGTGCTACAGTGCTGTTCCATATTGTTTTTTGTCTATTGTTTGATGTCGAAGGTTGATGCATGGTCTTTTAAACATCAGGTACCCAAATAAATTGTGCAATGTTGCTGCAAGGAGCCTCGTAAACCAGAAACCAGCACTGAGGGACACCTTACACCTTGACCATGTAGGAGCATTTTCTTATAACTTTCTTTTGACTTCTTTTGCACATTTAGATGTTAAGCATATCCTGGCCAAGGCAGGCGCGTTTCGATGGGGGCATAATGCAAAAACACCCGTGTACCTCGATTAAGTGTACGTTAATGAACCCCAGGTGATCCAAATTTCCGGAGTGCCCCACTACGTCACGCCTATTAGATTGTGGTTTCGGCGTTTAAAACAAGATATTTTTTACGTTAAGTATGCCTAAAGCCTTTCTTAGTACTTTGTAAAATTTATAGCCATCCTTGCTTGCAGCTGTTCACGTCTGTGTGCTTGTGATTGAGTAGAGATGGGGTGCTTTTAAAGCTTTGCAGCTCAACTAAATATGAAGATACCAACAGCCGCTCTGCATCTGGCATGCATGTGGCCACCTCTTGTAAAAGAATTGCATGCTCAGCTAAATAGGTATTTGGTTAAATAATATATTTTTGTACCTGTAGCCATTTTCATGCATTAAAATTTTGACCAACACCAATACTGAAAGCAATTCTCAGATATTGTGTTGAAAGGTGTGCTAAAATTGCTGACTTGGTACATTTCGCAACATGAAAGCAACAGTGCAAAAAGCAAGCTAAGGTTAGGGCAACTCCATGTTTACCTGCACTGTGTTTGCAGTTTCTTTAAAAACCTGAAAACTGGAAGTCATTGAACTGTCGAATAGGTATGTAAAGTCAATTGCTTTCATTTAATTCCAGTTCTCAAGGTATACATGCCTAAGAAACAAGTACAAAAGCATGCGAAAGGGAATGCCGCCAGGATGCCCTGAAGTCGATGCAGAAGTGAGAGCAAGAAAGGCAAGCGAAAGTTTTGACATATGCTCTAAACCTGGCTTCGCAAGACAGGTGATCAGCTGCAAGTTTGCATGCATATTTCATTAGATCTGCTGATTGTCCTTTCTTTGCTATGTGGCTTAGTTGAAACACTTAGTTGCTTCTCTTGATGTGCTTGTTCGTCTCATTCACATTTTTTTCTTTAACAAATGCAAATATGCAATCCGGCTATAGCAAGTATATCTGCAATGCTGTCATCAGAGATGTTGTATGTGATCAAAGAAGCAAAATATCATGTCGCATAGCCACGTTGAACCTAGAGTGAAATATTCGTTCAAGATCTAGTGGTAGATGCATTTATAAACTAGTAATACAGCATTCGTACTGTAATGTATATTGATATACACGCTAAGATGTAGTGAAAAGTGTGTGGCTATGCTGCTCTGACACTTCAGTTGTTTTAACTTTCATTGATGAGTTCTGCATACAGCATACCAAAAAATAATAATTTTTCTTACTAATTTTTGGCATTGAGTAAGAAGTTTCTTGTTAAATGTATTGAGCCAACATTGAATTACTGCCAAAAAGTGTCATTTGTCGGTTGAGAGAAGGAACACAGGAACGAAAAAAAAGACATTGGACTCGTTTTCTTTGAAAAGCACGGTCAGAGGAGACAGAGCAGTGCAAGATCTCCTGCTGTAGTGACCTCAGACACACGATGCAAAGAAATGTACACCTATACTACACATATGCAAAGAGCTCTCTGTACACATTCCAAACGCAGCCATATGTAGCTTGGGGAGAAGCCCACTTGTTACCCCACATTACTAAAGGAATTTCTACAAAATATCCTTTATTTTCGCTGATTATGCTCATTCTCGATGTCTTTTGCATATTTAGGTATAAAATAATTTGTTTTGTATTTATATGTGCGGTCAATAAAAGGTTAAACAAATGAAGTGGTTCCAATAAATCTGTATGTATAACCTTAGCGACTCTAATCGCAATGTGTTGATCATTCCACGAAACAGGAACTAGGCAGCATGAAAATCACTCAGCAGTACCAAGAAGGAAGCTTCAGCACTTATGCAGTACTACAGAATACACTTCATGTACGCTGTACGTGTGGTGTCCTTTCTTTATGTGGTCTTGATCCCACTAGGGGCAAATAGCTGCTTTGCAAGTGCATTGCACTACTTTATTACTTTAACTGCTTGCTGCAAAAGAAAGTGCCACTAGAGTATTACATAAGGTTCATGTGTTATAAGGCAGTAGCTAGACGTGGTATGTCACAGCACTGAGTTGCCGCCAGCCATTATAATTAGCGGTTTTGTGTATCATTGTTAACTTGACAGAACATAGTAGGCATTATTTGATAAATAAAAAATATTACATAATTCTGGCCTGTAAGCCCCGCTACGGGCGGCTGCAAACAAACCCATACGGACGGCGCGGGCCATCTGGGCAGGGGGCATGCGTCTCGACGACATTGTTTCCACACTTGAGTAATGGCTGTCAACGGTTGACCCACAGCGGGGCCTTGCAGGCAAGTAGATTAACCACGCTGTCGGCACCCATGGCTGTCGCACAGTACGAGGAGCGGAGAGGACCACCAGCGCCACATTAGCGGTCGCGCATCACAGTAAGAAAGGGAGCTTCGGACCCCCATAGGATTGTGCTCCCTGGGAATCCCCGCAGGCGTTTTCCTTGCGCGCGGCCGGCTGGCGGGGGTAAACTCCTTCCCAGCTGGGGTCTCCCCGACTAGGCGTCAAACGCCGTAACGGGCGGGCGCGTCTGACTTCCGCGGTGCTCTCATCGGTGCCCTTGAAGAGTGCTTGGTTCGGGTCTGGCCGCGGGCAACGGAGATCGCGCGGCCTCAAGTAGGCGCGCCAGCCTCATTACTTTTTATGGCTTTGCACCGCGCGCCGACCGTCGTAGGGATTCTTTGAGCCGCAAAAGAGCCTGCGGTTTTGTCTCGGTTCCGAGGCGCCGTGGGAACGTCTTCTTCGGCTTACGGCCCGGACACGAGGCCGGCCTCGGCGCGTGGACAATTATCCCGGGCTCCTCTGTGACAGTTTGGCTTGCAAACAATGGCTTATTTGTGGCACCGCATGGGCCTTCGGTTTCTTGGAATCCGGTCGCGTCGCGCACGTGTTCGAGCACTTAAAACATGGTCCCGACGTTCCCAGGCTTTTGGGTTTTGCGAATGTATTTTGTTGGGCAGTGCTTGTTGCGCCGGCTGTGCTCGTGAGCCGTTGCTCGGAACTTGCGATGTGTACAGCTGGCGTGACCCTCACCCCTTTGTTGTTGTATATTGTGTATTTGGGGTGAGGATTGTACACTGTGAACTGTGCTAAAGAAGATGTTCTAGATTGATGGTTGTTCGACTGGCCAATCACGCACGCGAGTTGTGCTGAGCGCAGTGATTGGTGAACGGAATGTTCAGCTGAGACTCAACCCGGCGGCAATTCGCCAGCAAAGATTGTGGGCGGAGCGTTGCGTCTAGAAAATGCAGCCGCAGCGCTCCGAAGGGGAGTTCTGGACCTGGCTTCGGTGCTAAGCACCATCGGCTCTGCCGAAATAGGGTCGCCCTATGTGGTCCAAACCAGTGTAACTATTTGTAACCGATGTACTGTTTGAAACTATGCAATCTTGTAACCGAACTTTGTAATTTTATCTGTAAATACAAATTGTTGTTCGTTACTACAGCGGCTTTGTCCTTCGAACCTAAGTCACCCATTGAGCCACCTGTGCAGACCGCCACTGATGGTGCGTCTTGGACACCGACGGTGGGGGTGAATTTCAACGAACCAATTGATCGATCGTTTGGCATCGAATTCTGACTGGCGCAGTCAACAGGATAGGTTCGGAAGGCAAGCTAAACGTCAAGAAGACAGCGGTACATCTGCCAGAGTGGCATCCCAAGAGCTAGCAGCATCTCCGGTGTCTGCAATTGGCTCAAGCCTTGGAGGAGGAAGCCCAACAGCGAAACGTCGCTAGGCGACGCACCTCAGCGAGTAAGACGTCGAGGCGCCGACTGAACCCCAGCAGGGAAGCAACCTGACCGAGAGCGACGCAGGAAAATTTCGACTCTCGTCCACCAGTGATCCTCGTCTGAAACGTGAGTTTCCTTTCATCTTACTGTTCAGTCACTGCGGGGCTTCCGAGCTAATCATCATGCAGAACGACAGGGAGGAGGAGGATGGTCAAAGGGAGAGGGGTAGCAGTGATAGGGAAAGCGAGCCCTTTCTGTCTGAGCGGGTGATGGAGTTTAGACTAAAAATGGCTCAGGAACTTCGCCAAAGTCTTGCCCTTGAACTGGAGCACGCCAGGGCACGTATAGCGTCACCGTCGAGTAGCCAGGGCGGCAGTGCCTGAGCACTGGAGAACGACAGAAACACGGAATGGCGTAAATATTCAAAATTGTTAGTTCGCGATTTCCCCAAATTTCCCACAGACGCCGAGGTCCCCATATGGTTCGAATCTGTAGAGCACACTTTGGAGACCTATGAGGTGCCGCCAAGCTGTTGGGGTCAGATTGTTTTTCCGCTCCTAGCGGAACGGATTGAGTACCCGTCAACACGTTTGACTCCTGCACAACACCGTGACTATGAAGCTTTAAAAGAAGTCCTTGATGAGCAGCGGTTGTCGCCATTTGAATATCAAAAAAGGTTCTTTGGAGTACGGAAGCGGAAGATCGAGACGTGGAAGAGTTCCACGACTCGTCTTGCCAGCTACGTAAATTTTTATGTGGCATCAAGGAACGTGTCGAATTTTGCGGAGCGCTAGAACTCTTGGTGGCTGACCAGCTGAAGGCAGTGTTGTCGGAAGAGGCGCTCAGGTACGTCAGGCTGCGAGAGGGTGCAGGGTGGTACAAGGCCTCGGAAATTGCTAAACTTTTGCAGACTTTTGAGGACGCTCATGGCCACGTAGACATACCTAAGGGGCAACCTCGGGACGTCAGCAATAAGGGCCCAGACATTACAACTGAGAACAGCAGCAGCAGTGGTTTGGTTTTGCACCAAGGACAGAGGACAAAACCAAAATCCCCATATCCACCCGCAGGACAGCAGAGGCCAACAATTTGCTTTGAGTGCGGGTCGGCCGGGCACATTGGGCCAAATTGTCCGCGCATCCGTGAAAGGCTGGCCCAGACGGCCGCCCAGCAGGAACAGCCAGAGAGGCACGCCGCTCGGGTCTCGCTAGAGAACCGATCCGCGGCTGACCGCTTGTTGTCTGTAGCTCTCAATTGTAGGGACCGAACAATCAAGCCAATAGTGGACACGGGCGCAGAGATAACGGTAGTTCGCGAAAGTGCTGTACCACAGGAATTCACAGTCGCACGGTAGCGTAAACCTCCGTGCAGCATTTGGTGACCGGGTCGAAGCAAAACTCGTACCGCTACCGCTGACGCTAAAACAGGGCCAACCCGCGTTTTCCAATTGGGAAGAAGGCGACACCAGTGTTGTGCGCACTCACCGATAGGCTGAGCGTGAGCGCGGACTGCCTGCTCTCAGCGGAAGATTGGAGCGTGCTCCAGAAGGGTCGGGACGAGGCTTGCGAGCCGCCCCCCAACAAACTCCCGCCGAGCAGCAGCGCAGGGGCCCTATAACGTAAAACTATTCCAATATGTTTCTATTCCAATCTCCTGACGTCAAATTTGCTTAACCACAAACGCAAGCACGGGGCGGTCACCTGCAGGGTTGTCTGAACAGACCAACAAACGCTCTCCTCTTTCATAGGAGGTCACTTTTGTTTGGTTGAAAAACGAATAACATTGTTTACACTGAGCGGCTTGTCGTATCTAATTGGCTGACAAGAGGCGAGGAGAACGCTCAAGTGGAGAGGGATTCGATGGGGCCGAGCCACTGCACTGAAGTCGATAACCAAATGAAGAGGGTGGTGCCGGCGTCTACGATTGGTTGGTTTTCCGTTACTTAGCTTGCGGTGGCTGGTCGAAAATCGCGGCGGCATGCAACGGAAGCTCAAGAATGACGCTAAAACAGACCCTCAGCAAAGAAGAGTTGGCAGAATGACGGGGTAAACGTGCCGAAAGTGCTCGAAAACGTTACACGGCC
This sequence comes from Dermacentor andersoni, assembly GCF_023375885.2. Classification (NCBI taxonomy): domain Eukaryota; kingdom Metazoa; phylum Arthropoda; class Arachnida; order Ixodida; family Ixodidae; genus Dermacentor; species Dermacentor andersoni. The sequence continues at coordinate 6,837,029 of NW_027314752.1, read as the reverse complement.
ACGCAAGAAGGTTTATTATACGCAAATACACCCATGCTCTCCGGCAGGTGCGAGTAGCCAGCGTGTGAGCGATCGGCGGCAGCCATCTTCTATTCATTTCGGAACGGGGCAGCCTGCGGCTATTCCGAAGAAAATTCAGTTTTGTTAGGCATATTCATGCATCTTTATCGCGTACACGTCACTTTGACGCGGTGAGTTCTTGCGGTTTTGTGACGTCGCGTGACAGGCAGGTGAAGTGGGTGCAGCCCGATAACTTTTTACCAATAGCCGAGGGCTAATGGCGAAAAGGGGTCGAATCAGAAATAACTGTTTTTCTTTTTTCTGTCAAATCATGCATAATCAGTGTGTACACATAATATTAGATGGGGACGTATCGTGGTTTTCGTGACGTCGCATGACAGACAGGTGAAGTGGGGGTGGTCGAAAAAAGTTTTTGACCAATCGCGGAGGGCTGATAGCAGAATTGGAATAGAAAAGTTTGGAATAGTTTTACGTTATAGCGCCCCATATATGTTTACAGCCGTAGGACTAGATGGGGAACGGGTTAATCCCGAACAGCCGGTTACCGGTGCGAGCAGGGGCGATGCGCTGCATCCGAACGAGGAAAGGGCAGAGGAAGAATCCCGCAGTAGCTCCGATAAAGTAAGGGGTGATGCCGGGATGTTACGGGAAGAACAAAAAAGCGACGCGACGGTCAGCAGGGTTCTCGGCAGTAGGGCCCTCCTGCCCGCAGAGAGTATATCACATTTCGAACCACCTGAGCGAGCGTTAGTGAACGAGGTGTTCGGGACACAGGCCGCCTTGTTTACCACCGAAATGGGCATAGCGCGAGTGAGCGAGCACCGCATAGAAATGATGGAAGGAGCCGCGCCAAAGCGTTGCCACCCCAATCGCATTCCGTCGTCTCCTGAGGCCAGCGATGCATTCGAAGGCCTCGAGAGTGATCTGTGCAGTGCCGTCGAGCTAGCGACTCCAGACTCAAGCGAGCCGTTTTGGCTATTCACCGATTCCTCTGCAATTGCTGGGGGCGCATGTCTAGCTCAGATGACGGACAATGGCACAGAGTGCCACATTGCTTTTGCCAGCCACCGCTTCACGCCCACGCAGATGCTGTGGTGTATGATTGAACGCGAAGCGTTTGGCGTCATTTCGGATCTCAAAAAGTTCGACATGTGGGTCTTTGGCATGAAAATATTTTTTATCCGACCATAATCCTGTGACCTAGATCACTCAGTCCACGCCTCAGAAAGCAAAATTGACACGCTGGGCATTAGCGATGCAGCACTATGATATAGTGGTGCGACACAGAAGGGGAATCATACATACTAACGCCGACGCACTTTCGCGTCTGACGAACCATTGTTGGAAAAAGGATGTAAAAGACAGGGAACCCGCAGTGACGGACAGTGGGGGCGAGGGAACAAGTGTGGTGTGGTGTGATATGACTGCGGTAACCACAAGCGATCTTGGACGATGAACTCATGCATCCGCATTTCTGTGTGTACCTTGTTCTTTTGTGTTTGTTTTGGCGAGTGTTGTCGCCTAAGCTCAATGATGTATGTTTGTATGTTTTCCTCCCAAACTAGAGGCTCACAGTGTCCTTCTGGCTTATATCTGTACGATACTGCATAATATAGTTTCATGATGCGAGCCCTGTTGCATCAGGGAAGCCTTACTGTTTGTTTCGTTTGTGTATTTGCTTTGTGTGTCTTGGTTGTACCTATTTTACGGTGAAACTTATTCATGTGTTCACACTTTCTACGGAATGTGCCGCGTACAGCGCTCCTCATAAAGGGCTGGCATTTATTTGTGTTGTTTCAGTAAGCGAGCCAGCGCTGTACCTTGTTCTTCGTGGCATACTATCATGAGCAAGCCGCAGCTCACGAATTTCCTACGTGTGCGAACTCAGGCCATCGTTAAAACGCGTTGCCTAAGCTTGGCTGGTAACTTTTATTTGTCATGTCCGGATGCGGCGTATGTAGAAGTTTACACGCAGCGTGCTTTTGTTTTGGTTTCTGCTTCGACAACACTGTAAGCGAGTTGTTGTCTCGTCTTGGGTGGGGGGTGTAAGCCCCGCTACGGGCGGCTGCAAAACAAACCCATACGGACGGCGCGGGCCATCTGGGCAGGGGGCATGCGTCTCGACGACATTGTTTCCACACTTGAGTCATGGCTGTCAACGGTTGACCCACAGCGGGGCCTTGCAGGCAAGCCGAGTAACCACGCTGTCGGCACCCATGGCTGCCGCACAGTTCGAGGAGCGGAGAGGACCACCAGCGCCACATTAGCGGTCGCGCATCACAGTAAAAAAGGTAGCTTCGGACCCCCGTCGCATTGCGCTTCCTGGGAATGCCCGCAGGCGTTTTCCTTGCGCGCGGCCGGCTGGCGGGGGTAAACTCCTTCCCAGCTGGGGTCTCCCCGACTGGGCGTCAAACGCCGTAACGGGCGGGCGCGTCTGACTTCCGCGGTGCTCTCATCGGTGCCCTTGAAGAGTGCTTGGTTCGGGTCTGGCCGCGGGCAACGGAGATCGCGCGGCCTCAAGCAGGCGCGCCAGCCTCATTACTTTTTATGGCTTTGCACCACGCGCCGACCGTCGTAGGGATTCTTTGAGCCGCAAAAGAGCCTGCGGTTCTGTCTCGGTTCCGAGGCGCCGTGGGAACGTCTTCTTCGGCTTACGGCCCGGACACGAGGCCGACCTCGGCGGGTGGACAATTATCCCGGGCTCCTCTGTGACAGTTTGGCTTGCAAACAATGGCTTATTTATGGCACCGCATGGGCCTTCGGTTTCTTGGAATCCGGTCGCGTCGCGCACGTGTTCGAGCACTTAAAACATGGTCCCGACGTTCCCAGGCTTTTCGGTTTTGTCAATGTATTTTGTTGGTCAGCGCTTGTTGCGCCGGCTGTGCTAGTGAGCCGTTGCTCGGAACTTGCGGTGTGTACAGCTGGCGTGACCCTCACCCCTTTGTTGTTGCATATTGTGCATTTTGCGTGAGGATTCTACACTGTGAACTGTACTAAAAAGATGTTCTTAGATTGATGGCTGTTCGACTGGCCAATCACGCACGCAAGTTCTGCTTAACGCAGTGATTAGTGAACGGATTGTCCAGTTGAGACGCAACCCGGCGGCAATTCGCCAGCAAAGATTGTGGGCGGAGCGTTGCGTCTAGAAAATGCAGCCGCAGCGCTCCGAAGGGGAGTTCTGGACCTGGCTTCGGTGCTAAGCACCATCGGCTCTGCCGAAATAGGGTCGCCCTATGTGGTCCAAACCAGTGTAAATATTTGTAACCGATGTACTGTTTGAAACTATGCAATCTTGTAACCGAACTTTGTAATTTTATCTGTAAATATAAGTTGTTGTTCGTTCGTTACTGCAGCGGCTTTGTCCTTCGAACCTAAGTCACCCATTGAGCCACCTGTGCAGACCGTCTCTGATGGTGCGTCTCGGATGCCGATGGTGGGGGTGAATTTCAACGAACCAATCGATCGATCGTTTGCCATCGAATTCATACTGGCCCTTATTTGGAACTTTGTCTCATCCCTGTGATGCGCGCAACCCGCTTTTGACGTTAGTGAGATGGAGTGACTCCTAGCAAAGCAGCAGGGTAGTCCTCTTAATGATGCTGTTATTCACACGCAGATTGTTCAGTAGGCATTTGCTCAGTGCCATTCCCCCATAAAACCACAGCTTGCATTTCATTCATGTAGAATAGAAACATTCTGTAGATTTCATTGAAAATGTGACATTGGAGGGCATTATGCTATAAGTTCACAGCAGTAAGCCCCATTATTGGAAGACAGCTTTTGTCTCAAATTACTTACAGCAAAGTGAAGCCATGTGCATTCTCGCTTTAACTACTGCTGTTTAGTATCGGCCACAATGACCAAAACAAACATAAATAACGTTCTCGTATTGCAAAAGAAAATTGTTCGAACAATCGCTAATGTTGATAATACAACTACCTCCAAGTGTCCCTTTGAAGCACATAATTGTCCGCGTCAATCATTTGTGTAACTTTAACTTGTTACAAAAAAATTATTTTTCAACAGTCTCCACTGCCGACTTTTATTATACTTTGCCATCTTTGGACATGCGTCGTGCTAACATACACACAAGACCTATTAATACATAAAATATACCTATTTTCGCGCTAATTATAAATTACAAATGTTGTCTTATACCCTGCCCCATGTTCTAAATACGTATAAACATACATAAGGGTATACCAAAGCTGAGCTGCGGAAATATTTTGTTGAAATGTGATTTTATGTCTTTGCTTGTAGATGCCGCATGCTTGCTTGGTTATTACTTATTACTATTTCTGAACATATGTATGGCCATTTGAGCGTTTAGATTTTCGATTTTATTGTTCAAATTCTGTGCAAAGTATATTACCCTCTGTATGCATCAATAGTGAATGTTCTTCTTTATTGTATGTGAGTATTCTGTGTGTGTCTGTCGAAGATTTCCTGTACCACTCGTGTGCTACTACTTGTAGGGGTTTTCTGGACACAGTCAAGCTGTGGAGGCAGCTTCTTGCCAAAAACCTGCCCTCCAGCTGAATCTGGAAAATGAAGTTATACTTATATCCTTATACTAATTTATATATGTTCTACCTAATGTGTATCCACATGTGTGGGCTTGTGATATGCCCTGATGGTGAGGCCATTTGTGGTTCGTTCAAAGAAAACATCAACGGATGCATTATAGCTATTCTCAGGCTATTCTCTTCCTGCTGTAAACTCGATTGTCTGCTCAAAGAAATAAGTGTTCCGTGTGATTAATATATGTGCTCTTGCTAAAGGTTACTGTGATGTGTGCATATTCTTATTGAATAAAATGTTTAAAAAGTTTTAACAGCTGTGCTGCTCTTTCAGATCTTAATCGGGGCAGGCAGCATTTGACGCAAACATGGAGCCAGTGATAACGGAAACATTTTGGAGGTGAGAGAACAGTCGTTTTTGACAAATTCTTTGAAATGAAGGCCAAGAAGTTACACTTTTGAAACATAATGGGATGTACTTACTATGCAGGCACCACGTGAATATTGAACTGGCGCTATTTATAATGTCTGGTTTTGCATTTATCTGTTCTTTATGCATATTTCTTTTCTTCCATTATCATCGATGCTGTATGATTGCTTTGATTTGGTGAGATTGTAAATTTGTCGTTTAATATCAATATTGAAATTTAATTCCTCTGTCCATATATGCCTCCATGGCATGTTGAAATAAATGAACCCTTTGTCGTGGCAAAGGAATCAATCCTTGTTCAAATGCCTGAAATGCTACATTACCTCATAAGTTTGGACATATTGCAGCTGTTTAGCATGCCGTGTAAACTGAAGCATAGTGTTTCCCAAGGTTGGCCATTGATTCCAATTGAGCAAATCGGACTGTTGTCTTCTGTTTTTGCCAGGTAGAGTCCATTGATGCACTTGAGGTTAATACAGGGATAGTGGTGAAACATTTGCTCTTGGTGTTTCACTCACTTTAGTGCAATGTGCTCAGTGCTTTTTTTGTTTATAGTATTGCAGTTTATCATAACATTTAATGGTGGCTGAATACGTAGGCATTTGTTGCACATGCAAACTAAAACATAATATGTTGTGAGCTTCCATCTTACCGTAGAGATAGTCTATTTACTACCCAGGCAGAGGTCACAGCAGTTGCTGGAAAGGGTCTGGTTAAGTACCAGGAGGTATTTTCACCAACTCTTGTGATGGTAATCATGTACACCACCATTTTCAGTCTTCAGATGACCCTAGGAAGGGTCATTGTTGCCATTCCAAAGTGGTTCCGCTGACTACCAAGGGGTAGTTTCACCAACTCTTGCAATGGTAGTCATAAACGCCGCCATTGTCAGTCTTCAGATGACTACCCTAGGAAGGGTCATTGTTGCCATTCCAAAAGGGTTCTACTGACAACCAAGGGGTTCCACTGACAACTTGCATGGACCACTGAGGTAGTCGCATCAACTCCTGCTTTGGGAGTATTACATACACCTCAGTAGGTCTTGTAGGAAAGAGTCACCGGTACTGTATTTCCAAGAGAGTTTGTATTACCACCCAAAAGGTCATCATATGTGCGACGAGCAGATACACCCCGAAAAAAGTCAGTTGTAACTTCCTTTTAAGAGTGTAGATGCAAAAACAACTTGCGAACCTCAGTAACTATCTGACGTCTTCGCATTACGCATCCCTTTCTCTAAACAAATGAGCTGCAGCGGTGCCATTTTGCCATCACATTCCGAGGCATACACGTTTTACTACTAGCACAAACCGTCGCAATGTTAGCCAGTGCCAAAACTGACCAGCCTTGATGGCTGATCTGCGACATCCAATCTGACACCGGTGGCACGAGTACCTGATCATTTCATCATCATCATCATCATCATCATCATCATCATCATCATCATCATCAGCCTGGTTACGCCCACTGCAGGACAAAGGCCTCTCCCATACTTCGCCAACAACCCCGGTCATGTACTAATTGTGGCCATGCCGTGCCTGCAAACTTCTTAATCTCATCCGCCCACCTAACTTTCTGCCGCCCCCTGCTACGCTACCCTCCCCTTGGGATCCAGTCCGTAACCCTTAATGACCATCGGTTATCTTCCCTCCTCATTACATGTCCTACCCATGCCCATTTCTTTTTCTTGATTTCAACTAAGACGTCATCAACTCGCGTTTGTTCCCTCACCCAATCTGCTCTTTCCTTATCCCTTAACGTTACACCTATCATTCTTCTTTCCATAGCTCGTTGCGTCGTCCTCAATTTGAGTAGAACCCTTTTCGGGTGCAGCGGTGGCGTAGAGGTAGAACGCCCGCCTCGCGTGCAAGAGGTCCGTGGTTCGAATCCCGGTGCCGGCAATATTCCACCAGATTAAAAACAAAATCCGCGTGTTGATAAAATTGCACAAACAGGCCTGGAGTGTGGCCTGATCCCGGTGACCAGAACCGGTAACGCACTCCCTCACCAGAGCAGGATTGGCCACCCTGGTGCAGTACTTGGCCACAACCTCCTATATGAACACAACCTCCTGATCATTTGAGTGAGGGATACTCATCAACTTACACACCCACGCTACCCGCGGCCATCAACGTCGCTGGAATAGAAACCTCATTTATCTATGGAACGAAAAGAAAGGGGGTTAAGAGAGTGGCCCTATTGTTATAATCCATACCTAAAGAAGCAAAATAAAGACAAGGAAATCATAGAGGAAAAACTTTTACTTACTAACAGAAATGTCTGAATGACCAATTAATTGAAGTGAAGCTAGATGCAAAAACCACCTCCCAAACTAAGGAACGGTCTGACGTCTTAGCATTACGCGTCCCTTCCTCTAAACAAATGAGCTGCAGCGACGCCACTTTGCCGTCGACATTCTGAGGCATACACGTTTTACTACTAGCACTATCCGTCGCAATGTTAGCCTGTGCCAAAACTGACCAGCCTTGACGGCTGATCTGCAACATCCATTCTGCCACCGGTGACACGAGTACCTGATCATTTGAGTGAGGGCAAATCATCAATTTACCCAGCCATACTACCCGCAGCCATCAACATCGCTGGAATCGAAACCCTGTTTACGTAAGGAACGAGAAGAAAGGGGGTTAACAGAGTGGTTCTATTGTTAAAATCCATACCTAAAGAAGTAATAAGCACAGACATCAAGGAAATCATTGAGTAAAAACTTTTACTTACCAATTGCAATAGCTAAGTGACCAATTTATTGAAATGAAGCTAGATGCAAAAGAAATCTCGAAACGAAGGACTGGTCTGACGTCTTTCCGTCTGCGGCAGCAGGCGTTTGGTGTGTTGCGAACCACGCACCCGAGCACATGAGTGTTGGACCCACCCGCGTGTAGCCGTGCGCGGCTTAGCCGTGTCCGGGGGATAGGGGATCCTCGGGGTTGAGCCAATGCAGGGTGTTTGAACCTTTACGGCCTCTCAGCGGCGGCAACATGCCCCTTTGGCCTCGGCTTCACGTAGATGGCACCCCTGGACTGACCCGCCCGGGGGATATCGGTAGTTGCCTTTTCCTATCCTCCTCTCTAATCTTCGTCTTTCTCTTGCTTTCGGTCTTCCTGTCTCATCCTAGCTTCCTTTTTATTTCCACTTTTCCCAGGCATGAAGGGTTAACCTTGTGTGGTATAGCCAACCTTGGTCATAACAGATTTGGTAATAGTAGTGTCGTACAGCTGGCGCGTGCAGTTTGTGTCTTTTCACGGTCCTGCAGCGTCCCCTTGTTGGGCTCCATGGTGGGTGGCTGGCGGTGCTGCCGAATTTCCGCATATATCTATGGCAAGTTCGTTTCCACCCCTTACTGATCGCCCTCATAAACGAGGGCGCACGAAGAAGTATTTAAGTTCTATGGTCGTCATAATGAAAACTTTCACAAATTTCATGTCATCCACTCGGAGAAAACCGCAAAGTCAGCGAGAATGATCTGTCCTTTTCTAGTGTCTAAATCAATAACCAGAATTCTTGGCCAAGGCTTTAATGTAACCAAACTTGCAAGTGGAGATCTCCTTTTGGAACTGCGAGATAAAAATCAGTTTGAAAAGCTGCCGAATCTTGTCTCTTTTGGGGACATTCCAGTGAATGTGACACCGCATCGCACCATGAAAACCAACCGTGGTGTTGTATCAGATAGTGACCTGATTGATCTGACAGAGGCTGAACTAATTGAAGGCCGGAGTGACCAGAATGTGGTCAGTGTAATACGAGTCAAAATGAGGCGCGATAGTAAAGAAATTCAGACTAAGCATCTTATTCTTTCGTTTGGTTCGTGTCCTGCCCGAAAAAATCGAGGCAGGCTATGTGAAGATCAGGGTGAGGCCGTATATCCCGAATCCCCTTCAATATTTTAAGTGTCAATGGTTTGGCCACAGTTCCCAGAACTGCCGTGGCCAACTAACCTGTGCCAAATGTAGCGACCATGAACATCCGTCCGAGTCGTGCCAGAACACTCCACACTGTGTAAATTGTGCAGAGGAGCACCCCGCGTACTCGTGGTCCTGCCCACATTTGAAGAAAGAAATGGAAACAGTGGCACTCAAAACCAAAGAGAACATTTCTTTTAAGGAGGCATGGAGGCGCGTATCCTTCTTACCGAAAAATAGCTTTGCCGAAGTGGCGCGTCAGGGGGCAGCGCCACAACGGCCTCGGGCGGCTGTCCGCCCCACACCTAGTGAGCCGGCAGTGACGTCACGTGCCCCCTCGGTGGTTGCGGCTAGCGCTGCTCCGTCATCCGAGAAAGGGCCGACGACCTCCGGGCTGGTAGCCTCAAGGGCCTCATCCTTTGAGAAGAGGCTTTCTCAACAAACAAATCGCTCACAAGAGCGGGTGTCCAGCGCTTCGCAGGCGGCGATGGACACGACACCAAGTCAAAGGGCGCCACTAGCGCCTAAGGAGCGGCGAGAATAACTCGACCGCTCCAAAAAAGAGAAACGTCGCATTACAGGACCGGAAAAGGGTCCTGGAACCTGAATTCTCTTTCTAGACACACAGCACTAACCTCGTTTCTGGTATAGATATACCCAAATATTACAATGAAACGTGAGAGGACTTCTTCACAATCTTGATGATGTTAAAGAACTCCTTCGCAAATGCACTCCAAAGGTGCTGTGTGTCCAAGAAACACACTTAAAAGTAATAAAGACCGACTTGCTAAGGCAATATGCCCCTTTCCGGAAAGACCGCGAAGATGCACTCACCTCCTCAGGGGGCGTAGCCGTAATAGTCGATAAGGGCGTTGCATGTCAGCAAATCAAACTCCGAACTCTCATTGAGGCAGTTGCAGTCCTAGCTGTGCTGTTTGGAAAGCTAATCACAGTTTGTTCGATATACGTCGCCCCCTCCTCTCAATTTTCTAAAGCAGAGTTTCAAAGCCTTATCGATGAACTTCCTCCACCATACATAGTGGTTGGTGATTTAAACGCACATAACCCCCTGTGGGGCGACTCGCGTTCCGATGGGCGTGGGCGCCTGATAGAAAATATCCTGTATGCTTCAGGTGCATGTTTATTGAACAAAAAGAACCAACGAATTACAATGTTACACATAACCCATGCTTGGCCACAGACTTGAGCATCGTTTCGAGTTCACTATTTCCTTACCTGTAGGGGTCTGTTCTCAAGAACCCCTATGGGAGTGACCACTTCCCAATTACATTAAACCTAACCAAACCAGAAGCATGCTCGCCGCATTACCCTCGATGGAACCTCGAATCAGCCAACTGGGAACTGTTTCGAGAAATCACGCGTTTATGATGGGACGACATTTCTGATTTTAATATAGACGATGCTGTGGCATACGTAACTGGTTTTATTACTGACGCTGCAACAAAATGCATTAAACAATTTAACGGACTGGCAAAGAACCGTCGCAACCCATGGTGGAATGACGAATGTCAAAATGCACGTAAAAATCAAAACAAAGCTTGAGGATTGCTTCCTAATTCTCCAACAGCTAAAAACCTTATTAATTTTAAACAAGTCAAATCTCAAGGCAGGAAAATACTGACACGTGTACTTACCTTTATCGGGCGACCACGTTTCGCCGCTTAACAACTGTAATCGCACAGCGAGGGACGCGCCTGAATGTATCCGAGGTTTCTGGAAAGTTATCGATGCTTCTACCCGGCTGTCTGTTGTCGCCGATCCTTGTGTTATCTGATTCCATCGCGTAACGCGAATGGTGTAGAACTTTGTAGAAGGCACGCGGGTCCGAACGATTAGTCTGGAACATTCGACGACTGCTCTATAAAAGCCGACGCGCTTGACCCGCTGATCAGGTTTTCGACGATCGCCGACTGTGTTCGCCGCTGTCGTTGTGCTTTAAGTGTAGCCTGTTTTGTGGGCACAGGTTCGCTCAATAAAAGCTAGTTTTGTCTTTCACAGTACTGCTACTGTATTCGTTCTTCACCGTCACTACCACGTGACATCTGGTGGAGGTGCGAGTGCGTTCATGTACCGCACGCGCCCGCAAAGCCGCGATCCAAGCCAGAAGCCCAAGGACAAAACCGACACCGCCCAAGACCAGCGTGCTAGCCGCAGAATGCAAGGACTGCCCCCAGAGCACGGACTTCTACCTGAGGCGACAAAGAAGATCGTGGTCAAGACAACCTCAATGGCTGCCCCAACGTCCCCCGTTATCCTACAACAACCCCGGGACCCACCGACCTTCCATGGAGCAGCGACTGAACACCCGGAATCCTGTCTGGAGACCTATGAGCGAATCGCGACATTCAACAACTGGGACTCCGACGACAAGCTGCGGCATGTCTACTTCGCCTTAGAAGACGCCGCCAGAACGTGGTTTGAGAACAGGGAGTCGACCTTGACTACGTGGGACCTGTTCCGTAGCGGCTTCCTGCGCACCTTTACAAGTGTCGTACGCAAGGAATGAACCAAAGCTATGCTGGACGCCCGAGTGCAGCTACCAAACGAGAACGTTGACATCTTTACGGAAGAAATGACCCGTCTGTTCCGCCACGCCGACCCGGATATGGCCGAGGAAAAGAAAGTTCGCCTACTCATGCGTGGTGTGAAGGAAGAACTTTTCGGCGCAATGGTACGAAGCCCACCGACGGCCGTAGCAGAGTTCCTTCGCGACGCCACCAGCATTGAGAAGACACTCGAAATGCGGAACCGGCAATTCAACCGCCGCACGAACTCTACAAACTATGCAGGAATTCAATCGCTGGCCACCGACGATCTGCGCGAGACTATCAGAGCGGTCATACGGGAAGAGTTGCAGAAGATGTGCCCTAGGTCGCAGCTTCAAGTAGCCTCTATCACCGAAATCGTCAAAGATGAGCTTGAGCGATCCCTTGGAGTTCCTGAGATGCAACCAGAATCACCGCAGCCCCAGCCGGAAGCGATGACCTACGCCGCCGTCGCCCGCCGCCAAGGCCACCCTGCGCGACCGCGCCATGGACCTTTAACGCAACAATTCCGTCGTCCACCGCCGCCACCGCCAGCACGCCCGCCCGTCGCCCAGCGCGGCTACGCGAGGAAGACGGACATTTGGCGCGCTCCTGACCACCGCCCACTCTGCTACCACTGCGGAGAAGCTGGTCACGTCTACCGCCGATGCCCATACCGGGAAATGGGACTGCGAGGGTTCGCCGTTAATGCGCCGCGACCACAGCTTGGTGAACGACCTCGCGATATCGCCGACTACCTCGCCGCCACCCAGTGGAGCGCTCGACGACCGTCCCGTTCGCCGTCACCGGGCCGCTACCTGTCACCGCAGCGCCGACCATACACCGGCCCAGCCCGGGGCTGCTCTGCGAGCCCATATCCGGAAAACTAAAAGCAGCAACCGATGGAGGTTCGGTTGCTGTTCGTCGAACTGACGAACATCCTCCGCCGCCGACGAAGACGACGAAGAGACCATCTCGACGACATAATAACGACACGCCGCCATCCCGACGAACTCATGAAGCCAAGACTACACCGACGAAAGACGACTTGACGACGCGACGTTCCAGCTTCACTTCAACACGACGCAGCCGTGATCCGATGCCAAGACCTAACTGCAACGCCAGACAAAGAACCACCGACCTCGATGTGCTTCTCGACGGCCACGCAGTTACCGCCTCAGTGGACACAAGGGCTGATTACTCCGTCATGAGTGGACACATCACCGCCCAGTTGAAGAAGGTTAATACTGCATGGGAAGGCCCTGAAATTCGCACCGCTGGAGAACACCTGATTACGCCGACTGGAATCTGCACGGCAAGGATAACCATTCATGACCGGACTTACCCTGCCACCTTCGTTATCCTCCAGCAGTGTTCTCGAGACGTCATTCTCGGTATGGACTTCCTGAACCAACACGGCGCAGTCATCGACCTGAAGTCGAAGTCAATAATGCTGTCTGTAGATAAAGCGATACCACCGGAGAGCCCTCGTAGTCACCACGCTTTGAGTGTGCTCGAAGACCAAGTGAGCATCCCGCCCCGCTCCAGCATTGTTATTTCGGTCGGCACTGAAATACCCGCTGACGTCGAAGGTGTCGTCGAAGGTGACCAAAGTCTCCTGCTAGACCGTGAAATTTGCGTCGCAAGAGGGATCACTCGACTGCATGGAGGGAAAACTGAAGTGTTGCTGACAAACTTCGGCCCGGAGTTCAAGCCCATCAACAAGGGCACGACGATTGCGTACATCGAGGAAATTGTGGAAACCAGTAATGCGTTTGTCCTCTCGGATTCCGCCGCATCTACCCCGACGACCATGGTTCCCGAACCAGACTACGACATTAATCCAAGTCTCCCAGTGATTAAGCAACAGCAGCTCAGAAGTCTGCTCCGACGATACAAAGGCTGCTTTTCGACGACATCGAGGATTCGACGAACACCAGTCGCCAAGCATCGCATAATCACCGAGGACTACGCTCGACCACTCCACCAAAGCCCTTACCGAGTTTCGCCGCGAGAACGCGAAGCTATAAGAGAACAAGTCGACGAAATGCTGCGCGACGACATCATCCAGCCGTCGAAAAGCCCGTGGGCATCCCCTGTTGTCCTGGTGAAGAAAAAGGATGGAACCCTACGTTTCTGCGTCGATTATCGTCGTCTGAACAAGATCACGAAGCAGGACTTATACCCCATTCAACGGATAGACGACGCATTGGATCGGCTCTGCAACGCTAAGTACTTCTCCTCGATGGACCTCAAGTCTGGCTATTGGCAAATAGAAGTCGACGAAAGAGATCGCGAAAAGACCGCCTTCATCACCCCAGATGGCCTCTACGAGTTCAAGGTTATGCCATTTGGGCTGTGCTCGGCGCCTGCAACGTTCCAGCACGTGATGGACACGGTTTTAGCAGGATCGAAATGGCAGACCTGTCTCGTTTACTTGGATGACGTCGTTTTATTCGCCGGAAATTTCGACGATCACCTTAGGCGGCATGCCACAGAACTAGAGGCCATCAAGTCATCAGGGCTCACTCTGAAGCCAGAAAAATGCCGCTTCGCTTACGACGAGCTTCTGTTCCTAGGCCACGTCATCAGTAAATCCGGAGTACACCCCGACCCCCAGAAAACAGCTGCCATCGCAATGTTCCCGCAGCCCACCGACAAGAAGGCAGTGCGTAGATTCCTTGGCATGTGCGCCTACTACAGGCGCTTTGTCAAGGACTTTTCACGCATCGCCGAGCCGTTGACACGTCTAACTAAATATGATGTTGAGTTCAAGTGGGACACGCCGCAGGCCGACGCATTTGAAGAACTCAAACGACGCATGCAGTCGCCGCCGGTACTTGCGCACTTCGATGAGTACGCCGATACAGAAATCCATACTGACGCCAGTAGCCTAGGCCTCGGTGCCGTTCTAGTCCAGAGGAAAAACGGAGTCGAACAGGTGATATCTTACGCTAGCCGGTCGCTGTCAAAAGCGGAAGGCAACTATTCTACGACCGAAAAGAAATGCCTCGCCATCGTTTGGGCTACAGCTAAATTTCGCCCTTATCTTTATGGCAGGCCATTCAAAGTCGTCAGTGACCATCACGCGTTGTGTTGGCTAGCGAGTATAAAGGATCCTTCAGGACGACTGGTGCGGTGGAGCCTCAGACTACAAGAATACGACATCACTGTAGCCTACAAGTCCGGACGAAAACACTCCGATGCCGATTGCCTATCACGCGCCACATTGACCCGCCGCCGCAAGATGACGAAGATGACGACGCCTTCCTTGGCATGATAAGCGCGGAAGACTTCGCTGAACAGCAACGGGCAGACCCGGAGCTAAAAGGCCTGGTGGAATATTTGGAAGGGCACACCGACGTTGTCCCCAGGGCATTTAAGCACGGATTATCTTCCTTCACGCTTCAAAACAATCTCCTCGTGAAGAACTTTTCACCAGTCCGCGCCAACTACCTTCTTGTTGTACCGTCAGGACTTCGTCCAGAAGTATTGCACGCCCTACATGACGATCCGACCGCTGCACACCTCGGTTTTTCCCGGACACTATCGAGGATAGAAGAAAAGTATTATTGGCCGCGCCTGACCGCCGACGTCGCCCATTGTGTCAGAACATGCCGAGACTGTCAGCGACGCAAGACACCGCCGACAAGGCCAGCCGGATTACTACAGCCAATCGAGCCTCCTTGCCGACCATTCCAGCAGATCGGGATGGACTTGCTGGGACCCTTTCCGACGTCAACAACCGGAAATAAGTGGATCGTCGTGGCGACAGACTACCTCACTCGCTTCGCTGAAACTAAAGCACTACCGAAAGATAGCGCCACCGAAGTGGCGAAATTTTTTGTCGAAAACATCCTGCTTCGACATGGCGCCCCAGAAGTCCTCATCACCGACACAGGAATGGCCTTTACAGCGGAGCTCACCCAAGCCATACTGAAATACAGTCAGACAAGGCACAGGAGGACCACGGCCTACCACCCGCAGACGAATGGTCTTACGGAGCGGCTGAATAAGACCATCGCCGACATGCTAGCGATGTACGTCGACGTCGAACACAAGACTTGGGATGCCGTCCTGCCGTACGTAACATTCGCTTACAACACGGCGGTGCAAGAAACAACACAGATCACGCCGTTTAAGCTGGTTTACGGCAGGAACCCGACGACGACGCTCGACGCCATGCTGCCCCACGTCACTGACAAAGAGAATGTTGACGTCGCTAGCTATCTCCAGCACGCCGAAGAAGCCCGACAGCTCGCCCGCCTACGGATCAAGAACCAACAGAGGACCGACAGCCGACACTACAACCTCCGGCGGCGCTTTGTTGAGTACCAGCCCGGCGACCGTGTTTCGGTTTGGACACCGATACGCCGACGAGGACTCAGTGAGAAACTACTCCGACGCTATTTCGGACCCTACAAGGTCATCCGACGTATTGGCGCTCTGGACTATGAGGTCGTGCCAGACGGCATTTCGCATTCACAGCGGCGCCGCGCACAATCTGAAGTGGTCCACGGGGTGCGCCTTAAACCCTTTTACGGACGCTGACGAAATACCTTATTTTTTGTTGTTGTTTTCTTTGCAACGGGTGTTTTTATTTCGCTTGTATGTAGCATCGGGTCGATGCTTTTTAAGATGGGGGGTATTGACACGTGTACTTACCTTTATCGGACGACCACGTTTCGCCACTTAACAACTGTAATCGCACAGCGAGGGACGCGCCTGAATGTATCCGATGTTTCTGGAAAGTTATCGATGCTTCTACCCGGCTGTCTGTTGTCGCCGAACCTTGTGTTATCTGATTTCATCGCGTAACGCACATGGTGTCGAACTTTGTGGAAGGCACGCGGGTCCGAATGATTAGTCTGGAACATTCGACGACTGCTATATAAAAGCCGACGCACTTGACCCGCTGATCAGATTTTCGACGATCGCCGACTGTGCTCGCCGCTGTCGTTGTGCTTTAAGTGTAGCCTGTTTTGTGGGCACAGGTTCGCCCAATAAAAGCTACTTTTGTCTTTCACAGTACTGCTACTGTGTTCTTTCTTCACCGTCACTACCACGTGACAATACGTCGACGTGCGAAGAGAGAGAGCTGGGAGCGATACATATCTGGAATAAATTCATACAAAGACGAGGCAAAATTGTGGAATAGGGTGAATAAACTAATATGCCGAGAGACGAACCACCTGCCCTTAGTAAGTACCCATGGAGATGCCCTGGAAGACCAGGCAGACTGTCTGGGGGAACACGTTGAGTATATCTCCACTGCATCGCATCACTCACAGTCATTCCTGAAGTTCAAAGAACGCACAGAGCGACAGCGCCATGACCGGAAATGTGCCCAAAATGAAAATTACAACCACGCGTTCAGTTTAGCTGGGCTCAAAACTTCTCTTGCTAGTTGCAACAGCTCAGCACCAGGTGGTGACCGTATCATTTGTGAAATGATCTAATACCTGCATCCTGAAACACAGAAAACACTCCTCTCACTTTTTAATGTCATGTGGGCCGCTGGGTACATTCCATCTTCTCGGAAAGAAGCTGTAATAATGCACATATCCAAACACGGTAAGGACCCGTCCTTACCTAGTAGTTACAGGCCTATGGCTTTGACAAGCTGTTTCTGCAAGCTTTATGAAAAGATGATAAACCGGCGCCTAACCTACATCCTTGAGAGCAATAGACTACAAGATCCTTACTAGTGTGGTTACAGAGAAGTCAGGTTGACCGCAGACCACCTTGTCCGCCTGAGGCCAATATAAGGCAGGCCTTCATACACAAACAGTTTTTTTTTCTCCGCATTTCTTGATTTGGAGAAATCATACGACACCACATGGCACTTCGGTATTATTCGAGACCTTTCCGCTATGGTTATCCGCGGGAGTATGCTAAGTATCATTGAAAGTTACCTTTCTAACCACACATTTCGTGTTAGGGTGGGCCATGCCTTGTCTAGGTCTTTCACCCAGGAAACTGGTGTTCCACAAGGTGGCGTGCTAAGCTGCACACTCTTTATTGTGAAAATAAATTCTTTTGGCATGGCTATCCCACGAATGATCTCATACTCTGTATGTGTAGATGACGTTCAGCTTGGTTTTAAATAATGCAACTTAACTATCTGCGAACGACATGTCCAGCATGCCTTAAATAAAGTGGCAACATGGGCTGACGAAAATGGTTTCAGGTTGAGCCCACAGAAAAGTACCTGCGTTTTTTCACGAATAAGAGAGGAATAGTACCACGTCCTGCTATTGAGCTCTCTGGTAGCAGATTACCTGTAAGCGCCGAGCACAAGTTTCTCGGCATCATACTGGATTCGAAACTGACATTCATCCCGCATATTATTACTTGAAGGCTAAATGCCTCAAAACAATGAACCTATTGAGGCTTCTATCAAGTACAACATGGGGCAGTGACAGGAAATGTCCTTTGAACTTGTATAGGTGTCTTATCGGCTCACGTCTTGGCTATGGCGCTATAATATATCAGTCCGCTACAACAAATGCATTAGAGATGTTGGATCTTGTCCATCATTTAGGAATCCGCCTCGCGACTGGAGCCTTCAGGACAAGCCCCTTACAAAGCCTTTATGAAGAAGCAAATGTATGGTCACTCCATTTTCGGAGATCATATAGCACTTTTACATATTTCGTCAAAGTAAATTCTAACCGCGAACACCCCTCTTATTCATGCACAAACGATATGACCGACGCCATGCTCTTCAATAACAGACCTTCAGGAAATGGGTGTTCCGGTGCTTGAACATTGTCTTATGGCTCCAGCAAAACTATTAGCGCCATGGCAATGGCAGCTGATAAAGTGTGACATATCCTTTGTAGAGGTCACTGAACATGCGCCAGAGACAGATATCAAAATGCATTTCTTGGAGCTCCAGTAAAAGTACTCGTGCACAGAGTTCTACACAGACGCTTCTAAGTCGCATGCCGGGGTGTCCTACGCAGCCATTGGTCCATCCTTCTCGGAATCCGGTGGACTGCACCATGAAACAAGTATATTTACGGCTGAGGCCCAAGCACTGTTGTCGGCTGCGAAACATATCAGAAAATCAAATCTTCAAAAATCAATTATATTTACAAATTCCTTAAGCGTCGTAAAAGCCTTGAATTCTCTCTATAAACACAAAAACGCTGTACTTACTGAGCTGTATTCTATTCTCTGTAGAGCATATATGTCTAACCAGCATGACATTATATGCTGGGTACCTGGCCATAGAGGCATCGAGGTGAATGTACTAGCTGACGAAATGGCTACATCAATCACCGCGCAAGCTATTATTCCAACGGCTGCTGTCCCTGTCACAGATCTGAAGCCTCTCTTACGGATAAATCTGCGAAGCCACTGGCAACGCTTGTGGGACTCGGAAGCTACGAATAAGCTTCACTTGATTAAGCCAAAGCTAGGTTTCTGGCCCCCGAAAACGAAAACATGACGAACTGATGTCCTGTTCTGTCGACTCACGATAGGACACACCTATGACACCCACAATTTTTTACTGACCGGAAATAAACCTCCAACGTGTGGTAGATGTGGTGAGAGGCTGACCGTACTCCACCTCCTCGTGGAGTGTCGGGAAGCTGAAGCTGAGAGAGACATTTTCCCCTTGTATATCGCCAGCACATCCCTCTCTATCCAGCAATGTTTCTTGGTGAAGGACCATTCTTTGACACCAAATCAGTTCTAAATTTCTTGAACGATCTCAACTTGCAAGTTTTAGCCCCAGATATTCATAGCAGATCCTCTTCCTAGAGGATGCCCCTGTGATGGTAGTCTAGCACAGCACATCCCTAATGGCCCTTGCATCCCAAGGATTCTGTAAGGCCGTAGTGCTTATTGGAAAAAGTATATCTTTGAGATATATCACCAAATCATCATTACTTCACAATGTGTATTCCGTGTCCATTGTACAGGCCATTAACCATCGACATAGCTTTATCTTGCATAGGTTTTATGCATTTTAGACCGACTGTTTTAGGCCCCTTTACAGCCACCGTAACATCTGCCCTTCGTTATTCATACCTACATTGCGAACGCATTAGCACCGGCCTGGCGCTCTTCGGCCACATTTGGCCCTTGTGCCACAAAACATTATCATCATCGTGACACCTTTCCAATACGCGTCCTTTCTCTAAACAAATGATCTGCAGCGGCGCCATTTCGCCATCTACATTCTGAGGCATACACGTGTTACTACTAGCACAAACTGTCGCAGTGTTAGCGAATGTCGCAACTGACCAGTCTTGACGGCTGATCTGCAACATCAATTCTGCCACCGGTGTCCCGAGTACCTGATCTTTTTGAGTGAGGGTAACTCATCAATTTTCCAACACATGCTACTCGAAGCCATCAACGTCACTGCAAAAGAAACCCTCTTTATGTAAGGAACGAAAAGAAAGGGGGTTAATGTCGTGGCCCAATTGTTATTATCCATACCTAAAGATGAAAAAAAGAAGACACCAAGGAAATCAGAGAGGAAAAACTTTTACTTACGAAAAGAGTTGGCTAAATCACCAATTATTTGAAATGAAGCTAGATGCAAAAACAACTTGCGAAACTTTGGAATGGTCTGACGTCTTCGCATTACGAGTCCCTTTCTCTAAACAAATTAGCAGCAGCGGCGCCATATTGCTATCCACATTCTGAGACATACACGTTGTACTGCTACCACTAGCCGTCGCGGTGTTAACCAGTGCCAAAACTGACCAGTCTTGACGGCTGACCTGCAGCACCCATTCTGCCACCAGTGTCACGAGCACCTGATCTGTTTGAATGAGGGCAACTCCTCAATTTACCCACGCATACTACCCGAAGCCATCAATATCGCTGCTGATGTATAGAATGTAAACCCCGTAGATGTAAAGAATCGAAAGAAACGGGGTTAGCCAAATGGCCCTATTGTTATTATCCATACCTTAAGAAGCTAAATAAACAGACACCAATGAAATCATAGAAGAAAAACGTTAATTACTAAGTGAAATAGCTAAATGACCAATCATTGGAAATGAAGCTACATGCAAAAACAACTTGCGAAACAAAGGAACGGTCTGACCTATTCACATTACGCGTCCCTTTCTCTAAACAAATTAGCAGCAGCCGCGCCATTTCGCATCCACATTCTGAGGCACAAACGTTTCACTACTACCACTAACCGTGGCGGTGTTAGCCAGTGCCAAAACTGACCAGTTTTGACGGCTGACCTGCAACATCCATTCTGCCACCGGTGTCACAAGCACCTGATCTTTTTGAGTGAGGGCAACTCCTCAATTTTCCCACACATGCTACCCGAAGCCATCAACGTCGTCTGCAAAAGAAATTCTGTTGATGTAAAGAATCGAAAGAAAGGGGGTTAACCAAGTGGTCCTATTGTTATTATCGTTACCTTAAGAAGCGAAAAATCACAGACACCAAGGAAATCATAGAGGGAAATTTTTTACTTGCTAAGATAAATAGCTAAATAACCAATTATTTGAAATGAAGCTACATGCAAAAACAACTTGCGAAACTAAGAAATGGTCCGACGTCTTCACATTACGCGTCCCTTTCTCTAAACAAACGAGGTGCAGTGGCGACGTTTTGCCCTCCGCATTCTGGGACATACATGTTTTACTACTAGTACTAACCGTCGTAGTGTTAGGCAGCGCCAAAACTGACCAGTCTTGACGGCAGATCTGCAACATCCATTCTGTCACCCGTGACACAAGTACGTGATCTTTTTGAGTGCAGGCAACTCATCAATTTACCCACGCATGCTACCCGAAGGCATCAACGTAGCTGCAAAAGGAACCCTTTTCATGTAAGGAACGAAAAGAAAGGGGTTGACCAAGTGGCACTATTGTTATTATCCATGCCTTAAGAAGCAAGAAAACAGACACCAAGAAAATCATTGAGGAAACACTTCTACTTGCTACGTGAAATAGCTAATCACCAATTAATGAAATGAAGCTAGATGCAAAAACAACTTGCGAGACAAAGGAACGGTCTGATGTGATCGCAATTCGCGTCTCTTTCCCTAAAGAAATGAGCTGCGGCGGTGCCATTTTGCCATCCACAATCTGGGGCATACATGTTTTACTTCTAGCACTAACTTTCGCAATGTTCGCAAGTGCCAAAGCTGACCAGTCTTGACGGCTGGTCTGCCACCGGTTTCCCGAAAACCTGATATTTTTATGTCAGGGAAACTCCTAAATTTTCCCATACATACTACCCGAAGCCATCAACATCGCTGCAAAAGAAACCCTGTTTATATAAGGAACGAAAAGAAAGGGGGTAATAAAGTGGCCCTATTGTTATTATCCATACCTAAACAAGCAAAACAACAAACACCAAGGAAATCATAGAGAAAAAATTTATACTTGCTAACACAAATAGCTAAATGACCAAATAATTGAAATGAAGGTGCACTCTTAAAAAAAGAGAGTCAGAAGAGTGTAACGACTACCTCTACTTTCTTTTTTCAGTCTCTGACTTACTCTTTTTTCCAAGGGTACTCAAGAAACGAAGTCAGGAATGACGCATGAAATGGAGGACTCCCATGCTGCTTGAAGGGGGTCAATGACGGGCACATATGATGTTATTGGTTGCAGCGAATGTGGATTCGTTGGTTCACTCAATCAATTAACTGCTTGACTATACCAAAGAAAACAGCATAATACGTAACTACACGAGTTTAACTCTATAGCTGCGAAAAGTAAAATGTGTTTCATGCAGTGCTGCATTACTGCATAATCAGCATAGCAAGAGAGGCAAATTGTTGTTTTAATTATTCAGTATGAACTAAATGAAGCAGGATGGTACAACGCCAAACTCCAAGACTTGTAACACTGGTTGGTATACTCATGCAACACACTGTACATTAATTATGCGTTTTGTATATAAAGATACCTTAAGGGGGGAGGAGGGAGTGCATGAATATTTTTTGACCTTATAAATAGTGGAATAAACAAGAAAAAAAATATACCGCGAATATACACACAATTTCAAAAGAACACAAACTGTGAAGTACACCACTTAGAGTTCATAACATAAAGCTAAGCAAATATTACTATTTTAATGGAACAACACTATTTCACGTCTGGGCACCACTTCCCCTGCGAGATAAAGATCGAAGAACTCTGATAACACCTCATCTCCTGGCTCTGCCGCACAGACTACATTGCGTTTAGATACCTTAAATGCTTATAGATGTCTCCTTAATTCAACAAGTCCCATCTAGTTTAACAAGAATAGAACCTCATCCTAAGCCACAAAAATACCTGCAATCTGTGCAAATTGGGCGTCCTCTGCTTACCCGTCGTGGTTGCTGAGTGGCTATGGTGTTGGGCTGCTGAGCACGAGGTCGCGGGATCGAATCCCGGCCACGGCTGCCGCATTTCGATGGCGGCGAAATGCGAAAACACCCGTGTACTTAGATTCAGGTGCACATTAAAGCACTCCAGCTGGTCGAAATTTCCGCAGTCCTCCACTACAAGTGCCTCATAATCGGAAAGAGGTTTTGGCACGTAAAACCCCATAAGTCAATTTCGTCTCCCTTGGCCATTAAAAGCAGATCTCCCACATGGTATGCCATTTGCGGCATAGTGACTAACTTTGCCTGCCGTACAATACCTGCAGGCAGGCGCTCCTCAATGCACGTATGTGAAGCAGATCTTCGCACAGGTTTCAGGCCGGACATGGTGCGGCGTTGTTTGAAGACAATCTCACGGAATTCATAGCTTTCCGAAAGTTGGCGAAGCTCTGCAAGTGTTTTAAATATGTTTTTGAAGTTTTTCATCTTTGATGCCTCGAACCTCATACGCCAGATTTGTTTGAGCAGTCCGAAAAGAGAGATCATCCGTAGGTAGTGCACAAGGTAATGTAAATTAGGGATTATGCGGGCTTCCTGGTAGCGGGTAACGAATGAACGGAGAAATTCTTGAATTTTTACCTCCATATAAACAGGCAACTCTGAGGGAAGCTCATCACACAAAAGCATGCCTACAACTTCTCTGAATAGGAGCCTTCGTTTCCCTCTAGAATTTTAGAAGAGAAAATCTGAGGCAACTGTATGAAGAAGCACCACTAGTATTGTCTCGTACGAAGGCTTCTGTGGGTCGTGGTGGTCTGTAAACGTTTAGAATTGAGAATCTATAAACGTTGCGTTCTGTTTGTAGAATCATTGGGGCCACGATAGAATGTGCAAACTTCGTGTACTGTTCTGCAAACCCCTGTGCAAATGACGCGCAAACCGCTGCTCTGTTCTTGCTCAAATTTTGTAGAGCGATCGCATTTTGGCGCCGACTTTACACTTGGCACAGTTAAGTGCCTTGTCCGTAAATAAAAAAAAAACGCAAATTTGCCTGCGCCCATGAGGCTGCAAAAAGCTGCCGTAACGGCGCAAGCATAAACCTGTGTCACCGCCGGCCATCAGCCATTGAAAGCAGCGTCTTACGGAAGGCGGTCGCCTGTCCCAGGAGCAGGCAACACGCGGCAGCGCTCCCTGATTTTAGGCTTTCTGCAGCTGATGGTAGGCGGCGATACAAGTTTATGCTTGCACCGTCGCTGCAGCAGCTCGCATTCTCCTGAGCATCGGTAAGTGTTATGCAAAACGAAGTAGACCCCCAAATGTGGTCGTTCTGCTAAACTTGAGCAAGGATAGTGCAGCGGTGAGCAAAAAATATTTTGCGAACGCACGCACCGAAATATTCAGGACCCAGCACATAATTTATGGCTTTCGTATTTACTTCAACTTTGGATTCGCAACTATGAAAAGCACGGCGATGGCTCTGACAGCACCTTGCCATCTACGGCGGTGAATGAATATCTAAACGCAAGTGGCATTCCTCTCTTGCTTGCGTTGCGCCTGTAAAACCTGACAGCGGCGGCAGCATGTCGTCCGATCCGCTTTCAACTGAGCGCTCGCCGAAAGATGTGGAAGGAGTGGTTTGCCACGTTTCGCAGGGTCCCTCAAAGAAAATCGTGAAGCTCACAGGCGCCCGGAAACTCGCCGACCTCCACGAAAGCCTGCGGACGGAATCGTTCGTGTACCTGATGACAGGCAACGATCTTATAATGCAGGTGAGCGTAAATGTACTGCGCGTTATGGACCGCAATGAGCATTTGGTCATTGTTTGGTTCATATGGGCAAAGTAGCAATAGTATGCGTAGCGGAAATGTCGAGCACGATTAATAACTGTTCGGTTGCCGCGCGTTGAACTGACAGATCCAGTGCTACGAAATTGTTCTGTGTCATTTCACTGTGCTGCCATCTACTAATATTTTTGTTTCGTCGCAGCCAATGCACTTGACCTTAAATTCAGAAGTGTAGCAAATACTTGCCAGTACGAACACAACTTTGCTCAACTATAATTATTGCCGTGTCGAGAAGCCGCAAGGAAAGTAGCCTTTTCAGGACTTCCATCTTCTGAAAACTTGTGCAGTTGGTTTACTACTGATATTGAGGTCAGGTGGGCAATCCCTACCCTATCTGGTAGGAGAGGGAGTAGTAACAGCTTCAGTCAATGTAATGGTGCTTTAGTTAGCCTAACTGGTCGCACTATGTCATATTCTGCAAATTTCTGCATCGTTTAGCTATTAAAAAAGACAAGACGAGGAAAACGGACTTCTTGCTTGCCTGTTCTATCTTTGTCCTCATTTGTGCACTGCAACCTTCACGCAGCAATGAAGTTAAATTGAACCAACTGAGGAAAAAAAATTGCTGGCGTTTTCAGCAATAGGAATATGAAAGTCTTGGGCAATCAGCAATATGGTTCTATCTTTGTGAAATCATCTGTTCTAATACACTGATGGTTGCTGACAATGCATAAATAAGCTTAGCCTTGTTAGCTCAATCCGTCCTGTACGTAGCTCAAAAATGGGCAGCAGGATTAGTGCCGTGCTGTGCTGTGATGCCTCCAAATAACAAACCGGTTTGGGACAGTACAGCAACCATAAGAAAGGCTGTTTAATTAATCGACGCCTGTTCAGTGTCCACTGCTTTACTTCCAATGTGCAAAACTATTGATAAATCCTCTCGGTGTGCTTTCAGATCTTCCAACGACCGGTTGCAGTGCTACGTCGACATGGGTGAAACCACGACAGTGTGTTATGGATCATTGATTACCTTCCTTCTCTCCCCAAGCCACTCCAAAGCATCCGAGGCACCAAAAAAGCCGTATGCACCCGATCTTACCTAATCTGTACTCATGCATTAACTCTGTATAACAATAAAATCTGTCGTATGCTGCAAAGCTATAATACCGGTATTTGAGCAGTACCGGTAATACCGGTATTTGAGGAGTACTTGAAGGAGCACCTCACCAGGCTACATAGCTAGTTTAATTATACGCTGGAAGTTGTTAGGTGCCCTCTTGAGAGCATTCTGCTGCAAAAATTTTCAAATTCGCTCTATAAAATCTGAGATAGAAATATTGCAGTTCCCGAAACGCATGATTTAGGGAGGCGAGCGTCCCAGCCAAAAATAACGCTTGGCTGCGCCTTGCCAAGGCACTAGTGGAGAAAAAGCTGCATGTTGTTCCATACATGCATGAAGCGGCCCACAATTAAAGAAAGTTGCCAGCAGGTACAAATACCTATTATTTTCTTGGCTCCACGGAAGCTTACTGGCCTGTGCCCACGCATCTCAGACCCACAGAAGCTGACCCTTTGTGGTAAAAATACAAGGCTTTATGTGACTTGCGTGGTCGGTATGGCGTACGAAATTCCACTTAATTGCGGCAGGGTGCATATCAGCCAGACAGGCTGTTGCATACACGATTTTTGAAGGGAACATGAGCTGTCTGTCAGGAATAAGATTTATGCACATTTGCCTATGCACTGCACTTGCCACACGTGTTAGCCATATCTTTTCCATATCCGCATTCTTGGTAAAAACAAAGATTATGTGGCATGGGAAATAATGGAAGCCTGTTTCATCAACTTGAAATGTGACGTCTATGTCAGTGATACATCTGTGGCTTGAACTGAACTGAACGACAGTTCTGCACTGTATGACTGAATAATAATGCAAACTTGTTTGAGTATTGCATGCAAAGATAAGTGCGCATATGGCCACCTTCACCTATAAATATGCTTGTGTTTGCTTTCAATAAAGTAGGCGCAAGTGACACTCAGTCCTGTCCTACAGCTTTTTTCTCCCCCGGTTGTATCTTAACTTTGGGAAATAAGCTCATGGAAATTTAGTGAACAAATCAATGCATGCCATAGGGGCATTTCCACTATGTAAAAATAACACATTTTTTTCCCTTAATATTTTTATGTATCTATACATTCCTAGTTCCACTTTTATAGCATACCACTGTCCTTACTAAATATTGGAATGCTCTGCTGCTAATAGACATGACAAATGAGGTGTATTTATGAAAGCATAAAAAAAACCTGCAAATATTTTTTAAAAAATTTTGTGCAGTCTAGAGAGCCCAAATATAACTGATGATATTGAAGAAATTTTCCACTCTTGGCCGGCGGAGAGAGGAGGCTTCGTTCCGGCCGCGAAGCTCTCCACATCACTGTAAGGTGCCAGGTGTGGGTCTGGTGCTGACGATGCCCTCTCGGTGAGCGCATACTTCCCCCCTTATCTTTTAAGAGGTTCAATACATACAAGCATTTGTCTCGCAAACCAGATTTATTTCGAGGCAATTTTCCACGTCGCAATAATTTCTCTCGTCGTATTCGAGTGCTGATTGCCGTGTTATAGTTTGTTAACGCAACTTTCCCTCAAGTCAAAATATTTTAAGGCAGTTTTCCTAGTCTCTAAAGCCGCTCGAGTTCACGCTGCTCCTCTGGCGGCCATTTTTCCAAGAAATTATGCCTTCCAACCACTAAGAATCAGCAAAAATCGACTGTCGCGGACAACATCAGTCCCCTTCCACATAAGTATGAGCCTCGGAGCAGGAGCTATGGCGCTTGAAAGTAGCCGGTGGCTTGACGAACTAACCGACTGAGCTACCTTTCCGGGCAACATTGAAGTTATAATTATATTAGAGTGCTGATTGCCGTTTTATAGTTTATTAACGAAGCTTCCCCTCAAGTTTAAATATTTTAAGGCACTTTGTCGTGTGCGTATCATGGACACGCATGCTTATATCGCTTTCCGTTTCCCTACCATGGTTGCGCTTTAAAACCACGGCGCTGAAATATTGCTTTCCTCTCCTTCAACTACTACACGCAGAGACAAAACAATAGCGCGCGCATGCGATCCCAAAGATGAGATGAATACCTATATATAGATGTGTATCAGTCATGCCTCTCGTAGTATAGCCTTCTGAGCCGTTTCCTTTTTTTTCTTTTTTTTTTCTTTGAAAGAATTCCTATTAGGGTTATTATATTTACACGAAGGTATTTTGCCCTTGCCAGCAGCAGTACTTGAGATGGCTATTCTGGCGGCTAGCTTCCCACGCTATGTGTGCCACCCTCCCACCTGTTTAAGCTTTTGCTAGACGCTAGAGCCATACTATTGCCGCGCAACCTTGAGTGATCGGAAAGCGCGTTTTCCACTCTTGGTCGGCGGAGAGGGGATTCTTCGTTCCGGCCGCGAAGCTCTCCACATCTCTGCAAGGTGCCTGGTGGTGGTCTCGTGGAAATTATGCCTTCCAACCACTCAGAATCAGCAAAAATCGACTGTCGCGGACATCAGTCCCTTTCCACATAAGTATGAGGCTCGGAGCAGGAGCTTTGGCGCTTGAAAGTAACCGGTGGCTTGACGAACCAACCGACTGAGCTACGTTTCCGGGCAACATGGAAGTTATAATTATATTCGAGTGCTGATTGCCGTGTTATAGTTTATAATGAACCTTCCCCTCAAGTCTTCCGAATCTTCCCCTCAAGAGAGGGCACGGAGGCACCGACAGGATGACAGGCTCACACTTGTCTTTTTTCACCCTGCAGTTAATCGCTGCCTTCATCCCCGGTTTCCGGTGCGCTGTTCCACTGGATTCGTATGACGAACCTATCGTTCATGGTTCTGAGGCCGGCAAATTCGCTGAGCCTGTTCCCGCCACACTTCAGCCGGATCAAAGCCGTCATCAAATCTACATCTGGAACGACACCCCATTTGTATCTTCGGCTCATCACTGCGCAACCGCGACAGCATCGACAGCGCCAGCAGCGGGACGCTTAAAGCCAAGCAACACGCTCTGGGCAGTGAGAGGGCACGGAGGCACCGACAGGATGGCAGGCTCACAGGCTCACACTTGTCTTTTTTCACCCTGCAGGTCAGTTACATTTCCAAACTGCCACTTCTTTGCTTTATATCTAGTAATCGCTTCACTGTCGTGCTTCCGTGCCCAGAAGCCTTGAGTGACCCGTTCTGTTTATTGTTTCTTTCACTGTGTGGTGACGTGGAAAGCAATCCTGGCCCATCCAAGGATGATGTCCTTGCTGAAGTACTTAAAACCGTGACGGACCTAAACGAAAGATGTATTAGAATGGAATCTGTACAAAATTCTATGTCGGAGACAATTCATGAGCTGAAACAACAGCAATAAACCGTTTCAGATGCTATATCAGACATCAATCAAAGACTGCAGCACGTGGAAAGCCAGACGGCCATCCTTGATGAATGGAAACAGGATGTCAGCTTATTGCACGACAAGATTGAGAGTGTAGTCACCGACACGAACACGCTTCATGCGCGAATTGATGACGCGGAAGATCGCTCACGTCGCGACAATCTGGTTTTTTTGGAGTACCGGATACTTCAACAGAAAAGTAAATGCAGTCAGAGGAAAAAGCCCTAGATTTATTAATACCACTTTAAAACTTAGTTTAACTTGCGCCCACATAGTGCGTGCACATAGGATTGGTCGCTACAGTCAACAAAAATCACAACCGATAATAGTTAAGTTTTTCTCTTATAAAACCAAAGAACAAGTTTTGTCTAAGCGCTCTCTTCTAAAAGGAAGCAGCCTGACTGTGAGCGAAGACTTCTGTGATGCAACGCGCAATATCAGACATAAATTAACGGAATATGGCAAGGGACTAAATGTACCCTACAGGTTACGTTACAAAAGACTATTCGTGGGAGAAAAATGTTACGGCTACGACATAGATAAAGATGTAGTCTACGAAATAACGCTACGAAACAGAAATTCCGATGCTCGAATTCTGCGCTCAGGACGTGTCTTACGGAACTCGCGATAGCGAAACGCCAGGAGAGATGCTTGCACTTCATCGAAACATGTTATTTCTGTTGTATTCACTAATATTCGCAGTATATTTAATAAAAGGAACGAATTGTGTTCTCTGGCTGATGACACTGATGCTGACATAATAGCGATAACTGTAACTTGGTTGACTAACAAAATAACAAACGAAGAATTGTTTCATTGCCGTAAAAGATACGTTGTGTATCGCAATGAACGTACTGGCAGAATAGGGGGCGGTGTATTACTTGCTGTTAGTAAAGACGTTGAGTGCTTTAATGTACCGATAATCACTGAAATTGAATCTCTCTGGTGTTGTTTAACCATTAATTTCAAAAAAATTATCTTAGGCGTCTGCTACCGGCCACCCTCGAATAGTTCGTTTTGTGATCACCTGCATGACTGTCTAAATCAATTAACAGTAAGGTTCCCAGGAGCAAAGATAATTCTTATAGGTGACTTTAACTTTCCTAACATAAATTGGTCAAGCATATGTCCCTTCTCTAACGCATCATCTAGTGAGGCTAATCAGTTTATCGCTATTTGTTCTGACTTCACCTTAGTAGAAACGGTCGTTATTCCAACACGTGTAACAGGCACTACGTCATCATTACTTGATCTCGTGCTGACATCATCAGCTGATATTATATCCCCGATAACGCACTTACCTGGCCTTAGCGATCACGATACATTACATTTTACAACCACGATATCACTACCACTGAAACATAAACGATTTAAGGAAATAAATTATAAAAAGGCTAGCTTCTCGGCAATAAACAACGAACTTGCTTCCTTTCTTGACACGTTCCTACTTTGCCATCTTGATCGTTCTGTCGAGACAAATTGGCGGCTCTTTAAAGAAAATGTATCTGATCTAATAAATCGTTATATTCCAGTCCGACGTATATATTCAAATAGTAACGCACCGTGGTATAACAGACACCTTAGCAAACTAAGTCACCAAAAGAAACGCCTATTTCGTATCGCCAAACAGTCACTAAATCCTGAACGCTGGTTCTCATACAAATCTGCTGCCGCCACGTACTTTTCAAATTTACGGTCTGCAAAATTTTCCTACTACAACGTTACCCTTCCCAATACTGAAAACTAACAGTAAGGCATTCTGAGAGCTCTATGAAAGAAGATAACACTAGAAAGGTTACTCTAACTTCACTAACTGGGAAAGCAATCGCCGACCACGCATGCGCTGACGTGCTAAATGACACGTTCGTACAGGCCTTTTCGCCGTCTTCGCATGTTACTCCTCCTCCCGAAATACGGCCTAAAAGATACCCCCTCCCATGGATCCCATAGCATTTAATAGTAACGGTAATAAATAAATTATAAATAAATTAGAATTGAACTCGTCATGTGGTGTTGATGGAATTAGCATTAAAATTTTACACAGTACTAGTGAGTATTGCTCGATAATTTTAGAATTACTTTTTTCTCGGTCGCTTCACAGCGGCACATTGCCTTTAGATTGGAAAACGGCTAAAATCGTTCCAATTCATAAATCTGGTGATACGCATAACCCTTCTAATTATAGGCCCATTAGTTTAACTTCTGTGCCCTGTAAAATAATGGAGCATGTTTTTATTCTCAGGTAATCAATCACCTTGAATCTAACTACTTCTTTACATCTAGCCAACATGGTTTTCGTAAAACATTCTCCTGTGATACTAAGCTTCTTTGCTTTACTAACGACTTGCATTTTAACTTGGACGCAGGATTTATTACGGACTGTATTTTCCTTGATTTTGCTAAAGCTTTTGACAAAGTACACCGCACATTACCGCTATCTAAACTCAGCGCACTAAACATTGATACTAATGTACTTAATTGTATAAAAGCATTTCTAACGCACCGCATGCAATTTGTAAGCGCTAATGAAGTTAATTCAACTCTTACCCCAGTTAAATCAGGTGTTCCACAAGGGTCTGTGCTTGGGCCGCCGTTGTTCTTAATCTACATTAACGATCTAGCGGATAACATTTCGTCTAAAATTTGTCTTTTTGCAGATGACTGCGTAATATATCGCAAAATTACTAATGACACTAATATTTCATCTCTTCAGGACGATTTAAACGTATTGCATAACTGGACTATAAAATGGCACATGCAGCTTAACGTCAAGAAATGTAAATCAATGCGAATATCCCGTACTAATGAAGCTTGTCCTGCGTATTTACTTAATAACATCCCTTTAGAGAGCGTAAGAAATTACAAATATCTGGGCGTCCATATAACCTATAACTTATCCTGGAAGTACCATATCGAATTTATAACGAGCAAAGCTAATCGCACACATGGATATCTTCGTAGAAACTTCTCGCTCGCACCATTATCACTCAAACATTTATTATACACGACATATGTCCGTCCACAGTTGGAATATGCATCATCAGTATGGGACCCACATCATGCCACCTCAGTTAACTGCCTTGAAAGCGTCCAGAATCGCTCCGCTCGGTTTATACTAGCTAATTACCATCGTACAGCAAGCGTAACACAAATGAAGACTACTCTGAACCTACCTTCGCTATTAACCCGCAGGAAACAATCACGTATATGCTTATTTCATAAGATTTACTACCAGAACGCTGCGCTTCGGTCGGCGTGGATTAACCCAGCACCATTCATCATCCATAGATGAGATGATGAATGTATTCATCCCATAGATGAGATGAATACATATATATAGATATGTATCAGTCATAGCTCTCGTAGTATAGCCTTCTGAGCCGTTTCCTTTTTTTTCTTTTTTTTCTTTCTTTGAAAGAAGTCCTATTAGGGTTATTATAATTACACGAAGGTATTTTGCCCTCGCCAGCAGCAGTACTTGAGATAGCTATTCTGGCGGCTAGCTTCCCACGCTATGCGTGCCGCCCTCGCACCTGTTTAAGCTTTTCCTAGACGCTAGAGCTATACTATTGCCGCGCAACCTTGAGCGATAGGAAAGCGCGTTTCCCACTCTTGGCCGGCGGAGAGGGGAGGCTTCGTTCCGGCCGCGAAGCTCTCCACATCTCTGTAAGGTGCCTGGTGGTGGTCTCGTGCTGACGATGCCCTCTCGGTGAGCACATACTTCGCCCCTCATCTTTTAAGATGTTCAATACATACAAGCGTTTGTCTCGAAAACCAGATTTATTTCACGGGAATTTTCCACGTCTCAATAATTTCTCTCGTCGTATTCGAGTGCTGATTGCCGTGTTATAGTTTGTTAGCGAAGCTTTCCCTCAAGTCAAAATATTTTAAGGCAGTTTTCCTAGTCTCTAAAGCCGCTCGAGTTCACGCTGCTCCTCTGGCGGCCATTTTTCCAACAAATTATGCCTTCCAACCACTCAGAATCAGCTAAAATCGACTGTCGCGAACAACATCAGTCCCTTTCCACATAAGTATGGGGCTCGGAGCAGGAGCTATGGCGCTTGAAAGTAACCGGTGGCTTGACGAACCAACGGACTGAGCTACCTTTCCGGGCAAAATTGAAGTTATAATTATATTCGAGTGCTGATTGCCGTGTTATAGTTTATTAACGAAGATCCCCCTCAAGTCTAAATATTTTAAGGCAGTTTGTCGTGTGCGTATCATGGACACGCATGCTTATATCGCCGTTCGTTTCCCTACCACGGTTGCGCTTTAAAACCACGGCGCTGAAATATTGATTTCCTCTCCTTCAACTACTACACGCAGAGACAAAACAACAGCGCGCGCATGCAAACCCATAGATGAGATGAATACATATATTTAGATATGTATCAGTCATAGCTCTCGTAGTATAGCCTTCTGAGCCGTTTCCTTTTTTTTCTTTTTTTTTTCTTTGAAAGGAGTCATATTAGGGTCATTATATTTACACGAAGGTATTTTGCCCTCGCCGGCAGCAGTACTTGAGATAGCTATTCTGGCGGCTAGTTTCCCACGCTATGCGTGCCGCCCTCGCACCTGTTTAAGCTTTTCCTAGACGCTAGAGCTATACTATTGCCGCGCAACCTTGAGCGATAGGAAAGCGCGTTTTCCACTCTTGGCCGGCGGAGAGGGGAGGCTTCGTTCCGGCCGCGAAGCTCTCCACATCTCTGTAAGGTGCCTGGTGGTGGTCTCGTGCTGACGATGCCCTCTCGGTGAGCGCATACTTCGCCCCTCATCTTTTAAGAGGTTCAATACATAAAAGCGTTTGTCTCGAAAACCAGATTTATTTCAAGGGAATTTTCCACGTCTCAATAATTTCTCTCGTCGTATTCGAGTGCTGATTCCCGTGTTAGAGTTTGTTACCGAAGCTTTCCCTCAAGTCAAAATATTTAAGGCAGTTTTCCTAGTCTCTAAAGCCGCTCGAGTTCACGCTGCTCCTCTGGCGGCCATTTTTCCAAGAAATATATGCCTTCCAACCACTCATAATCAGCGAAAATCGACTGTCGCGGACAACATCAGTCCCTTTCTACATAAGTATCAAGCTCGGAGCAGGAGCTACGGCGCTTGAAAGTAACCGGTGGCTTGACGAAACAACCGACTCAGCTACCTTTCCGGGCAACATTGAAGTTATAATTATATTCGAGTGCTGATTGCCGTGTTATAGTTTATTAACGAAGATCCCCCTCAAGTCTAAATATTTTAAGGCAGTTTGTCGTGTGCGTATCATGGACACGCATGCTTATATCGCCGTTCGTTTCCCTACCACGGTTGCGCTTTAAAACCACGGCGCTGAAATATTGATTTCCTCTCCTTCAACTACTACACGCAGAGACAAAACAACAGCGCGCGCATGCGAACCCATAGATGAGATGAATACATATATTTAGATATGTATCAGTCATAGCTCTCGTAGTATAGCCTTCTGAGCCGTTTCCTTTTTTTTCTTTTTTTTTTCTTTGAAAGGAGTCATATTAGGGTCATTATAATTACACGAAGGTATTTTGCCCTCGCCGGCAGCAGTACTTGAGATAGCTATTCTGGCGGCTAGTTTCCCACGCTATGCGTGCCGCCCTCGCACCTGTTTAAGCTTTTCCTAGACGCTAGAGCTATACTATTGCCGCGTAACCTTGAGCGATAGGAAAGCGCGTTTTCCACTCTTGGCCGGCGGAGAGGGGAGGCTTCGTTCCGGCCGCGAAGCTCTCCACATCACTGTAAGGTGCCAGGTGTGGGTCTGGTGCTGACGATGCCCTCTCGGTGAGCGCATACTTCCCCCCTTATCTTTTAAGAGGTTCAATACATACAAGCATTTGTCTCGCAAACCAGATTTATTTCGAGGCAATTTTCCACGTCGCAATAATTTCTCTCGTCGTATTCGAGTGCTGATTGCCGTGTTATAGTTTGTTAGCGAAGCTTTCCCTCAAGTCAAAATATTTTAAGGCAGTTTTCCTAGTCTCTAAAGCCGCTCGAGTTCACGCTGCTCCTCTGGCGGCCAATTTTCCAAGGAATTATGCCTTCCAACCACTCAGAATCAGCAAAAATCGACTGTCGCGGACAACATCAGTCCCTTTCCACATAGGTATGAGGCTCGGAGCAGGAGCTATGGCGCTTGAAAGTAACCGGTGGCTTGACGAACCAACCGACTGAGCTACCTTTCCGGGCAACATTGAAGTTATAATTATATTCGAGTGCCGATTGCCGTGTTATAGTTTATTAACGAAGCTTCCCCAAAAAGTCTAAATATCTTAAGGCAGTTTGTCGTGTGCGTATCATGGACACGCATGCTTAAATCGCCTTCCGTTTCCCTACCACGGTTGCGCTTTAAAACCACGGCGCTGAAATATTGCTTTCCTCTCCTTCAACTACTACACGCAGAACAAAACAACAGCGCGCGCATGCGATCCCACAGATGAGATGAATACATATATATAGATATGTATCAGTCATAGCTCTCGTAGTATAGCCTTCTAAACCGTTTCCTTTTTTCTTTCTTTTTCTTTGAAAGAAGTTATATTAGGGTTATTATAATTACACGAAGGTATTTTGCCCTCGCCAGCAGCAGTACTTGAGATATGTATTTTGGCGGCTAGCTTCCCAGGCTATGCGTGCCGCCCTCGCACCTGTTTAAGCTTTTCCTAGACGCTAGAGCTATACTATTGCCGCGCAACCTTGAGCGATCGGAAAGCGCGTTTTCCACTCTTGGCCGGCGGAGAGGGGAGGCTTCGTTCCTGCCGCGAAGCTCTCCACATCTCTGTAAGGTGCCTGGTGGTGGTCTCGTGCTGACGATACCCTCTCGGTGAGCGCATACTTCCCCCCTCATCTTTTAAGAGGTTCAATACATACAAGCATTTGTCTCGCAAACCAGATTTATTTCAAGGGAATTTTCCACGTCTCAATAATTTCTCTCGTCGTATTCGAGTGCTGATTGCCGTGTTATAGTTTGGTAACGAAGCTTTCCCTCAAGTAAAAATATTTTAAGGCAGTTTTCCTAGTCTCTAAAGCCGCTCGAGTTCACGCTGCTCCTCTGGCGGCCATTTTTCCAAGAAATAATGCCTTCCAAACACTCAGAATCAGCAAAAATCGACTGTCGCGGACGACATCAGTCCCTTTCCGCATAAGTATGAGGCTCGGAGCAGGAGCTATGGCGCTTGAAACTAACCGGTGGCTTGACGAAACAACCGACTGAGCTACCTTTCCGGGCAACATTGAAGTTATAATTATATTCGAGTGCTGATTGCCGTGTTATAGTTTATTAATGAAGCTTCTCCTCAAGTCTAAATATTTTAAGGCACTTTGTCGTGTGCGTATCATGGACACGCATGCTTATATCGCCTTCCGTTTCCCTACCACGGTTGCGCTTTAAAACCACGGCGCTGAAATATTGCTTTCCTCTCCTTCAACTACTACACGCAGAGACAAAACAACAGCGCGCGCATGCGATCCCATAGATGAGATAATACATATATATAGATATGTATCAGTCATAGCTCTCGTAGTATAGCCTTCTGAGCCGTTTCCTTTTTTTTCTTTTTTTTTTCTTTGAAAGAAGTCCTGCCCTACTAG
Source organism: Dermacentor andersoni (assembly GCF_023375885.2). Taxonomy (NCBI): domain Eukaryota; kingdom Metazoa; phylum Arthropoda; class Arachnida; order Ixodida; family Ixodidae; genus Dermacentor; species Dermacentor andersoni. The sequence goes on along the minus strand of NW_027314752.1, from coordinate 6,800,471 downwards.
AAAATCCTATTTGTTTTCAAACGGGTTTCATCAAATAGGGTCATGGAACGGGACCCCGTTTGATCCTGTTCAGTCCTGACCTGTTTAAATCCCGTTTATTCCTGTTTAAACCTGACCCGTTTAAATGCTGTTTAAACCTGACCCGTTTAAATACTGTTTATTCCTAACCCAATTAAATCCTGTTTAATTCTGACCCATTTAATCCCGTCCTATCTAACGCAGACCTGTTTGCCCCTGTTCAGACCTATTTTTTGCTACATTCATACCAGGTCCTTTCAGCATGGATTGATGTTGCTTAATATAATTTGCTCTTTACACCTATTTTGTACACTTGTGTATTTGCGATCAGCATTGAAGAGAAGTAGATCTGCATTAGGTTCGCAACAAGAATGCAACTTTCATATGTAGGTTTGCCTGGTACATTGCTTGATACGAAGATGAACACAATTTTCCGCATAAATTGATTAGCACTACCAACACCGATGTGATACATCATGAACAAGTTTTGTATGACCGACGAGTACGTTCTCTATGTATGACCTACAAGAAAATGCACCATGAAGAAGGCTGTACCTCATTTTCATATTTACTACAAGTATTCAAATGTAATTCTTGCAAGTTTAGTATATGTTCGATTACTTGTACTCGTCTTAATGCAGTGCTTCTTGCTGTAATGGTTTGTTCACAAATCCACAGTAAAGCGTAATTTTGGGTTGAAAAATGTCAGGCAAAGTATTGGCATGTACTTGTAAGTGAAAAAGACAAGTTTACTTTACGTAGGTATTTCTGTACACCCACCTGAGCTTTCATTAAGCCTGAAGTCCTCCGTCTTAAATAAAAGCATGTCATAAATGTCCCAAGCGCTGTTTATTGGACCTTGTAACGGTATTTCGATGCATCCAGTCTGCCGAGAGAAGACCGCTGGAGTGGGTTGCTTGGGTGAGAGCGAGCAGGGCATCTGAAAAAGTAAAGCCAATAATTTATCTTGACTCATGCAACAGGTTAGCACATAGGCAAATTTGCCTATATTCTCACAGATAAGAACGGTTCAGCATTCTGGTCATAGAAGATAATGAATAAATCTTATTGAAGAATATGTGGTTTCATGCACTGCCTATGCTTCAAGGGAACATGGATTACTGTGGGAGAATAAGCTGTCATAATTAGCAGGCGATCGAAGCAAGTCTTATAGGAAAAAGATGGACACATCGTTTGATTAACAATAATTACTAGTATTGAAGCAACAAAATACAAACATGAAATACCTTTAAAAACAACACCGACAGGTTGAGATAATAAATTATTCAGAAACTAAACCCTTCTGCCAGCAAAATACCGTAGTGTACTGGCTTTGACATTGCGCTGCTCAGGCAGAGGGCATGGGATTGAATCCCGGCCACAATGGCTGCATTTAGATGGCAGGGAAATGCCAAAACCCCTATGTAAGGTCTATTGGGTACACGTTAAAGGAGACTAGGTATCCCGCCAACTTCAAGTTATAAAAACCGGGGTAAATTTCGAGATAAGCAAACTCACAAAACTACAAGGCCCTGGCCATGCGAAGACCGTATAAAGCCTTTTAAGGTAGGTGCCAGCAGCCGCTAAATTTCTTGCAAAAGCGAAATATAGCAGAAGCGGTATTTTTCCGTAGATCACTTTTGCAAGGTATTTTACAATTTGACACCCTACATGTTGGGCATCTACGGGCAACAGCAATTCTGGCACAGATCATAGCAAACACTGTTGCACCTAGGTATACATAGACACATAGGTAGAGGTACAGTCGCCGACTGATTTTCCGGACATGATTACTTGGTCTGCTTCACGGCACCGCCATTCTCCCCATGGACCATAATGTATAACAACTTCCGAAAATTCGGACGCCTTGCAACCTCTCGTCTGATTTTTCGGACACTCCTTGAGCCAACTTGATCAAGAGCACCATGCACCGACTCTGACCGTTGCATGGTTCTACTTGCTGAATGCCATTTTTGTTTTGAACGGAGCCTCCTTGCTGCCCCACGAAGTGGCGCTTCTGCAAATCCCTGCTCATCATCATCGTTTCTGTCTGGTTTGTAGCTACAGCAGTTCCGGTCTCAGCTTAGTTTGCGATGTCAAGACAATCCAGCAACTGATTTGTTTGTTTCTTCGTGCACGACGCTGCAAGTAGGCCAGGTTTTTTGTTTATGCAACTGATGTCGGCGTGACGATGTTTGACGAAGCAAGATGGGCCAATTCACTTCACTAATATTTAGAATAGCTACCTGTAAGCACCACCTACCTTTCAACAACATTTGTAAAGCAAAAAACCTCATCCTGAAAATCTGCACGTGAAGACATCGGTAGCATCATCAGCGTGGGGCCTCAAGATAATTCGGCAAGCCAAGAAATTACTGACAGCACGAGTGCAATCATGCCAACAGGAAATCAGTGGCTGAATAATGCACCTTCTACCACTTGGTAGACAGTGCATTTTCGCAAGGCCCTAACTACGGCAGATCATTGTTCAGGAGTTCCTGAATGCACAACTCTATGCCATTTTCACGCTGACTCTAGGGAAGCACCTCTGCACAGTTGCAAGAAAAAAAGCTAGATGCCCCAAGAGAAATGAGCCCACTCAAGCCATGGAAGTTATGTTTACCTTGTCTTCCTACAACTACTCTAAACCTAGGACTGCTGTTTTGCACAAGGGAACAAACGTCAACATTGGTGCCTCGCCCAACACAAGTGGTCTGCGCCGTAGAAGGTGCCATCAGTCAGCCCACAGATGAGGCCCACACCAGTGCTGTCAGTGTGCTGTACTAATTGCAGAAGCACAGCCTACAAGCTTGTCTGCCTTAGTGTGATCGCAATAATGAACGAAAACCAACGAATCAAGTTCGTTTCGTGCTGAGAACAGTTGCCTCATGCTAGATTTTCCTACAATTCTTTCTAAGCACAGATAATGCGTGGCTTGTTGTGTAGGCATGTAAATAATGAAAAGGCCTGCATCACTATCTCTGAAAAAATCATGTAAGAAAGCACGTACAGTACACAGGTGCAGTGTCTATCACACACCATTTCATGCAGTAGAGGCTACATCGGATAAACCGGCCAATGTATAAATGACAGGCAGCGTGACCAAGCAAACTTGATGCGTGGGTCAGTTAGCAGTGGTAGTGCACTACTCTCGGTGCACATGCGCCTATGTTTGAAAGCTGCTTGATCGTGACAAAATATAAAGACAAAAGCGCTGGAGAGATATCTGAGGCTTTTCTTATATGTATGACGAGGAACCTAGCACTAGCTCCCCATGCAGAGAATTACTAGACAGTGAGACTGCTTCTTATCATTGTAAAACAAGTGTCACACTCACCATGTGATGCGTCCTTTTTGTTTCTGTGCGAACAATATGTATTCAGATCTATTTTCCCCCTTTCACCTTTTGCACAATATTACTGTGCGAGCTATAATACTGAACTGTTAGTAGCACTCTGTCCTGTTGCCTCCTTTCTTTCCTTGTAAATTGTGTGCTAAATACGGCTTTTTTTGGTGAAAGAGTGCTAGTTTAACGCATAAACTAGCGCCATGGCACTTTGCGATAAAGGACTGTTATTATTCTCTAAAAATATGTCCATGCAGAACAGTGTCAAAAGAACACCTTAAAGAAAGAACATGAGTGTATCTATCATAAAGACCAATCCTTGTCTTTTTTCCTTAACATAATTTTCAATACCGATATGAAGTACAAGCTCACCATATTATATGACCTTGTCAATGAAGCAAGGCACAATGGCGCCCAACTGTCGCGGGACCAACGTGGATGTGGAGATCAGCGCAGATCAGCAACATAGCATGGTCTGCTTACACTTCTTCTCCAGGTCCAGCCATACCTATAGCAGTTATAAAACAAGTGAGCTTAGAATCACAAGCGAAACATTATAAAAAGTGACATTGAACAAAGCAACTTTCGTTAGGCATAAATAGGATCGAAATGCTGACATTATGCACATAAGTAACTTCACTTTGAGCAACAAAGCATCCAATTTAAGAAAGATTATATGTATGAGCTATCTATGTGAGAAAGATTAATCGAACGCCCTCTATTTGCTATGCCCCTCCCCTTATGCATGGATGTCTCCCTGAGTGAGTGAGCTGGGCTGATCCCAGGTATAGTGTAATTAAAGGGTGTCACTTGGTGGGCCAATCCCGACACCATTGCATGACTTGTACAATAAGTTTAATGTGTATTGTAATGCTGGCCATCCTGCAGGCACTGCAACATTATAGCACCCATAAGGCTAATGGTATTACCTGATAACGTTAACTAATAAGTGTCCCCAGAAGCATAACTCGGCATGCATACTCGAAGGCCATTATTATAAGAGAAGCAATAGCAGAGGTGAAGCTTTATCCTGTGCCATATGCAAAATGGCCGAGAACGCCCAGCTTTTCGTTACATTCTCACTTGTGACCACTGCAACAGGCTGACTGACATGCGTAACCAGCAGTTTGTAGGACCACATTTTCATAACCTGCAATTTTCTTTTACATCTGAAGAGATCAGCCTCCAGCTCCATGCTGTGCTGCACTCAAGAAGCACTATAAACTGGCAACATTTAAATGCTATGCTGCATGGTTTGTTGCATGCTTTAGGAATTTACTTATTTATTATACACATAGCTCATAGGCTCCAGTTGGAGTATTCCATGAGGTGGCAAGAAAACAAATTCTGAACTAACAAGGAGAACATTCAACAAAACAAGTCAGACCAAAGAAAAAAAAATAACATACTCTCATAATGGGACTATGTATCTGGCAGCTAGCTTATAAAAAAGACAATTAGGAATGTTTTACTACTGGTAGCGCTTTAGGGGATGGAATGTAGAATTCCAAGCATCATACACTTTGAAGCCACCTTTCGTGGCTTTTTGTTTTGAAGTCCTATTCTCTGTACTATTATAGAAGTGAATACCCCCCTCCCAAATAAAACAAAGAAAAACATGTAATGCACAGTAATGTAACACAATAATGTAAAGCACAACAGTGAATACTTAGAAAAAAATGTAATTAAGAATATGGAGTCTATGTGGGCACAGATGTTAGAAGTCTACATGAAAGCGTAATAATAAAGGTGGGCAGAGCATTTATGCTTTTGTCGGGCAACCTGCAGCAAGACATACAGGTAAAAGGATATGCATGCCTCACAACACAGTCCCTAAAAATATGTCACAATACAGTGAGTAGGTATATCATGCTTATCTACAATAGCCCCTAATTATATTTACCTCAGAGGGGGCTACCTATGTAACTTGATCAAACTGAAGGTGGGCCAAATTCTAAATATACAATTCAAGTAGACAGGAAATGGACGTTATGAATATGGCATCTACAGCAAAAGTGTTGTACATTATCGTTGTACATTATGTCATACCTGCCAATCTGTGAACATAATATTTTGTAAAAATGCTGCAGACACTAAATTCTTTGTCGGGGACATAGCACACATTATTTTAAAGCTTGCTCTCAGCACCCCCATTGTTGCATACACACACACATTATTAATAAAGGGAAAATCGCACATCCACCCACTCGTAGCAATTGCTACAAAAGAAACCCGTACGGATTCCTCGAAAGGAAAGCCTCACAGCTGAAAAAAAGAAACCGTCCAGGTCCGGGACTCAAACCCGGGACCACCGTCTTTCCAGGACAGCCGCTTTAAAATCTAAGATAACCAGGCGGCTAGCAGATGGCCGGGCGAATTCGAATTTGTCAACAACATGAAGCAAAGGCAAGGGTCTGACGTAATAGTTCTGCGGAAACGCGCAAGGTGTAGAGAGGTAATTAATAAAGGGGAAAAATATTACGTCAAATCCTTGCCTTTGCTTCGTGTTGTCAACTAATTCGACTTCTCCCTGCCATGTGCTAGCCACCTGGTTATCTCAGATGGTAGAGTGGCTGCCTCGAAAGGTGGTAGTCCCGGGTTAGAGTCCCGGACCAGGACGAATGTTTCTTCAACTGTGCGGCTTTCCTTTTGAGGAACACATACGGGTTTCCTTTGTAGCAAATGCTACGAGCTGGCGGATGTCTTATTTTCCCTTCAATAATTACTTCTCTCCACCTCGTGTGTTTGCGCAGAACTATTACACCACACACACATTATCAACCATTATTTAACTTGTCGTGCAGCACAAAAAGCAGCAGCGAACTTGAAACCAGTAACTGACAACTTGGTTTTCTTTAGATTACAGAGCTTTTTCAGCGTGTTTGCTGCTGCCGCTTTACGCTGCTTCATGAATTTATCTGACCAAACTTCCCTAAAGCAAGTGCCCCTCTGATGTTCTTGTTAGAGATATTGCATCGCTAATAATAAACCAGTACAAGTACCATTAGAATTAATTTTTACATGCATTTTAACAATGTCATGTCCTTAATCTCTCAACAGCTTTAAAACATCTTAACCAACACAACTTCATTGTCTTTCTAAAGTGACATTCAAAAAATTGTAAAATGAGCCCACATTTGTAAACACACGAAAAATTCAGGAGAGTATCCAAACATGGATGATACCAACAAAATCTGCAGCTCGTGTAAGTGGCAGCGACTGCTTTGCACACACCTTGTCACAGCATGCATATCAGGTACTTTTCCGTGCGGTTGAGGCTGCAGAAGTGCCGCAGGTGCATATGTGGAGGTGCCTCTGGTTCACAAAATCTTGCCATCCCTAAAGAATAATAAATGCTTAATTCATTGTAATCCCTGCTGAAACTGCAAACTTGTGATATAAAAAGATCACGTCATATTTTGAAAAAAAGTCTCATACAACCAGTTACATGAAGCTGCAACTGGTTGTGCAAATATATGACCGTAACATCACAGGCGGTTAAATAACACGTAAATCGAAATGTAGCAAACATTAATCTGCTATGAAAATGTTCACACAAACGTACAGCTGTATAACGTGAAATGTGAATTGTACTATCAAAAAATTCCTTAGGACATGAAAAGTGTTCCAAAACCTAATTTGTTTATGCGGCGCAACAAAGCACTGCTCCCAAAGGACGATGCGCTCAAAATTACAACAGACCACCTCTTTTTCTGGAGAGACAATACAGAAAAGAGAAAGATCTTTCGATTAAAAAGAAACATTGCTTTTGTAATTTCGGCTTCTCTGCAAGATCGGAACCCTTTACAAGTACACGAAAACACACAGGACACTAATACACGTCATCTGACGACACTCTATAAACAGAAGAATTTCCATACAAGCTGAAAATCTGGCCATGCGTCGACGAAGAAATCGGGTGATATCTCGCGCAGCTGTTAGCTGTGAAGACGACACATCGACGTACTACTTCTAGAAATGCCTATACTATTTCTCAATGAAAAATTATGTGTACAAACAGTAACTTTCTTTGCTTGAATTTTTGTGCCCATTTAGATCAAAGAACCACCCGCGCTAGCGTGCTTCATAGGTGAAAGTAAAGAAACCACTGATAGAGCTGTTGGTAACATGAATACGTTTTAGGGCAATTTCCATGGAACTTTTTGCTAAAAGTGCACTGCGACATGAAGAACAACCATTTGAAAAGCACATTTATAATTCTTGCTGCTTTACTCTATCGGATTCGGTTGTTGTACGGATCTTGCGATACGTACAAGAATGCACACTTCACGAACCATAGACAGGAAGAACGCGCGCAAGCGCCAAACTTACCTTTCTAGGCGTACTCGGAAAACGCTCCTTTTAGCGTCACAGGTGCCGCGGCATCGACTGCTCCAACGGTTCTTCCGGCGCACAAACTGTTGAATTGCGGATCAACTACAGGACGGTAGAGCACAATTTTCACCAAATTCTTCCGTACAGTGTGATACGATGTGAGAGTGCCAGAGGAGGAGATCCTTTTCGTGAGCCCGGAACAAGGAAAGTGGCGAAGGGTCATACCTTCGACATCGGCGCACCACACGAAGGATACTGCGGGCTACATTACGCGGTCCCAGGGGTTTTGTCATTCTCAATGAGTACAAAATGCACCACAATTACTCTCGGCACAGCGTACACACGATTAAACAACTGCATCGGACGGCGTCAATGCAGCGCGCACTCACATGTAGCTAAGGCTGGAGACGGCAAAATAATATCACCTGTAACTTTACCGGCGCTACCTCTGCTGCCATCTGTAGGCCACCACCGAAAGCGACCGTGCTTTCGGTGATCTCATGGATGGTGACGGCGTTGTATTTCGATGTTATGCGGGTCGTACAGCGTCTTGTACGACGTGTTTCAGCAACGTTGCTTTTAATAAAGAGGATGGCAATGTGCGTATACGCCGTATAGACGTCTCACCGACTTGAATAACACAACAGGAAATTTTCAGTCTGTCGTATTTTGGGACGTTGTGACCGTCGTTCTGTTCTCTGTAGTGTGACGTCTTGCAGTCGAAAATTCTGTAGCTCCTGATCATTATTTGATTACACATTGAAAGAGACCTCTTTAAGGATAAGAAAACTTATTAATAAAAGAAAGGAGAAAAAAAGCTTTCGCACAGGATTTGAACAGCGGACCTCACGATTCCGAGACAAGCATCTTACCACTCCACCACGCCGAACATACGCTCAATTGGGCTATGCCAACAAAATAAATCGCTGTCTGGGTTGCTGTTTACATTTACATTTTAAAAGCCAAGATGCGCTTTCACTTCACCGCGTCAACTGCCGCATCTCTATATGCGCAAAAGCGTTGTTACCATCGACAGGTACATCGTGAAGTGCTAGACCATCGATTTTGCTGTAACGATATCCATATTTAATAAGAAATTCAGCAATAGACAACGGTGACCGGGGACACTGAAGGTTGTTACTGCTAATTTCGACAGTTGTCTCTTGCTCTTTACACTTTTGAGCTCGCATATAATTCGTGTGTTCAATGCAAAATAGCTACATAAACACTCGTGGGTGAGTCTTGATCAGGACAGTATACTGGCTTCTCACGGCAGCGCTGTACCAGATTAATGAGATCCGAGAGAGAAAGCTTTTCACGCAACTTTGTGGAACAATCCAAAACTTCTTTCCCGCTTCGCATAAGCTTCTGCAATATTTTTGGGAAATTAACTAATGTGTCAGTGTAACCGCACATGTAAGTCCACAGGACTGTGTGCCCCATCTTACCAAATAAAACAAAGCGGATACGCAGCCATTACCGCAGATGGTATGATTTTGATCAGCGGCCGATTTTGAGGAGGCCGGTAGGGTGTTGCTGGTGCTGCGTCGTCACGGCACAATTATAACAATTGGCCACGTCGACTTTAATACCGGTGTCGGTGCGATCAGTATTGCCGGCTTCAGAGAAGCACAATTGAATACCGCGGAAGAGAAAAGTGCAGTGTACACCGCCGATGCGAAGCTGACATTTTAACGGGCCGCGACGAAAAGTGCTTCTGTTGCGACTTCAGAACTCCTGGCCATCGCGACCGAATGTTTCTGTTGCGATGTCAGAATTTCTGTTGTAACGTCAGAAATGTCTGTCGCAACTACAGAAACGTTAGGAACTTCTGTCGTACAACAGAAATTTCTGTATTTGCAGCAGGAATTCCTGTTGTCTTTTTCAACGGGGCAGGACCGGGAATCGGTTTGAAATTCGCAGCTAGCATATCGCAGTTTGGTCTGTGAATGTTCCGAGGTGGTCACGCAATTTCTGTAGAGCTTGATAATGGCCCCAATTTAGCACTAGGGGCTAAATTGTTAGGATGTCGAACAATAAAAAAGTTCCTCCCCATTTCTATTCAAGCATTAAACTGGTATGCATGATGCCATCCAGTATGGTTGCCACAAAGCTCCAGATTAAACCAGCTTTTGTGACAAACAGGCGACCCTATATGGTGCCACTGCGTCCAGTATAAGCCAGTTTAGTTGCAAACAGGGCCCCTGTTAAGACCCATTTCTGCGTGAACTGGTCGTGCCTATACCTGCTTGCATGCCAAACGGGACCCCGCTCAGACCTGTTCGTGTGTGAACTGGTCCTGTTTATACCTCTTTGCATGCCAAACGGGACCCCGTTCAGACCTGTTCGTGTGTAAACTGGCCCAGTTTATACCTGTTTGCATTGCAAACGGGACCCCGTTCAAACCTGTCATGTGTAAACTGGTCCTGTTTATACCTGTTTGTTGCTAAACAGGTCCCTGTTAGAACCAGTTTAAACCTGTATAACCCAGTTTGAATTTAAATAGGATTTTCCAATAGGGTATTAGGGTTATTATAATTACACGAAGGTATTTTGCCCTCGCCAGCAGCAGTACTTGAGATAGCTATTCTGGCGGCTAGCTTCCCACGATATGCGTGCCGCCCTCGAACCTGTTTAAGCTTTTCCTAGACGCTAGAGCTATACTATTGCCGCGCAACCTTGAGCGATCGGAAAGCGCGTTTTCCACTCTTGGCCGGCGGAGAGGGGAGGCTTCGTTCCGGACGCGAAGCTCTCCACATCTCTGTAAGGTGCCTGGTGGTGGTCTCGTGCTGACGATGCCCTCTCGGTGAGCGCATACTTCCCCCCTCATATTTTAAGAGGTTCAATACATACAAGCATTTGTCTCGCAAACCAAATTTATTTCAAGGGAATTTTCCACGTCTCAATAATTTCTCTCGTCGTATTCGAGTGCTGATTGCCGTGTTATAGTTTGTTAACGAAGCTTTCCCTCAAGTCAAAATAATTTAAGGCAGTTTTCCTAGTCTCTAAAGCCGCTCGAGTTCACGCTGCTCCTCTGGCGGCCATTTTTCCAAGAAATTATGCCTTCCAACCACTCAGAATCAGCTAAATCGACTGTCGCGGACAACATCAGTCCCTTTCCACATAAGTATGAGGCTCGGAGCAGGAGCTATGGCGCTTGAAAGTAACCGGTGGCTTGACGAACCAACCGACTGAGCTACCTTTCCGGGCAACATTGAAGTTATAATTATATTCGAGTGCTGATTGCCGTGTTATAGTTTATTAACGAAGCTTCCCCTCAAGTCTAAATATTTTAAGGCAGTTTGTCGTGTGCGTATCATGGACACGCATGCTTATATCGCCTTCCGTTTCCCTAAAACGGTTGCGCTTTAAAACCACGGCGCTGAAATATTGCTTTCCTCTCCTTCAACTACTACACGCAGAGACAAAACAAGAGCGCGCGCATGCGATCCCATAGATGAGATGAATACATATATATAGATATGTATCCGTCATAGCTGTCGTAGTATAGCCTTCTGAGTCGTTTCCTTTTTTTTCTTTTTTTTCTTTGAAAGAAATCCTATTAGTGTTATTATAGTTAAACGAAGGTATTTTGCCCTCGCCAGCCACAGTATTTGAGATAGCTCTTCTGGCGGCTAGCTTCCCACGCTATGCATGCCGCCCTCGCACCTGTTTAAGCTTTTCCTAGACGCTGGAGCTATACTATTGCCGCGCAACCTTGAGCGATCGGAAAGCGCGTTTTCCACTCTTGGCAGGCGCAGAGGGGAGGCTTCGTTCCGGCCGCGAAGCTCTCCACATCTCTGTAAGGTGCCTGCTGGTGGTCTCGTGCTGACGATGCCCTCTCGGTGAGCGCATACTTCTCCCCTCATCTTTTAAGAGGTTCAATACATACAAGCATTTGTCTCGCAAACCAGATTTATTTCAAGGGAATTTTCCAGGTCTCAATAATTCCTCTCGTCGTATTCGAGTGCTGATTGCCGTGTTATAGTTTGTTAACGAACCTTTCCCTCAAGTCAAAATAATTCAAGGCAGTATTCCTAGTCTCTAAAGCCGCTCGACATCACGCTGCTCCTTTGGCGGCCATTTTTCCAAGAAATTATGCCTTCCAAGCACTGAGAATCAGCAAAAATCGACTGTCGCGGACAACATCAGTCCCTTTCCACATAAGTATGAGGCTCGGAGGAGGAGCTCTGGCGCTTGAAAGTAACCGGTGGCTTGACGAACCAACCGACTGAGCTACCTTTCCGGGCAACATTGAAGTTGTAATTATATTCGAGTGCTGATTGCCGTGTTATAGCTTATTAACGAAGCTTCCCCTCAAGTCTAAATATTTTAGGGCAGTTTGTCGTGTGCGTATCATGGACACGCATGCTTATATCGCCTTCCGTTTCCCTAAGACGGTTGCGCTTTAAAACCACGGCGCTGAAATATTGCTTTCCTCTCCTTCAACTACTACACGCAGAGACAAAACAACAGCGCCCGCATGCGATCCCATAGATGAGATGAATACATATATATAGATATGTATCAGTCATAGCTCTCGCAGTATAGCCTTCTGAGCCGTTTCTTTTTTTTTCTTTTTTTTTCTTTGAAAGAAGTCCTATTAGGATTATTAAAATTACACGAAGGTATTTTGCCCTCGCCAGCAGCAGTACTTGAGATAGCTATTCTGGTGGCTAGCTTCCCTCGCTATGCGTGCCGCCCTCGCACCTGTTTAAGCTTTTCCTAGACGCTAGAGCTATACTATTGCCGCACAACCTTGAGCGATCGGAAAGCGCGTTTTCCACTCTTGGCCGGCGGAGAGGGGAGGCTTCGTTCCGGCCGCGAAGCTCTCCACATCTCTGTAAGGTGCCTGGTGGTGGTCTCGTGCTGACGATGCCCTCTTGGTGAGCGCATACTTCCCCCCTCATCTTTTAAGAGGTTCAATACATACAAGCATTTGTCTCGCAAACCAGATTTATTTCAAGGGAATTTTCCAGGTCTCAATAATTTCTCTCGTCGTATTCGAGTGCTGATTGCCGTGTTATAGTTTGTTAACGAAGCTTTCCCTAAACTCAAAATATTTTAAGGCAGTTTTCCTAGTCTCTAAAGCCGCTCGAGTTCACGCTGCTCCTCTGGCGGCCATTTTTCCAAGAAATTATGCCTTCCAACCACTCAGAATCAGCAAAAATCGACTGTCGCGGACAACATCAGTCCCTTTCCACATAAGTATAAGGCTCGGAGCAGGAGCTATGGCGCTTGAAAGTAATCGGTGGCTTGATGAACCAACCGACTGAGCTACCTTTCCGGGCAACATTGAAGTTATAATTATATTCGAGTGCTGATTGCCGTGTTATAGTTTATTAACGAAGCTTCCCCTCAAGCTTTACTATTTTAAGGCAGTTTGTCGTGTGCATATCATGGACACGCATGCTTATATCGCCTTCCGTTTCCCTACCACGGTTGCGCTTTAACACCACGGCGCTGAAATATTGCTTTCCTCTCCTTCAACTACTACACGCAGAGACAAAACAACAGCGCGGGCATGCGATCCCATAGATGAGATGAATAAATATATATAGATATGTATCAGTCATAGCTGTCGTAGTAATCCCTTCTGAGCCGTTTCCTTTTTTTTTTCTTTGAAAGAAATCCGATTAGGGTTATTATAGTTAAACGAAGGTATTTTGCCCTCGCCAGGAGCAGTACTTGATAAAGCTATTCTGGCGTTTAGCTTCCCACGCTATGCGTGCCGCCCTCGCACCTGTTTAGGCTTTTCCTAGACGCTAGAGCTATACAATTGCCGCGCAACCTTGAGCGATCGGTAAGCGCGTATTCCACTCTTGGCCGGCGGAGAGGGGAGGCTTCGTTTCGGCCGCGAAGCTCTCCACATCTCTGTAAGGTGCCTGGTGGTGGTCTCGTGCTGACGATGCCCTCTCGGTGAGCACATACTTCCCCCTCATCTTTTAAGAGGTTCAATACATACAAGCATTTGTTTCGCAAACCAGATTTATTTCAAGGGAATTTTCCACGTCTCAATAATTTCTCTCGTCTTCTTCGAGTGCTGATTGCCGTGTTATAGTTTGTTAACGAAGCTTTCCCTCAAGTCGAAATATTTTAAGGCAGTTTTCCTAGTCTCTAAAGCCGCTCGAGTTCACGCTGCTCCTCTGGCGGCCATTTTTCCAAGAAATTATGCCTTCCAACCACTCAGAATCAGCAAAAATCGACTGTCGCGGACAACATCAGTCCCTTTCCACATAAGTATGAGGCTCGGAGCAGGAGCTATGGCGCTTGAAATTAACCGGTGGCTTGACGAACCTACCGACTGAGCTACCTTTCCGGGCAACATTGAAGTTATAATTATATTCGAGTTCTGATTTCCGTGTTATAGATTATTACGGAAGCTTCCCCTCAAGTCTTAATATTTTAAGGCAGTTGGTCGTGTGTGTATCATGGACACGCATGCTTATATCGCCTTCCGTTTCCCTACCACGGTTGCGCTTTAAAACCACGGCGCTGAAATATTGCTTTCCTCTCCTTTAACTACTACACGCAGAGGAAAAACAACAGCGCGCGCATGCGATCCCATAGATGAGATGAATACATATATATATATATATATATATATATATATATATATGTATCAGTCATAGCTCTCGTAGCATAGCCTTCTGAGCCGTTTCCTTTTTTCTTTTTTTTCTTTGAAAGAAGTCCTATTAGGGTTATTATAATTACACGAAGGTATTTTGCCCTCGCCAGCAGCAGTACTTGAGATAGCTATTCTGGCGGCTAGCTTCCCACGCTATGCGTGCCACCCTCGCACTGTTTAAGCTTTTCCTAGACGCTAGAGCTATGCTATTGCCGCGAAACCTTGAGCGATCGGAAAGCGCGTTTTCCACTCTTGGCCGGCGGAGAGGGGAGGCTTCGTTCAGGCCGCGAAGCTCTCCACATCTCTGTAAGGTGCCTGGTGGTGGTCTCGTGCTGACGATGCCCTCTCGGTGAGCGCATACTTCCCCCCTCATCTTTTAAGAGGTTCAATACATACAAGCATTTGTCTCGCAAACCAGATTTATTTCAAGGGAATTTTCCACGTCTCAATAATTTCTCTCGTCGTCTTCGAGTGCTGATTGCCGTGTTATAGTTTGTTAACGAAGCTTTCCCTCAAGTCGAAATATTTTAAGGCAGTTTTCCTAGTCTCTAAAGCCGCTCGAGTTCACGCTGCTCCTCTGGCGGCCATTTTTCCAAGAAATTATGCCTTCCAACCACTCAGAATCAGCAAAAATCGACTGTCGCGGACAACATCAGTCCCTTTCCACATAAGTATGAGGCTCGGAGCAGGAGCTATGGCGCTTGATATTAACCGGTGGCTTGACGAACCAACCGACTGAGCTACCTTTCCGGGCAGCATTGAAGTTATAATTATGTTCGAGTGCTGATTGCCGTGTTATAGTTTATTAATGAAGCTTCCCCTCAAGACTAAATATTTTAAGGCAGTTTGTCGTGTGCGTATCATGGACACGCATGCTTATATCGCCTTCCGTTTCCCTACCACGGTTGCGCTTTAACACCACGGCGCTGAAATATTGCTTTCCTCCCCTTCAACTACTACACGCAGAGAAAAAACAACAGCGCGCGCATGCGATCCCATAGATGAGATGAATACATATATATATATATATATGTATCAGTCATAGCTCTCGTAGCATAGCCTTCTGAGCCGTTTCCTACTTTTTCTTTTTTTTTTCTGTGAAAGAATACCTATTAGGGTTATTATAATTGCACGAAGGTATTTTGCCCTCGCCAGCAGCAGTACTTGAGATAGCTATTCTGGCGGCTAGCTTCCCACTCTATGCGTGCCGTCCTCGCACCTGTTTAAGCTTTTCCTAGACGCTAGAGCTATACTATTGCCGCGCAACCTTGAGCGATCGGAAAGCGCGTTTTCCACTCTTGGCTGGCGGAGAGGGGAGGCTTCGTTCCGGCCGCGAAGCTCTCCACATCTCTGTAAGGTGCCTGCTGGTGGTCTCGTGCTGACGATGCCCTCTCGGTGAGCGCATACTTCCCCCCACATGTTTTAAGAGGTTCAATACATACAAGCATTTGTCTCGCAAACCAGATTTATTTCAAGGCAATTTTCCACGTCTCAATAATTTCTGTCGTCGTATTCTGTGATGATTGCCGTGTTATAGTTTGTTAACGAAGCTTTCCCTCAAGTCAAAATATTTTAAGGCAGTTTTCCCAGTCTCTAAAGCCGCTCGAGTTCACTCTGCTCCTCTGGCTGCCATTTTTCCAAGAAATTATGTCTTCCAACCACTCAGAATCAGCAAAAATCGACTGTCGCGGGCAACATCAGTTCCTTTCCACATAAGTATGAGGCTCGGAGCAGGAGCTATGGCGCTTGAAAGTAACCACTGGCTTGACGTACCAACCGACTGAGCTACCTTTCCGGGCAACATTGAAGTTATATTTATGTTCGAGTGCTGATTGCCGTGTTATAGTTTATTAACGTAGCTTCCCCTCAAGTCTAAATATTTTAAGGCAGTTTGTCGTGTGCGTATCATGTACACGCATGCTTATATCGCCTTCCGTTTCCCTACCACGGTTGCGCTTTAAAACCACGGCGCTGAAATATTGCTTTCCTCTCCTTCAACTACTACACGCAGAGACAAAACAACAGCGCGCGCATGCGATCCCATAGATGAGATGAATACACATATATATATATATATGTATCAATCATAGCTCTCGTAGCATAGCCTTCTGAGCTGTTTCCTTTTTTTCTTTTATTTCTTTGAAAGAAGTCCTATTAGGGTTATTATAATTACACGAAGGTATTTTGCCCTCGCCAGCAGCAGTACTTGAGATAGCTATTCTGGCGGCTAGCTTCCCACGCTATGCGTGCCACCCTCGCCCCTCTTTACGCTTTTCCTAGACGCTAGAGCTTTACTATTGCCGCGCAACCTTGAGCGATCGGAAAGCGCGTTTTCCACTCTTGGCCGGCGGAGAGGGGAGGCTTCGTTCCGGACGCGAAGCTCTCCACATCTTTGTAAGGTGTCTGGTGGTTGTCTCGTCCTGACGATGCCCTCTCGGTGAGCGCATACTTCCACCCCATCTTTTAAGAGGTTCATTACATACAAGCATTTGTTTCGCAAACCAGATTTATTTCAAGGGAATTTTCCACGTCTCAATAATTTCTCTCGTCTTCTTCGAGTGCTGATTGCCGTGTTATAGTTTGTTAACGAAGCTTTCCCTCAAGTCGAAATATTTTAAGGCAGTTTTCCTAGTCTCTAAAGCCGCTCGAGTTCACGCTGCTCCTCTGGCGGCCATTTTTCCAAGAAATTATGCCTTCCAACCACTCAGAATCAGCAAAAATCGACTGTCGCGGACAACATCAGTCCCTTTCCACATAAGTATGAGGCTCGGAGCAGGAGCTATGGCGCTTGAAATTAACCGGTGGCTTGACGAACCAACCGACTGAGCTACCTTTCCGGGCAACATTGAAGTTATAATTATATTCGAGTTCTGATTTCCGTGTTATAGATTATTACGGAAGCTTCCCCTCAAGTCTTAATATTTTAAGGCAGTTGGTCGTGTGTGTATCATGGACACGCATGCTTATATCGCCTTCCGTTTCCCTACCACGGTTGCGCTTTAAAACCACGGCGCTGAAATATTGCTTTCCTCTCCTTTAACTACTACACGCAGAGGAAAAACAACAGCGCGCGCATGCGATCCCATAGATGAGATGAATACATATATATATATATATATATATATATATATATATATATATATATATATATGTATCAGTCATAGCTCTCGTAGCATAGCTTTCTGAGCCGTTTCCTTTTTTCTTTTTTTTCTTTGAAAGAAGTCCTATTAGGGTTATTATAATTACACGAAGGTATTTTGCCCTCGCCAGCAGCAGTACTTGAGATAGCTATTCTGGCGGCTAGCTTCCCACGCTATGCGTGCCACCCTCGCACTGTTTAAGCTTTTCCTAGACGCTAGAGCTATGCTATTGCCGCGAAACCTTGAGCGATCGGAAAGCGCGTTTTCCACTCTTGGCCGGCGGAGAGGGGAGGCTTCGTTCCGGCCGCGAAGCTCTCCACATCTCTGTAAGGTGCCTGGTGGTGGTCTCGTGCTGACGATGCCCTCTCGGTGAGCGCATACTTCCCCCCTCATCTTTTAAGAGGTTCAATACATACAAGCATTTGTCTCGCAAAGCAGATTTATTTCAAGGGAATTTTCCACGTCTCAATAATTTCTCTCGTCGTCTTCGAGTGCTGATTGCCGTGTTATAGTTTGTTAACGAAGCTTTCCCTCAAGTCGAAATATTTTAAGGCAGTTTTCCTAGTCTCTAAAGCCGCTCGAGTTCACGCTGCTCCTCTGGCGGCCATTTTTCCAAGAAATTATGCCTTCCAACCACTCAGAATCAGCAAAAATCGACTGTCGCGGACAACATCAGTCCCTTTCCACATAAGTATGAGGCTCGGAGCAGGAGCTATGGCGCTTGAAATTAACCGGTGGCTTGACGAACCAACCGACTGAGCTACCTTTCCGGGCAACATTGAAGTTATAATTATATTCGAGTGCTGATTTCCGTGTTATAGATTATTACGGAAGCTTCCCCTCAAGTCTTAATATTTTAAGGCAGTTGGTCGTGTGCGTATCATGGACACGCATGCTTATATCGCCTTCCGTTTCCCTACCACGGTTGCGCTTTAAAACCACGGCGCTGAAATATTGCTTTCCTCTCCTTCAACTACTACACGCAGAGACAAAACAACAGCACGCGCATGCGATCCCATAGATGAGATGAATACATATATATAGATAGGTATCATTCATAGCTCTCGTAGTATAGCCTTCTGAGCCGTTTCCTTTTTTTCTTTTTTTTCTTTGAAAGAAGTCCTATTAGGGTTACTATAATTACACGAAGGTATTCTGCCCTCGCCAGCAGCAGTACTTGAGATAGCTATTCTGGCGGCTAGCTTCCCACGCTATGCGTGCCGCCCTCGCACCTGTTTAGGCTTTTCCTAGACGCTACACTGTAAACACAAATGAACCCATATGGGCGTTTTAACAGTTGATATGCCATTTTTTCCCCCTAGCCTAAAATGAGTACTCCCACGAGAAGAAGTAAAATAAGCTAGAACCATTATTATACCCCCGACCCCATTTGAAGGGACATTGCGGTTGTAAAATGGGGGTTTTCAAGGAATAACGGTGGCGTACGGGAAAGTGGAGTGTTGAAATACTCCCATATCTGAGACGAGCCAAATAGAGAAAACAATAACTCAGCCGTGACCGTCATGGCAGTCAGCCGCAGCGACAATTTCAGTCGGATTATTTCTGCAGTCAGATTCGAAATATCCCGCGCAATGTGTATCGGCGCTGTTTTTCTGTTCGGAGACGCCGAAAGTCGGAACGGTCGGAACTACGCGCGGAGGAGCACAAGCCTTCGGAGCGCGCGCGCGTGCGTTGGAAGCCGCAAAGGAGCAGCCATTGTCAGCGACGGCGCATTCTTCTACCGTGGTTGTTGTTTCTCACAGCTTTGAACCCCCAAGACTCCACGGTAAGTGACATTGAACGATTATTACACGTTCTATGAGTGTGCATGTGTTCAAAGTGAGGGGACGCGCTGATATGACTTATTGGAGGTCTCAGTACAACATGGCGCGACAGGTGGCCGTCCAGAACCATTTTGCACGATCACTGTGTTCCTTCGAGCTTTGTCGTAATCGAGGCGACTTGAATGCTTAGAGTCAAGCGAGTGTACGTAAAAATGAGTATTTTACATGATGACGGACTTTGCTGCGTCTTTAATTGGGTGGATGGGAGCATTCGACGTGTTCCCCGAAGCGCAAGCAACTACCATAATAGTTACGTGCAGTGCGAGGTGAGCTAAGCTTCGCCGCCTAACCGCGGCCTCAAAATGTGGCGGCTCGTTAAGGGTGCGCGTGTGTGAGTGTTTGTACAACGATCATTTGAGCGAGAACCGGCGGCGCTTCTTTGTTGCGCGGTATCTGCTAGCTGGCGCGTACCTGGCGCCAATCCCTTAGCTCGTGCGATTGTGTGCAGTAGGTCGCTCACTAAGCGCGCATTGTGCAGATTTGCCAGTACGCTCCGTGCTATCGTCTGTGTCTCTTCGCGCCCACATCGCTGATTGTGCAGGCAGTGCGCGACTGCGGCGCGTAGCATGTAGAGCCTGCGCCCGTCGACTTTGATCTGCGGGCGTGAAATGTCGGCTGCGCGTTTGTGGTATTAAAAGCGTGTGGTGAGCTTCCAACGGCACTACGGGTCAACGCCGCATGAGCTGCCGGTCAGAGTATAAGAACCTCTTTATTGTTAGCCTACTGCTTGGCGGTAACGTGTCCTGCTTGGGTTCAGATTACTGGATACGCCGTCACTTGAACGGCGACGGCTGGAGCAGGTGAGTATCAGTGGCGCCGGCACCTCGGCGGCCATAAAACGATGCCTGTGCCGTGACGAGATATATCAATTTACGCGATAGAATTACCGGCGATGGCTCATACGGGCGCGTCGCTCCATGGCTGTGTTCCTTGCCGAGGCCGCCACTACGCCTGCCGTGCACATACTACAATATATCTATATAGTCGATGCTTGTGCAATGTTATGCAACAGCTGGCGCTGTGCACTGGATACCTGGACTTGTTTAATGTTTAATTACTTTGCTGCTGTGCCATTGCGTATTGGGTACAGATATTCAGTTTTGAATTCTAGGTGCCAAATCAGGATCATATCAGATCATATATCAACTCAGGATCACATCACACATCACAGCGTCATCCTGTATTGCAGGAGTATTAATAACAAAATTTCTGCTGCTGGTGAAAAATTAAGGCAGACCGATCAACCTGTATCTGTGAGAAAAACGTGCTTGAAGTCCACCATTATCTATTATAAAGAGATACTACCTTGGTGTTTAATGTCAGTAACACTTATAAGTTATGCATCCTTTTGTGTGAAATAATTTGTCTTAGAAGCCATTCATTGTAAGGGATCAGTAAACATCTCATAGCTTAAGTAGTGCGTAAGTGCATGAGTTGGGCAAAGCTTTTAGTTTGTAAAGAGCAAAGCCATTAAGATATAAAATTTTGGCAAGCTTAGATTAACAATAAGCTGACCAATATACAAAACCTAATGTAGCAGCAGATGTTCTCAAGATAAACTTGCGACCAGCTTTTTCGTGCTCTGTGTGATCATTGTAGTGTCAAATTTTTCTCTTTTACTTCAGGACTGCGGCTGCGGCCGTTTCATTGCCAGCTGTGAGGATGAAGCAGCTTCATAGCCGGAGATCAGACGCCTCCCATCAGTTTCCCTTTTCAGCAATAGAGGCCTTGGTATGCTCTTACCTAGAGTTTACTTCTTTTACCCTGTATGTTTTAAGTGCAATGGCTAGTTTAGTGGCATCACTTAGAGTGATTGGTGAGACACCTGTTCCATGGGACGCATGCAGGTTTTACCATGTAGCTTTAGCAAACTTTAAAAAATATGCGAATGCCACCTAGCTGCACAGAACCTAGGTAATGTTGTTTCCGGTCTCTTGGAAATACTTGGATTTTCTGCCTTTTGCCTAATTACCTAATTAGCCTTAATCAATTAATCAACTTATCAAATATTATAATTAGATAAAAAGTCTCAATTATAAAATTGTAGAGCAACGTGAAAATTTCCCAGTACAGCTTTCTGTGGCTCAGTATGTGCTACATAATGTTTTAGGAGCATGAAAGAAACCTGAGAATCTCGCAAAGTGCCTTGAGTGTGTGTGACAGCACCTGTGTTGTGTTCTTCCTTCAGACCTGATCTTTTGCGCTGTACAATCATGTCGACCTCGAGTGGCCAGTCCCGTGGCAGTTTTGCATATATTTGAGTGCTTGCCCTGTATAGGCATGTGTAAGAAAAAAACATACTGAAGGAGCCCAACATTATGTATTTCAGGACAAGTGTATGATGTAAATTACTATGTAACAATAAAATAAGAAACTGAAACAAGACTTCACAGTAGAGGTATGCAGGTGTGTGCATCAGCATAATGACGAAAACTTCGTGCAAGTTTAGAAAAATAATAATTAGATTGGTTTCTGTCATTCTTCTCTATTACATTATTATTGCAAAAATGTGCTCTAGTATGGCACGATTAAAGATACAGTTCAAGTACATCATTTTCTAGCACCTTCAGATTCATAGCAACATAGAGAGGAATGGTTAAAAATTTGCTTTGCTTCTCTGACCTTCATTTAGGACCTTCTCATGTTTGCTAAGCTTCTTAAAGTATCAAAGACGCCTTCCAGGGTTTACAGGCAGCTTGAGTACATTATGCCAGATTGTGGAGAAGCTGCAGAGGTCGCAGCTTCTATAGTGGTGTCTGGTAAATGCAAGTTTCTTGCATGATGCATTATGCTCAGTACCAATTAGATTAAGTTATCATTTTAGCAAAAATCTTTGTTTTGCAGATATATATCAATGTGTGTCCTAAGAACTGCACTTTTTATTAGAGTTGCTCATTCTCTAAGTCTACTGTTCAGTGTTGTAAAATGCATGTTTCTTGGACAGCATAGTGTTTGGCCTTCCGCTGAACGTAGTACTGGCCCATTTGCATGTGCATAAAGCTGCAGTAAGCCAAATGTGAAAAGATAAGGGCTAATACGATACAGCCATGTAGCAAAATTTACACGTAAGCAAACTGTTTGATGCGATCCCTAGGAAAGTAAGCAAAAGTATAAAAATGTGCTTATATGATAAACAGTACCTATGTTTCAGGCGCATGGCTTTCTACCGCCATATTCCATAACAGTTCATTATTTAACACTGCAAAACTATTTGCCCTGTTTATGTCTAACTGCTCTAAATTCGAAAATTTTTATTGATTGCACTGTGAAGGTTTTGGCCGTGACTTAAGTCACTGCCAGAATAAAATTTATAGTTGTGGCCGTCCTATGTGTGATAACAAAAAACCATTTTGGAACCAGGTGACTGTTATGCAGTATGCTAAATGTGTGTATTTGAAGTCACTTATATTTTCATTGTAACCATGTATAAAGTATGTATGTACACATCTCGAAGCCATAGACTGTAATTTTAATTGAAGGTGTTATTGTGTGCAGTAGGTCTTTTTGTAAGCATTGTCTAGAATTTGCGCTACATTAAGGTGTAGTGAAGCCAAGCGAAAAATATTGTTAAGACAAAATGGGTGAAGTACATCCTTAAGAGCCTTAAGCGCATTTAGATGACTTTACAGCATGTAGTAAAACAAGAATGGGAACTGAGGTGCTTAATTTGTTTTCATTATTACCATATGGCACCAGCATGCAATGAAGGCAAAAGAGGAAGAGAAGTGAAGTGCACCAAAGGGCAACTCGCTCCTTATGGGAGCTGCATTCACATCTGCATGATGCATGCAATCTTTGAGTTATAGCAGCAGCTATCCACCTGTTCACTTTGTTGCACATTTGTATTGTTTATGTACTAAGTCTGGCCCTGGAAGTGCTAGGCAGTGCCACTCATGGCATTGGTGCTGCATGCAACACATCCTTCTAACCACAGATGTCATGTATTATGTGAACCTAAGTTCTTTTGAATTCATGTAACCCACAAAAGTTCCATTTGAAAGGATGTGCCATATTTGCCACCATTGCCATGAGTAGCACTGGCTGACAGTCATAGGACAAGACGTTAACCTTGCTCAGCTATTACGGAAAACTATTTTACATACAAATGTGGTAATTAGTATGTACATGCCAAAAGCCTCATAGAATAAAATCTTTTACCCGCATCTTACAATGATTGTTATTTTGCTTTAACTCAGGATGCCTTTCCACCTGCATTGCATCCTGTGGCTGACCACTCCAACGATCTTGGCAGAATCGTTACACCGGTGTGTTTTTTTTTAAATTCTCAGTAGTGATATTTTGTAGTTTACGTTCGATGTAAATGCCCAGATCGAATTAAAAACAGGTTAAAAGATGAGCTCACAGGCACTGTATCCAAACGTTTGTTAGGAAGGAAAATTTTTGTTTCAAGTTGTCATTATAGCAACACAAGAGGGTGTGCTCGTCAAACCACCAGTACCTCGCAAGCAACAGCATTATACCATGGAAGAAGCCAAAACAGGCGAAAACCTGTACTAAACTAGGGACTGCATTAAGACATTTTGGAGGCTTAAACTATTTCTTGGGTTACTCTAATTGCTTGAACTGAACTGACATGTCCTGCAAAACAGCTTGCATTCGCATTTGATACAATCTGCAGCAAAATGTGAACAAAGGGCTGCAATACTCTAAGGCCCTACTATTGAAGTAGCAACCAGTCTTCCCAGTCTACTGCAGCCTCAGGAAAATGATATGTGGTACACTGCACCACATGCACACACAACAAATTTTAATCCGTAAGCATCTGTACACTGTGCTTGTGCAGGACTGGGCAACTGGCTGTTCATGACTGAAACAACTACGTACTTCAAGACTATTGGGAGGCCACCATCTTTTTCAGTCATTGTAACAGTCCATAAACATATGGATTTCCATGAACATTTTGTGTGCCACACATTTCTTTGTCGTTTTTTCACACTCCTGCTTTGATGGCTGTGAGACACTTCAGGCTGGCTGAAGAAAGTGGTAGCCTAGTAGCTGGTCTCACAAAGTTATTTTGATTTTTTAGAGCCAACTTGCTTTGGACAATGTTGAATAACACATCAAAAGGCACGGGAATATTGACAAGGTTAGAATGACTTTGAAAGAAGTTTATGAGGGTTCTTTTTTAACTCTGATCTGTCTGCTGAGACCAAATAATGTCAGCTTTTAATGAAGCAATGTTCAGGTTGGAAAACTGCAAGGCTGTGTGGATACTCAAATACCATCATTGCTTCATATAGCTGAAGTTGCTCCATGACATCAAGGCAGAAGCAAATGACATGGCAAAGGAAAGGTTGGCGGAGTAAGGACTCTTCGTGGCAATTATGTAGGTTCAAAGGCTATCGCACTGAATAAGAAAATGTGTTCCCGATACAGCGTGAACATAGTGTTAATGCTGAAGAACAAACTGGCACCATCTGCCTAGTCGTACACAAGCATGTGCACAGAAAGGGATGCCTGTTGGCCTTGAGGGCCACCACTGCAGGGATCAGCTGCTATTGCTATCACATAGAATGTGACAACAGATGACTATAGTTCACACCTTTGCTGCAGCTCGCTGGCTGGGCAATTGAAGCCTTGATTGTAAGGTTGAAAAGTTTCAATCACAAGGTGGCAATTTAGTTGCCAACTCTTACAGCATGGTTCACTACTCGGTGCTGCAGTGCTGGATATATTCGACCAAACCTGGTGCGAGTTCTCATGACTACCCATGTTCAAGCTGCCGCTAGATACTTAGTTGATAAAGTCATTGAAAATTAAATTTGGTCATCGAAGGAGTCATGAAAACAATGCACACAAGGCTTGTAGCGTGCTCACTTGGTATGGCATCAGTTAAAACACTATGTGCAGAGATGCTGGCAGAAGTGCAGCAGAAGTGTGGATTGAGGAGACAAAAATATAAGCTGTTCAAGTTCCACATATAACAGACCGATAATAAATCGTCGTTCAGCAAGAACTCTGGCAAAAGGGGCAAGCCGCACTCCCCACGACGAAAGCTATAAAAACAGTACTGTTATTGCAGCAAAATTGCCTATAGCTCTTTTGTGAAAGATCATGCCAACTGAATAACCAATATAAAAGCATCAAGTTGCTCCAATAAAAGCCTTTGTTACACTACACACCAGACTGGGATGTAAGGTCTAGATTGTTTTGTAGCCAAGATGCCCACAAGCAATGCTTAAAACATGTAAACACTTGGAATTACCTGTGATTAAACTGCTGATTAAACTTATTAACACTTCACAGCTGGTATCACAATGTTGTTTTCTATGCGACAGAAAGATTCCAGCACATGGCGGCCACAATTCTCCTAGAGGCCAATGCAGACACACGGTGCCAGCAAGCATGGACTAAAGATTTTTCCATATGGATTGATGTAGTCTACCACATTTGGTTTTCTTGGGGGCACAGTCATATTTGGGGTAACAATTTTCTGCCTGAATATTCATCGCAGGGAGCACTGCAGCCAGCTAAAGAGAGTTTCTTGTTCACACCTTGCCACACATGTAGACTTGGCCCATTTTTCTAGGCACATTTGTTGGATTCAAGAAAGAACACAGAGTAACTTAAGAACTTTATTCCTTCTAGATTTAAGGCGTGGGCCAGGTATCCACCATTGTTTTAAAAATTTTATCGAACTGGGAAAGATTCTTTCTTGAAAGTCCTCGCATATCAGCTTGATACAGTCCCTGGCTTAGTATGGGTGCATGTGCTGTGGGTTTTTTTTAGTCTGTTTAAAAGGTCGTTTTCCTTTTGAGTGTTTCAGTTGCAAGGAAATCACAAATATATTTTCATTTCAGCAACCCTTGTGACATTACAGAATTTCTTTACATATTGCAACCAAGCTTATTTTTTAAACACATGCCTTTCTTTCAGCATGAAAAAAACATCTTAGATGAAACAAGGCAAAAACGGCTGCTTATGCATTTGTACGATATTCCATCTGAGAGGGGTGAAAAGTAATAAAATGTTCTACTTTCATAATTTTTCTACCATGTGTACAAAATTTCCTAATAGGAATGAAGCGAATTCACTTTTTGCACTAGCCTATTACAGAAACAAAAATGACGAACAGCTTTTAAGGGGGCCCTCAGAGGAGCCCAGTCCGTGCGTGTCTTCTTTTCTAGCGCAGCCGTCGCTGCACATGGCTGTGAGTACAGCTGAGCACATCAGCCTGCGCACCCTGTTCTATAGGTGAACTGCTGCGTGTGGAAGGGGTGGACGTGCTGATATGGCGTGGTATTATGTGCACAGTCTTCCCACGTGTTTAGTACTGGGGGTTGCGTAATCTGTAGTTTCGGAGATGCATTGAAGTGAGAGACAGACAAAGCGTTCGCCTCCACTGCGAGCACTTTTCATGATGGTGCTGTCCCACTGCGTGTGGCAGCATCAAAGAGGTCAGAGTGGATGCAAAAGCAAGGCTAGGTTTGCTTCATACTGCCTATGCGACGGTATCGTTGACACACCGTGAAGCCATATCTTTGGTCGCAGACTCTCAAATTCAAAATTTTTTTCTCATTCAGATTTGATTTTTCTGACTGCGGCCCTTTTTGTGGGAAAACAATCCATTTGCAAATGTACTTATTTGACTAAAAGGTGGAATCACAGTACAACAAACCAAATTGCTGATTTTAGTGGATTCGTTAAGCTGGGTCCTTTGTACATGCCTCCAGAAAAATCTGACCATCGTCTGCTCACACTCCACCGTGCCCGCCCGTGTAGGAATAAACTTAATTTTGCTTGGCCACGATGCTTATCGGTGTAGTAGCTGTCGTGTGTCCACCCATACACATTTTGTCGGCGACTCGAAAACCTCAAAGAACAGCTGTATTTTGCTTATGTGCATTCACTAATTAAATAAGTATGTGTTTGCTAGGATCCCCATAATATTGAGTTAGCTGGTGTACTTGAAAATGTTCAAAATATGGCAGTTAGATTTGTAATAGGAAGTCATACTAAAAAGCTTTGTATTAATGAGAGTAAGGGTAAGCTGCAGTGGCAGGATTTCAGACTAGGAAATCTCTTCAGTTAAAATTATTTCACAGCATGTACTGTTCCAAACATGTAGATATAGAGAAATCCATATCAGGCTATCATCATACCTCACAAGAAAGAGATTAGACTAAAAAGGTTTATTAATTTCCTTTTACTTATAGGTGATGCCGCACATTGTTTTTTTCTTGGACCAAAGTGACTGCAAGGTTTCTCCGCCTGCAAATGTTTGCATAGTTTTCAAAGATAATTCCCTCCGTGCTTTGTATGCTTGATTTGAATGTAAGTTACATTACACAGAATGTATACACCCCCTGCAATGCCAGGACAGGCGAAGCAGGTACTAAATGAATAACCACAAAAGGATTTTGGAGCGAGCAAAAATGGCATGTGTGTAAAGATATGCGTAGATGTCCTGTTGGTGTTGCTGTCAAACAAGAAATTGTGATATCGTGACTGATTGTGATATTGTGACTGAGCAAAATAACTAAATGTGTGCTTGCCAAACTATAGCTGTCCTTTGCACCTTGATTGTGACTTAGCTTCCAAAAGAAGTTTTCTTTGTTTTGTCTTGTTCTTTTTCTGTTAAAATTTACTTTTTTCTTTGTTTACTTTCGTTTGGGTTTTTGTAGCTATATCATGTGCACATGTGACCGATAATACCGTCTGGAAGTTAGTTGTGGCTGGCATTTCTCACTGCCTGTCGTTTGTTCAATGTGTGTATTAAAGTCAATAGAGCACCAACCAGTATAAACCAGTGTGTTGAATTTGTTTTCTTGTTTTAGTATGAATGATCTGACTGGTTATGTGCCAAAATAAACAATTAGATTATGAAAACAAAGTTCATCAGAACATGCCATTCGTTTTACTTATAAGTACCCTATTTCAACTACAGAACCCACATGTTCAGGCATGTAGATTTAAGTAGAACAAGTCTTCTTGCGATTCTTGGTTCTGAACAGGTAAGAGCAGTGCTAAGGACACAAAGTGAGTCCACATAGATAAATGGCATGGTGCACTGTGCGCTGACTGATAATTGATGTGTTTTTGCAACAGACAAGCAAATAAATATCCAGTAACGCCTTGTCAAAGGCACGAAAGCACATAAAGAAGCAGGGGGTGGTCACATACAAATATGCCGTGGTTGTAGGTTTGTTAACAAGCATGCCACTTTCCTATAACTTCAGAAAACAGGTGCTGTGCTGACACATTCGTCTTTTTTTTGTTGTTATTTTGTGGGATTTGGTTAGTTTCTGGGTTAATGGTTGCTGCTTTCGCTAACATGTTGCACTTGTGAAATTCGGGCCGTCATCTGCACTGTTTACAGTGTATGTACTCTAATGGTCACATTATAGTGGTGCTTAATCGTGAAGGCTCATTCCAATATAGACTTGTTTGCTCTACATGTGGTTTTCTTCGTGCCAAAGGAATAAGATATACTATGTTTGTGTCAGAAGGAAAGAAACTGAGACTGGTGTCTATTATTGCACATAAATCTACACTTAGTTGCGTTAACATTTTCGCATAATTTCAACAACTTATTTAGGGCATTTCTGTAACATTCACACTCTGGCTTATCCACTTAGGTGTAAGGAATAAAGGCAAAACAGCAAAGCATTGCAGTGGATTTCACTTAATGCTCTCGATTCTTGTTACCTTCCTGGCAGCTTTTCTTTTTGGAAAAGCATATGTACAAAAGCATGTTTTGACCAAATAGGCTGCTGTTTACGAGGCTTTCCAAGCACCACTATAACGCGACAAAACAGTGTGTGGCCATTTGGTTATACAAATTCTGGTGTAATGACACCACAAAAAGTAAATGAAGAAAGATATGTACGCAAATGACACAAGCACCGGATCTCACTTCAAGCTTTAAAATAAGGAAGCAGGCAAATTTAATAAAAGGTGGAGACATGATGTGATAATACCTGTTAAAAAAATTCTTTATGCAGTGCAACTAATGGGTCAGTGATACATTTGTCCTTTTTTAATGTTGCAAGCCACAATTACCTTTCATGTTGTCAGGTCGTAATACCTGGCTACAACGCAAGTTTTGTGGAACACAGGACTGCAGTCACATTCTTTGCAGTATCTAACATTGTGTGAGGGAGGGTTGTTTCACACAGGTGACTCATACTCCCTCAATCTACCTCATTTCGCATTAATAGAGCATCCCATCTGTCTGATGTAGGCACGGCCTTATGATGGCAGCAGACTACGCAACGCTTGCGGCCTAGCTCACTAGATGCATATTGTTCTTCAAGCCACAACCAACCTTTTCCTTTTTTTGGCTTCTGCCTTTTGTTACAGCACAAAACTCTCCTAGCAAGGGCCTGAGAAAACAATGATTTGTGCAACTAAATTAGCAATGAATATAGAATATAATGAATGAGATGATGAAGTAAAAAAGTGGTTGCAGTTGTTTCGTATGCATTTGTAATTTTCATGGATAAGTGTGTAGCTGATCCCTACGGGCAAAATTTTTTTTGTCTGTATGAAACGTGGAGAGATTTGCTCTGATGAGAAAAAAAGACTAAAGCCAGAAAAACAAATCAATTTGTTTGTTGCGTGCAGCACAATTTGCAGGAGGTGCACTGTGCAACGGAGGTTATGTACAGTCTGCCATTCCCATCCAGTCATGCTTGCATTACATAGACACACAATTTTAATAATTTCAGATTGAGGCTAATGAAGTTTGCATGCAACAACACTCATCCGCACGTTCTGATGCACTACAAAATAGATTGGTTCGTTCCTGTGTTCTTCAAAACTCATAGCCAGAAATTATGAGCAGACGTACATAACATAATTAGGCTTTGGAAGATTAGCATGAATAGGACAAATGCATCAGTCATTCTCAGTTACATTGCATGAAGAATTTGTTTTTGAAATAATGACATCACTTCATGTCACTACATGTTGTATGTGATGTCTGTTTTCTTATTAAAGCCAGAGTTGAGGTTAGGCGCTTGTGCCCTGCATGTCTTTCTCTTCGTTTGCTTCTGTGGTGCCATTACACCAGAATAAATCCATGACAGGAGCTGCCAGTCCATGCAGTTATACTACATTGGGCTCAGTACGGCTGGTGGCCTGACTGTGACAAGTTCGAAGTAGCAGTAAGAACTTCAGAAGGGCAGAATTTTGTGTCAGTTGGGGGTGCATATTAAAGTATGATGAAGCAATAGATGGAACAGACAGGTGGGAAAGTGCTACAGACAACTGTGAAAGTTTACTGGAAAGTTTCACTGCAGCAGGACAATGCGTGCATTATCCTGGTTCAGCAAAATTTGCCAATTTTCCTAGTTGTCAGTAGCACTTGCCCATCTACATTACACTTCACCGTACACTAATAGCAGTAACAACAGCAGCCAACTGACCCGAGCAATAATCAAAGCCCACAGAATTGCCAAATTGTAGGAGAAATGTTTCAGTGTAACACATGTTTTGCTAACTGACAAGTCTGCAAACCGATGATCAGGTCTATTTTTCATGCACATACATTCTTTTGTAGAACTGCTTCCTGCTTTGGTTTTTTATGGCTTTTAGGAAGCATTTTAAGGTACGTAACTGTTTGTCTGTTCTAAAATTAAATCTGTTGTCTGCCAGCACTATGTGTCATTACTGTATAAGCCCTTGCTTTGCCAGTGTCCTTCGCACTGTTCCCAACTAAATATGAATTACCAAATAACCATTTTTTTAATTTTCAGATTATGAAAAGAATACTCTAAATATGTATTTCATTAGAAAAATTTTCTCAATTTTAGGAAGAAGTCCGGCTGGCCCCAAGCCTGGTGTGAAATGAAGAAATGGCACTCCACATCAATTCATGTTTACTTGTCATCATAGCCAGTCTGTTAGCTTAATTTTTGGTTCTTCCTATTGAATTCCCAAGAAAGCTACCAACTCTCATTCATTGAAAAGAAATTTTTCCACTTGGAAACGCAGCCATGCACAAAGCCTTTGAGCTCATTAATATCTTTATTTTTTAAAGAAATTGCAGCTCCTGCGTGGAGCAATAGGTTGAATAAGACGCGGGTAAATGAAAACATGGCGACATTAGTCATCAACAGTTGTCCAACAAAGGAAGTCTCATGCTGGAGCGAACAGCTTTGCAAGGGAACCAAATGGCTCCAGCCTGAGACATTCGTTGTTCAACCTGGCAAGTCTCCTTGTCGAAATATTTCCTCTAGCCCGAGACCTATATCCGTTCCACCACCCTCAACCAACAATACACCTATACATTTGGCAACTCATGGCAAGTTAACAAATTCACATTCAAAGAAAGAGAAGGTAGGTAGTGTGCACCCTGGAAGGTAGCATGAACAGTATTTTATTTACTTAATGAAATGCAGGTTTGCTATCCAATTACTTTATTTTGATCCCCATTTTATAATTGGACAGCATGGTTCCTAAGGGAGAATAATAATTCGAAGCTCACAAAATTTTGCTCCTTTATGTCCGTTAAATCCGTCCTGGTTGCTACACTATCAGCCCTGTCTGCAATTGCATTGCAGTGTTTTGAGTATGCACCCCACTTCAAAAGAATAGTTAGGCTTCTACCTCAGAATGTCTTCTACTGCATTGCAGCATGAATTTTATATCTGGGTGGTGACTGTGATACCATGTGCTTTTTAAATAAGACCAATATGCTATCTGAAGTGCAATTAAATGCAATCTCAAATGACCTCAGCACGGGGGACGACACAATTGGAGGCCAATGTGATAAGGAGGATTTGATTTCTGATAGCAAGGCACTTAAACGTGAGAAAGCATGACTAATTTCGTCTAAAGATGCTGCTATTAGATATGATCAGGAAAGGTACTTGTTCGTGGCTGCATGTGCAACATGTTACATTGCTGGCTTTATATATTGCACAGGGTACAGTGAAATGTTGCTGCTTGCACAATATTCAACTAAACATGGTAGCCATGCTAAAGTGTCCATGCAGAACACAACTCATCCACTATTATGGTCTACAGTGGAACCTCGATAAACGAAAATCACTTAAACAAAACTGCCGCTTAAACAGGACACCATCCTGGTAGTTGGCTGGCTCTCTGGAATGTCTCTCAGTAAATAGAACGCCTGGTAAATGGAACCAATTTCCCTGGCCCCTTGAGGCTCCATTTAAAGAGCGCCCACTATAAAAATATAGGGGGGATCCTGTTTGGAAGTTTTGCAAGTCTAGTCGTAAACAAAACCGCATTTCAGTGGGAGCGAAATGCAAAAGCACCCGTGTACTTAGACTTAGGTGCATGTTAAAGAACCTCAAGTTGTCCAAATTAATCCGGGGTTACTAGAAGGTTCGTAAAATACGATAATTTTTAATAGCTTGCTCTGAAATACAGCCCAATAACTACACTAAATTATGTAGCTTGTTTGTGTGATGAGTCCCAATTTCTTAATTTAGTACTTTGACATTTATCATATTTGTGTGCTAATCCATGCAAAATGCTGCTGATCGGCCTCATTATACAAGCGATTGTTAATTTGGAATGGCTTATTCAAGCAACTTAAACTTACAGCACAAACACAAAAGGAAGATACGACACACACTGGCGCTAACTTCCTTATTTCTTCGTCGTCGATGCAATATAAACCCTAGGCCACACAACCGCGCAGGCACTCGGAATACATTACAGAGATCTGCCAAATTATCACGTACGCAAACGTAGGAAGTCAAATTCGGATGGGTGCAGGGACAAAGATATGTCATTGATACAATTATCGCCTTGCCTTTTTATGTGGTAGGCCTCTAAAGCAAGCCGCGCATGCTCATTCTTGCTTTTGCCAAGAATTGACGTCCCATCAAGTTGTGCCTCACAATTGTTGCAATAGTTTATATGCACACCAAGGTGTGCTCCTCTATCTACATTTTTGTTTACTTTTGCGCATGTTCCCCGAGTCGCTCATTGACGCAATGCTCTATCTAGCCAAGCTATGTCTTACCACATGAGAGTGGAATGGTATAAACCCCACCGACAGCGCGCGACACATATGAAGCAAATGCCAAATTTGGCATCCTCCTCTGCTCTCTCCGCAGATGCGGAAGCATAGCTTTAAAAGTTTGTTCGGCGCAGAAAATGCCGAAGGAACACTATGCCTGCAAGCAAATTTCTTGAGTTGATAGGTGACCTTATGTGTTTACGGGACCACGCAGGGAACATGCGCAAAAAGTGAACAAAAATGTAGATATAGGAGTGCACCTTGTTGCGCATATAAACTATTGCAACAGTTGTGAGACACGACTTGATGGGACGTCGATTCTTGGCAAAAGCAAGAATGAGCATGCGTGACTTGCCTTAGAAGCCTACCACATAAAAAGTCAAGGTGATAATTGCATCAATGACATATCTTTGTCCCTGCACCCATCTGAATTTGACTTGCTACGTTTGCATATGTGATAATTTGGTAGATCTCTGTAATGTAATCTGTGCGCCTGTGCGGTTGTGCGGCGTAGGGTTTATATATGCATAGACGATGAAGAAATAAAGAAGTCATTAGCGCCAGTGTGTGTCGTATCTGCCTTTTGTGGTCCGTCTTAGGTGTTTGCGCTGTAAGTTTAAGTTCAGAATTATGTACCAACTAGGCTCAAATGAAGTTTTAGTGTTAGTCAAGCAAGCTCAATATGTAGTCTGTGCAAAAGTGTGGAGTGTCAGTACTAACACTACAAAGCAACAATTCAAACACATGGCTCTGTAGTTACAGTTCAATATGAAACGAGGTAAGATTTCTTAGCATTTCTTTCATTTACTAATTTCATTGTGTTAGGACATGTAGAATACTAGTAACTGGCATGCTTACAATGTACATTGTTCTTTTTTAAAATCTAGAAGATTGTTTTGCTGGAGCAGAAATGTGCTTTTGGGCCCGGAAGTAAACATATTATGTTTCTTACATATGATGCCTAATAAATGTTTTTCACTGTCAGTGTGTGTCTCGTGCATTTTTCCTTTCAGCAAGGAGCAACTGCTCTCGAGGCGTTTGCTGGCCTCGGAGGCACTGCCGATAACTAGCATTTTCGCTAGGACGACTGTATAAAAGCTTTGCAAAGATGTGCTCTGTGATCAGCGAAAGGAAAAAAACTGAAGACGTGCGGTGACGGGTTCATTCGCCATTGGACCACGTGTGCGCGTGACTTGGTCGATTCAGCGGTGGCCCTGCGCCGTCGATTGGACCACGTGTGGCGAGCCCGCGGCGAAATGCTTCGTGGCGGTACGCCGCGCCTTTGCAGCCGCAGACGGAATACCGCAGGCCAAAGTGTCGGACGCCGGCGTTCGCTCCGAGCAGGTGCGACGCCTGCGCGGGTGGCCTTGAGCCTTGATCGCCGGTGTTCGACATTTCGGCCTGCGGTGTTCCGTCTGGTGCTGTAAGCGCGTGACCCGCGCCACCAAGGATTTCGCTACGTGCTTGCCGCACCTAAACTAAAATGCCTTTAATTGCTTCACAAAACTCCCATTGTACCTCCCAGTCAAATGGGGGTGAAGTGGGCATATTACGTACTCCCGTTGTGTGCCCAAATAATGCCCGTCAATGGGAGTTTTATTGTACGCCCTTTCAATGGGCGCAAAAAGATGTACAAAAGGGAATGCGCTAGAGGACAAGCAAAAAATGCCCATCTGGGTGTTTTTTTGTTTACAGTGTAGAGCTATACTATTGCCGCGCAACCTTGAGCGATCGGAAAGCGCGTTTCCCACTCTTGGCCGGCGGAGAGGGGAGGCTTCGTTCCGGCCGCGAAACTCTTCACATCTCTGTAAGGTGCCTGGTGGTGGGCTCGTGCTGACGATGCCCTCTCGGTGAGCGCATACTTCCCCCCTCATCTTTTAAGAGGTTCACTACATACAAGCATTTGTCTCGCAAACTAGATTTATTTCAAGGGAATTTTCCACGTCTCAATAATTTCTTTCATCGTATTCGACTGCTGATTGCCGTGTTATAGTTTGTTAACGAAGCTTTCCCTCAAGTCAAAATATTTTAAGGCAGTTTTCCCAGTCTCTAAAGCCGCTCGAGTTCACTCTGCTCCTCTGGCGGCCATTTTTCCAAGAAATTATGCCTTCCTACCACTCAGAATCAGCAAAAATCGACTGTCGCGGACAACATCAGTTCCTTTCCACATAAGTATGAGGCTCGGAGCAGGAGCTATGGCGCTTGAAAGTAACCAGTGGCTTGACGAACCAACCGACTGAGCTACCTTTCCGGGCAACATTGAAGTTATATTTATATTCGAGTGCTGATTGCAGTGTTATAGTTTATTAACGAAGCTTCCCCTCAAGTCTAAATATTTTAAGGCAGGTTGTCGTGTGCGTATCATGGACACGCAAGCTTATATCGCTTTCCGTTTCCCTTCCATGGTTACGCTTTAAAACCACGGCGCTGAAATATTGCTTTCCTCTCCTTCAACTGCTACACGCAGAGACAAAACAACAGCGCGCGCATGCGATCCCATAGATGAGATGAATACATATATATAGATATGTATCAGTCATAGCTCTCGTAGTATAGCCTTCTGAGCCGTTTCCTTTCTTTTCTTTTTTTTCTTTGAAAGAAGTCCTATTAGGGTTATTATAGTTACACGAAGGTATTTTGCCCTCGCCAGCAGCAGTACTTGAGATAGCTATTCTGGCGGCTAGCTTCCCACGCTCTGCGTGCCGACCTCGCACCTGTTTAAGCTTTTCCTAGACACTAGAGCTATACTATTACCGCGCAACCTTGAGCGATCGGAAAGCGCGTTTCCCACTCTTGGCCGGGGGAGTGGGGAGGCTTCGTTCCGGCCGCGAAGCTCTCCACATCTCTGTAAGGTGCCTGGTGGTGGGCTCGTGCTTACGATGCCCTCTCGGTGAGCGCATACTTCCCCCCTCATCTTTTAAGAGGTTCAATACATACAAGCATTTGTCTCGCAAACCAGATTTATTTCAACGGAATTTTCCACGTCTCAATCATTTCTCTCGTCGTATTCGAGTGCTGATTGCCGTGTTATAGTTTGTTAACGAAGGTTTCCCTCAAGTCAAAATATTTTAAGGCAGTTTTCCTAGTCTCTAAAGCCGCTCGAGTTGACGCTGCTCCTCTGGCGGCCATTTTTCCAAGAAATTATGCCTTCCAACTGCTCAGAATCAGCAAAAATCGACTGTCGCGGACAACATGAGTTCCTTTCCACATAAGTATGAGGCTCGGAGCAGGAGCGATGGCGCTTGAAAGTAACCGGTGCCTTGACGAACCAACCGACTGAGCTTCCTTTCCGGGCAACATTGAAGTTGTATTTATATTCGAGTGCTGATTGTAGTGTTATAGTTTATTAACGAAGCTTCCCCTCAAGTCTAAAAATTTTAAGGCAGTTTGTCGTGTGCGTATCATGGACACGCATGCTTATATCGCCCTACGTTTCTCTACCACGGTTGCGCTTAAAACCACGGCGCTGAAATATTGCTTTCCTCTCCTTCAACTACTACACGCAGAGATAAAACAACAGCGCGCGCATTCGATCCCATAGATGAGATGAATACATATATATAGGTATGTATTAGTCCCAGCTCTCGTAGTATAGCCTTCTGAGCCGTTTCCTTTTTTTCTTTTTTTTTTCTTTGAAAGAAGTCCTATTAGGGTTATTATAATTACACGAAGATATTCTGCCCTCGCCAGCAGCAGTACTTGAGATAGCTATTCTGGCGGCTAGCTTCCCACGCTATGCGTGCCGCCCTCGCACCTGTTTAAGCTTTCCCTAGACGCTAGAGCTACACTATTGCCGCGCAACCTTGAGCGATCGGAAAGCGCGTTTTCCACTCTTGGCCGGCGGAAAGGGGAGGCTTCATTCCGGCCGCGAAGCTCTCCACATCTCTGTAAGGTGCCTGGTGGTGGGCTCGTGCTGACGATGCCCTCTCGGTGAGCGCATACTTCCCCCCTCATGTTTTAAGAGGTTCAATACATACAAGCATTTGTCTCGCAAACCAGATTTATTTCAAGGGAATTTTCCACGTCTCACTAATTTCCCTCGTCGTATTCGAGTGCTCATTGCCGTGTTACAGTTTGTTAACGAAGCTTTCCCTCAAGTCAAAATATTTTAAGGCAGTTTTCCTAGTCTCTAAAGCCGCTCGAGTTCACTCTGCTCCTCTGGCGGCCATTTTTTCAAGAAATTATGCCTTCCAACCACTCAGAATCAGCAAAAATCGACTGTCGCGGACATCAGTTCCTTTCCACATAAGTATGAGGCTCGGAGCAGGAGCTATGGCGCTTGAAAGTAACCGGTGGCTTGACGAACCAACCGACTGAGCTACCTTTCCGGGCAACATTGAATTTATAATTATATTCGAGTGCTGATTGCCGTGTTATAGTTTATTAACGAAGCTTCCCCTCAAGTCTAAATATTTTAAGGCAGTTTTTGGTGTGCGTATCATGGACACGCATGCTTTTATCGCCTTCCGTTTCCCTACCACGGTTGCGCTTTAAAACCACGGCGCAGAAATATTGCTTTCCGCTCCTTCAACTACTACACGCAGAGACAAACAACACCGCGCGCATGCGATCCCATAGATGAGATGAATACATATATATAGGTATGTATTAGTCATAGCTCTCGTAGTATAGCCTTCTGAGCCGTTTCCCTTTTTTCTTTTTTTTCTTTGAAAGAAGTCCTATTAGGGTTATTATAATTACACGAAGGTATTCTGCCCACGCCAGCAGCAGTACTTGAGATAGCTATTCTGGCGGCTAGCTTCCCACGCTATGCGTGCCGCCCTCGCACCTGTTTAAGCTTTTCCTAGACGCTAGAGCTACACTATTGCCGCGCAACCTTGAGCGATCGGAAAGCGCGTTTCCCACTCTTGGCCGGCGGAGAGGGGAGGCTTCGTTCCGGCCGCGAAGCTCTCCACATCTCTGTGGGGTGCCTGGTGGTGGGCTCGTGCTGACGATGCCCTCTCGGTGAGCGCATACTTCCCCCCTCATCTTTTAAGAGGTTCACTACATACAAGCATTTGTCTCGCAAACCAGATTTATTTCAAGGGAATTTTCCACGTCTCAATAATTTCTCTCGTCGAATTCGAGTGCTGATTGCCGCGTTATAGTTTGTTAACGAAGCTTTCCCTCAAGTCAAAATATTTTAAGGCAGTTTTCCTAGTCTCTAAAGCCGCTCGAGTTCACGCTGCTCCTCTGGCGGCCATTTTTCCTAGAAAATATGCCTTCCAACTACTCAGAATCAGCAAAAATCGACTGTCGCGGACAACATCAGTCCCTTTCCACATAAGTATGAGGCTCGGAGCAGGAGCTATGGCGCTTGAAAGTAACCGGTGGCTTGACGAACCAACCGACTGAGCTACCTTTCCGGGCAACATCGAAGTTATATTTATATTCGAGTGCTGATTGTAGTGTTATAGTTTATTAACGAAGCTTCCCCTCAAGTCTAAATATTTTAAGGCAGTTTGTCGTGTGCGTATCATGGACACGCATGCTTATATCGCCTTCCGTTTCCCTACCACGGTTGCACTTTAAAACCACGGCGCTGAAATATTGCTTTCCTCTCATTCAACTACTACACGCAGAGACAAAACAACAGCGCGCGCATGCGATCCCATAGATGAGATGAGTACATATATATAGATATGTATCATTCATAGCTCTCGTAGTATAGCCTTCTGAGCCGTTTCCTTTTTTTCTTTTTTTTCTTTGATAGAAGTCGTATTAGGGTTATTAAAATTACACGAAGGTATTCTGCCCTCGCCAGCAGCAGTACTTGAGATAGCTATTCTGGTGGCTAGCTTCCCACGCTATGCGTGCCGCCCTCGCACCTGTTTAGGCTTTTCCGAGACGCTAGATCTATACTATTCCCGCGAAACCTTGAGCGATCGGAATACCCGTTTTCCACTCTTGGCTGGCGGAGAGGGGAGGCTTCGTTCCGGACGCGAAGCTCTCCACATCCCTGTAAGGTGCCTGCTTGTGGTCTCGTGCTGACGATGCCCTCTCGGTGAGCGCATACTTCCCCCCTCATCTTTTAAGAGGTTGAATACATACAAGCATTTGTCTCGCACACCAGATTTATTTCAAGGGAATTTTCCACGTCTCAGTCATTTCTCTCGTCGTATTCGAGTGCTGATTACCGTGTTATAGTGTGTTAACGAAGCTTTCCCTCAAGTCAAAATATTTTAAGGCAGTTTTCTTAGTCTCTAAAGCCGCTCGAGTACACGCTGCTCCTCTGGCGGCCATTTTCCCAAGAAATTATGCCTTCCAACAACTCAGAATCACCAAAATCGACTGTCGCAGACAACATCAGTGCCTTTCCACGTAAGTATGAGGCTCGGAGCAGGAGCTATGGCGCTTGAAAGTAACCGGTGGCTTGACGAACCAACCGAATGAGCTACCTTTCCGGGCAACATCGAAGTTAAATTTATATTCGAGTGCTGATTGTAGTGTTATAGTTTATTAACGATGCTTCCCCTCAAGTCTAAAAATATTAAGGCAGTTTGTTGTGTGCGTATCATGGACACGCATGCTTATATCGCCTTCCATTTCCCTACCATGGTTGCGCTTTAAAACCACGGCGCTGAAATATTCTGAATACATATATATAGATATGTATCAGTCATAGCTCTCGTAGTATAGCCTTCTGAGCCGTTTCCTTTTTTTTATTTTTTTTCTTTGAAAGAAGTCCTATTAGGGTTATTATAGTTACACGAAGGTATTTTGCCCTCGCCAGCAGCAGTACTTGAGATAGCTATTCTGGCGCCTAGCTTTCCACGCTATGCGTGCCGCCCTCGCACCTGTTTAACCTTTTCCTAGACGCTAGAACTATACTATTAGCGCGCAACCTTGAGCGGTCGGAAAGCGCGTTTTCCACTCTTAGCCGGCGGAGAGGGGAGGCTTCGTTCCGGCCGCGAAGCTCTCCACATCTCTGTAAGTTGCCTGGTGGTGGGCTCGTGCTGACGATGCCCTCTCGGTGAGCGCATACTTCCCCCCTCATCTTTTAAGAGGTTCACTACTTACAAGCATTTGTCTCGCAAACCAGATTTATTTCAAGGGAATTTTCCACGTCTGAATAATTTCTCGCGTCGAATTCGAGTGCTGATTGCCGTGTTATAGTTTGTTAACGAAGCTTTCCCTCAAGTCAAAATATTTAAGGCAGTTTTCCTAGTCTCTAAAGCCGCTCGAGTTCACGCTGCTCCTCTGGCGGCCATTTTTCCAAGATAATATGCCTTCCAACCACTTAGAATCAGCAAAAATCGACTGTCGCGGACAACCTCAGTCCCTTTCCACATAAGTATGAGGCTCGGAGCAGGAGCTATGGCGCTTGAAAGTAACCGGTGGCTTGACGAACCAACCGACTGAGCTACCTTTCCGGGCAACATTAAAGTTATAATTATATTCGAGTGCTGATTGCCGTGTTCTGTTTATTAACGAAGCTTCCCCTAAAGTCTAAATATTTTAAGGCAGTTTTCCGTGTGCGTATCATGGACACGCATGCTTATATCGCCTTCCGTTTCCCTACCACGGTTGCGCTTTAAAACCACGGCGCTGAAATATTGCTTTCCTCTCCTTCAACTACTACACGCAGAGACAAAACAACAGCGCGCGCATGCGATCCCATAGATGAGA
This sequence comes from Dermacentor andersoni, assembly GCF_023375885.2. Lineage (NCBI taxonomy): Eukaryota > Metazoa > Arthropoda > Arachnida > Ixodida > Ixodidae > Dermacentor > Dermacentor andersoni. The sequence goes on along the minus strand of NW_027314752.1, from coordinate 6,759,571 downwards.
TGAATACATATATGTAGATATGTATCAGTCATAGCTCTCGTAGTATAACCTTCTGAGCCGTTTCCTTTTTTTTCTTTTTTTTTGAAAGAAGTCCTATTAGGGTTATTATAATTACACGAAGGTTTTTTGCCCTCGCCAGCAGCAGTACTTGAGATAGCTATTGTGGCGGCTAGCTTCCCACGCAATGCGTGCCGCCCTCGCACCTGTTTAAGCTTTTCCTAGACGCTAGAGCTATACTATTGCCGCGCAACCTTGAGCGATCGGAAAGCGCGTTTTCCACTCTTGGCCGGCGGAAAGGGGAGGCTTCTTTCCGGCCGCGAAGCTCTCCACATCTCTGTAAGGTGCCTGGTGGTGGGCTCATGCTGACGATGCCCTCGCCGTTATCGCATACTTCCCCCCTCATCTTTTAAGAGGTTCAATACATACAAGCATTTGCCTCGCAAACCAGATTTATTTCAAGGGAATTTTCCACGTCTCAATGATTTCCCTCATCGTATTCGAGTGCTCATTGCCGTGTTATAGTTTGTTAACGAAGCTTTCACTCAAGTCAAAATATTTTAAAGCAGTTTTCCCAGTCTCTAAAGCCGCTCGAGTTCACTCTGCTCCTCTGGCGGCCATTTTTCCAAGAAATTATGACTTCCAACCACTCAGAATCAGCAAAAATCGACTGTCGCGGACAACATCAGTTCCTTTCCACATAAGTATGAGGCTCGGAGCAGGAGCTATGGGGCTTGAAAGTAACCGGTGGCTTGACGAACCAACCGACTGAGCTACCTTTCCGGGCAACATTGAATTTATAATTATATTCGAGTGCTGATCGCCGTGTTATAGTTTATTAACGAAGCTTCCCCTCAAGTCTAAATATTTTGAGGCAGTTTTTCGTGTGCGTATCATGGACACGCATGCTTTTATCGCCTTCCGTTTCCCTACCACGGTTGCGCTTTAAAACCACGGCGCTGAAATATTGCTTTCCTCTCCTTCAACTACTGCACGCAGAGACAAAACAACAGCGCGCGCATGCGATCCCATAGAAGAGATGAATACATATATATATATATGTATCAGTCATAGCTCTCGTAGTATAGCCTTCCGAGCCGTTTCCTTTTTTTCTTTTTTTTCTTTGATAGAAGTCCTATTAGGGTTATTATAATTACACGAAGGTATTCTGCCCTCGCCAGCAGCAGTACTTGAGAGAGCTATTCTGGTGGCTAGCTGCCCACGCTATGCGTGCCGCCCTCGCACCTGTTTAACCTTTTCCTAGACGGTAGAACTATACTATTGCCGCGCAACCTTGAGCGATCGGAAAGCGCGTTTTCCACTCTTGACAGGCGGATAGGGGAGGCTTCGTTCCGGCCGCGAAGCTCTCCACATCTCTGTAAGGTGCCTGGTGGTGGTCTCGTGCTGACAATGCCCTCTCGGTGAGCGCATACTTCCCCCCTCTTCTTTTAAGAGGTTCAATACATACAAGCATTTGTCTCGCGAACCAGATTTATTTCAAGGGAATTTTCCACGTCTCAATAATTTCTCTCGTCGTATTCGAGTGCTGATTGCCGTGTTATAGTTTGTTAACGAAGCTTTCCCTCAAGTCAAAATATTTAAGGCAGTTTTCCTAGTCTCTAAAGCCGCTCGAGTTCACGCTGCTCCTCTGGCGGCCATTTTTCCAAGTAATTATGCCTTCCAACCACTCAGAATCAGCAAAAATCGACTGTCGCGGACAACATCAGTCCCTTTCCACATAAGTATGAGGCTCGGAGCAGGAGCTATGGCGCTTGAAAGCAACCGGTGTCTTGACGAACCAACCGACTGAGCTACCTTTCCGGGCAACATTAAAGTTATAATTATATTCTAGTGCTGATTGCCGTGTTATGTTTATTAACGAAGCTTCCCCTCAAGTGTAAATATTTTAAGGCAGTTTTTCTTGTGCGTATCATGGACACGCATGCTTATATCGCCTTCCGTTTCCCTACCACGGTTGCGCTTTAAAACCACGGCGCTGAAATATTGCTTTCCTCTCCTTCAACTACTAACGCAGAGACAAAACAACAGCGCGTGCATGCGATCCCATAGATGAGATGAATACATATATATAGATATGTATCAGTCATAGCTCTCGTAGTATAGCCTTCTGAGCCGTTTCTTTTTTTTCTTTTTTTCTTTGAAAGAAGTCCATTAGGGTTATTATAATTACACGAAGGTATTTTACCCTCGCCAGCAGCAGTACTTGAGATAGCTATTCTGGCGGCTAGCTTTGTACGCTATGCGTGCCACCCTCGCACCTGTTTAAGCTTCTCCTTGACGCTAGAGCTATACTATTGCCGCGTAAGCTTGAGGGATCGGAAAGTGCGTTTTCCACTCTTGGCCGGCGGAGACGTCAGGCTTCGTTCCGGCCGCGAAGCTCTCCACATCTCTGTAAGGTGCCTGGTGGTGGTCTCGTGCTGACGATGCCCTCTCCGTGAGCGCATACTTCCCGCCCCCATCTTTTAAGAGGTTCAATACATACAAGCATTTGTCTCGCAAACCAGATTTATTTCAAGGGAATTTTCCACGTCTCAATAATTTCTGTCGTCGTTTTCGAGTGCTGATTGCCGTGTTATAGTTTGTTAACGAAGCTTTCCCTCAAGTCAAAATATTTTAAGGCAGTTTTCCTAGTCTCTAAAGCCGCTCGAGTTCACGCTGCTCCTCTGGCGGCCATTTTTCCAAGAAATTATGCCTTCCAACCACTCAGAATCAGCAAAAATCGACTGTCGCGGTCAACATCAGTCCCTTTCCACGTAAGTATGAGGCTCGGAGCAGGAGCTATGGCGCTTGAAAGTAACCGGTCGCTTGACGAACCAACCGACTGAGCTACCTTTCCGGGCAACATTAAAGTTATAATTATATTCGAGTGCTGATTGCCGTGTTATGTTTATTAACGATGCTTCCCCTCAAGTCTAAATATTTTAAGGCAGTTTTTCGTGTGCGTATCATGGACACGCATGCTTATATCGCCTTCCGTTTCCCTACCACGGTTGCGCTTTAAAACCACGGCGCTGAAATATTGCTTTCCTCTCCTTCAACTACTAACGCAGAGACAAAACAACAGCGCGCGCATGCGATCCCATAGATGAGATGAATACATATATATAGATATGTATCAGTCATAGCTCTCGTAGTATAGCCTTCTGAGCCGTTTCTTTTTTTTCTTTTTTTCTTTGAAAGAAGTCCTATTAGGGTTATTATAATTACACGAAGGTATTTTACCCTCGCCAGCAGCAGTATTTGAGATAGCTATTCTGGCGGCTAGCTTCCCACGCTATGCGTGCCGCCCTCGCACCTGTTTAAGCTTTTCCTAGACGCTAGAGCTAAACTATTGCCGCGCAACATGAGCGATCGGAAAGCGCATTTACCACTCTTGGCCGGCGGAGAGGGGAGGCTTCGTTCCAGCCGCGAAGCTCTCCACATCTCTGTAAGGTGCCTGGTGGTGGTCTCGTGCTGACGATGCCCTCTCGGTGAGCGCATACTTCCCCCCCCCCCATCTTTTAAGAGGTTCAATACATACAAGCATTTGTCTCGCAAACCAGATTTATTTCAAGGGAATTTTCCACGCCTCAATAATTTCTCTCGTCGTATTCGAGTGCTGATTGCCGTGTTATAGTTTGTTAACGAAGCTTTTCCTCAAGTCAAAATATTTTAAGGCAGTTTCCCTAGTCTCTAAAGCCGCTCGATTTCACGGTGCTCCTCTGGCGGCCATTTTTCCAAGAAATTATGCCTTCCAACCACTCAGAATCAGCAAAAATCGACTGTCGCGGACAACATCAGTCCCTTTCCAGATAAGTATGAGGCTCGGAGCAGGAGCTATGGCGCTTGAAAGTAACCGGTCGCTTGACGAACCAACCGACTGAGGTAGCTTTCCGGGCAACATTGAAGTTATAATTATATTCGATTGCTGATTGTCGTGTTATTGCTTATTAACGAAGCTTCCCCTCAAGTCTAAATATTTTAAGGCAGTTTGTCGTGTGCGTATCTTGGACACGCATGCTTATATCGCCTTCCGTTTCCCTACCACGGTTGCGCTAAAAACTACGGCACTGAAATAGTGCTTTCCTCTCCTTCAGCTACTACACGCAGAGACAAAACAACAGCGCGCCCATGCGATCCCATAGATGAGATGAATACATATATGTAGATATGTATCAGTCATAGCTCTCGTAGTATAGCCTTCTGAGCCGTTTCTTTTTTTTTTTTCTTTTTTTCTTTGAAAGAAGTCCTATTAGGGTTATTATAATTACACGAAGGTTTTTCGCCCTCGCCAGCAGCGGTACTTGAGATAGCTATTCTGGCGGCTAGCTTTCCACGCTATGCGTGCCGCCCTCGCACCTGTTTAAGCTTTTCCTAGACGATAGAGCTATACTATTGCCGCGCAACCTTGAGCGATCGGAAAGTGCGTTTTCCACTCTTGGCCGGCGGAGAGGGGAGGCTTCGTTCCGGCCGCGAAGCTCTCCACATCTCTGTAAGTTACCTGGTGGTGGTCTCGTGCTAACGATGCCCTCTCGGTGAGCGCATACTTCCCCCCTCATCTTTTAAGAGATTCAATATATACAAGAATTTATCTCGCAAACCAGATTTATTACAAGGGAATTTTCCACGTCTCAATAATTTCTGTCGTCTTATTCGAGTGCTGATTGCCGTGTTATAGTTTGTTAACGAAGCTTTCCCTCAAGTCAAAATATTTTAAGGCAGTTTTCCTTGTCTCTAAAGCCGCTCGAGTTCACGCTGCTCCTCTGGCGGCAATTTTTCCAAGAAATTATGCCTTCCAACCACTCAGAATCTGCAAAAATCGACTGTCGCGGTCAACATCAGTCCCTTTCCACGTAAGTGTGAGGCTCGGAGCAGGAGCTATGGCGCTTGAAAGTAACCGGTGGCTTGACGAACCAACCGACTGAGCTACCTTTCCGGGCAACTTTGAAGCTTTAATTATATTCGAGTGCTGATTGTAGTGTTATAGTTTATTAACGAAGCTTCCCCTCAAGTCTAAAAATTTTAAGGCAGTTTGTCGTGTGCGTATCATGGACACGCATGCTTATATCGCCTTCCATTTCCCTACCACGGTTGCGCTTTAAAACCACGGCGCTGAAATATTGCTTTCCTCTCCTTCAACTACTACACGCAGAGACAAAACAACAGCGCGCGCATGCGATCTCATAGATGAGATGAGTAAATATATAGAGATTTGTATCATTCATAGCTCTCGTAGTATAGCCTTCTGAGCCGTTTCCTTTTTTTCTTTTTTTTCTTTGATAGAAGTCGTATTAGGGTTATTAAAATTACACGAAGGTATTCTGCCCTCGCCAGCAGCAGTATTTGAGATAGCTATTCTGGTGGCTAGTTTCCCACGCTATGCGTGCCGCCCTCGCACCTGTTTAGGCTTTTCCGAGACGCTAGAGCTATACTATTCCCGCGAAACCTTGAGCGATCGGAATACCCGTTTTCCACTCTTGGCTGGCGGAGAGGGGAGGCTTCGTTCCGGACGCGAAGCTCTCCACATCTCTGTAAGGTGCCTGCTTGTGGTCTCGTGCTGACGATGCCCTCTCGGTGAGCGCATACTTCCCCCCTCATCTTTTAAGAGGTTGAATACATACAAGCATTTGTCTCGCAAACCAGATTTATTTCAAGGGAATTTTCCACTCATTTCTCTCGTCGTATTCGAGTGCTGATTACCGTGTTATAGTTTGTTAACGAAGCTTTCCCTCAAGTCAAAATATTTTAAGGCAGTTTTCTTAGTCTCTAAAGCCGCTCGAGTACACGCTGCTCCTCTGGCGGCCATTTTTCCAAGAAATTATGCCTTCCAACAACTCAGAATCACCAAAATCGACTGTCGCAGACAACATCAGTGCCTTTCCACGTAAGTATGAGGCTCGGAGCAGGAGCTATGGCGCTTGAAAGTAACCGGTGGCTTCACGAACCAACCGACTGAGCTACCTTTCCGGGCAACATCGAAGTTAAATTTATATTCGAGTGCTGATTGTAGTGTTATAGTTTATTAACGAAGCTTCCCCTCAAGTCTAAAAATATTAAGGCAGTTTGTTGTGTGCGTATCATGGACACGCATGCTTATATCGCCTACCATTTCCCTACCATGGTTGCGCTTTAAAACCACGGCGCTGAAATATTCCTTTCCTCTCCTTCAACTGCTACACGCAGAGACAAAACAACAGCGCGCGCATGCGATCCCATAGATGAGATGAATACATATATATAGATATGTATCAGTCATAGCTCTCGTAGTATAGCCTTCTGAGCCGTTTCCTTTTTTTTATTTTTTTTTCTTTGAAAGAAGTCCTATTAGGGTTATTATAGTTACACGAAGGTATTTTGCCCTCGCCAGCAGCAGTACTTGAGATAGCTATTCTGGCGCCTAGCTTTCCACGCTATGCGTGCCGCCCTCGCACCTGTTTAACCTTTTCCTAGACGCTAGAACTATACTATTAGCGCGCAACCTTGAGCGGTCGGAAAGCGCGTTTTCCACTCTTAGCCGGCGGAGAGGGGAGGCTTCGTTCCGGCCGCGAAGCTCTCCACATCTCTGTAAGTTGCCTGGTGGTGGGCTCGTGCTGACGATGCCCTCTCGGTGAGCGCATACTTCCCCCCTCATCTTTTAAGAGGTTCACTACTTACAAGCATTTGTCTCGCAAACCAGATTTATTTCAAGGGAATTTTCCACGTCTCAACAATTTCTCTCGTCGTATTCGAGTGCTCATTGCCGTGTTATAGTTTGTTAACGAAGCTTTCCCTGAAGTCAAAATATTTTAAGGCAGTTTTACCAGTCTCTAAAGCCGCTCGAGTTCACTCTGCTCCTATGGCGGCCATTTTTCCAAGAAATTATGCCTTCCAACCACTCAGACTCAGCAAAAATCGACTGCCGCAGGCAACATCAGTTCCTTTCCGCATAAGTATGAGGCTCGGAGCAGGAGCTATGGCGCTTGAAAGTAACCGGTGGCTTGACGAACCAACCGACTGAGTTACCTTTCCGGGCAACATCGAAGTTATATTTATATTCGAGTGCTGATTGTAGTGTTATAGTTTATTAACGAAGCTTCCCCTCAAGTCTAAAAATTTTAAGGCAGTTTGTCGTGTGCGTATCATGGACACGCATGCTTATATCGCCTTCCATTTCCCTACCACGGTTGCGCTTTAAAACCACGGCGCTGAAATATTGCTTTCCTCTCCTTCAACTACTACACGCAGAGACAAAACAACAGCGCGCGCATGCGATCTCATAGATGAGATGAGTAAATATATATAGATATGTATCATTCATAGCTCTCGTTGTATAGCCTTCTGAGCCGTTTCCTTTTTTTCTTTTTTTTCTTTGATAGAAGTCGTATTAGGGTTATTAAAATTACACGAAGGTATTCTGCCCTCGCCAGCAGCAGTACTTGAGATAGCTATTCTGGTGGCTAGCTTCCCACGCTATGCGTGCCGCCCTCGCACCTGTTTAGGCTTTTCCGAGACGCTAGAGCTATACTATTCCCGCGAAACCTTCAGCGATCGGAATACCCGTTTTCCACTCTTGGCTGGCGGAGAGGGGAGGCTTCGTTCCGGACGCGAAGCTCTCCACATCTCTGTAAGGTGCCTGCTTGTGGTCTCGTGCTGACGATGCCCTCTCGGTGAGCGCATACTTCCCCCCTCATCTTTTAAGAGGTTGAATACATACAAGCATTTGTCTCGCAAACCAGATTTATTTCAAGGGAATTTTCCACGTCTCAGTCATTTCTCTCGTCGTATTCGAGTGCTGATTACCGTGTTATAGTTTGTTAACGAAGCTTTCCCTCAAGTCAAAATATTTTAAGGCAGTTTTCTTAGTCTCTAAAGCCGCTCGAGTACACGCTGCTCCTCTGGCGGCCATTTTTCCAAGAAATTATGCCTTCCAACAACTCAGAATCACCAAAATCGACTGTCGCAGACAACATCAGTGCCTTTCCACGTAAGTATGAGGCTCGGAGCAGGAGCTATGGCGCTTGAAAGTAACCGGTGGCTTGACGAACCAACCGACTGAGCTACCTTTCCGGGCAACATCGAAGTTAAATTTATATTCGAGTGCTGATTGTAGTGTTATAGTTTATTAACGAAGCTTCCCCTCAAGTCTAAAAATATTAAGGCAGTTTGTTGTGTGCGTATCATGGACACGCATGCTTATATCGCCTTCCATTTCCCTACCATGGTTGCGCTTTAAAACCACGGCGCTGAAATATTCCTTTCCTCTCCTTCAACTGCTACACGCAGAGACAAAACAACAGCGCGCGCATGCGATCCCATAGATGAGATGAATACATATATATAGATATGTATCAGTCATAGCTCTCGTAGTATTGCCTTCTGAGCCGTTTCCTTCTTTTATTTTTTTTCTTTGAAAGAAGTCCTATTAGGGTTATTATAGTTACACGAAGGTATTTTGCCCTCGCCAGCAGCAGTACTTGAGATAGCTATTCTGGCGCCTAGCTTTCCACGCTATGCGTGCCGCCCTCGCACCTGTTTAACCTTTTCCTAGACGCTAGAACTATACTATTAGCGCGCAACCTTGAGCGGTCGGAAAGCGCGTTTTCCACTCTTAGCCGGCGGAGAGGGGAGGCTTCGTTCCGGCCGCGAAGCTCTCCACATCTCTGTAAGTTGCCTGGTGGTGGGCTCGTGCTGACAATGCCCTCTCGGTGAGCGCATACTTCCCCCCTCATCTTTTAAGAGGTTCACTACTTACAAGCATTTGTCTCGCAAACCAGATTTATTTCTAGGGAATTTTCCACGTCTGAATAATTTCTCGCGTCAAATTCGAGTGCTGATTGCCGTGTTATAGTTTGTTAACGAAGCTTTCCCTCAAGTCAAAATATTTAAGGCAGTTTTCCTAGTCTCTAAAGCCGCTCGAGTTCACGCTGCTCCTCTGGCGGCCATTTTTCCAAGATAATATGCCTTCCAACCACTTAGAATCAGCAAAAATCGACTGTCGCGGACAACCTCAGTCCCTTTCCACATAAGTATGAGGCTCGGAGCAGGAGCAATGGCGCTTGAAAGTAACCGGTGGCTTGACGAACCAACCGACTGAGCTACCTTTCCGGGCAACATTGAATTTATAATTATATTCGAGTGCTGATTGCCGTGTTATAGTTTATTAACGAAGCTTCCCCTCAAGTCTAAATATTTTAAGGCAGTTTTTCGTGTGCGTATCATGGACACGCATGCTTTTATCGCCTTCCGTTTCCCTACCACGGTTGCGCTTTAAAACCACGGCGCTGAAATATTGCTTTCCTCTCCTTCAGCTACTACACGCAGAGACAAAACAACAGCGCGCGCATGCGATCCCATAGATGAGATGAATACATATATGTAGATATGTATCAGTCATAGCTCTCGTAGTATAACCTTCTGAGCCGTTTCCTTTTTTTTCTTTTTTTTTTGAAAGAAGTCCTATTAGGGTTATTATAATTACACGAAGGTTTTTTGCCCTCGCCAGCAGCAGTACTTGAGATAGCTATTGTGGCGGCTAGCTTCCCACGCAATGCGTGCCGCCCTCGCACCTGTTTAAGCTTTTCCAAGACGCTAGAGCTATACTATTGCCGCGCAACCTTGAGCGATCGGAAAGCGCGTTTTCCACTCTTGGCCGGCGGAAAGGGGAGGCTTCTTTCCGGCCGCGAAGCTCTCCACATCTCTGTAAGGTGCCTGGTGGTGGGCTCATGCTGACGATGCCCTCTCGGTGAGCGCATACTTCCCCCCTCATCTTTTAAGAGGTTGAATACATACAAGCATTTGTCTCGCAAACCAGATTTATTTCAAGGGAATTTTCCACGTCTCACTCATTTCTCTCCTCGTATTCGAGTGCTGATTGCCGTGTTATAGTTTGTTAACGAAAGTTTCCCTCAAGTCAAAATATTTTAAGGCAGTTTTCCTAGTCTCTAAAGCCGCTCGAGTTCACGCTGCTCCTCTGGCGGCAATTTTTCCAAGAAATAATGCCTTCCAACCGCTCAGAATCAGCAAAAATCGACTGTCGCGGACAACATCAGTTCCTTTCCACGTAAGTATGAGGGTCGGAGCAGGAGCTATGGAGCTTGAAAGTAACCGGTGGCTTGACGAAACAACCGACTGAGCTACCTTTCCGGGCAACATTGAATTTATAATTATCTTCGAGTGCTGATCGCCGTGTTATAGTTTATTAACGAAGCTTCCCCTCAAGTCTAAATATTTTAGGGCAGTTTGTCGTGTGCGTATCATGGACACGCATGCTTATATCGCCTTCCGTTTCCCTACAACGGTTGCGCTTTAAAACCACGGCGCTGAAATATTGCTTTCCTCTCCTTCAACTACTACACGCAGAGACAAAACAACAGCGCGCGCATGCGATACCATAGATGAGATGAATACATATATATATATATATATATGTATCAGTCATAGCTCTCGTAGTATAACCTTCTGAGCCGTTTCCTTTTTTTTCTTTTTTTTCTTTGAAAGAAGTCCTATTAGGGTTATTATAATTACACGAAGGTATATTGCCCTCGCCAGCAGCAGTACTTGAGATAGCTATTCTGGCGGCTAGCTTCCCACGCTATGCGTGCCGCCCTCGCACCTGTTTAAGCTTTTCCTAAATGCTAGAGCTATACTATTGCCGCGCAACCTTGAGCGGTCGGAAAGCGCGTTTTCCACTCTTGGCCGGCGGAGAGTGGAGGCTTCGTTCGGGCCGCGAAGCTCTCTACATCTCTGTAAGGTGCCCTGTGGTGGTCTCGTGCTGACGATGCCCTCTCGGTGAGCGCATACTTCCCCCCTCATCTTTTAAGAGGTTCAATACATACAAGCATTTGTCTCGCAAACCAGATTTATTTCAAGGGAATTTTCCACGTCTCAATAATTTCTCTCGTCGTATTCGAGTGCTGTTTGTCGTGTTATAGTTTGTTAACGAAGCTTTTCCTCAAGTCAAAATATTTTAAGGCAGATTTCCTAGTCTCTAAAGCTGCTCGAATTCACGCTGCTCCTCTGGCGGCCATTTTCCCGAGAAATGATGCCTTCCAACAACTCATAATCAGGAAAAATCGACTGTCGCGGACAACATCAGTCCCCTTCGACATAAGTATGAGGGTCGGAGCAGGAGCTATGGCGCTTGAAAGTAACCGGTGGCTTGACGAACCAACCGACTGAGGTACCTTTCCGGGCAACTTTGAAGTTTTAATTATATTCGAGTGCTGATTGCCATGTTACAGTTTTTTAACGAAGCTTCCCCTCAAGTCTAAATATTTTAAGGCAGTTTGTCGTGTGCGTATCATGGACACGCATGCTTATATCGCCTTCCGTTTCCCTGCCACGGTTGCGCTTTAAAACCACGGCGCTGAAATATTGCTTTCCTCTCCTTCAGCTACTACACGCAGAGACAAAACAACAGCGCGCGCATGCGATACCATAGATGAGATGAATACATATATACATATGTATCAGTCATAGCTCTCGTAGTATAGCCTTCTGAGCTGTTTCCTTTTTTTCTTTTTTTTTCTTTGAAAGAAGTCGGTTTAGGGTTATTATAATTACAAGAAGGTATTTTACCCTCGCCAGATGCAGTATTTCAGACAGCTATTCTGGCGGCTAGCTTCCCACGCTATGCGTGCCGCCCTCGCACCTGTTTATGCTTTTCCTAGACGCTAGAGCTATACTATTGCCGCGCAACGTTGAGCGATCGGAACGCGCGTTTTCCACTCTTGGCCGGCGGATAGGGGAGGCTTCGTTCCGGCCGCGAAGCTCTCCACATCTCTGTAAGGTGCCTGGTGGTGGTCTCGTGCTGACGATGCCCTCTCGGTGAGCGCATACTTCCCCCCTCATCTTTTAAGAGGTTCAATACATACAAGCATTTGTCTCGCAAACCAGATTTATTTCAAGGGAATTTTCCACGTCTCAATAATTTCTCTCGTCGTATTCGAGTGCTGTTTGTCGTGTTATAGTTTGTTAACGAAGCTTTTCCTCAAGTCAAAATATTTTAAGGCAGATTTCCTAGTCTCTAAAGCTGCTCGAATTCACGCTGCTCCTCTGGCGGCCATTTTCCCGAGAAATGATGCCTTCCAACAACTCATAATCAGGAAAAATCGACTGTCGCGGACAACATCAGTCCCTTTCGACATAAGTATGAGGGTCGGAGCAGGAGCTATGGCGCTTGAAAGTAACCGGTGGCTTGACGAACCAACCGACTGAGGTACCTTTCCGGGCAACTTTGAAGTTTTAATTATATTCGAGTGCTGATTGCCATGTTACAGTTTTTTAACGAAGCTTCCCCTCAAGTCTAAATATTTTAAGGCAGTTTGTCGTGTGCGTATCATGGACACGCATGCTTATATCGCCTTCCGTTTCCCTGCCACGGTTGCGCTTTAAAACCACGGCGCTGAAATATTGCTTTCCTCTCCTTCAGATACTACACGCAGAGACAAAACAACAGCGCGCGCATGCGATACCATAGATGAGATGAATACATATATACATATGTATCAGTCATAGCTCTCGTAGTATAGCCTTCTGAGCTGTTTCCTTTTTTTCTTTTTTTTTCTTTGAAAGAAGTCGGTTTAGGGTTATTATAATTACACGAAGGTATTTTACCCTCGCCAGATGCAGTATTTCAGACAGCTATTCTGGCGGCTAGCTTCCCACGCTATGCGTGCCGCCCTCGCACCTGTTTATGCTTTTCCTAGACGCTAGAGCTATACTATTGCCGCGCAACATTGAGCGATCGGAACGCGCGTTTTCCACTCTTGGCCGGCGGATAGGGGAGGCTTCGTTCCGGCCGCGAAGCTCTCCACATCTCTGTAAGGTGCCTGGTGGTGGTCTCGTGCTGACGATGCCCTCTCGGTGAGCGCATACTTCCCCCCTCTTCTTTTAAGAGGTTCAATACATACAAGCATTTTTCTCACAAACCAGATTTATTTCAAAGGAATTTTCCACGTCTCAATAATTTCTCTCGTCGTATTCGAGTGCTGATTGCAGTGTTATAGTTTGTTAACAAAGCTTTCCCTCAAGTCAAAATACTTTAAGGCAGTTTCCTAGTCTCTAAAGCCGCTCGAGTTCACGCTGCTCCTCTGGCGGCCATTTTTCCAAGAAATTATGCCTTTCAACCACTCAGAATCAGCAAAAATCGACTGTCGCGGTCAACATCAGTCCCTTTCCACGTAAGTATGAGGCTCGGAGCAGGAGCTATGGCGCTTGAAAGTAACCGGTGGCTTGACGAACCAACCGACTGAGCTACCTTTCCGGGCAACATTGAAGTTTTAATTATATTCGAGTGCTGATTGCCGTGTTATGTTTATTAACGAAGCTTCCCCTCAAGTGTAAATATTTTAAGGCAGTTTCTCTTGTGCGTATCATGGACACGCATGCTTATATCGCCTTCCGTTTCCCTACCACGGTTGCGTTTTGAAAACCACGGCGCTGAAATATTGCTTTCCTCTCCTTCAACTACTTACGCAGAGACAAAACAACAGCGCGCGCATGCGATCCCATAGATGAGATGAATACATATATATAGATATGTACCAGTCATAGCTCTCGTAGTATAGCCTTCTGAGCCGTTTCTTTTTTTTCTTTTTTTCTTTGAAAGAAGTCCTATTAGGGTTATTATAATTACACGAAGGTATTTTACCCTCGCCAGCAGCAGTACTTGAGAGAGCTATTCTGGTGGCTAGCTGCCCACGCTATGCGTGCCGCCCTCGCACCTGTTTAAGCTTCTCCTTGACGCTAGAGCTATACTATTGCCACGTAAGCTTGATCGATCGGAAAGTGCGTTTTCCACTCTTGGCCGGCGGAGAGGAGGGGCTTCGTTCCGGCCGCGAAGCTCTCCACATCTCTGTAAGGTGCCTGGTGGTGGTCTCGTGCTGACGATGCCCTCTCGGTGAGCGCATACTTCCCTCTCTTCTTTTAAGAGGTTCAATACATACAAGCATTTGTCTCGCAAACCAGATTTATTTCAAGGGAATTTTCCACGTCTCAATAATTTCTGTCGTCGTTTTCGAGTGCTGATTGCCGTGTTATAGTTTGTTAACCAAGCTTTCCCTCAAGTCAAAATATTTTAAGGCAGTTTTCCTAGTCTCTAAAGCCGCTCGAGTTCACGCTGCTCCTCTGGCGGCCATTTTTCCAAGAAATTATGCCTTCCAACCACTCAGAATCAGCAAAAATCGACTGTCGCGGTCAACATCAGTCCCTTTCCACGTAAGTATGAGGCTCGGAGCAGGAGCTATGGCGCTTGAAAGTAACCGGTGGCTTGACGAACCTACCGACTGAGCTACCTTTCCGGGCAACATTAAAGTTATATTTATATTCGAGTGCTGATTGCCGTGTTATGTTTATTAACGAAGCTTCCCCTCAAGTCTAAATATTTTAAGGCAGTTTGTCGTGTGCGTATCATGGACACGCATGCTTATATCGCCTTCCGTTTCCCTACCACGGTTGCGCTTTAAAACCACGGCGCTGAAATATTGCTTTCCTCTCCTTCAACTACTAACGCAGAGACAAAACAACAGCGCGCGCATGCGATCCCATAGATCAGATGAATGCATATATATAGATATGTATCACTCATAGCTCTCGTAGTATAGCCTTCTGAGCCGTTTCCTTTTTTGTTTTTTTTCTTTGAAAGAAGTCCTATTAGGGTTATTATAATTTCACGAAGCTATTTTGCCCTCGCCAGCAGCAGTACTTGTGATAGCTATTCTGGCGGCTAGCTTCCCACGCTATGCGTACCGCCCTCGCACCTGTTTAAGCTTTTCCTAGATGATAGAGCTATTCTATTGCCGCGCAACCTTGAGCGATCGGAAAGCGCGTTTTCCACTCTTGGCCGGCGGAGAGGGGAGGCTTCGTTCCGGCCGCGAAGCTCTCCACATCTCTGTAAGGTGCCTGGTGGTGGTCTCGTGCTGACCATGCCCTCTCGGTGTGCGCATACTTCCCCCCTCATCTTTTGGGAGGTTCAATACATACAAGCATCTGTCTCGCAAACCAGATTTATTTCAAGGGAATTTTCCACGTCTCAATAATTTCTCTTGTCGTATTCGAGTGCTGATTGCCGTGTTATAGTTTGTTAACGAAGATTTCCCTCAAGTCAAAATATTTTAAGGCAATTTTCCTAGTCTCTATAGCCGCTCGAGTTCACGCTGCTCCTCTGGCGGTCATTTTTCCAAGAAATTATGCCTCCAGCCACTCAGAATCAGCAAAAAGCGACGGTAACGGTCAACATCAGTCCCTTTCCACGTAAGTATGAGGCTCGGAGCAGGAGCTATGGCGCTTGAAAGTAACCGGTGGCTTGACGAACCAACCGACTGAGCTACCTTTCCGGGCAACATTGAAGTTATAATTATATTCGAGTGCTGATTGCCGTGTTATAGTTTATAACGAAGCTTCCCCTTAAGTCTAAATATTTTAAGGCAGTTTGTCGTGTGCGTATCTTGGACACGCATGCTTATATCGCCTTCCGTTTCCCTACCACGGTTGCGCTTTAAAACCACGGCGCTGAAATATCGTTTTCCTCTCCTTCAGCTACTACACGCAGAGACAAAACAACAGCGCGCGCATGCGATCCCATAGATGAGATGAATACATATATATAGATCTGTATCACTCATAGCTCTCGTAGTATAGCCTTCTGAGCCGTTTACTTTTTTTTCTTTTTTTTCTTTGAAATAGGTCGTATTAGGGTTATTATAATTACACGAAGGTATTTTACCCTTGCCAGCAGCAGTATTTGAGATAGCTATTCTGGCGGTTAGCTTCCCACGCTATGCGGCCGCCATCGCACCTGTTTAAGCTTTTCCTAGACGCTAGAGCTATACTATTGCCGCGCAACCTTGAGCGATTGGAAAGCGCGTTTTCCACTCTTGGCCGGTGGATAGGGGAGGCTTCGTTCCGGCCGCGAAGCTCTCCATATCTCTGTAAGGTGCCTGGTGGTGGTCTCGTGCTGACGATGCCCTCTCGGTGAGCGCATACTTCCCCCCTCATCTTTTAAGAGGTTCAATACATACAAGCATTTGTCTCGCAAAACATATTTATTTCAAGGGAATTTTCCACGTCTCAATAATTTCTCTCGTCGTATTCGAGTGCTGATTGCCGTGTTATAGTTTGTTAACGAAGCTTTCCCTCAAGTCTAAATATTTTAAGGCAGTTTTCCTAGTCTCTAAAGCCGCTCGAGTTCACGCTGCTCCTCTGGCGGCCATTTTTCCAAGAAATTATGCCTTCCAACAACTCAGAATCACCAAAATCGACTGTCGCAGACAACATCAGTGCCTTTCCACGTAAGTATGAGGCTCGGAGCAGGAGCTATGGCGCTTGAAAGTAACCGGTGGCTTGACGAACCAACCGACTGAGCTACCTTTCCGGGCAACATCGAAGTTAAATTTATATTCGAGTGCTGATTGTAGTGTTATAGTTTATTAACGAAGCTTCCCCTCAAGTCTAAAAATATTAAGGCAGTTTGTTGTGTGCGTATCATGGACACGCATGCTTATATCGCCTACCATTTCCCTACCATGGTTGCGCTTTAAAACCACGGCGCTGAAATATTCCTTTCCTCTCCTTCAACTGCTACACGCAGAGACAAAACAACAGCGCGCGCATGCGATCCCATAGATGAGATGAATACATATATATAGATATGTATCAGTCATAGCTCTCGTAGTATAGCCTTCTGAGCCGTTTCCTTTTTTTTATTTTTTTTTCTTTGAAAGAAGTCCTATTAGGGTTATTATAGTTACACGAAGGTATTTTGCCCTCGCCAGCAGCAGTACTTGAGATAGCTATTCTGGCGCCTAGCTTTCCACGCTATGCGTGCCGCCCTCGCACCTGTTTAACCTTTTCCTAGACGCTAGAACTATACTATTAGCGCGCAACCTTGAGCGGTCGGAAAGCGCGTTTTCCACTCTTAGCCGGCGGAGAGGGGAGGCTTCGTTCCGGCCGCGAAGCTCTCCACATCTCTGTAAGTTGCCTGGTGGTGGGCTCGTGCTGACGATGCCCTCTCGGTGAGCGCATACTTCCCCCCTCATCTTTTAAGAGGTTCACTACTTACAAGCATTTGTCTCGCAAACCAGATTTATTTCAAGGGAATTTTCCACGTCTCAACAATTTCTCTCGTCGTATTCGAGTGCTCATTGCCGTGTTATAGTTTGTTAACGAAGCTTTCCCTGAAGTCAAAATATTTTAAGGCAGTTTTACCAGTCTCTAAAGCCGCTCGAGTTCACTCTGCTCCTATGGCGGCCATTTTTCCAAGAAATTATGCCTTCCAACCACTCAGACTCAGCAAAAATCGACTGCCGCAGGCAACATCAGTTCCTTTCCGCATAAGTATGAGGCTCGGAGCAGGAGCTATGGCGCTTGAAAGTAACCGGTGGCTTGACGAACCAACCGACTGAGTTACCTTTCCGGGCAACATCGAAGTTATATTTATATTCGAGTGCTGATTGTAGTGTTATAGTTTATTAACGAAGCTTCCCCTCAAGTCTAAAAATTTTAAGGCAGTTTGTCGTGTGCGTATCATGGACACGCATGCTTATATCGCCTTCCATTTCCCTACCACGGTTGCGCTTTAAAACCACGGCGCTGAAATATTGCTTTCCTCTCCTTCAACTACTACACGCAGAGACAAAACAACAGCGCGCGCATGCGATCTCATAGATGAGATGAGTAAATATATATAGATATGTATCATTCATAGCTCTCGTTGTATAGCCTTCTGAGCCGTTTCCTTTTTTTCTTTTTTTTCTTTGATAGAAGTCGTATTAGGGTTATTAAAATTACACGAAGGTATTCTGCCCTCGCCAGCAGCAGTACTTGAGATAGCTATTCTGGTGGCTAGCTTCCCACGCTATGCGTGCCGCCCTCGCACCTGTTTAGGCTTTTCCGAGACGCTAGAGCTATACTATTCCCGCGAAACCTTCAGCGATCGGAATACCCGTTTTCCACTCTTGGCTGGCGGAGAGGGGAGGCTTCGTTCCGGACGCGAAGCTCTCCACATCTCTGTAAGGTGCCTGCTTGTGGTCTCGTGCTGACGATGCCCTCTCGGTGAGCGCATACTTCCCCCCTCATCTTTTAAGAGGTTGAATACATACAAGCATTTGTCTCGCAAACCAGATTTATTTCAAGGGAATTTTCCACGTCTCAGTCATTTCTCTCGTCGTATTCGAGTGCTGATTACCGTGTTATAGTTTGTTAACGAAGCTTTCCCTCAAGTCAAAATATTTTAAGGCAGTTTTCTTAGTCTCTAAAGCCGCTCGAGTACACGCTGCTCCTCTGGCGGCCATTTTTCCAAGAAATTATGCCTTCCAACAACTCAGAATCACCAAAATCGACTGTCGCAGACAACATCAGTGCCTTTCCACGTAAGTATGAGGCTCGGAGCAGGAGCTATGGCGCTTGAAAGTAACCGGTGGCTTGACGAACCAACCGACTGAGCTACCTTTCCGGGCAACATCGAAGTTAAATTTATATTCGAGTGCTGATTGTAGTGTTATAGTTTATTAACGAAGCTTCCCCTCAAGTCTAAAAATATTAAGGCAGTTTGTTGTGTGCGTATCATGGACACGCATGCTTATATCGCCTTCCATTTCCCTACCATGGTTGCGCTTTAAAACCACGGCGCTGAAATATTCCTTTCCTCTCCTTCAACTGCTACACGCAGAGACAAAACAACAGCGCGCGCATGCGATCCCATAGATGAGATGAATACATATATATAGATATGTATCAGTCATAGCTCTCGTAGTATTGCCTTCTGAGCCGTTTCCTTCTTTTATTTTTTTTCTTTGAAAGAAGTCCTATTAGGGTTATTATAGTTACACGAAGGTATTTTGCCCTCGCCAGCAGCAGTACTTGAGATAGCTATTCTGGCGCCTAGCTTTCCACGCTATGCGTGCCGCCCTCGCACCTGTTTAACCTTTTCCTAGACGCTAGAACTATACTATTAGCGCGCAACCTTGAGCGGTCGGAAAGCGCGTTTTCCACTCTTAGCCGGCGGAGAGGGGAGGCTTCGTTCCGGCCGCGAAGCTCTCCACATCTCTGTAAGTTGCCTGGTGGTGGGCTCGTGCTGACAATGCCCTCTCGGTGAGCGCATACTTCCCCCCTCATCTTTTAAGAGGTTCACTACTTACAAGCATTTGTCTCGCAAACCAGATTTATTTCAAGGGAATTTTCCACGTCTGAATAATTTCTCGCGTCAAATTCGAGTGCTGATTGCCGTGTTATAGTTTGTTAACGAAGCTTTCCCTCAAGTCAAAATATTTAAGGCAGTTTTCCTAGTCTCTAAAGCCGCTCGAGTTCACGCTGCTCCTCTGGCGGCCATTTTTCCAAGATAATATGCCTTCCAACCACTTAGAATCAGCAAAAATCGACTGTCGCGGACAACCTCAGTCCCTTTCCACATAAGTATGAGGCTCGGAGCAGGAGCTATGGCGCTTGAAAGTAACCGGTGGCTTGACGAACCAACCGACTGAGCTACCTTTCCGGGCAACATTGAATTTATAATTATATTCGAGTGCTGATTGCCGTGTTATAGTTTATTAACGAAGCTTCCCCTCAAGTCTAAATATTTTAAGGCAGTTTTTCGTGTGCGTATCATGGACACGCATGCTTTTATCGCCTTCCGTTTCCCTACCACGGTTGCGCTTTAAAACCACGGCGCTGAAATATTGCTTTCCTCTCCTTCAGCTACTACACGCAGAGACAAAACAACAGCGCGCGCATGCGATCCCATAGATGAGATGAATACATATATGTAGATATGTATCAGTCATAGCTCTCGTAGTATAACCTTCTGAGCCGTTTCCTTTTTTTTCTTTTTTTTTGAAAGAAGTCCTATTAGGGTTATTATAATTACACGAAGGTTTTTTGCCCTCGCCAGCAGCAGTACTTGAGATAGCTATTGTGGCGGCTAGCTTCCCACGCAATGCGTGCCGCCCTCGCACCTGTTTAAGCTTTTCCTAGACGCTAGAGCTATACTATTGCCGCGCAACCTTGAGCGATCGGAAAGCGCGTTTTCCACTCTTGGCCGGCGGAAAGGGGAGGCTTCTTTCCGGCCGCGAAGCTCTCCACATCTCTGTAAGGTGCCTGGTGGTGGGCTCATGCTGACGATGCCCTCTCGGTGAGCGCATACTTCCCCCCTCATCTTTTAAGAGGTTGAATACATACAAGCATTTGTCTCGCAAACCAGATTTATTTCAAGGGAATTTTCCACGTCTCACTCATTTCTCTCCTCGTATTCGAGTGCTGATTGCCGTGTTATAGTTTGTTAACGAAAGTTTCCCTCAAGTCAAAATATTTTAAGGCAGTTTTCCTAGTCTCTAAAGCCGCTCGAGTTCACGCTGCTCCTCTGGCGGCAATTTTTCCAAGAAATAATGCCTTCCAACCGCTCAGAATCAGCAAAAATCGACTGTCGCGGACAACATCAGTTCCTTTCCACGTAAGTATGAGGGTCGGAGCAGGAGCTATGGAGCTTGAAAGTAACCGGTGGCTTGACGAAACAACCGACTGAGCTACCTTTCCGGGCAACATTGAATTTATAATTATCTTCGAGTGCTGATCGCCGTGTTATAGTTTATTAACGAAGCTTCCCCTCAAGTCTAAATATTTTAGGGCAGTTTGTCGTGTGCGTATCATGGACACGCATGCTTATATCGCCTTCCGTTTCCCTACAACGGTTGCGCTTTAAAACCACGGCGCTGAAATATTGCTTTCCTCTCCTTCAACTACTACACGCAGAGACAAAACAACAGCGCGCGCATGCGATACCATAGATGAGATGAATACATATATATATATATATATATATGTATCAGTCATAGCTCTCGTAGTATAACCTTCTGAGCCGTTTCCTTTTTTTTCTTTTTTTTCTTTGAAAGAAGTCCTATTAGGGTTATTATAATTACACGAAGGTATTTTGCCCTCGCCAGCAGCAGTACTTGAGATAGCTATTCTGGCGGCTAGCTTCCCACGCTATGCGTGCCGCCCTCGCACCTGTTTAAGCTTTTCCTAAATGCTAGAGCTATACTATTGCCGCGCAACCTTGAGCGGTCGGAAAGCGCGTTTTCCACTCTTGGCCGGCGGAGAGTGGAGGCTTCGTTCGGGCCGCGAAGCTCTCCACATCTCTGTAAGGTGCCCTGTGGTGGTCTCGTGCTGACGATGCCCTCGCCGTTATCGCATACTTCCCCCCTCATCTTTTAAGAGGTTCAATACATACAAGCATTTGCCTCGCAAACCAGATTTATTTCAAGGGAATTTTCCACGTCTCAATGATTTCCCTCATCGTATTCGAGTGCTCATTGCCGTGTTATAGTTTGTTAACGAAGCTTTCACTCAAGTCAAAATATTTTAAAGCAGTTTTCCCAGTCTCTAAAGCCGCTCGAGTTCACTCTGCTCCTCTGGCGGCCATTTTTCCAAGAAATTATGCCTTCCAACCACTCAGAATCAGCAAAAATCGACTGTCGCGGACAACATCAGTTCCCTTCCACATAAGTATGAGGCTCGGAGCAGGAGCTATGGCGCTTGAAAGTAACCGGTGGCTTGACGAACCAACCGACTGAGCTACCTTTCCGGGCAACATTAAAGTTATAATTATATTCGAGTGCTGATTGCCGTGTTATGTTTATTAACGAAGCTTCCCCTCAAGTCTAAATATTTTAAGGCAGTTTTCGTGTGCGTATCATGGACACGCATGCTTATATCGCCTTCCGTTTCCCTGCCACGGTTGCGCTTTAAACCCACGGCTCTGAAATATTGCTTTCCTCTCCTTGAACTACTACACGCAGAGACAAAACAACAGCGCGTGCATGCGATCCCATAGATGAGATGAATACATATATATAGATATGTGTCAGTCATAGCTCTCGTAGTATAGCCTTCTGAGCCGTTCCTTTCTTTTTCTTTTTTTCTTTGAGAGAAGTCCTATTAGGGCGATTATAATTACACGAAGGTTTTTTGCCCTCGCCAGCAGCAGTACTTGAGATAGCTATTCTGGCGGCTAGCTTCCCACGCAATGCGTGCCGCCCTCGCACCTGTTTAAGCTTTTCCTAGACGATAGAGCTATACTATTGCCGCGCAACCTTGAGCGATCGGAAAGCGCGCTTTCCACTCTGGGCCGGCGGATAGGGGAGGCTTCGTTCCGGCCGCGAAGCTCTCCACATCTCTGTAAGGTGCCTGGTGGTGGTCTCGTGCTGACGATGCCCTCTCGGTAAGCGCATACTTCCCCCCTCTTCTTTTAAGAGGTTCATTACATACAAGCATTTGTCTCGCAAACCAGATTTATTTCAAGGGAATTTTCCACGTCTCAATAATTTCTCTCGTCGTATTCGAGTGCTGATTGCCGTGTTATAGTTTGTTAATGAAGCTTTCCTTCAAGTCAAAATATTTTAAGGCAGCTTTCCTAGTCTCTAAAGCCGCTCGAGTTCACGCTGCTCCTCTGGCGGCCATTTTTCCAAGAAATTATGCCTTCCAACCACTCAGAATCAGCGAAAATCGACTCTCGCGGACAACATCAGTCCCTTTCCACGTAAGTATGAGGCTCGGAGCAGGAGCTATGGCGCTTGAAAGTAACCGGTGGCTTGACGAACCAACCGACTGAGCTACCTTTCCGGGCAACATTCAAGTTTTAATTATATTCGAGTGCTGATTGCCGTGTTATAGTTTATTAACGAAGCTTCCCCTCAAGTCTAAATATTTTAAGGCAATTTGACGTGTGCGTATGATGGACACGCATGCTTATATCGCCTTCCGTTTCCCTACCACGGTTGCGCTTTAAAACTACGGCGCTGAAATAGTGCTTTCCTCTCCTGCAGCTACTACACGCAGAGACAAAACAACAGCGCGCGCATGGGATCCCATAGATGAGATGAATACATATATACATATGTATCAGTCATAGCTCTCGTAGTATAGCCTTCTGAGCCGTTTCTTTTTTTCTTTTTTTCTTTGAAAGGAGTCGTATTAGGGTTATTATAATTACACGAAGGTATTTTGCCCTCGCCAGCAGCAGTACTTGAGATAGCTATTCTGGCGGCTAGCTTTCCACGCTAAGCGTGCCGCCCTCGCACCTGTTTAAGCTTTTCCTAGACGCTAGAGCTATACTATTGCCGCGCAACCTTGAGCGATCGGAACGCGCGTTTTCCACTCTTGGCCGGCGGATAGGGGAGGCTTCGTTCCGGCCGCGAAGCTCTCCACATCTCTGTAAGGTGCCTGGTGGTGGTCTCGTGCTGACGATGCCCTCTCGGTGAGCGCATACTTCCCCCCTCATCTTTTAAGAGGTTCAATACATACAAGCATTTGTCTCGCAAACCAGATTTATTTCAAGGGAATTTTCCACGTCTCAATAATTTCTCTCGTCGTATTCGAGTGCTGTTTGTCGTGTTATAGTTTGTTAACGAAGCTTTTCCTCAAGTCAAAATATTTTAAGGCAGATTTCCTAGTCTCTAAAGCTGCTCGAATTCACGCTGCTCCTCTGGCGGCCATTTTCCCGAGAAATGATGCCTTCCAACAACTCATAATCAGGAAAAATCGACTGTCGCGGACAACATCAGTCCCCTTCGACATAAGTATGAGGGTCGGAGCAGGAGCTATGGCGCTTGAAAGTAACCGGTGGCTTGACGAACCAACCGACTGAGGTACCTTTCCGGGCAACATTGAAGTTTTAATTATATTCGAGTGCTGATTGCCATGTTACAGTTTTTTAACGAAGCTTCCCCTCAAGTCTAAATATTTTAAGGCAGTTTGTCGTGTGCGTATCATGGACACGCATGCTTATATCGCCTTCCGTTTCCCTGCCACGGTTGCGCTTTAAAACCACGGCGCTGAAATATTGCTTTCCTCTCCTTCAGCTACTACACGCAGAGACAAAACAACAGCGCGCGCATGCGATACCATAGATGAGATGAATACATATATACATATGTATCAGTCATAGCTCTCGTAG
Source organism: Dermacentor andersoni (assembly GCF_023375885.2). NCBI lineage: Eukaryota > Metazoa > Arthropoda > Arachnida > Ixodida > Ixodidae > Dermacentor > Dermacentor andersoni. Next base: position 6,735,651 of record NW_027314752.1, on the reverse strand, counting down.
TATAGCCTTCTGAGCTGTTTCCTTTTTTTCTTTTTTTTTCTTTGAAAGAAGTCGGTTTAGGGTTATTATAATTACACGAAGGTATTTTACCCTCGCCAGATGCAGTATTTCAGACAGCTATTCTGGCGGCTAGCTTCCCACGCTATGCGTGCCGCCCTCGCACCTGTTTATGCTTTTCCTAGACGCTAGAGCTATACTATTGCCGCGCAACGTTGAGCGATCGGAACGCGCGTTTTCCACTCTTGGCCGGCGGATAGGGGAGGCTTCGTTCCGGCCGCGAAGCTCTCCACATCTCTGTAAGGTGCCTGGTGGTGGTCTCGTGCTGACGATGCCCTCTCGGTGAGCGCATACTTCCCCCCTCATCTTTTAAGAGGTTCAATACATACAAGCATTTGTCTCGCAAACCAGATTTATTTCAAGGGAATTTTCCACGTCTCAATAATTTCTCTCGTCGTATTCGAGTGCTGTTTGTCGTGTTATAGTTTGTTAACGAAGCTTTTCCTCAAGTCAAAATATTTTAAGGCAGATTTCCTAGTCTCTAAAGCTGCTCGAATTCACGCTGCTCCTCTGGCGGCCATTTTCCCGAGAAATGATGCCTTCCAACAACTCATAATCAGGAAAAATCGACTGTCGCGGACAACATCAGTCCCTTTCGACATAAGTATGAGGGTCGGAGCAGGAGCTATGGCGCTTGAAAGTAACCGGTGGCTTGACGAACCAACCGACTGAGGTACCTTTCCGGGCAACTTTGAAGTTTTAATTATATTCGAGTGCTGATTGCCATGTTACAGTTTTTTAACGAAGCTTCCCCTCAAGTCTAAATATTTTAAGGCAGTTTGTCGTGTGCGTATCATGGACACGCATGCTTATATCGCCTTCCGTTTCCCTGCCACGGTTGCGCTTTAAAACCACGGCGCTGAAATATTGCTTTCCTCTCCTTCAGCTACTACACGCAGAGACAAAACAACAGCGCGCGCATGCGATACCATAGATGAGATGAATACATATATACATATGTATCAGTCATAGCTCTCGTAGTATAGCCTTCTGAGCTGTTTCCTTTTTTTCTTTTTTTTTCTTTGAAAGAAGTCGGTTTAGGGTTATTATAATTACACGAAGGTATTTTACCCTCGCCAGATGCAGTATTTCAGACAGCTATTCTGGCGGCTAGCTTCCCACGCTATGCGTGCCGCCCTCGCACCTGTTTATGCTTTTCCTAGACGCTAGAGCTATACTATTGCCGCGCAACGTTGAGCGATCGGAACGCGCGTTTTCCACTCTTGGCCGGCGGATAGGGGAGGCTTCGTTCCGGCCGCGAAGCTCTCCACATCTCTGTAAGGTGCCTGGTGGTGGTCTCGTGCTGACGATGCCCTCTCGGTGAGCGCATACTTCCCCCCTCTTCTTTTAAGAGGTTCAATACATACAAGCATTTTTCTCACAAACCAGATTTATTTCAAAGGAATTTTCCACGTCTCAATAATTTCTCTCGTCGTATTCGAGTGCTGATTGCAGTGTTATAGTTTGTTAACAAAGCTTTCCCTCAAGTCAAAATACTTTAAGGCAGTTTCCTAGTCTCTAAAGCCGCTCGAGTTCACGCTGCTCCTCTGGCGGCCATTTTTCCAAGAAATTATGCCTTTCAACCACTCAGAATCAGCAAAAATCGACTGTCGCGGTCAACATCAGTCCCTTTCCACGTAAGTATGAGGCTCGGAGCAGGAGCTATGGCGCTTGAAAGTAACCGGTGGCTTGACGAACCAACCGACTGAGCTACCTTTCCGGGCAACATTGAAGTTTTAATTATATTCGAGTGCTGATTGCCGTGTTATGTTTATTAACGAAGCTTCCCCTCAAGTGTAAATATTTTAAGGCAGTTTCTCTTGTGCGTATCATGGACACGCATGCTTATATCGCCTTCCGTTTCCCTACCACGGTTGCGCTTTAAAACCACGGCGCTGAAATATTGCTTTCCTCTCCTTCAACTACTTACGCAGAGACAAAACAACAGCGCGCGCATGCGATCCCATAGATGAGATGAATACATATATATAGATATGTACCAGTCATAGCTCTCGTAGTATAGCCTTCTGAGCCGTTTCTTTTTTTTCTTTTTTTCTTTGAAAGAAGTCCTATTAGGGTTATTATAATTACACGAAGGTATTTTACCCTCGCCAGCAGCAGTACTTGAGAGAGCTATTCTGGTGGCTAGCTGCCCACGCTATGCGTGCCGCCCTCGCACCTGTTTAAGCTTCTCCTTGACCCTAGAGCTATACTATTGCCGCGTAAGCTTGATCGATCGGAAAGTGCGTTTTCCACTCTTGGCCGGCGGAGAGGAGGGGCTTCGTTCCGGCCGCGAAGCTCTCCACATCTCTGTAAGGTGCCTGGTGGTGGTCTCGTGCTGACGATGCCCTCTCGGTGAGCGCATACTTCCCTCTCTTCTTTTAAGAGGTTCAATACATACAAGCATTTGTCTCGCAAACCAGATTTATTTCAAGGGAATTTTCCACGTCTCAATAATTTCTGTCGTCGTTTTCGAGTGCTGATTGCCGTGTTATAGTTTGTTAACCAAGCTTTCCCTCAAGTCAAAATATTTTAAGGCAGTTTTCCTAGTCTCTAAAGCCGCTCGAGTTCACGCTGCTCCTCTGGCGGCCATTTTTCCAAGAAATTATGCCTTCCAACCACTCAGAATCAGCAAAAATCGACTGTCGCGGTCAACATCAGTCCCTTTCCACGTAAGTATGAGGCTCGGAGCAGGAGCTATGGCGCTTGAAAGTAACCGGTGGCTTGACGAACCTACCGACTGAGCTACCTTTCCGGGCAACATTAAAGTTATATTTATATTCGAGTGCTGATTGCCGTGTTATGTTTATTAACGAAGCTTCCCCTCAAGTCTAAATATTTTAAGGCAGTTTGTCGTGTGCGTATCATGGACACGCATGCTTATATCGCCTTCCGTTTCCCTACCACGGTTGCGCTTTAAAACCACGGCGCTGAAATATTGCTTTCCTCTCCTTCAACTACTAACGCAGAGACAAAACAACAGCGCGCGCATGCGATCCCATAGATCAGATGAATGCATATATATAGATATGTATCACTCATAGCTCTCGTAGTATAGCCTTCTGAGCCGTTTCCTTTTTTGTTTTTTTTCTTTGAAAGAAGTCCTATTAGGGTTATTATAATTTCACGAAGCTATTTTGCCCTCGCCAGCAGCAGTACTTGTGATAGCTATTCTGGCGGCTAGCTTCCCACGCTATGCGTACCGCCCTCGCACCTGTTTAAGCTTTTCCTAGATGATAGAGCTATTCTATTGCCGCGCAACCTTGAGCGATCGGAAAGCGCGTTTTCCACTCTTGGCCGGCGGAGAGGGGAGGCTTCGTTCCGGCCGCGAAGCTCTCCACATCTCTGTAAGGTGCCTGGTGGTGGTCTCGTGCTGACCATGCCCTCTCGGTGTGCGCATACTTCCCCCCTCATCTTTTAAGAGGTTCAATACATACAAGCATCTGTCTCGCAAACCAGATTTATTTCAAGGGAATTTTCCACGTCTCAATAATTTCTCTTGTCGTATTCGAGTGCTGATTGCCGTGTTATAGTTTGTTAACGAAGATTTCCCTCAAGTCAAAATATTTTAAGGCAATTTTCCTAGTCTCTATAGCCGCTCGAGTTCACGCTGCTCCTCTGGCGGTCATTTTTCCAAGAAATTATGCCTCCAGCCACTCAGAATCAGCAAAAAGCGACGGTAACGGTCAACATCAGTCCCTTTCCACGTAAGTATGAGGCTCGGAGCAGGAGCTATGGCGCTTGAAAGTAACCGGTGGCTTGACGAACCAACCGACTGAGCTACCTTTCCGGGCAACATTGAAGTTATAATTATATTCGAGTGCTGATTGCCGTGTTATAGTTTATAACGAAGCTTCCCCTTAAGTCTAAATATTTTAAGGCAGTTTGTCGTGTGCGTATCTTGGACACGCATGCTTATATCGCCTTCCGTTTCCCTACCACGGTTGCGCTTTAAAACCACGGCGCTGAAATATCGTTTTCCTCTCCTTCAGCTACTACACGCAGAGACAAAACAACAGCGCGCGCATGCGATCCCATAGATGAGATGAATACATATATATAGATCTGTATCACTCATAGCTCTCGTAGTATAGCCTTCTGAGCCGTTTACTTTTTTTCTTTTTTTTTCTTTGAAATAGGTCGTATTAGGGTTATTATAATTACACGAAGGTATTTTACCCTTGCCAGCAGCAGTATTTGAGATAGCTATTCTGGCGGTTAGCTTCCCACGCTATGCGGCCGCCATCGCACCTGTTTAAGCTTTTCCTAGACGCTAGAGCTATACTATTGCCGCGCAACCTTGAGCGATTGGAAAGCGCGTTTTCCACTCTTGGCCGGTGGATAGGGGAGGCTTCGTTCCGGCCGCGAAGCTCTCCATATCTCTGTAAGGTGCCTGGTGGTGGTCTCGTGCTGACGATGCCCTCTCGGTGAGCGCATACTTCCCCCCTCATCTTTTAAGAGGTTCAATACATACAAGCATTTGTCTCGCAAAACATATTTATTTCAAGGGAATTTTCCACGTCTCAATAATTTCTCTCGTCGTATTCGAGTGCTGATTGCCGTGTTATAGTTTGTTAACGAAGCTTTCCCTCAAGTCTAAATATTTTAAGGCAGTTTTCCTAGTCTCTAAAGCCGCTCGAGTTCACGGTGCTCCTCTGGCGGCCATTTTTCCAAGAAATTATGCCTTCCAACCACTCAGAATCAGCAAATATTGACTGTCGCGGACAACATCAGTCCCTTTCCACATAAGTATGAGGCTCGGAGCAGGAGGTATCGCGCTTGAATGTAACCGGTGGCTTGAACCAACCGACTGAGCTACCTTTCCGGGCAACATTGAAGTTAAAATTATATTGGAGTGCTCATTGCCGTGTTATAGTTTATTAACGAAGCTTCCCCTCAAGTCTAAATATTTTAAGACAGTTTGTCGTGTGCGTATGATGGACACGCATGCTTATATCGCCTTCCGTTTCCCTACCACGGTTGCGCTTTAAAACCATGGCGCTGAAATATTGCTTTCCTCCTCTTCAACTACTACACGCAGAGAGAAAACAACAGCGCGTGCATGCGATCCCATAGATGAGATGAATACATATATATAGATCTGTATCAGTCATAGCTCTCGTAGTATAGCCTTCTAAGCCGTTTCCTTTTTTCTTTCTTTTTTTTCTTTGAAAAAAGTCGTATTAGGGTTATTATAATTACACGAAGGTATTTTACCCTTGCCAGCAGCAGTATTTGAGATAGCTATTCTGGCGGTTAGCTTCCCACGCTATGCGGCCGCCATCGCACCTGTTTAAGCTTTTCCTAGACGCTAGAGCTATTCTATTGCCGCGCAACCTTGAGCGATCGGAAAGCGCGTTTTCCACTCTTGGCCGGCGGAGAGGGGAGGCTTCGTTCCGGCCGCGAAGCTCTCCACATCTCTGTAAGGTGCCTGGTGGTGGTCTCGTGCTGACGATGCCCTCTCGGTGAGCGCATACTTTCCCTCTCATCTTTTAAGAGGTTCAATACATACAAGCATTTGTCTCGCAAACCAGATTTATTTCAAGGGAATTTAACACGTCTCAATAATTTCTCTCGTCATATTCGAGTGCTGATTGCCGTGTTATAGTTTGTTAACGAAGCTTTCCCTCAAGCCAAATATTTTAAGGCAGTTTTCCTAGTCTCTAAAGCCACTCGAGTTCACGCTGCTCCTCTGGCGGCCATTTTTCCAAGAAATTATGCCTTCCAACCACTCAGAATCAGCAAAAATGGACTGTCGCGGACAACACCAGTCCCTTTCCACATGAGGCTCGGAGCAGGAGTTATGGCGCTTGAAATTAACCGGTGGCTTGACGAACCAACCGACTGAGCTACCTTTCCGGGCAACATTGAAGTTATAATTACATTCTAGTGCTGATTGCCGTGTTATAGTTTATTAACGAAGCTTCCCCTCAAGTCTAAATATTTTAGGGCAGTTTGTCGTGTGCGTATCATGGACACGCATGCTTATATCGCCTTCCGTTTCCCTACCACTTTTGCGCTTTAAAACCACGGCGCTGCAATATTGCTTTCCTCTCCTTCAACTACTACACGCCGAGACAAAACAACAGCGCGCGCATGCGATCCCATAGATCAGATGAATGCATATATATAGATATGTATCACTCATAGCTCTCGTAGTATAGCCTTCTGAGCCGTTTCCTTTTTTGTTTTTTTTCTTTGAAAGAAGTCCTATTAGGGTTATTATAATTTCACGAAGCTATTTTGCCCTCGCCAGCAGCAGTACTTGTGATAGCTATTCTGGCGGCTAGCTTCCCACGCTATGCTTGCCGCCCTCGCACGTGTTTAAGCTTTTCCTAGACGCTAGAGCTATACTTTTGCCGCGCAACCTTGAGCGATCGGAAAGCGCGTTTTCCACTCTTGGCCGGCGGAGAGGGGAGGCTTCGTTCCGGCCGCGAAGCTCTCCACATCTCTGTAAGGTGCCTGGTGGTGGTCTCGTGCTGACCATGCCCTCTCGGTGTGCGCATACTTCCCCCTTCATCTTTTAAGAGGTTCAATACATACAAGCATCTGTCTCGCAAACCAGATTTATTTCAAGGGAATTTTCCACGTCTCAATAATTTCTCTTGTCGTATTCGAGTGCTGATTGCCGTGTTATAGTTTGTTAACGAAGATTTCCCTCAAGTCAAAATATTTTAAGGCAATTTTCCTAGTCTCTATAGCCGCTCGAGTTCACGCTGCTCCTCTGGCGGTCATTTTTCCAAGAAATTATGCCTCCAGCCACTCAGAATCAGCAAAAAGCGACGGTAACGGTCAACATCAGTCCCTTTCCACGTAAGTATGAGGCTCGGAGCAGGAGCTATGGCGCTTGAAAGTAACCGGTGGCTTGACGAACCAACCGACTGAGCTACCTTTCCGGGCAACATTGAAGTTATAATTATATTCGAGTGCTGATTGCCGTGTTATAGTTTATAACGAAGCTTCCCCTTAAGTCTAAATATTTTAAGGCAGTTTTTCTTGTGCGTATCATGGACACGCATGCTTATATCGCCTTCCGTTTCCCTACCACGGTTGCGCTTTAAAACCACGGCGCTGAAATATCGTTTTCCTCTCCTTCAGCTACTACACGCAGAGACAAAACAACAGCGCGCGCATGCGATCCCATAGATGAGATGAATACATATATATAGATCTGTATCACTCATAGCTCTCGTAGTATAGCCTTCTGAGCCGTTTACTTTTTTTTCTTTTTTTTTCTTTGAAATAGGTCGTATTAGGGTTATTATAATTACACGAAGGTATTTTACCCTTGCCAGCAGCAGTATTTGAGATAGCTATTCTGGCGGTTAGCTTCCCACGCTATGCGGCCGCCATCGCACCTGTTTAAGCTTTTCCTAGACGCTAGAGCTATACTATTGCCGCGCAACCTTGAGCGATTGGAAAGCGCGTTTTCCACTCTTGGCCGGTGGATAGGGGAGGCTTCGTTCCGGCCGCGAAGCTCTCCATATCTCTGTAAGGTGCCTGGTGGTGGTCTCGTGCTGACGATGCCCTCTCGGTGAGCGCATACTTCCCCCCTCATCTTTTAAGAGGTTCAATACATACAAGCATTTGTCTCGCAAAACATATTTATTTCAAGGGAATTTTCCACGTCTCAATAATTTCTCTCGTCGTATTCGAGTGCTGATTGCCGTGTTATAGTTTGTTAACGAAGCTTTCCCTCAAGTCTAAATATTTTAAGGCAGTTTTCCTAGTCTCTAAAGCCGCTCGAGTTCACGGTGCTCCTCTGGCGGCCATTTTTCCAAGAAATTATGCCTTCCAACCACTCAGAATCAGCAAAAATCGACTGTCGCGGACAACATCAGTCCCTTTCCACATAAGTATGAGGCTCGGAGCAGGAGGTATCGCGCTTGAATGTAACCGGTGGCTTGAACCAACCGACTGAGCTACCTTTCCGGGCAACATTGAAGTTAAAATTATATTGGAGTGCTCATTGGCGTGTTATAGTTTATTAACGAAGCTTCCCCTCAAGTCTAAATATTTTAAGACAGTTTGTCGTGTGCGTATGATGGACACGCATGCTTATATCGCCTTCCGTTTCGCTACCACGGTTGCGCTTTAAAACCATGGCGCTGAAATATTGCTTTCCTCCTCTTCAACTACTACACGCAGAGACAAAACAACAGCGCGCGCATGCGATCCCATAGATGAGATGAATACATATATATAGATCTGTATCAGTCATAGCTCTCGTAGTATAGCCTTCTGAGCCGTTTCCTTTTTTCTTTCTTTTTTTTCTTTGAAAAAAGTCGTATTAGGGTTATTATAATTACACGAAGGTATTTTGCCCTTGCCAGCAGCAGTATTTGAGATAGCTATTCTGGCGGTTAGCTTCCCACGCTATGCGGCCGCCATCGCACCTGTTTAAGCTTTTCCTAGACGCTAGAGCTATTCTATTGCCGCGCAACCTTGAGCGATCGGAAAGCGCGTTTTCCACTCTTGGCCGGCGGAGAGGGGAGGCTTCGTTCCGGCCGCGAAGCTCTCCACATCTCTGTAAGGTGCCTGGTGGTGGTCTCGTGCTGACGATGCCCTCTCGGTGAGCGCATACTTCCCCTCTCATCTTTTAAGAGGTTCAATCCATACAAGCATTTGTCTCGCAAACCAGATTTATTTCAAGGGAATTTTCCACGTCTCAATAATTTCTCTCGTCATATTCGAGTGCTGATTGCCGTGTTATAGTTTGTTAACGAAGCTTTCCCTCAAGCCAAATATTTTAAGGCAGTTTTCCTAGTCTCTAAAGCCACTCGAGTTCACGCTGCTCCTCTGGCGGCCATTTTTCCAAGAAATTATGCCTTCCAACCACTCAGAATCAGCAAAAATGGACTGTCGCGGACAACACCAGTCCCTTTCCACATGAGCCTCGGAGCAGGAGTTATGGCGCTTGAAATTAACCGGTGGCTTGACGAACCAACCGACTGAGCTACCTTTCCGGGCAACATTGAAGTTATAATTATATTCTAGTGCTGATTGCCGTGTTATAGTTTATTAACGAAGCTTCCCCTCAAGTCTAAATATTTTAGGGCAGTTTGTCGTGTGCGTATCATGGACACGCATGCTTATATCGCCTTCCGTTTCCCTACCACTTTTGCGCTTTAAAACCACGGCGCTGAAATATTGCTTTCCTCTCCTTCAACTGCTACACGCCGAGACAAAACAACAGCGCGCGCATGCGATCCCATAGATCAGATGAATGCATATATATAGATATGTATCAGTCATAGCTCTCGTAGTATAGCCTTCTGAGCCGTTTCCTTTTTTTTCTTTGTTTTTCTTTGAAAGAAGTCCTATTACGGTTATTATAATTTCACGAAGCTATTTTGCCCTCGCCAGCAGCAGTACTTGAGATAGCCATTCTGGCGGCTAGCTTCCCACGCTATGCTTGCCGCCCTCGCACGTGTTTAAGCTTTTCCTAGACGCTAGAGCTATACTATTGCCGCGCAACCTTGAGCGATCGGAAAGCGCGTTTTCCACTCTTGGCCGGCGGAGAGGGGAGGCTTCGTTCCGGCCGCGAAGCTCTCCACATCTCTGTAAGGTGCCTGGTGGTGGTCTCGTGCTGACGATGCCCTCTCGGTGAGCGCATACTTCCCCCTCATCTTTTAAGAGGTTCAATACATACAAGCATCTGTCTCGCAAACCAGATTTATTTCAAGGGAATTTTCCACGTCTCAATAATTTCTCTCGTCGTATTCGAGTGCTGATTGCCGTGTTATAGTTTGTTAACGAAGATTTCCCTCAAGTCAAAATATTTTAAGGCAATTTTCCTAGTCTCTAAAGCCGCTCGAGTTCACGCTGCACCTCTGGTGGCCATTTTTTCAAGAAATAATGCCTTCCAACCACTCAGAATCAGCGAAAATCGACTGTCGTGGACAACATCAGTCCCTTTCCACATAAGTATGAGGCTCGGAGCAGGAGCTATGGCGCTTGAAAGTCCCCGGTGGCTTGACGAACCAACCGACTGAGCTACCTTTCCGGGCAACATTGAAGTTATAATTATATTCGAGTGCTGATTGCCGTGTTATAGTTTATTAACGAAGCTTCCCCTCAAGTCTAAATATTTTAAGGCAGTTTGTCGTGTGCGTATCATGGACACGCATGCTTATATCGCCTTCCGTTTCCCTACTACGGTTGCGCTTTAAAACCACGGCCCTGAAATATTGCTTTCCTCTCCTTCAACTACTACACGCAGAGACAAAACAACAGCGCGCGCATGCGATCCCATAGATGAGATGAATACAAATATATAGATATGTGTCAGTCATAGCTCTCGTAGTGTAGCCTTCTGAGCCGTATCCTTTTTTTTCTTTGAAAGAAGTCCTAAGGGGGTTATTATAATTACACGAAGGTATTTTGCCCTCGCCAGCAGCAGTACTTGAGATAGCTATTCTGGCGGCTACCTTCCCACGCTATGCGTTCCGCCCTCACACCTGTTTAAGCTTTTTCTGGACGCTAGAGCTATACTATTGCCGCGCAACCTTGAGCGATCGGAAAGCGCGTTTTCCACTCTTGGCCGGCGGAGAGGGAAGGCTTCGTTCCGGCCGCGAAGCGCTCCACATCTCTGTAAGGTGCCTGGTGGTGGTCTCGTGCTGACGATGCCCTCTCGGTGAGCGCATACTTCCCCCCTCATCTTTTAAGAGGTTCAATACATACAAGAATTTGTCTCGCAAACCAGATTTATTTCAAGGGAATTTTCCACGTCTCAATAATTTCTCTCGTCGTATTCGAGTGCTGATTGCCGTGTTATAGTTTGTTAACGAAGCTTTCCCTCAAGTCAAAATATTTTAAGGCAGTTTTCCTAGTCTCTAAAGCCGCTCGAGTTCACGCTGCTCCTCTGGCGGCCATTGTTCCAAGAAATTATGCCTTCCAACCACTCAGAATCAGCGAAAATCGACTGTCGCGGACAACAATAGTCCCTTTCCACATGAGTATGAGGCTCGGAGCAGGTGCTATGGCGCTTGAAAGTCCCCGGTGGCATGACGAACCAACCGACAGAGCTAACTTTCCGGGCAACATTGAAGTTATAATTATATTCGAGTGCTGATTGCCGTGTTATAGTTTATTAACGAAGCTTCCCCTCAAGTCTAAATATTTTAAGGCAGTTTGTCGTGTGCGTATCATGGACACGCATGCTTATATCGCCTTCCGTTTCCCTACCACGGTTGCGCTTTAAAACCACGGCGCTGAAATATTGCTTTCCTGTCGTTCAACTTCTACACGCACAGACAAAACAACAGCGCGCGCATGCGATCCCATAGATGAGATGAATACATATATATATAGATATGTGTCAGTCATAGCTCTCGTAGTAGAGCCTTCGGAGCCGTTTCCTTTTTTTCTTTTTTTTTCTTTGAAAGAAGTCCTATTAGGGTTATTATAATTACACGAAGGTATTTTGCCCTCGCCAGCAGCAGTACTTGAGATAGCTATTCTGGCGGCTAGCTTCCCACGCTATGCGTGCCGCCCTCGCACCTGTTTAAGCTTTTCCGAGACGCTAGAACTATACTATTGCCGCGCAACCTTGAGCGATCGGAAAGCGCGTTTTCCACTCTTGGCCGGCGGAAAGGGAAGGCTTCGTTCCGGCCGCGAAGCTCTCCACATCTCTGTAAGGTGCCTGGTGGTGGTCTCGTGCTGACGATGCCCTCTCGGTGAGCGCATACTTCCCCCCTCATCTTTTAAGAGGTTCAATACATACAAGCATTTGTCTCGCAAACCAGATTTATTTCAAGGGAATTTTCCACGTCTCAATAATTTCTCTCGTCGCATTCGAGTGCTGATTGCCGTGTTATTGTGTGTTAACGAAGGTTTCCCTCAAGTCAAAATATTTTAAGGCAGTTTTCCTAGTCTCTAAAGCCGCTCGAGTTCACGGTGCTACTCTGGCGGCCATTTTTCCAAGAAATTATGCCTTCCAACCACTCAGAATCAGCAAAAATCGACTGTCGCGGACAACATCAGTCCCTTTCCACATAAGTATGAGGCTCGGAGCAGGAGGTATCGCGCTTGAATGTAACCGGTGGCTTGAACCAACCGACTGAGCTACCTTTCCGGGCAACATTGAAGTTAAAATTATATTGGAGTGCTCATTGCCGTGTTATAGTTTATTAACGAAGCTTCCCCTCAAGTCTAAATATTTTAAGACACTTTGTCGTGTGCGTATGATGGACACGCATGCTTATATCGCCTTCCGTTTCCCTACCACGGTTGCGCTTTAAAACCATGGCGCTGAAATATTGCTTTCCTCCTCTTCAACTACTACACGCAGAGACAAAACAACAGCGCGCGCATGCGATCCCATAGATGAGATGAATACATATATATAGATCTGTATCAGTCATAGCTCCCGTAGTATAGCCTTCTGAGCCGTTTCCTTTTTTCTTTCTTTTTTTTCTTTGAAAAAAGTCGTATTAGGGTTATTATAATTACACGAAGGTATTTTACCCTTGCCAGCAGCAGTATTTGAGATAGCTATTCTGGCGGTTAGCTTCCCACGCTATGCGGCCGCCATCGCACCTGTTTAAGCTTTTCCTAGACGCTAGAGCTATTCTATTGCCGCGCAACCTTGAGCGATCGGAAAGCGCGTTTTCCACTCTTGGCCGGCGGAGAGGGGAGGCTTCGTTCCGGCCGCGAAGCTCTCCACATCTCTGTAAGGTGCCTGGTGGTGGTCTCGTGCTGACGATGCCCTCTCGGTGAGCGCATACTTCCCCTCTCATCTTTTAAGAGGTTCAATACATACAAGCATTTGTCTCGCAAACCAGATTTATTTCAAGGGAATTTTCCACGTCTCAATAATTTCTCTCGTCATATTCGAGTGCTTATTGCCGTGTTATAGTTTGTTAACGAAGCTTTCCCTCAAGCCAAATATTTTAAGGCAGTTTTCCTAGTCTCTAAAGCCACTCGAGTTCACGCTGCTCCTCTGGCGGCCATTTTTCCAAGAAATTATGCCTTCCAACCACTCAGAATCAGCAAAAATGGACTGTCGCGGACAACACCAGTCCCTTTCCACATGAGGCTCGGAGCAGGAGTTATGGCGCTTGAAATTAACCGGTGGCTTGACGAACCAACCGACTGAGCTACCTTTCCGGGCAACATTGAAGTTATAATTATATTCTAGTGCTGATTGCCGTGTTATAGTTTATTAACGTAGCTTCCCCTCAAGTCTAAATATTTTAGGGCAGTTTGTCGTGTGCGTATCATGGACACGCATGCTTATATCGCCTTCCGTTTCCCTACCACTTTTGCGCTTTAAAACCACGGCGCTGAAATATTGCTTTCCTCTCCTCCAACTGCTACACGCCGAGACAAAACAACAGCGCGCGCATGCGATCCCATAGATCAGATGAATGCATATATATAGATATGTATCAGTCATAGCTCTCGTAGTATAGCCTTCTGAGCCGTTTCCTTTTTTTTCTTTGTTTTTCTTTGAAAGAAGTCCTATTAGGGTTATTATAATTTCACGAAGCTATTTTGCCCTCGCCAGCAGCAGTACTTGAGATAGCCATTCTGGCGGCTAGCTTCCCACGCTATGCTTGCCGCCCTCGCACGTGTTTAAGCTTTTCCTAGACGCTAGAGCTATACTATTGCCGCGCAACCTTGAGCGATCGGAAAGCGCGTTTTCCACTCTTGGCCGGCGGAGAGGGGAGGCTTCGTTCCGGCCGCGAAGCTCTCCACATCTCTGTAAGGTGCCTGGTGGTGGTCTCGTGCTGACGATGCCCTCTCGGTTAGCGCATACTTCCCCCCTCATCTTTTAAGAGGTTCAATACATACAAGCATCTGTCTCGCAAACCAGATTTATTTCAAGGGAATTTTCCACGTCTCAATAATTTCTCTCGTCGTATTCGAGTGCTGATTGCCGTGTTATAGTTTGTTAACGAAGATTTCCCTCAAGTCAAAATATTTTAAGGCAATTTTCCTAGTCTCTAAAGCCGCTCGAGTTCACGCTGCACCTCTGGTGGCCATTTTTTCAAGAAATAATGCCTTCCAACCACTCAGAATCAGCGAAAATCGACTGTCGTGGACAACATCAGTCCCTTTCCACATAAGTATGAGGCTCGGAGCAGGAGCTATGGCGCTTGAAAGTCCCCGGTGGCTTGACGAACCAACCGACTGAGCTACCTTTCCGGGCAACATTGAAGTTATAATTATATTCGAGTGCTGATTGCCGTGTTATAGTTTATTAACGAAGCTTCCCCTCAAGTCTAAATATTTTAAGGCAGTTTGTCGTGTGCGTATCATGGACACGCATGCTTATATCGCCTTCCGTTTCCCTACCACGGTTGCGCTTTAAAACCACGGCCCTGAAATATTGCTTTCCTCTCCTTCACCTACTACACGCAGACAAAACAACAGCGCGCGCATGCGATCCCATAGATGAGATGAATACAAATATATAGATATGTGTCAGTCATAGCTCTCGTAGTGTAGCCTTCTGAGCCGTATCCTTTTTTTTCTTTGAAAGAAGTCCTAAGGGGGTTATTATAATTACACGAAGGTATTTTGCCCTCGCCAGCAGCAGTACTTGAGATAGCTATTCTGGCGGCTACCTTCCCACGCTATGCGTTCCGCCCTCACACCTGTTTAAGCTTTTTCTGGACGCTAGAGCTATACTATTGCCGCGCAACCTTGAGCGATCGGAAAGCGCGTTTTCCACTCTTGGCCGGCGGAGAGGGAAGGCTTCGTTCCGGCCGCGAAGCTCTCCACATCTCTGTAAGGTGCCTGGTGGTGGTCTCGTGCTGACGATGCCCTCTCGGTGAGCGCATACTTCCCCCCTCATCTTTTAAGAGGTTCAATACATACAAGCATTTGTCTCGCAAACCAGATTTATTTCAAGGAAATTTTCCACGTCTCAATAATTTCTCTCGTCGCATTCGAGTGCTGATTGCCGTGTTATTGTGTGTTAACGAAGCTTTCCCTCAAGTCAAAATATTTTAAGGCAGTTTTCCTAGTCTCTAAAGCAGCTCGAGTTCACGCTGCTCCTCTGACGGCCATTTTTCTAAGAAATTATGCCTTCCAACCACTCAGAATCAGCGAAAATCGACTGTCGCGGACAACATCAGTCCCTTTCTACATAAGTATGAAGCTCGGAGCAGGAGCTACGGCGCTTGAATTTAACCGGTGGCTTGACGAAACAACCGACTGAGCTACCTTTCCGGGCAACATTGAAGTTATAATTATATTCGAGGGCTGATTGCCGTGTTATAGTTTGTTAAGGAACCTTCCCCTCAAGTCTAAATATTTTAAGGTAGTTTGTCGTGTGCGTATCATGGACACGCATGCTGATATCGCCTTCCGTTTCCCTACCACGGTTGCGCTTTAAAACCACGGCGCTGAAATATTGCTTTCCTCTCCTTCAACTACTACATGCACAGACAAAACAACAGCGCGCGTATGCGATCCCATAGATGAGATGAATACACATATATATATAGATATGTATCAGTCATAGCTCTAATAGTAGAGCCTTCGGAGCCATTTCCTTTTTTTCCTTTTTTTTCTTTGAAAGAAGTCCTATTAGGGTTATTATATTTACACGAAGGTATTTTGCCCTCGCCAGCAGCAGTACTTGAGATAGCTATTCTGGCGGCTAGCTTCCCGCGCTATGCTTGCCACCCTCGCACCTGTTTAAGCTTTTCCTAGACGCTAGAGCTATACTATTGCCGCGCAACCTTGTGCGATCGGAAAGCGCGTTTTCCACTCTTGGCTTGCGGAGAGGGGAGGCTTCTTTCCGGCCGCGAAGCTCTCCACATCTCTGTAAGGTGCCTGGTGGTGGTCTCGTGCTGACGATGCCCTCTCGGTGAGCGCATACTTCCCCCCTCATCTTTTAAGAGGTTCAATACATACAAGCATTTGTCTCGCAAACCAGATTTATTTCAAGGGAATTTTCCACGTCTCAATAATTTCTCTCGTCGCATTCGAGTGCTGATTGCCGTGTTATTGTGTGTTAACGAAGCTTTCCCTCAAGTCAAAATATTTTAAGGCAGTTTTCCTAGTCTCTAAAGCCGCTCGAGTTCACGCTGCTCCTCTGACGGCCACTTTTCTAAGAAATTATGCCTTCCAACCACTCAGAATCAGCGAAAATCGACTGTCGCGGACAACATCAGTCCCTTTCTACATAAGTATGAAGCTCCGAGCAGGAGCTACGGCGCTTGAATTTAACCGGTGGCTTGACGAAACAACCGACTGAGCTACCTTTCCGGGCAACATTGAAGTTATAATTATATTCGAGTGCTGATTGCCGTGTTATAGTTTGTTAAGGAAGCTTCCCCTCAAGTCTAAATATTTTAAGGTAGTTTGTCGTGTGCGTATCATGGACACGCATGCTGATATCGCTTTCCGTTTCCCTACCACGGTTGCGCTTTAAAACCACGGCGCTGAAATATTGCTTTCCTCTCCTTCAACTACTACACGCAGAGACAAAACAACAGCGCGCGCATGCGATCCCATAGATGAGATGAATACACATATATACATATGTATCAGTCATAGCTCTCGTAATAGAGCCTTCTGAGCCGTTTCCTTTTTTTTTTCTTTGAAAGAAGTCCTATTAGGGTTATTATAATTACACGAAGGTATTTTGCCCTCGCCAGCAGCAGTACTTGAGATAGCTATTCTGGCGGCTAGCTTCCCACGCTATGCGTGCCGCCTTCGCACCTGTTTACGCTTTTCCTAGACGCTAGAGCTATACTATTGCCGCGCAACCTTGAGCGATCGGAAAGCGCGTTTTCCAATCTTCGCCGGCGGAGTGGGGAGGCTTCGTTCCGGCCGCGAAGCTCTCCACATCTCTGTAAGGTGCCTGGTGTTGGTCTCGTGCTGACGATGCTCTCTCGGTGAGCGCATACTTCCCCCCTCATCTTTTAAGAGGTTCAATACATACAAGCATTTGTCTCGCAAACCAGATTTATTTCAAGGGAATTTTCCACGACTCAATAATTTCTCTCGTCGTATTCGAGTGCTGATTGCCGTGTTATAGTTTCTCAACGAAGCTATCCCTCAAGTCAAAATATTTTAAGGCAGTTTTCGTAGTCTCTAAAGCCACTCGAGTTCACACTGCTCCTCTGGCGGCCATTTTTCCAAGAAATTATGCCTTCCAACCACTCAGAATCGGCAAAAATGGACTGTCGCGGACATCAGTCCCCTTCCACATAAGTATGAGGCTCGGAGCAGGAGCTATGGCGCTTGAAAGTAACCGGTGGCTTGACGAACCAACCGACTGAGCTACCTTTACGGGCAACATTGATGTTATAATTATATTCGAGTGCTGATTGCCGTGTTATAGTTTATTAACGAAGCTTCCCCTCAAGTCTAAATATTTTAGGGCTGTTTGTCGTGCGCGTATCATGGACACGCATGCTTATATCGCCTTCCGTTTCCATACCACGGTTGCGCTTTAAAACCACGGCGCTGAAATATTGCTTTCCTCTCCTTCAACTACTACACGCAGAGACAAAACAACAGCGCGCGCATGCGATCCCATAAATGAGATGAATACATATATATAGATATGTATCAGTCATAGCTCTCGTAGTATAGCCTTCTGAGCCGTTTCCTTTTTTTTCTTTTTTTTCTTTGAAAGAAGTCCTATTAGGGTTATTATAATTACACGAAGGCATTTTGCCCTCGGCAGCAGCAGTACTTGAGATATTTATTCTGGCGGCTAGCTTCCCACGCTATGCGTGCCGCCCTCGCACCTGTTTAAGCTTTTCCTAGACGCTAGAGCTATACTATTGGCGCGCAACCTTGAGCGATCGGAAAGCGCGTTTTCCACTCTTGGCCGGCGGAGAGGGGAGGCTTCGTTCCGGCCGCGAAGCTCTCCAGATCTCTGTAAGGTGCCTGGTGGTGGTCTCGAGCTGACGACGCCCTCTCGGTGAGCGCATACTTCCCCCCTCATCTTTTAAGAGGTTCAATACATACAAGCATTTGTCTCGCAAACCAGATTTATTTCAAGGGAATTTTCCACGTCTCAATAATTTCTCTCGTCGTATTCGAGTGCTGATTGCCGTGTTATAGTTTGTTAACGAAGCTTTCCCTCAAGTCAAAATATTTTAATGCAGTTTTCCTAGTCTCTAAGGCCACTCGTGTTCACGCTGCTCCTCTCGCGGCTATTTTTCCAAGAAAATATGCCTTCCAACCACTCAGATTCAGCAAAAATTGACTGTCGCGTACAACATCAGTCCCTTTCCACATAAGTATGAGGCTCGGAGCAGGAGCTATGGCGCTTGAAAGTAACCGGTGGCTTGACGAACCAACCGACTGAGCTACCTTTCCGGGCAACATTGATGTTATAATTATATTCGAGTGCTGATTGCCGTGTTATAGTTTATTAACGAAGCTTCCCCTCAAGTCTAAATATTTTAGGGCTGTTTGTCGTGCGCGTATCATGGACACGCATGCTTATATCGCCTTCCGTTTCCCTACAACACTTGGGCTTTGAAACCATGGCGCTGAAATATTGCTTTCCTCTCCTTCGACTACTACACGCAGAGACAAAACAACAGCGCGCGCATGCGATCCCATAGATGAGATGAATACATATATATAGATATGTATCAGTCATAGGTCTCGTAGTATTGCCTTCTGAGCCGTTTCCTTTTCTTTCTTTTTTTTTCTTTGAAAGAAGTCCTATTACGGTTATTATGATTACACAAAGGTATTTTGCCCTCGCCAGCAGCAGTACTTGAGATAGCTATTCTGGCGGCTAGCTTCCCACGCTATGCGTGCCGCCCTCGCACCTGTTTAAGCTTTTCCAAGACGCTAGAGCTATACTATTGGCGCGCAAGCTTGAGCGATCGGAAAGCGCGTTTTCCACTCTTGGCCGGCGGAGAGGGGAGGCTTCGTTCCGGCCGCGAAGCTCTCCACATCTCTGTAAGGTGCCTGGTGGTGGTCTCGTGCTGACGATGCCCTCTCGGTGAGCGCATACTTCCCCCCTCATCTTTTAAGAGGTTCAATACATACGAGCATTTCTCTCGCAAACCAGATTTATTTCAAGGGAATTTTCCACGTCTCAATAATTTCTCTCGTCGTATTCGAGTGCTGATTGCCGTGTTATAGTTTCTCAACGAAGCTTTCCCTCTAGTCAAAATATTTTAATGAAGTTTTCGTTGTCTCTAAAGCCACTCGAGTTCACGCTGCTCCTCTGGCGGCCATTTTTCCAAGAAATTATGCCTTCCAACCACTCAGAATCAGCAAAAATCGACTGTCGCGGACATCAGTCCCTTTCCACATAAGTATGAGGCTCGGAGCAGGAGCTATGGCGCTTGAAAGTAACCGGTGGCTTGACGAACCAACCGACTGAGCTACCTTTACGGGCAACATTGATGTTATAATTATATTCGAGTGCTGATTGCCGTGTTATAGTTTATTAACGAAGCTTCCCCTCAAGTCTAAATATTTTAGGGCTGTTTGTCGTGCGCGTATCATGGACACGCATGCTTATATCGCCTTCCGTTTCCCTACAACAGTTGGGCTTTGAAACCACGGCGCTGAAATATTGCTTTCCTCTCCTTCGACTACTACACGCAGAGACAAAACAACAGCGCGCGCATGCGATCCCATAGATGAGATGAATACATATATATAGATATGTATCAGTCATAGGTCTCGTAGTATTGCCTTCTGAGCCGTTTCCTTTTCTTTCTTTTTTTTCTTTGAAAGAAGTCCTATTACGGTTATTATGATTACACAAAGGTATTTTGCCCTCGCCAGCAGCAGTACTTGAGATAGCAATTCTGGCGGCTAGCTTCCCACGCTATGCGTGCCGCCCTCGCACCTGTTTATGCTTTTCCTAGACGCTAGAGCTATACTATTGCCGCGCAACCTTGAGCGATCGGAAAGCGCGTTTTCCACTTTTGGCCGGTGGAGAGGGGAGGCTTCGTTCCGGCCGCGAAGTTCTCCACATCTCTGTAAGGTGCCTGGTGGTGGTCTCGTGATGACGATGCCCTCTCGGGGAGCGCATACTTCCCCCCTCATCTTTTAAGAGGTTCAGTACATACAAGCATTTGTCTCGCAAACCAGATTTATTTCAAGGTAATTTTCCACGTCTCAATAACTTCTGTCGTCGTATTCGAGTGCTGATTGCCGTGTTATAGTTTCTCAACGAAGCTTTCCCTCAAGTCAAAATATTTTAAGGCAGTTTTCGTAGCCTTTAAAGCCACTCGAGTTCACGCTTCTCCTCTGGGGGCCATTTTTCCAAGAAATTATGCCTTCCAACCACTCAGAATCAGCGAAAATCGACTGTCGCGGACAACATCAGTCCCTTTCTACATAAGTATGAAGCTCTGAGCAGGAGCTACGGCGCTTGAAAGTAACCGGTGGCTTGACGAAACAACCGACTGAGCTACCTTTCCGGGCAACATTGAAGTTATAATTATATTCGAATGCTGATTGCCGTGTTATAGTTTATTAACGAAGCTTCCTCTCAAGTCTAAATATTTTAAGGCAGTTTGTCGTCTGCGTATCATGGACACTCATGCTTATATCGCCTTCAGTTTCCCTACCATGGTTGCGCTTTAAAACCAGGGCGCTGAAATATTGCTTTCCTCTCCTTCAACTACTACACGCAGAGACAAAACAACAGCGCGCGCATGCGATCCCATAGATGAGATGAATACACATATATAGATATGTATCAGTCATAGCTCTCGTAGTATAGCCTTCTGAGTCGTTTCCTTTTTTCTTTTTTTTTTCTTTGAAAGAAGTCCTATTAGGATTATTAT
The DNA here is from genome assembly GCF_023375885.2 of Dermacentor andersoni. Lineage (NCBI taxonomy): Eukaryota > Metazoa > Arthropoda > Arachnida > Ixodida > Ixodidae > Dermacentor > Dermacentor andersoni. Next base: position 6,714,853 of record NW_027314752.1, on the reverse strand, counting down.
AATTACACGATGGTATTTTGCCCTCGCCAGCAGCAGTACTTGAGATAGCTATTCTGGCGGCTAGCTTCCCACGCTATGCGTGCCGTCCTCGCACCTGTTTAAGCTTTTCCTTGACGCTAGAGCTATACTATTGCCGCGCAACCTTGAGCGATCGGAAAGCGCGTTTTCCACTCTTGGCCGGCGAAGAGGGGAGGCATCGTTCCGGCTGCGAAGCTCTCCACATCTCTGTAAGGTGCCTGGTGGTGGTCTCGTGCTGACGATGCCCTCTCGGTGAGCACATACTTCCCCCCTCATCTTTTAAGAGGTTCAATACATACAAGCATTTGTCTCGCAAACCAGATTTATTTTAATGGAATTTTCCACGTCTCAATACTTTCTCTCGTCGTATTCGAGTGCTGATTGCCGTGTTATAGTTTGTTAACGAAGCTTTCCCTCAAGTCAAAATATTTTAAGGCAGTTTTCCTAGTCTGTAAAGCCGCCCGAGTTCACGCTGCTCCTCTGGCGGCCATTTTTCCAAGAAATTATGCCTTCCAACCACTCAGAATCAGCAAAAATCGACTGTCGCGGACCACATCAGTCCCTTTCCACATAAGTATGAGGCTCGGAGCAGGAGCTATGGCGCTTTAAAGTAACCGGTGGCTTGACGAAACAACCGACTGAGCTACCGTTCCGGGCAACATTGAAGTTATAATTATATTCGAGTGCTGATTGCCGTGTTATAGTTTATTAACAAAGCTTCATATCAAGTCTAAATATGTTGAGGCAGTTTGTCGTGTGCGTATCATGGACACGCATGCTTATATCGCCTTCCGTTTCCCTACCACGGTTGCGCTTTAAAACCAAGGCGCTGCAATATTGCTTATCTCTCCTTCAACTACTACACGCCGAGACAAACCAACAGCGAGCGCATGCGATCCGATACATTAGGTGAATATATATATATAGATATGTATCAGTCATAGCTCTCGTAGTATAGCCTTCTGAGCCGTTTCCTTTTTTTCTTTTTTTTTTCTTTGAAAGAAGTCCTATTAGGGTTATTATAATTACACGATGGTATTTTGCCCTCGCCAGCAGCTGTACTTGAGATAGCTATTCTGGCGGCTAGCTTCCCACGCTATGCGGGCCGCCCTCGCACCTGTTTAGGCTTTTCATAGACGCTAGAGCTATACTATTGCCCGCAACCTTGAGCGAACGGAAAGCGCGTTTTCCACTCTTGGCCGGCGGAGAGGGGAGGCTTCGTTCCGGCCGCGAAGCTCTACACATCTCTGTAAGGTGCCTGGTGCTGGTCTCGTGCTGACGATGCCCTCTCGGTGAGCGCATACTTCCCCCCTCAGTTTTTAAGAGGTTCAATACATACAAGCATTTGTCTCGCAAACCAGATTTATTTCAAGGGAATTTTCCACGTCTCAAATTATTTCGCTCGTCGTATTCGAGTGCTGATTGCCGTACTATAGTTTGTTAACGAAGCTTTCCCTGAAGTCAAAATATTTTAAGGCAGTTTTCCTAGTCTCTAAAGCCGCTCGAGCTCACGCTGCTCCTCTGGCGGCCATTTTTCCAAGAAATTGTGCCTTCCAACCACTCAGAATCAGCAAAAGATCGACTGTCGCGGACAACATCAGTCCCTTTCCACATAAGTATGAGGCTCGGAGCAGGAGCTATGGCGCTTGAAACTAACCGGGGACTGATGTTGTCCGCGACAGTCGATTTTTGCTGATTCTGAGTGGTTGGAAGGCATAATTTCTTGGAAAAATGGCCGCTAGAGGAGCAGCGTGAACTCGGGCGGCTTTACAGACTAGGAAAACTGCCTTAAAATATTTTGACTTGTGGGAAAGCTTCGTTAACAAACTATAACACGGCAATCAGCACTCGAATACGACGAGAGAAATTATTGAGACGTGGAAAATTCCCTTAAAATAAATCTGGTTTGCGAGACAAATGCTTGTATGTATTGAACCTCTTAAAAGATGAGGGGGGAAGTATGCGCTCACCGAGAGGGCATCGTCAGCACGAGACGACCACCAGGCACCTTACAGAGATGTGGAGAGCTTCGCGGCCGGAACGAAGCCTCCCCTCTTCGCCGGCCAAGAGTGGAAAACGCGCTTTCCGATCGCTCAAGGTTGCGCGGCAATAGTATAGCTCTAGCGTGAAGGAAAGGCTTAAACAGGTGCGAGGGCGGCACGCATAGCGTGGGAAGCTAGCCGCCAGAATAGCTATCTCAAGTACTGCTGCTGGCGAGGGCAAAATACCTTCGTGTAATTATAATAACACTAATAGGACTTCTTTCAAAGAAAAAAAAGAAAAAAGGAAACGGCTCAGAAGGCTATACTACGAGAGCTATGACTGATACATATCTATATATATGTATTCATCTCATCTATGGGATCGCAAACGCGCGCTGTTGTTTTGTCTCTGCGTGTAGTAGTTGAAGGAGAGGAAACCAATATTTCAGCGCCGTGGTTTTAAAGCGCAACCATGGTAGGGAAACTGAAGGCGATATAAGCATGAGTGTCCATGATACGCAGACGACAAACTGCCTTAAAATATTTAGACTTGAGGGGAAACTTCGTTAATAAACTATAACACGGCAATCAGCACTCGAATATAATTATAACTTCAATGTTGCCCGGAAAGGTAGCTCAGTCGGTTGGTTCGTCAAGCCACCGGTTACTTTCAAGCGCCATAGCTCCTGCTCCGAGACTCATACTTATGTGGAAAGGGACTGATGTCCGCGACAGTCGATTTTTGCTGATACTGAGTGGTTGGAAGGCATAATTTCTTGGAAAAATGGCCCCCAGAGGAGAAGCGTGAACTCGAGTGGCTTTAAAGACTACGAAAACTGCCTTAAAATATTTTGACTTGAGGGAAAGCTTCGTTGAGAAACTATAACACCGCAATCAGCACTCGAATACGACGACAGAAGTTATTGAGACGTGGAAAATTACCTTGAAATAAATCTGGTTTGCGAGACAAATGCTTGTATGTACTGAACCTCTTAAAAGATGAGGGGGGAAGTATGCGCTCACCGAGAGGGCATCGTCATCACGAGACCACCACCAGGCACCTTACAGGGATGTGGAGAACTTCGCGGCCGGAACGAAGCCTCCCCTCTCCGCCGGCCAAAAGTGGAAAACGCGCTTTCCGATCGCTCAAGGTTGCGCGGCAATAGTATAGCTCTAGCGTCTAGGAAAAGCATAAACAGGTGCGAGGGCGGCACGCATAGCGTGGGAAGCTAGCCGCCAGAATTGCTATCTCAAGTACTGCTGCTGGCGAGGGCAAAATACCTTCGTGTAATTATAATAACCCTAATAGGACTTCTTTCAACGAAAAAAATATAAAAAAAGGAAACGGCTCAGAAGGCTATACTACGAGAGCTATGACTGAAACATATCTATATATATGTATTCATTTCATCTATGGGATCGCATTTGCGCACTGTTGTTTTGTCTCTGCGTGTAGTAGTTGAAGGAGAGGAAAGCAATATTTCAGCGCCGTGGTTTTAAAGCGCAACCGTGGTAGGGAAACGGAAGGCGATATAAGCATGCGTGTCCATGATACGCACACGACAAACAGCCCTAAAATATTTAGACTTGAGGGGAAGCTTCGTTAATAAACTATAACATGGCAATCAGCACTGGAATATAATTATAACTTCAATGCTGCCCGGAAAGGTAGCTCAGTCGGTTGGTTCGTCAAGCCACCGGTTACTTTCAAGCGCCATAGCTCCTGTTCCGAGCCTCATACTTATGTGGAAAGGGACTAATGTCCGCGACAGTCGATTTTTGCTGATTCTGAGTGGTTGGAAGGCATAATTTCTTGGAAAAATGGCCGCCAGAGGAGCAGCGTGAACTCGAGTGGCTTTAGAGACAACGAAAACTTCATTAAAATATTTTGACTAGAGCGAAAGCTTCGTTGAGAAACTATAACACGGCAATCAGCACTCGAATACGACGAGAGAAATTATTGAGACGTGGAAAATTCCCTTGAAATAAATCTGGTTTGCGAGAGAAATGCTCGTATGTATTGAACCTCTTAAAAGATGAGGGGGGAAGTATGCGCTCACCGAGAGGGCATCGTCAGCACGAGACCACCACCAGGCACCTTACAGAGATGTGGAGAGCTTCGCGGCCGGAACGAAGCCTCCCCTCTCCGCCGGCCAAGAGTGGAAAACGCGCTTTCCGATCGCTCAAGCTTGCGCGCATATAGTATAGCTCTAGCGTCTTGGAAAAGCTTAAACAGGTGCGAGGGCGGCACGCATAGCGTGGGAAGCTAGCCGCCAGAATAGCTATCTCAAGTACTGCTGCTGGCGAGGGCAAAATACCTTTGTGTAATCATAATAACCGTAATAGGACTTCTTTCAAAGAAAAAAAAGAAAGAAAAGGAAACGGCTCAGAAGGCAATACTACGAGACCTATGACTGATACATATCTATATATATGTATTCATCTCATCTATGGGATCGCATGCGCGCGCTGTTGTTTTGTCTCTGCGTGTAGTAGTCGAAGGAGAGGAAAGCAATATTTCAGCGCCGTGGTTTCAAAGCCCAACTGTTGTAGGGAAACGGAATGCGATATAAGCATGCGTGTCCATGATACGCGCACGACAAACAGCCCTAAAATATTTAGACTTGAGGGGAAGCTTCGTTAATAAACTATAACACGGCAATCAGCACTCGAATGTAATTATAACATCAATGTTGCCCGGAAAGGTAGCTCAGTCGGTTGGTTCGTCAAGCCACCGGTTACTTTCAAGCGCCATAGCTCCTGCTCCGAGCCTAATACTTATGTGGAAAGGGACTGATGTTGTACGCGACAGTCAATTTTTGCTGAATCTGAGTGGTTGGAAGGCATAATTTCTTGGAAAAATAGCCGCGAGAGGAGCAGCGTGAACACGAGTGGCTTTAGAGACTACGAAAACTGCCTTAAAATATTTTGACTTGAGGGATAGCTTCGTTGAGAAACTATAACACGGCAATCAGCACTCGAATACGACGAGAGAAATTATTGAGTCGTGGAAAATTCCCTTGAAATAAATCTGGTTTGCGAGACAAACGCTTGTATGTATTGAACCTCTTAAAAGATGAGGGGGGAAGTATGCGCTCACCGAGAGAGCATCGTCAGCACGAGACCACCACCAGGCACCTTACAGAGATGTGGAGAGCTTCGCGGCCGGAACGGAGCCTCCCCACTCCGCCGGCGAAGATTGGAAAACGCGCTTTCCGATCGCTCAAGGTTGCGCGGCAATAGTATAGCTCTAGCGTCTACGAAAAGCGTAAACAGGTGCGAAGGCGGCACGCATAGCGTGGGAAGCTGGCCGCCAGAATAGCTATCTCAAGTACTGCTGCTGGCGAGGGCAAAATACCTTCGTGTAATTATAATAACCCTAATAGGACTTCTTTCAAAGAAAAAAAAAGAAAAAAAAGGAAACGGCTCAGAAGGCTACACTACGAGAGCTATGACTGATACATATCTATATATATGTATTCATCTCATTTATGGGATCGCATGCTCGCGCTGTTGTTTTGTCTCTGCGTGTAGTAGTTGAAGGAGAGGAAAGCAATATTTCAGCGCCGTGGTTTTAAAGCGCAACCGTGGTATGGAAACGGAAGGCGATATAAGCATGCGTGTCCATGATCTTGTTGCGGCCAAGAAATCGATGCAACAGAGAGCGAGCAGGCAAAAACTCATCAGGAAGATACGCAAAAAGATCGCCGAAATCAACCGGGAGATCGAGACGCATTGCTCCCGCCTGTGCGAGCAAGAATGGCAAGAGCTGTGCGACACGATGAACGGGAACATGAACGTTGGACGCACCTGGAAGATTCTCAGGCACCTGCTCGACCCGGCAAGCACCAGAACGGCGACCCGTACAGAGATGGCCAAGCTGCGACACAAGTACAAGGACGACCCAGAGGCCTTCGCGGAAGAGATCGTGCAGACGCACCTCGCACGCCCGGAAGGGCAGAGTCACCCAGAGTACTGGGGGGCTCCCAACGAGGAGCTGGACACGGACTTTTCCGTGCAGGAAATTAGAACGGTCCTCCAGCTACTGAAGACCAACTCGGCGCCCGGTCCTGACAAGATCACCAACAAAATCCTGAGGAACGTGAACGACGACGCCATCGAGAAGCTCTGCGAGTACATCAACGCGTGCTGGAAGGTGGGCCGAATTCCGCAAGAGTGGAAGACCGCGGACGTTATACTGATACCAAAGCCGGGAAAACCGCTGGAGGTCCGAAACATGAGGCCGATCTCCCTCACGTCCTGCGTCGGGAAAGTGATGGAGCATGCCTGCCTTAATAGGGTGACGACGCTGCTCGAGAAGGAGGCCGCCTTCGGCACCCACATCATCGGTTTCTGGAAGGGCCTTTCAACGCAGGACGCCATGCTGCAGATCAAGGAACAGGTCGTGAACGCTCCGAGCACGCACGTGCGCGCCCTACTCGGGCTAGACCTCAAGAGCGCCTTCGACACTGTGAAGCACATGGCCATACTGGACAAGATCAGCCGACTCGATCTCGGGGCGAGGTTCCACCGATATGTCAGCAGCTTCCTGAATGGGCGCGAGGCGACAGTCAAGATCGACGGGGCACCACCACGAACGGTGCGAATGGGTGGTGCGGGAACGCCGCAGGGCTCCGTACTCTCCCCAATGCTTTTCAACCTCATCATGATCGGCCTGCCGGAGCGTCTTGACGCGATAGAGGGCATCAATCATACGATATACGCAGATGACGTGACGGTGTGGACCACGGAGAGCACGAGCGTCGGCGAAATGCAAGACCGACTGCAGCGGGCCGTCCGGAAGGTTGAGCGGTACCTAGAAGACACGGGACTCGTCTGCTCATCCGACAAGTCAGAGATGCTGCTCCACAGGCCACGCAAGAAAGGACCCCTTCCGCAGGCCGTGCTAGACGCTCGTCGTTTGGGCGTCCGCGTCACGACGAGGGAGGGGACCCGAATACCGACAGTGTCCAAGTTGCGAGTGCTCGGCCTGTGGCTGGAAGCGAACGGTGCCAACCGCGAGCTGGTTGCCCGACTGCAGAAGAAAGTGGCCGCCGCCACACACCTCGTGCGGCGGGTCGCGAACAAGCGGAAAGGAATGCAGGAACACAGCGTTACGAGGCTGATACAGGCGTATGCGCTGAGCCACATAGCGTACGTCGCCGCATACGCCGACTGGAACAGGAGCGAAACCGACAAGCTGAACGTGGCGATCCGCAGAGCGTTCAAGACCGCCCTGGGAGTACCCCAGTACACGCCAACCCACAGGCTCCTCGAGTTGGGCGTACACAACACGCTCGAGGAGATCGCCGAGGCGCAGAGAATCGCGCAGCTGGAGAGGCTGTCGAACACCGTAACGGGAAGATGAATCCTGGACTTGCTCGGGATTCGATACCACGAGGCGCGTGGCATGAAATAATCACTGCTACCGGAAGTCAGGGACGCCATACAGACGGAAAATATGCCGAAGAATATGCACCCGGTACATGACGTGCAAAGACGTATACGAAGGGCGGTAGCAATCCTCAAGAAGCATGGAAGACAAGAAGGCGTCCTCTTCGTCGATGCAGCCAGGTACCCACGGCTAGTCGGTGACTCTGATGGCGACAAGGAACGTCCACCACCACCGCCGCTACAAGGGAATGTGCGAGACGAGCCGCAGTTACCAGCACCACCACCACTACTGCTACTACGACAAAAACGGTAGCAGCAACAACGGCAACATCGACACGGCCGGCCGACGGCGGCGGCGCCCGCCTTCTCCATGGCAGTCGTAGATACAAAGGGAACGATCCGAGTCTCGGCATCAGCGAGGCTGCCGTCGGCCGAAGCAGCGGAAGAGATGGCCATAGCCCTCGCTGTACTCCACGGAGGTGCGGAGGATAGCCTGATTATCAGCGACTCCAAATCAGCGATTCGGAATTACACCAAAGGCTGGGTGTCCTCGGATGTGGCGCGCATGCTCAACGCCCGGGCCGGCGACTTCGGATCCGGCACCATTACAAACAAGTCCCTCAAGTGGTTCCCCGCGCACGTCGGGGAGCTTGGCAGTAACAGCAACAACAGCCACGACAATAAAGACACCAACAATGCTAACGGCCGACGTCGCAACGACACTCCACCCAACCACAACGAGGGCGCCCACCTCGTCGCGAGGCAGCTTACCCGCCGCGACGCCGTCACCCAGAGGGCAGCCGCTGCCGCTGTTGTGCGGGACCCCAGCGGAGGAGTGACGGCGACGGCGGCTGCCACCCCGTCTGACGCGGCCGCTGTCGTTACCAATACAACACAAATCGCGGCGGACGGAGCTGGGGTTCACGCGGACGCCGACTGCGATGGCAAGGAGTTTCCGGCAACGTACAGAGAGGTGCTTGGTCACTATAGGCAAGAACCAAGAAAGTATCCACAACCCCACGGGCGTCTAGACAGGTCCCAGGCGGTCGACCTAAGACAGTTGCAGACGGGCACTTTCACCAACCCCTACCACCTGCACCGCCTGTGGCCCGCGCTGCACCCGTCGCCCGGCTGCCCGAGGTGCGAGCACGAACGGGCCGATATGTCCCATGTGCTTTGGGAATGCCAACGCCACGTGGAACAAGGACAAAGAGTAAGGGGGAATACAACAGCTGAACCCTCTGAAGCGGGGCGCCTCGCTGAGAGATGGCAAGCCGCCCTCCACAGCGGGGCACCCGAAGACCAGGAGTGGGCCGTCCAGCGGGCCAGGGCCGTTGCCGAGGATCTCGAAAGATCTTCCTCGGGCGATGGACCCCTGGCAGCCTAGCCCCGGGAACCAACATCAACAACCGTTGGATAAATAAAGTTTATTCCTATCCTATCCTATCCATGATACGCACACCACAAACTGCCTTAAAATAATTAGACTTGAGGTGAAGCTTCGTTAATAAACTATAACACGGCAATCAGCACTCGAATATAATTATAACTTCAATGTTGCCCGGAAAGCTAGCTCTCTCGGTTGGTTCCTCAAGCCACCGGGGACTTTCAAGCGCCATAGCTCCTGCTCCAAGCCTCGTACTCATGTGGAAAGGGAATGATGTTGTCCGCGACAGTCGATTTTTGCTGATTCTGAGTGGTTGGAAGACATAATTTCTTGGAAAAATGGCCACCAGAGGAGCAGCGTGAACTCGAGCGGCTTTAGAGACTAGGAAAACTGCCTTAAAATATTTTGACTTGAGGGAAAGCTTCGTTAACAAACTATAACACGGCAATCAGCACTCGAATACGACGAGAGAAATTATCGAGACGTGTAAAATTCCCTTGAATTAAATCTGGTTTGCGAGACAGATGCTTGTATGTATTGAACCTCTTAAAAGATGAGGGGGGAAGTATGCGCTCACCGAGACGGCATCGTCAGCACGAGACCACCACCAGGCACCTTACAGAGATGTGGAGAGCTTCACAGCCGGAACGAAGCCTCCCCTCTCCGCCGGCCAAGAGTGGAAAACGCGCTTTCCGATCGCTCAAGGTTGCGCGGCAATAGTATAGCTCTAGCGTCTAGGATAAGCTTAAACAGGTGCGAGGGCGGCAAGCGTAGCTTGGGAAGCTAGCCGCCAGAATAGCTATCTCAAGTACTGCTGCTGGCGAGGGCAAAATGCCTTCGTGTCATTATAATAACCCTAATAGGACTTCTTTCAAAGAAGAAAAAAAGGAAACGGCTCAGAAGGCTATACTACGAGAGCTATGACTGATACATATCTATATATTTGTATTCATCTCATCTATGGGATCGCATGCGCGCGCTGGTGTTTTGTCTCTGCGTGTAGTAGTTGAAGGAGAGGAAAGCAATATTTCAGCGCCGTTGTTTTAAAGCGCAACCGTGGTAGGGAAACGGAAGGCGATATAAGCATGCGTGTCCATGATACGCACACGACAAACTGCCTTAATATATCTAGACTAGAGAGGAAGGTTCGTTTATAAACTGTAACACGGCAATCAGCACTCGAATATAATTAAAACTTCAAAGTTGCCCGGAAAGGTAGCTCAGTCGGTTGGTTCGTCAAGCCACCGGTTACTTTCAAGCGCCATAGCTCCTGCTCCGAGCCTCATACTTATGTGGAAGGGGACTGATGTCCGCGACAGTCGATTTTTGCTGATTCTGAGTGGTTGGAAGGCATAATTTCTTGGAAAAATGGGCGCCAGAGGAGCACCGTGAACTCGAGCGGCTTTAGAGACTAGGAAAACTGCCTTAAAATATTTGACTTGAGGGAAAGCTTCGGTAACAAACTATAACACGGGAATCAGCACTCGAATACGACGAGAGAAATTATTGAGACGTGGAAAATTCTCTTGAAATAATACGGTTTGCGAGACAAATGCTTGTATGTATTGAACCTCTTAAAAGATGAGGGGGGAAGTATGCGCTCACCGAGAGGGCATCGTCAGCACGAGACCACCACCAGGCACCTTACAGAGATGTGGAGCGCTTCGCGGCCGGAACGAAGCCTTCCCTCTCCGCCGGCCAAGAGTGGAAAACGCGCTTTCCGATCGCTCAAGGTTGCGCGGCAATAGTATAGCTCTAGCGTCCAGAAAAAGCTTAAACAGGTGTGAGGGCGGAACGCATAGCGTGGGAAGCTAGCCGCCAGAATAGCTATCTCAAGTACTGCTGCTGGCGAGGGCAAAATACCTTCGTGTAATTATAATAACCCCCTTAGGACTTCTTTCAAAGAAAAAAAAGGAAACGGCTCAGAAGGCTACACTACGAGAGCTATGACTGACACATATCTATATATTTGTATTCATCTCATCTATGGGATCGCATGCGCGCGCTGTTGTTTTGTCTCTGCGTGTAGTAGTTGAAGGAGAGGAAAGCAATATTTCAGGGCCGTGGTTTTAAAGCGCAACCGTGGTAGGGAAACGGAAGGCGATATAAGCATGCGTGTCCATGATACGCACACGACAAACTGCCTTAAAATATTTAGACTTGAGGGGAAGCTTCGTTAATAAACTATAACACGGCAATCAGCACTGGAATATAATTATAACTTCAATGTTGCCCGGAAAGGTAGCTCAGTCGGTTGGTTCGTCAAGCCACCGGGGACTTTCAAGCGCCATAGCTCCTGCTCCGAGCCTCATACTTATGTGGAAAGGGACTGATGTTGTCCGCGACAGTCGATTTTCGCTGATTCTAAGTGGTTGGAAGGCATTCTTTCTTGAAAAAATGGCCACCAGAGGTGCAGCGTGAACTCGAGCGGCTTTAGAGACTAGGAAAATTGCCTTAAAATATTTTGACTTGAGGGAAAGCTTCGGTAACAAACTATAACACGGCAATCAGCACTCGAATACGACGAGAGAAATTATTGAAACGTGGAAAATTCCCTTGAAATAAATCTGGTTTGCGAGACAGATGCTTGTATTTATTGAACCTCTTAAAAGATGAGGGGGGAAGTATGCGCTCACCGAGAGGGCATCGTCAGCACGAGACCACCACCAGGCACCTTACAGAGATGTGGAGAGCTTCGCGGCTGGAACGAAGCCTCCCCTCTCCGCCGACCAAGCGTGGAAAACGCGCTTTCCGATCGCTCAAGGTTGCGCGGCAATAGTATAGCTCTAGCGTCTAGGAATAGCTTAAACAGGTGCGAGGGCGGCAAGCATAGCGTGGGAAGCTAGCCGCCAGAATAGCTATCTCAAGTACTGCTGCTGGCGAGGGCAAAATACCTTCGTGTAATTATAATAACCCTATTAGGACTTCTTTCAAAGAAAAAAAAGGAAACGACTCAGAAGGCTATACTACGAGAGCTATGACTGATACATATCTACATATTTGTATTCATCTCATCTATGGGCTCGGATGCGCGCGCTGTTGTTTTGTCTCTGCGTGTAGTAGTTGAAGGAGAGAAAAGCAATATTTCAGCGCCGTGGTTTTAAAGCGCAACCGTGGTAGGGAAACGGAAGGCGATATAAGCAATCGTGTCCATGATACGCACACGACAAACTGCCTTAACATATTTAGACTTGAGGGGAAGCTTTGTAAATAAACTATAACACGGCAATCAGCATTCGAATATAATTAAGACTTCAATGTTGCCCGGAAAGGTAGCGCAGTCGGTTGTTTCGTCAAGCCACCGGTTACTTTCAAGCGCCGTAGCTCCTGCTCCGAGCTTCATAGTTATGTAGAAAGGGACTGATGTTGTCCGCGACAGTCGATTTTCGCTGATTCTGAGTGGTTGGAAGGCATATTTTTCTTGGAAAAATGGCCACCAGAGGAGGAGCGGGAACTCGAGCGGCTTTAGAGACTAGGAAAACTGCCTTAAAATATTTTGACTTGAGGGAAAGCTTCGTTAACACACAATAACACGGCAATCAGCACTCGAATGCGACGAGAGAAATTATTGAGACGTGGAAAATTCCCTTGAAATAAATCTGGTTTGCGAGACAAATGCTTGTATGTATTGAACCTCTTAAAAGATGAGGGGGGAAGTATGCGCTCACCGAGAGGGCATCGTCAGCACGAGACCACCACCAGGCACCTTACAGAGATGTGGAGAGCTTCGCGGCCGGAACGAAGCTTTCCCTCTCCGCCGGCCAAGAGTGGAAAACGCGCTTTCCGATCGCTCAAGGTTGCGCGGCAATAGTATAGTTCTAGTGTCTCGGAAAAGCTTAAACAGGTGCGAGGGCGGCACGCATAGCGTGGGAAGCTAGCCGCCAGAATAGCTATCTCAAGTACTGCTGCTGGCGAGGGCAAAATACCTTCGTGTAATTATAATAACCCTAATAGGACTTCTTTCAAAGAAAAAAAAAGAAAAAAAGGAAACGGCTCCGAAGGCTCTACTACGAGAGCTATGACTGACACATATCTATATATATATGTATTCATCTCATCTATGGGATCGCATGCGCGCGCTGTTGTTTTGTCTGTGCGTGTAGAAGTTGAAGGACAGGAAAGCAATATTTCAGCGCCGTGGTTTTAAAGCGCAACCGTGGTAGGGAAACGGAAGGCGATATAAGCATGCGTGTCCATGATACGCACACGACAAACTGCCTTAAAATATTTAGACTTGAGGGGAAGCTTCGTTAATAAACTATAACACGGCAATCAGCACTCGAATATAATTATAACTTCAATGTTGCCCGGAAAGTTAGCTCTGTCGGTTGGTTCGTCATGCCACCGGGGACTTTCAAGCGCCATAGCTCCTGCTCCGAGCCTCATACTCATGTGGAAAGGGACTAATGTTGTCCGCGACAGTCGATTTTCGCTGATTCTGAGTGGTTGGAAGGCATAATTTCTTGGAACAATGGCCGCCAGAGGAGCAGCCTGAACTCGAGCGGCTTTAGAGACTAGGAAAACTGCCTTAAAATATTTTGACTTGAGGGAAAGCTTCGTTAACAAACTATAACACGGCAATCAGCACTCGAATACGACGAGAGAAATTATTGAGACGTGGAAAATTCCCTTGAAATAAATCTGGTTTGCGAGACAAATGCTTGTATGTATTGAACCTCTTAAAAGATGAGGGGGGAAGTATGCGCTCACCGAGAGGGCATCGTCAGCACGAGACCACCACCAGGCACCTTACAGAGATGTGGAGCGCTTCGCGGCCGGAACGAAGCCTTCCCTCTCCGCCGGCCAAGAGTGGAAAACGCGCTTTCCGATCGCTCAAGGTTGCGCGGCAATAGTATAGCTCTAGCGTCCAGAAAAAGCTTAAACAGGTGTGAGGGCGGAACGCATAGCGTGGGAAGCTAGCCGCCAGAATAGCTATCTCAAGTACTGCTGCTGGCGAGGGCAAAATACCTTCGTGTAATTATAATAACCCCCTTAGGACTTCTTTCAAAGAAAAAAAAGGAAACGGCTCAGAAGGCTACACTACGAGAGCTATGACTGACACATATCTATATATTTGTATTCATCTCATCTATGGGATCGCATGCGCGCGCTGTTGTTTTGTCTCTGCGTGTAGTAGTTGAAGGAGAGGAAAGCAATATTTCAGGGCCGTGGTTTTAAAGCGCAACCGTGGTAGGGAAACGGAAGGCGATATAAGCATGCGTGTCCATGATACGCACACGACAAACTGCCTTAAAATATTTAGACTTGAGGGGAAGCTTCGTTAATAAACTATAACACGGCAATCAGCACTCGAATATAATTATAACTTCAATGTTGCCCGGAAAGGTAGCTCAGTCGGTTGGTTCGTCAAGCCACCGGGGACTTTCAAGCGCCATAGCTCCTGCTCCGAGCCTCATACTTATGTGGAAAGGGACTGATGTTGTCCGCGACAGTCGATTTTCGCTGATTCTGAGTGGTTGGAAGGCATTCTTTCTTGAAAAAATGGCCACCAGAGGTGCAGCGTGAACTCGAGCGGCTTTAGAGACTTGGAAAATTGCCTTAAAATATTTTGACTTGAGGGAAATCTTCGTTAACAAACTATAACACGGCAATCAGCACTCGAATACGACGAGAGAAATTATTGAGACGTGGAAAATTCCCTTGAAATAAATCTGGTTTGCGAGACAGATGCTTGTATGTATTGAACCTCTTAAAAGATGAGGGGGGAAGTATGCGCTCACCGAGAGGGCATCGTCAGCACGAGACCACCACCAGGCACCTTACAGAGATGTGGAGAGCTTCGCGGCCGGAACGAAGCCTCCCCTCTCCGCCGGCCAAGAGTGGAAAACGCGCTTTCCGATCGCTCAAGGTTGCGCGGCAATAGTATAGCTCTAGCGTCTAGGAAAAGCTTAAACAGGTGCGAGGGCGGCAAGCATAGCGTGGGAAGCTAGCCGCTAGAATAGCTATCTCAAGTACTGCTGCTGGCGAGGGCAAAATAGCTTCGTGAACTTATAATAACCCTAATAGGAATTCTTTCAAAGAAAAAAAAGAAAAAAGGAAACGTCTCAGAAGGTTATACTACGAGAGCTATGACTGATACATATCTATATATATGCATTCATCTCATCTATGGGATCGCATGCGCGCGCTGTTGTTTTGTCTCGGCGTGTAGTAGTTGAAGGAGAGGAAAGCAATATTTCAGCGCCGTGGTTTTAAAGCGCAACCGTGGTAGGGAAACGGAAGGCGATATAAGCATGCGTGTCCATGATAGGCACACGACAAACTGCCTTAAAATATTTAGACTTGAGGGGAAGCTTCGTTAATAAACTATAACACGGCAATCAGCACTAGAATATAATTATAACTTCAATGTTGCCCGGAAAGGTAGCTCTGTCGGTTGGTTCGTCAAGCCACCGGTTAATTTCAAGCGCCATAACTCCTGCTCCGAGCCTCATACTTATGTGGAAAGGGACTGGTGTTGTCCGCGACAGTCCATTTTTGCTGATTCTAAATGGTTGGAAGGCATAATTTCCTGGAAAAATGGCCGCCAGAGGAGCAGCGTGAACTCGAGTGGCTTTAGAGACTAGGAAAACTGCCTTAAAATATTTGGCTTGAGGGAAAACTTCGTTAACAAACTATAACACGGCAATCAGCACTCGAATATGACGAGAGAAATTATTGGGACGTGGAAAATTCCCTTGAAATAAATCTGGTTTGCGAGACAAATGCTTGCATGTATTGAACCTCTTAAAAGATGAGAGGGGAAGTATGCGCTCACCGAGAGGGCATCGTCAGCACGAGACCAGCACCAGGCACCTTACAGAGATGTGGAGAGCTTCGCGGCCGGAACGAAGCCTCCCCTCTCCGCCGGCCAAGAGTGGAAAACGCGCTTTCCGATCGCTCAAGGTTGCGCGGCAATAGTATAGCTCTAGCGTCTAGGAAAAGCTTAAACAGGTGCGATGGCGGCCGCATAGCGTGGGAAGCTAACCGCCAGAATAGCTATCTCAAATACTGCTGCTGGCAAGGGTAAAATACCTTCGTGTAATTATAATAACCCTAATACGACCTATTTCAAAGAAAAAAAAAAGAAAAGAAAAGGAAACGGCTCAGAAGGCTATACTACGAGAGCTATGAGTGATACAGATCTATATATATGTATTCATCTCATCTATGGGATCGCATGCGCGCGCTGTTGTTTTGTCTCTGCGTGTAGTAGCTGAAGGAGAGGAAAGCGATATTTCAGCGCCGTGGTTTTAAAGCGCAACCGTGGTAGGGAAACGGAAGGCGATATAAGCATGCGTGTCCAAGATACGCACACGACAAACTGCCTTAAAATATTTAGACTTAAGGGGAAGCTTCGTTATAAACTATAACACGGCAATCAGCACTCGAATATAATTATAACTTCAATGTTGCCCGGAAAGGTAGCTCAGTCGGTTGGTTCGTCAAGCCACCGGTTACTTTCAAGCGCCATAGCTCCTGCTCCGAGCCTCGTACTTACGTGGAAAGGGACTGATGTTGACCGTTACCGTCGATTTTTGCTGATTCTGAGTGGTTGGAAGGCATAATTTCTTGGAAAAATGGCCGCCAGAGGAGCAGCGTGAACTCGAGCGGCTATAGAGACTAGGAAAATTGCCTTAAAATATTTTGACTTGAGGGAAATCTTCGTTAACAAACTATAACACGGCGATCAGCACTCGAATACGACAAGAGAAATTATTGAGACGTGGAAAATTCCCTTGAAATAAATCTGGTTTGCGAGACAGATGCTTGTATGTATTGAACCTCTTAAAAGATGAGGGGGGAAGTATGCGCACACCGAGAGGGCATCGTCAGCACGAGACCCCCACCAGGCACCTTACAGAGATGTGGAGAGCTTCGCGGCCGGAACTAAGCCTCCCCTCTCCGCCGGCCAAGAGTGGAAAACGCGCTTTCCGATCGCTCAAGGTTGCGCGGCAATAGAATAGCTCTAGCATCAAGGAAAAGCTTAAACACGTGCGAGGGCGGCAAGCATAGCGTGGGAAGCTAGCCGCCAGAATAGCTATCTCAAGTACTGCTGCTGGCGAGGGCAAAATAGCTTCGTGAAATTATAATAACCCTAATAGGACTTCTTTCAAAGAAAAAAAACAAAAAAGGAAACGGCTCAGAAGGCTATACTACGAGAGCTATGACTGATACATATCTATATATATGCATTCATCTGATCTATGGGATCGCATGCGCGCGCTGTTGTTTTGTCTCGGCGTGTAGTAGTTGAAGGAGAGGAAAGCAATATTTCAGCGCCGTGGTTTTAAAGCGCAAAAGTGGTAGGGAAACGGAAGGCGATATAAGCATGCGTGTCCATGATACGCACACGACAAACTGCCCTAAAATATTTAGACTTGAGGGGAAGCTTCGTTAATAAACTATAACACGGCAATCAGCACTAGAATGTAATTATAACTTCAATGTTGCCCGGAAAGGTAGCTCAGTCGGTTGGTTCGTCAAGCCACCGGTTAATTTCAAGCGCCATAACTCCTGCTCCGAGCCTCATGTGGAAAGGGACTGGTGTTGTCCGCGACAGTCCATTTTTGCTGATTCTGAGTGGTTGGAAGGCATAATTTCTTGGAAAAATGGCCGCCAGAGGAGCAGCGTGAACTCGAGTGGCTTTAGAGACTAGGAAAACTGCCTTAAAATATTTGGCTTGAGGGAAAGCTTCGTTAACAAACTATAACACGGCAATCAGCACTCGAATATGACGAGAGAAATTATTGAGACGTGGGAAATTCCCTTGAAATAAATCTGGTTTGCGAGACAAATGCTTGTATGTATTGAACCCCTTAAAAGATGAGAGGGAAAGTATGCGCTCACCGAGAGGGCATCGTCAGCACGAGACCACCACCAGGCACCTTACAGAGATGTGGAGAGCTTCGCGGCCGGAACGAAGCCTCCCCTCTCCGCCGGCCAAGAGTGGAAAACGCGCTTTCCGATCGCTCAAGGTTGCGCGGCAATAGAATAGCTCTAGCATCAAGGAAAAGCTTAAACAGGTGCGAGGGCGGTACGCCTAGCGTGGGAAGCTAGCCGCCAGAATAGCTATCTCAAGTACTGCTGCTGGCGAGGGCAAAATACCTTCGTGTAATTGTAATAACCCTAATAGGACTTCTTTCAAAGAAAAACAAAGAAAAAAAGGAAACGGCTCAGAAGGCTATACTACGAGAGCTAGGACTGATACATATCTGTATATATGTATTCATCTCATCTATAGGATCGCATGCGCGCGCTGTTGATTTGTCTCTGCGTGTAGTAGTTGAAAGAGAGGAAAGCAATATTTCAGCGCCGTGGTTTTAAAGCGCAAACGTGGTAGGGAAACGGAAGGCGATATAAGCATGCGTGTCCATGATACGCACACGACAAACTGCCTTAAAATATTTAGACTTGAGGGGATGCTTCGTTAATAAACTATAACACGGCAATCAGCACTAGAATATAAATATAACTTCAATGTTGCCCTTAAAGGTAGCTCAGTCGGTTGGTTCGTCAAGCCACCGGGGACTTTCAAGCGCCATAGCTCCTGCTCCGAGCCTCATACTTATGTGGAAAGGGACTGATGTTGTCCGCGACAGTCGATTTTTGCTGATTCTGAGTGGTTGGAAGGCATAATTCTTGGAAATATGGCCGCCAGAGGAGCAGCGTGAACTCGAGCGGCTTTAGAGACTAGGGAAATTGCCTTAAAATATTTTTACTTGAGGGAAAGCTTAGTTAAGAAACTATAACACGGCAATCAGCACTCGAATACGACGAGAGAAATTATTGACACATGGAACATTCCCTTGAAACAAATCTGGTTTGCGAAACAAATGCTTGCATGTATTGAACCTCTTAAAAGATGAGGGGGGAAGTATGCGCTCACCGAGAGGGCATCGTCAGCACGAGACCACCACCAGGCACCTTACAGAGATATGGAGAGCTTCGCGGCCGGAACGAAGCCTCCCCTATCCACCGGCCAAGAGTGGAAAACGCGCTTTCCGATCGCTCAAGGTTGCGCGGCAATAGTATAGCTCTAGCGTGTAGGAAAAGCTTAAACAGGTGCGAGGGCGGCACGCATTCCGTGGGAAGCTAGCCGCCAGAATAGCTATCTCAAGTACTGCTGCTGGCGAGGGCAAAAAACCCTCGTGTAATTAAAATAACCCTAATACGACTTCTTTCAAAGAAAAAAAAGAAAAAAAAAGAAACGGCTCAGAAGGCTATACTACGAGAGCTATGACTGATACATATCTACATATATGTATTCATCTCATCTATGGGATCGCCTGCGCGCGCTGTAGTTTTGTCTCTGCGTGTAGTAGCTGAAGGAGAGGAAAGCACTATTTCAGTGCCGTAGTTTTAAGTGCAACCGTGGTAGGAAAACGGAAGGCGATATAAGCATGCGTGTCCAAGATACGCACACGACAAACTGCCTGAAAATATTTAGACTTGAGGGGAAGCTTCGTTAATAAGCAATAACACGGCAATCAGCAATCGAATATAATTATAACCTCAATGTTGCCCGGAAAGGTACCTCAGTCGGTTGGTTCGTCAAGCCACCGGTTACTTTCAAGCGCCATAGCTCCTGCTCCGAGACTCATACTTACGTGGAAAGGGACTGATGTTGACCGCGACAGTCGATTTTTGCAGATTCTGAGTGGTTGGAAGGCATAATTTCTTGGAAAAATTGCCGCCAGAGGAGCAGCGTGAACTCGAGCGGCTTTAGAGACAAGGAAAACTGCCTTAAAATATTTTGACTTGAGGGAAAGCTTCGTTAACAAACTATAACACGGCAATCAGCAATCGAATACGACGACAGAAATTACCGAGACGTGGAAAATTCCCTTGTAATAAATCTGGTTTGCGAGATAAATGCTTGTATGTATTGAATCTCTTAAAAGATGAGGGGGGAAGTATGCGCTCACCGAGAGGGCATCGTCAGCACGAAACCACCACCAGGCATCTTACAGAGATGTGGAGAGCTTCGCGGCCGGAACGAAGCCTCCCCTCTCCGCCGGACAAGAGTGGAAAACGCACTTTCCGATCGCTCAAGGTTGCGCGGCAATAGTATAGCTCTAGCGTCTAGGAAAAGCATAAACAGGTGCGAGGGCGGCACGCATAGCGTGGGAAGCTAGCCGCCAGAATAGCTCTCTGAAATACTGCTGCTGGCGAGGGTAAAATACCTTCGTGTAATTATAATAACCCTAATAGGACTTCTTTCAAAGAAAAAAAGAAAAAATAGAAACGGCTCAGAAGGCTATACTACGAAAGCTATGACTGATACATATCCATATATATGTATTCATCTCATCTATGGTATCGCATGCGCGCGCTGTTGTTTTGTCTCTGCGTGTAGTAGCTGAAGGAGAGGAAAGCACTATTTCAGCGCCGTAGTTTTAAAGCGCAACCGTGGTAGGGAAACGGAAGGCGATATAAGCATGCGTGTCCATGATACGCACACGTCAAATTGCCTTAAAATATTTAGTCTTGAGGGGAAGCTTCGTTATTAAACTATAACACGGCAATCAGCACTCGAATATAATTAAAACTTGAAAGTTGCCCGGAAAGGTAGCTCAGTCGGTTGGTTCGTCAAGCCACCGGTTACTTTCAAGCGCCATAGCTCCTGCTCCGAGCCTCATACTTACGTGGAAAGGGACTCATGTTGACCGCGACAGTCGATCTTTGCTGATACTGAGTGGTTGGAAGGCATAATTTCTTGGAAAAATGGCCACCAGAGGAGCAGCGTGAACTCGAGTGGCTTTAGAGACTAGGAAAACTGCCCTAAAATATTTTGACTTGAGGGAAATCTTCGTTAACAAACTATAACACGGCAATCAGCACTCGAATACGATTACAGAAATTACTGAGACGTGGAAAATTCCCTTGTAATAAATCTGGTTTGCGAGATAAATGCTTGTATGTATTGAATCTCTTAAAAGATGAGGGGGGAAGTATGCGCTCACCGAGAGGGCATTGTCAGCACGAGACCACCACCAGGCATCTTACAGAGATGTGGAGAGCTTCGCGGCCGGAACGAAGCCTCCCCTCTCCGCCGGCCAAGAGTGGAAAACGCACTTTCCGATCGCTCAAGGTTGCGCGGCAATAGTATAGCTTTAGCGTCTAGGAAAAGCTTAAACAGGTGCGAGGGCGGCACGCATAGCGTGGAAAGCTAGCCGCCAGAATAGCTATCTCAAGTACTGCTGCTGGCGAGGGCAAAATACCTTCGTGTAATTATAATAACCCTAATAGGACTTCTTTCAAAGAAAAAAAGAAAAAAAAAGAAACGGCTCAGAAGGCTATACTACGAGAGCTATGACTGATACATATCTACATATATGTATTCATCTCATCTATGGGATCGCCTGCGCGCGCTGTAGTTTTGTCTCTGCGTGTAGTAGCTGAAGGAGAGGAAAGCACTATTTCAGTGCCGTAGTTTTAAGTGCAACCGTGGTAGGAAAACGGAAGGCGATATAAGCATGCGTGTCCAAGATACGCACACGACAAACTGCCTGAAAATATTTAGACTTGAGGGGAAGCTTCGTTAATAAGCAATAACACGGCAATCAGCAATCGAATATAATTATAACCTCAATGTTGCCCGGAAAGGTACCTCAGTCGGTTGGTTCGTCAAGCCACCGGTTACTTTCAAGCGCCATAGCTCCTGCTCCGAGACTCATACTTACGTGGAAAGGGACTGATGTTGACCGCGACAGTCGATTTTTGCAGATTCTGAGTGGTTGGAAGGCATAATTTCTTGGAAAAATTGCCGCCAGAGGAGCAGCGTGAACTCGAGCGGCTTTAGAGACAAGGAAAACTGCCTTAAAATATTTTGACTTGAGGGAAAGCTTCGTTAACAAACTATAACACGGCAATCAGCACTCGAATAAGACGACAGAAATTATTGAGACGTGGAAAATTCCCTTGTAATAAATCTGGTTTGCGAGATAAATTCTTGTATATATTGAATCTCTTAAAAGATGAGGGGGGAAGTATGCGCTCACCGAGAGGACATCGTTAGCACGAGACCACCACCAGGTAACTTACAGAGATGTGGAGAGCTTCGCGGCCGGAACGAAGCCTCCCCTCTCCGCCGGCCAAGAGTGGAAAACGCACTTTCCCATCGCTCAAGGTTGCGCGGCAATAGTATAGCTCTATCGTCTAGGAAAAGCTTAAACAGGTGCGAGGGCGGCACGCATAGCGTGGAAAGCTAGCCGCCAGAATAGCTATCTCAAGTACTGCTGCTGGCGAGGGCGAAAAACCTTCGTGTAATTATAATAACCCTAATAGGACTTCTTTCAAAGAAAAAAAGAAAAAAAAAGAAACGGCTCAGAAGGCTATACTACGAAAGCTATGACTGATACATATCCATATATATGTATTCATCTCATCTATGGTATCGCATGCGCGCGCTGTTGTTTTGTCTCTGCGTGTAGTAGCTGAAGGAGAGGAAAGCACTATTTCAGCGCCGTAGTTTTAAAGCGCAACCGTGGTAGGGAAACGGAAGGCGATATAAGCATGCGTGTCCATGATACGCACACGTCAAATTGCCTTAAAATATTTAGTCTTGAGGGGAAGCTTCGTTATTAAACTATAACACGGCAATCAGCACTCGAATATAATTAAAACTTCAATGTTGCCCGGAAAGGTAGCTCAGTCGGTTGGTTCGTCAAGCCACCGGTTACTTTCAAGCGCCATAGCTCCTGCTCCGAGCCTCATACTTACGTGGAAAGGGACTCATGTTGACCGCGACAGTCGATCTTTGCTGATACTGAGTGGTTGGAAGGCATAATTTCTTGGAAAAATGGCCACCAGAGGAGCAGCGTGAACTCGAGCGGCTTTAGAGACTAGGAAAACTGCCTTAAAATATTTTGACTTGAGGGAAATCTTCGTTAACAAACTATAACACGGCAATCAGCAATCGAATACGACGACAGAAATTACCGAGACGTGGAAAATTCCCTTGTAATAAATCTGGTTTGCGAGATAAATGCTTGTATGTATTGAATCTCTTAAAAGATGAGGGGGGAAGTATGCGCTCACCGAGAGGGCATCGTCAGCACGAAACCACCACCAGGCATCTTACAGAGATGTGGAGAGCTTCGCGGCCGGAACGAAGCCTCCCCTCTCCGCCGGACAAGAGTGGAAAACGCACTTTCCGATCGCTCAAGGTTGCGCGGCAATAGTATAGCTCTAGCGTCTAGGAAAAGCATAAACAGGTGCGAGGGCGGCACGCATAGCGTGGGAAGCTAGCCGCCAGAATAGCTCTCTGAAATACTGCTGCTGGCGAGGGTAAAATACCTTCGTGTAATTATAATAACCCTAATAGGACTTCTTTCAAAGAAAAAAAGAAAAAAAAGGAAACGGCTCAGAAGGCTATACTACGAGTGCTATGACTGATACATATCTATATATATGTATTCATCTCATCTATGGGATCGCATGCGTGAGCTGTTGTTTTGTCTCTGCGTTAGTAGTTGAAGGAGAGGAAAGCAATATTTCAGCGCCGTGGTTTTAAAGCGCAACCGTGGTAGGGAAACGGAAGGCGATATAAGCATGCGTGTCCATGATAC
The DNA here is from genome assembly GCF_023375885.2 of Dermacentor andersoni. Lineage (NCBI taxonomy): Eukaryota > Metazoa > Arthropoda > Arachnida > Ixodida > Ixodidae > Dermacentor > Dermacentor andersoni. The sequence continues at coordinate 6,691,499 of NW_027314752.1, read as the reverse complement.
GCACAAGAAAGACTGCCTTAAAATATTTACACTTGAGGGGAAGCTTCGTTAATAAACATAACACGGCAATCAGCACTCGAATATAATTATAACTTGAATGTTGCCCGGAAAGGTAGCTCAGTCGGTTGGTTCGTCAAGCCACCGGTTACTTTCAAGCGCCATAGCTCCTGCTCCGAGCCTCATACTTACGTGGAAAGGGACTGATGTTGACCGCGACAGTCGATTTTTGCTGATTCTGAGTGGTTGAAAGGCATAATTTCTTGGAAAAATGGCCGCCAGAGGAGCAGCGTGAACTCGAGCGGCTTTAGAGACTAGGAAACTGCCTTAAAGTATTTTGACTTGAGGGAAAGCTTTGTTAACAAACTATAACACTGCAATCAGCACTCGAATACGACGAGAGAAATTATTGAGACGTGGAAAATTCCCTTGAAATAAATCTGGTTTGTGAGACAAATGCTTGTATGTATTGAACCTCTCAAAAGAAGAGGGGGGAAGTATGCGCTCACCGAGAGGGCATCGTCAGCACGAGACCACCACCAGGCACCTTACAGAGATGTGGAGAGCTTCGCGGCCGGAACGAAGCCTCCCCTATCCGCCGGCCAAGAGTGGAAAACGCGCGTTCCGATCGCTCAAGGTTGCGCGGCAATAGTATAGCTCTAGCGTCTAGGAAAAGCATAAACAGATGCGAGGGCGGCACGCATAGCGTGGGAAGCTAGCCGCCAGAATAGCTCTCTGAAATACTGCTGCTGGCGAGAGTAAAATACCTTCGTGTAATTATAACCCTAAACCGACTTCTTTCAAAGAAAAAAAAGAAAAAAAGGAAACGGCTCAGAAGGCTATACTACGAGAGCTATGACTGATACATATGTATATATGTATTCATCTCATCTATGGTATCGCATGCGCGCGCTGTTGTTTTGTCTCTGCGTGTAGTAGCTGCAGGAGAGGAAAGCACTATTTCAGCGCCGTGGTTTTAAAGCGCAACCGTGGCAGGGAAACGGAAGGCGATATAAGCATGCGTGTCCATGATACGCACACGACAAACTGCCTTAAAATATTTAGACTTGAGGGGAAGCTTCGTTAAAAAACTGTAACATGGCAATCAGCACTATAATATAATTAATACTTCAAAGTTGCCCGGAAAGGTACCTCAGTCGGTTGGTTCGTCAATTCACCGGTTACTTTCAAGCGCCATAGCTCCTGCTCCGAGCCTCATACTTATGTCGAAAGGGACTGATGTTGTCCGCGACAGTCGATTTTTCCTGATTATGAGTTGTTGGAAGGCATCATTTCTTGGGAAAATGGCCGCCAGAGGAGCAGCGTGAATTCGAGCAGCTTTAGAGACTAGGAAATCTGCCTTAAAATATTTTGACTTGAGGAAAAGCTTCGTTAACAAACTATAACACGGCAATCAGCACTCGAATACGACGAGAGAAATTATTGAGACGTGGAAAATTCCCTTGAAATAAATCTGGTTTGCGAGACAAATGCTTGTATGTATTGAACCTCTTAAAAGATGAGGGGGGAAGTATGCGCTCACCGAGAGGGCATCGTCAGCACGAGACCACCACCAGGCACCTTACAGAGATGTGGAGAGCTTCGCGGCCGGAACGAAGCCTCCCCTATCCGCCGGCCAAGAGTGGAAAACGCACTTTCCGATCGCTCAAGGTTGCACGGCAATAGTATAGCTCTAGTGTCTAGGAAAAGCTTAAACAGGTGCGAGGGCAGCACGCATAGCGTGGAAAGCTAGCCGCCAGAATAGCTATCTCAAGTACTGCTGCTGGCGAGGGCAAAATACCTTCGTGTAATTATAATAACCCTAATACGACTCCTTTCAAAGAAAAAAAGAAAAAAAAGAAACGGCTCAGAAGGCTATACTACGAGAGCTATGACTGATACATATGTATATATGTATTCATCTCATCTATGGGATCCCATGCGCGCGCTGTTGTTTTGTCTCTGCGTGTAGTAGCTGCAGGAGAGGAAAGCACTATTTCAGCGCCGCAGTTTTAAAGCGCAACCGTGGTAGGGAAACGGAAGGCGATATAAGCATGCGTGTCCATCATACGCACACGTCAAATTGCCTTAAAATATTTAGACTTGAGGGGAAGCTTCGTTAATAAACTATAACACGGCAATCAGCACTCGAATATAATTAAAACTTGAATGTTGCCCGGAAAGGTAGCTCAGTCGGTTGGTTCGTCAAGCCACCGGTTACTTTCAAGCGCCATAGCTCCTGCTCCGAGCCTCATACTTACGTGGAAAGGGACTGATGTTGTCCGCGAGAGTCGATTTTCGCTGATTCTGAGTGGTTGGAAGGGATAATTTCTTGGAAAAATGGCCCCCAGAGGAGCAGTGTGAACTCGAGCGGCTTTAGAGACTAGGAAAACTGCCTAAAATATTTTGACTTGAGGGAAAGCTTCGTTAACAAACTATAACACGGCAATCAGCACTCGAATACGACGAGAGAAATTATTGAGACGTGGAAAATTCCCTTGAAATAAATCTGGTTTGCGAGACAAATGCTTGTATGTATTGAACCTCTTAAAAGAAGAGGGGGGAAGTATGCGCTCACCGAGAGGGCATCGTCAGCACGATACCACTACCAGGCACCTTACAGAGATTTGGAGAGCTTCGCGGCCAGAACGAAGCCTCCCCTATCCGCCGGCCAAGAGTTGAAAGCGCGCTTTCCGATCGCTCAAGGTTGCGCGGCAATAGTATAGCTCTAGCGTCTAGGAAAAGCTTAAACAGGTGCGAGGGCGGCACGCATAGCGTGGAAAGTTAGCCGCCAGAATAGCTATCTCAAGTACTGCTGCTGGCGAGGGCAAGATACCTTCGTGTAATTATATTACCCTAATACGACTGCTTTCAAAGAAAAAAAGAAAAGAAAGAAACGGCTCAGAAGGCTATACTACGAGAGCTATGACTGATACATATCTATATATATGTATTCATCTCATCTATGTGATCGCATGTTCGCGCTGTTGTTTTGTCTCGGCGTGTAGTAGTTGAAGGAGAGGAAAGCAATATTTCAGCGCCGTGGTTTTAAAGCGCCACCGTGGTAGGGAAACGGAAGGCGATATAAGCATGCGTGTCCATGATACGCACACGAAAAACTGCCTTAAAATATTTAGACTTGAGGGGAAGCTTCGTTAATAAACATAACACGGCAATCAGCACTCGAATATAATTATAACTTTAATGTTGCCCGGAAAGGTAGCTCAGTCGGTTGGTTCGTCAAGCCACCGGTTACTTTCAAGCGCCATAGCTCCTGCCTCGAGCCTCATACTTACGTGGAAAGGGACTGATGTTGACCGCGACAGTCAATTTTTGCTGATTCTGAGTGGTTGGAAGGCATAATTTCTTGGAAAAATGTCCGCCAGAGGAGCAGTGTGAACTCGAGCGGCTTTAGAGACTAGGAAAACTGCCCTAAAATATTTTGACTTGAGGGAAAGCTTCGTTAACAAACAATAACATGGCAATCAGCACTCGAAAACGACGACAGAAATTATTGAGACGTGGAAAATTCCCTTGAAATAAATCTGGTTTGCGAGACAAATGCTTGTATGTATTGAACCTCTTAAAAGATGGGGGGGGGGGAAGTATACGCTCACCGAGAGGGCATTGTCAGCACGAGACCACCACCAGGCATCTTACAGAGATGTGGAGAGCTTCGCGGCCGGAACGAAGCCTCCCCTCTCCGCCGGCCAAGAGTGGAAAACGCACTTTCCGATCGCTCAAGGTTGCGCGGCAATAGTATAGCTTTAGCGTCTAGGAAAAGCTTAAACAGGTGCGAGGGCGGCACGCATAGCGTGGAAAGCTAGCCGCCAGAATAGCTATCTCAAGTACTGCTGCTGGCGAGGGCAAAATACCTTCGTGTAATTATAATAACCCTAATAGGACTTCTTTCAAAGAAAAAAAGAAAAAAAAGAAACGGCTCAGAAGGCTATACTACGAGAGCTATGACTGATACATATCTACATATATGTATTCATCTCATCTATGGGATCGCCTGCGCGCGCTGTAGTTTTGTCTCTGCGTGTAGTAGCTGAAGGAGAGGAAAGCACTATTTCAGTGCCGTAGTTTTAAGTGCAACCGTGGTAGGAAAACGGAAGGCGATATAAGCATGCGTGTCCAAGATACGCACACGACAAACTGCCTGAAAATATTTAGACTTGAGGGGAAGCTTCGTTAATAAGCAATAACACGGCAATCAGCAATCGAATATAATTATAACCTCAATGTTGCCCGGAAAGGTACCTCAGTCGGTTGGTTCGTCAAGCCACCGGTTACTTTCAAGCGCCATAGCTCCTGCTCCGAGACTCATACTTACGTGGAAAGGGACTGATGTTGACCGCGACAGTCGATTTTTGCAGATTCTGAGTGGTTGGAAGGCATAATTTCTTGGAAAAATTGCCGCCAGAGGAGCAGCGTGAACTCGAGCGGCTTTAGAGACAAGGAAAACTGCCTTAAAATATTTTGACTTGAGGGAAAGCTTCGTTAACAAACTATAACACGGCAATCAGCACTCGAATAAGACGACAGAAATTATTGAGACGTGGAAAATTCCCTTGTAATAAATCTGGTTTGCGAGATAAATTCTTGTATATATTGAATCTCTTAAAAGATGAGGGGGGAAGTATGCGCTCACCGAGAGGACATCGTTAGCACGAGACCACCACCAGGTAACTTACAGAGATGTGGAGAGCTTCGCGGCCGGAACGAAGCCTCCCCTCTCCGCCGGCCAAGAGTGGAAAACGCACTTTCCCATCGCTCAAGGTTGCGCGGCAATAGTATAGCTCTATCGTCTAGGAAAAGCTTAAACAGGTGCGAGGGCGGCACGCATAGCGTGGAAAGCTAGCCGCCAGAATAGCTATCTCAAGTACTGCTGCTGGCGAGGGCGAAAAACCTTCGTGTAATTATAATAACCCTAATAGGACTTCTTTCAAAGAAAAAAAGAAAAAAAAAGAAACGGCTCAGAAGGCTATACTACGAAAGCTATGACTGATACATATCCATATATATGTATTCATCTCATCTATGGTATCGCATGCGCGCGCTGTTGTTTTGTCTCTGCGTGTAGTAGCTGAAGGAGAGGAAAGCACTATTTCAGCGCCGTAGTTTTAAAGCGCAACCGTGGTAGGGAAACGGAAGGCGATATAAGCATGCGTGTCCATGATACGCACACGTCAAATTGCCTTAAAATATTTAGTCTTGAGGGGAAGCTTCGTTATTAAACTATAACACGGCAATCAGCACTCGAATATAATTAAAACTTCAATGTTGCCCGGAAAGGTAGCTCAGTCGGTTGGTTCGTCAAGCCACCGGTTACTTTCAAGCGCCATAGCTCCTGCTCCGAGCCTCATACTTACGTGGAAAGGGACTCATGTTGACCGCGACAGTCGATCTTTGCTGATACTGAGTGGTTGGAAGGCATAATTTCTTGGAAAAATGGCCACCAGAGGAGCAGCGTGAACTCGAGCGGCTTTAGAGACTAGGAAAACTGCCTTAAAATATTTTGACTTGAGGGAAATCTTCGTTAACAAACTATAACACGGCAATCAGCAATCGAATACGACGACAGAAATTACCGAGACGTGGAAAATTCCCTTGTAATAAATCTGGTTTGCGAGATAAATGCTTGTATGTATTGAATCTCTTAAAAGATGAGGGGGGAAGTATGCGCTCACCGAGAGGGCATCGTCAGCACGAAACCACCACCAGGCATCTTACAGAGATGTGGAGAGCTTCGCGGCCGGAACGAAGCCTCCCCTCTCCGCCGGACAAGAGTGGAAAACGCACTTTCCGATCGCTCAAGGTTGCGCGGCAATAGTATAGCTCTAGCGTCTAGGAAAAGCATAAACAGGTGCGAGGGCGGCACGCATAGCGTGGGAAGCTAGCCGCCAGAATAGCTCTCTGAAATACTGCTGCTGGCGAGGGTAAAATACCTTCGTGTAATTATAATAACCCTAATAGGACTTCTTTCAAAGAAAAAAAGAAAAAAAAGGAAACGGCTCAGAAGGCTATACTACGAGTGCTATGACTGATACATATCTATATATATGTATTCATCTCATCTATGGGATCGCATGCGTGAGCTGTTGTTTTGTCTCTGCGTTAGTAGTTGAAGGAGAGGAAAGCAATATTTCAGCGCCGTGGTTTTAAAGCGCAACCGTGGTAGGGAAACGGAAGGCGATATAAGCATGCGTGTCCATGATACGCACAAGAAAAACTGCCTTAAAATATTTACACTTGAGGGGAAGCTTCGTTAATAAACATAACACGGCAATCAGCACTCGAATATAATTATAACTTGAATGTTGCCCGGAAAGGTAGCTCAGTCGGTTGGTTCGTCAAGCCACCGGTTACTTTCAAGCGCCATAGCTCCTGCTCCGAGCCTCATACTTACGTGGAAAGGGACTGATGTTGACCGCGACAGTCGATTTTTGCTGATTCTGTGTGGTTGAAAGGCATAATTTCTTGGAAAAATGGCCGCCAGAGGAGCAGCGTGAACTCGAGCGGCTTTAGAGACTAGGAAACTGCCTTAAAGTATTTTGACTTGAGGGAAAGCTTTGTTAACAAACTATAACACTGCAATCAGCACTCGAATACGACGAGAGAAATTATTGAGACGTGGAAAATTCCCTTGAAATAAATCTGGTTTGTGAGACAAATGCTTGTATGTATTGAACCTCTCAAAAGAAGAGGGGGGAAGTATGCGCTCACCGAGAGGGCATCGTCAGCACGAGACCACCACCAGGCACCTTACAGAGATGTGGAGAGCTTCGCGGCCGGAACGAAGCCTCCCCTATCCGCCGGCCAAGAGTGGAAAACGCGCGTTCCGATCGCTCAAGGTTGCGCGGCAATAGTATAGCTCTAGCGTCTAGGAAAAGCATAAACAGATGCGAGGGCGGCACGCATAGCGTGGGAAGCTAGCCGCCAGAATAGCTCTCTGAAATACTGCTGCTGGCGAGAGTAAAATACCTTCGTGTAATTATAACCCTAAACCGACTTCTTTCAAAGAAAAAAAAGAAAAAAAGGAAACGGCTCAGAAGGCTATACTACGAGAGCTATGACTGATACATATGTATATATGTATTCATCTCATCTATGGTATCGCATGCGCGCGCTGTTGTTTTGTCTCTGCGTGTAGTAGCTGCAGGAGAGGAAAGCACTATTTCAGCGCCGTGGTTTTAAAGCGCAACCGTGGCAGGGAAACGGAAGGCGATATAAGCATGCGTGTCCATGATACGCACACGACAAACTGCCTTAAAATATTTAGACTTGAGGGGAAGCTTCGTTAAAAAACTGTAACATGGCAATCAGCACTATAATATAATTAATACTTCAAAGTTGCCCGGAAAGGTACCTCAGTCGGTTGGTTCGTCAATTCACCGGTTACTTTCAAGCGCCATAGCTCCTGCTCCGAGCCTCATACTTATGTCGAAAGGGACTGATGTTGTCCGCGACAGTCGATTTTTCCTGATTATGAGTTGTTGGAAGGCATCATTTCTTGGGAAAATGGCCGCCAGAGGAGCAGCGTGAATTCGAGCAGCTTTAGAGACTAGGAAATCTGCCTTAAAATATTTTGACTTGAGGAAAAGCTTCGTTAACAAACTATAACACGGCAATCAGCACTCGAATACGACGAGAGAAATTATTGAGACGTGGAAAATTCCCTTGAAATAAATCTGGTTTGCGAGACAAATGCTTGTATGTATTGAACCTCTTAAAAGATGAGGGGGGAAGTATGCGCTCACCGAGAGGGCATCGTCAGCACGAGACCACCACCAGGCACCTTACAGAGATGTGGAGAGCTTCGCGGCCGGAACGAAGCCTCCCCTATCCGCCGGCCAAGAGTGGAAAACGCACTTTCCGATCGCTCAAGGTTGCACGGCAATAGTATAGCTCTAGTGTCTAGGAAAAGCTTAAACAGGTGCGAGGGCAGCACGCATAGCGTGGAAAGCTAGCCGCCAGAATAGCTATCTCAAGTACTGCTGCTGGCGAGGGCAAAATACCTTCGTGTAATTATAATAACCCTAATACGACTCCTTTCAAAGAAAAAAAGAAAAAAAAGAAACGGCTCAGAAGGCTATACTACGAGAGCTATGACTGATACATATGTATATATGTATTCATCTCATCTATGGGATCCCATGCGCGCGCTGTTGTTTTGTCTCTGCGTGTAGTAGCTGCAGGAGAGGAAAGCACTATTTCAGCGCCGCAGTTTTAAAGCGCAACCGTGGTAGGGAAACGGAAGGCGATATAAGCATGCGTGTCCATCATACGCACACGTCAAATTGCCTTAAAATATTTAGACTTGAGGGGAAGCTTCGTTAATAAACTATAACACGGCAATCAGCACTCGAATATAATTAAAACTTGAATGTTGCCCGGAAAGGTAGCTCAGTCGGTTGGTTCGTCAAGCCACCGGTTACTTTCAAGCGCCATAGCTCCTGCTCCGAGCCTCATACTTACGTGGAAAGGGACTGATGTTGTCCGCGAGAGTCGATTTTCGCTGATTCTGAGTGGTTGGAAGGGATAATTTCTTGGAAAAATGGCCCCCAGAGGAGCAGTGTGAACTCGAGCGGCTTTAGAGACTAGGAAAACTGCCTAAAATATTTTGACTTGAGGGAAAGCTTCGTTAACAAACTATAACACGGCAATCAGCACTCGAATACGACGAGAGAAATTATTGAGACGTGGAAAATTCCCTTGAAATAAATCTGGTTTGCGAGACAAATGCTTGTATGTATTGAACCTCTTAAAAGAAGAGGGGGGAAGTATGCGCTCACCGAGAGGGCATCGTCAGCACGATACCACTACCAGGCACCTTACAGAGATTTGGAGAGCTTCGCGGCCAGAACGAAGCCTCCCCTATCCGCCGGCCAAGAGTTGAAAGCGCGCTTTCCGATCGCTCAAGGTTGCGCGGCAATAGTATAGCTCTAGCGTCTAGGAAAAGCTTAAACAGGTGCGAGGGCGGCACGCATAGCGTGGAAAGTTAGCCGCCAGAATAGCTATCTCAAGTACTGCTGCTGGCGAGGGCAAGATACCTTCGTGTAATTATATTACCCTAATACGACTGCTTTCAAAGAAAAAAAGAAAAGAAAGAAACGGCTCAGAAGGCTATACTACGAGAGCTATGACTGATACATATCTATATATATGTATTCATCTCATCTATGTGATCGTATGTTCGCGCTGTTGTTTTGTCTCGGCGTGTAGTAGTTGAAGGAGAGGAAAGCAATATTTCAGCGCCGTGGTTTTAAAGCGCCACCGTGGTAGGGAAACGGAAGGCGATATAAGCATGCGTGTCCATGATACGCACACGAAAAACTGCCTTAAAATATTTAGACTTGAGGGGAAGCTTCGTTAATAAACATAACACGGCAATCAGCACTCGAATATAATTATAACTTTAATGTTGCCCGGAAAGGTAGCTCAGTCGGTTGGTTCGTCAAGCCACCGGTTACTTTCAAGCGCCATAGCTCCTGCCTCGAGCCTCATACTTACGTGGAAAGGGACTGATGTTGACCGCGACAGTCAATTTTTGCTGATTCTGAGTGGTTGGAAGGCATAATTTCTTGGAAAAATGTCCGCCAGAGGAGCAGTGTGAACTCGAGCGGCTTTAGAGACTAGGAAAATTGCCTTAAAATATTTTGACTTGAGGGAAAGCTTCGGTAACAAACTATAACACGGCAATCAGCACTCGAATACGACGAGAGAAATTATTGAGACGTGGAAAATTCCCTTGAAATAAATCTGGTTTGCGAGACAAATGCTTGTATGTATTGAACCTCTTAAAAGATGGGGGGGGGGAAGTATACGCTCACCGAGAGGGCATCGTCAGCACGAGACCACCACCAGGCACCTTACAGAGATGTGGAGAGCTTCGCGGCCGGAACGAAGCCTCCCCTCTCCACCGGCCAAGAGTGGAAAACGCACTTTCCGATCGCTCAAGGTTGCACGGCAATAGTATAGCTCTAGCGTCTAGGAAAAGCTTAAACAGGTGCGAGGGCGGCACGCATAGCGTGGAAAGTTAGCCGCCAGAATAGCTATCTCAAGTACTGCTGCTGGCGAGGGCAAAATACCTTCGTGTAATTATATTAACCCTAATACGACTGCTTTCAAAGAAAAAAAGAAAAAAAAGAAACGGCTCAGAAGGCTATACTACGAGAGCTATGACTGATACATATCTATATATATGTATTCATCTCATCTATGGGATCGCATGCGCGCGCTGTTGTTTTGTCTCTGCGTGTAGTAGCTGAAGGAGAGGAAAGCACTATTTCAGCGCCGTAGTTTTAAAGCGCAACCGTGGTAGGGAAACGGAAGGCGATATAAGCATGCGTGTCCATGATACGCACACGTCAAATTGCCTTAAAATATTTAGTCTTGAGGGGAAGCTTCGTTAATAAACTATAACACGGAAATCAGCACTCGAATATAATTAAAACTTCAAAGTTGCCCGGAAAGGTAGCTCAGTCGGTTGGTTCGTCAAGCCACCGGTTACTTTCAAGCGCCATAGCTCCTGCTCCGAGCCTCATACTTACGTGGAAAGGGACTGATGTTGACCGCGACAGTCGATTTTTGCTGATTCTGAGTGGTTGAAAGGCATAATTTCTTGGAAAAATGGCCGCCAGAGGAGCAGCGTGAACTCGAGCGGCTATAGAGACTAGGAAAATTGCCTTAAAATATTTTGACTTGAGGTAAATCTTCGTTAACAAACTATAACACGGCAATCAGCACTCGAATACGACAAGAGAAATTATTGAGACGTGGAAAATTCCCTTGAAATAAATCTGGTTTGCGAGACAGATGCTTGTATGTATTGAACCTCTTAAAAGATGAGGGGGGAAGTATGCGCACACCGAGAGGGCATCGTCAGCACGAGACCCCCACCAGGCACCTTACAGAGATGTGGAGAGCTTCGCGGCCGGAACGAAGCCTCCCCTCTCCGCCGGCCAAGAGTGGAAAACGCGCTTTCCGATCGCTCAAGGTTGCGCGGCAAAAGTATAGCTCTAGCGTCTAGGAAAAGCTTAAACACGTGCGAGGGCGGCAAGCATAGCGTGGGAAGCTAGCCGCCAGAATAGCTATCTCAAGTACTGCTGCTGGCGAGGGCAAAATAGCTTCGTGAAATTATAATAACCCTAATAGGACTTCTTTCAAAGAAAAAAAACAAAAAAGGAAACGGCTCAGAAGGCTATACTACGAGAGCTATGACTGATACATATCTATATATATGCATTCATCTGATCTATGGGATCGCATGCGCGCGCTGTTGTTTTGTCTCGGCGTGTAGTAGTTGAAGGAGAGGAAAGCAATATTTCAGCGCCGTGGTTTTAAAGCGCAAAAGTGGTAGGGAAACGGAAGGCGATACAAGCATGCGTGTCCATGATACGCACACGACAAACTGCCCTAAAATATTTAGACTTGAGGGAAAGCTTCGTTAATAAACTATAACACGGCAATCAGCACTAGAATGTAATTATAACTTCAATGTTGCCCGGAAAGGTAGCTCAGTCGGTTGGTTCGTCAAGCCACCGGTTAATTTCAAGCGCCATAACTCCTGCTCCGAGCCTCATGTGGAAAGGGACTGGTGTTGTCCGCGACAGTCCATTTTTGCTGATTCTGAGTGGTTGGAAGGCATAATTTCTTGGAAAAATGGCCGCCAGAGGAGCAGCGTGAACTCGAGTGGCTTTAGAGACTAGGAAAACTGCCTTAAAATATTTGGCTTGAGGGAAAGCTTCGTTAACAAACTATAACACGGCAATCAGCACTCGAATATGACGAGAGAAATTATTGAGACGTGGGAAATTCCCTTGAAATAAATCTGGTTTGCGAGACAAATGCTTGTATGTATTGAACCCCTTAAAAGATGAGAGGGAAAGTATGCGCTCACCGAGAGGGCATCGTCAGCACGAGACCACCACCAGGCACCTTACAGAGATGTGGAGAGCTTCGCGGCCGGAACGAAGCCTCCCCTCTCCGCCGGCCAAGAGTGGAAAACGCGCTTTCCGATCGCTCAAGGTTGCGCGGCAATGGAATAGCTCTAGCATCAAGGAAAAGCTTAAACAGGTGCGAGGGCGGTACGCCTAGCGTGGGAAGCTAGCCGCCAGAATAGCTATCTCAAGTACTGCTGCTGGCGAGGGCAAAATACCTTCGTGTAATTGTAATAACCCTAATAGGACTTTTTTCAAAGAAAAACAAAGAAAAAAAAAGGAAACGGCTCAGAAGGCTATACTACGAGAGCTAGGACTGATACATATCTGTATATATGTATTCATCTCATCTATAGGATCGCATGCGCGCGCTGTTGATTTGTCTCTGCGTGTAGTAGTTGAAAGAGAGGAAAGCAATATTTCAGCGCCGTGGTTTTAAAGCGCAAACGTGGTAGGGAAACGGAAGGCGATATAAGCATGCGTGTCCATGATACGCACACGACAAACTGCCTTAAAATATTTAGACTTGAGGGGATGCTTCGTTAATAAACTATAACACGGCAATCAGCACTAGAATATAAATATAACTTCAATGTTGCCCTTAAAGGTAGCTCAGTCGGTTGGTTCGTCAAGCCACCGGGGACTTTCAAGCGCCATAGCTCCTGCTCCGAGCCTCATACTTATGTGGAAAGGGACTGATGTTGTCCGCGACAGTCGATTTTTGCTGATTCTGAGTGGTTGGAAGGCATAATTCTTGGAAATATGGCCGCCAGAGGAGCAGCGTGAACTCGAGCGGCTTTAGAGACTAGGGAAATTGCCTTAAAATATTTTTACTTGAGGGAAAGCTTAGTTAAGAAACTATAACACGGCAATCAGCACTCGAATACGACGAGAGAAATTATTGACACATGGAACATTCCCTTGAAACAAATCTGGTTTGCGAAACAAATGCTTGCATGTATTGAACCTCTTAAAAGATGAGGGGGGAAGTATGCGCTCACCGAGAGGGCATCGTCAGCACGAGACCACCACCAGGCACCTTACAGAGATATGGAGAGCTTCGCGGCCGGAACGAAGCCTCCCCTATCCACCTGCCAAGAGTGGAAAACGCGCTTTCCAATCGCTCAAGGTTGCGCGGCAATAGTATAGCTCTAGCGTCTAGGAAAAGCTTAAACATGTGCGAGGGCGGTACGCATAGCGTGGGAAGCTAGCCGCCAGAATAGCTATCTCAAGTACTGCTGCTGGCAAGGGTTAAATACCTTCGTGTAATTAGAATAACCCTAATACGACTTATTTCAAAGAAAAAAAAGAAAAATATGGAAACGGCTCAGAAGGCTATACTACGAGAGCTATGACTGATACAGATCTATATATATGTATTCATCTCATCTATGGGATCGCATGCGCGCGCTGTTGTTTTGTCTCTGCGTGTAGTAGCTGAAGGAGAGGAAAGCAATATTTCAGCGCCGTGGTTTTAAAGCCCAACCGTGGTGGGACAACGGAAGGCGATATCAGCATGCGTGTCCATGATACGCACACGACAAACTGCCTTAAAATATTTAGACTTGAGGGGAAGCTTCGTTAATAAACTGTAACACGGCAATCAGCACTCGAATATAATTAAAACTTCAAAGTTGCCCGGAAAGGTAGCTCAGTCGGTTGGTTCGTCAAGCCACCGGTTACTTTCAAGCGCCATAGCTCCTGCTCCGAGCCTCATACTTATGTGGAAGGGGACTGATGTCCGCGACAGTCGATTTTTGCTGATTCTGAGTGGTTGGAAGGCATAATTTCTTGGAAAAATGGGCGCCAGAGGAGCACCGTGAACTCGAGCGGCTTTAGAGACTAGGAAAACTGCCTTAAAATATTTGACTTGAGGGAAAGCTTCGGTAACAAACTATAACACGGGAATCAGCACTCGAATACGACGAGAGAAATTATTGAGACGTGGAAAATTCTCTTGAAATAATACGGTTTGCGAGACAAATGCTTGTATGTATTGAACCTCTTAAAAGATGAGGGGGGAAGTACGCGCTCACCGAGAGGGCATCATCAGCACGAGACCACCACCAGGCACCTTACAGAGATGTGGAGAGCTTCGCGGGCGGAACGAAGCCTCCCCTCTCCGCCGGCCAAGAGTGGAAAACGCACTTTCCGATCGCTCAAGGTTGCGCGGCAATTGTATAGCTCTAGCGTCTAGGCAAAGCTTAAACAGGTGCGAGGGCGGCACGCATAGCGTGGAAAGCTAGCCGCCGGAATAGCTATCTCAAGTACTGCTGCTGGCGAGGGCAAAATACCTTCTTGTAATTATAATAACCCTAGTAGGACTTCTTTCAAAGAAAAAAAAAAGGAAACGGCTCAGCAGGCTATGCTACGAGAGCTATGACTGATACATATATATATATATATATATATATATATATATATATATATGCATTCATCTCATCTATGGGATCGCATGCACGCGCTGTTCTTTTGTCTCTGCGTGTAGTAGTTGAAGGAGAGAAAAGCAATATTTCAGCGCCGTGGTTTTAAAGCGCAACCGTGGTAGGGAAACGGAAGGCGATATAAGCATGCTTGTCCATGATACGCACACGAAAAACTGCCTTAAAATATTTAGACTTGAGGGGAAGCTTCGTTATTAAATTATAACATGGCAATCAGCACTCGAATATAATTATAACTTCAATGTTGCCCGGAAAGGTAGCTCAGTGGGTTGGTTCATCAAGCCACCGGTTACTTTCAAGCGCCAGAGCTCCTGCTCCGAGCCTCATATTTACGGGGAAAGGGACTGATGTTGTCCGCGACAGTCGATTTTTCCTGATTCTGAGTGGTTGGAAGGCATAATTTCTTGGAAAAATGGCCGCCAGAGGAGCACCGTGAACTCCAGCGGCTTTAGAGACTAGGAAAACTGCCTTAAAATATTTTGACTTGAGGGAAAGCTTCGTTAAAAAACTATAACACGACAAACAGCACTCGAATACGACGAGAGAAATTATTGAGACGTGGAAAATTCTCTTGAAGTAAATCTGGTTTGCGAGACAAATGCTTGTATGTATTGAACCTCTTAAAAGAAGAGGGGGGAAGTATGCGCTCACCGAGAGGGCATCGTCAGCACGAGACCACCACCAGGCACCTTACAGAGATGTGGAGAGCTTCACGGCCGGAACGAAGCCTCCCCTCTCCGCCGGCCAAGAGTGGAAAACGCGCTTTCCGATCGCTCAAGGTTGCGCGGCAATAGTATAGCTCTAGCGTCTAGGAAAAGCTTAAACAGGTGCGAGGGCGGCACGCATTGCGTTGGAAGCTAGCCGCCAGAATAGCTATCTCAAGTACTGCTGCTGGCGAGGGCAAAAAACCATCGTGTAATTATAATAACCCTAATAGGACTTCTTTCAAAGAAAAAAAAAGAAAAAAGAGGAAACGGCTCAGAAGGTTATACTACGAGAGCTATGACTGATACATAGCTACATATATGTATTCATCTCATCTATGGGATCGCATGCGCGCGCTGTTGTTTTGTCTCTGCGTGTAGTAGTTGAAGTAGAGGAAAGCAATATTTCAGCGCCATGGTTTTAAAGCGCAACCGTGGTAGAGAAACGGAAGGCGATATAAGCATGCGTGTCCAAGATACGGACACAACAAACTGCCTTAAAATATTTAGACTTGAGGGGAAGCTTCGTTAATAAACTGTAACACGGCAATCAGCACTCGAATATAATTAAAACTTCAAAGTTGCCCGGAAAGGTAGCTCAGTCGGTTGGTTCGTCAAGCCACCGGTTACTTTCAATCGCCATAGCTCCTGCTCCGAGCCTCATACTTACGGGGAAAGGGACTGATGTTGTCCGCGACAGTCGATTTTTGCTGATTCTGAGTGGTTGGAAGGCATAATTTCTTGGAAAAATGGCCGCCAGAGGAGCACCGTGAACTCCAGCGGCTTTAGAGACTAGGAAAACTGCCTTAAAATATTTTGACTTGAGGGAAAGCTTCGTTAAAAAACTATAACACGACAAACAGCACTCGAATACGACGAGAGAAATTATTGAGACGTGGAAAATTCCCTTGAAATAAATCTGGTTTGCGAGACAAATGCTTGTATGTATTGAACCTCTTAAAAGATGAGGGGGGAAGTATGCGCTCACCGAGAGGGCATCGTCAGCACGAGACCACCACCAGGCACCTTACAGAGATGTGGAGAGCTTCGCGGCCGGAACGAAGCCTCCCCTCTCCGCCGGCCAAGAGTGGAAAATGCACTTTCCGATCGCTCAAGGTTGCGCGGCTATAGTATAGCTCTAGCGTCTAGGAAAAGCTTAAACAGGTGCGAGGGCGGCACGCATTGCGTTGGAAGCTAGCCGCCAGAATAGCTATCTCAAGTACTGCTGCTGGCGAGGGCAAAAAACCTTCGTGTAATTATAATAACCCTAATAGGACTTCTTTCAAAGAAAAAAAAGAAAATAAAGGAAACGGCTCAGAAGGTTATACTACGAGAGCTATGACTGATACATATCTATATATATGTATTCATCTCATCTATGGGATCGCATGCACGCGCTGTTGGTTTGTCTCTGCGTGTAGTAGCTGAAGGAGAGGAAAGCAATATTTCAGCGCCGTTGTTTTAAAGCGCAGCCGTGGTAGGGAAACGGAAGGCGACATAAGCATGCGTGTCCATGATACGCACACAACAAACTGCCTTAAAATATTTAGACTTGAGGGGAAGCTTCGTTAATAAACTGTAACACGGCAATCAGCACTCGAATATAATTAAAACTTCAAAGTTGCCCGGAAAGGTAGCTCAGTCGGTTGGTTCGTCAAGCCACCGGTTACTTTCAAGCGCCATAGCTCCTGCTCCGAGCCTCATACTTATGTGGAAAGGGACTGATGTTGTACGCGACAGCCAATTTTTGCTGAATCTGAGTGGTTGGAAGGCATAATTTCTTGGAAAAATAGCCGCGAGAGGAGCAGCGTGAACACGAACGGCCTTAGAGACTAGGAAAACTGCATTAAAATATTTTGACTTGAGGGAAAGCTTCGTTAACAAACTATAACACGGCAATCAGCACTCGAATACGACGAGAGAAATTATTGAGACGTGGAAAATTCCCTTGAAATAAATCTGGTTTGCGAGACAAATGCTTGTATGTATTGAACCTCTTAAAAGATGAGGGGGGAAGTATGCGCTCACCGAGAGGGCATCGTCAGCACGAGACCACGACCAGGCACATTACAGAGATGTGGAGAGCTTCGCGGCCGGAACGAAGCCTCCCCTCTCCGCCGGCCAAGAGTGGAAAACGCGCTTTCCGATCGCTCAAGGTTGCGCGGCAGTAGTATAGCTCTAGCGTCTATTAAAAGCTTAAACAGGTGCGAGGGCGGCACGCATTGCGTGGGAAGCTGGCCGCCACAATAGCTATCTCAAGTACTGCTGCTGGCGAGGGCAAAAAACCTTCGTGTAATTATAACAACCCTAATAGGACTTCTTTCAAAAAAAAGAAAAAAAGGAAACGGCTCAGAAGGTTATACTACGAGAGCTATGACTGATACATATCTACATATATGTATTCATCTCATCTATGGGATCGCATGCGCGCGCTGTTGTTTTGTCTCTGCGTGTAGTAGCTGAAGGAGAGGAAAGCAATATTTCAGCGCCGTGATTTTAAAGCGCAACCGTGATAAGGAAACGGAAGGCAATATAAGCATGCGTGTCCATGATACGCACACGACAAACTGCATTAAAATATTTAGACTTGAGGGGAAGCTTCGTTAATAAACTGTAACACGGCAATCAGCACTCGAATATAATTAAAACTTCAAAGTTGCCCGGAAAGGTAGCTCAGTCGGTTGGTTCGTCAAGCCACCGGTTACTTTCAAGCGCCATAGCTCCTCCTCCGAGCCTCATACTTACGTGGAAAGGGACTGATGTTGTCCGCGACAGTCGATTTTTGCTGATTCTGAGTGGTTGGAAGGCATAATTTCTTGGAAAAATGGCCGCCAGAGGAGCACCGTGAACTCGAGCGGCTTTTGGGACTAGAAAACTGCCTTAAAATATTTTGACTTGAGGGAAAGCTTCGTTAACCAACTTTAACACGGCAATCAGCACTCGAATACGACAAGAGAAATTATTGAGACGTGGAAAATTCCCTTGAAATAAATCTGGTTTGCGAGACAAATGCTTGTATGTATTGAACCTCTTAAAAGAAGAGGGGGGAAGTATGCGCTCACCGAGAGGGCATTGTCAGCACGAGACCACCACCAGGCACCTTACAGAGATGTGGAGAGCTTCGCGGCCGGAACGAAGCCTCCCCTATCCGCCTGTCAAGAGTGGAAAACGCGCTTTCCGATCGCTCAAGGTTGCGCGGCAATAGTATAGCTCTAGCGTGTAGGAAAAGCTTAAACAGGTGCGAGGGCGGCACGCATTCCGTGGGAAGCTAGCCGCCAGAATAGCTATCTCAAGTACTGCTGCTGGCGAGGGCAAAAAACCTTCGTGTAATTAAAATAACCCTAATACGACTTCTTTCAAAGAAAAAAAAGAAAAAAAAAAGAAACGGCTCAGAAGGCTATACTACGAGAGCTATGACTGATACATATCTATATATATGTATTCATCTCATCTATGGTATCGCATGCGCGCGCTGTTGTTTTGTCTCTGCGTTAGTAGCTGAAGGAGAGGAAAGCAATATTTCAGCGCCGTGGTTTTAAAGCGCAACCGTGGCAGGGAAACGGAAGGCGATATAAGCATGCGTGTCCATGATACGCACACGAAAAACTGCCTTAAAGTATTTAGACTTGAGGGGAAGCTTCGTTAATAAACATAACACGGCAATCAGCACTCGAATATAATTATAACTTTAATGTTGCCCGGAAAGGTAGCTCAGTCGGTTGGTTCGTCAAGCCACCGGTTACTTTGAAGCGCCATAGCTCCTGCTCCGAACCTCATACTTACGTGGAAAGGACTGATGTTGACCGCGACAGTCGATTTTTGCAGATTCTGAGTGGTTGGAAGGCATAATTTCTTGGAAAAATTGCCGCCAGAGGAGCAGCGTGAACTCGAGCGGCATTAGAGACAAGGAAAACTGCCTTAAAATATTTTGACTTGAGGGAAAGCTTCGTTAACTAACTATAACACGGCAATCAGCACTCGAATAAGACGACAGAAATTATTGAGACGTGGAAAATTCCCTTGTAATAAATCTGGTTTGCGAGATAAATTCTTGTATATATTGAATCTCTTAAAAGATGAGGGGGGAAGTATGCGCTCACCGAGAGGGCATCGTTAGCACGAGACCACCACCAGGTAACTTACAGAGATGTGGAGAGCTTCGCGGCCGGAACGAAGCCTCCCCTCTCCGCCGGCCAAGAGTGGAAAACGCACTTTCCGATCGCTCAAGGTTGCGCGGCAATAGTATAGCTCTATCGTCTAGGAAAAGCTTAAACAGGTGCGAGGGCGGCACGCATAGCGTGGAAAGCTAGCCGCCAGAATAGCTATCTCAAGTACTGCTGCTGGCGAGGGCGAAAAACCTTCGTGTAATTATAATAACCCTAATAGGACTTCTTTCAAAGAAAAAAAGAAAAAAATAGAAACGGCTCAGAAGGCTATACTACGAAAGCTATGACTGATACATATCCATATATATGTATTCATCTCATCTATGGTATCGCATGCGCGCGCTGTTGTTTTGTCTCTGCGTGTAGTAGCTGAAGGAGAGGAAAGCACTATTTCAGCGCCGTAGTTTTAAAGCGCAACCGTGGTAGGGAAACGGAAGGCGATATAAGCATGCGTGTCCATGATACGCACACGTCAAATTGCCTTAAAATATTTAGTCTTGAGGGGAAGCTTCGTTATTAAACTATAACACGGCAATCAGCACTCGAATATAATTAAAACTTGAAAGTTGCCCGGAAAGGTAGCTCAGTCGGTTGGTTCGTCAAGCCACCGGTTACTTTCAAGCGCCATAGCTCCTGCTCCGAGCCTCATACTTACGTGGAAAGGGACTCATGTTGACCGCGACAGTCGATCGTTGCTGATACTGAGTGGTTGGAAGGCATAATTTCTTGGAAAAATGGCCACCAGAGGAGCAGCGTGAACTCGAGCGGCTTTAGAGACTAGGAAAACTGCCTTAAAATATTTTGACTTGAGGGAAATCTTCGTTAACAAACTATAACACGGCAATCAGCAATCGAATACGACGACAGAAATTACTGAGACGTGGAAAATTCCCTTGTAATAAATCTGGTTTGCGAGATAAATGCTTGTATGTATTGAATCTCTTAAAAGATGAGGGGGGAAGTATGCGCTCACCGAGAGGGCATCGTCAGCACGAGACCACCACCAGGCATCTTACAGAGATGTGGAGAGCTTCGCGGCCGGAACGAAGCCTCCCCTCTCCGCCGGACAAGAGTGGAAAACGCACTTTCCGATCGCTCAAGGTTGCGCGGCAATAGTATAGCTCTAGCGTCTAGGAAAAGCATAAACAGGTGCGAGGGCGGCACGCATAGCGTGGGAAGCTAGCCGCCAGAATAGCTCTCTGAAATACTGCTGCTGGCGAGGGTAAAATACCTTCGTGTAATTATAATAACCCTAATAGGACTTCTTTCAAAGAAAAAAAGAAAAAAAAAGGAAACGGCTCAGAAGGCTATACTACGAGTGCTATGACTGATACATATCTATATATATGTATTCATCTCATCTATGGGATCGCATGCGTGAGCTGTTGTTTTGTCTCTGCGTTAGTAGTTGAAGGAGAGGAAAGCAATATTTCAGCGCCGTGGTTTTAAAGCGCAACCGTGGTAGGGAAACGGAAGGCGATATAAGCATGCGTGTCCATGATACGCACAAGAAAAACTGCCTTAAAATATTTACACTTGAGGGAAAGCTTCGTTAATAAACATAACACGGCAATCAGCACTCGAATATAATTATAACTTGAATGTTGCCCGGAAAGGTAGCTCAGTCGGTTGGTTCGTCAAGACACCGGTTGCTTTCAAGCGCCATAGCTCCTGCTCCGAGCCTCATACTTATGTGGAAAGGGACTGATGTTGTCCGCGACAGTCGATTTTCGCTGATTCTGAGTGGTTGGAAGGCATAATTACTTGGAAAAATGGCCGCCAGAGGAGCAGCGTGAACTCGAGCGGCTTTAGAGACTAGGAAAACTGCCCTAAAATATTTTGACTTGAGGGAAAGCTTCGTTAACAACCTATAACACGGCAATCAGCACTCGAATATGACGAGAGAAATTATTGAGACGTGGAAAATTCCCTTGAAATAAATCTGGTTTGCGAGAAATGCTTGTATGTATTGAACCTCTTAAAAGAAGAGGGGGGAAGTATGCGCTCACCGAGAGGGCATTGTCAGCACGAGACCACCACCAGGCACCTTACAGAGATGTGGAGAGCTTCGCGGCCGGAACGAAGCCTCCCCTATCCGCCGGTCAAGAGTGGAAAACGCGCTTTCCGATCGCTCAAGGTTGCGCGGCAATAGTATAGCTCTAGCGTGTAGGAAAAGCTTAAACAGGTGCGAGGGCGCCACGCATTCAGTGGGAAGCTAGCCGCCAGAATAGCTATCTCAAGTACTGCTGCTGGCGAGGGCAAAAAACCTTCGTGTAATTAAAATAACCCTAATACGACTTCTTTCAAAGAAAAAAAGAAAAAAAAAGAAACGGCTCAGAAGGCTATACTACGAGAGCTATGACTGATACATATCTATATATATGTATTCATCTCATCTATGGTATCGCATGCGCGCGCTGTTTTGTCTCTGCGTTAGTAGTTGAAGGAGAGGAAAGCAATATTTCAGCGCCGTGGTTTTAAAGCGCAATCGTGGCAGGGATACGGAAGGCGATATAAGCATGCGTGTCCATGATACGCACACGAAAAACTGCCTTAAAATATTTAGACTTGAGGGGAAGCTTCGTTAATAAACATAACACGGCAATCAGCACTCGAATATAATTATAACTTTAATGTTGCCCGGAAAGGTAGCTCAGTCGGTTGGTTCGTCAAGCCACCGGTTACTTTCAAGCGCCATAGCTCCTGCTCCGAGTCTCATACTTACGTGGAAAGGGACTGATGTTGACCGCGACAGTCGATTTTTGCTGATTCTGAGTGGTTGGAAGGCATAATTTCTTGGAAAAATGGCCGCCAGAGGAGCAGCGTGAACTCGAGCGGCTTTAGAGACTAGGAAAACTGCCCTAAAATATTTTGACTTGAGGGAAAGCTTCGTTAACAAACTATAACACGGCAATCAGCACTCGAAAACGATGACAGAAATTATTGAGACGTGGAAAATTCCCTTGAAATAAATCTGGTTTGCGAGACAAATGCTTGTATGTATTGAACCTCTTAAAAGATGGGGGAGGGGGGGGAAGTATGCGCTCACCGAGAGGGCATCGTCAGCACGAGACCACCACCAGGCACCTTACAGAGATGTGGAGAGCTTCGCGGCCGGAACGAAGCCTCCCCTCTCCACCGGCCAAGAGTGGAAAACGCACTTTCCGATCGCTCAAGGTTGCACGGCAATAGTATAGCTCTAGCGTCTAGGAAAAGCTTAAACAGGTGCGAGGGCGGCACGCATAGCGTGGAAAGCTAGCCGCCAGAATAGCTATCTCAAGTACTGCTGCTGGCGAGGGCAAAATACCTTCGTGTAATTATATTAACCCTAATACGACTGCTTTCAAAGAAAAAAAGAAAAAAAAAGAAACGGCTCAGAAGGCTATACTACGAGAGCTATGACTGATACATATCTATATATATGTATTCATCTCATCTATGGGATCGCATGCGCGCGCTGTTGTTTTGTCTCTGCGTGTAGTAGCTGAAGGAGAGGAACGCACTATTTCAGCGCCGTAGTTTTAAAGCGCAACCGTGGTAGGGAAACGGAAGGCGATATAAGCATGCGTGTCCATGATACGCACAAGAGAAACTGCCTTAAAATATTTACACTTGAGGGGAAGCTTCGTTAATAAACATAACACGGCAATCAGCACTCGAATATAATTAAAACTTCAATGTTGCCCGGAAAGGTAGCTCAGTCCGTTGGTTCGTCAAGCCACCGGTTACTTTCAAGCGCCATAGCTCCTGCTCCGAGCCTCT
Source organism: Dermacentor andersoni (assembly GCF_023375885.2). Taxonomy (NCBI): domain Eukaryota; kingdom Metazoa; phylum Arthropoda; class Arachnida; order Ixodida; family Ixodidae; genus Dermacentor; species Dermacentor andersoni. The sequence goes on along the minus strand of NW_027314752.1, from coordinate 6,668,481 downwards.
TACTTACGTGGAAAGGGACTGATGTTGACCGCGACAGTGGATTTTTGCTGATTCTGAGTGGTTGAAAGGCATAATTTCTTGGAAAAATGGCCGCCAGAGGAGCAGCGTGAACTCGAGCGGCTTTAGAGACTAGGAAACTGCCTTAAAGTATTTTGACTTGAGGGAAAGCTTTGTTAACAAACTATAACACTGCAATCAGCACTCGAATACGACGAGAGAAATTATTGAGACGTGGAAAATTCCCTTGAAATAAATCTGGTTTGTGAGACAAATGCTTGTATGTATTGAACCTCTCAAAAGAAGAGGGGGGAAGTATGCGCTCACCGAGAGGGCATCGTCAGCACGAGACCACCACCAGGCACCTTACAGAGATGTGGAGAGCTTCGCGGCCGGAACGAAGCCTCCCCTATCCGCCGGCCAAGAGTGGAAAACGCGCGTTCCGATCGCTCAAGGTTGCGCGGCAATAGTATAGCTCTAGCGTCTAGGAAAAGCATAAACAGATGCGAGGGCGGCACGCATAGCGTGGGAAGCTAGCCGCCAGAATAGCTCTCTGAAATACTGCTGCTGGCGAGAGTAAAATACCTTCGTGTAATTATAATAACCCTAAACCGACTTCTTTCAAAGAAAAAAAAGAAAAAAAGGAAACGGCTCAGAAGGCTATACTACGAGAGCTATGACTGATACATATGTATATATGTATTCATCTCATCTATGGTATCGCATGCGCGCGCTGTTGTTTTGTCTCTGCGTGTAGTAGCTGAAGGAGAGGAAAGCAATATTTCAGCGCCGTGGTTTTAAAGCGCAACCGTGGCAGGGAAACGGAAGGCGATATAAGCATGCGTGTCCATGATACGCACACGACAAACTGCCTTAAAATATTTAGACTTGAGGGGAAGCTTCGTTAAAAAACTGTAACATGGCAATCAGCACTCTAATATAATTAATACTTCAAAGTTGCCCGGAAAGGTACCTCAGTCGGTTGGTTCGTCAATTCACCGGTTACTTTCAAGCGCCATAGCTCCTGCTCCGAGCCTCATACTTATGTCGAAAGGGACTGATGTTGTCCGCGACAGTCGATTTTTCCTGATTATGAGTTGTTGGAAGGCATCATTTCTTGGGAAAATGGCCGCCAGAGGAGCAGCGTGAATTCGAGCAGCTTTAGAGACTCGGAAATCTGCCTTAAAATATTTTGACTTGAGGAAAAGCTTCGTTAACAAACTATAACACGGCAATCAGCACTCGAATACGACGAGAGAAATTATTGAGACGTGGAAAATTCCCTTGAAATAAATCTGGTTTGCGAGACAAATGCTTGTATGTATTGAACCTCTTAAAAGATGAGGGGGGAAGTATGCGCTCACCGAGAGGGCATCGTCAGCACGAGACCACCACCAGGCACCTTACAGAGATGTGGAGAGCTTCGCGGCCGGAACGAAGCCTCCCCTATCCGCCGGCCAAGAGTGGAAAACGCACTTTCCGATCGCTCAAGGTTGCACGGCAATAGTATAGCTCTAGTGTCTAGGAAAAGCTTAAACAGGTGCGAGGGCGGCACGCATAGCGTGGAAAGCTAGCCGCCAGAATAGCTATCACAAGTACTGCTGCTGGCGAGGGCAAAATACCTTCGTGTAATTATAATAACCCTAATACGACTCCTTTCAAAGAAAAAAAGAAAGAAAAGAAACGGCTCAGAAGGCTATAGTACGAGAGCTATGACTGATACATATGTATATATGTATTCATCTCATTTATGGGATCCCATGCGCGCGCTGTTGTTTTGTCTCTGCGTGTAGTAGCTGCAGGAGAGGAAAGCACTATTTCAGCGCCGTAGTTTTAAAGCGCAACCGTGGTAGGGAAACGGAAGGCGATATAAGCATGCGTGTCCATCATACGCACACGTCAAATTGCCTTAAAATATTTAGACTTGAGGGGAAGCTTCGTTAATAAACTATAACACGGCAATCAGCACTCGAATATAATTAAAACTTGAATGTTGCCCGGAAAGGTAGCTCAGTCGGTTGGTTCGTCAAGCCACCGGTTACTTTCAAGCGCCATAGCTCCTGCTCCGAGCCTCATACTTACGTGGAAAGGGACAGATGTTGTCCGCGAGAGTCGATTTTCGCTGATTCTGAGTGGTTGGAAGGGATAATTTCTTGGAAAAATGGCCCCCAGAGGAGCAGCGTGAACTCGAGCGGCTTTAGAGACTAGGAAAACTGCCTAAAATATTTTGACTTGAGGGAAAGCTTCGTTAACAAACTATAACACGGCAATCAGCACTCGAATACGACGAGAGAAATTATTGAGACGTGGAAAATTCCCTTGAAATAAATCTGGTTTGCGAGACAAATGCTTGTATGTATTGAACCTCTTAAAAGAAGAGGGGGGAAGTATGCGCTCACCGAGAGGGCATCGTCAGCACGATACCACCACCAGGCACCTTACAGAGATTTGGAGAGCTTCGCGGCCAGAACGAAGCCTCCCCTATCCGCCGGCCAAGAGTTGAAAGCGCGCTTTCCGATCGCTCAAGGTTGCGCGGCAATAGTATAGCTCTAGCGTCTAGGAAAAGCTTAAACAGGCGCGAGGGCGGCACGCATTGCGTGGGAAGCTAGCCGCCGGAAAAGCTATCTCAAGTACTGCTGCTGGCGAGGGCAAAAAACCTTCGTGTAATTATAATCGCCCTAATATGACTTCTTTCAAAGAAAAAAAGAAAAAAAAGAAACGGCTCAGAAGGCTATACTACGAGAGCTATGACTGATACATATCTATATATATGTATTCATCTCATCTATGTGATCGCATGTTCGCGCTGTTGTTTTGTCTCCGCGTGTAGTAGTTGAAGGAGAGGAAAGCAATATTTCAGCGCCGTGGTTTTAAAGCGCAACCGTGGTAGGGAAACGGAAGGCGATATAAGCATGCGTGTCCATGATACGCACACGAAAAACTGCCTTAAAATATTTAGACTTTAGGGGAAGCTTCGTTAATAAACAGAACACGGCAATCAGCACTCGAATATAATTATAACTTTAATGCTGCCCGGAAAGGTAGCTCAGTCGGTTGGTTCGTCAAGCCACCGGTTACTTTCAAGCGCCATAGCTCCTGCTCCGAGCCTCATACTTATGTGGAAAGGGACTGATGTTGTCCGCGAGAGTCGATTTTCGCTGATTCTGAGTGGTTGGAAGGCATAATTTCTTGGAAAAATGGCCGCCAGAGGAGCAGCGTGAACTCGAGCGGCTTTAGAGACTAGGAAAACTGGCTTAAAATATTTTGACTTGAGGGAAAGCTTCGTTAACAAACTATAACACGGCAATCAGCACTCGAATACGACGAGAGAAATTATTGAGACGTGGAAAATTCCCTTGAAATAAATCTGGTTTGCGAGACAAATGCTTGTATGTATTGAACCTCTTAAAAGATGAGGGGGGAAGTATGCGCTCACCGAGAGAGCATCGTCAGCACGAGACCACCACCAGGCACCTTACAGAGATGTGGAGAGCTTCGCGGCTGGAACGAAGCCTCCCCTCTCCGCCGGCGAAGAGTGGTAAATGCGCTTTCCGATCGCTCAAGGTTGCGCGGCAATAGTTTAGCTCTAGCGTCTAGGAAAAAGCTTAAACAGGTGCGAAGGCGGCACGCATAGCGTGGGAAGCTAGCCGCCAGAATAGCTATCTCAAATACTGCTGCTGGCGAGGGTAAAATACCTTCGCGTAATTATAATAACCCTAATAGGACTTCTTTCAAAGAAAAAAAGAAAAAAAGGAAACGGCTCAGAAGGCTATACTACGAGAGCTATGACTGATACATATCTATATATATGTATTCATCTCATCTATGGGATCGCATGCGCGGGCTTTGTTTTGTCTCTGCGTGTAGTAGTTGAAGGAGAGGAAAGCAATATTTCAGCGCCGTGGTTTTAAAGCGCAACCGTGGCAGGGAAACGGAAGGCGATATAAGCATGCGTGTCCATGATACGCACACGACAAACTGCCTTAAAATATTTAGACTTGAGGGGAAGCTTCGTTAATAAACTGTAACACGGCAATCAGCACTCGAATATAATTAAACTTCAAAGTTGCCCGGAAAGGTAGCTGAGTCGGTTGGTTCGTCAAGCCACCGGTTACTTTCAAGCGCCATAGCTCCTGCTCCGAGCCTCATACTTACGTGGAAAGGGACTGATGTTGTCCGCGAGAGTCGATTTTCGCTGATTCTGAGTGGTTGGAAGGCATAATTTCTTGGAAAAATGGCCGCCAGAGGAGCAGCGTGAACTCGAGCGGCTTTAGAGACTAGGAAAGCTGCCTTAAAATATTTTGACTTGAAGGAAAGCTTCATTAACAAACTATAACACGGCAATCAGCACTCGAATACGACGAGAGAAATTATTGAGACGTGGAAAATTCCCTTGAAATAAATCTGGTTTGCCAGACAAATGCTTGTATGTAATGAACCTCTTAAAAGAAGAGGGGGGAAGTATGCGCTCACCGAGAGGGCATCGTCAGCACGAGACCACCACCAGGCACCTTACAGAGATGTGGAGAGCTTCGCGGCCGGAACGAAGCCTCCCCTATCCGCCGGCCCAGAGTGGAAAACGCACTTTCCGATCGCTCAAGGTTGCGCGGCAATAGTATAGCTTTAGCGTCTAGGAAAAGCTTAAACAGGTGCGAGGGCGGCACGCATAGCGTGGAAAGCTAGCCGCCAGAATAGCTATCTCAAGTACTGCTGCTGGCGAGGGCAAAATACCTTCGTGTAATTATAATAACCCTAATAGGACTTCTTTCAAAGAAAAAAAGAAAAAAAAAAGAAACGGCTCAGAAGGCTATACTACGAAAGCTATGACTGATACATATCCATATATATGTATTCATCTCATCTATGGTATCGCATGCGCGCGCTGTTGTTTTGTCTCTGCGTGTAGTAGCTGAAGGAGAGGAAAGCACTATTTCAGCGCCGTAGTTTTAAAGCGCAACCGTGGTAGGGAAACGGAAGGCGATATAAGCATGCGTGTCCATGATACGCACACGTCAAATTGCCTTAAAATATTTAGTCTTGAGGGGAAGCTTCGTTATTAAACTATAACACGGCAATCAGCACTCGAATATAATTAAAGCTTCAAAGTTGCCCGGAAAGGTAGCTCAGTCGGTTGGTTCGTCGAGCCACCGGTTACTTTCAAGCGCCATAGCTCCTGCTCCGAGCCTCATACTTACGTGGAAAGGGACTCATGTTGACCGCGACAGTCGATCTTTGCTGATACTGAGTGGTTGGAAGGCATAATTTCTTGGAAAAATGGCCACCAGAGGAGCAGCGTGAACTCGAGCGGCTTTAGAGACTAGGAAAACTGCCTTAAAATATTTTGACTTGAGGGAAATCTTCGTTAACAAACTATAACGCGGCAATCAGCAATCGAATACGACGACAGAAATTACTGAGACGTGGAAAATTCCCTTGTAATAAATCTGGTTTGCGAGATAAATGCTTGTATGTATTGAATCTCTTAAAAGATGAGGGGGGAAGTATGCGCTCACCGAGAGGGCATCGTCAGCACGAGACCACCACCAGGCATCTTACAGAGATGTGGAGAGCTTCGCGGCCGGAACGAAGCCTCCCCTCTCCGCCGGACAAGAGTGGAAAACGCACTTTCCGATCGCTCAAGGTTGCGCGGCAATAGTATAGCTTTAGCGTCTAGGAAAAGCTTAAACAGGTGCGAGGGCGGCACGCATAGCCTGGAAAGCTAGCCGCCAGAATAGCTATCTCAAGTACTGCTGCTGGCGAGGGCAAAATACCTTCGTGTAATTATAATAACCCTAATAGGACTTCTTTCAAAGAAAAAAAGAAAAAAAAAGAAACGGCTCAGAAGGCTATACTGCGAGAGCTATGACTGATACATATCTACATATATGTATTCATCTCATCTATGGGATCGCATGCGCGCGCTGTAGTTTTGTCTCTGCGTGTAGTAGCTGAAGGAGAGGAAAGCACTATTTCAGTGCCGTAGTTTTGTGTGCAACCGTGGTAGGAAAACGGAAGGCGATATAAGCATGCGTGTCCAAGATATGCACACGACAAACTGCCTTAAAATATTTAGACTTGAGGGGAAGCTTCGTTAATAAGCAATAACACGGCAATCAGCAATCGAATATAATTATAACCTCAATGTTGCCCGGAAAGGTACCTCAGTCGGTTGGTTCGTCAAGCCACCGGTTACTTTCAAGCGCCATAGCTCCTGCTCCGAGCCTCATACTTACGTGGAAAGGGACTCATGTTGACCGCGACAGTCGATCTTTGCTGATTCTGAGTGTTTGGAAGGCAAATTTACTTGGAAAAATGGCCGCCAGAGGAGCAGCGTGAACTCGAGCGGCCATAGAGACTAGGAAAACTGCCCTAAAATATTTTGACTTGAGGGAAAGCTTCGTTAACAAACTATAACACGGCAATCAGCACTCGAATACGACGAGAGAAATTATTGAGACGTGGAAAATTCCCTTGAAATAAATCTGGTTTGCGAGACAAATGCTTGTATGTATTGAACCTCTTAAAAGAAGAGGGGGGAAGTATGCGCTCACCGAGAGGGCGTTGTCAGCACGAGACCACCACCAGGCACCTTACAGAGATGTGGAGAGCTTCGCGGCCGGAACGAAGCCTCCCCTATCCGCCTGTCAAGAGTGGAAAACGCGCTTTCCGATCGCTCAAGGTTGCGCGGCAATAGTATAGCTCTAGCGTGTAGGAAAAGCTTAAACAGGTGCGAGGGCGGCACGCATTCCGTGGGAAGCTAGCCGCCAGAATAGCTATCTCAAGTACTGCTGCTGGCGAGGGCAAAAAACCTTCGTGTAATTAAAATAACCCTAATACGACTTCTTTCAAAGAAAAAAAAGAAAAAAAAAAAGAAACGGCTCAGAAGGCTATACTACGAGAGCTATGACTGATACATATCTATATATATGTATTCATCTCATCTATGGTATCGCATGCGCGCGCTGTTGTTTTGTCTCTGCGTGTAGTAGCTGAAGGAGAGGAAAGCAATATTTCAGCGCCGTAGTTTTAAAGCGCAACCGTGGCAGGGAAACGGAAGGCGATATAAGCATGCGTGTCCATGATACGCACACGAAAAACTGCCTTAAAATATTTAGACTTGAGGGGAAGCTTCGTTAATAAACATAACACGGCAATCAGCACTCGGATATAATTATAACTTTAATGTTGCCCGGAAAGGTAGCTCAGTCGGTTGGTTCGTCAAGCCACCGGTTACTTTCAAGCGCCATAGCTCCTGCTCCGAGCCTCATACTTACGTGGAAAGGGACTGATGTTGACCGCGACAGTCAATTTTTGCTGATTCTGAGTGGTTGGAAGGCATAATTTCTTGGAAAAATGGCCGCCAGAGGAGCAGCGTGAACTCGAGCGGCTTTAGAGACTAGGAAAACTGCCCTAAAATATTTTGACTTGAGGGAAAGCTTCGTTAACAAACAATAACATGGCAATCAGCACTCGAAAACGACGACAGAAATTATTGAGACGTGGAAAATTCCCTTGAAATAAATCTGGTTTGCGAGACAAATGCTTGTATGTATTGAACCTCTTAAAAGATGGGGGGGGGAAGTATGCGCTCACCGAGAGGGCATCGTCAGCACGAGACCACCACCAGGCACCTTACAGAGATGTGGAGAGCTTCGCGGCCGGAACAAAGCCTCCCCTCTCCACCGGCCAAGAGAGGAAAACGCACTTTCCGATCGCTCAAGGTTGCACGGCAATAGTATAGCTCTAGCGTCTAGGAAAAGCTTAAACAGGTGCGAGGGCGGCACGCATAGCGTGGAAAGTTAACCGCCAGAATAGCTATCTCAAGTACTGCTGCTGGCGAGGGCAAAATACCTTCGTGTAATTATATTAACCCTAATACGACTGCTTTCAAAGAAAAAAAGAAAAAAAAGAAACGGCTCAGAAGGCTATACTACGAGAGCTATGACTGATACATATCTATATATATGTATTCATCTCATCTATGGGATCGCATGCGCGCGCTGTTGTTTTGTCTCTGCGTGTAGTAGCTGAAGGAGAGGAAAGCACTTTTTCAGCGCCGTAGTTTTAAAGCCCAACCGTGGTAGGGAAACGGAAGGCGATATAAGCATGCGTGTCCATGATACGCACACGTCAAATTGCCTTAAAATATTTAGTCTTGAGGGGATGCTTCGTTAATAAACTATAACACGGCAATCAGCACTCGAATATAATTAAAACTTCAAAGTTGCCCGGAAAGGTAGCTCAGTCGGTTGGTTCGTCAAGCCACCGGTTACGTTCAAGCGCCATAGCTCCTGCTCCGAGCCTCATACTTACGTGGAAAGGGACTGATGTTGACCGCGACAGTCGATTTTTGCTGATTCTGAGTGGTTGAAAGGCATAATTTCTTGGAAAAATGGCCGCCAGAGGAGCAGCGTGAACTCTAGCGGCTTTAGAGACTAGGAAAACTGCCTTAAAGTATTTTGACTTGAGGGAAAGCTTTGTTAACAAACTATAACACTGCAATCAGCACTCGAATACGACGAGAGAAATTATTGAGACGTGGAAAATTCCCTTGAAATAAATCTGGTTTGCGAGACAAATGCTTTTATGTATTGAACCTCTTAAAAGATGGGGGGGGGGGGAAGTATGCGCTCACCGAGAGGGCATCGTCAGCACGAGACCACCACCAGGCACCTTACAGAGATGTGGAGACCTTCGCGGCCGGAACAAAGCCTCCCCTCTCCACCGGCCAAGAGAGGAAAACGCACTTTCCGATCGCTCAAGGTTGCACGGCAATAGTATAGCTCTAGCGTCTAGGAAGAGCTTAAACAGGTGCGAGGGCGGCACGCATGGCGTGGGAAGCTAGCCGCCAGAATAGCTATCTCAAGTACTGCTGCTGGCGAGGGCATAATACCTTCGTGTAATTATAATAACCCTAATAGGACTTCTTTCAAAGAAAAAAAAAGAAAGAAAAAGGAAACGGCTCAGAAGGCTACACTACGAGAGCTATGACTGATACATATATATATATATATATATGTATTCATCTCATCTATGGGATCGCATGCGCGCACTGTTGTTTTGTCTCTGCGTGTAGTAGTTGAAGGAGAGGAAAGCAATATTTCAGCGCCGTGGTTTTAAAGCGCAACCGTGGTAGGGAAACGGAAGGCGATATAAGCATGCGTGTCCATGATACGCACACGACAAACTGCCTTAAAATATTTAGACTTGAGGGGAAGCTTCGTTAATAAACTATAACACGGCAATCAGCACTCGAATATAATTATAACTTCAATGTTGCCCGGAAAGGTAGCTCAGTCGGTTGGTTCGTCAAGCCACCGGTTACTTTCAAGCGACATAGCTCCTGCTCCGAGCCTCATACATATGTGGAAAGGGACTGATGTTGTCCGCCACAGTCGATTTTTGCTGATTCTGAGTGGTTGGAAGGCATAATTTCTTGGAAAAATGGCCGCCAGAGGAGCAGCGTGAACTCGAGCGGCTTTAGAGACTAGGAAAACTGCCTTAAAATATTTTGACTTGAGGGAAAGCTTCGTTAATAAACTATAACACGGCAATCAGCACTCTAATATAATTATAACTTCAATGTTGCCCGGAAAGGTAGCTCAGTCGGTTGGTTCGTCAAGCCACCGGTTACTTTCAAGCGCCATAGCTCCTGTTCCGAGCCTCATACTTATGTGGAAAGGGACTGATGTTGTCCGCGACAGTCGATTTTTGCTGATTCTGAGTGGTTGGAAGGCATAAATACTTGGAAAAATGGCCGCCAGATTAGCAGCGTGAACTCGAGCGGCTTTAGAGACTAGGAAAACTGCCCTAAAATATTTTGACTTGAGGGAAAGCTTCGTAAACAAACTATAACACGGCAATCAGCACTCGAATACGACGAGAGAAATTATTGAGGCGTGGAAAATTTCCTTGAAATAAATCTGGTTTGCGAGACAAATGCTTGTATGTATTGAACCTCTTAAAAGAAGAGGGGGGAAGTATGCGCTCACCGAGAGGGCATTGTCAGCACGAGACCACCACCAGGCACCTTACAGAGATGTGGAGAGCTTCGCGGCCGGAACGAAGCCTCCCCTACCCGCGGGTCAAGAGTGGAAAACGCGCTTTCCGATCGCTCAAGGTTGCGCGGCAATAGTATAGCTCTAGCGTGTAGGAAAAGCTTAAACAGGTGCGAGGGCGGCACGCATTCCGTGGGAAGCTAGCCGCCAGAATAGCTATCTCAAGTACTGCTGCTGGCGAGGGTAAAATACCTTCGTGTAATTATAATAACCCTAATAGGACTTCTTTCAAAGAAAAAAAGAAAAAAAAGAAACGGCTGAGAAGGCTATACTACGAGAGCTATGACTGATACATATATATATATATATGTATTCATCTCATCTATGGGATCGCATGCGCGCGCTGTTGTTTTGTCTCTGCGTGTAGTAGTTGAAGGAGAGGAAAGCAATATTTCAGCGCCGTGGTTTTAAAGCGCAACCGTGGTAGGGAAACGGAAGGCGATATAAGCATGCGTGTCGATGATACGCACACGAAAAACTGCCTTAAAATATTTAGACTTGAGGGGAAGCTTCGTTAATAAACATAACACGGCAATCAGCACTCTAATATAATTATAACTTTAATGTTGCCCGGAAAGGTAGCTCAGTCGGTTGGTTCGTCAAGCCACCGGTTGCTTTCAAGCACCATAGCTCCTGCTCCGAGCCTCATACTTACGTGGAAAGGGACTGATGTTGACCGCGACAGTCGATTTTTGCTGATTCTGAGTGGTTGGAAGGCATAATTTCTTGGAAAAATGGCCGCCAGAGGAGCAGCGTGAACTCGAGCGGCTTTAGAGACTAGGAAAACTGCCTTAAAATATTTTGACTTGAGGGAAAGCTTCGTTAACAAACTATAACACGGCAATCAGCACTCGAAAACGACGACAGAAATTATTGAGACGTGGAAAATTCCCTTGAAATAAATCTGGTTTGCGAGACAAATGCTTGTATGTATTGAACCTCTTAAAAGATGGGGGGGGGGGGGGAAGTATGCGCTCACGGAGAGGGCATCGTCAGCACGAGACCACCACCAGGCACCTTACAGAGATGTGGAGAGCTTCGCGGCCGGAACGAAGCCTCCCCTCTCCGCCGGCCAAGAGTGGAAAACGCACTTTCCGATCGCTCAAGCTTACGCGGCAATAGTATAGCTCTAGCGTCAAGGAGAAGCTTAAACAGGTGCGAGGGTGGCACGCATAGCGTACAAAGCTAGCCGCCAGAATAGCTATCTCAAGTACTGCTGCTGGCGAGGGTAAAATACCTTCGTGTAATTATAATAACCCTAATAGGACTTCTTTCAAAGAAAAAAAGAAAAAAAAAAAGGAAACGGCTCAGAAGGCTATACTACGAGTGCTATGACTGATGCATATCTATATATATGTATACATCTCATCTATGGGATCGCATGCGTGAGCTGTTGTTTTGTCTCTGCGTTAGTAGTTGAAGGAGAGGAAAGCAATATTTCAGCGCCGTGGTTTTAAAGCGCAACCGTGGTAGGGAAACGGAAGGCGATATAAGCATGCGTGTCCATGATACGCACAAGAAAAACAGCCTTAAAATATTTACACTTGAGGGGAAGCTTCGTTAATAAACATAACACGGCAATCAGCACTCGAATATAACTATAACTTGAATGTTGCCCGGAAAGGTAGCTCAGTCTGTTGGTTCGTCAAGACACCGGTTGCTTTCAAGCGCCATAGCTCCTGCTCCGAGCCTCATACTTATGTGGAAAGGGACTGATGTTGTCCGCGACAGTCGATTTTTGCTGATTCTGAGTGGTTGCAAGGCATAATTACTTGGAAAAATGGCCGCCAGAGGAGCAGCGTGAACTCGAGCGGCTTTAGAGACTAGGAAACTGCCTTAAAGTATTTTGACTTGAGGGAAAGCTTTGTTAACAAACTATAACACTGCAATCAGCACTCGAATACGACGAGAGAAATTATTGAGACGTGGAAAATTCCCTTGAAATAAATCTGGTTTGTGAGACAAATGCTTGTATGTATTGAACCTCTTAAAAGATGGGGGAGGGGGGGAAGTATGCGCTCACCGAGAGGGCATCGTCAGCACGAGACCACCACCAGGCACCTTACAGAGATGTGGAGAGCTTCGCGGCCGGAACGAAGCCTCCCCTCTCCACCGGCCAAGAGTGGAAAACGCACTTTCCGATCGCTCAAGGTTGCACGGCAATAGTATAGCTCTAGCGTCTAGGAAAAGCTTAAACAGGTGCGAGGGCGGCACGCATAGCGTGGAAAGCTAGCCGCCAGAATAGCTATCTCAAGTACTGCTGCTGGCGAGGGCAAAATACCTTCGTGTAATTATATTAACCCTAATACGACTGCTTTCAAAGAAAAAAAGAAAAAAAAGAAACGGCTCAGAAGGCTATACTACGAGAGCTATGACTGATACATATCTATATATATGTATTCATCTCATCTATGGGATCGCATGCGCGCGCTGTTGTTTTGTCTCTGCGTGTAGTAGCTGAAGGAGAGGAACGCACTATTTCAGCGCCGTAGTTTTAAAGCGCAACCGTGGTAGGGAAACGGAAGGCGATATAAGCATGCGTGTCCATGATACGCACAAGAGAAACTGCCTTAAAATATTTACACTTGAGGGGAAGCTTCGTTAATAAACATAACACGGCAATCAGCACTCGAATATAACTATAACTTGAATGTTGCCCGGAAAGGTAGCTCAGTCGGTTGGTTCGTCAAGACACCGGTTGCTTTCAAGCGCCATAGCTCCTGCTCCGAGCCTCATACTTATGTGGAAAGGGACTGATGTTGTCCGCGACAGTCGATTTTTGCTGATTCTGAGTGGTTGCAAGGCATAATTACTTGGAAAAATGGCCGCCAGAGGAGCAGCGTGAACTCGAGCGGCTTTAGAGACTAGGAAACTGCCTTAAAGTATTTTGACTTGAGGGAAAGCTTTGTTAACAAACTATAACACTGCAATCAGCACTCGAATACGACGAGAGAAATTATTGAGACGTGGAAAATTCCCTTGAAATAAATCTGGTTTGTGAGACAAATGCTTGTATGTATTGAACCTCTTAAAAGATGGGGGAGGGGGGGAAGTATGCGCTCACCGAGAGGGCATCGTCAGCACGAGACCACCACCAGGCACCTTACAGAGATGTGGAGAGCTTCGCGGCCGGAACGAAGCCTCCCCTCTCCACCGGCCAAGAGTGGAAAACGCACTTTCCGATCGCTCAAGGTTGCACGGCAATAGTATAGCTCTAGCGTCTAGGAAAAGCTTAAACAGGTGCGAGGGCGGCACGCATAGCGTGGAAAGCTAGCCGCCAGAATAGCTATCTCAAGTACTGCTGCTGGCGAGGGCATAATACCTTCGTGTAATTATAATAACCCTAATAGGACTTCTTTCAAAGAAAAAAAAAGAAAGAAAAAGGAAACGGCTCAGAAGGCTACACTACGAGAGCTATGACTGATACATATATATATATATATATATATATATGTATTCATCTCATCTATGGGATCGCATGCGCGCACTGTTGTTTTGTCTCTGCGTGTAGTAGTTGAAGGAGAGGAAAGCAATATTTCAGCGCCGTGGTTTTAAAGCGCAACCGTGGTAGGGAAACGGAAGGCGATATAAGCATGCGTGTCCATGATACGCACACGACAAACTGCCTTAAAATATTTAGACTTGAGGGGAAGCTTCGTTAATAAACTATAACACGGCAATCAGCACTCGAATATAATTATAACTTCAATGTTGCCCGGAAAGGTAGCTCAGTCGGTTGGTTCGTCAAGCCACCGGTTACTTTCAAGCGACATAGCTCCTGCTCCGAGCCTCATACATATGTGGAAAGGGACTGATGTTGTCCGCCACAGTCGATTTTTGCTGATTCTGAGTGGTTGGAAGGCATAATTTCTTGGAAAAATGGCCGCCAGAGGAGCAGCGTGAACTCGAGCGGCTTTAGAGACTAGGAAAACTGCCTTAAAATATTTTGACTAGATGGAAAGCTTCGTTAATAAACTATAACACGGCAATCAGCACTCTAATATAATTATAACTTCAAAGTTGCCCGGAAAGGTAGCTCAGTCGGTTGGTTCGTCAAGCCACCGGTTACTTTCAAGCGCCATAGCTCCTGTTCCGAGCCTCATACTTATGTGGAAAGGGACTGATGTTGTCCGCGACAGTCGATTTTTGCTGATTCTGAGTGGTTGGAAGGCATAATTACTTGGAAAAATGGCCGCCAGAGGAGCAGCGTGAACTCGAGCGGCTTTAGAGAATAGGAAAACTGCCCTAAAATATTTTGACTTGAGGGAAAGCTTCGTTAACAAACTATAACACGGCAATCAGCACTCGAATACGACGAGAGAAATTATTGAGACGTGGAAAATTTCCTTGAAATAAATCTGGTTTGCGAGACAAATGCTTGTATGTATTGAACCTCTTAAAAGAAGAGGGGGGAAGTATGCGCTCACCGAGAGGGCATTGTCAGCACGAGACCACCACCAGGCACCTTACAGAGATGTGGAGAGCTTCGCGGCCGGAACGAAGCCTCCCCTACCCGCCGGTCAAGAGTGGAAAACGCACTTTCCGATCGCTCAAGCTTACGCGGCAATAGTATAGCTCTAGCGTCAAGGAGAAGCTTAAACAGGTGCGAGGGTGGCACGCATAGCGTACAAAGCTAGCCGCCAGAATAGCTATCTCAAGTACTGCTGCTGGCGAGGGTAAAATACCTTCGTGTAATTATAATAACCCTAATAGGACTTCTTTCAAAGAAAAAAAGAAAAAAAAAGGAAACGGCTCAGAAGGCTATACTACGAGTGCTATGACTGATACATATCTATATATATGTATACATCTCATCTATGGGATCGCATGCGTGAGCTGTTGTTTTGTCTCTGCGTTAGTAGTTGAAGGAGAGGAAAGCAATATTTCAGCGCCGTGGTTTTAAAGCGCAACCGTGGTAGGGAAACGGAAGGCGATATAAGCATGCGTGTCCATGATACGCACAAGAAAAACTGCCTTAAAATATTTACACTTGAGGGGAAGCTTCGTTAATAAACATAACACGGCAATCAGCACTCGAATATAACTATAACTTGAATGTTGCCCGGAAAGGTAGCTCAGTCGGTTGGTTCGTCAAGACACCGGTTGCTTTCAAGCGCCATAGCTCCTGCTCCGAGCCTCATACTTATGTGGAAAGGGACTGATGTTGTCCGCGACAGTCGATTTTTGCTGATTCTGAGTGGTTGGAAGGCATAATTACTTGGAAAAATGGCCGCCAGAGGAGCAGCGTGAACTCGAGCGGCTTTAGAGACTAGGAAAACTGCCCTAAAATATTTTGACTTGAGGGAAAGCTTCGTTAACAAACTATAACACGGCAATCAGCACTCGAATATGACGAGAGAAATTATTGAGACGTGGAAAATTCCCTTGAAATAAATCTGGTTTGCGAGAAATGCTTGTACGTATTGAACCTCTTAAAAGAAGAGGGGGGAAGTATGCGCTCACCGAGAGGGCATTGTCAGCACGAGACCACCACCAGGCACCTTACAGAGATGTGGAGAGCTTCGCGGCCGGAACGAAGCCTCCCCTATCCGCCGGTCAAGAGTGGAAAACGCGCTTTCCGATCGCTCAAGGTTGCGCGGCAATAGTATAGCTCTAGCGTGTAGGAAAAGCTTAAACAGGTGCGAGGGCGGCACGCATTCCGTGGGAAGCTAGCCGCCAGAATAGCTATCTCAAGTACTGCTGCTGGCGAGGGCAAAATACCTTCGTGTAATTATATTAACCCTAATACGACTGCTTTCAAAGAAAAAAAGAAAAAAAAGAAACGGCTCAGAAGGCTATACTACGAGAGCTATGACTGATACATATCTATATATATGTATTCATCTCATCTATGGGATCGCATGCGCGCGCTGTTGTTTTGTCTCTGCGTGTAGTAGCTGAAGGAGAGGAACGCACTATTTCAGCGCCGTAGTTTTAAAGCGCAACCGTGGTAGGGAAACGGAAGGCGATATAAGCATGCGTGTCCATGATACGCACAAGAGAAACTGCCTTAAAATATTTACACTTGAGGGGAAGCTTCGTTAATAAACATAACACGGCAATCAGCACTCGAATATAATTAAAACTTCAATGTTGCCCGGAAAGGTAGCTCAGTCGGTTGGTTCGTCAAGCCACCGGTTACTTTCAAGCGCCATAGCTCCTGCTCCGAGCCTCATACTTATGTCGAAAGGGACTGATGTTGTCCGCGACAGTCGATTTTTCCTGATTATGAGTTGTTGGAAGGCATCATTTCTTGGGAAAATGGCCGCCAGAGGAGCAGCGTGAATTCGAGCAGCTTTAGAGACTAGGAAATCTGCCTTAAAATATTTTGACTTGAGGAAAAGCTTCGTTAACAAACTATAACACGGCAATCAGCACTCGAATACGACGAGAGAAATTATTGAGACGTGGAAAATTCCCTTGAAATAAATCTGGTTTGCGAGACAAATGCTTGTATGTATTGAACCTCTTAAAAGATGAGGGGGGAAGTATGCGCTCACCGAGAGGGCATCGTCAGCACGAGACCACCACCAGGCACCTTATAGAGATGTGGAGAGCTTCGCGGCCGGAACGAAGCCTCCCCTATCCGCCGGCCAAGAGTGGAAAACGCACTTTCCGATCGCTCAAGGTTGCACGGCAATAGTATAGCTCTAGTGTCTAGGAAAAGCTTAAACAGGTGCGAGGGCGGCACGCATAGCGTGGAAAGCTAGCCGCCAGAATAGCTATCTCAAGTACTGCTGCTGGCGAGGGCAAAATACCTTCGTGTAATTATAATAACCCTAATACGACTCCTTTCAAAGAAAAAAAGAAAAAAAAGAAACGGCTCAGAAGGCTATACTACGAGAGCTATGACTGATACATATGTATATATGTATTCATCTCATCTATGGGATCCCATGCGCGCGCTGTTGTTTTGTCTCTGCGTGTAGTAGCTGCAGGAGAGGAAAGCACTATTTCAGCGCCGCAGTTTTAAAGCGCAACCGTGGTAGGGAAACGGAAGGCGATATAAGCATGCGTGTCCATCATACGCACACGTCAAATTGCCTTAAAATATTTAGACTTGAGGGGAAGCTTCGTTAATAAACTATAACACGGCAATCAGCACTCGAATATAATCAAAACTTGAATGTTGCCCGGAAAGGTAGCTCAGTCGGTTGGTTCGTCAAGCCACCGGTTACTTTCAAGCGCCATAGCTCCTGCTCCGAGCCTCATACTTACGTGGAAAGGGACTGATGTTGTCCGCGAGAGTCGATTTTCGCTGATTCTGAGTGGTTGGAAGGGATAATTTCTTGGAAAAATGGCCCCCAGAGGAGCAGCGTGAACTCGAGCGGCTTTAGAGACTAGGAAAACTGCCTAAAATATTTTGACTTGAGGGAAAGCTTCGTTAACAAACTATAACACGGCAATCAGCACTCGAATACGACGAGAGAAATTATTGAGACGTGGAAAATTCCCTTGAAATAAATCTGGTTTGCGAGACAAATGCTTGTATGTATTGAACCTCTTAAAAGAAGAGGGGGGAAGTATGCGCTCACCGAGAGGGCATCGTCAGCACGATACCACTACCAGGCACCTTACAGAGATTTGGAGAGCTTCGCGGCCAGCACGAAGCCTCCCCTATCCGCCGGCCAAGAGTTGAAAGCGCGCTTTCCGATCGCTCAAGGTTGCGCGGCAATAGTATAGCTCTAGCGTCTAGGAAAAGCTTAAACAGGCGCGAGGGCGGCCCGCATTGCGTGGGAAGCTAGCCGCCGGAAAAGCTATCTCAAGTACTGCTGCTGGCGAGGGCAAAAAACCTTCGTGTAATTATAATCGCCCTAATAGGACTTCTTTCAAAGAAAAAAAGAAAAAAAAGAAACGGCTCAGAAGGCTATACTACGAGAGCTATGACTGACACATATCTATATATATGTATTCATCTCATCTATGGGATCGCATGCACGCGCTGTTGTTTTGTCTCTGCGTGTAGTAGTTCAAGGACAGGAAAGCAATATTTCAGAGCCGTGGGTTTAAAGCGCAACCGTGGCAGGGAAACGGAAGGCGATATAAGCATGCGTGTCATGATACGCACACGAAAACTGCCTTAAAATATTTAGACTTGAGGGGAAGCTTCGTTAATAAACATAACACGGCAATCAGCACTCGAATATAATTATAACTTTAATGTTGCCCGGAAAGGTAGCTCAGTCGGTTGGTTCGTCAAGCCACCGGTTACTTTCAAGCGCCATAGCTCCTGCTCCGAGCCTCATACTTATGTGGAAAGGGACTGAGGTTGTCCGCGACAGTCGATTTTTGCTGATTCTAAGTGGTTGGAAGGCATAATTTCTTGGAAAAATGGCCGCCAGAGGAGCAGCGTGAACTCGAGCGGCTTTAGAGACTAGGAAAAATGCCTTAAATATCTTGACTTGAGGGAAAGCTTCGTTAACAAACTATAACACGGCAATCAGCACTCGAATTCGACGCGAGAAATTATTGAGACGTGGAAAATTCCCTTGAAATAAATCTGGTTTGCGAGACAAATTCTTGTATGTATTGAACCTCCTAAAAGATGAGGGGGGAAGTATGCGCTCACCGAGAGGGCATCGTCAGCACGAGCCCACCACCAGGCACCTTACAGAGATGTGGAGAGCTTCGCGGCCGGAACGAAGCCTCGCCTTTCCGCCGGCCAAGTGTGGAAAACGCGCTTTCCGATCGCTCAAGGTTGCGCGGCAATAGTATAGTTCTAGCGTCTAGGAAAAGGTTAAACAGCTGCGAGGGCGGCACGCATATCGTGGGCAGCTAGCCACCAGAATAGCTCTCTCAAGTACTGCTGCTGGCGAGGGCAGAATACCTTCGTGTAATTATAATAACCCTAATAGGACTTCTATCAAAGAAAAAAAAGAAAAAAAGGAAACGGCTCGGAAGGCTATACTACGAGAGCTATGACTGATACATATCTATATATATGTATTCATCTCTTCTATGGGATCGCATGCGCGCGCTGTTGTTTTGTCTCTGCGTGCAGTAGTTGAAGGAGAGGAAAGCAATATTTCAGCGCCGTGGTTTTAAAGCGCAACCGTTGTAGGGAAACGGAAGGCGATATAAGCATGCGTGTCCATGATACGCACACGACAAACTGCCCTAAAATATTTAGACTTGAGGGGAAGCTTCGTTAATAAACTATAACACGGCGATCAGCACTCGAATATAATTATAAATTCAATGTTGCCCGGAAAGGTAGCTCAGTCGGTTGGTTCGTCAAGCCACCGGTTACTTTCAAGCCCCATAGCTCCTGCTCCGAGCCTCATACTTATGCGGAAAGGAACTGATGTTGTCCGCGACAGTCGATTTTTGCTGATTCTGAGTGGTTGGAAGGCATTATTTCTTGGAAAAATGGCCACCAGAGGAGCAGAGTGAACTCGAGCGGCTTTAGAGACTGGGAAAACTGCCTTAAAATATTTTGACTTGAGGGAAACTTTCGTTAACAAACTATAACACGGCAATCAGCACTCGAATACGACGAGAGAAATGAGTGAGACGTGGAAAATCCCCTTGAAATAAATCTGGTTTGCGAGACAAATGCTTGTATGTATTCAACCTCTTAAAAGATGAAGGGGGAAGTATGCGCTCACCGAGAGGGCATCGTCAGCATGAGCCCACCACCAGGCACCTTACAGAGATGTGGAGAGCTTCGCGGCCGGAACGAAGCCTCCCCTTTCCGCCGGCCAAGAGTGGAAAACGCGCTTTCCGATCGCTCAAGGTTGCGCGGCAATAGTATAGCTCTAGCGTCTAGGAAAAGCTTAAACAGGTGCGAGGGCGGCACGCATAGCGTGGGAAGCTAGCCGCCAGAATAGCTATCTCAAGTACTACTGCTGGCGAGGGCAGAATACCTTCGTGTAATTATAGTAACCCTAATAGGACTTCTTTCAAAGAAAAAAAAGAAAAAAAGGAAACGGCTCGGAAGGCTATACTACGAGAGCTATGACTGATACATATCTATATATATATATTCATCTCATCTATGGGATCGCATGCGTGCGCTGTTGTTTTGTCTCTGCGTGCAGTAGTTGAAGGAGAGGAAAGCAATATTTCAGCGCCGTGGTTTTAAAGCGCAACCATGGTAGGGAAACGGAAGGCGATAAAAGCATGCGTGTCCATGATACGCACACGAAAAACTGCCTCAAAATATTTAGACTTGAGGGGAAGCTTCGTTAATAAACTATAACACGGCGATCAGCACTCGAATATAATTATAAATTCAATGTTGCCCGGAAAGGTAGCTCAGTCGGTTGGTTCATCCAGCCGCCGCTTACTTTCAAGCGCCATAGCTCCTGCTCCGAGCCTCATACTTATGTGGAAAGGAAATGATGTTGTCCGCGACAGTCGATTTTTGCTGATTCTGAGTGGTTGGAAGGCATAATTTCTTGGAAAAATTGCCGCCAGAGGAGCAGATTGAACTCGAGCGGCTTTAGAGACTGGGAAAACTGCCCTAAAATATTTTGACTTGAGTGAAAGCTTCGTTAACAAACTATAACACGGAGATGAGCACTCGAATACGACGAGGGAAATTATTGAGACGTGGAAAATTCCCTTGAAATAAATCTGGTTTGCGAGGCAAATGCTTGTATGTATTGAACCTCTTAAAAGATGAGGGGGGAAGTATGCGATAACGGCGAGGGCATCGTCAGCACGAGACCACCACCAGGCACCTTACAGAGATGTGGAGAGCTTCGCGGCCCGAACGAAGCCTCCACTCTCCGCCGGCCAAGAGTGGAAAATGCGCTTTCCATCCGCTCAAGGTTGCGCGGCAATAGTATAGCTCTAGGATTTAGGAAAAGCTTAAACAGGTGCGAGGGCGGCACGCATAGCGTGGGAAGCTAGCCGCCAGAATAGCTATCTCAAGTACTGCTGCTGGCGAGGGCAAAATACCTTCGTGTAATTATAATAACCCTAATAGGACTTCTTTCAAAGAAAAAAATGAAAAAAAAGCAAACGGCTCAGAAGGCTATACTACGAGAGCTATGACTGATACATATATATATATATATATGTATTCATCTCATCTATGGGATCGCATGCGCGCGCTGTTGTTTTGTCTCTGCGTGTAGTAGTTGAAGGAGAGGAAAGCAATATTTCAGCGCCGTGGTTTTAAAGCGCAACCGTTGTAGGGAAACGGAAGGCGATAAAAGCATGCGTGTCCATGATACGCACACGAAAAACTGCCTTAAAATATTTAGACTTGAGGGGAAGCTTCGTTAATAAACTATAACACGGCGAGCAGCACTCGAAGATAATTATAAATTCAATGTTGCCCGGAAAGGTAGCTCAGTCGGTTGTTTCGTCAAGCCACCGGTTACTTTCAAGCGCCATAGCTCCTGCTCCGAGCCTCCTACTTATGTGGAAAGGAACTGATGTTGTCCGCGACAGTCGATTTTTGCGGATTCTGAGCGGTTGGAAGGCATTTTTCTTGGAAAAATGGCCGCCAGAGGAGCAGCGTGAACTCGAGCGGCTTTAGAGACTAGGAAAACTGCCTTAAAATATTTTGACTTGAGGGAAACCTTCGTTAACAAACTATAACACGGCAATCAGCACTCGAATACGACGAGAGAAATGATTGAGACGTGGAAAATTCCCTTGAAATAAATCTGGTTTGCGAGACAAATGCTTGTATGTATTGAACCTCTTAAAAGATGAGGGGGGAAGTATGCGCTCACCGAGAGGGCATCGTCAGCACGAGCCCACCACCAGGCACCTTACAGAGATGAGGAGAGCTTCGCGGCCGGAACGAAGCCACCCCTTTCCGCCGGCCAAGAGTGGAAAACGCGCTTTCCGATCGCTCAAGGTTGCGCGGCAATAGTATAGCTCTAGCGTCTAGGAAAAGCTTAAACAGGTGCGAGGGCGGCACGCATTGCGTGGGAAGCTAGCCGCCACAATAGCTATCTCAAGTACTGCTGCTGGCGAGGGCAAAAAACCTTCGTGTAATTATAATAACCCTAATAGGACTTCTTTCAAAAAAAAAGAAAAAAAGGAAACGGCTCAGAAGGTTATACTACGAGAGCTATGACTGATACATATCTACATATATGTATTCATCTCATCTATGGGATCGCATGCGCGCGCTGTTGTTTTGTCTCTGCGTGTAGCAGTTGAAGGAGAGGAAAGCAATATTTCAGCGCCGTGGTTTTAAAGCGCAACCATGGTAGGGAAATGGAAGGCGATATAAGCATGCGTGTCCATGATACGCACACAACAAACTGCCTTAAAATTTTTAGACTTGAGGGGAAGCTTCGTTAATAAACTATAACACTACAATCAGCACTCGAATATAAATTTAACTTCGATGTTGCCCGGAAAGGTAGCTCAGTCGGTTGGTTCGTCAAGCCACCGGTTACTTTCAAGCGCCATAGCTCCTGCTCCGAGCCTCATACTTACGTGGAAAGGCACTGATGTTGTCTGCGACAGTCGATTTTGGTGATTCTGAGTTGTTGGAAGGCATAATTTCTTGGAAAAATGGCCGCCAGAGGAGCAGCGTGTACTCGAGCGGCTTTAGAGACTAAGAAAACTGCCTTAAAATATTTTGACTTGAGGGAAAGCTTCGTTAACAAACGGTAATCAGCACTCGAATACGACGAGAGAAATGACTGAGACGTGGAAAATTCCCTTGAAATAAATCTGGTTTGCGAGACAAATGCTTGTATGTATTCAACCTCTTAAAAGATGAGGGGGGAAGTATGCGCTCACCGAGAGGGCATCGTCAGCACGAGACCACAAGCAGGCACCTTACAGAGATGTGGAGAGCTTCGCGTCCGGAACGAAGCCTCCCCTCTCCGCCAGCCAAGAGTGGAAAACGGGTATTCCGATGGCCGCCGTTCCTGCGACCCGGTCGTAGGAGTGGAAAGGGGGGGTAAGCGTTATCGTGCCCTGGTCGTACGAACGGTTAGGGCCCGAAAGCGTTAGGTTCACCCAAATAGACGCTAAATAATGATTTGGCTTGGCTCCGTATACTATTTTTAAATAGGTGTCGCTAAAGTGATGGACGCGAGGTGAGCTCCATTCTGCCCGTGCGGACTTCGGCCGTGCCCCTGGCTGCTCGTGTCCTTTACTAGCTTACTGGAAGGTAATGTGGTTTGTCTGCATGTCGTCGCCGCTTATTCCAGTTTGAAGTAGACAAGTAAAACTCTTGCTTGGGCTAGTTGGTTCATGGTAAACTGATCAACGAGACAAGTTCCTCGAGATGAGATAGGAGACAACATGAAGTCATTGGTGAAGTTTTCTGTAAGTGTGTCGTTTAGATAGGTTGTGGTTTGGCCCTAATTGTGCTATGTGCGTCAGTGAAATTGGCCTGTGCCCGTGTTCACGTTGCCCAGCAGTCTTTTAGAAGGTGATTATGTGGTTTCTGCGCAGGGCGTTGCCGCTTTTGTTAGTTTCTACGGGGTCGCTGTGTCCTGCGAAGGCACGCAGATGCGAATGGAACTTTTCCGCCTGCTTCGTAGATAGCGATATGTCTCTCGAAGTGAGCTCGACAGCAAACAGTGCACATAAAGCGTCTGGTTTATGTGGTTTATGAATGGGTGCTAGCGTGAACCTCTGTGTGTGTAACTAAATCTTCGTGCTGTGTGCCCATCGCTTGCACATCGGGCCGCCGGCAACGGATGTGCTATAGTATGCTTCACCGTAATGTACCATACTTGTATTGCATTGAAGCACTCGGTTCACAGTGGTCCCACCTCAATACATCTGTGTAATGCGGTTAATGATACACATTGTCTTGCGGTTTACGGGAAGGGAGAATGTGCAAACTGCAAGCGCAACTACTCATCTCTCTGAGGACTAATACCGTGATTGCTACTACATTGATTTGTTGGAGGTGTCTGATGTGCAAAGGCTTGTTACAAAGACTATTCTGCTTGTAGAAACGTAGTAAGAGTCTCACGCGCCGTCTCTGGTCACAGTAAGAGCGCATAGGGCCATGACCCCAAAACAAGGGGCCGAAATTGCTTCAGCAAACATCAGAAGCAGCTCATAATGGCTTCCAGTGTATGTGTATAAGTAAGGAACGCGTACCAGAGACTGGTTTACGGTCTCATATTCGCGGTGCGTAACATAGGTGAAAGAAGTGCTCAAATCTCCAAAGCCGCACCCGAGATAATTTTTTACACCTGTGAGTGGTGCGCCTAAAACGGCGGGTGCGCGCGTGCACAATTAAGGAACACGCATTAGCTGTAACAGTCGCCCCCTTTCACTTTATGATCACCGCCTAGCATGGATGTAGTGCGGCGAAGCTGACTTAAGGGAGTCGAAATTGCAACGTTTTTTTACTGTTGCCGTAGTAAGGTACTGTACTGATTTAGTCATTGGGGATCCATGTCTTGTAAACTAGAATGAAAGCTTAACAGCACGTTTTCATTGATGCTGTTCAATATTGTAAAGAATTTGTTGAACTGGCAGCATAGGCTTGCCACCTTTTATTTCTGTAAAATTCATGGTCATCAAAATTTCCATTGCATAATTTTATGCTTTTAAAATAGCATTGTATTTTTTCCGAGTTAACCTTATTTGGTACTACATCTGGTAAAGTATAAGTGAAACTAAGTGTGGTAAATGCCAAAGAAATCGCATACATTGTTCTTGTTTGCTCTTGTGGAAGCACCATATTGTTGACATTATAAGGCATACCGTCAATAACATTTTGTTTACAAGCTGAACACTTTGCATTTCCAGCCTAATTTAACTCTTTAGGCAATTCTGCAGGACCAGTTTTGGAACAACACAATCGCTGTTCTGTAATATAATCAAAACATTTGCAGTGCCTGGGTTATTTTGTAGTGGTTTTACTTATTACAATGATGAAGGCCAAAGATAGCAGTTTTGTATGGTCCATAATAAGTTAGTGTAGGCATTTTTATTGGCAGTGTTAAGTGAACAAAATCTTGTCATGTGCTGCAGTAATTGGTATCAGTGATTCATTCGTTTGCTTTATCTCTAGACAATAATGGTCAAATAGATGTAATATATTTAGATTTCAGAAAAGCGTTTAATAAGGTTCTGCACGACAAATTAATCTTCGAACTTAGAATTATTGGCATACCTGTCATTTTCATAAACTGCATTATTGCTTACCTGAGCAAACGCACTCACTGCGTTACAATTGGTGAACATAGCTCGGCCACTCTCCCAGTCATATCAGGGGTGCCCGAAGGTAGTGTCTTGGGGCCTTTACTGTCTCTAATGTATATAAATGACATTGTTAAAACCATAACTCCCAGTGTGCAAATTGGACTGTTTTCCTATGATTGTATATTATACAGTGATGTAACTTGTCAGAATGATCAGACTGTCCTCAAAAAGGATTCAAATAACATAATGAAGTGGTGTAATGAATGGGGTATCTTTATTAATGCTGATAAATTCATATTTCTTCGTATTACTCTTAAAAAAGAACCACTAACTTATACGCTAGGTTCTTCATCTCTGCGTGAGACTAACAATTACAAATACATAGGTGTTACCTTGACTTCCACATTGTACTGGAACATGCACATTAATGATATTTGTTCTGCTTTCCGCAAACTCTGTTTCCTAAGACACAGACTGAAAAATGCCCCGCCTAATGTGAAATTACTGTTTTTTTTTTTACTTTCATTAGACCAAAGTTAGAGTATGCATGTATATCATGGGATCTTTACGCTAAGTCAAATATTGTGCGTCTTGAAAAAATGCAAAGAAAGGCAGTTAGGTTTATATTTCATAAATTCGTAAGACTGGACTCTCCCTCTAAAATGATGACAGAAAATTCCATACCCACTCTTGAATCACTCCTTCCCTTCCTTTCCCTTCTTCTCAACAACAGGCTTGAAATTAAACCATCGACTCACATAACACCTGCACTAACACGGCACACAAGACAGCATCATCCGGACTCACTAACACCCTATTATGCTTGAACTGACACGTTTAAATTTTCTTTTTTTTTCCAGAACAATATCAGACTGGAATGACAGTTTACAGATAGAGTGTGACTAAAATTGTATAAATTTGTATTCGCTTGTCCCTAATTTGTCCTCTTTTGTTTGTATGCATTCTATTGCCCCTCTGCTTGGACTGAAAGGTCTGTAGTAGGTACTAAATAAATAAATAAAATACTGATCTTCCTTTACTTATGTATCTGTACTTGTTTTTTTTTTAATGTTGACCTCATTAAATTTACATCAGTATAGTATTGGCATCAGTAGAGGTTTCAGAAAGTTATATCACTTAAAAAGTACAGTACGTAATATTTGGGAAAGCTTGTCTAATATAAAGAGCCAATGAAATACTTTGGTATTTCCTTAGACATTAAAAAGCATTTCATTGAATGAATGAATGAATGAATGAGGGTTCTTTATTAATAGACAAAATACAGTACAAGGGAATGTTATACAGGAGGAGGTCCCGACGTCAAAGACTAATGGGACCTCCTGTACAGCGTATAAGTAAAAATATAAACACTTGCAACAAATAATGTATAAAATTTAAAAAATAGGAAACATAGTATTGGTTTATGTTTAGCAGCGCTAATACAAATTAGCTACAAACATTCTAGTAATGAAGTATAATAATTGACATTTGACTAATTATGCCATTATGAAAGCAAAGGGATAATGAAACACAACGAAGCAAACTTTTATTTGTGTAGCATAAGTTTCAACAAAACGTACATTTGGAAGGGAGAAATGAAAAAAGAAAGACTTAAGTTGTTGCAGATTATAAAATGTGGTCATTCAGTTCTAGTTAAGGATATACATGATTTAATTGTAGGAGGTATTGTGTTCCAGAAGGAAATGGACAAAAAATGGATACTCTGCTCACCATAATTTGTGCATACCTTGGGAAGAATAATATTATTGTTTAGTGCAAATCGCCTAAGATTAGTATTCATTAGACGAGAGGTGTCAGACTGTTCCAGTGAGCATTACCTAGTTGTTGGCATAAAAATGTACCAAGATTAAAGTTAATAAGTTCATCTACAGTAAGAATGTTGTAATTACGTAATAACTGTTTGGAATTGAAATGGTTCAAATTAAATGTAATTCTAACAGCCTAGTTTTGTAATACTTGTAATGATTGTAAGTGGGTAAGTGTTTTGCGGTTCAATGCATACCGAGCTTTTAAAAGTGTCCTTATTCCATATGTTGCCTTCTGCCTAATGTTGGCTATGTGTTGATAAAATTTAAGGTTAGAATCAAGTTCTACACCCAAATAGTTACAGGAAGTACTATAATCAAGGGTTCGACGAAAGTTAGTCTGGTCAGGCATGGAAATGAAGGGGATCACGGTCATTTGACCAAGTCTGATGTATAATCCGACGTTTCGGAACCGCGTACGGGTTCCTTGTTTACTGAGTTGGACAGGAAATCATCATCAGTTATGTAGCCAGCACGTGATGTAACAAGCGTGTGTAAATTGCAGGCATAGTCCCTGGTGTCCGGTTCATCATAGCTGGCGTCGATTGAATGATTAGCGATTCTATCAGCCGCCGGGATGACATGTTCTTTTCTTTGGCAACAACAATAGCATTGTCCCAGTCAATCTTGTGGCTATGTTCCTGCACATGCTCGGCAATGGCATTCGTCATGTGACTATTATTTCTTACGTCACGTTTATGGTCCTTGAGGCGTCTGGAGAACTTCCCTGTTTCACTAATATATTTTTTTTGGCAATCAGCGCATAGTATTTTATACACGACTGCTGGGAATGATTCAACAGGTAACCTGTCTTTCACATTCATTAGTTGGTTCCGAAGCTTGCTGGTCGGGATGTGGGCAATGCGCAAGTCATATGTTGAAAATACGCCTGACAGTGCCTCGCTGATTCCTCGGCCGTAAGGGATGGCTGCACGTGCACAGATTGTCGTGTTGTTCTCCGAGCTTGGCTGTCATATCCGCTTCTCGGTCCTACATATGGAACGACTACGGTAGCTGTTGCGGGTTAGCTCACGGTGGATCGTCCGTAATTTCTTTTTCAGTGCATTGTCGCCTGAGGAGACGCGTAGGGCGCATGTTATCAAGGACAACACTACAGACGTCTTGTGGCCGACAGGATAACAAGAATTAAACCTGAGGTAACAACCTGTGTGTGCAGGCTTCCTGTATACTCAGAAGGCGAGAGCGCCCCCATCCCGACGAATCAGTACATCCAATAAAGGCAACAAGTTGTCCCTCTCATGTTCAACGGTGAAT
The DNA here is from genome assembly GCF_023375885.2 of Dermacentor andersoni. Lineage (NCBI taxonomy): Eukaryota > Metazoa > Arthropoda > Arachnida > Ixodida > Ixodidae > Dermacentor > Dermacentor andersoni. The sequence continues at coordinate 6,640,232 of NW_027314752.1, read as the reverse complement.
TGTATGTGTGCATTTTGGGCAGTCAGGCAGTCCAGGAAGCATTGTATGTCTTGCTTCTTCAAAATACAGAAGCAGTCATTTTACGTAGCGATAAAAAACTTTAGGCGCCGGGTTGAATGTGGCCAGCACCTTTCCTCCCAAGGCTTCCATTACTAGATTGGCCGTGGTAACCGATATTGGCGCTCCCATCACCATGCCATGCGTTTGCTGATAAAGGCTGCCACCATAAGAAAAATATGTATTGCTTAGACAAAACCGCAGCAGCTCGTTAAGTTTGGGGATGTCGAAGGACATGCAACCAGGAAGACCACTGTCTCCTTCTGGGGCTTCTTTGCACATGGCTATTACCAAATTCACTGGGACACTAGTGAAAAGCGATGTGACGTCGAACGAGACCATGGCGTCATCTTCACTCAGCGTGATTTCCTTTATCTTTTTCTTTATGAGTCGTGTATAAAATACTATGCGCTGATTGCCACAAAGAATATATTTGTGAAACAGGGAAGTTCTCCAGACGCCTCAAGGACCATAAACGTGACGTAAGAAATAATAGTCACATGACGATTGCCATTGCCGAGCATGTGCAGGAACATAGCCACAAGATTGACTGGGACAATGCCACTGTTGTTGCCAAAGAAAAGAACATGTCATCCCGGTGGCTGCTAGAATCGCTAATCATTCAATCGACGCCAGCTACGATGAACCGGACACACCGGACGCATGTTTGTTACGTCACGTGCTGGCTACATAAGTGACGACGATTTTCTGTCCAACTCAGTGAACAAGGAACACGTGCCCGGTTCCGAAATGCGGGTTATACTTCAGACTTGGTAAGTGACCGTGATCCCCTTCAGGAAGTACTATGTGCAATAATATTATTACCAAGTTAAAGCGAAGGAATGAATGCGGATGAGCGTTGGTGGGACAAGAATAAAATTTAGTTTTAGACGAGTTTATATTGAGCTGGTTAATACTGCACGAATTTAACACATTGTTTAAGACAGTATTAACTTTCGAAACTAGGTTCCCTACACAAATGTCAGGGTTATAGATGTGTCATGTGTAAAGAATGTAGTAAGAAGAAAGCAGGCAATTAGGCAGGTCGTTACAGTTCATTCTGTCAAACATGACACAGGGCATGTTTCTAAGTTTATTCATAACTATTTAACGAACTGCAGAATGTTTCCTTAAACGTGAGGACCAGTCTACACCCTTTGGGTGCTGTACATTGTTGGCACATGCATATATTGTGGTGTAAAGGTTGTATCAGGCTGAATGGTATATCCAGTGATGCAACACCAAAATTTGCAAAACCAGCATTTTTGGTATAGTTGAAAAACTAACTAAAGATATTATAGTTTGAAAATTACGGATGTCAAAGGAAACCCCAAGAATATGGTTCATCCATAAGTTATGCAAGAATACTTCAAAGAAAAAAAAGGAAATCTGCAATTATGTTCATTGGGCAAAAAGAAATAAAACTTCTTGCATCTTAGGTGTTTGTACCATGCAGTGAAGCAGCTCCCTAATGTCATGCACAAGTAAATTGCCTTTGCAGTAAAAAGCCTTAGACTTTTGTTTGATGACTCAGCACAGCACTTATAGTTTGTACTCTTTTGTGTCTTCCATCACCAGTTCTGAAGTTCTGAGGCCATTAGTGGTTGGTCACTGTTAGTGACGAGTCATAACATCTGTGGATGAGTTCGATTATGCATTAAAACTGGTCAAAATGTGGCCTTCTCTGAAATGGTGGCATTTCGTGGTAGTGCTTGCAATGCACAAGGAAAATAATGAAATTGTTTACAACACTGTATATATAGTGAAAGAAGTTGTCCGCCACCTGCTTATGCACCGCGTCAAAACAGTGCAAAATGTAATCGGTGCTATTTATCGACAACCAGTCCAGCATTATAGTTGACACTTTACTCATTTCTTGTAACCAGGATGTGTTGGCAGTGTCTGCAGTAATCATTCTGTGTACTAAACATCTTTCCTTCCCCTGCAAATATGAAAATGTTGTGCAGATCTGCCGTAATTACAGTTTGCATGCTTTCTTAACAGCTCAGACAAAAAGCAAAGTTCATGTCCCTTTAGCTATTACGCAAACACTACTGCATGTTCTCGCAGTTGCATCAAAAATTCCAATTTGACAAAATAAAAGAAGACAATATCAGAACTGATTATTTATTATGTTAGCCTATTTCTTAACCTAACTAATGTATTATGTTATGTGCTTGCCAATCCATTTCTAGATGCAATAATTGGGTTGTAAAATTATTCATTGCATTATTCAAGTTATCCTGAAGTTATAGCGAGTGGGGCTACACTAATCCAGGTACAACCAAATTAGGAAGGCCCACTAAGCTTGAACAAAGACACTCCCTCACCAGAACAGGAATTGGCCTCCCTGGTGTAGTATTTGGCCACAACCTCCCTAATGATATCTTCGATTAACCAATGGCCCTCAGTCCCCAGCGACTGCGGAGCATCTGACCGAGGTCAGGCTTTCAACGCAGCAGAGGGTGCTAAGAATCTCTGGGTCTGGACAGGCTGCCCATGGAAACTGACCCTTGCAACGTTTAACACCCGAACCCACTCAAGTGAGGCTAGCTTAGCAGGACTCTTCAAAGAACTATCAGACATTGTTTCGGATATTATCGGCCTTAGTGAGATTAGAAGAGCTGGTGAGGCTTACACATTGCTGAATAACGGCCATGTCCTCTGCTATAGAGGTCTCCCAGATAAGCAATACGGGGTAGGATCCCTAATCCATAAGGACATAGCAGGCAACATTGACAAATTCTACAGCATCAACGAGAGGGTAGCAGTAGTCGTAATCAGACTAAATAAGAGGTAAAGATTAAAGGTAGTACAAACCTACACGCCAACGTCCGGTCACGAAGATGAGGAAGTAGATAAGTTTAAAAGGTGTTGAATTAGCGATGAGAAAAGTGCGGATGCGGTATACAGTAGTAATGGGTGACTTCAATGCAAGAGCGGGGAAAAAGCAGGCGGGTGAACAGGCAGTTGGCAACTATGGTGTCAATTCTAGAAACACTAGAGGAGAGATGCTGGTAGAATTCGCAGAAAGGAATAAGCTGAGAATAACGAACGCCTTTTTCAGGAAGCGTAGCAACAGAAAGGAGACTTGGAGAAGCCCTAACGGTGAAACAAGAAATGAAATTGATTTCGTACTTTCTGCTGATCCCAGCATAGTGCAGGATGTAGAAGTGATAGGTAGGGTAAAGTGCAGTGATTTTAGGTTAGTGAGGGCCAGTATACAATTTGAACCTCAATTTGAACAGAGAAAGAGTAAACTTCGTCAAGAAAAAACAGGTCAACTTAGAGGCAGTAAGGGTAAAAGCAGACAAATTTAGGCTGGCACTTGCGAACAAATATGCAGCCTTAGAACAGAGTGATGATGATCATGACATAGAGGTAACGAAGGAAACCGTACTGAGGCTGGCTTGAGAGGCAGCAATTGAAGTGGGAGGCAAGGCACCAAGGCAACCAGAAGGCAAGCTCTCCCAAGTAACAAAGGACCTAATAAAGAAACAACAAAGAATGAAAGTGTCCAACTCGAGAGATAAGATAGAATTCGTGGAACTGTCAAAACTGATCAACAAAGCGAAAATAAGCAATATTAGAAATTATAACATGAGAAAGACTGAAGAAGCCGTAAGAAATGGACGCAGCCTGAAATCAGTGAAAAGGAAACTTGGAATAGGATAAACCAAGATGTATGCACTGAAAGATAAGCAGGGTAATATCAGCAATCTCGAAGGTATGATAAAAGCAGCGGAAGAATTCTATGGTGACCTGTACAGCACCCAGATGACTCAGGAGTACTCTATTCGAAACAATAATGAACAGTACACAGAAACTCCTCCTAGAGATGAGGTCAGAAGGGCCTTGCAAGGCATGAAATGGGGAAAAGCGGCAGGAGAGGATGGAATAACAGTCGATTTAATCAAAGATGGCACTTTCAGTGCATACATCTCCGGACAGGCCGCCATTGAAATATGAACCTGGCAACGTTTAACGCTACAATGTTATCTAGTGAGGCGAGTCTAGCAGTGCTATTGGAGGAATTAGAGGGCAGTAAATGGGATATAATACGGCTCAGTGAAGTTAGGAGGCCAAAAGAAGCATATACAGTGCTAAAAAGCGGGCACGTCCTGTGCTACCAGGGCTTAGCGGAGAGACGAGAACTAGGAGTCGGATTCCTGATTAATAAGAACATAGCTGGTAACATACAGGAATTCTATAGCATTAACGAGAGGGTGGCAGGTTTTGTTGTGAAACTTAATAAGAGGTACAAAATGAAGGTTGTACAGGTCTACGCCCTTACATCCAGTCATGATGACCAGGAAGTCGAAAGCTTCTATGAAGACGTGGAATCGGCGTTGGGTAAAGTCAAAACAAAATACAGTATACTGATGGGCGACTTCAATGCCAAGGTAGGCAAGAAGCAGGCTGGAGACAAGGCAGTGGGGGAATATGGCATAGGCACTAGGAATAGCAGGGGAGAGTTATTAGTAGAGTTTGCGGAACAGAGTAATATGCGGATAATGAATACCTTCTTCCGCAAAAGGGATAGCAGGAAGTGGACGTGGAGGAGCCCAAACGGCGAGACTAGAAACGAGATAGACTTCATACTCTGCGCTAACCCTGGCATCATACAAGATGTGGACGTGCTCAGCAAGGTGCGCTGCAGTGACCATAGGATGGTAAGAACTCGAATTAGCCTAGACCTGAGGAGGGAACGGAAGCAACTGGTAAGAGGCAAAATAGAGGAATTCCCGATCAAGCTACAGAACAGGTATTCGGCTTTGACTCAGGAAGAGGACCTTAGTGTTGAAGCAATGAACGACAATCTTGTGGGCATCATTAAGGAGTGTGCAATAGAAGTCGGTGGTAACTCCGTTAGACAGGATACCAGTAAGCTATCGCAGGAGACGAAAGATCTGATCAAGAAACGCCAATGTATGAAAGCCTCTAACCCTACAGCTAGAATAGAACTGGCAGAACTTTCGAAGTTAATCAACAAGCGGAAGACAGCTGACATAAGGAAGTATAATATGAATAGAATTGAACATGCTCTCAGGAATGGAGGAAGCCTAAAAGCAGTGAAGAAGAAACTAGGAATTGGCAAGAATCAGATGTATGCGTTAAGAGACAAAGCCGGCAATATCATTACTAATATGGATGAGATAGTTCAAGTGGCTGAGGAGTTCTATAGATGTTTATACAGTACCAGTGGCACCCACAACGATAATGGAAGAGAGAATAGTCTAAAGGAATTCTAAATCCTACAGGTAACGCCGGAAGAAGAAGAAAAAGCCTTGGGAGCTATGCAAAGGGGGAAGGCAGTTGGGGAGGATCAGGTTAGAGCAGATTTGTTGAAGGATGGTGGGCAGATTGTTCCAGAGAAACTGGCCACCCTGTATACGCAATGCCTCATGACCTCGAGCATACCGGAATCTTGGAAGAACGCTAACATAATCCTAATCCATAAGAAAGGGGACGCCAAAGACTTGAAAAATTATAGACCGACCAGCTTACTGTCAGTTGCCTACAAACTATTTACTAAGGTAATTGCAAATAGAATCAGGAACACCTTAGACTTCCGTCAACCTAAGGACCAGGCAGGATTCCGTAAAGGCTACTCAACAATAGACCATATTCACAATATCAATCAGGTGATAGAAAAATGTGCGGAATATAACCAACCTTTATATATAGCTTTCATTGATTACGAGAAAGCGTTTGATCTAGTCGAAACCTCCGCAGTCATGGAAGCATTGCGGAATCAGGGCGTAGACGAGCCGTATGTAAAAATACTGAAAGATATGTATAGCGGCTCCACAGCCACCGTAGTCCTCCACAAAGAAAGCAACAAAATCCCAATAAAGAAAGGCGTCGGGCAGGGAGATACGATCTCTCCGATGCTATTCACAGCGTGTTTACAGGAGGTATTCAGAGACCTGGATTGGGAAGAATTGGGGATAAGAGTTAATGGAGAATACCTTAGTAACTTGCGATTCGCTGATGATATTGCCTTGCTTAGTAACTCAGGGGACCAATTGCAATGCATGCTCACTGACCTGGAGAGGCAAAGCCGAAGGGTGGGTCTAAAAATTAATCTGGAGAAAACTAAAGTAATGTTTAACAGTCTCGGAAGGGAACAGCAGTTTACAATAGGTAGTGAGGCACTGGAAGTGGTAAGGGAATACATCTACTTAGGACAGGTAGTGACTGCGGATCCGGATCATGACACTGAAATAATAAGAAGAATAAGAATGGGCTGGGGTGCGTTTGGCAGGCATTCTCAGATCAAGAACAGCAGGTTGCCATTATCCCTCAAGAGAAAAGTTTATAACAGCTGTGTCTTACCAGTACTCACCTACGGGGCAGAAACCTGGAGGCTTACGAAAAGGGTTCTACTTAAATTGAGGACGACGCAACGAGCTATGGAAAGAAGAATGATAGGTGTAACTTTAAGGGATAAGAAAAGGGCAGATTGGGTGAGGGAACAAATGCGAGTTAATGATATCTTAGTTGAAATCAAGAAAAAGAAATGGGCATGGGCAGGACATGTAATGAGGAGGGAAGATAACCGATGGTCCTTAAGAGTTACGGAATGGATTCCAAGGGAAGGAAAGCATAGCATAGGGCGGCAGAAAGTTAGGTGCGCAGATGAGATGAAGAAGTTTGCAGGGACGACATGGCCACAATTAGTACATGATTGGAGTTGTTGGAGAAGTATGAGAGAGGCCTTTGCCCTGCAGTGGGCGTAACCAGGCTGATGATGGAGGACACATAATGCTTGGAAAACTGGCGGCTGTCTATACGAAGTGTCTATCGACTGCAAGGGTCCCAGAAAACTGGAAGAATGCAAACTTTATACTAATCCACAAAAAGGGCGACTTAAAGAACTGAAAAATTATAGGCCCATTAGTTTACTCGCAGTATTATATAAAATATTTACCAAAATGATCTCCAATAGAGTAGGGGCAACATTGGACTTTAGTCAACCAAGGGAGCAGGCTGGCGTCAGGAAAGGATACTCTACATTGGATCACATCCATGTCATTAATCAGGTTATCGAGAAATCCACAGAGTACAATAAGCCTCTCTATATGGCTTTCATAGATTACGAAAAAGCCTTTGATTCAGTAGAGATACCAGCAGTCATAGAGGCATTGCATAATCAAGGAGTACAGACCGCTTATGTAAATACCATGGAAATTATCTACAGATTCCACAGCCACCCTAATTCTACACAAGAAAAGTAGGAAGATACCTATGAAGAAAGGGCTCAGCCAAGGAGAGACAATCTCTCCAATGCTATTCACTGCGTGCTCGGAAGAAGTATTCAAGCTATTAAACTGGGAAGGTTTAGGAGTAAGGATCGACGGCGAATACCTCAGCAACCTTCGGTTTGCCGATGACATTGTTCTATTCAGCAACACTGCGGACGACTTACAACAAATGGTTGAAGACCTTAACAGGGGGAGTATAAGAGTGGGGCTGAAGAATAATATGCAGAAGACAAAGATAATGATAAATAACCGGGCAAGGGAACACGATTTCAGGATTGCAAGTCAGCCTCTAGAGTCTGTGAAGTACGTTTACATAGGTCAACTAATCACAGGGAACCCTGACCATGAGAAGGAAATTCACAAAAGAATAAAAATGGGTTGGATTGCATACGGCAGACATCATGAGCTCCTGACTGGAAGCTTACCGTTATCATTGAAAAGGAAGGTACACAATCAGTGCATTTTACGGGTGCTGACATATGGCGCAGAGACTTGGAGACTGACAAAAAAGCTTGAGAACAAGTTAAGGACCGCACAAAGAGCGATGGAACGAAGACTGCTAGGCATAACTTTAAGAGACAGAAAGAGAGCGGCTTGGATCAGAGAGCAAACAGGTATAGACAATATTCTAACAGACATTGAGAGAAAAAAATGGTGCTGGGCATGTCATCTAATGTGCAGATTAGATAACCGTTGGACCATTAGGGTGACAGAATGGGTACCAAGAGAAGGGAAGCGCTGTAGAGTACGGCAGAATACTAGGTGGTGCGGCGAAATTAGGAAATTTGTGGGTGCTAGTTTGAATTGGTTGGTGCAGGACAGGGGTAATTGGAAATCGCAGGGAAAGGCCTTCGTCCTGCAGTGGACATAAAATAGGCTGCGGCTGATGATAATGAATTAGAATATAGGTTGGCCCATGTCTTTTTTAGAAAAACAAAAAGCAAAACATGAAACATCTTCCTTTAGCATAAGCTCAACTACTAAACCTCACTAGTCAATGCCACAAGCGCCATCCTTATCAGAACTGCCAGACAAGTTGTCCTCTTCAGATGCTTCGCAAGGGTCCTTGGCACCCTAAACGACGTCGTCCTCAATGCCGTCAAGTGTGTTGGATATTCAGCGTTTCATGCCAGTATGGATAGTCTAAAGACTACTTTACAATAGGCACGATGGAGGAACTGTGTTAGCTTGGTACTTTGCTAACATAAATAGGTTGATGATGACGATGATGAATTCGAATAGTCATGGTAACAAACAAGTATGGAATTCCACATGAATTGACATTTTATTTGTTTTGTTCATTTATATAAATATCCCATCCCCCCTGTGTTTTCCTGCTTAAGTAGCTTGTCAACCTTGTTTTTGATTAAGGGCTGTTATGTGATGTCATAACCTTAAAGCTGGAGAAACACACACCACATACACAGAATGTGAACTAGCAACAGTTTATCTCGGTTGGTTTGTTGATGCACATCTATTTGCACATTGTAACAAAACGACAACCAGAGTGAAGTACATTACACATCCACATTCCTTTTGCATCTCCAGGTTCAATCAGTAGAATATTCAGCAATTATTTTTACTGCATTTCCTGCAAGAATTGAATTTCTTTAGGAGATATAGCTATTGATGGTGCTCTTACACATTCTCTTGCACTTGCCATGGCGTACACCTCACTTATAATTCCATTCTATTCTGCACATGTGGTCATATAGTTGTTTTTTCGAACTGTGATGTGCATTGTGACAGATGCTATGCTAGGTTACTTGTTATATTCACTAGGTTATGTTTTGGCGGTTATCTTGATGCTTTCTTAAAGGTGTTTAATACACTTCTTGGTCTGTCCAATGTACTTCCGCAGGTTAAAGGGATTTTGTAAATATAACTTTTTTTTTACCATTTACTAACTTCCACATATGGTTCACACTGCCATTCCTGTTGATGACTTCATTCATTGCGACCATTCACCATTTTATTTATTCCTATTAGGTTATCCCAGGCACAGAACACTATATAAACTTCGTGCTTAGTGATTATCTTTTTTAGCTTGTGCAAAACTTCGTGCGCCTAGCAGCGCTATAGGTCACAATTTATTTGAATCATTATCCTCAGTATTTCTCCTACCATTTATTGTGCTTAACAGTTTTCTGGCTATTGCCACAATCAGGCTGCTTATCAATCTTTCCACCTGAGCACTAAGGCTTTGTGTAGGCTTATGGAGACAATATTTCTTTATACTTTGCGTTAAGCATGACATCACTAGGCCTCTTTTAACAGGCTTTGAATATGCAGAATTGTATCTCATGAGTGCCTTTCCTCCTTTACTTAAATACATCCAACATGTGTTTTAAAAGTGCATGCAGATTTTAATATTCAAAAACTTTAGACTACTCAGGTGGCAAGTCATATGTGATGTCTAGCACGGTGAACAAACCCCTGAACTGCTGCAACATTGTTGTCACATGAATACACTTCATGTTTTTAAAAATAAGCATAGCCAAAAATCTGCAACATACCTAAGGCAAGCCTTAACATGCTATTTAACAGTGGCATTAATACTTAGACACCCTTTGTTCTAAAAAGCTTACGCGGTTTTGGGGCAAGGAAAGAGCCAGTACAAATTCCATCTTGTTGTACATATACACGATTTCCGTATTCAAGAATCATTGATCCTAGATAAATTCAAAGCAGTTCCAGAAAACAACGTACACTAGTACCTTGTTCTTGTAGTCCTTGCCCCCCCCCCTCCACCACCAATCGGCACAATTTATCTTTCATATATCTCAAAAGGGAAGAATAGGTGCAATTTCATCTGGAATAAGTGCCAAGCACCAATTTTCGCAGAATAGCACATTGAAAAGAAAAATAATGCCCGGAGGCACTTTGACACTGACAGCAGGCTCACATTACAGCCTGGGCCTGCCGAGTGCTCTGCTCTTGAGGTAGGAGTATATGTTGTAGTCTACGGATAAAAGATTTTGTGGGTAGATGAGCTTTGCAGGGTAGGTAACTTACATATGCGGAAAAGTGCCATTCTGTGAAATTATGTCATGAAATTATACAGATAGTGTGAGCCTCTGTATTAATGATGGCCATCTTACATGGTGCCATGTCACAGGGCGTTTTTGCATATTTATATAGAAACTATTTATAAGGGTAAATGTGCTCAATAGCATGAAGCTATACAACATATACAGGCTGTTTCACGTAACTTGTGCTATACCTTAAAGATATGCAAATGCCACGTCGCTGGACCAAACCAAGATATGTTGTTTGCTGTCACTTGGAGACACTCAGATTAATGTTCTCATTCTGTCCAATTAGATAATTAGTTGTAATTAACCAACTTCTCAATTATTATGATTAGATATAAAGTGTTAATGAGAAAATTGTAGAGCAACATGAGAAACTCCCAATACAGTTTTCTGTTGCTCAATATATGCCACATAAAAGTGGTTTTCCGAGTGTGAAAGAAGCCTGTGAATACACAAGGTAGCTCGAGTGACCACTCACGCAGCAACTTTGCGTGTATTCGTGGGCTTCTTTCATGCCCAGAAAACCACAGTCATGTAGCACATATTGAGCAACAAAAAGCTGTATCAGGAGTTTCTCATGTTGCTGTACAGTTTTCTCATTGTCACTTTTCATTGAACTATAATAATTGAGAAGTTGATTGATTAGGACTAATTATCTAATTAGGCAGAGATGTGAGTCTCTCCAAGTGACGGCAAACATCATCATCTTGGTTTGGTCCAGCTACGTCGCATTTGCATATCTTTAAGGTTTGGCACAAGTTTGTGAAACACCCTGTATAACCAACCACACTGTTTGGCTAAAGCCTCTTGGATTCTGCACTATGGTATCTGTATGAATGCGACTTTGGCATATGTAGTTAAGGCAATGTAGCATGAACTCTCATAGAAGTCTCTTCTGTGCCATTGACACTTAAACATAGATGACTGACACACACATTGTGTTTACGAGGTGCGACAACAATAAAGTGCTTCTCTTTTCCTATTCGTAGAAACACACCTGTACTGTTTTCTCTCTACAAGCTGCATATGAGGACAGGAATGGCATATGCTATTGTGTTCATAATACACTAAGATGAGATAGCAGTTCACAATTATGCTATGGCAGAATGAATGGCATAGTTCTACTTGTAGTCATTGCAGTAAGATGGTACTGATGAAATCTAAAGACTGACTTATCAGTGTATGTTAAGTTCCGTGTAATATAAACACTTACAAAATTTTTGTTGCTGTTGTGTGTCATGTGTTGTCAACAACAAGTACTTTTTCTACACTGCGTGTCAGCCTGCAAAATATGAAGCAGGAACAAATTGGTCACCTCTAGCGCGTCAGTAGGAACAGATTTAATGAATGCCCTCTAGGTGCATGGTGGTCAGCAGCACTATATGTAGCACATGTAGCAAAGACGCCCAGAAGAAAAAAAGGCCAGCTAGCTTGGCTGAACTTCTAGTTCACGGGCCTCTTCTTTGATGCTCTAACAGCTTGGTACTGTCTACTGGCTTGGTCCGGTTGCTTGTGATGGCTCAGGGATGTTCCAGCATAAGTCAACCCACCTGAATCTCCGGCCAAGGCACGTTGCTCTCAACTCGCCCTTTGTACCTTGATGGCCTGGTGTCCCTATTGGCCTGATGGTCTAGGATCCTCGAGCCCCTTCCCAAGTTCCTGAGTTTGCTGTTGGCTCCCGCTCTGGTGCCTTTACCCACTCGAGTCTGTGTGCCACAATGGAGCCCTGCCCTCAACAGTTGTTGATGGCTATGCGCAGAACAACCATAGACGCAACAGTGGCAACAATTGTAGGATTGTAGAATTGTAGGAACCAACTAGCCCGCCAACGTGTTTTAACCAATTGTAGGATGTTTCACCTTTCATGCGTTTATCTCACAAAAACAACTGTCTCCATAAGTGTCCTTAGTTATCTGTATGTGAAAGGCTTGCTAATGTAACAGTAGAGATTGTGGTGTGCATATTCTCCGACTGCCGTGTCGGTTACTGTAATGATCCTGGGTCCACCATCCGTCACAGAGAAAAAGCGAAGAGGAAATTAAGTGTCCTGTTTCATTGAAATGTAGAATCAATGAGGAAAAGGCAAATGAAAGCAGAAAAAAAAATTTTTTAAAAAGCTTGCCACAGGTGGAAGCCACAGCTACTCTTCTGCATTACACTTGCGAGGTTCTACCAATTAAAGGGACACTAAAGATCAGTAAATGCGAAATCAATTTAGGCTGATAAAGCGTTCTTTCAAAACATTACTTTCTTTAAATAGTCCCTAAGTCACTTCTGATAATTCTAAACATTTTAAATAAACATGAACATTGCGTATAGTATACAGTGACAATAACTTTCATAAAGATGTCATCGCTACATAAAATAAAAAGAACAATTCCGTGCTCTTCAATTAGATTTTTCAGCTGCTTTTTCGAATGTTATGAAGCCAGCAGGGTCTTGCATATGTCACCACGTTCCTGGATCTGATGTCACCAAATGTCATATCAAAAGTTGTCAGTTGATCAGACAGCTAGGTAAAATAGCACTGTGACAAGAGCTGGCTGTATATCCTGGGAAGGGTGGAGGCTCGCCTTTCTGTGCCACTGCACCTTTTGTGAAACTACCATTCAGTCAGCATTTCATGGGGGGTGATTATTGGCATATAACAGTGGAGCCATAAAGAACTTTCCTAGATGGTCAAAATTAATCCAGAGTCCTACTACGGTGCACGTCATAATGATATCGTGGTTTTAGCATATAAAAACCCAGAACAAGAAATCTGGAATTTTTCTACACACAAGACCTCGGCATTTTCACACTTAAATTTTGTCCAAATGGTTTTGATAACTCCATTTGGACCATTTGGCAATTCAGATTGAACCAAATGGTCCTGCTGGATATTTCATCTGGCCCAATTTGAAATGAGGGAATGAAGCAGTTGGCCGTTCTAACTTGTCCAAATGGTCCTGTTGGTGATAACACTTGGCCCAATTGGAAATTGCCATTTCCATTCGGACCCATTGATATTTCCAAATAGTTTCAATTGTTGTTGTTTTTTTACTGGGTTTCCTCTATGTTGATGTTATCCATAGCTTTCGCCGCATTGCATGGAGATGATGAGAGTATGTTGTGAGGAGGAGAGAGGAGGGTAATGAAGGTGGCCGTGCTCTCTTTTATCCAACACCTGTAACTTTGCTGTCGCAGCATCACTAAAAAAAATTCCTGCAGCTGCATGTTTATTGCAGACTGGTCTATGTATAAAATTTCAAACTGAGGGAGGTTGGGGTCTTTTAATTTCATAGTAAAAGATTGATTATGAGAGAGAAAATGCAAGTTAAAGCTCAATATTTTGAATTCATGCAGAGGCTGAAGTGCATGTGTCAGTTTTATGTCACAGATTAAAAAGTATTGTGTTTTCGCTGTTGTGGCTTATCAAAACTTCTTGACGCTTGCTATGTTCAGTCTTTGCTTACAACACTATAACCGATCTTGGCCAATGAAAAATGAACAAGTCCTGAGCAAGCACCGTCGTCACAGTGAGGTGGTGCAGGAACTCCAAGGTGGCGTCACCACCAGTGTTATTGTTTTCGCCTTTTTTTCTTGTTTACCGAACTTCTCATGGTAAAGTGGCATTTTTTAATTGTATAATGATGATTTACCAATACAGTTCAAGTAATTTTTCTTTCTGTATTTTCCCTTTAATCTACTGCAATGATCGTCCGGTCCACTTTGCTGGGTGTTCATGTATGTGTAAATGATAGCCCTGAAAGTGTCAGCCAATGTTTTAAAGGGTTTATATGAGTGTGAAGTTCAGAGCCCCTTTCTCCTTAGAAGAGTGATGGTTTGGGCTAGTTGGTTTTCCATTTTAGGTTGTGTGGTACAGCATGAGGCAGGGACAAGGGACGCAAGAAAAACGAGGACAAGTGCTTTAAACTTACTTGCCCTTGTTTTTCTTGCGTCCCTTGTCCCTGCCTCACGCTGTACCACACAACCTAAAATGGAAAACCAACTAGCCCAAACCGTCACCCTTCTAAGTTACATTTCTAGTTCTCCGGGCACCCTTTCCATCGTAAGCACTTGTCCTCGTTTTTCTTGCGTCCCTTGTTCCTGCCTCGTGCTGTACCACACAACCCCTTTTTCCATTGCAGACTGCTAAAGCAAACCAGCTACAGCAGACTTATGATGGGAGTACACAAACTAAGGATAAAGAGCTGCTACTACAAGATACATTCTCAGCATGTGAATGCAGTCTCCCCAGACCATTCCCTTCAATATGCTTATAAACCTTCCTTGCACTGGATCTCCTGTAGTTCCTACACAGCTGTCTCATGTGAACGTATTTTCTCACAGTCCAGCTGGTGTGATACACGAGTATCTCTACCCATATCATATGAACACCACTGGAGTTGTGCAGGCACTTGAGCAAGTTAGAGTAGTAGCCTGTGGCATGCACATGTAGGGCTTCAAGTTCACAAACAGGGCCTTCGCTGCTCATGTTGTAAACAGCCACGACCACTGCCAACGTCCCTTGCAGTGGTCCATGCCTGTGACACACCTGCACAAAGTGTTGACAGAGGCACTTTAGTACTGCCAGTGCTGCCATGGTGGTCTGAATGCACACTCCTACTCCTAAAGGAAAAGAAAGCTGAATTTCATAATGAACATGACATTCTGCTAACAAGGTGTTCTTTATGGAAGCCACCCAATACTGATGTTCCTACTGCTGCATTCGTGTAATGTGTCAGGTGTCGCAGCACTTCACCTGATCAATTACAATATCTCCTACTTTATGTCTGCATAAGTAATTTCGCAGATTGCCCGTCTCAGTGCACAAAAACATTACTATTGAGTGGACCACACATTTAATCTAACAAGACTCCAGTAAAGCATTGGTAACACTAAGAAGTGTTCTTCAAAATGTTAGTACTTGGTGTCATAACAATAAAGTGGTTGTCAAAGCTGTTGTAGTGGGTGACAGAGACAGCCCAAGAGCAAACACACAACACGTTTATTTCAGAGACAATGAACTATATATAAAGGCTGCTTGCCTATGACGTAACACAAAAAAACGAATCATGTTTGACACACCTTAGCACAGCACTTCCAAGCATTTCATGTCACTTATTCCTCCCTTTCAAAACTGCAGTCTTTGCACGGATCTTTGTTGTGGGGTAGAATAGACCTCCGTAAGACTGGCAGACTTAGGGGACAGAGAGCCTGTTCGGCTGGAAGGGATGTTGGAGGTGTTGAAAGAACAGGCACGGCACCAGTTGGTTCTGTAGTGGCCAGACTGGACTGGCCTTCTCGCGTTGACGTCGGCCGATTCTTGTTGTCCGGGCTGGCTTAAGAGAGTTGGGAGCCTCCACTTTTGGGGCCAAGGGCGATACAAGCACCCGACGGAAAATTTGGTCCAAGTGATGTCTGGCTACGCCATCTGGAGTGTCGACCGTTACCAGCCGTGAACCCTCAGTGCTCTTGACGATGCCTGGATGCCAACGCCTCCCTTGGCCAAAGCTGTGCACCCACACCTGGTCCCTGTCCCTGTACTGGAATCTTGGAGGCTGCGAGTAACTTCAAGGTGGAGAAGGGACATAAGTATCCAAGCGTGAACGAATTTGGTAGTTCAGCATTTCTGAAGGAGACTTGCCGCACGGTAGTGGGGTACGTCGATGGCCTAACAGCACTCATGCTAGTTTTGTTTCGAGATCATTCACCATCGAGTACTTGAGAAGGCCATCCTTTATTGTGTGAACCGCGCGCTCTGCAAGACCATTAGATTGTGGGTGGTACAGCGCACTGCATAGATAAGTTATGTTGTTGGCAGTTATGAACTAAGAAAACTGCTGACTTGCAAACTGAGGCCAGTTATCTGATAGGTACAATGGTTTGCGGCAAGCCAAAATGAGCGAACAATTCGCAAAGCCGTGCGATTGTGACTTCTGTGGTCGGCTGACCTGACAGGAAATGCCTCGATCCATTTAGTATGCAAGTCAACGACTATTAACAGCATGCGTCCCTCTATTGGTCCGGCATAATCAATGTGAGGCCGTGACCACTTGGTCGCCATTTCTGGCCAAAAGATAGGAACCTGGTGATGAGGCATTGGCTGCGCTTGTACACGAGATGCACAAACGTGCAAGGCTTTCTATCTCACCATTCAACCCAGGCCACCAGAACAGCACCCAAGCCAGTCTTTTCATCGCAGATGCACCCTGGCGTGGTCAATGTAGCTCAGCGAGCAGGGAGACTCGTGCTTTGTGGGGTACGACGATGTGATGACCCCAGTAGAGCAGGCCTTCTAGGCTTGACAGCTCCAGTCTTCTGCAAAAATAAGGTTGAAGGTGATTGTGGCACGGTGACAAGCGCTTAGGCCATCCATCAAGTACAAAGTGCTGCACCATGCTGAGGTATCTATCTGCGTTCGTCAACGCCCGTATGGCACCCGCTGGCACGAACGAGCTGTCAAGGTTCTCTGAAGACAGCATGTATTCTGGTAAGGTGCCCGATCGACATGCATCTGGTATCAGCATAGGCAAGCGGCTGAGTGCCGCTTGCCCGTGCATTGGGGGCACAGCTTAATCTTCTCATTGAAGTCCCACTAGTGGTTGATGGTCCGCGACCAATACAAACTCGCGGCCCACCAGGTAGTCTCGAAACTTTGTCACTCCAAACACCAGTGCAAGAGCTTCATTCTCGAGCTGAAAATAATTCTTTTTGGCGTGTGTTAACGTGCGTGAACGGAATGCAATGGGCTTATCCAATTTCCCAATTCGGTGCGAGATTACAGCACCTATACCCGAGGGTGACGCATCACATTCTAAGCGCACAGGCTGGTTGGGATCGAAATACGTCACAACAGACGAACTAAGAAGTGTTTGTTTAGCCATGAGATATTAATTTTCCTGCGCCGTTCCTCACTGCCATTTATGCTCTTTTTCAAGCAGAAAATAAAACACGGCCAACATTGACATGTGCGGCAAGAACCGGTGATAATAAGTCCACAGACCCAAAAACGAGCGCAGTTCACTCACATTCGTAGGCCGTGGTGAGTCCCATACTGCTGCTAGGTTCTTCTCAAGCGGATGCAAGCTGTCTTTGTCGATGCAATGGCTCAGGCAGACGATGGCATCTTTGCAAAAGTGTCATTTTTCGGGCTTCAGCCTGATACCATTCTGTTGAAGCCTGCGCAACACGTCCTGAAGCACTGAGCCATTACCGGCTTGACGTTCCGCTATCAATACACGATCCAAATACACCTGCGCGGCTGGAAGGTCGGCCAGGACAGTTTCCATGCACCGCTGAAAAATTGTGGGAGCCGAGGCAACTCCAAAGGGAAGACAGTTTAGCAGAACAACCCCTTGTGAGTGTTTATCACGGGCAACTTCCTCGCCTCCTCATCCAAAGGGAGTTGGCTATATGCATCCTTAAGGGCCAGTGTTGTGAAAAACGATCCCCCATGTAGCAACGTGAAAATGTCTTCAATGTTTGCTAAAGGGTACTGCTCAGTTATGCAGGCAGCATTGATTGTGGTTTTGAAATGCTGCAGATGCGCAGGGATCCATCCTTCTTCAGTACTGGTACGATTGGTGCCACCCACTCAGAATGTGCTATGGGTGATAATATGCCTTGCTCCACTGAACGGTCCAGCTCCGTTTCCACTTTTTCACGAAGAGCTTAAGGGATTGACCGCGCCTTGTGGAACTTCGGTTGGGCGCTTTCTCGAATGTGGAATTTCACAGGTGGCCCCTAAGTGTTTCCAAGCCCTGGCTCAGAAAGGGCAGAAAACTCAGTCCTGAGGCTGTCGGGATCTGCTGATGTTGACTAAACCGTAGTGAGAAAACCAGATGGCAGAAGCAAAAACGCCTGGTTGAAGTCCCTTCTGCAAAGGCGTTTGCAGAAGGGACCTGAACAGTTTATAACAATCAGTGTGGCAGGTACAGCCTTCCCTGCAAGATGGCTTGAAGGTGCAGTTCACCAACAATGGGTAGCTTGCCCAAGTAACAGCTGAGCGTGTGTTTGCATTTCTATAAGCATGGCAAACTCAGACGGTGCTTTAGATGCATCTCCTGCAGAATGATAGAAAACGGTGATCCCGTGTCAATAATCATGTTCAAGGGCACGCCACCCCAGCGGATAACTCTGCGGAATGCCTGGAGCAAACATTTCTTTTCTTGTCATTCCTGCAATGTGAAGACTGTTGAAGTATCACTTTTCTCCGTTTCTGATACAGCGCTCTCATAATGAACTGCGTTAGCGACACCATCGCACCTACGACTGGCCCGGAGCCCCGATTGGGAACGGCATTTCCTTGTGACATGACCAGTCTTCCGACAGCGAAAACACTGCTCTCTTTTGTGTGGATAGTTGCTTGCTTCGTGATCATAGTTTCTCCAGCATGCACAATCAGTATGGCTTTGCTTACCTTCGGTGAAGGTCTGATATCGGCGCGATTTTCTCACTACACTGCACAACGCTGCCTCATTATCAGGTCTGGTCACGGTGCTTAGTTCCAGTGCGGCTGTCTCTGCCGCTGTGGCAAGCGTTCCAGATTGGGCAAGTGTGAGCTCAGTTCTTTCAAGCAGCGTCTACTGCACCGCACAATTTCAGATGCCACAAACAATGCGGTCCCGTAACATGCAGTCCAAGCTGGTGCCAAAGTTGCACTCAACAACATAGTCCCGGACGGATTCATTTGCAGCCTGGTCCCTATGGCAACCTCATTACACTTTGGTGCATAGTGGTCATCTACGAAGGTAAGTGCTTCCTTGTAACTCAGGCCACTTACTTTCCGGGGGGGCGCAGTGTCCAGCAAGAATGCCTACCATCTTTGTTGACAGTGTCGAAACCAAGAGCGCCTTTTTCTCATCATCTGTCTTAATATCATTCACTTCAAAAAATGCCTCCAGTCGAGTAAAGTAAATATCCCACTTATCTTGATTTTCGTAGAAACTTGGGGTACCGAGGTTCATAGCCAGGGCCATGACCGCCGACACTCTGTAGACTCTATTACTTCCAGTACTCACCAGGACTCCCAGCGCTACCGAGACGCCACTGTTGGTGCCGGGGGCTCCGTGGGGTAGTCACCCTCGTCGCCACTGTTGTAGCGGGTGACAGAGTGACGGAGACGGCCCAAGAGCAAACGCACAACACGTTTATTTCAGAGGCACCAAACTATATATAAAGGCTGCTTGCCTATGACATAACACAAAAGAACGAATCATGTTTGACACATCTTAGCACAGCACTTCCAAGCATATCAAAAGCAAAACTTTTTATCTTTAGCTTGTGGTCCAAAATGCATTGCAGCATGCCCCATTTATACAAATTATGCCGTATTCCTTTCTGACAAGTGCCTATAATTTGGTTAAAAAAAAATGCTGCATGCAACATTTCCACTCCTCTCAAAGCATCTTAGTATATTAACCTCCCCATCCTGGTGGGGAGGTTAACCACACAACACAATGCTTGTGTTGGATGATTCTCCCTTTCATCCTTATGCAGTTTTTTTGCCCTGAATGTTACCAATGAACACCAACCAACTTGCCTAATCACCCCACTTAAAAAATACATTTGCCTTCTCACTCAAAGTTACAGCTTCCGAAACCTGAACCTAACAGCAAATCTTCTGCATCTGAATGAAATCAGCTAATATTTGGTGTTTCCATGCTGTAATCACACTCTGTAAGGTGCAGTGGGGTTGCGATGTATAAGAATGAAATGGCTGCTCTTACCTTGATCACATCAATCAAGTAGGCCAACCTGACCATCTGATAGACACGTCCTGCAGACAGAGTTGGAGATGTTGCAGCTGTTGTTGATAGTACAGAATGCATCATCATCATCATCATCAGCCTGATTACGCCCACTGCAGGGCAAAGGCCTCTCTCATACTTCTCCAACAACTCCAATCATGTACTAATTGTGGCCATGTCGTCCCTGCAAACATCTTCATCTCATCTGCGCACCTAACTTTCTGCCGCCCTATGCTATGCTTTCCTTCCCTTGGAATCCATTCCGTAACTCTTAAGGACCATCGGTTATCTTCCCTCCTCATTACATGTCCTGCCCATGCCCATTTCTTTTTCTTGATTTCAACTAAGAATCATTAACTCGCATTTGTTCCCTCACCCAATCTGCCCTTTTCTTATCCCTTAACGTTACACCTATCATTCTTCTTTCCATAGCTCGTTGCGTCGTCCTCAATTTAAGTAGAACCCTTTTCGTAAGCCTCCAGGTTTCTGCCCCGTAGGTGAGTACTGGTAAGACACAGCTGTTATAAACTTTTCTCTTGAGGGATAATGGCAACCTGCTGTTCATGATCTGAGAATGCCTGCCAAACGCACCCCAGCCCATTCTTATTCTTCTGATTATTTCAGTCTCATGATCCGGATCCGCAGTCACTACCTGTCCTAAGTAGATGTATTCCCTTACCACTTCCAGTGCCTCACTACCTATTGTAAACTGCTGTTCCCTTCCGAGACTGTTAAACATTACTTTAGTTTTCTGCAGATTAATTTTTAGACCCACCCTTCGACTTTGCCTCTCCAGGTCAGTGAGCATGCATTGCAATTGGTCCCTTGAGTTACTAAGCAAGGCAATATCATCAGCGAATCGCAAGTTACTAAGGTATTCTCCATTAACTCTTATCCCCAATTCTTCCCAATCTAGGTCTCTGAATACCTCCTGTAAACACGCTGTGAATAGCATCGGAGAGATCGTATCTCCCTGCCCGACGCCTTTCTTTATTGGGATTTTGTTGCTTTCTTTATGGAGGACTACGGTGGCTGTGGAGCCGCTATACATATCTTTCAGTATTTTTACATACGGCTCGTCTACGCCCTGATTCCGCAATGCTCCCATGACTGCTGAGGTTTCGACTAGATCAAACGCTTTCTCGTAATCAATGAAAGCTATATATAAAGGTTGGTTATATTCCGCACATTTTCTATCACCTGATTGATAGTGTGAATATGGTCTATTGTTGAGTAGCCTTTACGGAATCCTGCCTGGTCCTTAGGTTGACGTAAGTCTAAGGTGTTCCTGATTCTATTTGCAATTACCTTAGTAAATAGTTTGTAGGCAACTGACAGTAAGCTGGTCGGTCTATAATTTTTCAAGTCTTTGGCGTCCCCTTTCTTATGGATTAGGATTATGTTAGCGTTCTTCCAAGATTCCGGTATGCTCGAGGTCATGAGGCATTGCGTATACAGGGTGGCCAGTTTCTCTGGAACAATCTGCCCACCATCCTTCAACAAATCTGCTGTAACCTGATCCTCCCCAACTGCCTTCCCCCTTTGCATAGCTCCCAAGGCTTTTTCTTCTTCTTCCGGCGTTACCTGTAGGATTTAGAATTCCTCTAGACTATTCTCTCTTCCATTATCGTTGTGGGTGCCACTGGTACTGTATAAACCTCTATAGAACTCCTCAGCCACTTGAACTATCTCATCCATATTAGTAATGATATTGCCGGCTTTGTCTCTTAACGCAAACATCTGATTCTTGCCAATTCCTAGTTTCTTCTTCACTGCTTTTAGGCTTCCTCCGTTCCTGAGAGCATGTTCAATTCTATTCATATTATACTTCCTTATGTCAGCTGTCTTCCGCTTGTTGATTAACTTCGAAAGTTCTGCCAGTTCTATTCTAGCTGTAGGGTTAGAGGCTTTCATACATTGGCGTTTCTTGATCAGATCTTTCGTCTCTTGCGATAGCTTACTGGTATCCTGTCTAACGGAGCTACCACCGACTTCTATTGCACACTCCTTAATGATGCCCACAAGATTGTCGTTCATAGCTTCAACACTAAGGTCCTCTTCCTGAGTCAAAGCCGAATACCTGTTCTGTAGCTTGATCTGGAATTCCTCTATTTTGCCTCTTACCAGTTGCTTCCGTTCCCTCCTCAGGTCTAGGCTAATTCGAGTTCTTACCATCCTATGGTCACTGCAGCGCACCTTGCTGAGCACGTCCACATCTTGTATTATGCCAGGGTTAGTGCAGAGTATGAAGTCTATTTCATTTCTAGTCTCGTCGTTCGGGCTCCTCCACGTCCACTTTTGGCTATCTCACTTGCGGAAGAAGGCATTCATTATCCACATATTATTCTGTTCCGCAATCTCTATTAATAACTCTCCCCTGCTATTGCTAGTGCCTATGCCATATTCCCCCACTGCCTTGTCCCCAGCCTGCTTCTTGCCTACCTTGGCATTGAAGTCGCCCATCAGTATACTGTATTTTGTTTTGACTTTACCCAACGCCGATTCCACGTCTTCATAGAAGCTTTCGACTTCCTGGTCATCATGACTGGATGTAGGGGTGTAGACCTGTACAACCTTCATTTTGTACCTCTTATTAAGTTTCACAACAAGACCTGCCACCCTCTCGTTAATGCTATAGAATTCCTGTATGTTACCAGCTATGTTCTTATTAATCAGGAATCCGACTCCTAGTTCTCGTCTCTCCACTAAGCCCTGGTAGCACAGGACGTGCCCGCTTTTTAGCACTGTATATGCTTCTTTTGGCCTCCTAACTTCACTGAGCCGTATTATATCCCATTTACTGCCCTCTAATTCCTCCAATAGCACTGCTAGACTCGCCTCACTAGATAACGTTCTAGCGTTAAACGTTGCCATGTTCATATTCCAGTGGCGGCCTGTCCAGAAGGCAGAAGGCATATTCTTGACTAAATATTAATATGCAAAGTTTTTTACTCAAATAACATTTTGTTGTTTCTTGGTATTGATGTATTGCTCCATGAGCAAAAAGAAAGGTGAATAACTTCTACTTTTCTATCATCTGGAATGCTGTTCGGACTTTGTGGGGTAAATATGATGAAATTGTTTCCTTTAAGTGGTTGGCAACTACACGCAAATTATTAACAGGACATTGGATGTCCTTGGTGGCAGGTGAAGTATCCTCACAGTGGCCACACCAATCATGTCCTACATATACATAATTTTCTTCTTTACGAAAACTGCTTAAGAAAAGTGATGCTTTGAACATGTTAGAACACTAATTTGTCACTTGAACTTGAGGTCCCCTTATCATAAAATAAATATATTATGTTTTCACTTTTTATTTACATATACTAGAATGCAATTGCTGCTGCCAGGCATTAATCCTGCAACCTCAGGTTGTGTAGTAACATGCTAATGGTCATTCAGCTGCTATAATGTGCATGTATTGGCGATGGCTTCATTTAAAAGTGATGAACACAAAACAAAGGCAATATACACAGCAATAATAAATATGAACATTGTGGTTATAAACCAGGGTATATGCCTGTTGGTCCGCGGGCATAAATGCCTGCCCCATGAAATGAAACAGCTTTATGCAGTTTCATATCGTGGAACGTTTCTCTATCCGCCACCCGAGAACGCGCTCTCTAGCGGTCAGGCTCCGCCGAGAGACTTTAGTAGCTTGAGAGTAATACAGGCTGTGTTAAACAGTTGTATCGAATTGCAGCCAGAGTAATGGCATCGAACTGCTACAATATCCTTCCTAGTAATAAACAGGATATATTAAATATGAATATTGTATTAACAGTGATGCTTTGTTTGAAAAAGAATTATAAATAAATTGCAATATATATTGTAATATGATATTTAAACATTTTTTCGATCTGGAAATAGCAATTTAAATTGTCACCTGCTGCCTGCATTTGCTTTCAGCCTACTGAAGCAGAATCCTACCTTGCATCTCTGGGCAAATGGACTCTTACACACACATTCAAATAGAATCAATTCTTTCCTGCTTTTCTACTTACGTATAGTGACCTGTGTTTATATATTCAAAACTGTTTTAAAGACATTTTACGTGCACTGTTGCTTTATTCTCACCAAATACTTCAATGAAGTTAAATTTCTTGGCCTTCACCATCTGCATGGCTTATTCAGAATTTTATTGGCCAATAGGCATCAAAACTAGTGCACTCTGCAACAGCTTACGTTTCATAAAGCAAGTTGAACATACTGTAGCCGTATAAACTTCTTTTTCTAGACAACCAGACATGCACAAAAGTTGTCTTATTGGATGGTGTAGACCAAAAAATGCAATCTTATGAAATTTGAAGGGTAAAAGCAGTGGAATGAGCAAAAATAATTGTTTCAAATCTAGCATACAAGTGCAAGTTGTCATACATCAATGCAAGTGTAGTAAACCAGTGCACCCAACATTTGACATGACTTTCAGTTAGTAACCAGGAGAAAAGTTACTCTAAAATGAAATATAAAAGAAAAGGTAAACTAAGTAATAGCTCTGTTTTAAAGAACTGCAGTTTATTTGTTAAATGAGAGCACCGCTGGCATGTACTGTTTGTTGTCATTATTCTAGTTTACTTACATGTTAAATGGCCATGACTCAGAACAGTAGCAGTTTTAATTTTTGCAATGCCTTAAATTTTCCTAACTGAATATTTTGTGGAACTTTTGAGATCATGAAGATATTCGAAGCGGTATCAGAAAGCAAAAGTGTTTAATATAAGAGCCACTCACTCACCTTCAGGGATCATTGAAACCAATGGCCATTGAAACGTACATTCCTCAGTTGGCTCATTTGTGTGAGCTAGTGAAAGGGAGCAAATGGAACTAATGGATGTCAATGACCATTGATTTTTATGGTCCTTGAAAGAGCACACGTGACTGCGGTATAACTTCACATATGAGTTACTTCTCAGGTTGCAGCTTATCAAGGATTCGAATCTCAACTGCTCTGCTGAGCGAGTGCCTACAACATCGCTATGACTAACTCATGAATGGTAAAAAGGATTTTAGAAGTATCTCCATTTGCAATTTCTAATATCACAGACACTTTAATAAAAACAGTGTAATACTTAATACTAAACTCCACTAGCATACAAAGAATTAGTATAAACAGTAAGATTTCAGCAAAATCTTCTTTCTTTTTTATCTCGTCTGATTTTCTTCCAGTTTCATGTCACTAAGTCCTACCTGCCAACCTGTGAACTATGAAATTTAGAGAAAATGCTGCGGACTTAACACTGGAAATGAGAAAAATAGCTCACATTTTTTTAAAGCTTGCCCTTAGCATGTACCTTTACAGCCATGCATGTGCACCTTATTTAACATGAATTACTTTTAGATGCAGAACACAAGCAACAGCAAACTTCGAACAATGCACAGACAAGCTACACATAATTTTTAGGCCACAGTAACTTTTTTGTTGACATTATCTGAACACACTTACTCAAGGCAGGCACCAGTAGGGTTTTCACCATCAAAAGACCTCCAAGAGTATGGTCAAAGGCTGTGCAGCAAGGCTTTTTAATGAAAAGAATTTACTCTTAGTAAGCTAAAGTTACAAAGACAGCTGTACAAAGACCTAAAATCAATGGCTGTATGCTAAAAAGTGTAGGCATATAAACATAATAACAAATCTAAAATGTACATGCAACCACAACATGTAATGTATAAGTATTGTCCTTCGGCCATTATATTATTTTAAACTTGACTGGAACAAACTGGGTGTTATATTTAAAGATAAAGTCCGGGGAGAAATTTGGGTTTTGCACTGCCTGGCAGCCCAAAGTTTTTCCTGCTAATAGTCAAACTCACTCTGGAACAAAAAAGCAATTCCACTTGGGCTCTACCCTAGGCACTGGCAAGGCAGAAGAAGGGAAGTGAATCATTTCATTATCTGCTAGACATGATATTAAGTGACTGCGCATTTTGGACTTGTCAAAAGTTGCCGTGCAGGGGTCGACGCCAGATGCAATGGTAAATGCATTTGCAATAGCAAAAACACCGCAGTCGTAACTATTCTCTTGACGCTGAGCTGCTTTAGCATGAACATTAAGAGCATTAGAAGAAAGATGCATGATGTTCATTATTTGATGTACTGCACTAACTGGAATGGCCTGATCCAATGAATCGTATAGAAAAACAGTATCCTTAGGGGCTCCATAGTTTGTAACAGTGACCCAATGTCCAGGAACGTGTAGGATTTGAATAAAGGTGTTTTGCTTCTTGAATTTAAACCTCTCCCCAAGAAGAACATCCTGAAACCCACCTATATCAGGAAATTGACGAGATATAATATATAATGCTGCATTAATAATTGCATCTGACAGCCACCCTGTGCCTTGCAAGGCCTTTAATTCAGAGGTGTTTATTTTGTAAGGGTTGCAATTATCCGAACCACAAATAGCTTCAGCAATGTTATCAATACATCCTTGTGCTGTTTTGCTATAAACATCTGGCAATGAGGCCTGTTGTTTAAATTTAGAGTTGTCAGAAACAGTTAGACACCTTTTTTTTTTCTCTTTGGTTTGTATGATCCACACGTCTTCTCTTACGTGGTCGGCCACGAGCTGATTGAACAAGAGGGATGCTAAGCACTGTTAGCTGCTGTGCAGCATTACTACTAGGCATGAGGTTTGGGTCTGATCCTTTCGCAAGAGCCTGACATATTTTTTGAGCATGTGAGACTATTGTACAGTTATTTACATCTGGTAGGTCTTGTGATTCATCTGCAATGAAGTCTCGATCAGTGGAGTTATCATTTACAGACTTCACTGGGATGCCGTCATCCGGGTCTACATCACTCTTTGAAATGCTCATTTCTCCTTCACTTTCTACATCCTCCTGTATACTAATTTCTTGTTCACTGCTTTGTGCCATTTCATCAAATGTTCAATGCTCTTTCATGTTTCTAGAATAAGTCACAAGGTTGTGAAAGAAATCCTCACACTCTCCCAGTTTTTCATTAAGTTCAGTTTCGCTATACTGTGCTAATATGTTTGCAGTTGTCTTTGAGAGTTCTAAGAGCCGTGCATATGCATATTCATATCTAGCCTCTGGAGTATCAAGCTTTGGCTGTGCCTTTTTTGCTATGCTCGTTGTGAGAATGTTTAGTTTGTCTGGCGACATTGTCAGATCAGTGTCAACAAAATCAGATTTCAGCCAGCGCTGTGGTACACAACACTCATCGAAAAGTTTATCGTTTTCTTCTGACCTAGCAGCAAAGATATGCCTGCAAGGCAGCTTGTACTGCATGTTAAATGTGCATATGCAGGCTCTCATTCTATCGCTAACTTCATAGCATTTATTGTTAACAGAAACAATGTGTTTGTCACCAGAAGCTGAACATTTTCCTGGATTTTTCTTGTATGTTTCGTACTCTTTACATACCAATCTTTTAGCATACTCTGTACATTTTGCTGAAACTTCCGTGTAAAATGTGTCAGTCTTGCTGGTGTCAATGCACAACTTTGTTTCTCTGTACTGGGCATGGCTAACTGAAAGAGCATCATGGGTAACATAACCTACCAAAGCTTTCACTGCTTGAACCAAATGCATTTCACGCCTTAAATATCTCTTGAGCTTTTGATTATGACTTTCCATCCGATTATTAGTATTATTTCTTAAACTGTGCACATTAGAACGATAAGCATGAACCCACATGCTCTTGCAACTGTGCCAGTTTTTGTAAAAAAACTCCAGAAGGGTTCTGTCATCCTTAAGTAATGTTTCCAAATTTAGTAAGTTCTCTTTATAAATGTCCACAGTGTGTGCAAAAACCAGTTTGGTAATGACATCTTTTACACTCATTTTATCAATGCTTTTTGAATCATGTTGCATAACTTTAGTGTGTAAATATTTTAGTACATGCCATGAACACAACAATATCCTACATTCAGGCAGAAGCTGAGTAATTATGTTCATTTCGTTTAGATCTTTGTCCATTACTGCAACTTTGCACTTGTTCTTTACGACAGGATTCAAACACAGGAATGTCTCCAGGAAAGACTTTAATATTTCAGATGTCTCCCGCTGAACAAATGCATAACACACGGGCCTGCCATGGCTAGTTCCATCCTCACACAGAACCGAATGCAAGATATACCCCTCTTTATTTACTTTATAAGTGCCATCAAAAAACAATACTTCAGGGTATTTTTCTGCTAACTGGGCCATATGCTTCGACTGCAGCAATATGTACAAAAGATCATTATCTGCATTTTTTTCTATATGCACCTTCCACCCAGTGTTTTCGGAAAACAATTTATCTATTTTTTCTAGCAGAAGCGTGCCATGATGTGCACTGTCCTTTATTTTTTGAACTGTTGCATGCCTTAAGTTTCTGACATCTTGTGAAGTAATGAATTTTCCAGTTTTTTCCAGAACAACTTCCTTAATGTCTTTCGATGTTGCATTGCAGGAAATTAAATCTTTAAGTTGGTCTTTTTCTGAAGCAGTTAGTGCACGGTTCATAGCATACCATACATAAATTTCGGGGCCTGTTTTGTGCTTGTGCACCTCTGATATGTTTAGCACTTCATAGTATGGCTGTGGCATAGACCGCAGCACAAGTCTTAGTTCAACCTTACATCCTGTCCCATTGAAGCGCTGATTGGGCCGAATATTCTGTCCTCTCGGAGTTGCATGCCCTGCATGGCAACAGACAAATGCAACTCGAATGTACGGAAATTCTGCTTCACTTATATCTTTGTCGGTGCAAAATGGATTTTTATCCGATTTTGAAATACGCATAGGATGGCACCCTTCCTTCTTCCATTCCTCATAGCTAGCCCTGAACTCCTTATATGTTGTAAACTTGCTACCTATAGACAGATTTCCTCCACCTGTGTGAACATTGCCCTGCTGTAATTTTGCAAGCTTAATATGTTTATTACGCCGGCGTTTTGCCTTCTTGCTGCCACACACTGTGGTGCTGCCCTCTAAGCTCACTGATGCTTGGCTCTGCTCAAGGTCAGCACTTTTATTTACCTCTACCTGGCCTTTACCACAAGGTCCAGAAGAGCTGCTTGCTGCTGTGGCACTGCCCTCACTTAGCACTTCAGCTTCTGGCTGGGGGCTCACTTTGGGTGTCGTGCAGCAAGCATCAAGTGTCCCACGGCCAGAAGCTGGGCTCTGCTTAGCAGCTGCAGAGGGCGGTGGCACAGTAGCTCGCACGGTCTTGCGCACCTTGTGGTGCACCCACACACCACCAACAAGTGCAGGAGCACATGCAGGCCACTCCTTCAGGCTGTTCATTGCTACATGAGCTTTCATTGATGCAGCTGTGCTCTGGTCTACGTCTGTGCTTTTATTTGCCTCTACCTGGCCTTTACCACAAGGTCCAGAAGAGCTGCTTGCTGCTGTGGCACTGCCCTCACTTAGCACTTCAGCTTCTGGCTGGGGGCTCACTTTGGGTGTCGTGCAGCAAGCATCAAGTGTCCCACGGCCAGAAGCTGGGCTCTGCTTAGCAGCTGCAGAGGGCGGTGGCACAGTAGCTCGCACGGTCTTGCGCGCCTTGTGGTGCACCCACACACCACCAACAAGTGCAGGAGCACGCACAGGGCACCTTCCTGCTGGCTGTGCAGCAACAGCAACAGTCAAGTCCCTGGTACTTGCCCCAGCAGTCGCCGACAGTGCGGGGTATGCAAGCACGGGGTCTGCTTCTGTGACTGTGGGCGTCACTGCAACAGCAGTGCAGTGCTGCACAGTGGCAGAAGAAGACGTGCGCACTACTACTGCCCATGTCTTTTTGGCACCGCAACCTTCGGGAGCTACGTTAGTTCCTGAGTGAAAACAAAGAACAGGAAAGTTGTTGTCACTGCCCCAGTGCTGTAAAAACGCATCAGACTGGTCACCATGCTGGCAGCGCAGCTCGTCATGCTCCTCCTGGACCTGGTGCTGCCACGCCACCTCACCATGGCTCTTACCAATGTCCTCAATGACACTCCTGATGGTGTGACGCAGCAGGCGCCCCAGCAACTGAAACAGGCAGAAACACACACAGCACTCTAGTATTTGAAAAATGCTTTGGATATTCATGTGGTGTACATAGAGAAAATAAACACTTTCGTGCTAAACTACCCAGTGTAGGGTTTATTTCATCCATGGAACACCGAAATCATGTCTTGGTATCCATGCACTGCTCTGGGAACAAGACATCCAAATGTTGCATATACTACCAAGGACGTCTTACGACAGTTGCCATTTGCAACTTCTGTAACCCACACATAGATAGCTGTGCTCTAAGGTGCTCTGTCTGTTTCCACATGTCAGAAATGCATTTTCTGATGAGCTCAAATTATAATCCAGGGCTATCGCTTGTCAGCAGCTCAATTAAGTGTACATATCTATATTTTGCATAATTTTTAACACAATTTGTTTTGAAAAGTTGAGTTAGTTCAATCTGCCGCCTGATTTTCTTGCCTGGTGTAGGGCTTAGACGGAATCGAACACTCTATTTGCGCACATATATTCCTCACAGCAAATGCCACACAAATGGCCTTAATCAACATGTCCTCGCAATGTATCCAGCAAGTACCCATAATTATTCCATGGCGCACATGCAAGATATCTCATGGTGCGGCCGGACAGTACGGCTAAACGATCGTGATAGTGACGTCTGCCAGATGTAATTTGCGCGTATATATTAATGACTTGCCGCATTATGTGTCCATTAACATTCGTCTTTACACTGATGATTGCGTCCTCTATCATAATAGTAACACACCAATGGATCATGATTTACTTAATGACTCCTTTGCAAAATTTTGTAGGTGGTGCAAGGAATGGCAAATGAACATTAATTTCTCTCAAAATGTTTCCATGTCCTTTTCCAGATGCCTATCTTCCGTCACTTTTCACGTACACTTTCCATGGTCAGGATTTAAAAAGAGTAACCAAATTTACATACCTTATGGATCATGATTTACTTAATGATTCCTTTGCAAAATTTTGTAGGTGGTGCGGGAATGGCAAATGAACATTAATTTCTCTCAAACTGTTTCCATGTCCTTTTCCAGACGCCTACCCTATCTCCATCACTTTTCACATACACTTTCCACGGC
The DNA here is from genome assembly GCF_023375885.2 of Dermacentor andersoni. Classification (NCBI taxonomy): domain Eukaryota; kingdom Metazoa; phylum Arthropoda; class Arachnida; order Ixodida; family Ixodidae; genus Dermacentor; species Dermacentor andersoni. The sequence goes on along the minus strand of NW_027314752.1, from coordinate 6,609,075 downwards.
CAGGATTTAAACAAAGTAACCGAATTTAAATATCTTGGTCTTCATTTCTCTCATGACATGTCATGGTCGAAACACATTGATATCATATATAACAAAGCTTTTAGACGTCTCGCTTACCTCCATCATTCATTGTGTAAAGCTTCAAAGGATACCAAACTGCTCACATATAAAACACTTATTCACCCCATTCTTGATTATGGCTGCATCATATGGAATCCTCATAAGAAATCCGATATTGAGAAATTAGAATCAGTCCAAAAGAAATCAGTGCGCATCATTTGTCACAACTATAGCCGACATTCTTCCCCTTCTTCCCATTATGCAGTTTCGTACACCTTCTATCACTAAGAGTTCTCATAATCTTAACCACATCCCTTTCTTTTGCCGAACAGAGATGTTCAAGCACAGCTTGTTTCCACTGGCAATTGAACTCTGGAATTCACTACCTGGAAGCATCCACTCTTTACCTATGCATGAATTTTTGAAAACCATTACATTTACTTCATATTCATATTTTTCTTGTGCTTGTATTTTGTTTTCTCGCTTTCTTTTATCTCTTCACTCCCTCACTGCCCGCTCCTGCAATAGCCTCACCGAGGATGCAGTATGTGAAAATAAATTAATAAAATTAATTGCAAGGCACTCACCTGGCTACCGCGTGGCGTCGGGTGCACGCCGTCGGCCTTCAGCATCCCCGACAACTCGCCAGTGCTGTCCAGGTACCTGTAGCCGTTCTTGTGGCACAGCGCCTGCAAAATGGCATTCGTCTCCCTAGCAACCCTGTTGGATGTCTCCAATTCCCGAGCAGTTAGCGCCCACCGGCACTTGAGAAAACTCGTCTGTCTCGGCAGAATTGCAGACACCACCACACGGATGCATGGTTTGACATCAATAATGCGATCAATTAGTGCCCGGAACCTGGCAATCCGCGTGAGTGGTTCTTCGCCGACATTGTTAGTTCCGACATGAAGAACCACCACGTGCGCGTTTGCCAGGCTATCGGTGATCAAGGGAAACAACTTCTCGATGCGTACACCACTGAATGAGCGCACCTCGACATCTACCGAGGGACCCAGTGTGAAAGATCCTGCAAGATCTTTCAACATTGAGTCTCCGGCAACAAGGACACGGGTCATGTTGAGGGGCTTTTCGGCAGCCGCGCACGAGAACTCCAATGAAAGCAAGGATTAAAGCAACAAATAAATGCAAACAGTTAACGCTAATGTTAAAAATACAGTAAAAACGACATGCACAATTGGAACGAAACAAATAGAACCCTAAGACAATGCAGAATCCACCGTCGCTCGCAGAAAGTTGCACGGTCGACAGCACTCAACGGATCTTCCACGCTACTGAAACAATGGGTGGTTTCGGAATTAATCGCGTCACTGTATTAACTGTCACGTGATCTTATAAACAATTAATTAAGGCCGGTTGAACGCAGCATCTGTGAGCAGGGAAAATGACACTTTAACACTTTTTAAACCAGGCAAGAAAATATTTGCAGTACAAAGCGGTACCATAAACATGCGAATTTTGGCGCAGTTTATATATGACGTCAAATACCGCGCAACCAACCGCTGGGCTCACATGACTGCATTCTATTCTTGACCATCAGCCCCGAACTAAAGCTTGCGCACCGGTGCAGCCAGCTTCCACGAATGGGGAATGCGGCCCGCGCGCGTCCTGTCACCGCTCCTCGGTGACACGCTAACCTTGAATGGTATAGATGGTGCACCGCGCCGAAACAGGAAGGAAACAATAATTAACTGGTATATTACGCCTCAGCAGTGGTTGATCAATGTCGCTCTTTAATTATATGAAGGCCCTTTTCAAGTATTCCTTCAGGAAATTTGGCTAGATTCATTGCAAGGCGTGGGTTGAAAGAGGGGTCCCATTTAAGCTGCTGAGCATGTGCGGCACGGACGTACGTTGGACACTTCATCAATTCTACAAAGCGCAAGGTGGTGGTGCAATGCGCATGCAAACAGTGCGTTCTGTTCAAAGTGGTTCGCTTAAAGAACGTCCACTATATAATGCCTGTCTACACTTCTCCATACTCAAAGCGTTTTCTGGCCCAAGAAACACGAAGTATGGACGGTCGACCACAAAGGACACATGGCAGCGGCATGATATCCCATTAACCTGGGGCCGCTTAATTGTTCTTTGTGTGGCAGCGGTGAAGACCTTCGTGAATACATCCATGGCCATGCGATTAAACAAACGAAACAGGTATATAGTACGCTCTACAGATGCAGAACTTCTTGCACTGGCACATGGCGGCTCGAAAAGTGTGGGGAAACGGGCGGTAAGGATTAATTTTAGTATATATATCGACGTTAAACGTAGATTTCACGTGCCCCATGGGAATGGGTCATTTAACGCACCCGTCGCCATCAACCACCGTCGATACCGACGGGTGCGTTAAATAGCGTGCTCCACGTGCACGAGCGACGCCTGTACAGCCGAGGAGGTTGCAGTAGCGCTCGCTTGTGCGGGTACAAAAGCGGGAGTAATATTATGCGATAACAAATTAGCTATCCGAAATTTTAACATAGGGAGAATTTCGGAAGAAGCCCTCCACATTCTACTCAAAAACCCTCCCAGGAGGGACGTAACTTTTATTTGGGTACCGGCCTATGAAGAAGTCCCAGGCAACGAAGCCGCTCACGAGCTCGCCCGAGCACTCTACCACCGGGCAACTCTAGAGCAGCCAGTTCCAGGGATAAAAGATAGCATGATCACGTACAGGGAAATTGTCGATCACTACAAAGCCGAAAGAAGAATCTTTCCGCCTCCGCATCGGTCTCTCTCTCTGGAGGACGCTCGCATTTGGCGACGACTCCAGGGAAACAATTATACATCACCACATTGGATCTACTTAACACAGACGAGGGTCTATAACGACGCCCTCTGCAAAATTTGTAAGCAAAAAGGTACGCTAGACCATATAATATGGGAGTGTGCTGGCTCCCCAGGGGCCAAGGAAAACATTGACAGTAGAGAAGCCTGGGAGGCCTTGCTCCAGAGCGAGGCTGAAGACGACCAGCGTCTAGCAATCCGCCTGGCCGTTGAGGCCGTGAAGACTCACTGTCCTCAACGCGCGGGGACTGCTTCGTCCTCCCCCCCCCCCCCTACCTACGTGTAGGTTAAGAGGCGGGCACCCCAGCTCGGTGGAACAGTAAAGTTTTCAATCAATTAATGAATAGGTTATTTAAGTGAAAGCTAATACTGTTTGCGAGGAGCACTATTTTCGTTTAGGTACCACTTGCAGATATATAGACCAGACAAACAAGTAGGATACATTGTCACCGGGTACACCTCTCTCAACGTTCCCAAACTTCATTGTGGCGCTCAAACACGCACCGAACACCTGTCCGCTTATATGGCACGCGCGACACTCAACCAAACGCGATCGTCCTGCACGTATTACGTATGACGTGTTTCGCCGATTACTTGTGCGCACAGGTAAAATAATAATGTGCAGGAACAATCCACGATTGTTTTCAATGTAAATGAACAGCCAAGTTGGCGTTCAGGGTAGGTTTCTCGTGCGTAGGGCATCGGCGCTCAACTGCTATTAAGAACGCGCTTGCGAGGACCATTTACAAGATTAGACGGCAGCATGCCGTGTTTGAGAAGAAAAGGGCGACGGACGCGGCGGTGCTGTGTGTGTTCTATAAATAGAAGATTCGCTGTTCGCTTCACGTACCATTGTCTTCGTTAGCCCTTTATATTTGTTAAATTAAGTCCTGTTTCATTTCGTAAGCCTACAGAAAACTAAGCCTTTAACCAGTGCATTTGCAGCGGTATACATATAAGCCTATTGGTCGAATGTGTAGTTAGCTTTATTTCTTATCTTTATGGGCACGAGCGCCGGCGAGGAATGCGGCCCATTTCGTTTTGTGGATTAGCCATACGGTACCCATACACGCATTCCTTGTATCAATGCTAGCGAATGTAAATTTGCCTTCGTAACTTATTCGAAAGCACTGCAGTTCTTTAATTGTTTACGTCAGACTCATTTAACTCCCCTCTCTCGCCAGCGTAGGGTAGCAAACCGGAATTTCCTTTCTAGTTAATCTTCGTTCATGTGCCCTTCCTTCTGTCTCCCTCTCTTTCAGAATCATGTCGCAAATGACTAACCAAGAATGGTCGAGTAAACGAACGTTGTACCAAAAGGACAGCGCACGGACTATTTGGCGCCGCAAATGTGCACCTTGTGGATGACCGTGTGGTGTTTTGTATGGCAATGTATTTTGCCTATAAGACTGCACATACTTGAAGCAATTGAACAGCGCAATCAAAAAACGCGATGAGGGATCGAAGAAGACAAAGGCAGCGTTGAGTATATATCCGCCTTTTGTTTTTGTCGCTGTTTTTCGCGCTGCTTGCCTCATAATACCAACTGTAACCCAGTCAATTATATAGGGTTCTGACGTACACATGTAAAGTATAGCTACATTTAAGTTCCAGTTGCTTTATCCACCCTTTTGAACCTACGTTCATGGCGGCAGCCACATTACTCGAGCCGAACTGCCTTGACTAAAACCCTAGCGAAGTTAAATGCGCCAAATTTAAAACAAGCCTTTTCTAACCTTGAAAGGCACGTGATTCGCGCTTCTGAGTATAGCAGACGAAAAATGCGCGCCTGCTTAGGCCACGCCTTTGAAGTCACTCAATTGCTCTGCGCGGCCGAACTCAGTTCGGACGTCGTAGATAGATAGGTAGAATAAACGAATAAACTTTATTGTCTAACGGATAAGGTGATCTATCCACCCCCCGACACGCAGGTCAGGGGGCGGGTGCCGCCGCCTCAGATGCAGCCTCTTCAGCCAGTTGGACGAGCCGGAACCGGAGCTCAGGGTCTCAGGGAACTCAGGGAACCGGAACAGGGTCTCCCAGGTGTCTCTACTACTAATATTGTGCGTCACTCCGGGAAAGTACGGGCATTCCCATATTATGAGGGTCGAGGGTCCCTCTCACCCCACAAAGAGTGCACTATCGCTCCTGGCCTCGGGGAAGACGTACGTGGTTCGCCACCCGGGTGCGGATATGTATAAGTTTGCAGACGTCTTCACGCGACTGCTTGTCTGTTGTTTAATTTCGGGTCTGGCGGGGATACCAGTCTACGATCCAATCTATAATGCTGCGTGATCTCCCCATATTTTAGAATGCGCTCTCCGCCGCCTCGGTCATCGAGGGGCCCCGCTTGCTCGAGCCAGCTCGTGTGCCGCCTCATTGCCGGGGGCGGCTTCGTGCTCCGGAGGCCAAATTATTTGAATTTTTCTAGTTCGGTCGTGGCAGCGGTTGCCGCGTTGCTGCAGTGGCTGTGGGGAAAGGGGAAAGCGCGGTGGAAAAAATCGCCCGTGCCGCACGCGGCGAGAGATGTCCGGACACCTTCGAATCATATTCGACCCCTAGCCGATTGCCTTGTCCTTCTTTGAACCCCCCCCCCCGCTAAATAAACAAAGAAAGAAAAGCTCGATACTCAAGCTCTCGATTTTTTATTCGGGCCTCGTCAAAATGCGGCCGCCGTATATATGCATGAACCACGGGCGGCTGGTCAGCTCATGGCAATTAAGAAATACATTTGGGAGTGAGTGAATGGATTAAACTTACAGAAAAGTAAAAGAAGCATGTGGACCTAAAAATGGAACTGCGCGAAGAATTATTCCTCGTTAACTGCATTTTCTAATAGTTAAATTAATTTAAGCTCAGAGCAATATTTTAAAATGCCGTACGCTTACTTGCGCTGTTGCTTAATTTGCCTTGTTCACGATCACAAAACCATATAGAATGTAAAATTATGAGGCACGCGAAGCTTGCAAGTGATTGAGTGGTGTAGCAAGAAACTTTTTCGAGATCGAGGGGCATGCACTTGATCGCAGTCATGGCATATGAGGGGCGGGGCGAGGGGCGCGGGGTGGAAGAGGCAAGGCATGGTGCTGGGCAGGGCAGGTGCCGTTTTGCTACCTATAAATTTCAGTAGGGGGGAGGGGGTGCGTCTTCGGTGTCCAGGGACGAGGAGGGGGAGGGAGGGGGAGGAGCGCTGGGCAGACTGCATATTGACAAAAAAAAAAAAAATTCGGGGGAAGGGGCACATGCATGCCCGCTGTGCAGCCCCCTATAGCTACGCCACTGGCATATATTCTAACAAATTAAGATATCCTTTAGAAAGCAAAACCAAGAGTGCAGAAAAGTGATGCATTTCCCTTTAGAACTTATGCCTAACTTAAATATATAAGTGCCATATGAAAGCTTGATATGTGAACAAGTAATAAATTCAAGTTTCATATAACACCAAGCATATATTGTCCTTTATTTATGCTTCATATTAATTATGTTTTTATGGCAATCATAGAATATAGGTATGACAAATAAATTCCTTCCCTTTAGACAAAGAAATTGTTTAAAGATTGTTTGTCCTCTGTTGTTCGCTGAATCAGATGTTACGATTGAAGTAGTAAGCTATTTGATACTGAGTGATAACAGCTACAGTGTTGGGTGCTAAGTTTCAGTAACAATATTATCATAGGTGAGAAACTCATACAAAGTGGGCATATGAGAGCACATGTTGAGAATAATATTTATTGTCAGCATATAGCACTACACAAATTAATAATACAATTAAACTATATGCACAGTATGCAGGCCCTGGGGAGGAGGATAACAGGGTATGTGAATCAAAGGCATTTTCGCCTACAGCCTTCATATGTTTGTAGCCTCAGAGGCCAGGTTTTGAAGGGGACATCCATAAATATGTTCAAATAATGAGGATATTTAATTAATGTTTCTGTGAGTGCTACATATATGGTATACTAAGCTAATTGACTGAAACGTTGCTAGGACCACTTGCAGTTACTAAAATAATGAGTTCTATGAAATGTAATGACAGTTTGCTTGTAAATAATACAGGCTTGCATGCTTCTCACCAGGAAATTTGATGTGTGAGTATGCACACGTGCATATGTATGTATGTCTCTATCTGTGTGTGTAGATAAATGGCATGAAATGACAGTTTGTGAGGTGATTTAGTAGCAGCAAAGTGTAAAGTTGGGCTGGTTGATAAGCATTTGTCATGAAGAAACAATGTATAAAGATGGGACATTAGAAAAAAGGCAAGGCAGTGCTGTGTTCTTCTTTCAGTGTGCCATTTCGGCACTTCTTTATGAAGAAGTGACATGACACAATATATATATATATATATATGGTCTGTTTACTAATAGGTGGCACATACTATAGTATAGGGCAGACTTGTAGGCAATAAATTAAGCATGCTTAGTTTGTTTTAAATAATTATTATTATTATAATTTTGTAACTTACCAATTACTTCGTCTACTCAGTAATGCTCGATGTAATTAAAAAAAAAATTCGATAACCAATTACATATAGCCGGTTGTCTTTTTCACAAACAAGCTATAACAGGTGAGCAGTGCAACTTCGGGTACTTAAATATAGCAAGAACTACAGTGTCCAAAAGAATGAAAACATGTATCAGGGTTACCTCCTTCCCATAATCAGCAACCTGCAGCTGTGCCTCAACCTCCTTAACATGGCAGGCTTTCCGATTTTTAAGCTTCTCTTGGAAGTCCAAGTTCTCAGCTTCTCTCTGATAATATATATATATATATATATATATATATATATATATATATATGTATATATATATGTGTATTTTTTTCTCTCACCTGAAAGCACTTTAGGAGCTGCTTGTCAATTCTTATTGTTTGCTTAGTGAATTCTATGACTTTTCTGATATAGACAGAAGCTTTTGGCCATTAAACATGCATGTTTCTGCCTGATATATTTGTGGCTCATATATACCAAATATGCGACTGTGATACATTGTGATACAGCAGCAGTATTGTTAGGGCTGAATAAGACGCAGCTTCACATTAAATTACATTACACACTTGCCCACATTTTCAAGGAACATGAGCGTTGGCTGGGGTCCATTACAATTAGTTGTTTAAGTCTAGGGAGCGAGAGAATGGAAGAAGGAAAGGCAAGGAGGTTAACCAGACTGAGTCCAGTTTGCTACCCTACACGTGAGGAGGTGAAGGGGGAGTGAAGGGAAGAAAGAGAAAACATTCTATATCGCACTTTCACACATTGCACTAAGTTAAGTGCAGGATATCTACAGTCGGGCACTCATGTCTGTTGTCTTCAGGTAGTGAAGAAGCTAGCTCTCGAATGGCTTTCTTGGTTAATGAAATGTGAGGCCAGGCTCCCAAGATATTTGCTCCTGTGAATGGCCTATCGTCCAATCTATTCATATGTTTAAGCCTAAATGGCTAACAAGCAAAGGGCGCCGGGAGAAAGTCCAGCAGATGTTGGCTGACAAATATAAACGGCACTTCTGTGACTTGATAGCGATGGCCACTGCAGACGTTGATGCCGGGAAATAGGTAACCTATGGGCATTTTTGTAGTTTTTCACTGATCCTACTGAGGTAACCTTCATCTAGACTCAACAACAGTGAAGCACTGTGGTTCATAGAGGACCCAAACCCGATAATTGTGCCATTGAGTAACCACAACCTTGTGTGCAAGGTGTTGGTACATTACAACACAGCCTTTCTTTCCAGCACACACATCAAGCAAGTTTTCAGTGTCGCTGCAGACGCCTTTGCAAGAAAATGAGGGTAAATAACCAAATAACATTTTTAAAAGCAATCGTTAGTGAAGATAAACAACTTGTAAAGGGCTGCAGAGGATGCACTGAACGAGCCGGGCCAGCTCGCTTTATTTACTTTATTTGTGTAATGTTAGTAAAAGTAGGGAGGAATGTAATGTTAAAGTAATTGATGAATGTTTTACTAATTATTCAATTAATATAGTGGGGCAGTAATTGGTGACTGTAATCAATCACATTTTTGAAAGAAGTAGTTGTAATTGTAATCAGTTACCTTTTTCCTGTAACATGTACAAGTCTGGTGTAGGGTGCTTCAGTATTTGAAATTTCCAATAGGAATTGATTAGTCTTTAATTTGCTATATATTCAGTTTGAGAATTCACTATTCAATGTTGTAAAATATTCATTTCATTTGATTACAATGTAAGGAAAAACAACAGTTGCTGCAGTCTAGAGGGAGAAAGGTTGATGTGGTGACACTTGCAAATGAGTCTGTTTCAGGAAAACTATAATTGTTATGCATATGAACGAGTTTTTAATTAAAAGCCTGCACAAGTTTCCAGTCATTGATAAGCTTGTTTGGCCTTATACCGCCTAAAAATTTGGTGTCTTGATTTAGACAAGGCGATTTATTATTCAGTTAGCCTCACCATGTTTTGACTCCTTTAATATAATATACAGTTCTGTGGTATCATACCTAGAAATTTCAAAACATGCATCTGATTATATGTAGTCAAAAGTTCGATGGAATACCGTCTGGTCAGGCAAGCACTGTTAGAAAATGAAGCAGGTCACTGACCAAGGTCAAAATAAAAATGAAATTGTTAAAATTTTATTTTTATTTTGACCTTGGTCTGTGACCTACATTAACTATATGCACAATGACAGCATTACCTGTGAACGATGTGACATACAAAAGCAGGCAATTGAGCTAAATGGCTGAAACACTGGCTTTTGCCTTCTTGTGCCTTTTTGCTCTCCAGTGTGTCTTGCTCAGCTCGTTTTATAGGTCACGACCAAATGGCCCAAATCTACACAGGCTTTCACAGCCTTTAAACCATTCATTTACTATGCTTTACTTTAGGAGACATATGTCTGTATGTTAATTGTGATGTGCTGTGCATTGTGATGTGCTGTCACGTTTTCAAATTCTTTTTTTCCTCGCACAGCTGCAGACTGGAACGGCCTTCCTAACGACGTTGCTGTCATTATGTGCCCATCCAAGTTCATCGAAAACGTAAAAACTTCCTGTTATTGTGACTATGTATTTTTATTCTTGCCACCCCTTATGTAACACTCCATTTATTGGAGCCTTTAAGGTAATAAAATGAAATGAAACATGCATGGAGACTGCATCTGCACATACATTCCACCCTGTCATCATCTGAACTCTTTCCTTTTTGTTCCCTTTCTCCACCATCACACATGTGGAGTGGCAGGACAGAGGCAAAGCTTCTAATGCCAACGTTCATGCCCTTCTGATATTGAAAATTTATTCTCCCTGTACTTTCCAAACAAATTTTCTTTGTCACTGGTTGTCTTATACTAATCTTGTCTGTTTGGATTCTTCCATCTAATCATTTATGTACATTCTTTACTGGGCAATTTTCATGGTTGTTACACTTATTGTCTTGTCTGTGTGATAGGTTGATGTGAAACAACTTTCCTACTGTTGTTCCATTTCAGCAGGTTTTTCTTTTTCACTTGTGCCCAAATTTTCAACTCTCTCTAGCAATATTTTTCCTTTATGAGCAAATGGCCTTGTAATCAAGAATGGTTTTGGTGCCTGTACAATAAGAGTAACCTCTTCATTGAAGTACAGTAATCTGAGCACACTTAAGTGTGAATTCACGTATTAACATCAATGCCTAAGCAACGAGATCATATGTCGGCAGTCACTCTGCAAGCTGCCACTGGTTGAAAAGTTTGTTCATCTTGTTCACGTGGCACTGTTGGCACTTATGTCAACAGCAGAGTATGTGCCTAACCTACAGTACCTATTCATTAACCTGTTCATTAGCTTCACATAACAATGGCAGTGACATAACATTTAAAAAAGTATTTTAGGGAAATCACATTGCAGACACTTACAAAAACTTATTTTGTGTTGCACTTCTCTTTGGTAGTTTTAACTGCATGTATGTTTAATTAATTGTTTGATCACAAATCACTTGCTGTATATGATCAATGTGCAAGTTACTTATCAAGCATAAGTCCAATGATAACAATGGGCATGTGCATTCCCCTGCCCCCCTTGAAGTTTCTGTGTTGTTATACAGTGCACATATGCTCTTCATTTTCAAACAATAAAGTACTATGTAAAACCAGTAAATATAATGTCAACTTTCTCTAAAGTGCAGACACTTCTTAATGGAATAGCACATGATTTTCATTGGCTTCTTTAATTTTCTCATGTACATCCTCCCTCATTCCAGAGCCACTGAATATGTGCCACTTCGACACAAGGAGCATACAAGCCTTAAATGCATTTTTACATATGCTTCAAACTTTTTTCTCCTTACACCTGTCCTCCCGGAATGAACATCAAACATTGCCTTCACCCTTGTGCCATTGCTGCATCAACGTCTCACATTGTGGATCTGCATGAACTGCTGCTTGCATTTCTATGTATCGTGTGAACGCTGGGGTGCATAAACATTGCATGCTGTACGACATTAAAACGAACACAGTCATATGCATTGAATTAAGTAATATAGTGCTAAATTGCCTTCCTTACATATTTTTCACTTCATATATATTCCAATACGTGCATCGAGTCTGCATAGTTTACACACGTCTCTCTTCACACAAAATTTAACTGACACATTTTAAGAAACCTTTACTTAGTTCATACAGCAAATTCAAAGGCAGGAACATAAAAGAGGCACAGGACTAGCTTTTTTATACTGTCTTTCTTGTTACTACAGTCAATTAACCCAAATGAAGGAAAATGAGATCACTGCATCGATTCGATTTTATTAAATTATTAAAGCTGTAGTGACAGAAACTTTTCTAATTGTATAATGAGTTGTTATTCAGGTAGCCCCCTTCCACCACCAAGTTAGATTTTTTTTAGCAATTAAAAAAAAGGTCCCTCAGCATCTGCACTTTTTATTTGCTACTGAGAAGCTTGTGAGGACTATACAATTGCTACCAAGTTGAGCCCCAAGGGTGTTGGCCTTTCCTTAAAGCAAATGTAAAAGCAAATAAAAATAGCACTTTTTGCTAGCCAGAAGCAGGCACTTTAAGTACCTGAAGTTTCTTACTAAATTCAACATCTCTGTTGGGACTGGCTATAAAGAGCTTGTAGCAATGCATACCCATGTGAAAGATCTGTACTTTCAAGCCATTTAGGGCTAGTAGTCACTACTGAAGAAAATGTTGTTCCATACAACAATTGCCAATTTATAAGTTCTACCAATGCTGCATCAAGGTGTTTGCTATTCTGCCTTGCACCTGTTTTACTGTACATATACATTTTACCGTGCCACCCGTAGAAAGGGTTTAAGGCTGTTCATGAGTGCTCTCACAAGCATTCACTATCACAGACAATTTCCCATAGAAGTGGTTTTGCCATAGAAAACAAAGAGGCACAAGAATCATAGTAACTGATGCTGATCAGTAATTAGACAACCAAGAATGTGGGCAGGAACACTTTATTTTCAGCACAGATGTTCTTGTTGATGAAGAACTGCTACTTGACTGTGGAAATCTGCACTTCGGCGTACACCGCTGGGCTTCATCACTCCATGCCGAGTGCAAGTATCCTGTACCAGAAAGTCAAACCATGTTTCATCTGTGAAAACAAAATGAGTTTGAAACAGGTAAAACACATCCAAGAACAAATCCAACAGATCAGAATTACCTTTGAGTGCATATAGTATGAGTGCACTGTGCCATGGAAACATATAGTTTCGATGGCACTGTGAAGAAACCTTAATCCTCCCACTGTTCCTGTGCGAGAAAAGATTATAAAGTGCAGGTGTTCTGTCCCATTTGGTGTATTTTTCACCTTTTCATAAACAAAAAAGATGTTGTTTTAACTTGCCCAACTGTCTTTACATCTCCATTTCTCTGTTCGCACACCATGATAACTGCAGTTAAACGCTGTAGTAAAGCTTAGCTTGAATTAACACCAGCTACATGCGCTGTACTGTTGAACATGGCAGTGCAAGTTAGATTGATTCACAGCACATTCATGTGCTATATACATTTGATCTTCGATTGTAGGTGAGATAAATAAAAGGAAGGTATGTAAATAAGAATGTTCCCTGATGAGCTATGCAGAAGTGCTCTCGCATTTAGACAGAAGCTGAGCGCAACTGCAGTGAACAAGAAGATAACTTATACAGCATTTAAAATCAAGGATCTAAATATGCTATAGATTTTTCTGAATTCATGGTAGGAAATCCAGGTGTTAAAGGTGACACATTTAAGCAAGTCTCTGCTCGGAATGGTAATGCTATGTGTCACCTAGTTTTATTAGATATGCCCTACCACTGGTCTCCCAAGCTGAGGCTGCTGACCAGTTGCAAATACAAATCACTCAATTATGTCTAGGGCACACTTAAGCAAAACACAGACAAAAATGACTGTGCCACTGGGAATGTACTAGAGGCTCCAATAAAGCAGCTGATGGCTTCCATGGACTGGAGCAAGAGAAGTGCGTCTTGCACAGATTGTGGTTACTCATGGATGCTACTTAAAACGTTTTATATATTTCAGTTCTTGGATACAGGCAAAAAATATTAATGTATCCTGCATCCTTTCTACCATTAAATACTCGCACCCACGTTACCACAGGTCTGTTTTTCGGCATCAGATTTCTTCTCAGAAAACTACCCCTCTAAAAAAACCTTCACAGGTACATAACCCCAACCTCTCTTGAGGAGAGCCATTACACTGGTCTCTGAATATAACAAGGCTACTAATTACATTGCAACTCCTTTCTATGTATGTTACGTAAGTCTGCACCTTACAAAGTACAGAAACATTTAATAATGACAGTATGACAGGTACAGAACAAAGCAAAAGGATAAAACATCACACATGCTGTTATCAATGTTCATGTCTCCATTTTAACGTGGATACTTATAAGGAAGAGGTCTGGACACCGACCAAAAATGGTTTGAAATAGTTATTTACGTTTCGGCTCCCCCACGGTAGCCTTGTTCACAATGAAAGAAGCGGCAGAGCTGGCGCCCCTTTTTATGTGCGTCTCAAAACATGATTAAGGCACCTGGCATACATGGGCGGCAGATTGCCTTCGTTGCGATTAAGAGTGTGCGCCGTGGTTTGGATGATTAGGGACTCAATATAAAGACGCGAAGAATGATTTCGTTCCTTGGCAATCACACGAGATTTCTCCCAGTTAATCTTATGTGATGTGGCTGCGCAGTGTTCGGCCAAGGCATTCTATGCAACGTGTCGTTTCTGGATGTCATTCATGTGTTGCTTAAGTCTTGTTTTGAAGTTGCCGGTTTCACCGACGTAGACATACTGGCAGTCCGCACACGGAATGACATACACCACGCCTGGGAACTTGTCCTTTTCCAAAGGGTCTTTCACATGCACGAGCTCGTGTCTAAGTTTTCGGGAGGGCACGTGCACAGCCTGCACGTCATATGACCGCAGGACGCGTGCAAGAGTCTCGCTTATGCCGGGGACGTACGGAATCGAGGCCCGTCTTTTGGGGGGTCCAGGCTGGGTGGGTACTGTGCGAGCCAGCTGGCGCCCTACTGAGTCAATGACGTACTCAGGGTATCCACAAGCCATTAATTCTCTCCGCACAAGTGCACTGTCCGCCATGTGGTCTTCCGCTGTTGTGCACACGTTTTTTTGCCCGACGAAGAAGAGAGCCGACAACAGACCTCTTTTGCGAAGCAGGGTGCACCGATTTGTAGTTTAGGTAGCGGCCCGTGTGAGTGTGCTTCCTAAATACCTTGAATAACAGGTTTGGCCCTTCTCGCTGCACAAGGGTGTCCAGGAACGGCAGTTGCCCTTCAGATTCCACTTCAACGGTGAACTTGATTGCCGCTTGTATATTGTTTAGGTGAGCCGTGAAAGGGTCAAGGTATTTCTTTTGCAAAATACTGAAACAGTCGTCGACATATCTGAGGAAGAGTTTAGGTGCCGGTGTAAACGTGGACAACGTTTGAGCTTCGATAGCCTCCATTGTTAGGTTAGCTACTGTGACGGAAATCGACGCACCCATTGCTGCTCCGTGTACTTGCCGATAAAATTTCTTCTGGAAAGCAAAGCAAAGCAGCTTCTCAAGAGGCATGCTGATCTCATGGCTAGTTATGCAGTTCCACGCGTGCGAGTAAGCACCCCGCGTTCGGTGGTCTCCCAGTGACATAAAAATGACATTTACTAACTGTTGTAAATGGGTGACGGCATTGCTGGTGCAAAAGTGTCTTTTCGCTTTCGAAAACTGCGCTCGGCTAATAAGATCTTGACTTGCATAGTAACAAAGCAGTTGGACAGGAAACTACGAGAATACGTAGATATTATTGAAGAAATGAACAGTTCAGAAAAAAAAATGAGCGTGTAAGCATTGGTTTACGAGGTCGACAAAACGATTCAAAGCGTCACAGCCACGTCACAGCCACATACACTTATTAGGCGCCTCGGCGCGCGTAATGTAACAGGAGACAGGAGGTGCACGCGTACATCATTAAGGAACACATATTATGTGTGTCGTGTGAAAGCAGTCACTGTTCGTTTCTGACTTGCTTCACTGCAATACTGTTGGGTTCGCTTCACCGCTTAACACAAGTCTACTGCGGCGAAGCTGACTTCAGGAGGCCGATTTATTTAACTTCTCTAGCGAGGCAGGTCCGTTTATCACGCTCGTCAACGTTTGACCACATCTTCTGCATTAATTCCGTTTGCTATCTTTAGTTTTCTTATAATAGTGACCCTGTATAACGCAGTAGCAGAGCTGGTGCCGTGGCGTTAGGAAAGGTAAGCGTGTATGCAGCAGGCACGGCGGCATTGGCTCTTGTTGGGAAACTTCAAAAGACGCTCTTCCGCGCGGAAATGCCATTTGTATCATTAAAATGATGCAGGTGATGATTAGATGAGCCGCAGCAAAGCTGTAAAAAAGCAGTAGTAATGCTGTTCTAAGATCCTCTCGCCCGAGCGAGATGGTCTTAGAAAAAAAGCGCGATGTAACGCGATCTGACGGAACAGCTCGTCGTGCCAGTGTTTTCTTACGTCCTCGTTCTTACGCGCACCCTCCCCTGAATCAGACTACTGAATGGTTCTGTGCACGCACTGACGATCCTGACGGAGGCAATACCACTCGCATGAGCAGCTCCACGGCCCATTGCCACGGCCCATTCCACATGCCGGCTGCAATTTGACGCGGCCATGAGGCAAAATATGCGCACAAGGTACCTAATGGTAACGCATCAAACAGCTCACAGCCCCAATCCTATATTACACGCATATAGCGCGGAAAGATGAATTACTCACGCTCTAAGTGGGCACGGAATACAGACCGCTTCGCAGCGCAGCCAGCTCCGTAAGACAGACGCCATGGAAATGAGCGGATGTGACGTCATGGGTTATTGCGGACGTGACGTCATGGGTGAACGGAGACATTTCGGGCACCTTTCGTCTGCTGTGCCCCGGGCACAGCAGACACGGCCTATTCCGATCGCTCAAGGTTTCGCGGGAATAGTATAGCTCTAGCGTCTCGGAAAAGCCTAAACAGGTGCGAGGGCGGCACGCATAGCGTGGGAAGCTAGCCACCAGAATAGCTATCTGAAGTACTGCTGCTGGCGAGGGCAGAATACCTTCGTGTAATTTTAATAACCCTAATACGACTTCTATCAAAGAAAAAAAAGAAAAAAAGGAAACGGCTCAGAAGGCTATACTACGAGAGCTATGAATGATACATATCTATATATATTTACTCATCTCATCTATGGGATCGCATGCGCGCGCTGTTGTTTTGTCTCTGCGTGTAGTAGTTGAAGGAGAGGAAAGCAATATTTCAGCGCCGTGGTTTTAAAGCGCAACCGTGGTAGGGAAACGGAAGGCGATATAAGCATGCGTGTCCATGATACGCACACGACAAACTGCCTTAAAGTATTTAGACTTGAGGGGAAGCTTCGTTAATAAACTATAACACGGCGATCAGCACTCGAAGATAATTATAAATTCAATGTTGCCCGGAAAGGTAGCTCAGTCGGTTGTTTCGTCAAGCCACCGGTTACTTTCAAGCGCCATAGCTCCTGCTCCGAGCCTCCTACTTATGTGGAAAGGAACTGATGTTGTCCGCGACAGTCGATTTTTGCTGATTCTGAGCGGTTGGAAGGCATAATTTCTTGGAAAAATGGCCGCCAGAGGAGCAGCGTGAACTCGAGCGGCTTTAGAGACTAGGAAAACTGCCTTAAAATAATTTGACTTGAGGGAAACCATCGTTAACAAACTATAACACGGCAATCAGCACTCGAATACGACGAGAGAAATGAGTGAGACGTGGAAAATTCCCTTGAAATAAATCTGGTTTGCGAGACAAATGCTTGTATGTATTGAACCTCTTAAAAGATGAGGGAGGAAGTATGCGCTCACCGAGAGGGCATCGTCAGCACGAGCCCACCACCAGGCACCTTAGAGATGAGGAGAGTTTCGCGGCCGGAACGAAGCCACCCCTTTCCGCCGGCCAAGAGTGGAAAACGCGCTTTCCGATCGCTCAAGGTTGCGCGGCAATAGTATAGCTCTAGCGTCTAGGAAAAGCTTAAACAGGTGCGAGGGCGGCACGCATAACGTGGGAAGCTAGCCGCCAGAATAGCTATCTCAAGTACTGCTGCTGGCGAGGGCAAAATACCTTCGTGTAATTATAATAACCCTAATAGGACTTCTTTCAAAGAAAAAAAAGAAAAAAAGGAAACGGCTCAGAAGGCTATACTACGAGAGCTATGACTGATACATATCTATATAAATGTATTCATCTCATCTATGGGATCGCATGCGCGCGCTGTTGTTTTGTCTCTGCGTGTAGTAGTTGAAGGAGAGGAAAGCAATATTTCAGCGCCGTGGTTTTAAAGCGCAACCGTGGTAGGGAAACGGAAGGCGATAAAAGCATGCGTGTCCATGATACGCGCACGAAAAACTGCCTTAAAATATTTAGACTTGAGGGGAAGCTTCGTTAATAAACTATAACACGGCAATCAGCACTCGAATATAATTATAAATTCAATGTTGCCCGGAAAGGTAGCTCAGTCGGTTGGTTCGTCAAGCCACCGGTTACTTTCAAGCGCCATAGCTCCTGCTCCGAGCCTCATACTTATGTGGAAAGGGACTGAGGATGTCCGCGACAGTCGATTTTTGCTGATTCTGAGCAGTTGGAAGGCATAATTTCTTGGAAAAATGGCCGCCAGAGGAGCACCGTGAACTCGAGCGGCTTTAGAGACAAGGAAAACTGCCTTAAATATTTTGACTTGAGGGAAAGCTTCGTTAACAAACTATAACACGGCAATCAGCACTCGAATTCGACGCGAGAAATTATTCAGACGTGGAAAATTCCCTTGAAATAAATCTGGTTTGCGAGACAAATGCTTGTAAGTAGTGAACCTCTTAAAAGATGAGGGGGGAAGTATGCGCTCACCGAGAGGGCATCGTCAGCACGAGCCCACCACCAGGCACCTTACAGAGATGTGGAGAGCTTCGCGGCCGGAACGAAGCCTCCGCTCTCCGCCGGCCAAGAGTGGGAAACGCGCTTTCCGATCGCTCAAGGTTGCGCGGCAATAGTGTAGCTCTAGCGTCTAGGAAAAGCTTAAACAGGTGCGAGGGCGGCACGCATAGCGTGGGAAGCTAGCCGCCAGAATAGCTATCTCAAGTACTGCTGCTGGCGAGGGCAGAATACCTTCGTGTAATTATAATAACCCTAATAGGACTTCTTTCAAAGAAAAAAAAAGAAAAAAAAGGAAACGGCTCAGAAGGCTATATTACGAGAGCTATGACTGATACATATCTATATATATGTATTCATCTCATCTATGGGATCGCATGCGCGCGCTTTGTTTTGTCTCTGCGTGTAGTAGTTGAAGGAGAGGAAAGCAATATTTCAGCACCGTGGTTTTAAAGCGCGACCGTGGTAGGGAAACGGAGGGCGATATAAGCATGCGTGTCCATGATATGCACACGACAAACTGCCTTAAAATATTTACACTTGAGGGGAAGCTTCGTTAATAAACTATAACACGGCAATCAGCACTCGAATATAAATATAACTTCAATGTTGCCCAGAAAGGTAGCTCAGTCGGTTGGTTCGTCAAGCCACCGGTTACTTTCAAGCGCCATAGCTCCTGCTCCGAGCCTCATACTTATGTGGAAAGGAACTCATGTTGTCCGCGACAGTCGATATTTGCTGATTCTGAGCAGTTGGAAGGCATAATTTCTTGGAAAAATGGCCGCCAGAGGAGCAGCGTCAACTCGAGCGGCTTTAGAGACTAGGAAAACTGCCTTAAAATATTTTGACTTGAGGGAAACCTTCGTTAACAAACTATAACACGGCAATCAGCACTCGAATACGACGAGGGAAATGATTGAGACGTGGAAAATTCCGTTGAAATAAATCTGGTTTGCGAGACAAATGCTTGTATGTATTGAACCTCTTAAAAGATGAGGGGGGAAGTATGCGCTCACCGAGAGGGCATCGTCAGCACGAGCCCACCACCAGGCACCTTACAGAGATGTGGAGAGCTTCGCGGCCGGAACGAAGCCTCCCCACTCCGCCGGCCAAGAGTGGGAAACGCGCTTTCCGATCGCTCAAGGTTGCGCGGTAATAGTATAGCTCTAGTGTCTAGGAAAAGCTTAAACAGGTGCGAGGTCGGCACGCATAGCGTGGGAAGCTAGCCGCCAGAATAGCTATCTGAAGTACTGCTGCTGGCGAGGGCAAAATACACTCGTGTAATTATAATAACAGGTGCGAAGGCGGCACGCATAGCGTAGGAAGCTATGCGCCAGAATAGCTATCTCAAGTACTGCTGCTGGCGAGGGCAGAATACCTTCGTGTAATTATAGTAACCCTAATAGGACTTCTTTCAAAGAAAAAAAAGAAAGAAAGGAAACGGCTCAGAAGGCTATACTACGAGAGTTATGAATGATACCTATCTATATATATGTATTCATCTCATCTATGGGATCGCATGCGCGTGCTCTTGTTTTGTCTCTGCGTGTAGCAGTTGAAGGAGAGGAAAGCAATATTTCAGCGCCGTGGTTTTAAAGCGTAACCATGGAAGGGAAACGGAAGGCGATATAAGCATGCGTGTCCATGATACGCACACGACAAACTGCCTTAAAATATTTAGACTTGAGGGGAAGCTTCCTTAATAAACTATAACACTGCAATCAGCACTCGAATATAATTATAAATTCAATATTGCCCGGAAAGGTAGCTCAGTCGGTTGGTTCGTCAAGCCACCGGTTACTTTCAAGCGCCATAGCTCCTGCTCCGAGCCTCATACATATGTGGAAAGGGACTGAGGTTGTCCGCGACAGTCGATTTTGGCTGATTCTGAGTGGTTGGAAGACATAATTTCTTGGAAAAATGGCCGCCAGGGGAGCAGCGTGAACTCGAGCGGCTTTAGAGACTAGGAAAACTGCCTTAAAATATTTTGACTTGAGGGAAAGCTTCGTTAACAAACTATAACACGGCAATCAGCACTCGAATACGACGAGAGAAATTATTGAGACGTGGAAAATCCCTTGAAATAAACCTGGTTTGCGAGACAAATGCTTGTATATATTGAACCTCTTAAAAGATGAGGGGAGAAGTATGCGCTCACCGAGAGGGCATCGTCAGCACGAGACCACCACCAGGCACCTTACAGAGATGTGGGGAGCTTCGCGGCCGGAACGAAGCCTCCCCTTTCCGCCGGCCAAGAGTGGAAAACACGCTTTCCGATCGCTCAAGGTTGCGCGGCAATAGTATAGCTCTAGCGTCTAGGAAAAGCTTAAACAGGTGCGAGGGCGGCACGCATAGCGTGGGAAGCTAGCCGCCAGAATAGCTATCTCAAGTACTGCTGCTTGCGAGGGCAAAATACCGTCGTGTAATTATAATAACTCTAATAGGACTTCTTACAAAGAAAAAAAAAGGAAATGGCTCAGAAGGCTATACTACGAGAGCTGTGACTAATACATACCTATATATAAGTATTCATCTCATCTATGGGATCGCATGCGCGCGCTGTTGTTTTGTCTCTGCGTGTAGTAGTTGAAGGAGAGGAAAGCAATATTTCAGCGCCGTGGTTTTAAAGCGCAACCGTGGTAGGGAAACGGAAGGCGATAAAAGCATGCGTGTCCATGATACGCACACGACAAACTGCCTTAAAATATTTAGACTTGAGGGGAAGCTTCGTTAATAAAATATAACACGGCAATCAGCACTCGAATATAATTATAAATTCAATGTTGCCCGGAGTGGTAGCTCAGTCGGTTGCTGCGTCAAGCCACCGGTTACTTTCAAGCGCCATAGCTCCTGCTCCGAGCCTCATACTTATGTGGAAAGGAACTGATGTTGCCCGCGAGAGTCGATTTTGGCTGATTCTGAGTGGTTGGAAGACATAATTTCTTGGAAAAATGGCAGCCAGAGGAGCAGAGTGAACTCGAGCGGCTTTAGAGAGTGGGAAAACTGCCTTAACATATTTTGACTTGAAGGAAAGCTTCGTTAACAAACTATAACACGGCAATCATCACAGAATACGACGACAGAAATTATTGAGACGTGGAAAATTGCCTTGAAATAAATCTGGTTTGCGAGACAAATGCTTGTATGTATTGAACCTCTTAAAACATGTGGGGGGAAGTATGCGCTCACCGAGAGGGCATCGTCAGCACGAGACCACCAGCAGGCACCTTACAGAGATGTGGAGAGCTTCGCGGCCGGAACGAAGCCTCCCCTCTCCGCCAGCCAAGAGTGGAAAACGCGCTTTCCGATCGCTCAAGGTTGCGCGGCAATAGTATAGCTCTAGCGTCTAGGAAAAGCTTAAACAGGTGCGAGGACGGCACGCATAGAGTGGGAAGCTAGCCGCCAGAATAGCTATCTCAAGTACTGCGGCTGGCGAGGGCAAAATACCTTCGTGCAATTATAATAACCCTAATAGGTCTTCTTTCACAGAAAAAAAAAGAAAAAGTAGGAAACGGCTCAGAAGGCTATGCTACGAGAGCTATGACTGATACATATATATATATATGTATTCATCTCATCTATGGGATCGCATGCGCGCGCTGTTTGTCTCTGCGTGTAGTAGTTGAAGGAGCGGAAAGCAATATTTCTGCGCCGTGGTTTTAAAGCGCAACCGTGGTAGGGAAACGTAGGGCGATATAAGCATGCGTGTCCATGATACGCACACGACAAACTGCCTTAAAATTTTTAGACTTGAGGGGAAGCTTCGTTAATAAACTATAACACTACAATCAGCACTCGAATATAAATATAACTTCAATGTTGCCCGGAAAGGTAGCTCAGTCGGTTGGTTCGTCAAGCCACCGGTTACTTTCAAGCGCCATAGCTCCTGCTCCGAGCCTCATACTTATGTGGAAAGGAACTCATGTTGTCCGCGACAGTCGATATTTGCTGATTCTGAGCAGTTGGAAGGCATAATTTCTTGGAAAAATGGCCGCCAGAGGAGCAGCGTCAACTCGAGCGGCTTTAGAGACTAGGAAAACTGCCTTAAAATATTTTGACTTGAGGGAAACCTTCGTTAACAAACTATAACACGGCAATCAGCACTCGAATACGACGAGAGAAATGATTGAGACGTGGAAAATTCCGTTGAAATAAATCTGGTTTGCGAGACAAATGCTTGTATGTATTGAACCTCTTAAAAGATGAGGGGGGAAGTATGCGCTCACCGAGAGGGCATCGTCAGCACGAGACCACCACCAGGCACCTTACATAGATGTGGAGAGCTTCGCGGCCGGAACGAAGCCTCCCCTCTCCGCCGGCCAAGAGTGGAAAACGCGCTTTCCGACCGCTCAAGGTTGCGCGGCAATAGTATAGTTCTAGCGTCTAGGAAAAGGTTAAACAGGTGCGAGGTCGGCACGCATAGCGTGGGAAGCTAGCCGCCAGAATAGCTATCTCAAGTACTGCTGCTGGCGAGGGCAAAATACACTCGTGTAATTATAATAACCCTAATAGGACTTCTTTCAAAGAAAAAAAAAGAAAAAAAAGGAAACGGCTCAGAAGGCTATATTACGAGAGCTATGACTGATACATATCTATATATATGTATACATCTCATCTATGGGATCGCATGCGCGCGCTTTGTTTTGTCTCTGCGTGTAGTAGTTGAAGGCGAGGAAAGCAATATTTCAGCACCGTGGTTTTAAAGCGCAACCGTGGTAGGGAAACGGAGGGCGATATAAGCATGCGTGTCCATGATAGCACACGACAAACTGCCTTAAAATATTTACACTTGAGGGGAAGCTTCGTTTATAAACTATAACACGGCAATCATCACTCGAATATGATTATAACTTCAATGTTGCCCGGAAAGGTAGCTCAGTCGGTTTGTTCGTCAAGCCACCGGTTACTTTCAAGCGCCATAGCTCCTGCTCCGAGCCTCATACTTATGTGGAAAGGGACTGATGTTGACCGCGACAGTCGATTTTTGCTGATTCTGAGTAGTTGGAAGGCATATTTTCAAGGAAAAATGGCCGCCAGAGGAGCAGCGTGAACTCGAGCGGCTTTAGAGAGTAGGAAAACTGCCTTAAAATATTTTGACTTGAGGGAAAGCTTCGTTAACAAACTATAACACGGCAATCAGCACTCGAATTCGACGAGAGAAATTATTGAGACGTGGAAAATTCCCTTGAAATAAATCTGGTTTGCGAGACAAATGCTTGTATGTAGTGAACCTCTTAAAAGATGAGCGGGGAAGTATGCGTTCACCGAGAGGGCATCGTCAGCACGAGCCCACCACCAGGCACCTTACAGAGATGTGAAGAGCTTCGCGGCCGGAACGAAGCCTCCCCTTTCCGCCGGCCAAGAGTGGGAAACGCGCTTTCCGATCGCTCAAGGTTGCGCGGTAATAGTATAGCTCTAGTGTCTAGGAAAAGCTTAAACAGGTGCGAGGTCGGCACGCATAGCGTGGGAAGCTAGCCGCCAGAATAGCTATCTCAAGTACTGCTGCTGGCGAGGGCAAAATACACTCGTGTAATTATAATAACCCTAATAGGACTTCTTTCAAAGAAAAAAAAGAAAAAAAAAGGAAACGGCTCAGAAGGCTATATTACGAGAGCTATGACTGATACATATCTATATATATGTATTCATCTCATCTATGGGATCGCATGCGCGCGCTTTGTTTTGTCTCTGCGTGTAGTAGTTGAAGGAGAGGAAAGCAATATTTCAGCACCGTGGTTTTAAAGCGCAACCGTGGTAGGGAAACGGAGGGCGATATAAGCATGCGTGTCCATGATATGCACACGACAAACTGCCTTAAAATATTTACACTTGAGGGGAAGCTTCGTTAATAAACTATAACACGGCAATCAGCACTCGAATATAATTATAACTTCAATGTTGCCCGGAAAGGTAGCTCAGTCGGTTTGTTCGTCAAGCCACCGGTTACTTTCAAGCGCCATAGCTCCTGCTCCGAGCCTCATACTTATGTGGAAAGGGACTGAGGTTGTCCGCGACAGTCGATTTTGGCTGATTCTGAGTGGTTGGAAGACATAATTTCTTGGAAAAATGGCCGCCAGAGGAGCAGCGTGAACTCGAGCGGCTTTAGAGACTAGGAAAACTGCCTTAAAATATTTTGACTTGAGGGAAAGCTTCGTTAACAAACTATAACGCGGCAATCAGCACTCGAATACGACGAGAGAAATTATTGAGACGTGGAAAATCCCTTGAAATAAACCTGGTATGCGAGACAAATGCTTGTATGTATTGAACCTCTTAAAAGATGAGGGGAGAAGTATGCGCTCACCGAGAGGGCATCGTCAGCACGAGACCACCACCAGGCACCTTAGAGAGATGTGGGGAGCTTCGCGGCCGGAACGAAGCCTCCCCTTTCCGCCGGCCAAGAGTGGAAAACACGCTTTCCGATCGCTCAAGGTTTCGCGGCAATAGTATAGCTCTAGCGTCTAGGGAAAGCTTAAACAGGTGCGAGGGCGGCACGCATAGCGTGGGAAGCTAGCCGCCAGAATAGCTATCTCATGTACTGCTGCTTGCGAGGGCAAAATACCGTCGTGTAATTACAATAACTCTAATAGGACTTCTTACAAAGAAAAAAAAGGAAATGGCTCAGAAGGCTATACTACGAGAGCTGTGACTAATACATACCTATATATAAGTATTCATCTCATCTATGGGATCGCATGCGCGCGCTGTTGTTTTGTCTCTGCGTGTAGTAGTTGAAGGAGAGGAAAGCAATATTTCAGCGCCGTGGTTTTAAAGCGCAACCGTGGTAGGGAAACGGAAGGCGATAAAAGCATGCGTGTCCATGATACGCACACGACAAACTGCCTTAAAATATTTAGACTTGAGGGGAAGCTTCGTTAATAAAATATAACACGGCAATCAGCACTCGAATATAATTATAAATTCAATGTTGCCCGGAGTGGTAGCTCAGTCGGTTGCTCCGTCAAGCCACCGGTTACTTTCAAGCGCCATAGCTCCTGCTCCGAGCCTCATACTTATGTGGAAAGGAACTGATGTTGCCCGCGACAGTCGATTTTTGCTGATTCTGAGTGGTTGGACGACATAATTTCTTGGAAAAATGGCAGCCAGAGGAGCAGAGTGAACTCGAGCGGCTTTAGAGACTGGGAAAACTGCCTTAAAATATTTTGACTTGAGGGAAAGCTTCGTTAACAAACTATAACACGGCAATCATCACAGAATACGACGACAGAAATTATTGAGACGTGGAAAATTGCCTTGAAATAAATGTGGTTTGCGAGACAAATGCTTGTATGTATTGAACCTCTTAAAACATGTGGGGGGAAGTATGCGCTCACCGAGAGGGCATCGTCAGCACGAGACCACCAGCAGGCACCTTACAGAGATGTGGAGAGCTTCGCGGCCGGAACGAAGCCTCCCCTCTCCGCCAGCCAAGAGTGGAAAACGCGCTTTCCGATCGCTCAAGGTTGCGCGGCAATAGTATAGCTCAAGCGTCTAGGAAAAGCTTAAACAGGTGCGAGGACGGCACGCATAGAGTGGGAACCTAGCCGCCAGAATAGCTATCTCAAGTACTGCTGCTGGCGAGGGCAAAATACCTTCGTGCAATTATAATAACCCTAATAGGTCTTCTTTCACAGAAAAAAAAAAAGAAAAAGTAGGAAACGGCTCAGAAGGCTATGCTACGAGAGCTATGACTGATACATATATAAATATATATGTATTCATCTCATCTATGGGATCGCATGCGCGCGCTCTTGTTTTTTCTCTGCGTGTAGTAGTTGAAGGGGAGGAAAGCAATATTTCAGTGCCGTGGTGTTAAAGCGCAACCGTGGTAGGGAAACGGAAGGCGATATAAGCATGCGTGTCCATGATACGCACACGACAAACTGCCTTAAAATATTTAGTCTTGAGGGGAAGCTTCATTAATAAACTATAACACGGCAATCAGCACTCGAATATAATTATAACTTCAATGTTGCCCGGAAAGGTAGCTCAGTCGGTTGGTTCGACAAGCCACCGGTTACTTTCGAGCGCCATAGCTCCTGCTCCGAGCCTCATACTTATGTTGAAAGGGACTGATGTTGTCCGCGACAGTCGATTTTGCTGATTCTGAGTGGTTGGAAGGTATAATTTCTTGGAAAAATGGCCGCCAGAGGAGCAGCGTGAACTCGAGCGGCTTTAGAGACTGACTAGGAAAACTGCCTTAAAATATTTTGACTTGAGGGAAACCTTCGTTAACAAACTATAACACGGCAATCAGCACTCGAATACGACGAGGGAAATGATTGAGACGTGGAAAATTCCGTTGAAATAAATCTGGTTTGCGAGACAAATGCTTGTATGTATTGAACCTCTTAAAAGATGAGGGGGGAAGTATGCGCTCACCGAGAGGGCATCGTCAGCACGAGCCCACCACCAGGCACCTTACAGAGATGTGGAGAGCTTCGCGGCCGGAACGAAGCCTCCCCACTCCGCCGGCCAAGAGTGGGAAACGCGCTTTCCGATCGCTCAAGGTTGCGCGGTAATAGTATAGCTCTAGTGTCTAGGAAAAGCTTAAACAGGTGCGAGGTCGGCACGCATAGCGTGGGAAGCTAGCCGCCAGAATAGCTATCTGAAGTACTGCTGCTGGCGAGGGCAAAATACACTCGTGTAATTATAATAACAGGTGCGAAGGCGGCACGCATAGCGTAGGAAGCTATGCGCCAGAATAGCTATCTCAAGTACTGCTGCTGGCGAGGGCAGAATACCTTCGTGTAATTATAGTAACCCTAATAGGACTTCTTTCAAAGAAAAAAAAGAAAGAAAGGAAACGGCTCAGAAGGCTATACTACGAGAGTTATGAATGATACCTATCTATATATATGTATTCATCTCATCTATGGGATCGCATGCGCGTGCTGTTGTTTTGTCTCTGCGTGTAGCAGTTGAAGGAGAGGAAAGCAATATTTCAGCGCCGTGGTTTTAAAGCGTAACCATGGAAGGGAAACGGAAGGCGATATAAGCATGCGTGTCCATGATACGCACACGACAAACTGCCTTAAAATATTTAGACTTGAGGGGAAGCTTCCTTAATAAACTATAACACTGCAATCAGCACTCGAATATAATTATAAATTCAATATTGCCCGGAAAGGTAGCTCAGTCGGTTGGTTCGTCAAGCCACCGGTTACTTTCAAGCGCCATAGCTCCTGCTCCGAGCCTCATACATATGTGGAAAGGGACTGAGGTTGTCCGCGACAGTCGATTTTGGCTGATTCTGAGTGGTTGGAAGACATAATTTCTTGGAAAAATGGCCGCCAGGGGAGCAGCGTGAACTCGAGCGGCTTTAGAGACTAGGAAAACTGCCTTAAAATATTTTGACTTGAGGGAAAGCTTCGTTAACAAACTATAACACGGCAATCAGCACTCGAATACGACGAGAGAAATTATTGAGACGTGGAAAATCCCTTGAAATAAACCTGGTTTGCGAGACAAATGCTTGTATATATTGAACCTCTTAAAAGATGAGGGGAGAAGTATGCGCTCACCGAGAGGGCATCGTCAGCACGAGACCACCACCAGGCACCTTACAGAGATGTGGGGAGCTTCGCGGCCGGAACGAAACCTCCCCTTTCCGCCGGCCAAGAGTGGAAAACACGCTTTCCGATCGCTCAAGGTTGCGCGGCAATAGTATAGCTCTAGCGTCTAGGAAAAGCTTAAACAGGTGCGAGGGCGGCACGCATAGCGTGGGAAGCTAGCCGCCAGAATAGCTATCTCAAGTACTGCTGCTTGCGAGGGCAAAATACCGTCGTGTAATTATAATAACTCTAATAGGACTTCTTACAAAGAAAAAAAAAGGAAATGGCTCAGAAGGCTATACTACGAGAGCTGTGACTAATACATACCTATATATAAGTATTCATCTCATCTATGGGATCGCATGCGCGCGCTGTTGTTTTGTCTCTGCGTGTAGTAGTTGAAGGAGAGGAAAGCAATATTTCAGCGCCGTGGTTTTAAAGCGCAACCGTGGTAGGGAAACGGAAGGCGATAAAAGCATGCGTGTCCATGATACGCACACGACAAACTGCCTTAAAATATTTAGACTTGAGGGGAAGCTTCGTTAATAAAATATAACACGGCAATCAGCACTCGAATATAATTATAAATTCAATGTTGCCCGGAGTGGTAGCTGAGTCGGTTGCTGCGTCAAGCCACCGGTTACTTTCAAGCGCCATAGCTCCTGCTCCGAGCCTCATACTTATGTGGAAAGGAACTGATGTTGCCCGCGAGAGTCGATTTTGGCTGATTCTGAGTGGTTGGAAGACATAATTTCTTGGAAAAATGGCAGCCAGAGGAGCAGAGTGAACTCGAGCGGCTTTAGAGAGTGGGAAAACTGCCTTAACATATTTTGACTTGAAGGAAAGCTTCGTTAACAAACTATAACACGGCAATCATCACAGAATACGACGACAGAAATTATTGAGACGTGGAAAATTGCCTTGAAATAAATCTGGTTTGCGAGACAAATGCTTGTATGTATTGAACCTCTTAAAACATGTGGGGGGAAGTATGCGCTCACCGAGAGGGCATCGTCAGCACGAGACCACCAGCAGGCACCTTACAGAGATGTGGAGAGCTTCGCGGCCGGAACGAAGCCTCCCCTCTCCGCCAGCCAAGAGTGGAAAACGCGCTTTCCGATCGCTCAAGGTTGCGCGGCAATAGTATAGCTCTAGCGTCTAGGAAAAGCTTAAACAGGTGCGAGGACGGCACGCATAGAGTGGGAAGCTAGCCGCCAGAATAGCTATCTCAAGTACTGCGGCTGGCGAGGGCAAAATACCTTCGTGCAATTATAATAACCCTAATAGGTCTTCTTTCACAGAAAAAAAAAAGAAAAAGTAGGAAACGGCTCAGAAGGCTATGCTACGAGAGCTATGACTGATACATAAATATATATATGTATTCATCTCATCTATGGGATCGCATGCGCGCGCTGTTTGTCTCTGCGTGTAGTAGTTGAAGGAGCGGAAAGCAATATTTCTGCGCCGTGGTTTTAAAGCGCAACCGTGGTAGGGAAACGTAGGGCGATATAAGCATGCGTGTCCATGATACGCACACGACAAACTGCCTTAAAATTTTTAGACTTGAGGGGAAGCTTCGTTAATAAACTATAACACTACAATCAGCACTCGAATATAAATATAACTTCAATGTTGCCCGGAAAGGTAGCTCAGTCGGTTGGTTCGTCAAGCCACCGGTTACTTTCAAGCGCCATAGCTCCTGCTCCGAGCCTCATACTTATGTGGAAAGGAACTCATGTTGTCCGCGACAGTCGATATTTGCTGATTCTGAGCAGTTGGAAGGCATAATTTCTTGGAAAAATGGCCGCCAGAGGAGCAGCGTCAACTCGAGCGGCTTTAGAGACTAGGAAAACTGCCTTAAAATATTTTGACTTGAGGGAAACCTTCGTTAACAAACTATAACACGGCAATCAGCACTCGAATACGACGAGAGAAATGATTGAGACGTGGAAAATTCCGTTGAAATAAATCTGGTTTGCGAGACAAATGCTTGTATGTATTGAACCTCTTAAAAGATGAGGGGGGAAGTATGCGCTCACCGAGAGGGCATCGTCAGCACGAGACCACCACCAGGCACCTTACATAGATGTGGAGAGCTTCGCGGCCGGAACGAAGCCTCCCCTCTCCGCCGGCCAAGAGTGGAAAACGCGCTTTCCGACCGCTCAAGGTTGCGCGGCAATAGTATAGTTCTAGCGTCTAGGAAAAGGTTAAACAGGTGCGAGGTCGGCACGCATAGCGTGGGAAGCTAGCCGCCAGAATAGCTATCTCAAGTACTGCTGCTGGCGAGGGCAAAATACACTCGTGTAATTATAATAACCCTAATAGGACTTCTTTCAAAGAAAAAAAAAGAAAAAAAAGGAAACGGCTCAGAAGGCTATATTACGAGAGCTATGACTGATACATATCTATATATATGTATACATCTCATCTATGGGATCGCATGCGCGCGCTTTGTTTTGTCTCTGCGTGTAGTAGTTGAAGGAGAGGAAAGCAATATTTCAGCACCGTGGTTTTAAAGCGCAACCGTGGTAGGGAAACGGAGGGCGATATAAGCATGCGTGTCCATGATAGCACACGACAAACTGCCTTAAAATATTTACACTTGAGGGGAAGCTTCGTTTATAAACTATAACACGGCAATCATCACTCGAATATGATTATAACTTCAATGTTGCCCGGAAAGGTAGCTCAGTCGGTTTGTTCGTCAAGCCACCGGTTACTTTCAAGCGCCATAGCTCCTGCTCCGAGCCTCATACTTATGTGGAAAGGGACTGATGTTGACCGCGACAGTCGATTTTTGCTGATTCTGAGTAGTTGGAAGGCATATTTTCAAGGAAAAATGGCCGCCAGAGGAGCAGCGTGAACTCGAGCGGCTTTAGAGACTAGGAAAACTGCCTTAAAATATTTTGACTTGAGGGAAAGCTTCGTTAACAAACTATAACACGGCAATCAGCACTCGAATTCGACGAGAGAAATTATTGAGACGTGGAAAATTCCCTTGAAATAAATCTGGTTTGCGAGACAAATGCTTGTATGTAGTGAACCTCTTAAAAGATGAGCGGGGAAGTATGCGTTCACCGAGAGGGCATCGTCAGCACGAGCCCACCACCAGGCACCTTACAGAGATGTGAAGAGCTTCGCGGCCGGAACGAAGCCTCCCCTTTCCGCCGGCCAAGAGTGGGAAACGCGCTTTCCGATCGCTCAAGGTTGCGCGGTAATAGTATAGCTCTAGTGTCTAGGAAAAGCTTAAACAGGTGCGAGGTCGGCACGCATAGCGTGGGAAGCTAGCCGCCAGAATAGCTATCTCAAGTACTGCTGCTGGCGAGGGCAAAATACACTCGTGTAATTATAATAACCCTAATAGGACTTCTTTCAAAGAAAAAAAAGAAAAAAAAAGGAAACGGCTCAGAAGGCTATAATACGAGAGCTATGACTGATACATATCTATATATATGTATTCATCTCATCTATGGGATCGCATGCGCGCGCTTTGTTTTGTCTCTGCGTGTAGTAGTTGAAGGAGAGGAAAGCAATATTTCAGCACCGTGGTTTTAAAGCGCAACCGTGGTAGGGAAACGGAGGGCGATATAAGCATGCGTGTCCATGATATGCACACGACAAACTGCCTTAAAATATTTACACTTGAGGGGAAGCTTCGTTAATAAACTATAACACGGCAATCAGCACTCGAATATAATTATAACTTCAATGTTGCCCGGAAAGGTAGCTCAGTCGGTTTGTTCGTCAAGCCACCGGTTACTTTCAAGCGCCATAGCTCCTGCTCCGAGCCTCATACTTATGTGGAAAGGGACTGATGTTGACCGCGACAGTCGATTTTTGCTGATTCTGAGTAGTTGGAAGGCATAATTTCTTGGAAAAATGGCCGCCAGAGGAGCAGCGTGAACTCGAGAGGCTTTAGAGACTAGGAAAACTGCCTTAAATATTTTGACTTGAGGGAAAGCTTCGTTAACAAACTATAACACGGCCATCAGCACTCGAATTCGGCGCGAGAAATGATTGAGACGTGGAAAATTCCCTTGAAATAAATCTGGTTTGCGAGACAAATGCTTGTATGTAGTGAACCTCTTAAAAGATGAGGGGGGAAGTATGCGCTCACCGAGAGGGCATCGTCAGCACGAGCCCACCACCAGGCAACTTAGAGATGTGGAGAGCTTCGCGGCCGGAACGAAGCCTCCCCTCTCCGCCGGCCACGAGTGGAAAACGCGCTTTCCGACCGCTCAAGGTTGCGCGGCAATAGTATAGTTCTAGCGTCTAGGAAAAGGTTAAACATGTGCGAGGTCGGCACGCATAGCGTGGGAAGCTAGCCGCCAGAATAGCTATCTCAAGTACTGCTGCTGGCGAGGGCAAAATACACTCGTGTAATTATAATAACCCTAATAGGACTTCTTTCAAAGAAAAAAAAGAAAAAAAGGAAACGGCTCAGAAGGCTATACTACGAGAGCTATGAATGATACCTATCTATATATATGTATTCATCTCATCTATGGGATCGCATGCGCGTGCTGTTGTTTTGTCTCTGCGTGTAGCAGTTGAAGGAGAGGAAAGCAATATTTCAGCGCCGTGGTTTTAAAGCGTAACCATGGAAGGGAAACGGAAGGCGATATAAGCATGCGTGTCCATGATACGCACACGACAAACTGCCTTAAAATATGTAGACTTGAGGGGAAGCTTCCTTAATAAACTATAACACTGCAATCAGCACTCGAATATAATTATAAATTCAATGTTGCCCGGAAAGGTAGCTCAGTCGGTTGGTTCGTCAAGCCACCGGTTACTTTCAAGCGCCATAGCTCCTGCTCCGAGCCTCATACTTATGTGGAAAGGGACTGAGGTTGTCCGCGACAGTCGATTTTGGCTGATTCTGAGTGGTTGGAAGACATAATTTCTTGGAAAAATGGCCGCCAGAGGAGCAGCGTGAACTCGAGCGGCTTTAGAGACTAGGAAAACTGCCTTAAAATATTTTGACTTGAGGGAAAGCTTCGTTAACAAACTATAACGCGGCAATCAGCACTCGAATACGACGAGAGAAATTATTGAGACGTGGAAAATCCCTTGAAATAAACCTGGTATGCGAGACAAATGCTTGTATGTATTGAACCTCTTAAAAGATGAGGGGAGAAGTATGCGCTCACCGAGAGGGCATCGTCAGCACGAGACCACCACCAGGCACCTTAGAGAGATGTGGGGAGCTTCGCGGCCGGAACGAAGCCTCCCCTTTCCGCCGGCCAAGAGTGGAAAACACGCTTTCCGATCGCTCAAGGTTTCGCGGCAATAGTATAGCTCTAGCGTCTAGGGAAAGCTTAAACAGGTGCGAGGGCGGCACGCATAGCGTGGGAAGCTAGCCGCCAGAATAGCTATCTCATGTACTGCTGCTTGCGAGGGCAAAATACCGTCGTGTAATTACAATAACTCTAATAGGACTTCTTACAAAGAAAAAAAAGGAAATGGCTCAGAAGGCTATACTACGAGAGCTGTGACTAATACATACCTATATATAAGTATTCATCTCATCTATGGGATCGCATGCGCGCGCTGTTGTTTTGTCTCTGCGTGTAGTAGTTGAAGGAGAGGAAAGCAATATTTCAGCGCCGTGGTTTTAAAGCGCAACCGTGGTAGGGAAACGGAAGGCGATAAAAGCATGCGTGTCCATGATACGCACACGACAAACTGCCTTAAAATATTTAGACTTGAGGGGAAGCTTCGTTAATAAAATATAACACGGCAATCAGCACTCGAATATAATTATAAATTCAATGTTGCCCGGAGTGGTAGCTCAGTCGGTTGCTCCGTCAAGCCACCGGTTACTTTCAAGCGCCATAGCTCCTGCTCCGAGCCTCATACTTATGTGGAAAGGAACTGATGTTGCCCGCGACAGTCGATTTTTGCTGATTCTGAGTGGTTGGACGACATAATTTCTTGGAAAAATGGCAGCCAGAGGAGCAGAGTGAACTCGAGCGGCTTTAGAGACTGGGAAAACTGCCTTAAAATATTTTGACTTGAGGGAAAGCTTCGTTAACAAACTATAACACGGCAATCATCACAGAATACGACGACAGAAATTATTGAGACGTGGAAAATTGCCTTGAAATAAATCTGGTTTGCGAGACAAATGCTTGTATGTATTGAACCTCTTAAAACATGTGGGGGGAAGTATGCGCTCACCGAGAGGGCATCGTCAGCACGAGACCACCAGCAGGCACTTTACAGAGATGTGGAGAGCTTCGCGGCCGGAACGAAGCCTCCCCTCTCCGCCAGCCAAGAGTGGAAAACGCGCTTTCCGATCGCTCAAGGTTGCGCGGCAATAGTATAGCTCAAGCGTCTAGGAAAAGCTTAAACAGGTGCGAGGACGGCACGCATAGAGTGGGAAGCTAGCCGCCAGAATAGCTATCTCAAGTACTGCTGCTGGCGAGGGCAAAATACCTTCGTGCAATTATAATAACCCTAATAGGTCTTCTTTCACAGAAAAAAAAAAGAAAAAGTAGGAAACGGCTCAGAAGGCTATGCTACGAGAGCTATGACTGATACATATATAAATATATATGTATTCATCTCATCTATGGGATCGCATGCGCGCGCTCTTGTTTTTTCTCTGCGTGTAGTAGTTGAAGGGGAGGAAAGCAATATTTCAGCGCCGTGGTGTTAAAGCGCAACCGTGGTAGGGAAACGGAAGGCGATATAAGCATGCGTGTCCATGATACGCACACGACAAACTGCCTTAAAATATTTAGTCTTGAGGGGAAGCTTCATTAATAAACTATAACACGGCAATCAGCACTCGAATATAATTATAACTTCAATGTTGCCCGGAAAGGTAGCTCAGTCGGTTGGTTCGACAAGCCACCGGTTACTTTCGAGCGCCATAGCTCCTGCTCCGAGCCTCATACTTATGTTGAAAGGGACTGATGTTGTCCGCGACAGTCGATTTTGCTGATTCTGAGTGGTTGGAAGGTATAATTTCTTGGAAAAATGGCCGCCAGAGGAGCAGCGTGAACTCGAGCGGCTTTAGAGACTGACTAGGAAAACTGCCTTAAAATATTTTGACTTGAGGGAAAGCTTCTTTAACAAACTATATCACGGCAATCAGCACTCGAATACGACGAGAGAAATTATTGAGACGTGGAAAATTCCCTTGAAATAAATATGGTTTGCGAGACAAATGCTTGTATGTATTGAACCTCTTAAAAGATGAGGGGGGAAGTATGCGCTCACCGAGAGGGCATCGTCAGCACGAGACCACCACCAGGCACCTTACAGAGATGTGGAGAGCTTCGCGGCCGGAACGAAGCCTCCCCTCTCCGCCGGCCAAGAGTGGAAAACGCGCTTTCCGATCGCTCAAGGTTTCGCGGCAATAGCATAGCTCTAGCGTCTAGGAAAAGCTTAAACAAGTGCGAGGTTGGCACGCATAGCGTGGGAAGCTAGCCGCCAGAATAGCTATCTCAAGTACTGCTGCTGGCGAGGGCAAAATACCTTCGTGTAATTATAATAACCCTAATAGGACTTCTTTCAAAGAAAAAAAAGAAAAAAGGAAACGGCTCAGAAGGCTATGCTACGAGAGCTATGACTGATACATATATATATATATATATATATATATATATATGTATTCATCTCATCTATGGGATCGCATGCGCGCGCTGTTGTTTTGTCTCTGCGTGTAGTAGTTGAAGGAGAGGAAAGCAATATTTCAGCGCCGTGGTTTTAAAGCGCAACGGTGGTAGGGAAACGGAAGGCGATAAAAGCATGCGTGTCCATGATACGCACACGACAAACTGCCTAACATATTTAGGCTTGAGGGGAAGCTTCGTTAATAAACTATAACACGGCAATTAGCACTCGAATATAATTATAACTTCAATGTTGCCCGGAAAGGTAGCTCAGTCGGTTGGTTCGTCATGCCACCGGTTAATTTCAAGCGCCATAGCTCCTGCTCCGAGCCTCATACTTATGTGGAAAGGGACTGATGTTGTCCGCGACAGTCGATTTTGGTGATTCTGAGTGGTTGGAAGGCATAATTTCTTGGAAAAATGGCCGCCAGAGGAGCAGCGTGAACTCGAGCGGCTTTAGAGACTAGGAAAACTGCCTTAAAATATTTCTACTTGAGGGAAAGCTTCGTTAACAAACTATAACACGGCAATCAGCACTCGAAGACGACGAGAGAAATTATTGAGACGTGGAAAATTCCCTTGAAAGAAATCTGGTTTGCGAAACAAATGCTTGTATGTATTGAACCTCTTAAAAGATGGGGTGGAAGTATGCGCTCACCGAGAGGGCATCGTCAGGACGAGACAACCACCAGACACCTTACAAAGATGTGGAGAGCTTCGCGTCCGTAACGAAGCCTCCCCTCCCCGCCGGCCAAGAGTGGAAAACGCGCTTTCCGATCGCTCAAGGTTGCGCGGCAATAGTGTAGCTCTAGCTTCTAGGAAAAGCTTAAACAAGTGCGAGGGCGACACGCGTAGCGTGGGAAGCTAGCCGCCAGAATAGCTATCTCAAGCACTGCTGCTGGAGAGGGCAGAATACCTTCGTGTAATTATAATAACCCTAATAGGACTTCTTTCAAAGAAAAAAAAGAAAAAAAAAGGAAACGGCTCAGAAGGCTATATTACGAGAGCTATGACTGATACATATCTATATATATGTATTCATCTCATCTATGGGATCGCATGCGCGCGCTTTGTTTTGTCTCTGCGTGTAGTAGTTGAAGGAGAGGAAAGCAATATTTCAGCACCGTGGTTTTAAAGCGCAACCGTGGTAGGGAAACGGAGGGCGATATAAGCATGCGTGTCCATGATATGTACACGACAAACTGCCTTAAAATATTTACACTTGAGGGGAAGCTTCGTTTATAAACTATAACACGGCAATCATCACTCGAATATGATTATAACTTCAATGTTGCCCGGAAAGGTAGCTCAGTCGGTTTGTTCGTCAAGCCACCGGTTACTTTCAAGCGCCATAGCTCCTGCTCCGAGCCTCATACTTATGTGGAAAGGGACTGATGTTGACCGCGACAGTCGATTTTTGCTGATTCTGAGTAGTTGGAAGGCATATTTTCAAGGAAAAATGGCCGCCAGAGGAGCAGCGTGAACTCGAGCGGCTTTAGAGACTAGGAAAACTGCCTTAAAATATTTTGACTTGAGGGAAAGCTTCGTTAACAAACTATAACACGGCAATCAGCACTCGAATTCGACGAGAGAAATTATTGAGACGTGGAAAATTCCCTTGAAATAAATCTGGTTTGCGAGACAAATGCTTGTATGTAGTGAACCTCTTAAAAGATGAGGGGGGAAGTATGCGCTCACCGAGAGGGCATCGTCAGCACGAGCCCACCACCAGGCACCTTACAGAGATGTGAAGAGCTTCGCGGCCGGAACGAAGCCTCCCCTTTCCGCCGGCCAAGAGTGGGAAACGCGCTTTCCGATCGCTCAAGGTTGCGCGGTAATAGTATAGCTCTAGTGTCTAGGAAAAGCTTAAACAGGTGCGAGGTCGGCACGCATAGCGTGGGAAGCTAGCCGCCAGAATAGCTATCTCAAGTACTGCTGCTGGCGAGGGCAAAATACACTCGTGTAATTATAATAACCCTAATAGGACTTCTTTCAAAGAAAAAAAAGAAAAAAAAAGGAAACGGCTCAGAAGGCTATATTACGAGAGCTATGACTGATACATATCTATATATATGTATTCATCTCATCTATGCGATCGCATGCGCGCGCTTTGTTTTGTCTCTGCGTGTAGTATTTGAAGGAGAGGAAAGCAATATTTCAGCACCGTGGTTTTAAAGCGCAACCGTGGTAGGGAAACGGAGGGCGATATAAGCATGCGTGTCCATGATATGCACACGACAAACTGCCTTAAAATATTTACACTTGAGGGGAAGCTTCGTTAATAAACTATAACACGGCAATCAGCACTCGAATATAATTATAACTTCAATGTTGCCCGGAAAGGTAGCTCAGTCGGTTTGTTCGTCAAGCCACCGGTTACATTCAAGCGCCATAGCTCCTGCTCCGAGCCTCATACTTCTGTGGAAAGGGACTGATGTTGACCGCGACAGTCGATTTTTGCTGATTCTGAGTAGTTGGAAGGCATAATTTCTTGGAAAAATGGCCGCCAGAGGAGCAGCGTGAACTCGAGCGGCTTTAGAGACTAGGAAAACTGCCTTAAATATTTTGACTTGAGGGAAAGCTTCGTTAACAAACTATAACACGGCAATCAGCACTCGAATTCGACGCGAGAAATTATTCAGACGTGGAAAATTCCCTTGAAATAAATCTGGTTTGCGAGACAAATGCTTGTAAGTAGTGAACCTCTTAAAAGATGAGGGGGGAAGTATGCGCTCACCGAGAGGGCATCGTCAGCACGAGCCCACCACCAGGCACCTTACAGAGATGTGGAGAGCTTCGCGGCCGGAACGAAGCCTCCGCTCTCCGCCGGCCAAGAGTGGGAAACGCGCTTTCCGATCGCTCAAGGTTGCGCGGCAATAGTGTAGCTCTAGCGTCTAGGAAAAGCTTAAACAGGTGCGAGGGCGGCACGCATAGCGTGGGAAGCTAGCCGCCAGAATAGCTATCTCAAGTACTGCTGCTGGCGAGGGCAGAATACCTTCGTGTAATTATAATAACCCTAATAGGACTTCTTTCAAAGAAAAAAAAAGAAAAAAAAGGAAACGGCTCAGAAGGCTATATTACGAGAGCTATGACTGATACATATCTATATATATGTATTCATCTCATCTATGGGATCGCATGCGCGCGCTTTGTTTTGTCTCTGCGTGTAGTAGTTGAAGGAGAGGAAAGCAATATTTCAGCACCGTGGTTTTAAAGCGCAACCGTGGTAGGGAAACGGAGGGCGATATAAGCATGCGTGTCCATGATATGCACACGACAAACTGCCTTAAAATATTTACACTTGAGGGGAAGCTTCGTTAATAAACTATAACACGGCAATCAGCACTCGAATATAATTATAACTTCAATGTTGCCCGGAAAGGTAGCTCAGTCGGTTTGTTCGTCAAGCCACCGGTTACTTTCAAGCGCCATAGCTCCTGCTCCGAGCCTCATATTATGTGGAAAGGGACTGATGTTGACCGCGACAGTCGATTTTTGCTGATTCTGAGTAGTTGGAAGGCATAATTTCTTGGAAAAATGGCCGCCAGAGGAGCAGCGTGAACTCGAGCGGCTTTAGAGACTAGGAAAACTGCCTTAAATATTTTGACTTGAGGGAAAGCTTCGTTAACAAACTATAACACGACCATCAGCACTCGAATTCGACGCGAGAAATGATTGAGACGTGGAAAATTCCCTTGAAATAAATCTGGTTTGCGAGACAAATGCTTGTATGTATTGAACCTCTTAAAAGATGAGGGGGGAAGTATGCGCTAACCGAGAGGGCATTGTCAGCACGAGACCACCACCAGGCGCCTTACATAGATGTGGAGAGCTTCGCGGCCGGAACGAAGCCTCCCCTCTCCGCCGGCCAAGAGTGGAAAACGCGCTTTCCGACCGCTCAAGGTTGCGCGGCAATAGTATAGTTCTAGCGTCTAGGAAAAGGTTAAACAGGTGCGAGGTCGGCACGCATAGCGTGGGAAGCTAGCCGCCAGAATAGCTATCTCAAGTACTGCTGCTGGCGAGGGCAAAATACACTCGTGTAATTATAATAACCCTAATAGGACTTCTTTCAAAGAAAAAAAAGAAAAAAAAGGAAACGGCTCAGAAGGCTATATTACGAGAGCTATGACTGATACATATCTATATATATGTATTCATCTCATCTATGGGATCGCATGCGCGCGCTTTGTTTTGTCTCTGCGTGTAGTAGTTGAAGGAGAGGAAAGCAATATTTCATCACCGTGGTTTTAAAGCGCAACCGTGGTAGGGAAACGGAGGGCGATATAAGCATGCGTGTCCATGATATGCAGACGACAAACTGCCTTAAAATATTTACACTTGAGGGGCAGCTTCGTTAATAAACTATAACACGGCAATCAGCACTCGAATATAATTATAACTTCAATGTTGCCCGGAAAGGTAGCTCAGTCGGTTTGTTCGTCAAGCCACCGGTTACTTTCAAGCGCCATAGCTCCTGCTCCGAGCGTCATACTTATGTGGAAAGGGACTGATGTTGACCGCGACAGTCGATTTTTGCTGATTCTGAGTAGTTGGAAGGCATAATTTCTTGGAAAAATGGCCGCCAGAGGAGCAGCGTGAACTCGAGCGGCTTTAGAGACTAGGAAAACTGCCTTAAATATTTTGACTTGAGGGAAAGCTTCGTTAACAAACTATAACACGACCATCAGCACTCGAATTCGACGCGAGAAATGATTGAGACGTGGAAAATTCCCTTGAAATAAATCTGGTTTGCGAGACAAATGCTTGTATGTATTGAACCTCTTAAAAGATGAGGGGGGAAGTATGCGCTAACCGAGAGGGCATTGTCAGCACGAGACCACCACCAGGCACCTTACATAGATGTGGAGAGCTTCGCGGCCGGAACGAAGCCTCCCCTTTCCGCTGGCCAAGAGTGGAAAACGCGCTTTCCGATCGCTCAAGGTTGCGCGGCAATAGTATGGCTCTACCGTTTAGGAAAAGCTTAAACAGGTGCGAAGGCGGCACGCATAGCGTAGGAAGCTATGCGCCACAATAGCTATCTCAAGTACTGCTGCTGGCGAGGGCAGAATACCTTCGTGTAATTATAGTAACCCTAATAGGACTTCTTTCAAAGAAAAAAAAGAAAAAAAGGAAACGGCTCAGAAGGCTATACTACGAGAGCTATGAATGATACCTATCTATATATATGTATTCATCTCATCTATGGGATCGCATGCGCGTGCTGTTGTTTTGTCTCTGCGTGTAGCAGTTGAAGGAGAGGAAAGCAATATTTCAGCGCCGTGGTTTTAAAGCGTAACCATGGAAGGGAAACGGAAGGCGATATAAGCATGCGTGTCCATGATACGCACACGACAAACTGCCTTAAAATATTTAGACTTGAGGGGAAGCTTCCTTAATAAACTATAACACTGCAATCAGCACTCGAATATAATTATAAATTCAATGTTGCCCGGAAAGGTAGCTCAGTCGGTTGGTTCGTCAAGCCACCGGTTACTTTCAAGCGCCATAGCTCCTGCTCCGAGCCTCATACTTATGTGGAAAGGGACTGAGGTTGTCCGCGACAGTCGATTTTGGCTGATTCTGAGTGGTTGGAAGACATAATTTCTTGGAAAAATGGCCGCCAGGGGAGCAGCGTGAACTCGAGTGGCTTTAGAGACTAGGAAAACTGCCTTAAAATATTTTGACTTGAGGGAAAGCTTCGTTAACAAACTATAACACGGCAATCAGCACTCGAATACGACGAGAGAAATTATTGAGACGTGGAAAATCCCTTGAAATAAACCTGGTTTGCGAGACAAATGCTTGTATATATTGAACCTCTTAAAAGATGAGGGGAGAAGTATGCGCTCACCGAGAGGGCATCGTCAGCACGAGACCACCACCAGGCACCTTACAGGGATGTGGGGAGCTTCGCGGCCGGAACGAAGCCTCCCCATTCCGCCGGCCAAGAGTGGAAAACACGCTTTCCGATCGCTCAAGGTTGCGCGGCAATAGTATAGCTCTAGCGTCTAGGGAAAGCTTAAACAGGTGCGAGGGCGGCACGCATAGCGTGGGAAGCTAGCTGCCAGAATAGCTATCTCAAGTACTGCTGCTTGCGAGGGCAAAATACCGTCGTGTAATTATAATAACTCTAATAGGACTTCTTACAAAGAAAAAAAAAAGGAAATGGCTCAGAAGGCTATACTACGAGAGCTGTGACTAATACATACCTATATATAAGTATTCATCTCATCTATGGGATCGCATGCGCGCGCTGTTGTTTTGTCTCTGCGTGTAGTAGTTGAAGGAGAGGAAAGCAATATTTCAGCGCCGTGGTTTTAAAGCGCAACCGTGGTAGGGAAACGGAAGGCGATAAAAGCATGCGTGTCCATGATACGCACACGACAAACTGCCTTAAAATATTTAGACTTGAGGGGAAGCTTCGTTAATAAAATATAACACGGCAATCAGCACTCGAATATAATTATAAATTCAATGTTGCCCGGAGTGGTAGCTCAGTCGGTTGCTGCGTCAAGCCACCGGTTACTTTCAAGCGCCATAGCTCCTGCTCCGAGCCTCATACTTATGTGGAAAGGAACTGATGTTGCCCGCGAGAGTCGATTTTGGCTGATTCTGAGTGGTTGGAAGACATAATTTCTTGGAAAAATGGCAGCCAGAGGAGCAGAGTGAACTCGAGCGGCTTTAGAGACTGGGAAAACTGCCTTAACATATTTTGACTTGAAGGAAAGCTTCGTTAACAAACTATAACACGGCAATCATCACAGAATACGACGACAGAAATTATTGAGACGTGGAAAATTGCCTTGAAATAAATCTGGTTTGCGAGACAAATGCTTGTATGTATTGAACCTCTTAAAACATGTGGGGGGAAGTATGCGCTCACCGAGAGGGCATCGTCAGCACGAGACCACCAGCAGGCACCTTACAGAGATGTGGAGAGCTTCGCGGCCGGAACGAAGCCTCCCCTCTCCGCCAGCCAAGAGTGGAAAACGCGCTTTCCGATCGCTCAAGGTTGCGCGGCAATAGTATAGCTCTAGCGTCTAGGAAAAGCTTAAACAGGTGCGAGGACGGCACGCATAGAGTGGGAAGCTAGCCGCCAGAATAGCTATCTCAAGTACTGCGGCTGGCGAGGGCAAAATACCTTCGTGCAATTATAATAACCCTAATAGGTCTTCTTTCACAGAAAAAAAAAGAAAAAGTAGGAAACTGCTCAGAAGGCTATGCTACGAGAGCTATGACTGATACATATATATATATATATATATGTATTCATCTCATCTATGGGATCGCATGCGCGCGCTGTTGTTTGTCTCTGCGTGTAGTAGTTGAAGGAGCGGAAAGCAATATTTCTGCGCCGTGGTTTTAAAGCGCAACCGTGGTAGGGAAACGTAGGGCGATATAAGCATGCGTGTCCATGATACGCACACGACAAACTGCCTTAAAATTTTTAGACTTGAGGGGAAGCTTCGTTAATAAACTATAACACTACAATCAGCACTCGAATATAAATATAACTTCAATGTTGCCCGGAAAGGTAGCTCAGTCGGTTGGTTCGTCAAGCCACCGGTTACTTTCAAGCGCCATAGCTCCTGCTCCGAGCCTCATACTTATGTGGAAAGGGACTGAGGTTGTCCGCGACAGTCGATTTTGGCTGATTCTGAGTGGTTGGAAGACATAATTTCTTGGAAAAATGGCCGCCAGAGGAGCAGCGTGAACTCGAGCGGCTTTAGAGACTAGGAAAACTGCCTTAAAATATTTTGACTTGAGGGAAAGCTTCGTTAACAAACTATAACGCGGCAATCAGCACTCGAATACGACGAGAGAAATTATTGAGACGTGGAAAATCCCTTGAAATAAACCTGGTATGCGAGACAAATGCTTGTATGTATTGAACCTCTTAAAAGATGAGGGGAGAAGTATGCGCTCACCGAGAGGGCATCGTCAGCACGAGACCACCACCAGGCACCTTAGAGAGATGTGGGGAGCTTCGCGGCCGGAACGAAGCCTCCCCTTTCCGCCGGCCAAGAGTGGAAAACACGCTTTCCGATCGCTCAAGGTTTCGCGGCAATAGTATAGCTCTAGCGTCTAGGGAAAGCTTAAACAGGTGCGAGGGCGGCACGCATAGCGTGGGAAGCTAGCCGCCAGAATAGCTATCTCATGTACTGCTGCTTGCGAGGGCAAAATACCGTCGTGTAATTACAATAACTCTAATAGGACTTCTTACAAAGAAAAAAAAGGAAATGGCTCAGAAGGCTATACTACGAGAGCTGTGACTAATACATACCTATATATAAGTATTCATCT
Organism: Dermacentor andersoni; assembly: GCF_023375885.2. Lineage (NCBI taxonomy): Eukaryota > Metazoa > Arthropoda > Arachnida > Ixodida > Ixodidae > Dermacentor > Dermacentor andersoni. Next base: position 6,565,311 of record NW_027314752.1, on the reverse strand, counting down.
CATCTATGGGATCGCATGCGCGCGCTGTTGTTTTGTCTCTGCGTGTAGTAGTTGAAGGAGAGGAAAGCAATATTTCAGCGCCGTGGTTTTAAAGCGCAACCGTGGTAGGGAAACGGAAGGCGATAAAAGCATGCGTGTCCATGATACGCACACGACAAACTGCCTTAAAATATTTAGACTTGAGGGGAAGCTTCGTTAATAAAATATAACACGGCAATCAGCACTCGAATATAATTATAAATTCAATGTTGCCCGGAGTGGTAGCTCAGTCGGTTGCTCCGTCAAGCCACCGGTTACTTTCAAGCGCCATAGCTCCTGCTCCGAGCCTCATACTTATGTGGAAAGGAACTGATGTTGCCCGCGACAGTCGATTTTTGCTGATTCTGAGTGGTTGGACGACATAATTTCTTGGAAAAATGGCAGCCAGAGGAGCAGAGTGAACTCGAGCGGCTTTAGAGACTGGGAAAACTGCCTTAAAATATTTTGACTTGAGGGAAAGCTTCGTTAACAAACTATAACACGGCAATCATCACAGAATACGACGACAGAAATTATTGAGACGTGGAAAATTGCCTTGAAATAAATCTGGTTTGCGAGACAAATGCTTGTATGTATTGAACCTCTTAAAACATGTGGGGGGAAGTATGCGCTCACCGAGAGGGCATCGTCAGCACGAGACCACCAGCAGGCACCTTACAGAGATGTGGAGAGCTTCGCGGCCGGAACGAAGCCTCCCCTCTCCGCCAGCCAAGAGTGGAAAACGCGCTTTCCGATCGCTCAAGGTTGCGCGGCAATAGTATAGCTCAAGCGTCTAGGAAAAGCTTAAACAGGTGCGAGGACGGCACGCATAGAGTGGGAAGCTAGCCGCCAGAATAGCTATCTCAAGTACTGCTGCTGGCGAGGGCAAAATACCTTCGTGCAATTATAATAACCCTAATAGGTCTTCTTTCACAGAAAAAAAAAAAGAAAAAGTAGGAAACGGCTCAGAAGGCTATGCTACGAGAGCTATGACTGATACATATATAAATATATATGTATTCATCTCATCTATGGGATCGCATGCGCGCGCTCTTGTTTTTTCTCTGCGTGTAGTAGTTGAAGGGGAGGAAAGCAATATTTCAGCGCCGTGGTGTTAAAGCGCAACCGTGGTAGGGAAACGGAAGGCGATATAAGCATGCGTGTCCATGATACGCACACGACAAACTGCCTTAAAATATTTAGTCTTGAGGGGAAGCTTCATTAATAAACTATAACACGGCAATCAGCACTCGAATATAATTATAACTTCAATGTTGCCCGGAAAGGTAGCTCAGTCGGTTGGTTCGACAAGCCACCGGTTACTTTCGAGCGCCATAGCTCCTGCTCCGAGCCTCATACTTATGTTGAAAGGGACTGATGTTGTCCGCGACAGTCGATTTTGCTGATTCTGAGTGGTTGGAAGGTATAATTTCTTGGAAAAATGGCCGCCAGAGGAGCAGCGTGAACTCGAGCGGCTTTAGAGACTGACTAGGAAAACTGCCTTAAAATATTTTGACTTGAGGGAAAGCTTCTTTAACAAACTATATCACGGCAATCAGCACTCGAATACGACGAGAGAAATTATTGAGACGTGGAAAATTCCCTTGAAATAAATATGGTTTGCGAGACAAATGCTTGTATGTATTGAACCTCTTAAAAGATGAGGGGGGAAGTATGCGCTCACCGAGAGGGCATCGTCAGCACGAGACCACCACCAGGCACCTTACAGAGATGTGGAGAGCTTCGCGGCCGGAACGAAGCCTCCCCTCTCCGCCGGCCAAGAGTGGAAAACGCGCTTTCCGATCGCTCAAGGTTTCGCGGCAATAGCATAGCTCTAGCGTCTAGGAAAAGCTTAAACAGGTGCGAGGTTGGCACGCATAGCGTGGGAAGCTAGCCGCCAGAATAGCTATCTCAAGTACTGCTGCTGGCGAGGGCAAAATACCTTCGTGTAATTATAATAACCCTAATAGGACTTCTTTCAAAGAAAAAAAAGAAAAAAGGAAACGGCTCAGAAGGCTATGCTACGAGAGCTATGACTGATACAAATATATATATATATATATATATATATGTATTCATCTCATCTATGGGATCGCATGCGCGCGCTGTTGTTTTGTCTCTGCGTGTAGTAGTTGAAGGAGAGGAAAGCAATATTTCAGCGCCGTGGTTTTAAAGCGCAACCGTGGTAGGGAAACGGAAGGCGATAAAAGCATGCGTGTCCATGATACGCACACGACAAACTGCCTAACATATTTAGGCTTGAGGGGAAGCTTCGTTAATAAACTATAACACGGCAATTAGCACTCGAATATAATTATAACTTCAATGTTGCCCGGAAAGGTAGCTCAGTCGGTTGGTTCGTCAAGCCACCGGTTAATTTCAAGCGCCATAGCTCCTGCTCCGAGCCTCATACTTATGTGGAAAGGGACTGATGTTGTCCGCGACAGTCGATTTTGGTGATTCTGAGTGGTTGGAAGGCATAATTTCTTGGAAAAATGGCCGCCAGAGGAGCAGCGTGAACTCGAGCGGCTTTAGAGACTAGGAAAACTGCCTTAAAATATTTCTACTTGAGGGAAAGCTTCGTTAACAAACTATAACACGGCAATCAGCACTCGAAGACGACGAGAGAAATTATTGAGACGTGGAAAATTCCCTTGAAAGAAATCTGGTTTGCGAAACAAATGCTTGTATGTATTGAACCTCTTAAAAGATGGGGTGGAAGTATGCGCTCACCGAGAGGGCATCGTCAGGACGAGACAACCACCAGACACCTTACAAAGATGTGGAGAGCTTCGCGTCCGTAACGAAGCCTCCCCTCCCCGCCGGCCAAGAGTGGAAAACGCGCTTTCCGATCGCTCAAGGTTGCGCGGCAATAGTGTAGCTCTAGCTTCTAGGAAAAGCTTAAACAAGTGCGAGGGCGACACGCATAGCGTGGGAAGCTAGCCGCCAGAATAGCTATCTCAAGCACTGCTGCTGGAGAGGGCAGAATACCTTCGTGTAATTATAATAACCCTAATAGGACTTCTTTCAAAGAAAAAAAAGAAAAAAAAGGAAATCTCTCGGAAGGCTATACTACGAGAGCTATGACTGATACATATCTATATATATGTATTCATCTCATCTATGGGATCGCATGCGCGCGCTGTTGTTTTGTCTCGGCGTGCAGTAGTTGAAGGATAGGAAAGCAATATTTCAGCGCCGTGGTTTTAAAGCGCAACCGTGGTAGGGAAACGGAAGGCGATAAAAGCATGCGTGTCCATGATACGCACACGAAAAACTGCCTCAAAATATTTAGACTTGAGGGGAAGCGTCGTTAATAAACTATAACACGGCGATCAGCACTCGAATATAATGATAAATTCAATGTTGCCCGGAAAGGTAGCTCAGTCGGTTGGTTCGTCAAGCCACCGGTTACTTTCAAGCGCCATAGCTCCTGCTCCGAGCCTCATACTTATGTGGAAAGGAACTGATGTTGTCCGCGACAGTCGATTTTTGCTGATTCTGAGTGGTTGGAAGGCATAATTTCTTGGAAAAATGGCCGCCAGAGGAGCAGAGTGAACTCGAGCGGCTTTAAAGACTGGGAAAACTGCCTTAAAATATTTTGACTTGTGGGAAAGCTTCGTTAACAAACTATAACACGGCAATGAGCACTCGAATACGACGAGGGAAATTATTGAGACGTGGAAAATTCCCTTGAAATATATCTGCTTTCCGAGACAAATGCTTGTATGTATTGAACCTCTTAAAAGATGAGGGGGGAAGTATGCGATAACAGAGAGGGCATCGTCAGCACGAGACCACCACCAGGCACCTTACAGAGATGTGGAGAGCTTCGCGGCCCGAACGAAGCCTCCACTCTCCGCCGGCCAAGAGTGGAAAACGCGCTTTCAACCGCTCAAGGTTGCGCGGCAATAGTATAGTTCTAGCGTCTAGGAAAAGCTTAAACAGGTGCGAGGTCGGCACGCATAGCGTGGGAAGCTAGCCGCCAGAATAGCTATCTCAAGTACTGCTGCTGGCGAGGGCAAAATACACTCGTGTAATTATAATAACCCTAATAGGACTTCTTTCAAAGAAAAAAAAGAAAAAAAAAGGAAACGGCTCAGAAGGCTATATTACGAGAGCTATGACTGATACATATCTATATATATGTATTCATCTCATCTATGGGATCGCATGCGCGCGCTTTGTTTTGTCTCTGCGTGTAGTAGTTGAAGGAGAGGAAAGCAATATTTCAGCACCGTGGTTTTAAAGCGCAACCGTGGTAGGGAAACGGAGGGCGATATAAGCATGCGTGTCCATGATATGCACACGACAAACTGCCTTAAAATATTTACACTTGAGGGGAAGCTTCGTTTATAAACTATAACACGGCAATCATCACTCGAATATGATTATAACTTCAATGTTGCCCGGAAAGGTAGCTCAGTCGGTTTGTTCGTCAAGCCACCGGTTACTTTCAAGCGCCATAGCTCCTGCTCCGAGCCTCATACTTATGTGGAAAGGGACTGATGTTGACCGCGACAGTCGATTTTTGCTGATTCTGAGTAGTTGGAAGGCATATTTTCAAGGAAAAATGGCCGCCAGAGGAGCAGCGTGAACTCGAGCGGCTTTAGAGACTAGGAAAACTGCCTTAAAATATTTTGACTTGAGGGAAAGCTTCGTTAACAAACTATAACACGGCAATCAGCACTCGAATTCGACGAGAGAAATTATTGAGACGTGGAAAATTCCCTTGAAATAAATCTGGTTTGCGAGACAAATGCTTGTATGTAGTGAACCTCTTAAAAGATGAGGGGGGAAGTATGCGCTCACCGAGAGGGCATCGTCAGCACGAGCCCACCACCAGGCACCTTACAGAGATGTGAAGAGCTTCGCGGCCGGAACGAAGCCTCCCCTTTCCGCCGGCCAAGAGTGGGAAACGCGCTTTCCGATCACTCAAGGTTGCGCGGTAATAGTATAGCTCTAGTGTCTAGGAAAAGCTTAAACAGGTGCGAGGTCGGCACGCATAGCGTGGGAAGCTAGCCGCCAGAATAGCTATCTCAAGTACTGCTGCTGGCGAGGGCAAAATACACTCGTGTAATTATAATAACCCTAATAGGACTTCTTTCAAAGAAAAAAAAGAAAAAAAAGGAAACGGCTCAGAAGGCTATATTACGAGAGCTATGACTGATACATATCTATATATATGTATTCATCTCATCTATGGGATCGCATGCGCGCGCTTTGTTTTGTCTCTGCGTGTAGTATTTGAAGGAGAGGAAAGCAATATTTCAGCACCGTGGTTTTAAAGCGCAACCGTGGTAGGGAAACGGAGGGCGATATAAGCATGCGTGTCCATGATATGCACACGACAAACTGCCTTAAAATATTTACACTTGAGGGGAAGCTTCGTTAATAAACTATAACACGGCAATCAGCACTCGAATATAATTATAACTTCAATGTTGCCCGGAAAGGTAGCTCAGTCGGTTTGTTCGTCAAGCCACCGGTTACTTTCAAGCGCCATAGCTCCTGCTCCGAGCCTCATACTTCTGTGGAAAGGGACTGATGTTGACCGCGACAGTCGATTTTTGCTGATTCTGAGTAGTTGGAAGGCATAATTTCTTGGAAAAATGGCCGCCAGAGGAGCAGCGTGAACTCGAGCGGCTTTAGAGACTAGGAAAACTGCCTTAAATATTTTGACTTGAGGGAAAGCTTCGTTAACAAACTATAACACGGCAATCAGCACTCGAATTCGACGCGAGAAATTATTCAGACGTGGAAAATTCCCTTGAAATAAATCTGGTTTGCGAGACAAATGCTTGTAAGTAGTGAACCTCTTAAAAGATGAGGGGGGAAGTATGCGCTCACCGAGAGGGCATCGTCAGCACGAGCCCACCACCAGGCACCTTACAGAGATGTGGAGAGCTTCGCGGCCGGAACGAAGCCTCCGCTCTCCGCCGGCCAAGAGTGGGAAACGCGCTTTCCGATCGCTCAAGGTTGCGCGGCAATAGTGTAGCTCTAGCGTCTAGGAAAAGCTTAAACAGGTGCGAGGGCGGCACGCATAGCGTGGGAAGCTAGCCGCCAGAATAGCTATCTCAAGTACTGCTGCTGGCGAGGGCAGAATACCTTCGTGTAATTATAATAACCCTAATAGGACTTCTTTCAAAGAAAAAAAAAGAAAAAAAAGGAAACGGCTCAGAAGGCTATATTACGAGAGCTATGACTGATACATATCTATATATATGTATTCATCTCATCTATGGGATCGCATGCGCGCGCTTTGTTTTGTCTCTGCGTGTAGTAGTTGAAGGAGAGGAAAGCAATATTTCAGCACCGTGGTTTTAAAGCGCAACCGTGGTAGGGAAACGGAGGGCGATATAAGCATGCGTGTCCATGATATGCACACGACAAACTGCCTTAAAATATTTACACTTGAGGGGAAGCTTCGTTAATAAACTATAACACGGCAATCAGCACTCGAATATAATTATAACTTCAATGTTGCCCGGAAAGGTAGCTCAGTCGGTTTGTTCGTCAAGCCACCGGTTACTTTCAAGCGCCATAGCTCCTGCTCCGAGCCTCATATTATGTGGAAAGGGACTGATGTTGACCGCGACAGTCGATTTTTGCTGATTCTGAGTAGTTGGAAGGCATAATTTCTTGGAAAAATGGCCGCCAGAGGAGCAGCGTGAACTCGAGCGGCTTTAGAGACTAGGAAAACTGCCTTAAATATTTTGACTTGAGGGAAAGCTTCGTTAACAAACTATAACACGACCATCAGCACTCGAATTCGACGCGAGAAATGATTGAGACGTGGAAAATTCCCTTGAAATAAATCTGGTTTGCGAGACAAATGCTTGTATGTATTGAACCTCTTAAAAGATGAGGGGGGAAGTATGCGCTAACCGAGAGGGCATTGTCAGCACGAGACCACCACCAGGCGCCTTACATAGATGTGGAGAGCTTCGCGGCCGGAACGAAGCCTCCCCTCTCCGCCGGCCAAGAGTGGAAAACGCGCTTTCCGACCGCTCAAGGTTGCGCGGCAATAGTATAGTTCTAGCGTCTAGGAAAAGGTTAAACAGGTGCGAGGTCGGCACGCATAGCGTGGGAAGCTAGCCGCCAGAATAGCTATCTCAAGTACTGCTGCTGGCGAGGGCAAAATACACTCGTGTAATTATAATAACCCTAATAGGACTTCTTTCAAAGAAAAAAAAGAAAAAAAAGGAAACGGCTCAGAAGGCTATATTACGAGAGCTATGACTGATACATATCTATATATATGTATTCATCTCATCTATGGGATCGCATGCGCGCGCTTTGTTTTGTCTCTGCGTGTAGTAGTTGAAGGAGAGGAAAGCAATATTTCATCACCGTGGTTTTAAAGCGCAACCGTGGTAGGGAAACGGAGGGCGATATAAGCATGCGTGTCCATGATATGCAGACGACAAACTGCCTTAAAATATTTACACTTGAGGGGAAGCTTCGTTAATAAACTATAACACGGCAATCAGCACTCGAATATAATTATAACTTCAATGTTGCCCGGAAAGGTAGCTCAGTCGGTTTGTTCGTCAAGCCACCGGTTACTTTCAAGCGCCATAGCTCCTGCTCCGAGCGTCATACTTATGTGGAAAGGGACTGATGTTGACCGCGACAGTCGATTTTTGCTGATTCTGAGTAGTTGGAAGGCATAATTTCTTGGAAAAATGGCCGCCAGAGGAGCAGCGTGAACTCGAGCGGCTTTAGAGACTAGGAAAACTGCCTTAAATATTTTGACTTGAGGGAAAGCTTCGTTAACAAACTATAACACGACCATCAGCACTCGAATTCGACGCGAGAAATGATTGAGACGTGGAAAATTCCCTTGAAATAAATCTGGTTTGCGAGACAAATGCTTGTATGTATTGAACCTCTTAAAAGATGAGGGGGGAAGTATGCGCTAACCGAGAGGGCATTGTCAGCACGAGACCACCACCAGGCACCTTACATAGATGTGGAGAGCTTCGCGGCCGGAACGAAGCCTCCCCTTTCCGCTGGCCAAGAGTGGAAAACGCGCTTTCCGATCGCTCAAGGTTGCGCGGCAATAGTATGGCTCTACCGTTTAGGAAAAGCTTAAACAGGTGCGAAGGCGGCACGCATAGCGTAGGAAGCTATGCGCCACAATAGCTATCTCAAGTACTGCTGCTGGCGAGGGCAGAATACCTTCGTGTAATTATAGTAACCCTAATAGGACTTCTTTCAAAGAAAAAAAAGAAAAAAAGGAAACGGCTCAGAAGGCTATACTACGAGAGCTATGAATGATACCTATCTATATATATGTATTCATCTCATCTATGGGATCGCATGCGCGTGCTGTTGTTTTGTCTCTGCGTGTAGCAGTTGAAGGAGAGGAAAGCAATATTTCAGCGCCGTGGTTTTAAAGCGTAACCATGGAAGGGAAACGGAAGGCGATATAAGCATGCGTGTCCATGATACGCACACGACAAACTGCCTTAAAATATTTAGACTTGAGGGGAAGCTTCCTTAATAAACTATAACACTGCAATCAGCACTCGAATATAATTATAAATTCAATGTTGCCCGGAAAGGTAGCTCAGTCGGTTGGTTCGTCAAGCCACCGGTTACTTTCAAGCGCCATAGCTCCTGCTCCGAGCCTCATACTTATGTGGAAAGGGACTGAGGTTGTCCGCGACAGTCGATTTTGGCTGATTCTGAGTGGTTGGAAGACATAATTTCTTGGAAAAATGGCCGCCAGGGGAGCAGCGTGAACTCGAGTGGCTTTAGAGACTAGGAAAACTGCCTTAAAATATTTTGACTTGAGGGAAAGCTTCGTTAACAAACTATAACACGGCAATCAGCACTCGAATACGACGAGAGAAATTATTGAGACGTGGAAAATCCCTTGAAATAAACCTGGTTTGCGAGACAAATGCTTGTATATATTGAACCTCTTAAAAGATGAGGGGAGAAGTATGCGCTCACCGAGAGGGCATCGTCAGCACGAGACCACCACCAGGCACCTTACAGGGATGTGGGGAGCTTCGCGGCCGGAACGAAGCCTCCCCATTCCGCCGGCCAAGAGTGGAAAACACGCTTTCCGATCGCTCAAGGTTGCGCGGCAATAGTATAGCTCTAGCGTCTAGGGAAAGCTTAAACAGGTGCGAGGGCGGCACGCATAGCGTGGGAAGCTAGCTGCCAGAATAGCTATCTCAAGTACTGCTGCTTGCGAGGGCAAAATACCGTCGTGTAATTATAATAACTCTAATAGGACTTCTTACAAAGAAAAAAAAAGGAAATGGCTCAGAAGGCTATACTACGAGAGCTGTGACTAATACATACCTATATATAAGTATTCATCTCATCTATGGGATCGCATGCGCGCGCTGTTGTTTTGTCTCTGCGTGTAGTAGTTGAAGGAGAGGAAAGCAATATTTCAGCGCCGTGGTTTTAAAGCGCAACCGTGGTAGGGAAACGGAAGGCGATAAAAGCATGCGTGTCCATGATACGCACACGACAAACTGCCTTAAAATATTTAGACTTGAGGGGAAGCTTCGTTAATAAAATATAACACGGCAATCAGCACTCGAATATAATTATAAATTCAATGTTGCCCGGAGTGGTAGCTCAGTCGGTTGCTGCGTCAAGCCACCGGTTACTTTCAAGCGCCATAGCTCCTGCTCCGAGCCTCATACTTATGTGGAAAGGAACTGATGTTGCCCGCGAGAGTCGATTTTGGCTGATTCTGAGTGGTTGGAAGACATAATTTCTTGGAAAAATGGCAGCCAGAGGAGCAGAGTGAACTCGAGCGGCTTTAGAGACTGGGAAAACTGCCTTAACATATTTTGACTTGAAGGAAAGCTTCGTTAACAAACTATAACACGGCAATCATCACAGAATACGACGACAGAAATTATTGAGACGTGGAAAATTGCCTTGAAATAAATCTGGTTTGCGAGACAAATGCTTGTATGTATTGAACCTCTTAAAACATGTGGGGGGAAGTATGCGCTCACCGAGAGGGCATCGTCAGCACGAGACCACCAGCAGGCACCTTACAGAGATGTGGAGAGCTTCGCGGCCGGAACGAAGCCTCCCCTCTCCGCCAGCCAAGAGTGGAAAACGCGCTTTCCGATCGCTCAAGGTTGCGCGGTAATAGTATAGCTCTAGTGTCTAGGAAAAGCTTAAACAGGTGCGAGGTCGGCACGCATAGCGTGGGAAGCTAGCCGCCAGAATAGCTATCTCAAGTACTGCTGCTGGCGAGGGCAAAATACACTCGTGTAATTATAATAACCCTAATAGGACTTCTTTCAAAGAAAAAAAAAGAAAAAAAAGGAAACGGCTCAGAAGGCTATATTACGAGAGCTATGACTGATACATATCTATATATATGTATTCATCTCATCTATGGGATCGCATGCGCGCGCTTTGTTTTGTCTCTGCGTGTAGTAGTTGAAGGAGAGGAAAGCAATATTTCAGCACCGTGGTTTTAAAGCGCAACCGTGGTAGGGAAACGGAGGGCGATATAAGCATGCGTGTCCATGATAGCACACGACAAACTGCCTTAAAATATTTACACTTGAGGGGAAGCTTCGTTTATAAACTATAACACGGCAATCAGCACTCGAATATAATTATAACTTCAATGTTGCCCGGAAAGGTAGCTCAGTCGGTTTGTTCGTCAAGCCGCCGGTTACTTTCAAGCGCCATAGCTCCTGCTCCGAGCCTCATACTTATGTGGAAAGGGACTGATGTTGACCGCGACAGTCGATTTTTGCTGATTCTGAGTAGTTGGAAGGCATAATTTCTTGGAAAAATGGCCGCCAGAGGAGCAGCGTGAACTCGAGAGGCTTTAGAGACTAGGAAAACTGCCTTAAATATTTTGACTTGAGGGAAAGCTTCGTTAACAAACTATAACACGGCCATCAGCACTCGAATTCGGCGCGAGAAATGATTGAGACGTGGAAAATTCCCTTGAAATAAATCTGGTTTGCGAGACAAATGCTTGTATGTAGTGAACCTCTTAAAAGATGAGGGGGGAAGTATGCGCTCACCGAGAGGGCATCGTCAGCACGAGCCCACCACCAGGCAACTTAGAGATGTGGAGAGCTTCGCGGCCGGAACGAAGCCTCCCCTCTCCGCCGGCCAAGAGTGGAAAACGCGCTTTCCGACCGCTCAAGGTTGCGCGGCAATAGTATAGTTCTAGCGTCTAGGAAAAGGTTAAACAGGTGCGAGGTCGGCACGCATAGCGTGGGAAGCTAGCCGCCAGAATAGCTATCTCAAGTACTGCTGCTGGCGAGGGCAAAATACACTCGTGTAATTATAATAACCCTAATAGGACTTCTTTCAAAGAAAAAAAAGAAAAAAAAGGAAACGGCTCAGAAGGCTATATTACGAGAGCTATGACTGATACATATCTATATATATGTATTCATCTCATCTATGGGATCGCATGCGCGCGCTTTGTTTTGTCTCTGCGTGTAGTAGTTGAAGGAGAGGAAAGCAATATTTCAGCACCGTGGTTTTAAAGCGCAACCGTGGTAGGGAAACGGAGGGCGATATAAGCATGCGTGTCCATGATATGCACACGACAAACTGCCTTAAAATATTTACACTTGAGGGGAAGCTTCGTTAATAAACTATAACACGGCAATCAGCACTCGAATATAATTATAACTTCAATGTTGCCCGGAAAGGTAGCTCAGTCGGTTTGTTCGTCAAGCCACCGGTTACTTTCAAGCGCCATAGCTCCTGCTCCGAGCCTCATACTTATGTGGAAAGGAACTCATGTTGTCCGCGACAGTCGATATTTGCTGATTCTGAGCAGTTGGAAGGCATAATTTCTTGGAAAAATGGCCGCCAGAGGAGCAGCGTCAACTCGAGCGGCTCTAGAGACTAGGAAAACTGCCTTAAAATATTTTGACTTGAGGGAAACCTTCGTCAACAAACTATAACACGGCAATCAGCACTCGAATACGACGAGAGAAATGATTGAGACGTGGAAAATTCCGTTGAAATAAATCTGGTTTGCGAGACAAATGCTTGTATGTATTGAACCTCTTAAAAGATGAGGGGGGAAGTATGCGCTCACCGAGAGGGCATCGTCAGCACGAGCCCACCACCAGGCACCTTACAGAGATGTGGAGAGCTTCGCGGCCGGAACGAAGCCTCCCCACTCCGCCGGCCAAGAGTGGGAAACGCGCTTTCCGATCGCTCAAGGTTGCGCGGTAATAGTATAGCTCTAGTGTCTAGGAAAAGCTTAAACAGGTGCGAGGTCGGCACGCATAGCGTGGGAAGCTAGCCGCCAGAATAGCTATCTCAAGTACTGCTGCTGGCGAGGGCAAAATACACTCGTGTAATTATAATAACCCTAATAGGACTTCTTTCAAAGAAAAAAAAAGAAAAAAAAGGAAACGGCTCAGAAGGCTATATTACGAGAGCTATGACTGATACATATCTATATATATGTATTCATCTCATCTATGGGATCGCATGCGCGCGCTTTGTTTTGTCTCTGCGTGTAGTAGTTGAAGGAGAGGAAAGCAATATTTCAGCACCGTGGTTTTAAAGCGCAACCGTGGTAGGGAAACGGAGGGCGATATAAGCATGCGTGTCCATGATAGCACACGACAAACTGCCTTAAAATATTTACACTTGAGGGGAAGCTTCGTTTATAAACTATAACACGGCAATCATCACTCGAATATGATTATAACTTCAATGTTGCCCGGAAAGGTAGCTCAGTCGGTTTGTTCGTCAAGCCACCGGTTACTTTCAAGCGCCATAGCTCCTGCTCCGAGCCTCATACTTATGTGGAAAGGGACTGATGTTGACCGCGACAGTCGATTTTTGCTGATTCTGAGTAGTTGGAAGGCATATTTTCAAGGAAAAATGGCCGCCAGAGGAGCAGCGTGAACTCGAGCGGCTTTAGAGACTAGGAAAACTGCCTTAAAATATTTTGACTTGAGGGAAAGCTTCGTTAACAAACTATAACACGGCAATCAGCACTCGAATTCGACGAGAGAAATTATTGAGACGTGGAAAATTCCCTTGAAATAAATCTGGTTTGCGAGACAAATGCTTGTATGTAGTGAACCTCTTAAAAGATGAGGGGGGAAGTATGCGCTCACCGAGAGGGCATCGTCAGCACGAGCCCACCACCAGGCACCTTACAGAGATGTGAAGAGCTTCGCGGCCGGAACGAAGCCTCCCCTTTCCGCCGGCCAAGAGTGGGAAACGCGCTTTCCGATCGCTCAAGGTTGCGCGGTAATAGTATAGCTCTAGTGTCTAGGAAAAGCTTAAGCAGGTGCGAGGTCGGCACGCATAGCGTGGGAAGCTAGCCGCCAGAATAGCTATCTCAAGTACTGCTGCTGGCGAGGGCAAAATACACTCGTGTAATTATAATAACCCTAATAGGACTTCTTTCAAAGAAAAAAAAGAAAAAAAAAGGAAACGGCTCAGAAGGCTATATTACGAGAGCTATGACTGATACATATCTATATATATGTATTCATCTCATCTATGGGATCGCATGCGCGCGCTTTGTTTTGTCTCTGCGTGTAGTAGTTGAAGGAGAGGAAAGCAATATTTCAGCACCGTGGTTTTAAAGCGCAACCGTGGTAGGGAAACGGAGGGCGATATAAGCATGCGTGTCCATGATATGCACACGACAAACTGCCTTAAAATATTTACACTTGAGGGGAAGCTTCGTTAATAAACTATAACACGGCAATCAGCACTCGAATATAATTATAACTTCAATGTTGCCCGGAAAGGTAGCTCAGTCGGTTTGTTCGTCAAGCCACCGGTTACTTTCAAGCGCCATAGCTCCTGCTCCGAGCCTCATACTTATGTGGAAAGGGACTGATGTTGACCGCGACAGTCGATTTTTGCTGATTCTGAGTAGTTGGAAGGCATAATTTCTTGGAAAAATGGCCGCCAGAGGAGCAGCGTGAACTCGAGAGGCTTTAGAGACTAGGAAAACTGCCTTAAATATTTTGACTTGAGGGAAAGCTTCGTTAACAAACTATAACACGGCCATCAGCACTCGAATTCGGCGCGAGAAATGATTGAGACGTGGAAAATTCCCTTGAAATAAATCTGGTTTGCGAGACAAATGCTTGTATGTAGTGAACCTCTTAAAAGATGAGGGGGGAAGGATGCGCTCACCGAGAGGGCATCGTCAGCACGAGCCCACCACCAGGCAACTTAGAGATGTGGAGAGCTTCGCGGCCGGAACGAAGCCTCCCCTCTCCGCCGGCCAAGAGTGGAAAACGCGCTTTCCGACCGCTCAAGGTTGCGCGGCAATAGTATAGTTCTAGCGTCTAGGAAAAGGTTAAACAGGTACGAGGTCGGCACGCATAGCGTGGGAAGCTAGCCGCCAGAATAGCTATCTCAAGTACTGCTGCTGGCGAGGGCAAAATACACTCGTGTAATTATAATAACCCTAATAGGACTTCTTTCAAAGAAAAAAAAGAAAAAAAAGGAAACGGCTCAGAAGGCTATATTACGAGAGCTATGACTGATACATATCTATATATATGTATTCATCTCATCTATGGGATCGCATGCGCGCGCTTTGTTTTGTCTCTGCGTGTAGTAGTTGAAGGAGAGGAAAGCAATATTTCAGCACCGTGGTTTTAAAGCGCAACCGTGGTAGGGAAACGGAGGGCGATATAAGCATGCGTGTCCATGATATGCACACGACAAACTGCCTTAAAATATTTACACTTGAGGGGAAGCTTCGTTAATAAACTATAACACGGCAATCAGCACTCGAATATAATTATAACTTCAATGTTGCCCGGAAAGGTAGCTCAGTCGGTTTGTTCGTCAAGCCACCGGTTACTTTCAAGCGCCATAGCTCCTGCTCCGAGCCTCATACTTATGTGGAAAGGGACTGATGTTGACCGCGACAGTCGATTTTTGCTGATTCTGAGTAGTTGGAAGGCATAATTTCTTGGAAAAATGGCCGCCAGAGGAGCAGCGTGAACTCGAGCGGCTTTAGAGACTAGGAAAACTGCCTTAAATATTTTGACTTGAGGGAAAGCTTCGTTAACAAACTATAACACGACCATCAGCACTCGAATTCGACGCGAGAAATGATTGAGACGTGGAAAATTCCCTTGAAATAAATCTGGTTTGCGAGACAAATGCTTGTATGTATTGAACCTCTTAAAAGATGAGGGGGGAAGTATGCGCTAACCGAGAGGGCATTGTCAGCACGAGACCACCACCAGGCACCTTACATAAATGTGGAGAGCTTCGCGGCCGGAACGAAGCCTCCCCTCTCCGCCGGCCAAGAGTGGAAAACGCGCTTTCCGACCGCTCAAGGTTGCGCGGCAATAGTATAGTTCTAGCGTCTAGGAAAAGGTTAAACAGGTGCGAGGTCGGCACGCATAGCGTGGGAAGCTAGCCGCCAGAATAGCTATCTCAAGTACTGCTGCTGGCGAGGGCAAAATACACTCGTGTAATTATAATAACCCTAATAGGACTTCTTTCAAAGAAAAAAAAGAAAAAAAGAGCAAACGGCTCAAAAGGCTATATTACGAGAGCTATGACTGATACATATCTATATATATGTATTCATCTCATCTATGGGATCGCATGCGCGCGCTTTGTTTTGTCTCTGCGTGTAGTAGTTGAAGGAGAGGAAAGCAATATTTCAGCACCGTGGTTTTAAAGCGCAACCGTGGTAGGGAAACGGAGGGCGATATAAGCATGCGTGTCCATGATATGCACACGACAAACTGCCTTAAAATATTTACACTTGAGGGGAAGCTTCGTTAATAAACTATAACACGGCAATCAGCACTCGAATATAATTATAACTTCAATGTTGCCCGGAAAGGTAGCTCAGTCGGTTTGTTCGTCAAGCCACCGGTTACTTTCAAGCGCCATAGCTCCTGCTCCGAGCCTCATACTTATGTGGAAAGGGACTGATGTTGACCGCGACAGTCGATTTTTGCTGATTCTGAGTAGTTGGAAGGCATAATTTCTTGGAAAAATGGCCGCCAGAGGAGCAGCGTGAACTCGAGCGGCTTTAGAGACTAGGAAAACTGCCTTAAAATATTTTGACTTGAGGGAAAGCTTCGTTAACAAACTATAACGCGGCAATCAGCACTCGAATACGACGAGAGAAATTATTGAGACGTGGAAAATCCCTTGAAATAAACCTGGTTTGCGAGACAAATGCTTGTATGTATTGAACCTCTTAAAAGATGAGGGGAGAAGTATGCGCTCACCGAGAGGGCATCGTCAGCACGAGACCACCACCAGGCAACTTAGAGAGATGTGGGGAGCTTCGCGGCCGGAACGAAGCCTCCCCTTTCCGCCGGCCAAGAGTGGAAAACACGCTTTCCGATCGCTCAAGGTTTCGCGGCAATAGTATTGCTCTAGCGTCTAGGGAAAGCTTAAACAGGTGCGAGGGCGGCACGCATAGCGTGGGAAGCTAGCCGCCAGAATAGCTATCTCAAGTACTGCTGCTTGCGAGGGCAAAATACCGTCGTGTAATTATAATAACTCTAATAGGACTTCTTACAAAGAAAAAAAAGGAAATGGCTCAGAAGGCTATACTACGAGAGCTGTGACTAATACATACCTATATATAAGTATTCATCTCATCTATGGGATCGCATGCGCGCGCTGTTGTTTTGTCTCTGCGTGTAGTAGTTGAAGGAGAGGAAAGCAATATTTCAGCGCCGTGGTTTTAAAGCGCAACCGTGGTAGGGAAACGGAAGGCGATAAAAGCATGCGTGTCCATGATACGCACACGACAAACTGCCTTAAAATATTTAGACTTGAGGGGAAGCTTCGTTAATAAAATATAACACGGCAATCAGCACTCGAATATAATTATAAATTCAATGTTGCCCGGAGTGGTAGCTCAGTCGGTTGCTCCGTCAAGCCACTGGTTACTTTCAAGCGCCATAGCTCCTGCTCCGAGCCTCATACTTATGTGGAAAGGAACTGATGTTGCCCGCGACAGTCGATTTTTGCTGATTCTGAGTGGTTGGAAGACATAATTTCTTGGAAAAATGGCAGCCAGAGGAGCAGAGTGAACTCGAGCGGCTTTAGAGACTGGGAAAACTGCCTTAAAATATTTTGACTTGAGGGAAAGCTTCGTTAACAAACTATAACACGGCAATCATCACAGAATACGACGACAGAAATTATTGAGACGTGGAAAATTGCCTTGAAATAAATCTGGTTTGCGAGACAAATGCTTGTATGTATTGAACCTCTTAAAACATGTGGGGGGAAGTATGCACTCACCGAGAGGGCATCGTCAGCACGAGACCACCAGCAGGCACCTTACAGAGATGTGGAGAGCTTCGCGGCCGGAACGAAGCCTCCCCTCTCCGCCAGCCAAGAGTGGAAAACGCGCTTTCCGATCGCTCAAGGTTGCGCGGCAATAGTATAGCTCAAGCGTCTAGGAAAAGCTTAAACAGGTGCGAGGACGGCACGCATAGAGTGGGAAGCTAGCCGCCAGAATAGCTATCTCAAGTACTGCTGCTGGCGAGGGCAAAATACCTTCGTGCAATTAAAATACCCTAATAGGTCTTCTTTCACAGAAAAAAAAAAGAAAAAGTAGGAAACGGCTCAGAAGGCTATGCTACGAGAGCTATGACTGATACATATATAAATATATATGTATTCATCTCATCTATGGGATCGCATGCGCGCGCTGTTGTTTTTTCTCTGCGTGTAGTAGTTGAAGGGGAGGAAAGCAATATTTCAGCGCCGTGGTGTTAAAGCGCAACCGTGGTAGGGAAACGGAAGGCGATATAAGCATGCGTGTCCATGATACGCACACGACAAACTGCCTTAAAATATTTAGTCTTGAGGGGAAGCTTCATTAATAAACTATAACACGGCAATCAGCACTCGAATATAATTATAACTTCAATGTTGCCCGGAAAGGTAGCTCAGTCGGTTGGTTCGACAAGCCACCGGTTACTTTCGAGCGCCATAGCTCCTGCTCCGAGCCTCATACTTATGTTGAAAGGGACTGATGTTGTCCGCGACAGTCGATTTTGCTGATTCTGAGTGGTTGGAAGGTATAATTTCTTGGAAAAATGGCCGCCAGAGGAGCAGCGTGAACTCGAGCGGCTTTAGAGACTGACTAGGAAAACTGCCTTAAAATATTTTGACTTGAGGGAAAGCTTCTTTAACAAACTATATCACGGCAATCAGCACTCGAATACGACGAGAGAAATTATTGAGACGTGGAAAATTCCCTTGAAATAAATCTGGTTTGCGAGACAAATGCTTGTATGTATTGAACCTCTTAAAAGATGAGGGGGGAAGTATGCGCTCACCGAGAGGGCATCGTCAGCACGAGACCACCACCAGGCACCTTACAGAGATGTGGAGAGCTTCGCGGCCGGAACGAAGCCTCCCCTCTCCGCCGGCCAAGAGTGGAAAACGCGCTTTCCGATCGCTCAAGGTTTCGCGGCAATAGCATAGCTCTAGCGTCTAGGAAAAGCTTAAACAGGTGCGAGGGTGGCACGCATAGCGTGGGAAGCTAGCCGCCAGAATAGCTATCTCAAGTACTGCTGCTGGCGAGGGCAAAATACCTTCGTGTAATTATAATAACCCTAATAGGACTTCTTTCAAAGAAAAAAAAGAAAAAAGGAAACGGCTCAGAAGGCTATGCTACGAGAGCTATGACTGATACATATATATATATATATATATATGTATTCATCTCATCTATGGGATCGCATGCGCGCGCTGTTGTTTTTCCTCTGCGTGTAGTAGTTAAAGGAGAGGAAAGCAATATTTCAGCGCCGTGGTTTTAAAGCGCAACCGTGGTAGGGAAACGGAAGGCGATATAAGCATGCGTGTCCATGATACGCACACGACAAACTGCCTAACATATTTAGGCTTGAGGGGAAGCTTCGTTAATAAACTATAACACGGCAATTAGCACTCGAATATAATTATAACTTCAATGTTGCCCGGAAAGGTAGCTCAGTCGGTTGGTTCTTCAAGCCACCGGTTAATTTCAAGCGCCATAGCTCCTGCTCCGAGCCTCATACTTATGTGGAAAGGGACTGATGTTGTCCGCGACAGTCGATTTTGGTGATTCTGAGTGGTTGGAAGGCATAATTTTTTGGAAAAATGGCCGCCAGAGGAGCAGCGTGAACTCGAGCGGCTTTAGAGACTAGGAAAACTGCCTTAAAATATTTCTACTTGAGGGAAAGCTTCGTTAACAAACTATAACACGGCAATCAGCACTCGAAGACGACGAGAGAAATTATTGAGACGTGGAAAATTCCCTTGAAAGAAATCTGGTTTGCGAAACAAATGCTTGTATGTATTGAACCTCTTAAAAGATGGGGTGGAAGTATGCGCTCACCGAGAGGGCATCGTCAGGACGAGACAACCACCAGACACCTTACAAAGATGTGGAGAGCTTCGCGTCCGGAACGAAGCCTCCCCTCCCCGCCGGCCAAGAGTGGAAAACGCGCTTTCCGATCGCTCAAGGTTGCGCGGCAATAGTGTAGCTCTAGCTTCTAGGAAAAGCTTAAACAAGTGCGAGGGCGACACGCATAGCGTGGGAAGCTAGCCGCCAGAATAGCTATCTCAAGTACTGCTGCTGGAGAGGGCAGAATACCTTCGTGTAATTATAATAACCCTAATAGGACTTCTTTCAAAAAAAAAAAGAAAAAAAGGAAATTGCTCGGAAGGCTATACTACGAGAGCTATGACTGATAGATATCTATATATATGTATTCATCTCATCTATGGGATCGCATGCGCGCGCTGTTGTTTTGTCTCGGCGTGCAGTAGTTGAAGGATAGGAAAGCAATATTTCAGCGCCGTGGTTTTAAAGCGCAACCGTGGTAGGGAAACGGAAGGCGATAAAAGCATGCGTGTCCATGATACGCACACGAAAAACTGCCTCAAAATATTTAGACTTGAGGGGAAGCGTCGTTAATAAACTATAACACGGCGATCAGTGCTCGAATATAATGATAAATTCAATGTTGCCCGGAAAGGTAGCTCAGTCGGTTGGTTCGTCAAGCCACCGGTTACTTTCAAGCGCCATAGCTCCTGCTCCGAGCCTAATACTTATGTGGAAAGGAACTGATGTTGTCCGCGACAGTCGATTTTTGCTGATTCTGAGTGGTTGGAAGGCATAATTTCTTGGAAAAATGGCCGCCAGAGGAGCAGAGTGAACTCGAGCGGCTTTAAAGACTGGGAAAACTGCCTTAAAATATTTTGACTTGTGGGAAAGCTTCGTTAACAAACTATAACACGGCAATGAGCACTCGAATACGACGAGGGAAATTATTGAGACGTGGAAAATTCCCTTGAAATAAATCTGCTTTCCGAGACAAATGCTTGTATGTATTGAACCTCTTAAAAGATGAGGGGGGAAGTATGCGATAACAGAGAGGGCATCGTCAGCACGAGCCCACCACCAGGCAACTTAGAGATGTGGAGAGCTTCGCGGCCGGAACGAAGCCTCCCCTCTCCGCCAGCCAAGAGTGGAAAACGCGCTTTCCGACCGCTCAAGGTTGCGCGGCAATAGTATAGTTCTAGCGTCTAGGAAAAGGTTAAACAGGTGCGAGGGCGGCACGCATAGTGTGGAAAGCTAGCCGCCAGAATAGCTATCTCAAGTACTGCTGCTGGCGAGGGCAAAATACCTTCGTGTAACTATAATAACCCTAATAGGACTTCTTTCAAAGAAAAAAAAGAAAAAAAGGAAACGGCTCAGAAGGCTATACTACGAGAGGTATGACTGATACATATCTATATATATGTATTCATCTCATCTATGGGATCGCATGCGCGCGCTGTTGTTTTGTCTCTGCGTGTAGCAGTTGAAGGAGAGGAAAGCAATATTTCAGCGCCGTGGTTTTAAAGCGTAACCATGGAAGGGAAACGGAAAGCGATATAAGCATGCGTCTCCATGATACGCACACGACAAACTGCCTTAAAATATTTAGACTTGAGGGGAAGCTTCGTTAATAAACTATAACACTGCAATCAGCACTCGAATATAAATATAACTTCAATGTTGCCCGGAAAGGTAGCTCAGTCGGTTGGTTCGTCAAGCCACCGGTTACTTTCAAGCGCCATAGCTCCTGCTCCGAGCCTCATACTTATGTGGAAAGGAACTGATGTTGTCCGCGACAGTCGATTTTTGCTGATTCTGAGCGGTTGGAAGGCATAATTTCTTGGAAAAATGGCCGCCAGAGGAGCAGCGTGAACTCGAGCGGCTTTAGAGACTAGGAAAACTGCCTTAAAATATTTTGACTTGAGGGAAACCTTCGTTAACAAACTATAACACGGCCATCAGCACTCGAATTCGACGCGAGAAATTATTGAGACGTGGAAAATTCCCTTGAAAAAAATCTGGTTTGCGAGACAAATGCTTGTATGTAGTGAACCTCTTAAAAGATGAGGGGGGAAGTATGCGCTCACCGAGAGAGCATCGTCAGCACGAGCCCACCGCCAGGCACCTTACAGAGATGTGGAGAGCTTCGCGGCCGGAACGAAGCCTCCCCTCTCCGCCAGCCAAGAATGGAAAACGTGCTTTCCGATCGCTCAAGGTTTCGCGGGAATAGTATAGCTCTAGCGTCTCGGAAAAGCTTAAACAGGTGCGAGGGCGGCACGCATAGCGTGGGAAGCTAGCCACCAGAATAGCTATCTCAAGTACTGCTGATGGCGAGGGCAAAATACCTTCGTTTAATTATAATACCCCTAATAGGACTTCTTTCTAAGAAAAAAAAAGAGAAAAAGGAAACGGCTCAGAAGGCTATGCTACCAGAGCTATGACTGATACATATATATATATATATATATATATATATATATATATATATATATATATATATATATATATATATATATATATACATATATGTATTCATCTCATCTATGGGATCGCATGCGCGCGCTGTTTTGTCTCTGCGTGTAGTAGTTGAAGGAGAGGAAAGCAATATTTCAGCGCCGTGGTTTTAAAGCGAAACCGTGGTAGGGAAACGGAAGACGATATAAGCATGCGTGACCATGATACGCACACGACAAACTGCCTTAAAATATTTAGACTTGAGGGGAAGCTTCGTTAATAAACTATAACACGGCAATCAGCACTCGAATATAATTATAACTTCAATGTTGCGCGGAAAGGTAGCTCAGTAGATTGGTTCGTCAAGTCACCGGTTACTTTCAAGCGCCATAGCTCCTGCTGCGAGCCTCGCACTTACGTGGAAAGGGACTGATGTCTGCGACAGTCGATTTTTGCTGATTCTGAGTGGTTGGAAGGCATAATATCTTGGAGAAATGGCCGCCAGAGGAGCAGAGTGAACTCGAGCGGCTTTAGAGACTGGGAAACCTGCCTTAAAATATTTTGACTTGAGGGAAAGCTTCGTTAACAAACTATAACACGGCAATGAGCACTCGAATACGACGAGAGAAATTATTGAGACGTGGAAAATTCCCTTGAAATAAATCTGGTTTGCGAGACAAATGCTTGTATGTATTGAACCTCTTAAAAGATGAGGGGGGAAGTATGCGCTAACCGAGAGGGCATTGTCAGCACGAGACCACCACCAGGCACCTTACAGAGATGTCGGGAGCTTCGCGGCCGGAACGAAGCCTCCCCTTTCCGCCGGCCAAGAGTGGAAAACACGCTTTCCGATCGCTCAAGGTTGCGCGGCAATAGTATAGCTCTAGCGTCTAGGAAAAGCTTAAACAGGTGCGAGGGCGGCACGCATAGCGTGGGAAGCTAGCCGCCAGAATAGCTATCTCAAGTACTGCTGCTTGCGAGGGCAAAATACCGTCGTGTAATTATAATAACTCTAATAGGACTTCTTACAAAGAAAAAAAAAGGAAATGGCTCAGAAGGCTATACTACGAGAGCTGTGACTAATACATACCTATATATAAGTATTCATCTCATCTATGGGATCGCATGCGCGCGCTGTTGTTTTGTCTCTGCGTGTAGTAGTTGAAGGAGAGGAAAGCAATATTTCAGCGCCGTGGTTTTAAAGCGCAACCGTGGTAGGGAAACGGAAGGCGATAAAAGCATGCGTGTCCATGATACGCACACGACAAACTGCCTTAAAATATTTAGACTTGAGGGGAAGCTTCGTTAATAAAATATAACACGGCAATCAGCACTCGAATATAATTATAAATTCAATGTTGCCCGGAGTGGTAGCTCAGTCGGTTGCTGCGTCAAGCCACCGGTTACTTTCAAGCGCCATAGCTCCTGCTCCGAGCCTCATACTTATGTGGAAAGGAACTGATGTTGCCCGCGACAGTCGATTTTTGCTGATTCTGAGTGGTTGGAAGACATAATTTCTTGGAAAAATGGCAGCCAGAGGAGCAGAGTGAACTCGAGCGGCTTTAGAGACTGGGAAAACTGCCTTAACATATTTTGACTTGAAGGAAAGCTTCGTTAACAAACTATAACACGGCAATCATCACAGAATACGACGACAGAAATTATTGAGACGTGGAAAATTGCCTTGAAATAAATCTGGTTTGCGAGACAAATGCTTGTATGTATTGAACCTCTTAAAACATGTGGGGGGAAGTATGCGCTCACCGAGAGGG
Organism: Dermacentor andersoni; assembly: GCF_023375885.2. Classification (NCBI taxonomy): domain Eukaryota; kingdom Metazoa; phylum Arthropoda; class Arachnida; order Ixodida; family Ixodidae; genus Dermacentor; species Dermacentor andersoni. The sequence continues at coordinate 6,541,737 of NW_027314752.1, read as the reverse complement.
CATCGTCAGCACGAGACCACCAGCAGGCACCTTACAGAGATGTGGAGAGCTTCGCGGCCGGAACGAAGCCTCCCCTCTCCGCCAGCCAAGAGTGGAAAACGCGCTTTCCGATCGCTCAAGGTTGCGCGGCAATAGTATAGCTCTAGCGTCTAGGAAAAGCTTAAACAGGTGCGAGGACGGCACGCATAGAGTGGGAAGCTAGCCGCCAGAATAGCTATCTCAAGTACTGCTGCTGGCGAGGGCAAAATACCTTCGTGCAATTATAATAACCCTAATAGGTCTTCTTTCACAGAAAAAAAAAGAAAAAGTAGGAAACGGCTCAGAAGGCTATGCTACGAGAGCTATGACTGATACATATATATATATATATATGTATTCATCTCATCTATGGGATCGCATGCGCGCGCTGTTGTTTTTTCTCTGCGTGTAGTAGTTGAAGGGGAGGAAAGCAATATTTCAGCGCCGTGGTGTTAAAGCGCAACCGTGGTAGGGAAACGGAAGGCGATATAAGCATGCGTGTCCATGATACGCACACGACAAACTGCCTTAAAATATTTAGTCTTGAGGGGAAGCTTCATTAATAAACTATAACACGGCAATCAGCACTCGAATATAATTATAACTTCAATGTTGCCCGGAAAGGTAGCTCAGTCGGTTGGTTCGACAAGCCACCGGTTACTTTCGAGCGCCATAGCTCCTGCTCCGAGCCTCATACTTATGTTGAAAGGGACTGATGTTGTCCGCGACAGTCGATTTTTGCTGATTCTGAGTGGTTGGAAGGTATAATTTCTTGGAAAAATGGCCGCCAGAGGAGCAGCGTGAACTCGAGCGGCTTTAGAGACTGACTAGGAAAACTGCCTTAAAATATTTTGACTTGAGGGAAAGCTTCTTTAACAAACTATATCACGGCAATCAGCACTCGAAGACGACGAGAGAAATTATTGAGACGTGGAAAATTCCCTTGAAATAAATCTGGTTTGCGAAACAAATGCTTGTATGTATTGAACCTCTTAAAAGATGGGGTGGAAGTATGCGCTCACCGAGAGGGCATCGTCAGGACGAGACAACCACCAGACACCTTACAAAGATGTGGAGAGCTTCGCGTCCGGAACGAAGCCTCCCCTCTCCGCCGGCCAAGAGTGGAAAACGCGCTTTCCGATCGCTCAAGGTTGCGCGGCAATAGTAAAGCTCTAGCGTCTAGGACAAGCGTAAACAGGGGCGACGGTGGCACGCCTAGCGTGGGAAGCTAGCCGCCAGAATAGCTATCTCAAGTACTGCTGCTGGCGAGGGCAAAATACCTTCGTGTAATTATAATAACCCTAATAGGTCTTCTTTCAAAGAAATAAAAGAAAAAAAGGAAACAGCTCAGAAGGCTATGCTACGAGAGCTATGATTGATACATATATATATATATATATATATATATATATATATATATATATATATATATATATATATATATATATATATATATATATATGTATGTATTCATCTCATCTATGGGATCGCATGCGCGCGCTGTTGTTTTGTCTCTGCGTGTAGTAGTTGAAGGAGAGGAAAGCAATATTTCAGCGCCGTGGTTTTAAAGCGCAACCGTGGTAGGGAAACGGAAGGCGATATAAGCATGCGTGTACATGATACGCACACGACAAACTGCCTTAAAATATTTAGACTTGAGGGGAAGCTACGTTAATAAACTATAACACGGAAATCAGCACTCGAACATAAATATAACTTCAATGTTGCCCGGAAAGGTAGCTCAGTCGGTTGGTACGTCAAGCCAGTGGTTACTTTCAAGCGCCATAGCTCCTGCTCCGAGCCTCATACTTATGTGGAAAGGAACTGATGTTGTCCGCGACAGTCGATTTTTGCTGATTCTGAGCGGTTGGAAGGCATAATTTCTTCAAAAAATGGCCGCCAGAGGAGCAGCGTGAACTCGAGCGGCTTTAGAGACTAGGAAAACTGCCTTAAAATATTTTGACTTGAGGGAAAGCTTCGTTAACAAACTATAACACGGTAATCAGCACTCGAATACGACGAGAGAAATGACTGAGACGTGGAAAATTCCCTTGAAATAAATCTGGTTTGCGAGACAAATGCTTGTATGTATTCAACCTCTTAAAAGATGAGGGGGGAAGTATGCGCTCACCGAGAGGGCATCGTCAGCATGAGCCCATCACCAGGCACCTTACAGAGATGTGGAGAGCTTCGCGGCCGGAACGAAGCCTCCCCTTTCCGCCGGCCAAGAGTGGAAAACGCGCTTTCCGATCGCTCAAGGTTGCGCGGCAATAGTGTAGCTCTAGCTTCTAGGAAAAGCTTAAACAAGTGCGAGGGCGACACGCATAGCGTGGGAAGCTAGCCGCCAGAATAGCTATCTCATGTACTGCTGCTGGAGAGGGCAGAATACCTTCGTGTAATTATAATAACCCTAATAGGACTTCTTTCAAAGAAAAAAAGAAAAAAAGGAAATTGCTCGGAAGGCTATACTACGAGAGCTATGACTGATACATATCTATATATATGTATTCATCTCATCTATGGGATCGCATGCGCGCGCTGTTGTTTTGTCTCGGCGTGCAGTAGTTGAAGGATAGGAAAGCAATATTTCAGCGTCGTGGTTTTAAAGCGCAACCGTGGTAGGGAAACGGAAGGCGATAAAAGCATGCGTGTCCATGATACGCACACGAAAAACTGCCTCAAAATATTTAGACTTGAGGGGAAGCTTCGTTAATAAACTATAACACGGCGATCAGCACTCGAATATAATGATAAATTCAATGTTGCCCGGAAAGGTAGCTCAGTCGGTTGGTTCGTCAAGCCACCGGTTACTTTCAAGCGCCATAGCTCCTGCTCCGAGCCTCATACTTATGTGGAAAGGAACTGATGTTGTCCGCGACAGTCGATTTTTGCTGATTCTGAGTGGTTGGAAGGCATAATTTCTTGGAAAAATGGCCGCCAGAGGAGCAGAGTGAACTCGAGCGGCTTTAGAGACTGGGAAAACTGCCTTAAAATATTTTGACTTGTGGGAAAGCTTCGTTAACAAACTATAACACGGCAATGAGCACTCGAATACGACGAGGGAAATTATTGAGACGTGGAAAATTCCCTTGAAATAAATCTGGTTTGCGAAACAAATGCTTGTATGTATTGAACCTCTTAAAAGATGGGGTGGAAGTATGCGCTCACCGAGAGGGCATCGTCAGGACGAGACAACCACCAGACACCTTACAAAGATGTGGAGAGCTTCGCGTCCGGAACGAAGCCTCCCCTCTCCGCCGGCCAAGAGTGGAAAACGCGCTTTCCGATCGCTCAAGGTTGCGCGGCAATAGTAAAGCTCTAGCGTCTAGGAAAAGCGTAAACAGGGGCGAGGGCGGCACGCCTAGCGTGGGAAGCTAGCCGCCAGAATAGCTATCTCAAGTACTGCTGCTGGCGAGGGCAAAATACCTTCGTGTAATTATAATAACCCTAATAGGACTTCTTTCAAAGGAATAAAAGAAAAAAAGGAAACAGCTCAGAAGGCTATGCTACGAGAGCTATGATTGATACATATATATATATATATATATATATGTATTCATCTCATCTATGGGATCGCATGCGCGCGCTGTTGTTTTGTCTCTGCGTTTAGTATTTGAAGGAGAGGAAAGCAATATTTCAGCGCCGTGGTTTTAAAGCGCAACCGTGGTAGGGAAACGGAAGGCGATATAAGCATGCGTGTACATGATACGCACACGACAAACTGCCTTAAAATATTTAGACTTGAGGGGAAGCTACGTTAATAAACTATAACACGGCAATCAACACTCGAACATAAATATAACTTCAATGTTGCCCGGAAAGGTAGCTCAGTCGGTTGGTACGTCAAGCCAGTGGTTACTTTCAAGCGCCATAGCTCCTGCTCCGAGCCTCATACTTATGTGGAAAGGAACTGATGTTGTCCGCGACAGTCGATTTTTGCTGATTCTGAGCGGTTGGAAGGCATAATTTCTTCAAAAAATGGCCGCCAGAGGAGCAGCGTGAACTCGAGCGGCTTTAGAGACTAGGAAAACTGCCTTAAAATATTTTGACTTGAGGGAAAGCTTCGTTAACAAACTATAACACGGCAATGAGCACTCGAATACGACGAGAGAAATGACTGAGACGTGGAAAATTCCCTTGAAATAAATCTGGTTTGCGAGACAAATGCTTGTATGTATTCAACCTCTTAAAAGATGAGGGGGGAAGTATGCGCTCACCGAGAGGGCATCGTCAGCATGAGCCCACCACCAGGCACCTTACAGAGATGTGGAGAGCTTCGCGGCCGGAACGAAGCCTCCCCTTTCCGCCGGCCAAGAGTGGAAAACGCGCTTTCCGATCGCTCAAGGTTGCGCGGCAATACTATAGCTCTAGCATTTAGGAAAAGCTTAAACAGGTGCGAGGGCGGCACGCATAGCGCGGGAAGCTAGCCGCCAGAATAGCTATCTCAAGTACTGCTGCTGGCGAGGGCAAAATACCTTCGTGTAATTATAATAACCCTAATAGGACTTCTTTCAAAGAAAAAAAAAAGAAAAAAAGGAAACGGCTCAGAAGGCTATACTACGAGAGGTATGACTGATACATATCTATATATATGTATTCATCTCATCTATGGGATCGCATGCGCGCGCTGTTGTTTTGTCTCTGCGTGTAGCAGTTGAAGGAGAGGAGAGCAATATTTCAGCGCCGTGGTTTTAAAGCGTAACCATGGAAGGGAAACGGAAAGCGATATAAGCATGCGTGTCCATGATACGCACACGACAAACTGCCTTAAAATATTTAGACTTGAGGGGAAGCTTCGTTAATAAACTATAACACTGCAATCAGCACTCGAATATAAATATAAGTTCAATGTTGCCCGGAAAGGTAGCTCAGTCGGTTGGTTCGTCAAGCCACCGGTTACTTTCAAGCGCCATAGCTCCTGCTCCGAGCCTCATACTTATGTGGAAAGGAACTGATGTTGTCCGCGACAGTCGATTTTTGCTGATTCTGAGCGGTTGGAAGGCATAATTTCTTGGAAAAATGGCCGCCAGAGGAGCAGCGTGAACTCGAGCGGCTTTAGAGACTAGGAAAACTGCCTTAAAATATTTTGACTTGAGGGAAACCTTCGTTAACAAACTATAACACGGCCATCAGCACTCGAATTCGACGCGAGAAATTATTGAGACGTGGAAAAGTCCCTTGAAAAAAATCTGGTTTGCGAGACAAATGCTTGTATGTAGTGAACCTCTTAAAAGATGAGGGGGGAAGTATGCGCTCACCGAGAGAGCATCGTCAGCACGAGCCCACCACCAGGCACCTTACAGAGATGTGGAGAGCTTCGCGGCCGGAACGAAGCCTCCCCTCTCCGCCAGCCAAGAATGGAAAACGTGCTTTCCGATCGCTCAAGGTTTCGCGGGAATAGTATAGCTCTAGCGTCTCGGAAAAGCTTAAACAGGTGCGAGGGCGGCACGCATAGCGTGGGAAGCTAGCCACCAGAATAGCTATCTCAAGTACTGCTGCTGGCGAGGGCAAAATACCTTCGTTTAATTATAATACCCCTAATAGGACTTCTTTCTAAGAAAAAAAAAGAGAAAAAGGAAACGGCTCAGAAGGCTATGCTACCAGAGCTATGACTGATACATATATATATATATATACATATATGTATTCATCTCATCTATGGGATCGCATGCGCGCGCTGTTTTGTCTCTGCGTGTAGTAGTTGAAGGAGAGGAAAGCAATATTTCAGCGCCGTGGTTTTAAAGCGAAACCGTGGTAGGGAAACGGAAGACGATATAAGCATGCGTGACCATGATACGCACACGACAAATTGCCTTAAAATATTTAGACTTGAGGGGAAGCTTCGTTAATAAACTGTAACACGGCAATCAGCACTCGAATATAATTATAACTTCAATGTTGCGCGGAAAGGTAGCTCAGTCGGTTGGTTCGTCAAGCCACCGGTTACTTTCAAGCGCCATAGCTCCTGCTGCGAGCCTCACACTTACGTGGAAAGGGACTGATGTTGTCTGCGACAGTCGATTTTTGCTGATTCTGAGTGGTAGGAAGGCATAATTTCTTGGAAAAATGGCCGCCAGAGGAGCAGAGTGAACTCGAGCGGCTTTAGAGACTAGGAAAACTGCCTTAAAATATTTTGACTTGAGGGAAAGCTTCGTTAACAAACTATAACACGGCAATCAGCACTCGAATTCGACGAGAGAAATTATTGAGACGTGGAAAATTCCCTTGAAATAAATCTGGTTTGCGAGACAAATGTTTGTATGTAGTGAACCTCTTAAAAGATGAGGGGGGAAGTATGCGCTCACCGAGAGGGCATCGTCAGCACGAGCCCACCACCAGGCACCTTACAGAGATGTGAAGAGCTTCGCGGCCGGAACGAAGCCTCCCCTTTCCGCCGGCCAAGAGTGGGAAACGCGCTTTCCGATCGCTCAAGGTTGCGCGGTAATAGTATAGCTCTAGTGTCTAGGAAAAGCCTAAACAGGTGCGAGGTCGGCACGCATAGCGTGGGAAGCTAGCCGCCAGAATAGCTATCTCAAGTACTGCTGCTGGCGAGGGCAAAATACACTCGTGTAATTATAATAACCCTAATAGGACTTCTTTCAAAGAAAAAAAAGAAAAAAAAAGGAAACGGCTCAGAAGGCTATATTACGAGAGCTATGACTGATACATATCTATATATATGTATTCATCTCATCTATGGGATCGCATGCGCGCGCTTTTGTTTTGTCTCTGCGTGTAGTAGTTGAAGGAGAGGAAAGCAATATTTCAGCACCGTGGTTTTAAAGCGCAACCGTGGTAGGGAAACGGAGGGCGATATAAGCATGCATGTCCATGATATGCACACGACAAACTGCCTTAAAATATTTACACTTGAGGGGAAGCTTCGTTAATAAACTATAACACGGCAATCAGCACTCGAATATAATTATAACTTCAATGTTGCCCGGAAAGGTAGCTCAGTCGGTTTGTTCGTCAAGCCACCGGTTACTTTCAAGCGCCATAGCTCCTGCTCCGAGCCTGATACTTATGTGGAAAGGGACTGATGTTGACCGCGACAGTCGATTTTTGCTGATTCTGAGTAGTTGGAAGGCATAATTTCTTGGAAAAATGGCCGCCAGAGGAGCAGCGTGAACTCGAGCGGCTTTAGAGACTAGGAAAACTGCCTTAAATATTTTGACTTGAGGGAAAGCTTCGTTAACAAACTATAACACGGCCATCAGCACTCGAATTCGGCGCTTGAAATGATTGAGACGTGGAAAATTCCCTTGAAATAAATCTGGTTTGCGAGACAAATGCTTGTATGTAGTGAACCTCTTAAAAGATGAGGGGGGAAGTATGCGCTCACCGAGAGGGCATCGTCAGCACGAGCCCACCACCAGGCAACTTAGAGATGTGGAGAGCTTCGCGGCCGGAACGAAGCCTCCCCTCTCCGCCGGCCAAGAGTGGAAAACGCTCTTTCCGACCGCTCAAGGTTGCGCGGAAATAGTATAGTTCTAGCGTCTAGGAAAAGGTTAAACAGGTGCGAGGTCGGCACGCATAGCGTGGGAAGCTAGCCGCCAGAATAGCTATCTCAAATACTGCTGCTGGCGAGGGCAAAATACACTCGTGTAGTTATAATAACCCTAATAGGACTTCTTTCAAAGAAAAAAAAGAAAAAAAAAGGAAACGGCTCAGAAGGCTATATTACGAGAGCTATGACTGATACATATCTATATATATGTATTCATCTCATCTATGGGATCGCATGCGCGCGCTTTGTTTTGTCTCTGCGTGTAGTAGTTGAAGGAGAGGAAAGCAATATTTCAGCACCGTGGTTTTAAAGCGCAACCGTGGTAGGGAAACGGAGGGCGATATAAGCATGCGTGTCCATGATATGCACACGACAAACTGCCTTAAAATATTTACACTTGAGGGGAAGCTTCGTTTATAAACTATAACACGGCAATCATCACTCGAATATGATTATAACTTCAATGTTGCCCGGAAAGGTAGCTCAGTCGGTTTGTTCGTCAAGCCACCGGTTACTTTCAAGCGCCATAGCTCCTGCTCCGAGCCTCATACTTATGTGGAAAGGGACTGATGTTGACCGCGACAGTCGATTTTTGCTGATTCTGAGTAGTTGGAAGGCATATTTTCAAGGAAAAATGGCCGCCAGAGGAGCAGCGTGAACTCGAGCGGCTTTAGAGACTAGGAAAACTGCCTTAAAATATTTTGACTTGAGGGAAAGCTTCGTTAACAAACTATAACACGGCAATCAGCACTCGAATTCGACGAGAGAAATTATTGAGACGTGGAAAATTCCCTTGAAATAAATCTGGTTTGCGAGACAAATGCTTGTATGTAGTGAACCTCTTAAAAGATGAGGGGGGAAGTATGCGCTCACCGAGAGGGCATCGTCAGCACGAGCCCACCACCAGGCACCTTACAGAGATGTGAAGAGCTTCGCGGCCGGAACGAAGCCTCCCCTTTCCGCCGGCCAAGAGTGGGAAACGCGCTTTCCGATCGCTCAAGGTTGCGCGGTAATAGTATAGCTCTAGTGTCTAGGAAAAGCTTAAACAGGTGCGAGGTCGGCACGCATAGCGTGGGAAGCTAGCCGCCAGAATAGCTATCTCAAGTACTGCTGCTGCGAGGGCAAAATACACTCGTGTAATTATAATAACCCTAATAGGACTTCTTTCAAAGAAAAAAAAGAAAAAAAAAAGGAAACGGCTCAGAAGGCTATATTACGAGAGCTATGACTGATACATATCTATATATATGTATTCATCTCATCTATGGGATCGCATGCGCGCGCTTTGTTTTGTCTCTGCGTGTAGTAGTTGAAGGAGAGGAAAGCAATATTTCAGCACCGTGGTTTTAAAGCGCAACAGTGGTAGGGAAACGGAGGGCGATATAAGCATGCGTGTCCATGATATGCACACGACAAACTGCCTTAAAATATTTACACTTGAGGGGAAGCTTCGTTAATAAACTATAACACGGCAATCAGCACTCGAATATAATTATAACTTCAATGTTGCCCGGAAAGGTAGCTCAGTCGGTTTGTTCGTCAAGCCACCGGTTACTTTCAAGCGCCATAGCTCCTGCTCCGAGCCTCATACTTATGTGGAAAGGGACTGATGTTGACCGCGACAGTCGATTTTTGCTGATTCTGAGTAGTTGGAAGGCATAATTTCTTGGAAAAATGGCCGCCAGAGGAGCAGCGTGAACTCGAGCGGCTTTAGAGACTAGGAAAACTGCCTTAAATATTTTGACTTGAGGGAAAGCTTCGTTAACAAACTATAACACGACCATCAGCACTCGAATTCGACGCGAGAAATGATTGAGACGTGGAAAATTCCCTTGAAATAAATCTGGTTTGCGAGACAAATGCTTGTATGTAGTGAACCTCTTAAAAGATGAGGGGGGAAGTTACCGCTCACCGAGAGGGCATCGTCAGCACGAGCCCACCACCAGGCAACTTAGAGATGTGGAGAGCTTCGCGGCCGGAACGAAGCCTCCCCTCTCCGCCGGCCAAGAGTGGAAAACGCGCTTTCCGACCGCTCAAGGTTGCGCGGCAATAGTATAGTTCTAGCGTCTAGGAAAAGGTTAAACAGGTGCGAGGGCGGCACGCATAGTGTGGAAAGCTAGCCGCCAGAATAGCTATCTCAAGTACAGCTGCTGGCGAGGGCAAAATACCTTCGTGTAACTATAATAACCCTAATAGGACTTCTTTCAAAGAAAAAAAAGAAAAAAAAGGAAACGGCTCAGAAGGCTATACTACGAGAGGTATGACTGATACATATCTATATATATGTATTCATCTCATCTATGGGATCGCATGCGCGCGCTGTTGTTTTGTCTCTGCGTGTAGCAGTTGAAGGAGAGGAAAGCAATATTTCAGCGCCATGGTTTTAAAGCGTAACCATGGAAGGGAAACGGAAAGCGATATAAGCATGCGTGTCCATGATACGCACACGACAAACTGCCTTAAAATATTTAGACTTGAGGGGAAGCTTCGTTAATAAACTATAACACTGCAATCAGCACTCGAATATAAATATAACTTCAATGTTGCCCGGAAAGGTAGCTCAGTCGGTTGGTTCGTCAAGCCACCGGTTACTTTCAAGCGCCATAGCTCCTGCTCCGAGCCTCATACTTATGTGGAAAGGAACTGATGTTGTCCGCGACAGTCGATTTTTGCTGATTCTGAGCGGTTGGAAGGCATAATTTCTTGGAAAAATGGCCGCCAGAGGAGCAGAGTGAACTCGAGCGGCTTTAGAGACTGGGAAAACTCCCTTAAAATATTTTGACTTGAGGGAAAGCTTCGTTAACAAACTATAACACGGCAATCAGCAGTCGAATACGATGAAAGAAATTATTGAGACGTGGAAAATTCCCTTGAAATAAATCTAGTTTGCGAGACAAATGCTTGTATGTAGTGAACCTCTTAAAAGGTGAGGGGGGAAGTATGCGCTCACCGAGAGGGCATCGTCAGCACGAGCCCACCACCAGGCACCTTACAGAGATGTGAAGAGTTTCGCGGCCGGAACGAAGCCTCCCCTCTCCGCCGGCCAAGAGTGGGAAACGCGCTTTCCGATCGCTCAAGGTTGCGCGGCAATAGTATAGCTCTTGCGTCTAGGAAAAGCCTAAACAGGTGCGAGGGTGGCACGCATAGCTTGGGAAGCTAGCCGCCAGAATAGCTATCTCAAGTACTGCTGCTGGTGAGGGCAAAATACCTTCGGGTAATTATATTTAACCCTAATAGGACTTTTTTTAAAGAAAAAAAAAAGAAAAAAAAGGAAACGGCTCAGAAGGCTATACTACGAGAGCTATGACTAATACATACCTATATATATGTATTCATCTCATCTATGGGATCGCATGCGCGCGCTGTTGTTTTGTCTCTGCGTGTAGTAGTTGAAGGAGAGGAAAGCAATATTTCAGCGCCGTGGTTTTAAAGCGCAACCGTGGTAGGGAAACAGGAGGCGATAAAAGCATGCGTGTCCATGATACGCACACGACAAACTGCCTTAAAATATTTAGACTTGAGGGGAAGCTTCGTTAATAAACTATAACACGGCAATCAGCACTCGAATATAATTATAACTTCAATGTTGCGCGGAAAGGTAGCTCAGTAGATTGGTTCGTCAAGCCACCGGTTACTTTCAAGCGCCATAGCTCCTGCTGCGAGCCTCGCACTTACGTGGAAAGGGACTGATGTTGTCTGCGACAGTCGATTTTTGCTGATTCTGAGTGGTTGGAAGGCATAATATCTTGGAGAAATGGCCGCCAGAGGAGCAGAGTGAACTCGAGCGGCTTTAGAGACTGGGAAACCTGCCTTAAAATATTTTGACTTGAGGGAAAGCTTCGTTAACAAACTATAACACGGCAATGAGCACTCGAATACGACGAGAGAAATTATTGAGACGTGGAAAATTCCCTTGAAATAAATCTGGTTTGCGAGACAAATGCTTGTATGTATTGAACCTCTTAAAAGATGAGGGGGGAAGTATGCGCTAACCGAGAGGGCATTGTCAGCACGAGACCACCACCAGGCACCTTACATAGATGTGGAGAGCTTCGCGGCCGGAACGAAGCCTCCCCTTTCCGCTGGCCAAGAGTGGAAAACGCGCTTTCCGATCGCTCAAGGTTGCGCGGCAATAGTATGGCTCTACCGTTTAGGAAAAGCTTAAACAGGTGCGAAGGCGGCACGCATAGCGTAGGAAGCTATGCGCCAGAATAGCTATCTCAAGTACTGCTGCTGGCGAGGGCAGAATACCTTCGTGTAATTATAGTAACCCTAATAGGACTTCTTTCAAAGAAAAAAAAGAAAAAAAGGAAACGGCTCAGAAGGCTATACTACGAGAGCTGTGAATGATACCTATCTATATATATGTATTCATCTCATCTATGGGATCGCATGCGCGTGCTGTTGTTTTGTCTCTGCGTGTAGCAGTTGAAGGAGAGGAAAGCAATATTTCAGCGCCGTGGTTTTAAAGCGTAACCATGGAAGGGAAACGGAAGGCGATATAAGCATGCGTGTCCATGATATGCACACGACAAACTGCCTTAAAATATTTAGACTTGAGGGGAAGCTTCCTTAATAAACTATAACACTGCAATCAGCACTCGAATATAATTATAAATTCAATGTTGCCCGGAAAGGTAGCTCAGTCGGTTGGTTCGTCAAGCCACCGGTTACTTTCAAGCGCCATAGCTCCTGCTCCGAGCCTCATACTTATGTGGAAAGGGACTGAGGTTGTCCGCGACAGTCGATCTTGGCTGATTCTGAGTGGTTGGAAGACATAATTTCTTGGAAAAATGGCCGCCAGAGGAGCAGCGTGAACTCGAGCGGCTTTAGAGACTAGGAAAACTGCCTTAAAATATTTTGACTTGAGGGAAAGCTTCGTTAACAAACTATAACGCGGCAATCAGCACTCGAATACGACGAGAGAAATTATTGAGACGTGGAAAATCCCTTGAAATAAACCTGGTTTGCGAGACAAATGCTTGTATGTATTGAACCTCTTAAAAGATGAGGGGAGAAGTATGCGCTCACCGAGAGGGCATCGTCAGCACGAGACCACCACCAGGCACCTTAGAGAGATGTGGGGAGCTTCGCGGCCGGAACGAAGCCTCCCCTTTCCGCCGGCCAAGAGTGGAAAACACGCTTTCCGATCGCTCAAGGTTTCGCGGCAATAGTATAGCTCTAGCGTCTAGGGAAAGCTTAAACAGGTGCGAGGGCGGCACGCATAGCGTGGGAAGCTAGCCGCCAGAATAGCTATCTCAAGTACTGCTGCTTGCGAGGGCAAAATACCGTCGTGTAATTATAATAACTCTAATAGGACTTCTTACAAAGAAAAAAAAGGAAATGGCTCAGAAGGCTATACTACGAGAGCTGTGACTAATACATACCTATATATAAGTATTCATCTCATCTATGGGATCGCATGCGCGCGCTGTTGTTTTGTCTCTGCGTGTAGTAGTTGAAGGAGAGGAAAGCAATATTTCAGCGCCGTGGTTTTAAAGCGCAACCGTGGTAGGGAAACGGAAGGCGATAAAAGCATGCGTGTCCATGATACGCACACGACAAACTGCCTTAAAATATTTAGACTTGAGGGGAAGCTTCGTTAATAAAATATAACACGGCAATCAGCACTCGAATATAATTATAAATTCAATGTTGCCCGGAGTGGTAGCTCAGTCGGTTGCTCCGTCAAGCCACCGGTTACTTTCAAGCGCCATAGCTCCTGCTCCGAGCCTCATACTTATGTGGAAAGGAACTGATGTTGCCCGCGACAGTCGATTTTTGCTGATTCTGAGTGGTTGGAAGACATAATTTCTTGGAAAAATGGCAGCCAGAGGAGCAGAGTGAACTCGAGCGGCTTTAGAGACTGGGAAAACTGCCTTAAAATATTTTGACTTGAGGGAAAGCTTCGTTAACAAACTATAACACGGCAATCATCACAGAATACGACGACAGAAATTATTGAGACGTGGAAAATTGCCTTGAAATAAATCTGGTTTGCGAGACAAATGCTTGTATGTATTGAACCTCTTAAAACATGTGGGCGGAAGTATGCGCTCACCGAGAGGGCATCGTCAGCACGAGACCACCAGCAGGCACCTTACAGAGATGTGGAGAGCTTCGCGGCCGGAACGAAGCCTCCCCTCTCCGCCAGCCAAGAGTGGAAAACGCGCTTTCCGATCGCTCAAGGTTGCGCGGCAATAGTATAGCTCAAGCGTCTAGGAAAAGCTTAAACAGGTGCGAGGACGGCACGCATAGAGTGGGAAGCTAGCCGCCAGAATAGCTATCTCAAGTACTGCTGCTGGCGAGGGCAAAATACCTTCGTGCAATTATAATAACCCTAATAGGTCTTCTTTCACAGAACAAAAAAAAGAAAAAGTAGGAAACGGCTCAGAAGGCTATGCTACGAGAGCTATGACTGATACATATATAAATATATATGTATTCATCTCATCTATGGGATCGCATGCGCGCGCTGTTGTTTTTTCTCTGCGTGTAGTAGTTGAAGGGGAGGAAAGCAATATTTCAGCGCCGTGGTGTTAAAGCGCAACCGTGGTAGGGAAACGGAAGGCGATATAAGCATGCGTGTCCATGATACGCACACGACAAACTGCCTTAAAATATTTAGTCTTGAGGGGAAGCTTCATTAATAAACTATAACACGGCAATCAGCACTCGAATATAATTATAACTTCAATGTTGCCCGGAAAGGTAGCTCAGTCGGTTGGTTCGACAAGCCACCGGTTACTTTCGAGCGCCATAGCTCCTGCTCCGAGCCTCATACTTATGTTGAAAGGGACTGATGTTGTCCGCGACAGTCGATTTTGCTGATTCTGAGTGGTTGGAAGGTATAATTTCTTGGAAAAATGGCCGCCAGAGGAGCAGCGTGAACTCGAGCGGCTTTAGAGACTGACTAGGAAAACTGCCTTAAAATATTTTGACTTGAGGGAAAGCTTCTTTAACAAACTATATCACGGCAATCAGCACTCGAATACGACGAGAGAAATTATTGAGACGTGGAAAATTCCCTTGAAATAACTCTGGTTTGCGAGACAAATGCTTGTATGTATTGAACCTCTTAAAAGATGAGGGGGGAAGTATGCGCTCACCGAGAGGGCATCGTCAGCACGAGACCACCACCAGGCACCTTACAGAGATGTGGAGAGCTTCGCGGCCGGAACGAAGCCTCCCCTCTCCGCCGGCCAAGAGTGGAAAACGCGCTTTCCGATCGCTCAAGGTTTCGCGGCAATAGCATAGCTCTAGCGTCTAGGAAAAGCTTAAACAGGTGCGAGGGTGGCACGCATAGCGTGGGAAGCTAGCCGCCAGAATAGCTATCTCAAGTACTGCTGCTGGCGAGGGCAAAATACCTTCGTGTAATTATAATAACCCTAATAGGACTTCTTTCAAAGAAAAAAAAGAAAAAAGGAAACGGCTCAGAAGGCTATGCTACGAGAGCTATGACTGATACATATATATATATATATATATATATATATATATATATATATATGTATTCATCTCATCTATGGGATCGCATGCGCGCGCTGTTGTTTTTCCTCTGCGTGTAGTAGTTAAAGGAGAGGAAAGCAATATTTCAGCGCCGTGGTTTTAAAGCGCAACCGTGGTAGGGAAACGGAAGGCGATATAAGCATGCGTGTCCATGATACGCACACGACAAACTGCCTAACATATTTAGGCTTGAGGGGAAGCTTCGTTAATAAACTATAACACGGCAATTAGCACTCGAATATAATTATAACTTCAATGTTGCCCGGAAAGGTAGCTCAGTCGGTTGGTTCGTCAAGCCACCGGTTAATTTCAAGCGCCATAGCTCCTGCTCCGAGCCTCATACTTATGTGGAAAGGGACTGATGTTGTCCGCGACAGTCGATTTTGGTGATTCTGAGTGGTTGGAAGGCATAATTTCTTGGAAAAATGGCCGCCAGAGGAGCAGCGTGAACTCGAGCGGCTTTAGAAACTAGGAAAACTGCCTTAAAATATTTCTACTTGAGGGAAAGCTTCGTTAACAAACTATAACACGGCAATCAGCACTCGAAGACGACGAGAGAAATTATTGAGACGTGGAAAATTCCCTTGAAAGAAATCTGGTTTGCGAAACAAATGCTTGTATGTATTGAACCTCTTAAAAGATGGGGTGGAAGTATGCGCTCACCGAGAGGGCATCGTCAGCACGAGACCACCACCAGGCACCTTACAGAGATGTGGAGAGCTTCGCGTCCGGAACGAAGCCTCCCCTCCCCGCCGGCCAAGAGTGGAAAACGCGCTTTCCGATCGCTCAAGGTTGCGCGGCAATAGTGCAGCTCTAGCTTCTAGGAAAAGCTTAAACAAGTGCGAGGGCGACACGCATAGCGTGGGAAGCTAGCCGCCAGAATAGCTATCTCAAGTACTGCTGCTGGAGAGGGCAGAATACCTTCGTGTAATTATAATAACCCTAATAGGACTTCTTTCAAAGAAAAAAAAGAAAAAAGGGAAATTGCTCGGAAGGCTATACTACGAGAGCTATGACTGATACATATCTATATATATGTATTCATCTCATCTATGGGATCGCATGCGCGCGCTGTTGTTTTGTCTCGGCGTGCAGTGGTTGAAGGATAGGAAAGCAATATTTCAGCGCCGTGGTTTTAAAGCGCAACCGTGGTAGGGAAATGGAAGGCGATAAAAGCATGCGTGTCCATGATACGCACACGAAAAACTGCCTCAAAATATTTAGACTTGAGGGGAAGCGTCGTTAATAAACTATAACACGGCGATCAGCACTCGAATATAATGATAAATTCAATGTTGCCCGGAAAGGTAGCTCAGTCGGTTGGTTCGTCAAGCCACCGGTTACTTTCAAGCGCCATAGCTCCTGCTCCGAGCCTCATACTTATGTGGAAAGGAACTGATGTTGTCCGCGACAGTCGATTTTTGCTGATTCTGAGTGGTTGGAAGGCATAATTTCTTGGAAAAATGGCCGCCAGAGGAGCAGAGTGAACTCGAGCGGCTTTAAAGACTGGGAAAACTGCCTTAAAATATTTTGACTTGTGGGAAAGCTTCGTTAACAAACTATAACACGGCAATGAGCACTCGAATACGACGAGGGAAATTATTGAGACGTGGAAAATTCCCTTGAAATAAATCTGCTTTCCGAGACAAATGCTTGTATGTATTGAACCTCTTAAAAGATGAGGGGGGAAGTATGCGATAACAGAGAGGGCATCGTCAGCACGAGACCACCACCAGGCACCTTACAGAGATGTGGAGAGCTTCGCGGCCCGAACGAAGCCTCCACTCTCCGCCGGCCAAGAGTGGAAAACGCGCTTTCCAACCGCTCAAGGTTGCGCGGCAATAGTATAGTTCTAGCGTCTAGGAAAAGGTTAAACAGGTGCGAGGTCGGCACGCATAGCGTGGGAAGCTAGCCGCCAGAATAGCTATCTCAAGTACTGCTGCTGGCGAGGGCAAAATACACTCGTGTAATTATAATAACCCTAATAGGACTTCTTTCAAAGAAAAAAAAGAAAAAAAAAGGAAATGGCTCAGAAGGCTATATTACGAGAGGTATGACTGATACATATCTATATATATGTATTCATCTCATCTATGGGATCGCATGCGCGCGCTTTGTTTTGTCTCTGCGTGTAGTAGTTGAAGGAGAGGAAAGCAATATTTCAGCACCGTGGTTTTAAAGCGCAACCGTGGTAGGGAAACGGAGGGCGATATAAGCATGCGTGTCCATGATATGCACACGACAAACTGCCTTAAAATATTTACACTTGAGGGGAAGCTTCGTTAATAAACTATAACACGGCAATCAGCACTCGAATATAATTATAACTTCAATGTTGCCCGGAAAGGTAGCTCAGTCGGTTTGTTCGTCAAGCCACCGGTTACTTTCAAGCGCCATAGCTCCTGCTCCGAGCCTCATACTTATGTGGAAAGGAACTGATGTTGTCCGCGACAGTCGATTTTTGCTGATTCTGAGCGGTTGGAAGGCATAATTTCTTGGAAAAATGGCCGCCAGAGGAGCAGCGTGAACTCGAGCGGCTTTAGAGACTAGGAAAACTGCCTTAAAATATTTTGACTTGAGGGAAACCTTCGTTAACAAACTATAACACGGCCATCAGCACTCGAATTCGACGCGAGAAATTATTGAGACGTGGAAAATTCCCTTGAAAAAAATCTGGTTTGCGAGACAAATGCTTGTATGTAGTGAACCTCTTAAAAGATGAGAGGGGAAGTATGCGCTCACCGAGAGAGCATCGTCAGCACGAGCCCACCGCCAGGCACCTTACAGAGATGTGGAGAGCTTCGCGGCCGGAACGAAGCCTCCCCTCTCCGCCAGCCAAGAATGGAAAACGTGCTTTCCGATCGCTCAAGGTTTCGCGGGAATAGTATAGCTCTAGCGTCTCGGAAAAGCTTAAACAGGTGCGAGGGCGGCACGCATAGCGTGGGAAGCTAGCCACCAGAATAGCTATCTCAAGTACTGCTGATGGCGAGGGCAAAATACCGTCGTGTAATTATAATAACTCTAATAGGACTTCTTACAAAGAAAAAAAAGGAAATGGCTCAGAAGGCTATACTACGAGAGCTGTGACTAATACATACCTATATATAAGTATTCATCTCATCTATGGGATCGCATGCGCGCGCTGTTGTTTTGTCTCTGCGTGTAGTAGTTGAAGGAGAGGAAAGCAATATTTCAGCGCCGTGGTTTTAAAGCGCAACCGTGGTAGGGAAACGGAAGGCGATAAAAGCATGAGTGTCCATGATACGCACACGACAAACTGCCTTAAAATATTTAGACTTGAGGGGAAGCTTCGTTAATAAAATATAACACGGCAATCAGCACTCGAATATAATTATAAATTCAATGTTGCCCGGAGTGGTAGCTCAGTCGGTTGCTGCGTCAAGCCACCGGTTACTTTCAAGCGCCATAGCTCCTGCTCCGAGCCTCATACTTATGTGGAAAGGAACTGATGTTGCCCGCGACAGTCGATTTTTGCTGATTCTGAGTGGTTTGAAGACATAATTTCTTGGAAAAATGGCAGCCAGAGGAGCAGAGTGAACTCGAGCGGCTTTAGAGACTGGGAAAACTGCCTTAACATATTTTGACTTGAAGGAAAGCTTCGTTAACAAACTATAACACGGCAATCATCACAGAATACGACGACAGAAATTATTGAGACGTGGAAAATTGCCTTGAAATAAATCTGGTTTGCGAGACAAATGCTTGTATGTATTGAACCTCTTAAAACATGTGGGGGGAAGTATGCGCTCACCGAGAGGGCATCGACAGCACGAGACCACCAGCAGGCACCTTACAGAGATGTGGAGAGCTTCGCGGCCGGAACGAAGCCTCCCCTCTCCGCCAGCCAAGAGTGGAAAACGCGCTTTCCGATCGCTCAAGGTTGCGCGGCAATAGTATAGCTCTAGCGTCTAGGAAAAGCTTAAACAGGTGCGAGGACGGCACGCATAGAGTGGGAAGCTAGCCGCCAGAATAGCTATCTCAAGTACTGCTGCTGGCGAGGGCAAAATACCTTCGTGCAATTATAATAACCCTAATAGGTCTTCTTTCACAGAAAAAAAAAAGAAAAAGTAGGAAACGGCTCAGAAGGCTATGCTACGAGAGCTATGACTGATACATATATATATATATGTATTCATCTCATCTATGGGATCGCATGCGCGCGCTGTTGTTTTTTCTCTGCGTGTAGTAGTTGAAGGGGAGGAAAGCAATATTTCAGCGCCGTGGTGTTAAAGCGCAACCGTGGTAGGGAAACGGAAGGCGATATAAGCATGCGTGTCCATGATACGCACACGACAAACTGCCTTAAAATATTTAGTCTTGAGGGGAAGCTTCATTAATAAACTATAACACGGCAATCAGCACTCGAATATAATTATAACTTCAATGTTGCCCGGAAAGGTAGCTCAGTCGGTTGGTTCGACAAGCAACCGGTTACTTTCGAGCGCCATAGCTCCTGCTCCGAGCCTCATACTTATGTTGAAAGGGACTGATGTTGTCCGCGACAGTCGATTTTTGCTCATTCTGAGTGGTTGGAAGGTATAATTTCTTGGAAAAATGGCCGCCAGAGGAGCAGAGTGAACTCGAGCGGCTTTAGAGACTGGGAAAACTGCCTTAAAATATTTTGACTTGAGGGAAAGCTTCGTTAACAAACTATAACACGGCAATCAGCAGTCGAATACGATGAAAGAAATTATTGAGACGTGGAAAATTCCCTTGAAATAAATCTAGTTTGCGAGACAAATGCTTGTATGTAGTGAACCTCTTAAAAGATGACGGGGGAAGTATGCGCTCACCGAAAGGGCATCGTCAGCACGAGCCCACCACCAGGCACCTTACAGAGATGTGAAGAGTTTCGCGGCCGGAACGAAGCCTCCCCTCTCCGCCGGCCAAGAGTGGGAAACGCGCTTTCCGATCGCTCAAGGTTGCGCGGCAATAGTATAGCTCTAGCGTCTAGGAAAAGCCTAAACAGGTGCGAGGGCGGCACGCATAGCGTGGGAAGCTAGCCGCCAGAATAGCTATCTCAAGTACTGCTGCTGGTGAGGGCAAAATACCTTCGGGTAATTATAATAACCCTAATAGGACTTTTTTCAAAGAAAAAAAAAGAAAAGAAAGGAAACGGCTCAGAAGGCTATACTACGAGAGCTATGACTAATACATACCTATATATATGTATTCATCTCATCTATGGGATCGCATGCGCGCGCTGTTGTTTTGTCTCTGCGTGTAGCAGTTGAAGGAGACGAAAGCAATATTTCAGCGCCGTGGTTTTAAAGCGCAACCGTGGTAGGGAAACAGGAGGCGATAAAAGCATGCGTGTCCATGATACGCACACGACAAACTGCCTTAAAATATTTAGACTTGAGGGGAAGCTTCGTTAATAAACTATAACAGGGCAATCAGCACTCGAATATAATTATAACTTCAATGTTGCGCGGAAAGGTAGCTCAGTAGATTGGTTCGTCAAGCCACCGGTTACTTTCAAGCGCCATAGCTCCTGCTCCGAGCCTCATACTTATGTGGAAAGGGACTGAGGTTGTCCGCGACAGTCGATTTTGGCTGATTCTGAGTGGTTGGAAGACATAATTTCTTGGAAAAATGGCCGCCAGAGGAGCAGCGTGAACTCGAGCGGCTTTAGAGACTGACTAGGAAAACTGCCTTAAAATATTTTGACTTGAGGGAAAGCTTCTTTAACAAACTATATCACGGCAATCAGCACTCGAAGACGACGAGAGAAATTATTGAGACGTGGAAAATTCCCTTGAAATAAATCTGGTTTGCGAAACAAATGCTTGTATGTATTGAACCTCTTAGAAGATGGGGTGGAAGTATGCGCTCACCGAGAGGGCATCGTCAGGACGAGACAACCACCAGACACCTTACAAAGATGTGGAGAGCTTCGCGTCCGGAACGAAGCCTCCCCTCTCCGCCGGCCAAGAGTGGAAAACGCGCTTTCCGATCGCTCAAGGTTGCGCGGCAATAGTAAAGCTCTAGCGTCTAGGAAAAGCGTAAACAGGGGCGAGGGCGGCACGCCTAGCGTGGGAAGCTAGCCGCCAGAATAGCTATCTCAAGTACTGCTGCTGGCGAGGGCAAAATACCTTCGTGTAATTATAATAACCCTAATAGGACTTCTTTCAAAGGAATAAAAGAAAAAAAGGAAACAGCTCAGAAGGCTATGCTACGAGAGCTATGATTGATACATATATATATATATATATATATATATATATATATATATATGTATTCATCTCATCTATCGGATCGCATGCGCGCGCTGTTGTTTTGTCTCTGCGTGTAGTAGTTGAAGGAGAGGAAAGCAATATTTCAGCGCCGTGGTTTTAAAGCGCAACCGTGGTAGGGAAACGGAAGGCGATATAAGCATGCGTGTACATGATACGCACACGACAAACTGCCTTAAAATATTTAGACTTGAGGGGAAGCTACGTTAATAAACTATAACACGGCAATCAACACTCGAACATAAATATAACTTCAATGTTGCCCGGAAAGGTAGCTCAGTCGGTTGGTACGTCAAGCCAGTGGTTACTTTCAAGCGCCATAGCTCCTGCTCCGAGCCTCATACTTATGTGGAAAGGAACTGATGTTGTCCGCTACAGTCGATTTTTGCTGATTCTGAGCGGTTGGAAGGCATAATTTCTTCAAAAAATGGCCGCCAGAGGAGCAGCGTGAACTCGAGCGGCTTTAGAGACTAGGAAAACTGCCTTAAAATATTTTGACTTGAGGGAAAGCTTCGTTAACAAACTATAACACGGCAATGAGCACTCGAATACGACGAGAGAAATGACTGAGACGTGGAAAATTCCCTTGAAATAAATCTGGTTTGCGAGACAAATGCTTGTATGTATTCAACCTCTTAAAAGATGAGGGGGGAAGTATGCGCTCACCGAGAGGGCATCGTCAGCATGAGCCCACCACCAGGCACCTTACAGAGATGTGGAGAGCTTCGCGGCCGGAACGAAGCCTCCCCTTTCCGCCGGCCAAGAGTGGAAAACGCGCTTTCCGATCGCTCAAGGTTGCGCGGCAATACTATAGCTCTAGCATTTAGGAAAAGCTTAAACAGGTGCGAGGGCGGCACGCATAGCGTGGGAAGCTAGCCGCCAGAATAGCTATCTCAAGTACTGCTGCTGGCGAGGGCAAAATACCTTCGTGTAATTATAATAACCCTAATAGGACTTCTTTCAAAGAAAAAAAAAGAAAAAAAAGGAAACGGCTCAGAAGGCTATACTACGAAAGCTATGACTGATACATATCTATATATATGTATTCATCTCATCTATGGGATCGCATGCGCGCGCTGTTTTGTCTCTGCGTGTAGTAGTTGAAGGAGAGGAAAGCAATATTTCAGCGGGGTGGTTTTAAAGCGCAACCGTTGTAGGGAAACGGAATGCGATAAAAGCATGCGTGTCCATGATACGCACACGAAAAACTGCCTTAAAATATTTAGACTTGAGGGGAAGCTTCGTTAATAAACTATAACACGGCGATCAGCACTCGAAGATAATTATAAATTCAATGTTGCCCGGAAAGGTAGCTCAGTCGGTTGTTTCGTCAAGCCACCGGTTACTTTCAAGCGCCATAGCTCCTGCTCCGAGCCTCATACTTATGTGGAAAGGGACTGAGGTTGTCCGCGACAGTCGATTTTTGCTGATTCTGAGCGGTTGGAAGGCATAATTTCTTGGAAAAATGGCCGCCAGAGGAGCAGCGTGAACTCGAGCGGCTTTAGAGACTAAGAAAACTGCCTTAAAATATTTTGACTTGGGGGAAAGCTTCGTTAACAAACTATAACACGGCAATCAGCACTCGAATTCGACGAGAGAAATTATTGAGACGTGGAAAATTCCCTTGAAATAAATCTGGTTTGCGAGACAAATGCTTGTATGTATTGAACCTCTTAAAAGATGAGGGGGGAAGTATGCGCTCACCGAGAGGGCATCGTCAGCACGAGCCCACCACCAGGCACCTTACAGAGATGTGGAGAGCTTCGCGGCCGGAACGAAGCCTCCCCTTTCCGCCGGCCAAGAGTGGAAAACGCGCTTTCCGATATCTCAAGGTTGCGCGGCAATAGTATAGCTCTAGCATCTAGGAAAAGCTTAAACAGGTGCGATGGCGGCACGCATAGCGTGGGAAGCTAGCCGCCAGAATAGCTATCTCAAGTACTGCTGCTGACGAGGGCAAAATACCTTCGTGTAATTATAATAACCCTAATAGGACTTTTTTCAAAGAAAGAAAAAGAAAAAGAAGGAAACGGCTCAGAAGGCTATACTACGAGAGCTGTGACTAATACATACCTATATATATGTATTCATCTCATCTATGGGATCGCATGCGCGCGCTGTTGTTTTGTCTCTGCGTGTAGTAGTTGAAGAAGAGGAAAGCAATATTTCAGCGCCGTGGTTTTAAAGCGCAACCGTGGTAGGGAAACGGAGGGCGATATAAGCATGCGTGTCCATGATATGCACACGACAAACTGCCTTAAAATATTTACACTTGAGGGGAAGCTTCGTTAATGACCTATAACACGGCAATCAGCACTCGAATATAATTATAAATTCAATGTTGCCCGGAAAGGTAGCTCAGTCGGTCTGTTCGTCAAGCCACCGGTTACTTTCAAGCGCCATAGCTCCTGCTCCGAGCCTCATACTTATGTGGAAAGCGACTGATGTTGTCCGCGACAGTCGATTTTTGCTGATTCTGAGTAGTTGGAAGGCATAATTTCTTGGAAAAATGGCCGCCAGAGGAGCAGCGTGAAGTCGAGCGGCTTTAGAGACCAGGAAAACTGCCTTAAAATATTTTGACTTGAGGGATACCTTCGTTAACAAACTATAACACGGAATCAGCACTCGAATACGACGAGAGAAATTGTTGAGACGTGGAAAATTCCCTTGAAATAAATCTGGTTTGCGAGACAAATGCTTGTATGTATTGAACCTCTTAAAAGATGAGGGGGGAAGTATGCGCTAACCGAGAGGGCATCGTCAGCACGAGCCCACCACCAGGCAACTTACAGAGATGTGGAGAGCTTCGCGGCCCGAACGAAGCCTCCCCTCTCCGCCGGTGAAGAGTGGAAAACGCGCTTTCCGACCGCTCAAGGTTGCGCGGCAATAGTATCTATAGCTCTAGCATCTAGGAAAAGCTTAAACAGGTGCGAGGGCGGCACGCATAGCGTGGGAAGCTAGCCGCCAGAATAGCTATCTCAAGTACTGCTGCTGGCGAGGGCAAAATACCTTCGTGTAATTATAATAACCCTAATAGGACTTCTTTCAAAGAAAAAAAAGGAAACGGCTCTGAAGGCTATACTACGAGAGCTATGACTGATACATATCTATATATATGTATTCATCTCATCTATGGGATCGCATGCGCGCGCTGTTGTTTTGTCTCTGCGTGTAGCAGTTGAAGGAGAGGAAAGCAATATTTCAGCGCCGTGGTTTTAAAGCGCAACCATGGCAGGGAAATGGAAGGCGATATAAGCATGCGTGTAAATGATACGCACACGACAAACTGCCTTAAAATATTAAGACTTGAGGGGAAGCTTCGTTAATAATCTATAACACGGAAATCAGCACTCGAATATAATTATAACTTCAATGTTGCCCGGAAAGGTAGCTCAGTCGGTTGGTTCGTCAAGCCACCGGTTAATTTCAAGCGCCATAGCTCCTTCTCCGAGCATCATACTTATGTGGAAAGGGACTGATGTTGTCCGCGACAGTCGATTTTTGCTGATTCTGAGTAGTTGGAAGGCATAATTTCTTGGAAAAATGGCCGCCAGAGGAGCAGCGTGAACTCGAGCGGCTTTAGAGACTAGGAAAACTGCTTTAAAATATTTTGACTTGAGGGAAAGCTTCGTTAACAAACTATAACACGGCAATCAGCACTCGAATACGACGAGAGAAATTATTGAGACGTGGAAAATTCCCTTGAAATAAATCTGGTTTGCGAGACAAATGCTTGTATGTATTGAACCTCTTAAAAGATGAGGGGGGAAGTATGCGCTCACTGAGAGGGCATCGTCAGCACGAGAACACCACCAGGCACCTTACAGAGATGTGAAGAGCTTCGCGGCCGGAACGAAGCCTCCCCTCTCCGCCAGCCAAGAGTGGAAAACGCGCTTTGCGATCGCTCAAGGTTGCGCGGCAATAGTATAGCTCTAGCGTCTAGGAAAAGCTTAGACAGGTGCGAGGGCGGCACGGATAGCGTGGGAAGCTAGCCGCCAGAATAGCTATCTCAAGTACTGCTGCTGGCGAGGGCAAAATACCTTCGTCTAATTATAATAACCCTAATAGGACTTCGTTCAAAGAAAAAAAAAGAAAATAAAGGAAACGGCTCAGAAGGCTATACTATGAGAGCTATGACTGATACATATCTATGTATATGTATTCATCTCATCTATGGGATCGCATGCGCGCGCTGTTGTTTTGTCTCTGCGTGTAGTAGTTGAAGGAGAGGAAAGGAATATTTGAGCGCCGTGGTTTTAAAGCGCAACCGTGGTAGGGAAACGGAAGGCGATATAAGCATGCGTGTCCATGATACGCACACGACAAACTGCCTTAAAATATTTAGACTTGAGGGGAAGCTTCGTTGATAAACTATAACACGGCAATCAGCACGCGAATATAATTATAACTTCAATGTTGCCCGGAAAGGTAGCTCAGTCGGTTGGTTCGTCAAGCCACCGGGTACATTCAAGCGCGACAGCTCCTGCTCCAAGCCTCATACTTATGTGGAAAGGGACTGATGTTGTCCGCGACAGTCGATTTTTGCTGAATCTGAGTGGTTGGAAGGCATAATTTCTCGGAAAAATGGCCACCAGAGGAGCAGCGTGAACTCGAGCGGCCTTGGAGACTAGGAAAAGTGCCTTAAAATATTTTGACTTGAGGGAAAGCTTCGTTAACAAACTATGACACGGCAATCAGCACTCGAATACGACGAGAGAAATTATTGAGACTTGGCAAATTCCCTTGAAATAAATCTGGTTTGTGAGACAAATGCTTGTATGTATTGAACCTGTTAAAAGTTGAGGGGGGAAGTATGCGCTCACCGAGAGGGCATCGTCAGCACGAGAACACCACCAGGCACCTTACAGAGATGTGGAGAGCTTCGCGGCCAGAACGAAGCCTCCCCTCTCCGCCGGCCAAGAGTGGAGAACGCGCTTTCCGATCGCTCATGGTTGCGCGGCAATAGTATAGCTCTAGCGTCTAGGAAAAGCTTAAACAGGTGCGAGGGCGGCACGCATAGCGTGGGAAGCTAGCCGCCAGAATAGCTATCTCAAGTACTGCTGCTGGCGAGGGCAAAATACCTTCGTGTAATTATAATAACCCTAATAGGACTTCTTTCAAAGAAAAAGAAAGAAAAAAAAGGAAACGGCTCAGAAGGCTATACTGCGAGAGCTATGACTGATACATATCTATATATATGTATTCATCTCATCTATGGGATCGCATGCGCGCGCTGTTGTTTTGTCTCTGCGTGTAGTAGTTGAAGGAGAGGAAAGCAATATTTCAGCGCCGTGGTTTTAAAGCGCAACCGTTTTAGGGAAACGGAAGGCGATATAAGCATGCGTGTCCATGATACGCACACGACAAACTACCTTAAAATATTTAGACTTGAGGGGAAGCTTCGTCAATAAACTATAACACGGCAATCAGCACTCGAATATAATTATGACTTCAATGTTGCCCGGAAAGGTGGCTCAGTCGGTTGGTTCGTCAAGCCACCGGTTAATTTCAAGCGCCATAGCTCCTGCCCCGAGCCTCATACTTATGTGGAAAGGGACTGGTGTTGTCCGCGACAGTCGATTTTTGCTGATTCTGAGTGGTTGGAAGGCATAACTTCTTGGAAAAATGGCCGCCAGAGGAGCAGCGTGAACTCGAGCGGCTTTAGAGACTAGGAAAACTGCTTTAAAATATTTTGACTTGAGGGAAAGCTTCGTTAGCAAACTATAACACGGCAATCAGCACACGAATACGGCGAGAGAAATTATTGAGACCTGCAAAATTCCCTTGAAATAAATCCGGTTTGCGAGACAAATGCTTGTATGTATTGAACCTATTAAAAGATGAGGGGGGAAGTATGCGCTCACCGAGAGGGCATCGTCAGCACGAGACCACCACCACGCACCTTACAGAGATGTGGAGAGCTTCGCGGCCGGAACGAAGCCTCCCCTCTCCGCCGGCCAAGAGTGGAAAACGCCCTTTCCGATCGCTCAAGGTTGCGCGGCAATAGCATAGCTCTAGCGTCTAGGAAAATCTTAAACAGGTGCGAGGGCGGCACGCATAGCGTGGGAAGTTAGCCGCCAGAATAGCTATCTCAAGTACTGCTGCTGGCGAGGGCAAAATACCTTCGTGTAATTATAATAACCCTAATAGAACTTCTTTCAAAGAAAAAAAAAAGAAAAAAAAAGGAAACGGCTCAGAAGGCTATACTGCGAGAGCTATGACTGATACATATCTATATATATGTATTCATCTCTTCTACGGTATCGCATGCGCGCGCTGTTGTTTTGTCTCTGCGTGTAGTAGTTGAAGGAGAGGAAAGAAATATTTCAGCGCCGTGGATTTAAAGCGCAACCGTGGTAGGGAAACGGAAGGCGATATAAGCATGCGTGTCCATGATACGCACACGACAAACTGCCTTAAAATATTTAGACTTGAGGGGAAGCTTCGTTAATAAACTATAACACGGCAATCAGCACTCGAATATAAATATGACTTCAATGTTGCCCGGAAAGGTAGCTCAGTCGGTTGGTTCGTCAAGCCACCGGTTACTTTCAAGCGCCATAGCTCCTGCTCCGAGCCTCATTTTTATGTGGAAAGGGACTGATGTTGTCCGCGACAGTCGATTTTTGCTGATTCTGAGTGGTTGGAAGGCATAATTTCTTGGAAAAATGGCCACCAGAGGAGCAGGGTGAACTCAAGCGGCTTTAGAGACTAGGAAAACTGCTTTAAAATATTTTGACTTGAGGGAAAGCTTGGTTAGCAAACTATAACACGGCAATCAGCACTCGAATACGGCGAGAGAAATTATTGAGGCCTGCAAAATTCCCTTGAAATAAATCCGGTTTGCGATACAAATGCTTGTATGTATTGAACCTCTTAAAAGATGAGGGGGAAAGTATGCGCTCACCGAGAGGGCATCGTCAGCACGAGACCACCACCAGGCACCTTACAGAGATGTGGAGAGCTTCGCGGCCGGAACGAAGCCTCCCCTCTCCGCCGGCCAAGAGTGGAAAACGCCCTTTCCGATCGCTCAAGGTTGCGCGGCAATAGCATAGCTCTAGCGTCTAGGAAAAGCTTAAACAGGTGCGAGGGCGGCACGCATAGCGTGGGAAGCTAGCCGCCAGAATAGCTATCTTAAGTACTGCTGACGGCGAGGGCAAAATACCTTCGTGTAATTATAATAACCCTAATAGGACTTCTTTCAAAGAAATAAATGAAAAAAAAGGAAACGGCTCAGAAGGCTATACTACGAGAGCTATGACTTATACATATCTATATACATGTATTCATCTCATCAACGGGATCGCATGCGGGCGCTGTTGTTTTGTCTCTGCGTGTAGTAGTTGAAGGAGAGGAAAGCAATATTTCAGCGCCGTGTATTTAAAGCGCAACCGTGGTAGGGAAGCGGAAGGCGATATAAGCATGCCTGTCCACGATACGCACACGACAAACTGCCTTAAAATATTTTAGACTTGAGGGGAAGCTTCGTTAATAAACTATAACACGGCAATCAGCACTCGAATATAATTATAGCTTCAATGTTGCCCGGAAAGGTAGCTCAGTCGGTTGGTTCGTCAAGCCACCGGTTACTTTCAAGCGCCAGAGCTCCTCCTCCGAGCCTCATACTTATGTGGAAAAGGACTGATGTGGTCCGCGACAGTCGATTTTTGATGATTCTGAATGGTTGGAAGGCATAATTTCTTGGAAAAATGGCTGCCAAAGGAGCAGCGCGAAGTCGAGCGGCTTTAGAGACAAGGAAAACTGCCTTAAAATATTTTGACTTGAGGGAAAGGTTCGTTAACAAACTATAACACGGCAATCAGCACTCGAATACGACGAGATGAATTATTGAGACCTGGAAAATTCCATTGAAATAAATCTGGTTTGCGAGACAAATGCATGTATGTATTGAACCTCTTAAAAGATGAGGGGGGAAGTATGCGCTCACCGAGAGGGCATCGTCAGCACGAGACCACCACTAGGCACTTTACAGAGATGTGGAGAGCTTCGCGGCCGGAACGATGCCTCCCCTCTGCGCCTGCCAAGAGTGGAAAACGCGCTTTCCGATCGCTCAAGGTTGCGCGGCAATAGTATAGCTCCAGCGTCTAGGAAAAGCTTAAACAGGTGCGAGGGCGGCATGCATAGCGTGGGAAGCTAGCCGCTAGAATAGCTATCTCAAATACTGTGGCTGGCGAGGGCAAAATACCTTCGTGTAATTATAATAACCCTAATACCCTATTGGAAAATCCTATTTAAATTCAAACTGGGTTATACAGGTTTAAACTGGTTCTAACAGGGACCTGTTTAGCAACAAACAGGTATAAACAGGACCAGTTTACACATGACAGGTTTGAACGGGGTCCCGTTTGCAATGCAAACAGGTATAAACTGGGCCAGTTTACACACGAACAGGTCTGAACGGGGTCCCGTTTGGCATACAAAGAGGTATAAACAGGACCAGTTCACACACGAACAGGTCTGAGCGGGGTCCCGTTTGGCATGCAAACAGGTATAGGCACGACCAGTTCACGCAGAAATGGGTCTTAACAGGGGCCCTGTTTGCAACTAAACTGGCTTATACTGGACGCAGTGGCACCATATAGGGTCGCCTGTTTGTCACAAAAGCTGGTTTAATCTGGAGCTTTGTGGCAACCATACTGGATGGCATCATGCATTCCAGTTTAATGCTTGAATAGAAATGGGGAGGAACTTTTTTATTGTTCGACATCCTAACAATTTAGCCCCTAGTGCTAAATTGGGGCCATTATCAAGCTCTACAGAAATTGCGTGACCACCTCGGAACATTCACAGACCAAACTGCGATATGCTAGCTGCGAATTTCAAACCGATTCCCGGTCCTGCCCCGTTGAAAAAGACAACAGGAATTCCTGCTGCAAATACAGAAATTTCTGTTGTACGACAGAAGTTCCTAACGTTTCTGTAGTTGCGACAGACATTTCTGACGTTACAACAGCAATTCTGACATCGCAACAGAAACATTCGGTCGCGATGGCCAGGAGTTCTGAAGTCGCAACAGAAGCACTTTTCGTCGCGGCCCGTTAAAATGTCAGCTTCGCATCGGCGGTGTACACTGCACTTTTCTCTTCCGCGGTATTCAATTGTGCTTCTCTGAAGCCGGCAATACTGATAGCACCGACACCGGTATTAAAGTCGACGTGGCCAATTGTTATAATTGTGCCGTGACGACGCAGCACCAGCAACACCCTACCGGCCTCCTCAAAATCGGCCGCTGATCAAAATCATACCATCTGCGGTAATGGCTGCGTATCCGCTTTGTTTTATTTGGTAAGATGGGGCACACAGTCCTGTGGACTTACATGTGCGGTTACACTGACACATTAGTTAATTTCCCAAAAATATTGCAGAAGCTTATGCGAAGCGGGAAAGAAGTTTTGGATTGTTCCACAAAGTTGCGTGAAAAGCTTTCTCTCTCGGATCTCATTAATCTGGTACAGCGCTGCCGTGAGAAGCCAGTATACTGTCCTGATCAAGACTCACCCACGAGTGTTTATGTAGCTATTTTGCATTGAACACACGAATTATATGCGAGCTCAAAAGTGTAAAGAGCAAGAGACAACTGTCGAAATTAGCAGTAACAACCTTCAGTGTCCCCGGTCACCGTTGTCTATTGCTGAATTTCTTATTAAATATGGATATCGTTACAGCAAAATCGATGGTCTAGCACTTCACGATGTACCTGTCGATGGTAACAACGCTTTTGCGCATATAGAGATGCGGCTGTTGACGCGGTGAAGTGAAAGCGCATCTTGGCTTTTAAAATGTAAATGTAAACAGCAACCCAGACAGCGATTTATTTTGTTGGCATAGCCCAATTGAGCGTATGTTCGGCGTGGTGGAGTGGTAAGATGCTTGTCTCGGAATCGTGAGGTCCGCTGTTCAAATCCTGTGCGAAAGCTTTTTTCTCCTTTCTTTTATTAATAAGTTTTCTTATCCTTAAAGAGGTCTCTGTCAATGTTTAGTCAAATAATGATCAGGAGCTACAGAATTTTCGACTGCAAGACGTCACACTACAGAGAACAGAACGACGGTCACAACGTCCCAAAATACGACAGACTGAAAATTTCCTGTTGTGTTATTCAAGTCGGTGAGACGTCTATACGGCGTATACGCACATTGCCATCCTCTTTATTAAAAGCAACGTTGCTGAAACACGTCGTACAAGACGCTGTACGACTCGCATAACATCGAAATACAACGCCGTCACCATCCATGAGATCACCGAAAGCACGGTCGCTTTCGGTGGTGGCCTACAGATGGCAGCAGAGGTAGCGCCGGTAAAGTTACAGGTGATATTATTTTGCCGTCTCCAGCCTTAGCTACATGTGAGTGCGCGCTGCATTGACGCCGTCCGATGCAGTTGTTTAATCGTGTGTACGCTGTGCCGAGAGAAATTGTGGTGCATTTTGTACTCATTGAGAATGACAAAACCCCTGGGACCGCGTAATGTAGCCCGCAGTATCCTTCGTGTGGTGCGCCGATGTCGAAGGTATGACCCTTCGCCACTTTCCTTGTTCCGGTCTCACGAAAAGGATCTCCTCCTCTGGCACTCTCACATCGTATCACACTGTACGGAAGAATTTGGTGAAAATTGTGCTCTTACGTCCTGTAGTTGATCCGCAATTCAACAGTTTGTGCGCCGGAAGAACCGTTGGAGCAGTCGATGCCGCGGCACCTGTGACGCTAAAAGGAGCGTTTTCCGAGTACGCCTAGAAAGGTAAGTTTGGCGCTTGCGCGCGTTCTTCCTGTCTATGGTTCGTGAAGTGTGCATTCTTGTACGTATCGCAAGATCCGTACAACAACCGAATCCGATAGAGTAAAGCAGTAAGAATTATAAATGTGCTTTTCAAATGGTTGTTCTTCATGTCGCAGTGCACTTTTAGCAAAAAGTTCCATGGAAATTGCCCTAAAACGTATTCATGTTACCAACAGCTCTATCAGTGGTCTCTTTACTTTCACCTATGAAGCACGCTAGCGCGTGTGGTTCTTTGATCTAAATGGGCACAAAAATTCAAGCAAAGAAAGTTACTGTTTGTGCACATAATTTTTCATTGAGAAATAGTATAGGCATTTCTAGAAGTAGTACGTCGATGTGTCGTCTTCACAGCTAACAGCTGCGCGAGATATCACCCGATTTCTTCGTCGACGCATGGCCAGATTTTCAGCTTGTATGGAAATTCTTCTGTTTATAGAGTGTCGTCAGATGACGTGTATTAGTGTCCTGTGTGTTTTCGTGTACTTGTAAAGGGTTCCGATCTTGCAGAGAAGCCGAAATTACAAAAGCAATGTTTCTTTTTAATCGAAAGATCTTTCTCTTTTCTGTATTGTCTCTCCAGAAAAAGAGGTGGTCTGTTGTAATTTTGAGCGCATCGTCCTTTGGGAGCAGTGCTTTGTTGCGCGGCATAAACAAATTAGGTTTTGGAACACTTTTCATGTCCTAAGGAATTTTTTGATAGTACAATTCACATTTCACGTTATACAGCTGTACGTTTGTGTGAACATTTTCATAGCAGATTCATGTTTGCTACATTTCGATTTACGTGTTATTTAACCGCCTGTGATGTTACGGTCATATATTTGCACAACCAGTTGCAGCTTCATGTAACTGGTTGTATGAGACTTTTTTTCAAAATATGACGTGATCTTTTTATATCACAAGTTTGCAGTTTCAGCAGGGATTACAATGAATTAAGCATTTATTATTGTTTAGGGATGGCAAGATTTTGTGAACCAGAGGCACCTCCACATATGCACCTGCGGCACTTCTGCAGCCTCAACAGCACGGAAAAGTACCTGATATGCATGCTGTGACAAGGTGTGTGCAAAGCAGTCGCTGCCACTTACACGAGCTGCAGATTTTGTTGGTATCATCCATGTTTGGATACTCTCCTGAATTTTTCGTGTGTTTACAAATGTGGGCTCATTTTACAATTTTTTGAATGTCACTTTAGAAAGACAATGAAGTTGTGTTGGTTAAGATGTTTTAAAGCTGTTGAGAGATTAAGGGCATGACATTGTTAAAATGCATGTAAAAAATTAATTCTAATGGTACTTGTACTGGTTTATTATTAGCGATGCAATATCTCTAACAAGAACATCAGAGGGGCACTTGCTTTAAGGAAGTTTGGTCAGATAAATTCATGAAGCAGCGTAAAGCGGCAGCAGCAAACACGCTGAAAAAGCTCTGTATTCTAAAGAAAACAAAGTTGTCAGTTACTGGTTTCAAGTTCGCTGCTGCTTTTTGTGCTGCACGACAAGTTAAATAATGGTTGATAATGTGTGTGTGGTGTAATAGTTCTGCGCAAACACACGAGGTGGAGAGAAGTAATTATTGAAGGGAAAATAAGACATCCGCCAGCTCGTAGCATTTGCTACAAAGGAAACCCGTATGTGTTCCTAAAAAGGAAAGCCGCACAGTTGAAGAAACATTCGTCCTGGTCCGGGACTCTAACCCGGGACTACCACCTTTCCGAGGCAGCCACTCTACCATCTGAGATAACCAGGTGGCTAGCACATGGCAGGGAGAAGTCGAATTAGTTGACAACACGAAGCAAAGGCAAGGATTTGACGTAATATTTTTCCCCTTTATTAATTACCTCTCTACACCTTGCGCGTTTCCGCAGAACTATTACGTCAGACCCTTGCCTTTGCTTCATGTTGTTGACAAATTCGAATTCGCCCGGCCATCTGCTAGCCGCCTGGTTATCTTAGATTGTAAAGCGGCTGTCCTGGAAAGACGGTGGTCCCGGGTTTGAGTCCCGGACCTGGACGGTTTCTTTTTTTCAGCTGTGAGGCTTTCCTTTCGAGGAATCCGTACGGGTTTCTTTTGTAGCAATTGCTACGAGTGGGTGGATGTGCGATTTTCCCTTTATTAATAATGTGTGTGTGTATGCAACAATGGGGGTGCTGAGAGCAAGCTTTAAAATAATGTGTGCTATGTCCCCAACAAAGAATTTAGTGTCTGCAGCATTTTTACAAAATATTATGTTCACAGGTTGGCAGGTATGACATAATGTACAACGATAATGTACAACACTTTTGCTGTAGATGCCATATTCATAACGTCCATTTTCTGTCTACTTGAATTGTATATTTAGAATTTGGCCCACCTTCAGTTTGATCAAGTTACATAGGTAGCCCCCTCTGAGGTAAATATAATTAGGGGCTATTGTAGATAAGCATGATATACCTACTCACTGTATTGTGACATATTTTTAGGGACTGTGTTGTGAGGCATGCATATCCTTTTACCTGTATGTCTTGCTGCAGGTTGCCCGACAAAAGCATAAATGCTCTGCCCACCTTTATTATTACGCTTTCATGTAGACTTCTAACATCTGTGCCCACATAGACTCCATATTCTTAATTACATTTTTTTCTAAGTATTCACTGTTGTGCTTTACATTATTGTGTTACATTACTGTGCATTACATGTTTTTCTTTGTTTTATTTGGGAGGGGGGTATTCACTTCTATAATAGTACAGAGAATAGGACTTCAAAACAAAAAGCCACGAAAGGTGGCTTCAAAGTGTATGATGCTTGGAATTCTACATTCCATCCCCTAAAGCGCTACCAGTAGTAAAACATTCCTAATTGTCTTTTTTATAAGCTAGCTGCCAGATACATAGTCCCATTATGAGAGTATGTTATTTTTTTTTCTTTGGTCTGACTTGTTTTGTTGAATGTTCTCCTTGTTAGTTCAGAATTTGTTTTCTTGCCACCTCATGGAATACTCCAACTGGAGCCTATGAGCTATGTGTATAATAAATAAGTAAATTCCTAAAGCATGCAACAAACCATGCAGCATAGCATTTAAATGTTGCCAGTTTATAGTGCTTCTTGAATGCAGCACAGCATGGAGCTGGAGGCTGATCTCTTCAGATGTAAAAGAAAATTGCAGGTTATGAAAATGTGGTCCTACAAACTGCTGGTTACGCATGTCAGTCAGCCTGTTGCAGTGGTCACAAGTGAGAATGTAACGAAAAGCTGGGCGTGCTCGGCCATTTTGCATATGGCACAGGATAAAGCTTCACCGCTGCTATTGCTTCTCTTATAATAATGGCCTTCGAGTATGCATGCCGAGTTATGCTTCTGGGGACACTTATTAGTTAACGTTATCAGGTAATACCATTAGCCTTATGGGTGCTATAATGTTGCAGTGCTTGCAGGATGGCCAGCATTACAATACACATTAAACTTATTGTACAAGTCATGCAATGGTGTCGGGATTGGCCCACCAAGTGACACCCTTTAATTACACTATACCTGGGATCAGCCCAGCTCACTCACTCAGGGAGACATCCATGCATAAGGGGAGGGGCATAGCAAATAGAGGGCGTTCGATTAATCTTTCTCACATAGATAGCTCATACATATAATCTTTCTTAAATTGGATGCTTTGTTGCTCAAAGTGAAGTTACTTATGTGCATAATGTCAGCATTTCGATCCTATTTATGCCTAACGAAAGTTGCTTTGTTCAATGTCACTTTTTATAATGTTTCGCTTGTGATTCTAAGCTCACTTGTTTTATAACTGCTATAGGTATGGCTGGACCTGGAGAAGAAGTGTAAGCAGACCATGCTATGTTGCTGATCTGCGCTGATCTCCACATCCACGTTGGTCCCGCGACAGTTGGGCGCCATTGTGCCTTGCTTCATTGACAAGGTCATATAATATGGTGAGCTTGTACTTCATATCGGTATTGAAAATTATGTTAAGGAAAAAAGACAAGGATTGGTCTTTATGATAGATACACTCATGTTCTTTCTTTAAGGTGTTCTTTTGACACTGTTCTGCATGGACATATTTTTAGAGAATTATAACAGTCCTTTATCGCAAAGTGCCATGGCGCTAGTTTATGCGTTAAACTAGCACTCTTTCACCAAAAAAAGCCGTATTTAGCACACAATTTACAAGGAAAGAAAGGAGGCAACAGGACAGAGTGCTACTAACAGTTCAGTATTATAGCTCGCACAGTAATATTGTGCAAAAGGTGAAAGGGGGGAAATAGATCTGAATACATATTGTTCGCACAGAAACGAAAAGGACGCATCACATGGTGAGTGTGACACTTGTTTTACAATGATAAGAAGCAGTCTCACTGTCTAGTAATTCTCTGCATGGGGAGCTAGTGCTAGGTTCCTCGTCATACATATAAGAAAAGCCTCAGATATCTCTCCGGCGCTTTTGTCTTTATATTTTGTCACGATCAAGCAGCTTTCAAACATAGGCGCATGTGCACCGAGAGTAGTGCACTACCACTGCTAACTGACCCACGCATCAAGTTTGCTTGGTCACGCTACCTGTCATTTATACATTGGCCGGTTTATCCGATGTAGCCTCTACTGCATGAAATGGTGTGTGATAGACACTGCACCTGTGTACTGTACGTGCTTTCTTACATGATTTTTTCAGAGATAGTGATGCAGGCCTTTTCATTATTTACATGCCTACACAACAAGCCACGCATTATCTGTGCTTAGAAAGAATTGTAGGAAAATCTAGCATGAGGCAACTGTTCTCAGCACGAAACGAACTTGATTCGTTGGTTTTCGTTCATTATTGCGATCACACTAAGGCAGACAAGCTTGTAGGCTGTGCTTCTGCAATTAGTACAGCACACTGACAGCACTGGTGTGGGCCTCATCTGTGGGCTGACTGATGGCACCTTCTACGGCGCAGACCACTTGTGTTGGGCGAGGCACCAATGTTGACGTTTGTTCCCTTGTGCAAAACAGCAGTCCTAGGTTTAGAGTAGTTGTAGGAAGACAAGGTAAACATAACTTCCATGGCTTGAGTGGGCTCATTTCTCTTGGGGCATCTAGCTTTTTTTCTTGCAACTGTGCAGAGGTGCTTCCCTAGAGTCAGCGTGAAAATGGCATAGAGTTGTGCATTCAGGAACTCCTGAACAATGATCTGCCGTAGTTAGGGCCTTGCGAAAATGCACTGTCTACCAAGTGGTAGAAGGTGCATTATTCAGCCACTGATTTCCTGTTGGCATGATTGCACTCGTGCTGTCAGTAATTTCTTGGCTTGCCGAATTATCTTGAGGCCCCACGATGATGATGCTACCGATGTCTTCATGTGCAGATTTTCAGGATGAGGTTTTTTGCTTTACAAATGTTGTTGAAAGGTAGGTGGTGCTTACAGGTAGCTATTCTAAATATTAGTGAAGTGAATTGGCCCATCTTGCTTCGTCAAACATCGTCACGCCGACATCAGTTGCATAAACAAAAAACCTGGCCTACTTGCAGCGTCGTGCACGAAGAAACAAACAAATCAGTTGCTGGATTGTCTTGACATCGCAAACTAAGCTGAGACCGGAACTGCTGTAGCTACAAACCAGACAGAAACGATGATGATGAGCAGGGATTTGCAGAAGCGCCACTTCGTGGGGCAGCAAGGAGGCTCCGTTCAAAACAAAAATGGCATTCAGCAAGTAGAACCATGCAACGGTCAGAGTCGGTGCATGGTGCTCTTGATCAAGTTGGCTCAAGGAGTGTCCGAAAAATCAGACGAGAGGTTGCAAGGCGTCCGAATTTTCGGAAGTTGTTATACATTATGGTCCATGGGGAGAATGGCGGTGCCGTGAAGCAGACCAAGTAATCATGTCCGGAAAATCAGTCGGCGACTGTACCTCTACCTATGTGTCTATGTATACCTAGGTGCAACAGTGTTTGCTATGATCTGTGCCAGAATTGCTGTTGCCCGTAGATGCCCAACATGTAGGGTGTCAAATTGTAAAATACCTTGCAAAAGTGATCTACGGAAAAATACCGCTTCTGCTATATTTCGCTTTTGCAAGAAATTTAGCGGCTGCTGGCACCTACCTTAAAAGGCTTTATACGGTCTTCGCATGGCCAGGGCCTTGTAGTTTTGTGAGTTTGCTTATCTCGAAATTTACCCCGGTTTTTATAACTTGAAGTTGGCGGGATACCTAGTCTCCTTTAACGTGTACCCAATAGACCTTACATAGGGGTTTTGGCATTTCCCTGCCATCTAAATGCAGCCATTGTGGCCGGGATTCAATCCCATGCCCTCTGCCTGAGCAGCGCAATGTCAAAGCCAGTACACTACGGTATTTTGCTGGCAGAAGGGTTTAGTTTCTGAATAATTTATTATCTCAACCTGTCGGTGTTGTTTTTAAAGGTATTTCATGTTTGTATTCTGTTGCTTCAATACTAGTAATTATTGTTAATCAAACGATGTGTCCATCTTTTTCCTATAAGACTTGCTTCGATCGCCTGCTAATTATGACAGCTTATTCTCCCACAGTAATCCATGTTCCCTTGAAACATAGGCAGTGCATGAAACCACATATTCTTCAATAAGATTTATTCATTATCTTCTATGACCAGAATGCTGAACCGTTCTTATCTGTGAGAACATAGGCAAATTTGCCTATGTGCTAACGTGTTGCATGAGTCAAGATAAATTATTGGCTTTACTTTTTCAGATGCCCTGCTCGCTCTCACCCAAGCAACCCACTCCAGCGGTCTTCTCTCGGCAGACTGGATGCATCGAAATACCGTTACAAGGTCCAATAAACAGTGCTTGGGAAATTTATGACATGCTTTTATTTAAGACGGAGGACTTCAGGCTTAATGAAAGCTCAAGTGGGTGTACAGAAATACCTACGTAAAGTAAACTTGTCTTTTTCACTTACAAGTACATGCCAATACTTTGCCTGACATTTTTCAACCCAAAATTACGCTTTACTGTGGATTTGTGAACAAACCATTACAGCAAGAAGCACTCCATTAAGACGAGTACAAGTAATCGAACATATACTAAACTTGCAAGAATTACATTTGAATACTTGTAGTAAATATGAAAATGAGGTACAGCCTTCTTCATGGTGCATTTTCTTGTAGGTCATACATAGAGAACGTACTCGTCGGTCATACAAAACTTGTTCATGATGTATCACATCGGTGTTGGTAGTGCTAATCAATTTATGCAGAAAATTGTGTTCATCTTCGTATCAAGCAATGTACCAGGCAAACCTACATATGAAAGTTGCATTCTTGTTGCGAACCTAATGCAGATCTACTTCTCTTCAATGCTGATCGCAAATACACAAGTGTACAAAATAGGTGTAAAGAGCAAATTATATTAAGCAACATCAATCCATTCTGAAAGGACCTGGTATGAATGTAGCAAAAAATAGGTCTGAACAGGGGCAAACAGGTCTGCGTTAGATAGGACGGGATTAAATGGGTCAGGATTAAACAGGATTTAATTGGGTTAGGAATAAACAGTATTTAAACGGGTCAGGTTTAAACAGCATTTAAACGGGTCAGGTTTAAACAGGAATAAACGGGATTTAAACAGGTCAGGACTGAACAGGATCAAACGGGGTCCCGTTCCATGACCCTATTTGATGAAACCCGTTTGAAAACAAATAGGATTTTCTAGTAGGGCAGGACTTCTTTCAAAGAAAAAAAAAAGAAAAAAAGGAAACGGCTCAGAAGGCTATACTACGAGAGCTATGACTGATACATATCTATATATATGTATTATCTCATCTATGGGATCGCATGCGCGCGCTGTTGTTTTGTCTCTGCGTGTAGTAGTTGAAGGAGAGGAAAGCAATATTTCAGCGCCGTGGTTTTAAAGCGCAACCGTGGTAGGGAAACGGAAGGCGATATAAGCATGCGTGTCCATGATACGCACACGACAAAGTGCCTTAAAATATTTAGACTTGAGGAGAAGCTTCATTAATAAACTATAACACGGCAATCAGCACTCGAATATAATTATAACTTCAATGTTGCCCGGAAAGGTAGCTCAGTCGGTTGTTTCGTCAAGCCACCGGTTAGTTTCAAGCGCCATAGCTCCTGCTCCGAGCCTCATACTTATGCGGAAAGGGACTGATGTCGTCCGCGACAGTCGATTTTTGCTGATTCTGAGTGTTTGGAAGGCATAATTTCTTGGAAAAATGGCCGCCAGAGGAGCAGCGTGAACTCGAGCGGCTTTAGAGACTAGGAAAACTGCCTTAAAATATTTTTACTTGAGGGAAAGCTTCGTTACCAAACTATAACACGGCAATCAGCACTCGAATACGACAAGAGAAATTATTGAGACGTGGAAAATTCCCTTGAAATAAATCTGGTTTGCGAGACAAATGCTTGTATGTATTGAACCTCTTAAAAGATGAGGGGGGAAGTATGCGCTCACCGAGAGGGTATCGTCAGCACGAGACCACCACCAGGCACCTTACAGAGATGTGGAGAGCTTCGCGGCCGGAACGAAGCCTCCCCTCTCCGCCGGCCAAGAGTGGAAAACGCGCTTTCCGATCGCTCAAGGTTGCGCGGCAATAGTATAGCTCTAGCGTCTAGGAAAAGCTTAAACAGGTGCGAGGGTGGCACGCATAGCCTGGGAAGCTAGCCGCCAAAATACATATCTCAAGTACTGCTGATGGCGAGGGCAAAATACCTTCGTGTAATTATAATAACCCTATTAGGACTTCTTTGAAAGAAAGAAAAAAAAAAGGAAACGGCTCAGAAGGCTATACTACGAGAGCTATGACTGATACATATCTATATATATGTATTCATCTCATCTATGGGATCGCATGCGCGCGCTGTTGTTTTGTCTCTGCGTGTAGTAGTTGAAGGAGAGGAAATCAATATTTCAGCGCCGTGGTTTTAAAGCGCAACCGTGGTAGGGAAACGAACGGCGATATAAGCATGCGTGTCCATGATACGCACACGACAAACTGCCTTAAAATATTTAGACTTGAGGGGAAGCTTCGTTAATAAACTATAACACGGGAATCAGCACTCTAATATAATTATAGCTTCAATGTTGCCCGGAAAGGTAGCTGAGTCGGTGGTTTCGTCAAGCCACCGGTTCCTTTCAAGCGCCGTAGCTCCTGCTCCGAGCTTCATACTTATGTAGAATGGGACTGATGTTGTCCGCGACAGTCGATTTTCGCTGATTCTGAGTGGTTGGAAGGCATAATTTATTGGAAAAATGGCCACCAGAGGAGCAGCGTGAACTCGAGCGGCTTTAGAGACTAGGAAAACTGCCTTAAAATATTTTGACTTCAGGGAAAGCTTCGCTAACAAACTATAACACGGCAATCATCACTCGAATACGACGAGAGAAATATTCAGACGTGGAAAATTCCCTTGAAA
Organism: Dermacentor andersoni; assembly: GCF_023375885.2. Classification (NCBI taxonomy): domain Eukaryota; kingdom Metazoa; phylum Arthropoda; class Arachnida; order Ixodida; family Ixodidae; genus Dermacentor; species Dermacentor andersoni. Next base: position 6,500,264 of record NW_027314752.1, on the reverse strand, counting down.
TATATCTTGTTTGAGAGACAAATGCTTGTATGTATTGAACCTCTTAAAAGATGAGGGGGGAAGTATGCGCTCAAAGAGAGGGCATCGTCAGCACGAGACCACCACCAGGCACCTTACAGAGATGTGGAGAGCTTCGCGGCCGGATCGAAGCCTCCCCTCTCCGCCGGCCAAGAGTGGAAAACGCGCTTTCCGATCGCTGAAGGTTGCGCGGCAATAGAATAGCTCTAGCGTCTAGGAAAAGCTTAACCAGGTGCGAGGGCGGCATGCATAGCGTGGGAAGCTAGCCGCCAGAATAGCTATCTCAAGTACTGCTGCTGGCGAGGGCAAAATACCTTCGTGTAATTATAATAACCCTATTAGGACTTCTTTGAAAGAAAGAAAAAAAAAAGGAAACGGCTCAGAAGGCTATACTACGAGAGCTATGACTGATACATATCTATATATATGTATTCATCTCATCTATGGGATCGCATGCGCGCGCTGTTGTTTTGTCTCTGCGTGTAGTAGTTGAAGGAGAGGAAATCAATATTTCAGCGCCGTGGTTTTAAAGCGCAACCGTGGTAGGGAAACGAACGGCGATATAAGCATGCGTGTCCATGATACGCACACGACAAACTGCCTTAAAATATTTAGACTTGAGGGGAAGCTTCGTTAATAAACTATAACACGGGAATCAGCACTCTAATATAATTATAGCTTCAATGTTGCCCGGAAAGGTAGCTCAGTCTGTTGGTTCGTCAAGCCACCGGTTACTTTCAAGCGCCATAGCTCCTGCTCCGAGCCTCATACTTATGTGGAAAGGGACTGATGTTGTTCGCGACAGTCGATTTTAGCTGATTCTGAGTGGTTGGAAGGCATAATTTGTTGGAAAAATGGCCGCCAGAGGAGCAGCGTGAACTCGAGCGGCTTTAGAGACTAGGAAAACTGCCTTAAAATATTTTGACTTGAGGGAAAGCTTCGCTAACAAACTATAACACGGCAATCAGCACTCGAATACGACGAGAGAAATATTGAGACGTGTTAAATTCCCTTGAAATAAATCTGGTTTGCGAGACAAATGCTTGTATGTATTGAACCTCTTAAAAGATGAGGGGGGAAGTATGCGCTCACCGAGAGGGCATCGTCAGCACGAGACCACCACCAGGCACCTTACAGAGATGTGGAGAGCTCGCGGCCGGAACAAAGCCTCCCCTCTCCGCCGGCCAAGAGTGGAAAACGCGCTTTCCGATCGCTCAAGGTTGCGCGGCAATAGTATAGCTCTAGCGTCTAGGAAAAGCTTAAACAGGTGCGAGGGCGGCATGCATAGCGTGGGAAGCTAGCCGCCAGAATAGCTATCTCAAGTACTGCTGATGGCGAGGGCAAAATACCTTCGAGTAATTATAATAACCCTATTAGGACTTCTTTGAAAGAAAGAAAAAAAAGAAAAGAAAGGAAACGGCTCAGAAGGCTATACTACGAGAGCTATGACTGATACATATCTAAATATATGTATTCATCTCATCTATGGGTTCGCATGTGCGCGCTGTTGTTTTGTCTCTGCGTGTAGTAGTTGAAGGAGAGGAAATCAATAGTTCAGCGCCGTGGTTTTAAAGCGCAACCGTGGTAGGGAAACGAACGGCGATATAAGCATGCGTGTCCATGATACGCACACGACAAACTGCCTTAAAATATTTAGACTTGAGGGGAAGCTTCGTTAATAAACTATAACACGGGAATCAGCACTCTAATATAATTATAACTTCAATGTTGCCCGGAAAGGTAGCTGAGTCGGTTGTTTCGTCAAGCCACCGGTTACTTTCAAGCGCCGTAGCTCCTGCTCCGAGCTTCATACTTATGTAGAAAGGGACTGATGTTGTCCGCGACAGTCAATTTTCGCTGATTCTGAGTGGTTGGAAGGCATAATTTCTTGGAAAAATGGCCGCCAGAGGAGCAGCGTGAACTCGAGCGGCTTTAGAGACTAGGAAAACTGCCTTAAAATATTTTGACTTGAGGGAAAGCTTCGCTAACAAACTATAACACGGCAATCAGCACTCGAATACGACGAGAGAAATATTGAGACGTGTTAAATTCCCTTGAAATAAATCTGGTTTGCGAGACAAATGCTTGTATGTATTGAACCTCTTAAAAGATGAGGGGGGAAGTATGCGCTCACCGAGAGGGCATCGTCAGCACGAGACCACCACCAGGCACCTTACAGAGATGTGGAGAGCTCGCGGCCGGAACAAAGCCTCCCCTCTCCGCCGGCCAAGAGTGGAAAACGCGCTTTCCGATCGCTCAAGGTTGCGCGGCAATAGTATAGCTCTAGCGTCTAGGAAAAGCTTAAACAGGTGCGAGGGCGGCATGCATAGCGTGGGAAGCTAGCCGCCAGAATAGCTATCTCAAGTACTGCTGATGGCGAGGGCAAAATACCTTCGAGTAATTATAATAACCCTATTAGGACTTCTTTGAAAGAAAGAAAAAAAAGAAAAGAAAGGAAACGGCTCAGAAGGCTATACTACGAGAGCTATGACTGATACATATCTAAATATATGTATTCATCTCATCTATGGGTTCGCATGTGCGCGCTGTTGTTTTGTCTCTGCGTGTAGTAGTTGAAGGAGAGGAAATCAATAGTTCAGCGCCGTGGTTTTAAAGCGCAACCGTGGTAGGGAAACGAACGGCGATATAAGCATGCGTGTCCATGATACGCACACGACAAACTGCCTTAAAATATTTAGACTTGAGGGGAAGCTTCGTTAATAAACTATAACACGGGAATCAGCACTCTAATATAATTATACCTTCAATGTTGCCCGGAAAGGTAGCTGAGTCGGTTGTTTCGTCAAGCCACCGGTTACTTTCAAGCGCCGTAGCTCCTGCTCCGAGCTTCATACTTATGTAGAAAGGGACTGATGTTGTCCGCGACAGTCAATTTTCGCTGATTCTGAGTGGTTGGAAGGCATAATTTCTTGGAAAAATGGCCACCAGAGGAGCAGCGTGAACTCGGGCGGCTTTAGAGACTAGGAAAACTGCCTTAAAATATTTTGACTTCAGGGAAAGCTTCGCTAACAAACTATAACACGGCAATCAGCACTCGAATACGACGAGAGAAATATTGAGACGTGGAAAATTCCCTTGAAATAAATCTTGTTTGCGAGACAAATGCTTGTATGTATTGAACCTCTTAAAAGTTGAGGGGGGAAGTATGCGCTCACCGAGAGGGCATCGTCAGCATGAGACCACCACCAGGCACCTTACAGAGATGTGGAGAGCTTCGCGGCCGGAACGAAGCCCCCCCTCTCCGCCGGCCAAGAGTGGAAAACGCGCTTTCCGATCGCTCAAAGTTGCGCGGCAATAGTATAGCTCTAGCGTCTAGGAAAAGCTTAAACAGGTGCGAGGGCGGCACGCATGGCGTGGGAAGCTAGCCGCCAGAATAGCTATCTCAAGTACTGCTGCTGGCGAGGGCAAAATACCTTCGTGTAATTATAATAACCCTAATAGGACTTCTTTCAAAGAAAGAAAAAAAAGAAAAAAAAGGAAACGGCTCAGAAGGCTATACTACGAGAGCTATGACTGATACATATCTATATATATGTATTCATCTTATCTATGGGATGAATACATTCATCATCTCATCTATGGATGATGAATGGTGCTGGGTTAATCCACGCCGACCGAAGCGCAGCGTTCTGGTAGTAAATCTTATGAAATAAGCATAGACGTGATTGTTTCCTGCGGGTTAATAGCGAAGGTAGGTTCAGAGTAGTCTTCATTTGTGTTACGCTTGCTGTACGATGGTAATTAGCTAGTATAAACCGAGCGGAGCGATTCTGGACGCTTTCAAGGCAGTTAACTGAGGTGGCATGATGTGGGTCCCATACTGATGATGCATATTCCAACTGTGGACGGACATATGTCGTGTATAATAAATGTTTGAGTGATAATGGTGCGAGCGAGAAGTTTCTACGAAGATATCCATGTGTGCGATTAGCTTTGCTCGTTATAAATTCGATATGGTACTTCCAGGATAAGTTATAGGTTATATGGACGCCCAGATATTTGTAATTTCTTACGCTCTCTAAAGGGATGTTATTAAGTAAATACGCAGGACAAGCTTCATTAGTACGGGATATTCGCATTGATTTACATTTCTTGACGTTAAGCTGCATGTGCCATTTTATAGTCCAGTTATGCAATACGTTTAAATCGTCCTGAAGAGATGAAATATTAGTGTCATTAGTAATTTTGCGATATATTACGCAGTCATCTGCAAAAAGACAAATTTTAGACGAAATGTTATCCGCTAGATCGTTAATGTAGATTAAGAACAACAGCGGCCCAAGCACAGACCCTTGTGGAACACCTGATTTAACTGGGGTAAGAGTTGAATTAACTTCATTAGCGCTTACAAATTGCATGCGGTGCGTTAGAAATGCTTTTATACAATTAAGTACATTAGTATCAATGTTTAGTGCGCTGAGTTTAGATAGCAGTAATGTGCGGTGTACTTTGTCAAAAGCTTTAGCGAAATCAAGGAAAATACAGTCCGTAATAAATCCTGCGTCAAAGTTAAAATGCAAGTCGTTAGTAAAGCAAAGAAGCTTAGTATCACAGGAGAATGTTTTACGAAAACCATGTTGGCTAGATGTAAAGAAGTAGTTAGATTCAAGGTGATTGATTACCTGAGAATAAAAACATGCTCCATTATTTTACAGGGCACAGAAGTTAAACTAATGGGCCTATAATTAGAAGGGTTATGCGTATCACCAGATTTATGAATTGGAACGATTTTAGCCGTTTTCCAATCTAAAGGCAATGTGCCGCTGTGAAGCGACCGAGAAAAAAGTAATTCTAAAATTATCGAGCAATACTCACTAGTACTGTGTAAAATTTTAATGCTAATTCCATCAACACCACATGACGATTTCAATTCTAATTTATTTATAATTTATTTATTACCGTTACTATTAAATGCTATGGGATCCATGGGAGGGGGTATCTTTTAGGCCGTATTTCGGGAGGAGGAGTAACATGCGAAGACGGCGAAAAGGCCTGTACGAACGTGTCATTTAGCACGTCAGCGCATGCGTGGTCGGCGATTGCTTTCCCAGTTAGTGAAGTTAGAGTAACCTTTCTAGTGTTATCTTCTTTCATAGAGCTCTCAGAATGCCTTACTGTTAGTTTTCAGTAGCTTGGGAAGGGTAACGTTGTAGTAGGAAAATTTTGCAGACCGTAAATTTGAAAAGTACGTGGCGGCAGCAGATTTGTATGAGAACCAGCGTTCAGGATTTAGTGACTGTTTGGCGATACGAAATAGGCGTTTCTTTTGGTGACTTAGTTTGCTAAGGTGTCTGTTATACCACGGTGCGTTACTATTTGAATATATACGTCGGACTGGAATATAACGATTTATTAGATCAGATACATTTTCTTTAAAGAGGCGCCAATTTGTCTCGACAGAACGATCAAGATGGCAAAGTAGGAACGTGTCAAGAAAGGAAGCAAGTTCGTTGTTTATTGCCGAGAAGCTAGCCTTTTTATAATTTATTTCCTTAAATCGTTTATGTTTCAGTGGTAGTGATATCGTGGTTGTAAAATGTAATGTATCGTGATCGCTAAGGCCAGGTAAGTGCGTTATCGGGGATATAATATCAGCTGATGATGTCAGTACGAGATCAAGTAATGATGACGTAGTGCCTGTTACACGTGTTGGAATAACGACCGTTTCTACTAAGGTGAAGTCAGAACAAATAGCGATAAACTGATTAGCCTCACTAGATGATGCGTTAGAGAAGGGACATATGCTTGACCAATTTATGTTAGGAAAGTTAAAGTCACCTATAAGAATTATCTTTGCTCCTGGGAACCTTACTGTTAATTGATTTAGACAGTCATGCAGGTGATCACAAAACGAACTATTCGAGGGTGGCCGGTAGCAGACGCCTAAGATAATTTTTTTGAAATTAATGGTTAAACAACACCAGAGAGATTCAATTTCAGTGATTATCGGTACATTAAAGCACTCAACGTCTTTACTAACAGCAAGTAATACACCGCCCCCTATTCTGCCGGTACGGTCATTGCGATACACAACGTATCTTTTACGGCAATGAAACAATTCTTCGTTTGTTATTTTGTTAGTCAACCAAGTTTCAGTTATCGCTATTATGTCAGCATCAGTGTCATCAGCCAGAGAACACAATTCGTTCCTTTTATTAAATATACTGCGAATATTAGTGAATACAACAGAAATAACATGTTTCGATGAAGTGCAAGCATCTCTCCTGGCGTTTCGCTATCGCGAGTTCCGTAAGACACGTCCTGAGCGCAGAATTCGAGGATCGGAATTTCTGTTTCGTAGCGTTAGTTCGTAGACTACATCTTTATCTATGTCGTAGCCGTAACATTTTTCTCCCACGAATAGTCTTTTGTAACGTAGCCTGTAGGGTACATTTAGTCCCTTGCCATATTCCGTTAATTTATGTCTGATATTGCGCGTTGCATCACAGAAGTCTTCGCTCACAGTCAGGCTGCTTCCTTTTAGAAGAGAGCGCTTAGACAAAACTTGTTCTTTGGTTTTATAAGAGAAAAACTTAACTATTATCGGTTGTGATTTTTGTTGACTGTAGCGACCAATCCTATGTGCACGCACTATGTGGGCGCAAGTTAAACTAAGTTTTAAAGTGGTATTATTAAATCTAGGGCTTTTTCCTCTGACTGCATTTACTTTTCTGTTGAAGTATCCGGTACTCCAAAAAAACCAGATTGTCACGACGTGAGCGATCTTCCGCGTCATCAATTCGCGCATGAAGCGTGTTCGTGTCGGTGACTACACTCTCAATCTTGTCGTGCAATAAGCTGACATCCTGTTTCCATTCATCAAGGATGGCCGTCTGGCTTTCCACGTGCTGCAGTCTTTGATTGATGTCTGATATAGCATCTGAAACGGTTTATTGCTGTTGTTTCAGCTCATGAATTGTCTCCGACATAGAATTTTGTACAGATTCCATTCTAATACATCTTTCGTTTAGGTCCCTCACGGTTTTAAGTACTTCAGCAAGGACATCATCCTTGGATGGGCCAGGATTGCTTTCCACGTCACCACACAGTGAAAGAAACAATAAACAGAACGGGTCACTCAAGGCTTCTGGGCACGGAAGCACGACAATGAAGCGATTACTAGATATAAAGCAAAGAAGTGGCAGTTTGGAAATGTAACTGACCTGCAGGGTGAAAAAAGACAAGTGTGAGCCTGTGAGCCTGCCATCCTGTCGGTGCCTCCGTGCCCTCTCACTGCCCAGAGCGTGTTGCTTGGCTTTAAGCGTCCCGCTGCTGGCGCTGTCGATGCTGTCGCGGTTGCGCAGTGATGAGCCGAAGATACAAATGGGGTGTCGTTCCAGATGTAGATTTGATGACGGCTTTGATCCGGCTGAAGTGTGGCGGGAACAGGCTCAGCGAATTTGCCGGCCTCAGAACCATGAACGATAGGTTCGTCATACGAATCCAGTGGAACAGCGCACCGGAAACCGGGGATGAAGGCAGCGATTAACTGCAGGGTGAAAAAAGACAAGTGTGAGCCTGTCATCCTGTCGGTGCCTCCGTGCCCGCTCTTGAGGGGAAGATTCGGAAGACTTGAGGGGAAGCTTCATTATAAACTATAACACGGCAATCAGCACTCGAATATAATTATAACTTCCATGTTGCCCGGAAAGGTAGCTCAGTCGGTTGGTTCGTCAAGCCACCGGTTACTTTCAAGCGCCAAAGCTCCTGCTCCGAGCCTCATACTTATGTGGAAAGGGACTGATGTCCGCGACAGTCGATTTTTGCTGATTCTGAGTGGTTGGAAGGCATAATTTCCACGAGACCACCACCAGGCACCTTGCAGAGATGTGGAGAGCTTCGCGGCCGGAACGAAGAATCCCCTCTCCGCCGGCCAAGAGTGGAAAACGCGCTTTCCGATCACTCAAGGTTGCGCGGCAATAGTATGGCTCTAGCGTCTAGCAAAAGCTTAAACAGGTGGGAGGGTGGCACACATAGCGTGGGAAGCTAGCCGCCAGAATAGCCATCTCAAGTACTGCTGCTGGCAAGGGCAAAATGCCTTCGTGTAAATATAATAACCCTAATAGGAATTTTTTCAAAGAAAAAAAAAGAAAAAAAAGGAAACGGCTCAGAAGGCTATACTACGAGAGGTATGACTGATACACATCTATATATAGGTATTCATCTCATCTTTGGGATCGCATACGCGCGCTGTTGTTTTGTCTCTGCGTGTAGTAGTTGAAGGAGAGGAAAGCAATATTTCAGCGCCGTGGTTTTAAAGCGCAACCGTGGTAGGGAAACGGAAAGCGATATAAGCATGCGTGTCCATGATACGCACACGACAAACTGCCTTAAAATATTTAAAATTGAGGGGAAGCTTCGTTAATAAACTATAAAACGGCAATCAGCACTCTAATATAATTATAACTTCAATGTTGCCCGGTAAGGTAGCTCAGTCGGTTAGTTCGTCAAGCCACCGGTTACTTTCAAGCGCCATAGCTCCTGCTCCGAGGCTCATACTTATGTGGAAGGGGACTGATGTTGTCCGCGACAGTCGATTTTTGCTGATTCTTAGTGGTTGGAAGGCATAATTTCCTGGAAAAGTGGCCGCCAGAGGAGCAGCGTGAACTCGAGCGGCTTTAGAGACTAGGAAAACTGCCTTAAAATATTTTGACTTGAGGGAAAGTTGCGTTAACAAACTATAACACGGCAATCAGCACTCGAATACGACGAGAGAAATTATTGCGACGTGGAAAATTGCCTCGAAATAAATCTGGTTTGCGAGACAAATGCTTGTATGTATTGAACCTCTTAAAAGATAAGGGGGGAAGTATGCGCTCACCGAGAGGGCATCGTCAGCACGAGACCCACACCTGGCACCTTACAGTGATGTGGAGAGCTTCGCGGCCGGAACGAAGCCTCCCCTCTCCGCCGGCCAAGAGTGGAAAATTTCTTCAATATCATCAGTTATATTTGGGCTCTCTAGACTGCACAAAATTTTTTAAAAAATATTTGCAGGTTTTTTTTATGCTTTCATAAATACACCTCATTTGTCATATCTATTAGCAGCAGAGCATTCCAATATTTAGTAAGGACAGTGGTATGCTATAAAAGTGGAACTAGGAATGTATAGATACACAAAAATATTACGGGAAAAAAAATGTGTTATTTTTACATAGTGGAAATGCCCCTATGGCATGCATTGATTTGTTCACTAAATTTCCATGAGCTTATTTCCCAAAGTTAAGATACAACCGGGGGAGAAAAAAGCTTTAGGACAGGACTGAGTGTCACTTGCGCCTACTTTATTGAAAGCAAACACAAGCATATTTATAGGTGAAGGTGGCCATATGCGCACTTATCTTTGCATGCAATACTCAAACAAGTTTGCATTATTATTCAGTCATACAGTGCAGAACTGTCGTTCAGTTCAGTTCAAGCCACAGATGTATCACTGACATAGACGTCACATTTCAAGTTGATGAAACAGGCTTCCATTATTTCCCATGCCACATAATCTTTGTTTTTACCAAGAATGCGGATATGGAAAAGATATGGCTAACACGTGTGGTAAGTGCAGTGCATAGGCAAATGTGCATAAATCTTATTCCTGACAGACAGCTCATGTTCCCTTCAAAAATCGTGTATGCAACAGCCTGTCTGGCTGATATGCACCCTGCCGCAATTAAGTGGAATTTCGTACGCCATACCGACCACGCAAGTCACATAAAGCCTTGTATTTTTACCACAAAGGGTCAGCTTCTGTGGGTCTGAGATGCGTGGGCACAGGCCAGTAAGCTTCCGTGGAGCCAAGAAAATAATAGGTATTTGTACCTGCTGGCAACTTTCTTTAATTGTGGGCCGCTTCATGCATGTATGGAACAACATGCAGCTTTTTCTCCACTAGTGCCTTGGCAAGGGGCAGCCAAGCGTTATTTTTGGCTGGGACGCTCGCCTCCCTAAATCATGCGTTTGGGGAACTGCAATATTTCTATCTCAGATTTTATAGAGCGAATTTGAAAATTTTTGCAGCAGAATGCTCTCAAGAGGGCACCTAACAACTTCCAGCGTATAATTAAACTAGCTATGTAGCCTGGTGAGGTGCTCCTTCAAGTACTCCTCAAATACCGGTATTACCGGTACTGCTCAAATACCGGTATTATAGCTTTGCAGCATACGACAGATTTTATTGTTATACAGAGTTAATGCATGAGTACAGATTAGGTAAGATCGGGTGCATACGGCTTTTTTGGTGCCTCGGATGCTTTGGAGTGGCTTGGGGAGAGAAGGAAGGTAATCAATGATCCATAACACACTGTCGTGGTTTCACCCATGTCGACGTAGCACTGCAACCGGTCGTTGGAAGATCTGAAAGCACACCGAGAGGATTTATCAATAGTTTTGCACATTGGAAGTGAAGCAGTGGACACTGAACAGGCGTCGATTAATTAAACAGCCTTTCTTATGGTTGCTGTACTGTCCCAAACCGGTTTGTTATTTAGAGGCATCACAGCACAGCACGGCACTAATCCTGCTGCCCATTTTTGAGCTACGTACAGGACGGATTGAGCTAACAAGGCTAAGCTTATTTATGCATTGTCAGCAACCATCAGTGTATTAGAACAGATGATTTCACAAAGATAGAACCATATTGCTGATTGCCCAAGACTTTCATATTCCTATTGCTGAAAACGCCAGCAATTTTTTTTCCTCAGTTGGTTCAATTTAACTTCATTGCTGCGTGAAGGTTGCAGTGCACAAATGAGGACAAAGATAGAACAGGCAAGCAAGAAGTCCGTTTTCCTCGTCTTGTCTTTTTTAATAGCTAAACGCTGCAGAAATTTGCAGAATATGACATAGTGCGACCAGTTAGGCTAACTAAAGCACCATTACATTGACTAAAGCTTTTACTACTCCCTCTCCTACCAGATAGGGTAGCGATTGCCCACCTGACCTCAATATCAGTAGTAAACCAACTGCACAAATTTTCAGAAGATGGAAGTCCTGAAAAGGCTACTTTCCTTGCGGCTTCTCGACACGGCAATAATTATAGTTGAGCAAAGTTGTGTTCGTACTGGCAAGTATTTGCTACACTTCTGAATTTAAGGTCAAGTGCATTGGCTGCGACGAAACAAAAATATTAGTAGTTGGCAGCACAGTGAAATGACACAGAACAATTTCGTAGCACTGGATCTGTCAGTTCAACGCGCGGCAACCGAACAGTTATTAATCGTGCTCGACATTTCCGCTACGCATACTATTGCTACTTTGCCCATATGAACCAAACAATGACCAAATGCTCATTGCGGTCCATAACGCGCAGTACATTTACGCTCACCTGTATTATAAGATCGTTGCCTGTCATCAGGTACACAAATGATTCCGTCCGCAGGCTTTCGTGGAGGTCGGCGAGTTTCCGGGCGCCTGTGAGCTTCACGATTTTCTTTGAGGGACCCTGCGAAACGTGGCAAACCGCTCCTTCCACATCTTTCGGCGAGCGCTCAGTTGAAAGCGGATCGGACGACATGCTGCCGCCGCTGTCAGGTTTTACAGGCGCAACGCAAGCAAGAGAGGAATGCCACTTGCGTTTAGATATTCATTCACCGCCGTAGATGGCAAGGTGCTGTCAGAGCCATCGCCGTGCTTTTCATAGTTGCGAATCCAAAGTTGAAGTAAATACGAAAGCCATAAATTATGTGCTGGGTCCTGAATATTTCGGTGCGTGCGTTCGCAAAATATTTTTTGCTCACCGCTGCACTATCCTTGCTCAAGTTTAGCAGAACGACCACATTTGGGGGTCTACTTCGTTTTGCATAACACTTACCGATGCTCAGGAGAATGCGAGCTGCTGCAGCGACGGTGCAAGCATAAACTTGTATCGCCGCCTACCATCAGCTGCAGAAAGCCTAAAATCAGGGAGCGCTGCCGCGTGTTGCCTGCTCCTGGGACAGGCGACCGTCTTCCGTAAGACGCTGCTTTCAATGGCTGATGGCCGGCGGTGACACAGGTTTATGCTTGCGACGTTACGGCAGCTTTTTGCACCCTCATGGGCGCAGGCAAATTTGCGTTTTTTTTTTATTTACGGACAAGGCACTTAACTGTGCCAAGTGTAAAGTCGGCGCCAAAATGCGATCGCTCTACAAAATTTGAGCAAGAACAGAGAAGCGGTTTGCGCGTCATTTGCACAGGGGTTTGCAGAACAGTACACGAAGTTTGCACATTCTATCGTGGCCCCAATGATTCTACAAACAGAACGCAACGTTTTTAGATTCTCAATTCTAAACGTTTACAGACCACCACGACCCACAGAAGCCTTCGTACGAGACAATACTAGTGGTGCTTCTTCATACAGTTGCCTCAGATTTTCTCTTCTAAAATTCTAGAGGGAAACGAAGGCTCCTATTCAGAGAAGTTGTAGGCATGCTTTTGTGTGATGAGCTTCTCAGAGTTTCCTGTTTATATGGAGGTAAAAATTCAAGAATTTCTCCGTTCATTCGTTACCCGCTACCAGGAAGCCCGCATAATCCCTAATTTACATTACCTTGTGCACTACCTACGGATGATCTCTCTTTTCGGACTGCTCAAACAAATCTGGCGTATGAGGTTCGAGGCATCAAAGATGAAAAACTTCAAAAACATATTTAAAACACTTGCAGAGCTTCGCCAACTTTCGGAAAGCTATGAATTCCGTGAGATTGTCTTCAAACAACGCCGCACCATGTCCGGCCTGAAACCTGTGCGAAGATCTGCTTCACATACGTGCATTGAGGAGCGCCTGCCTGCAGGTATTGTACGGCAGGCAAAGTTAGTCACTATGCCGCAAATGGCATACCATGTGGGAGATCTGCTTTTAATGGCCAAGGGAGACGAAATTGACTTATGGAGTTTTACGTGCCAAAACCTCTTTCCGATTATGAGGCACTTGTAGTGGAGGACTGCGGAAATTTCGACCAGCTGGAGTGCTTTAATGTGCACCTGAATCTAAGTACACGGGTGTTTTCGCATTTCGCCGCCATCGAAATGCGGCAGCCGTGGCCGGGATTCGATCCCGCGACCTCGTGCTCAGCAGCCCAACACCATAGCCACTCAGCAACCACGACGGGTAAGCAGAGGACGCCCAATTTGCACAGATTGCAGGTATTTTTCTGGCTCAGGATGAGGTTCTATTCTTGTTAAACTAGATGGGACTTGTTGAATTAAGGAGACATCTATAAGCATTTAAGGTATCTAAACGCAATGTAGTCTGTGCGGCAGAGCCAGGAGATGAGGTGTTATCAGAGTTCTTCGATCTTTATCTCGCAGGGGAAGTGGTGCCCAGACGTGAAATAGTGTTGTTCCATTAAAATAGTAATATTTGCTTAGCTTTATGTTATGAACTCTAAGTGGTGTACTTCACAGTTTGTGTTCTTTTGAAATTGTGTGTATATTCGCGGTATATTTTTTTTCTTGTTTATTCCACTATTTATAAGGTCAAAAAATATTCATGCACTCCCTCCTCCCCCCTTAAGGTATCTTTATATACAAAACGCATAATTAATGTACAGTGTGTTGCATGAGTATACCAACCAGTGTTACAAGTCTTGCAGTTTGGCGTTGTACCATCCTGCTTCATTTAGTTCATACTGAATAATTAAAACAACAATTTGCCTCTCTTGCTATGCTGATTATGCAGTAATGCAGCACTGCATGAAACACATTTTACTTTTCGCAGCTATAGAGTTAAACTCGTGTAGTTACGTATTATGCTGTTTTCTTTGGTATAGTCAAGCAGTTAATTGATTGAGTGAACCAACGAATCCACATTCGCTGCAACCAATAACATCATATGTGCCTGTCATTGACCCCCTTCAAGCAGCATGGGAGTCCTCCATTTCATGCGTCATTCCTGACTTCGTTTCTTGAGTACCCTTGGAAAAAAGAGTAAGTCAGAGACTGAAAAAAGAAAGTAGAGGTAGTCGTTACACTCTTTTGACTCTCTTTTTTTAAGAGTGCACCTTCATTTCAATTATTTGGTCAGTTAGCTATTTGTGTTAGCAAGTATAAATTTTTTCTCTATTATTTCCTTGGTGTTTGTTGTTTTGCTTGTTTAGGTATGGATAATAACAATAGGGTCACTTTATTACCCCCTTTCTTTTCGTTCCTTATATAAACAGGGTTTCTTTTGCAGCGATGTTGATGGCTTCAGGTAGTATGTATGGGAAAATTTAGGAGTTTCCCTGACATAAAAATATCAGGTTTTCGGGAAACCGGTGGCAGACCAGCCGTCAAGACTGGTCAGCTTTGGCACTTGCGAACATTGCGAAAGTTAGTGCTAGAAGTAAAACATGTATGCCCCAGATTGTGGATGGCAAAATGGCACCGCCGCAGCTCATTTCTTTAGGGAAAGAGACGCGAATTGCGATGACATCAGACCGTTCCTTTGTTTCGCAAGTTGTTTTTGCATCTAGCTTCATTTCAATTAATTGGTGATTAGCTATTTCACGTAGCAAGTAGAAGTGTTTCCTCAATGATTTTCTTGGCGTCTGTTTTCTTGCTTCTTAAGGCATGGATAATAACAATAGTGCCACTTGGTCAACCCCTTTCTTTTCGTTCCTTACATGAAAAGGGTTCCTTTTGCAGCTACGTTGATGCCTTCGGGTAGCATGCGTGGGTAAATTGATGAGTTGCCTGCACTCAAAAAGATCACGTACTTGTGGCACGGGTGACAGAATGGATGTTGCAGATCTGCCGTCAAGACTGGTCAGTTTTGGCGCTGGCTAACACTACGACGGTTAGTACTAGTAGTAAAACATGTATGTCCCAGAATGCGGAGGGCAAAACGTCGCCACTGCACCTCGTTTGTTTAGAGAAAGGGACGCGTAATGTGAAGACGTCGGACCATTTCTTAGTTTCGCAAGTTGTTTTTGCATGTAGCTTCATTTCAAATAATTGGTCATTTAGCTATTTATCTTAGCAAGTAAAAAATTTCCCTCTATGATTTCCTTGGTGTCTGTTATTTTTCGCTTCTTAAGGTAACGATAATAACAATAGGACCACTTGGTTAACCCCCTTTCTTTCGATTCTTTACATCAACAGAGTTTCTTTTGCAGACGACGTTGATGGCTTCGGGTAGCATGTGTGGGAAAATTGAGGAGTTGCCCTCACTCAAAAAGATCAGGTGCTTGTGACACCGGTGGCAGAATGGATGTTGCAGGTCAGCCGTCAAAACTGGTCAGTTTTGGCACTGGCTAACACCGCCACGGTTAGTGGTAGTAGTGAAACGTTTGTGCCTCAGAATGTGGTTGCGAAATGGCGCGGCTGCTGCTAATTTGTTTAGAGAAAGGGACGCGTAATGTGAATAGGTCAGACCGTTCCTTAGTTTCGCAAGTTGTTTTTGCATGTAGCTTCATTTCCAATGATTGGTCATTTAGCTATTTCACTTAGTAATTAACGTTTTTCTTCTATGATTTCATTGGTGTCTGTTTATTTAGCTTCTTAAGGTATGGATAATAACAATAGGGCCATTTGGCTAACCCCGTTTCTTTCGATTCTTTACATCTACGGGGTTTACATTCTATACATCAGCAGCGATATTGATGGCTTCGGGTAGTATGCGTGGGTAAATTGAGGAGTTGCCCTCATTCAAACAGATCAGGTGCTCGTGACACTGGTGGCAGAATGGGTGCTGCAGGTCAGCCATCAAGACTGGTCAGTTTTGGCACTGGTTAACACCGCGACGGCTAGTGGTAGCAGTACAACGTGTATGTCTCAGAATGTGGATAGCAATATGGCGCCGCTGCTGCTAATTTGTTTAGAGAAAGGGACTCGTAATGCGAAGACGTCAGACCATTCCAAAGTTTCGCAAGTTGTTTTTGCATCTAGCTTCATTTCAAATAATTGGTGATTTAGCCAACTCTTTTAGTAAGTAAAAGTTTTTCCTCTCTGATTTCCTTGGTGTCTTCTTTTTTTCATCTTTAGGTATGGATAATAACAATTGGGCCACGACATTAACCCCCTTTCTTTTCGTTCCTTACATAAAGAGGGTTTCTTTTGCAGTGACGTTGATGGCTTCGAGTAGCATGTGTTGGAAAATTGATGAGTTGCCCTCACTCAAAAAGATCAGGTACTCGGGACACCGGTGGCAGAATTGATGTTGCAGATCAGCCGTCAAGACTGGTCAGTTGCGACATTCGCTAACACTGCGACAGTTTGTGCTAGTAGTAACACGTGTATGCCTCAGAATGTAGATGGCGAAATGGCGCCGCTGCAGATCATTTGTTTAGAGAAAGGACGCGTATTGGAAAGGTGTCACGATGATGATAATGTTTTGTGGCGCAAGGGCCAAATGTGGCCGGAGAGCGCCAGGCCGGTGCTAATGCGTTCGCAATGGAGGTATGAATAACGAAGGGCAGATGTTACGGTGGCTGTAAAGGGGCCTAAAACAGTCGGTCTAAAATGCATAAAACCTATGCAAGATAAAGCTATGTCGATGGTTAATGGCCTGTACAATGGACACGGAATACACATTGTGAAGTAATGATGATTTGGTGATATATCTCGAAGATATACTTTTTCCAATAAGCACTACGGCCTTACAGAATCCTTGGGATGCAAGGGCCATTAGGGATGTGCTGTGCTAGACTACCATCACAGGGGCATCCTCTAGGAAGAGGATCTGCTATGAATATCTGGGGCTAAAACTTGCAAGTTGAGATCGTTCAAGAAATTTAGAACTGATTTGGTGTCAAAGAATGGTCCTTTACCAAGAAACATTGCTGGATAGAGAGGGATGTGCTGGCGATATACAAGGGGAAAATGTCTCTCTCAGCTTCAGCTTCCCGACACTCCACGAGGAGGTGGAGTACGGTCAGCCTCTCACCACATCTACCACACGTTGGAGGTTTATTTCCGGTCAGTAAAAAATTGTGGGTGTCATAGGTGTGTCCTATCGTGAGTCGACAGAACAGGACATCAGTTCGTCATGTTTTCGTTTTCGGGGGCCAGAAACCTAGCTTTGGCTTAATCAAGTGAAGCTTATTCGTAGCTTCCGTGTCCCACAAGCGTTGCCAGTGGCTTCGCAGATTTATCCGTAAGAGAGGCTTCAGATCTGTGACAGGGACAGCAGCCGTTGGAATAATAGCTTGCGCGGTGATTGATGTAGCCATTTCGTCAGCTAGTACATTCCCCTCGATGCCTCTATGGCCAGGTACCCAGCATATAATGTCATGCTGGTTAGACATATATGCTCTACAGAGAATAGAATACAGCTCAGTAAGTACAGTGTTTTTGTGTTTACAGAGAGACTTCAAGGCTTTTACGACGCTTAAGGAATTTGTAAATATAATTGATTTTTGAAGATTTGATTTTCTGATATGTTTCGCAGCCGACAACAGTGCTTGGGCCTCAGCCGTAAATATACTTGTTTCATGGTGCAGTCCACCGGATTCCGAGAAGGATGGACCAATGGCTGCGTAGGACACCCCGGCATGCGACTTAGAAGCGTCTGTGTAGAACTCTGTGCACGAGTACTTTTACTGGAGCTCCAAGAAATGCATTTTGATATCTGTCTCTGGCGCATGTTCAGTGACCTCTACAAAGGATATGTCACACTTTATCAGCTGCCATTGCCATGGCGCTAATAGTTTTGCTGGAGCCATAAGACAATGTTCAAGCACCGGAACACCCATTTCCTGAAGGTCTGTTATTGAAGAGCATGGCGTCGGTCATATCGTTTGTGCATGAATAAGAGGGGTGTTCGCGGTTAGAATTTACTTTGACGAAATATGTAAAAGTGCTATATGATCTCCGAAAATGGAGTGACCATACATTTGCTTCTTCATAAAGGCTTTGTAAGGGGCTTGTCCTGAAGGCTCCAGTCGCGAGGCGGATTCCTAAATGATGGACAAGATCCAACATCTCTAATGCATTTGTTGTAGCGGACTGATATATTATAGCGCCATAGCCAAGACGTGAGCCGATAAGACACCTATACAAGTTCAAAGGACATTTCCTGTCACTGCCCCATGTTGTACTTGATAGAAGCCTCAATAGGTTCATTGTTTTGAGGCATTTAGCCTTCAAGTAATAATATGCGGGATGAATGTCAGTTTCGAATCCAGTATGATGCCGAGAAACTTGTGCTCGGCGCTTACAGGTAATCTGCTACCAGAGAGCTCAATAGCAGGACGTGGTACTATTCCTCTCTTATTCGTGAAAAAACGCAGGTACTTTTCTGTGGGCTCAACCTGAAACCATTTTCGTCAGCCCATGTTGCCACTTTATTTAAGGCATGCTGGACATGTCGTTCGCAGATAGTTAAGTTGCATTATTTAAAACCAAGCTGAACGTCATCTACACATACAGAGTATGAGATCATTCGTGGGATAGCCATGCCAAAAGAATTTATTTTCACAATAAAGAGTGTGCAGCTTAGCACGCCACCTTGTGGAACACCAGTTTCCTGGGTGAAAGACCTAGACAAGGCATGGCCCACCCTAACACGAAATGTGTGGTTAGAAAGGTAACTTTCAATGATACTTAGCATACTCCCGCGGATAACCATAGCGGAAAGGTCTCGAATAATACCGAAGTGCCATGTGGTGTCGTATGATTTCTCCAAATCAAGAAATGCGGAGAAAAAAAAACAGTTTGTGTATGAAGGCCTGCCTTATATTGGCCTCAGGCGGACAAGGTGGTCTGCGGTCAACCTGACTTCTCTGTAACCACACTAGTAAGGATCTTGTAGTCTATTGTTCTCAAGGATGTAGGTTAGGCGCCGGTTTATCATCTTTTCAAAAAGCTTGCAGAAACAGCTTGTCAAAGCGATAGGCCTGTAACTACTAGGTAAGGACGGGTCCTTACCCTGTTTGGATATGTGCATTATTACAGCTTCTTTCCGAGAAGATGGAATGTACCCAGCGGCCCACATGACATTAAAAAGTGAGAGGAGTGTTTTCTGTGTTTCAGGATGCAGGTATTAGATCATTTCACAAATGATACGGTCACCACCTGGTGCTGAGCTGTTGCAACTAGCAAGAGACGTTTTGAGCCCAGCTAAACTGAACGGGTGGTTGTAATTTTCATTTTGGGCACATTTCCGGTCATGGCGCTGTCGCTCTGTGCGTTCTTTGAACTTCAGGAATGACTGTGAGTGATGCGATGCAGTGGAGATATACTCAACGTGTTCCCCCAGACAGTCTGCCTGGTCTTCCAGGGCATCTCCATGGGTACTTACTAAGGGCAGGTGGTTCGTCTCTCGGCATATTAGTTTATTCACCCTATTCCACAATTTTGCCTCGTCTTTGTATGAATTTATTCCAGATATGTATCGCTCCCAGCTCTCTCTCTTCGCACGTCGACGTATTGTCACGTGGTAGTGACGGTGAAGAAAGAACACAGTAGCAGTACTGTGAAAGACAAAAGTAGCTTTTATTGGGCGAACCTGTGCCCACAAAACAGGCTACACTTAAAGCACAACGACAGCGGCGAGCACAGTCGGCGATCGTCGAAAATCTGATCAGCGGGTCAAGTGCGTCGGCTTTTATATAGCAGTCGTCGAATGTTCCAGACTAATCATTCGGACCCGCGTGCCTTCCACAAAGTTCGACACCATGTGCGTTACGCGATGAAATCAGATAACACAAGGTTCGGCGACAACAGACAGCCGGGTAGAAGCATCGATAACTTTCCAGAAACATCGGATACATTCAGGCGCGTCCCTCGCTGTGCGATTACAGTTGTTAAGTGGCGAAACGTGGTCGTCCGATAAAGGTAAGTACACGTGTCAATACCCCCCATCTTAAAAAGCATCGACCCGATGCTACATACAAGGGAAATAAAAACACCCGTTGCAAAGAAAACAAGAACAAAAAATAAGGAATTTCGTCAGCGTCCGTAAAAGGGTTTAAGGCGCACCCCGTGGACCACTTCAGATTGTGCGCGGCGCCGCTGTGAATGCGAAATGCCGTCTGGCACGACCTCATAGTCCAGAGCGCCAATACGTCGGATGAACTTGTAGGGTCCGAAATAGCGTCGGAGTAGTTTCTCACTGAGTCCTCGTCGGCGTATTGGTGTCCAAACCGAAACACGGTCGCCGGGCTGGTACTCAACAAAGCGCCGTCGGAGGTTGTAGTGTCGGCTGTCGGTCCTCTGTTGGTTCTTGATCCGTAGGCGGGCGAGCTGTCGGGCTTCTTCGGCGCGCTGGAGATAGCTAGCGACGTCAACATTCTCTTTGTCAGTGACGTGGGGCAGCATGGCGTCGAGCGTCGTCGTCGGGTTCCTGCCGTAAACCAGCTTAAACGGCGTGATCTGTGTTGTTTCTTGCACCGCCGTGTTATAAGCGAATGTTACGTACGGCAGGACGGCATCCGAGGTCTTGCGTTCGACGTCGACGTACATCGCTAGCATGTCGGCGATGGTCTTATTCAGCCGCTCCGTAAGACCATTCGTCTGCGGGTGGTAGGCCGTGGTCCTCCTGTGCCTTGTCTGACTGTATTTCAGTATGGCTTGGGTGAGCTCCGCTGTAAAGGCCGTTCCTGTGTCGGTGATGAGGACTTCTGGGGCGCCATGTCGAAGCAGGATGTTTTCGACAAAAAATTTCGCCACTTCGGTGGCGCTACCTTTCGGTAGTGCTTTAGTTTCAGCGAAGCGAGTGAGGTAGTCTGTCGCCACGACGATCCACTTATTTCCGGTTGTTGACGTCGGAAAGGGTCCCAGCAAGTCCATCCCGATCTGCTGGAATGGTCGGCAAGGAGGCTCGATTGGCTGTAGTAATCCTGCTGGCCTTGTCGGCGGTGTCTTGCGTCGCTGACAGTCTCGGCATGTTCTGACACAATGGGCGACGTCGGCGGTCAGGCGCGGCCCATAATACTTTTCTTCTATCCTCGATAGTGTCCGGGAAAAACCGAGGTGTCCAGCGGTCGGATCGTCATGTAGGGCGTGCAATACTTCTGGACGAAGTCCTGACGGTACAACAAGAAGGTAGTTGGCGCGGACTGGTGAAAAGTTCTTCACGAGGAGATTGTTTTGAAGCGTGAAGGAAGATAATCCGTGCTTAAATGCCCTGGGGACAACGTCGGTGTGCCCTTCCAAATATTCCACCAGGCCTTTTAGCTCCGGGTCTGCCCGTTGCTGTTCAGCGAAGTCTTCCGCGCTTATCATGCCAAGGAAGGCGTCGTCATCTTCGTCATCTTGCGGCGGCGGGTCAATGGGGGCGCGTGATAGGCAATCGGCATCGGAGTGTTTTCGTCCGGACTTGTAGGCTACAGTGATGTCGTATTCTTGTAGTCTGAGGCTCCACCGCACCAGTCGTCCTGAAGGATCCTTTATACTCGCTAGCCAACACAACGCGTGATGGTCACTGACGACTTTGAATGGCCTGCCATAAAGATAAGGGCGAAATTTAGCTGTAGCCCAAACGATGGCGAGGCATTTCTTTTCGGTCGTAGAATAGTTGCCTTCCGCTTTTGACAGCGACCGGCTAGCGTAAGATATCACCTGTTCGACTCCGTTTTTCCTCTGGACTAGAACGGCACCGAGGCCTAGGCTACTGGCGTCAGTATGGATTTCTGTATCGGCGTACTCATCGAAGTGCGCAAGTACCGGCGGCGACTGCATGCGTCGTTTGAGTTCTTGAAATGCGTCGGCCTGCGGCGTGTCCCACTTGAACTCAACATCATATTTAGTTAGACGTGTCAACGGCTCGGCGATGCGTGAAAAGTCCTTGACAAAGCGCCTGTAGTAGGCGCACATGCCAAGGAATCTACGCACTGCCTTCTTGTCGGTGGGCTGCGGGAACATTGCGATGGCAGCTGTTTTCTGGGGGTCGGGGTGTACTCCGGATTTACTGATGACGTGGCCTAGGAACAGAAGCTCGTCGTAAGCGAAGCGGCATTTTTCTGGCTTCAGAGTGAGCCCTGATGACTTGATGGCCTCTAGTACTGTGGCAGGCCGCCTAAGGTGATCGTCGAAATTTCCGGCGAATAAAACGACGTCATCCAAGTAAACGAGACAGGTCTGCCATTTCGATCCTGCTAAAACCGTGTCCATCACGTGCTGGAACGTTGCAGGCGCCGAGCACAGTCCAAATGGCATAACGTTGAACTCGTAGAGGCCATCTGGGGTGATGAAGGCGGTCTTTTCGCGATCTCTTTCGTCGACTTCTATTTGCCAATAGCCAGACTTGAGGTCCATCGAGGAGAAGTACTTAGCGTTGCAGAGCCGATCCAATGCGTCGTCTATCCGTTGAATGGGGTATAAGTCCTGCTTCGTGATCTTGTTCAGACGACGATAATCGACGCAGAAACGTAGGGTTCCATCCTTTTTCTTCACCAGGACAACAGGGGATGCCCACGGGCTTTTCGACGGCTGGATGATGTCGTCGCGCAGCATTTCGTCGACTTGTTCTCTTATAGCTTCGCGTTCTCGCGGCGAAACTCGGTAAGGGCTTTGGTGGAGTGGTCGAGCGTACTCCTCGGTGATTATGCGATGCTTGGCGACTGGTGTTTGTCGAATCCTCGATGTCGTCGAAAAGCAGCCTTTGTATCGTCGGAGCAGACTTCTGAGCTGCTGCTGCTTAATCACTGGGAGACTTGGATTAATGTCGTAGTCTGGTTCGGGAACCATGGTCGTCGGGGTAGATGCAGCGGAATCCGAGAGGACAAACGCATTACTGGTTTCCACAATTTCCTCGATGTACGCAATCGTCGTGCCCTTGTTGATGGGCTTGAACTCCGGGCCGAAGTTTGTCAGCAACACTTCAGTTTTCCCTCCATGCAGTCGAGTGATCCCTCTTGCGACGCAAATTTCACGGTCTAGCAGGAGACGTTGGTCACCTTCGACGACACCTTCGACGTCAGCGGGTATTTCAGTGCCGACCGAAATAACAATGCTGGAGCGGGGCGGGATGCTCACTTGGTCTTCGAGCACACTCAAAGCGTGGTGACTACGAGGGCTCTCCGGTGGTATCGCTTTATCTACAGACAGCATTATTGACTTCGACTTCAGGTCGATGACTGCGCCGTGTTGGTTCAGGAAGTCCATACCGAGAATGACGTCTCGAGAACACTGCTGGAGGATAACGAAGGTGGCAGGGTAAGTCCGGTCATGAATGGTTATCCTTGCCGTGCAGATTCCAGTCGGCGTAATCAGGTGTTCTCCAGCGGTGCGAATTTCAGGGCCTTCCCATACAGTATTAACCTTCTTCAACTGGGCGGTGATGTGTCCACTCATGACGGAGTAATCAGCCCTTGTGTCCACTGAGGCGGTAACTGCGTGGCCGTCGAGAAGCACATCGAGGTCGGTGGTTCTTTGTCTGGCGTTGCAGTTAGGTCTTGGCATCGGATCACGGCTGCGTCGTGTTGAAGTGAAGCTGGAACATCGCGTCGTCAAGTCGTCTTTCGTCGGTGTAGTCTTGGCTTCATGAGTTCATCGGGATGGCGGCGTGTCGTTATTATGTCGTCGAGATGGTCTCTTCGTCGTCTTCGTCGGCGGCGGAGGATGTTCGTCAGTTCGACGAACAGCAACCGAACCTCCATCGGTTGCTGCTTTTAGTTTTCCGGATATGGGCTCGCAGAGCAGCCCCGGGCTGGGCCGGTGTATGGTCGGCGCTGCGGTGACAGGTAGCGGCCCGGTGACGGCGAACGGGACGGTCGTCGAGCGCTCCACTGAGTGGCGGCGAGGTAGTCGGCGATATCGCGAGGTCGTTCACCAAGCTGTGGTCGCGGCGCATTAACGGCGAACCCTCGCAGCCCCATTTCCCGGTATGGGCATCGGCGGTAGACGTGACCAGCTTCTCCGCAGTGGTAGCAGAGTGGGCGGTGGTCAGGAGCGCGCCAAATGTCCGTCTTCCTCGCGTAGCCGCGCTGGGCGACGGGCGGGCGTGCTGGCGGTGGCGGCGGTGGACGACGGAATTGTTGCGTTAAAGGTCCCTGGCGCGGTCGCGCAGGGGAGCCTTGGCGGCGGGCGACGGCGGCGTAGGTCATCGCTTCCGGCTGGGGCTGCGGTGATTCTGGTTGCATCTCAGGAACTCCAAGGGATCGCTCAAGCTCATCTTTGACGATTTCGGTGATAGAGGCTACTTGAAGCTGCGACCTAGGGCACATCTTCTGCAACTCTTCCCGTATGACCGCTCTGATAGTCTCGCGCAGATCGTCGGTGGCCAGCGATTGAATTCCTGCATAGTTTGTAGAGTTCGTGCGGCGGTTGAATTGCCGGTTCCGCATTTCGAGTGTCTTCTCAATGCTGGTGGCGTCGCGAAGGAACTCTGCTACGGCCGTCGGTGGGCTTCGTACCATTGCGCCGAAAAGTTCTTCCTTCACACCACGCATGAGTAGGCGAACTTTCTTTTCCTCGGCCATATCCGGGTCGGCGTGGCGGAACAGACGGGTCATTTCTTCCGTAAAGATGGCAACGTTCTCGTTTGGTAGCTGCACTCGGGCGTCCAGCATAGCTTCGGTTCATTCCTTGCGCACGACACTTGTAAAGGTGCGCAGGAAGCCGCTACGGAACAGGTCCCACGTAGTCAAGGTCGACACCCTGTTCTCAAACCACGTTCTGGCGGCGTCTTCTAAGGCGAAGTAGACATGCCGCAGCTTGTCGTCGGAGTCCCAGTTGTTGAATGTCGCGATTCGCTCATAGGTCTCCAGCCAGGATTCCGGGTGTTCAGTCGCTGCTCCATGGAAGGTCGGTGGGTCCCGGGGTTGTTGTAGGATAACGGGGGACGTTGGGGCAGCCATTGAGGTTGTCTTGACCACGATCTTCTTTGTCGCCTCAGGTAGAAGTCCGTGCTCTGGGGGCAGTCCTTGCATTCTGCGGCTAGCACGCTGGTCTTGGGCGGTGTCGGTTTTGTCCTTGGGCTTCTGGCTTGGATCGCGGCTTTGCGGGGGCGTGCGGTACATGAACGCACTCGCACCTCCACCAGATGTCACGTGGTAGTGACGGTGAAGAACGAATACAGTAGCAGTACTGTGAAAGAAAAAACTAGCTTTTATTGAGCGAACCTGTGCCCACAAAACAGGCTACACTTAAAGCACAACGACAGCGGCGAACACAGTCGGCGATCGTCGAAAACCTGATCAGCGGGTCAAGCGCGTCGGCTTTTATAGAGCAGTCGTCGAATGTTCCAGACTAATCGTTCGGACCCGCGTGCCTTCTACAAAGTTCTACACCATTCGCGTTACGCGATGGAATCAGATAACACAAGGATCGGCGACAACAGACAGCCGGGTAGAAGCATCGATAACTTTCCAGAAACATCGGATACATTCAGGCGCGTCCCTCGCTGTGCGATTACAGTTGTTAAGCGGCGAAACGTGGTCGCCCGATAAAGGTAAGTACACGTGTCAGTATTTTCCCGCCTTGAGATTTGACTTGTTTAAAATTAATAAGGTTTTTAGCTGTTGGAGAATTAGGAAGCAATCCTCAAGCTTTGTTTTGATTTTTACGTGCATTTTGACATTCGTCATTCCACCATGGGTTGCGACGGTTCTTTGCCAGTCCGTTAAATTGTTTAATGCATTTTGTTGCAGCGTCAGTAATAAAACCAGTTACGTATGCCACAGCATCGTCTATATTAAAATCAGAAATGTCGTCCCATCATAAACGCGTGATTTCTCGAAACAGTTCCCAGTTGGCTGATTCGAGGTTCCATCGAGGGTAATGCGGCGAGCATGCTTCTGGTTTGGTTAGGTTTAATGTAATTGGGAAGTGGTCACTCCCATAGGGGTTCTTGAGAACAGACCCCTACAGGTAAGGAAATAGTGAACTCGAAACGATGCTCAAGTCTATGGCCAAGCATGGGTTATGTGTAACATTGTAATTCGTTGGTTCTTTTTGTTCAATAAACATGCACCTGAAGCATACAGGATATTTTCTATCAGGCGCCCACGCCCATCGGAACGCGAGTCGCCCCACAGGGGGTTATGTGCGTTTAAATCACCAACGACTATGTATGGTGGAGGAAGTTCATCGATAAGGCTTTGAAACTCTGCTTTAGAAAATTGAGAGGAGGGGGCGACGTATATCGAACAAACTGTGATTAGCTTTCCAAACAGCACAGCTAGGACTGCAACTGCCTCAATGAGAGTTCGGAGTTTGATTTGCTGACATGCAACGCCCTTATCGACTATTACGGCTACGCCCCCTGAGGAGGTGAGTGCATCTTCGCGGTCTTTCCGGAAAGGGGCATATTGCCTTAGCAAGTCGGTCTTTATTACTTTTAAGTGTGTTTCTTGGACACACAGCACCTTTGGAGTGCATTTGCGAAGGAGTTCTTTAACATCATCAAGATTGTGAAGAAGTCCTCTCACGTTTCATTGTAATATTTGGGTATATCTATAACAGAAACGAGGTTAGTGCTGTGTGTCTAGAAAGAGAATTCAGGTTCCGGGACCCTTTTCCGGTCCTGTAATGCGACGTTTCTCTTTTTTGGAGCGGTCGAGTTATTCTCGCCGCTCCTTAGGCGCTAGTGGCGCCCTTTGACTTGGTGTCGTGTCCATCGCCTCCTGCGAAGCGCTGGACACCCGCTCTTGTGAGCGATTTGTTTGTTGAGAAAGCCTCTTCTCAAAGGATGAGGCCCTTGAGGCTACCAGCCCGGAGGTCGTCGGCCCTTTCTCGGATGACGGAGCAGCGCTAGCCGCAACCACCGAGGGGGCACGTGACGTCACTGCCGGCTCACTAGGTGTGGGGCGGACAGCCGCCCGAGGCCGTTGTGGCGCTGCCCCCTGACGCGCCACTTCGGCAAAGCTATTTTTCGGTAAGAAGGATACGCGCCTCCATGCCTCCTTAAAAGAAATGTTCTCTTTGGTTTTGAGTGCCACTGTTTCCATTTCTTTCTTCAAATGTGGGCAGGACCACGAGTACGCGGGGTGCTCCTCTGCACAATTTACACAGTGTGGAGTGTTCTGGCACGACTCGGACGGATGTTCATGGTCGCTACATTTGGCACAGGTTAGTCGGCCACGGCAGTTCTGGGAACTGTGGCCAAACCATTGACACTTAAAATATTGAAGGGGATTCGGGATATACGGCCACACCCTGATCTTCACATAGCCTGCCTCGATTTTTTCGGGCAGGACACGAACAAAACGAAAGAATAAGATGCTTAGTCTGAATTTCTTTACTATCGCGCCTCATTTTGACTCGTATTACACTGACCACATTCTGGTCACTCCGGCCTTCAATTAGTTCAGCCTCTGTCAGATCAATCAGGTCACTATCTGATACAACACCACGGTTGGTTTTCATGGTGCGATGCGGTGTCACATTCACTGGAATGTCCCCAAAAGAGACAAGATTCGGCAGCTTTTCAAACTGATTTTTATCTCGCAGTTCCAAAAGGAGATCTCCACTTGCAAGTTTGGTTACATTAAAGCCTTGGCCAAGAATTCTGGTTATTGATTTAGACACTAGAAAAGGACAGATCATTCTCGCTGACTTTGCGGTTTTCTCCGAGTGGATGACATGAAATTTGTGAAAGTTTTCATTATGACGACCATAGAACTTAAATACTTCTTCGTGCGCCCTCGTTTATGAGGGCGATCAGTAAGGGGTGGAAACGAACTTGCCATAGATATATGCGGAAATTCGGCAGCACCGCCAGCCACCCACCATGGAGCCCAACAAGGGGACGCTGCAGGACCGTGAAAAGACACAAACTGCACGCGCCAGCTGTACGACACTACTATTACCAAATCTGTTATGACCAAGGTTGGCTATACCACACAAGGTTAACCCTTCCTGCCTGGGAAAAGTGGAAATAAAAAGGAAGCTAGGATGAGACAGGAAGACCGAAAGCAAGAGAAAGACGAAGATTAGAAAGGAGGATAGGAAAAGGCAACTACCGATATCCCCCGGGCGGGTCAGTCCAGGGGTGCCATCTACGTGAAGCCGAGGCCAAAGGGGCATGTTGCCGCCGCTGAGAGGCCGTAAAGGTTCAAACACCCTGCATTGGCTCAACCCCGAGGATCCCCTATCGCCCGGACACGGTTAAGCCGCGCACGGCTACACGCGGGTGGGTCCAACACTCATGTGCTCGGGTGCGTGGTTCGCAACACACCAAACGCCTGCTGCCGCAGACGGAAAGACGTCAGACCAGTCCTTCGTTTCGAGATTTCTTTTGCATCTAGCTTCATTTCAATAAATTGGTCATTTAGCTATTGCAATTGGTAAGTAAAAGTTTTTACTCAATGATTTCCTTGATGTCTGTGCTTATTACTTCTTTAGGTATGGATTTTAACAATAGAACCACTCTGTTAACCCCCTTTCTTCTCGTTCCTTACGTAAACAGGGTTTCGATTCCAGCGATGTTGATGGCTGCGGGTAGTATGGCTGGGTAAATTGATGATTTGCCCTCACTCAAATGATCAGGTACTCGTGTCACCGGTGGCAGAATGGATGTTGCAGATCAGCCGTCAAGGCTGGTCAGTTTTGGCACAGGCTAACATTGCGACGGATAGTGCTAGTAGTAAAACGTGTATGCCTCAGAATGTCGACGGCAAAGTGGCGTCGCTGCAGCTCATTTGTTTAGAGGAAGGGACGCGTAATGCTAAGACGTCAGACCGTTCCTTAGTTTGGGAAGTGGTTTTTGCATCTAGCTTCACTTCAATTAATTGGTCATTTAGACATTTCTGTTAGTAAGTGAAGGTTTTTCCTCTGTGATTTCCTTGTCTTTTTTTTGCTTCTTTAGGTATGGATTATAACAATAGGGCCACTCTCTTAACCCCTTTTCTTTTCGTTCCATAGATAAATGAGGTTTCTATTCCAGCGACGTTGATGGCCGCGGGTAGCGTGGGTGTGTAAATTGATGAGTAGCCCTCACTCAAATGATCAGGAGGTTGTGTTCATATAGGAGGTTGTGGCCAAGTACTGCACCACGGTGGCCAATCCTGCTCTGGTGAGGGAGTGCGTTACCGGTTCTGGTCACCGGGATCAGGCCACACTCCAGGCCTGTTTGTGCAATTTTATCAACACGCGGATTTTGTTTTTAATCTGGTGGAATATTGCCGGCACCGGGATTCGAACCACGGACCTCTTGCACGCGAGGCGGGCGTTCTACCTCTATGCCACCGCTGCACCCGAAAAGGGTTCTACTCAAATTGAGGACGACGCAACGAGCTATGGAAAGAAGAATCATAGGTGTAACGTTAAGGGATAAGGAAAGAGCAGATTGGGTGAGGGAACAAACGCGAGTTGATGACGTCTTAGTTGAAATCAAGATAAAGAAATGGGCATGGGTAGGACATGTAATGAGGAGGGAAGATAACCGATGGTCATTAAGGGTTACGGACTGGATCCCAAGGGGAGGGTAGCGTAGCAGGGGGCGGCAGAAAGTTAGGTGGGCGGATGAGATTAAGAAGTTTGCAGGCACGGCATGGCCACAATTAGTACATGACCGGGGTTGTTGGCGAAGTATGGGAGAGGCCTTTGTCCTGCAGTGGGCGTAACCAGGCTGATGATGATGATGATGATGATGATGATGATGATGATGATGATGATGAAATGATCAGGTACTCGTGCCACCGGTGTCAGATTGGATGTCGCAGATCAGCCATCAAGGCTGGTCAGTTTTGGCACTGGCTAACATTGCGACGGTTTGTGCTAGTAGTAAAACGTGTATGCCTCGGAATGTGATGGCAAAATGGCACCGCTGCAGTTCATTTGTTTAGAGAAAGGGATGCGTAATGCGAAGACGTCAGATAGTTACTTAGGTTCGCAAGTTGTTTTTGCATCTACACTCTTAAAAAAGGAAGTTACAACTGACTTTTTTCGGGGTGTATCTGCTCGTCGCACATATGATGACCTTTTGGGTGGTAATACAAACTCTCTTGGAAATACAGTACCGGTGACTCTCTCCTACAAGACCTACTGAGGTGTATGTAATACTCCCAAAGCAGGAGTTGATGCGACTACCTCAGTGGTCCATGCAAGTTGTCAGTGGAACCCCTTGGTTGTCAGTAGAACCCTTTTGGAATGGCAACAATGACCCTTCCTAGGGTAGTCATCTGAAGACTGACAATGGCGGCGTTTATGACTACCATTGCAAGAGTTGGTGAAACTACCCCTTGGTAGTCAGCGGAACCACTTTGGAATGGCAACAATGACCCTTCCTAGGGTCATCTGAAGACTGAAAATGGTGGTGTACATGATTACCATCACAAGAGTTGGTGAAAATACCTCCTGGTACTTAACCAGACCCTTTCCAGCAACTGCTGTGACCTCTGCCTGGGTAGTAAATAGACTATCTCTACGGTAAGATGGAAGCTCACAACATATTATGTTTTAGTTTGCATGTGCAACAAATGCCTACGTATTCAGCCACCATTAAATGTTATGATAAACTGCAATACTATAAACAAAAAAAGCACTGAGCACATTGCACTAAAGTGAGTGAAACACCAAGAGCAAATGTTTCACCACTATCCCTGTATTAACCTCAAGTGCATCAATGGACTCTACCTGGCAAAAACAGAAGACAACAGTCCGATTTGCTCAATTGGAATCAATGGCCAACCTTGGGAAACACTATGCTTCAGTTTACACGGCATGCTAAACAGCTGCAATATGTCCAAACTTATGAGGTAATGTAGCATTTCAGACATTTGAACAAGGATTGATTCCTTTGCCACGACAAAGGGTTCATTTATTTCAACATGCCATGGAGGCATACATGGACAGAGGAATTAAATTTCAATATTGATATTAAACGACAAATTTACAATCTCACCAAATCAAAGCAATCATACAGCATCGATGATAATGGAAGAAAAGAAATATGCATAAAGAACAGATAAATGCAAAACCAGACATTATAAATAGCGCCAGTTCAATATTCACGTGGTGCCTGCATAGTAAGTACATCCCATTATGTTTCAAAAGTGTAACTTCTTGGCCTTCATTTCAACGAATTTGTCGAAAACGACTGTTCTCTCACCTCCAAAATGTTTCCGTTATCACTGGCTCCATGTTTGCGTCAAATGCTGCCTGCCCCGATTAAGCTCTGAAAGAGCAGCACAGCTGTTAAAACTTTTTAAACATTTTATTCAATAAGAATATGCACACATCACAGTAACCTTTAGCAAGAGCACATATATTAATCACACGGAACACTTATTTCTTTGAGCAGACAATCGAGTTTACAGCAGGAAGAGAATAGCCTGAGAATAGCTATAATGCATCCGTTGATGTTTTCTTTGAACGAACCACAAATGGCCTCACCATCAGGGCATATCACAAGCCCACACATGTGGATACACATTAGGTAGAACATATATAAATTAGTATAAGGATATAAGTATAACTTCATTTTCCAGATTAAGCTGGAGGGCAGGTTTTTGGCAAGAAGCTGCCTCCACAGCTTGACTGTGTCCGGAAAACCCCTACAAGTAGTAGCACACGAGTGGTACAGGAAATCTTCGACAGACACACACAGAATACTCACATACAATAAAGAAGAACATTCACTATTGATGCATACAGAGGGTAATATACTTTGCACAGAATTTGAACAATAAAATCGAAAATCTAAACGCTCAAATGGCCATACATATGTTCAGAAATAGTAATAAGTAATAACCAAGCAAGCATGCGGCATCTAAAAGCAAAGACATAAAATCACATTTCAACAAAATATTTCCGCAGCTCAGCTTTGGTATACCCTTATGTATGTTTATACGTATTTAGAACATGGGGCAGGGTATAAGACAACATTTGTAATTTATAATTAGCGCGAAAATAGGTATATTGTATGTATTAATAGGTCTTGTTTGTATGTTAGCACGACGCATGTCCAAAGATGGCAAAGTATAATAAAAGTCGGCAGTGGAGACTGTTGAAAAATAATTTTTTTGTAACAACTTAAAGTTACACAAATGATTGACGCGGACAATTATGTGCTTCAAAGGGACACTTGGAGGTAGTTGTATTATCAACATTAGCGATTATTCGAACAATTTTCTTTTGCAATACGAGAACGTTATTTATGTTTGTTTTGGTCATTGTGGCCGATACTAAACAGCAGTAGTTAAAGCGAGAATGCACATGGCTTCACTTTGCTGTAAGTAATTTGAGACAAAAGCTGTCTTCCAATAATGGGGCTTACTGCTGTGAACTTATAGCATAATGCCCTCCAATGTCACATTTTCAATGAAATCTACAGAATGTTTCTATTCTACATGAATGAAATGCAAGCTGTGGTTTTATGGGGGAATGGCACTGAGCAAATGCCTACTGAACAATCTGCGTGTGAATAACAGCATCATTAAGAGGACTGCCCTGCTGCTTTGCTAGGAGTCACTCCATCTCACTAACGTCAAAAGCGGGTTGCGCGCATCACAGGGATGAGACAAAGTTCCAAATAAGGGCCAGTATGAATTCGATGGCAAACGATCGATCGATTGGTTCGTTGAAATTCACCCCCACCATCGGCATCCGAGACGCACCATCAGAGACGGTCTGCACAGGTGGCTCAATGGGTGACTTAGGTTCGAAGGACAAAGCCGCTGCAGTAACGAACGAACAACAACTTATATTTACAGATAAAATTACAAAGTTCGGTTACAAGATTGCATAGTTTCAAACAGTACATCGGTTACAAATAGTTACACTGGTTTGGACCACATAGGGCGACCCTATTTCGGCAGAGCCGATGGTGCTTAGCACCGAAGCCAGGTCCAGAACTCCCCTTCGGAGCGCTGCGGCTGCATTTTCTAGACGCAACGC
Source organism: Dermacentor andersoni (assembly GCF_023375885.2). Classification (NCBI taxonomy): domain Eukaryota; kingdom Metazoa; phylum Arthropoda; class Arachnida; order Ixodida; family Ixodidae; genus Dermacentor; species Dermacentor andersoni. Next base: position 6,467,552 of record NW_027314752.1, on the reverse strand, counting down.
TCCGCCCACAATCTTTGCTGGCGAATTGCCGCCGGGTTGCGTCTCAACTGGACAATCCGTTCACTAATCACTGCGTTAAGCAGAACTTGCGTGCGTGATTGGCCAGTCGAACAGCCATCAATCTAAGAACATCTTTTTAGTACAGTTCACAGTGTAGAATCCTCACGCAAAATGCACAATATGCAACAACAAAGGGGTGAGGGTCACACCAGCTGTACACACCGCAAGTTCCGAGCAACGGCTCACTAGCACAGCCGGCGCAACAAGCGCTGACCAACAAAATACATTGACAAAACCGAAAAGCCTGGGAACGTCGGGACCATGTTTTAAGTGCTCGAACACGTGCGCGACGCGACCGGATTCCAAGAAACCGAAGGCCCATGCGGTGCCACAAATAAGCCATTGTTTGCAAGCCAAACTGTCACAGAGGAGCCCGGGATAATTGTCCACCCGCCGAGGTCGGCCTCGTGTCCGGGCCGTAAGCCGAAGAAGACGTTCCCACGGCGCCTCGGAACCGAGACAGAACCGCAGGCTCTTTTGCGGCTCAAAGAATCCCTACGGCGGTCGGCGCGTGGTGCAAAGCCATAAAAAGTAATGAGGCTGGCGCGCCTGCTTGAGGCCGCGCGATCTCCGTTGCCCGCGGCCAGACCCGAACCAAGCACTCTTCAAGGGCACCGATGAGAGCACCGCGGAAGTCAGACGCGCCCGCCCGTTACGGCGTTTGACGCCCAGTCGGGGAGACCCCAGCTGGGAAGGAGTTTACCCCCGCCAGCCGGCCGCGCGCAAGGAAAACGCCTGCGGGCATTCCCAGGAAGCGCAATGCGACGGGGGTCCGAAGCTACCTTTTTTACTGTGATGCGCGACCGCTAATGTGGCGCTGGTGGTCCTCTCCGCTCCTCGAACTGTGCGGCAGCCATGGGTGCCGACAGCGTGGTTACTCGGCTTGCCTGCAAGGCCCCGCTGTGGGTCAACCGTTGACAGCCATGACTCAAGTGTGGAAACAATGTCGTCGAGACGCATGCCCCCTGCCCAGATGGCCCGCGCCGTCCGTATGGGTTTGTTTTGCAGCCGCCCGTAGCGGGGCTTACACCCCCCACCCAAGACGAGACAACAACTCGCTTACAGTGTTGTCGAAGCAGAAACCAAAACAAAAGCACGCTGCGTGTAAACTTCTACATACGCCGCATCCGGACATGACAAATAAAAGTTACCAGCCAAGCTTAGGCAACGCGTTTTAACGATGGCCTGAGTTCGCACACGTAGGAAATTCGTGAGCTGCGGCTTGCTCATGATAGTAAGCCACGAAGAACAAGGTACAGCGCTGGCTCGCTTACTGAAACAACACAAATAAATGCCAGCCCTTTATGAGGAGCGCTGTACGCGGCACATTCCGTAGAAAGTGTGAACACATGAATAAGTTTCACCGTAAAATAGGTACAACCAAGACACACAAAGCAAATACACAAACGAAACAAACAGTAAGGCTTCCCTGATGCAACAGGGCTCGCATCATGAAACTATATTATGCAGTATCGTACAGATATAAGCCAGAAGGACACTGTGAGCCTCTAGTTTGGGAGGAAAACATACAAACATACATCATTGAGCTTAGGCGACAACACTCGCCAAAACAAACACAAAAGAACAAGGTACACACAGAAATGCGGATGCATGAGTTCATCGTCCAAGATCGCTTGTGGTTACCGCAGTCATATCACACCACACCACACTTGTTCCCTCGCCCCCACTGTCCGTCACTGCGGGTTCCCTGTCTTTTACATCCTTTTTCCAACAATGGTTCGTCAGACGCGAAAGTGCGTCGGCGTTAGTATGTATGATTCCCCTTCTGTGTCGCACCACTATATCATAGTGCTGCATCGCTAAAGCCCAGCGTGTCAATTTTGCTTTCTGAGGCGTGGACTGAGTGATCTAGGTCACAGGATTATGGTCGGATAAAAAATATTTTCATGCCAAAGACCCACATGTCGAACTTTTTGAGATCCGAAATGACGCCAAACGCTTCGCGTTCAATCATACACCACAGCATCTGCGTGGGCGTGAAGCGGTGGCTGGCAAAAGCAATGTGGCACTCTGTGCCATTGTCCGTCATCTGAGCTAGACATGCGCCCCCAGCAATTGCAGAGGAATCGGTGAATAGCCAAAACGGCTCGCTTGAGTCTGGAGTCGCTAGCTCGACGGCACTGCACAGATCACTCTCGAGGCCTTCGAATGCATCGCTGGCCTCAGGAGACGACGGAATGCGATTGGGGTGGCAACGCTTTGGCGCGGCTCCTTCCATCATTTCTATGCGGTGCTCGCTCACTCGCGCTATGCCCATTTCGGTGGTAAACAAGGCGGCCTGTGTCCCGAACACCTCGTTCACTAACGCTCGCTCAGGTGGTTCGAAATGTGATATACTCTCTGCGGGCAGGAGGGCCCTACTGCCGAGAACCCTGCTGACCGTCGCGTCGCTTTTTTGTTCTTCCCGTAACATCCCGGCATCACCCCTTACTTTATCGGAGCTACTGCGGGATTCTTCCTCTGCCCTTTCCTCGTTCGGATGCAGCGCATCGCCCCTGCTCGCACCGGTAACCGGCTGTTCGGGATTAACCCGTTCCCCATCTAGTCCTACGGCTGTAAACATATATGGGGCGCTATAACGTAAAACTATTCCAAACTTTTCTATTCCAATTCTGCTATCAGCCCTCCGCGATTGGTCAAAAACTTTTTTCGACCACCCCCACTTCACCTGTCTGTCATGCGACGTCACGAAAACCACGATACGTCCCCATCTAATATTATGTGTACACACTGATTATGCATGATTTGACAGAAAAAAGAAAAACAGTTATTTCTGATTCGACCCCTTTTCGCCATTAGCCCTCGGCTATTGGTAAAAAGTTAACGGGCTGCACCCACTTCACCTGCCTGTCACGCGACGTCACAAAACCGCAAGAACTCACCGCGTCAAAGTGACGTGTACGCGATAAAGATGCATGAATATGCCTAACAAAACTGAATTTTCTTCGGAATAGCCGCAGGCTGCCCCGTTCCGAAATGAATAGAAGATGGCTGCCGCCGATCGCTCACACGCTGGCTACTCGCACCTGCCGGAGAGCATGGGTGTATTTGCGTATAATAAACCTTCTTGCGTGGCCGTGTAACGTTTTCGAGCACTTTCGGCACGTTTACCCCGTCATTCTGCCAACTCTTCTTTGCTGAGGGTCTGTTTTAGCGTCATTCTTGAGCTTCCGTTGCATGCCGCCGCGATTTTCGACCAGCCACCGCAAGCTAAGTAACGGAAAACCAACCAATCGTAGACGCCGGCACCACCCTCTTCATTTGGTTATCGACTTCAGTGCAGTGGCTCGGCCCCATCGAATCCCTCTCCACTTGAGCGTTCTCCTCGCCTCTTGTCAGCCAATTAGATACGACAAGCCGCTCAGTGTAAACAATGTTATTCGTTTTTCAACCAAACAAAAGTGACCTCCTATGAAAGAGGAGAGCGTTTGTTGGTCTGTTCAGACAACCCTGCAGGTGACCGCCCCGTGCTTGCGTTTGTGGTTACGCAAATTTGACGTCAGAATATTGGAATAGAAACATATTGGAATAGTTTTACGTTATAGGGCCCCTGCGCTGCTGCTCGGCGGGAGTTTGTTGGGGGGCGGCTCGCAAGCCTCGTCCCGACCCTTCTGGAGCACGCTCCAATCTTCCGCTGAGAGCAGGCAGTCCGCGCTCACGCTCAGCCTATCGGTGAGTGCGCACAACACTGGTGTCGCCTTCTTCCCATTGGAAAACGCGGGTTGGCCCTGTTTTAGCGTCAGCGGTAGCGCTACGAGTTTTGCTTCGACCCGGTCACCAAATGCTGCACGGAGGTTTACGCTACCGTGCGACTGTGAATTCCTGTGGTACAGCACTTTCGCGAACTACCGTTATCTCTGCGCCCGTGTCCACTATTGGCTTGATTGTTCGGTCCCTACAATTGAGAGCTACAGACAACAAGCGGTCAGCCGCGGATCGGTTCTCTAGCGAGACCCGAGCGGCGTGCCTCTCTGGCTGTTCCTGCTGGGCGGCCGTCTGGGCCAGCCTTTCACGGATGCGCGGACAATTTGGCCCAATGTGCCCGGCCGACCCGCACTCAAAGCAAATTGTTGGCCTCTGCTGTCCTGCGGGTGGATATGGGGATTTTGGTTTTGTCCTCTGTCCTTGGTGCAAAACCAAACCACTGCTGCTGCTGTTCTCAGTTGTAATGTCTGGGCCCTTATTGCTGACGTCCCGAGGTTGCCCCTTAGGTATGTCTACGTGGCCATGAGCGTCCTCAAAAGTCTGCAAAAGTTTAGCAATTTCCGAGGCCTTGTACCACCCTGCACCCTCTCGCAGCCTGACGTACCTGAGCGCCTCTTCCGACAACACTGCCTTCAGCTGGTCAGCCACCAAGAGTTCTAGCGCTCCGCAAAATTCGACACGTTCCTTGATGCCACATAAAAATTTACGTAGCTGGCAAGACGAGTCGTGAAACTCTTCCACGTCTCGATCTTCCGCTTCCGTACTCCAAAGAACCTTTTTTGATATTCAAATGGCGACAACCGCTGCTCATCAAGGACTTCTTTTAAAGCTTCATAGTCACGGTGTTGTGCAGGAGTCAAACGTGTTGACGGGTACTCAATCCGTTCCGCTAGGAGCGGAAAAACAATCTGACCCCAACAGCTTGGCGGCACCTCATAGGTCTCCAAAGTGTGCTCTACAGATTCGAACCATATGGGGACCTCGGCGTCTGTGGGAAATTTGGGGAAATCGCGAACTAACAATTTTGAATATTTACGCCATTCCGTGTTTCTGTCGTTCTCCAGTGCTCAGGCACTGCCGCCCTGGCTACTCGACGGTGACGCTATACGTGCCCTGGCGTGCTCCAGTTCAAGGGCAAGACTTTGGCGAAGTTCCTGAGCCATTTTTAGTCTAAACTCCATCACCCGCTCAGACAGAAAGGGCTCGCTTTCCCTATCACTGCTACCCCTCTCCCTTTGACCATCCTCCTCCTCCCTGTCGTTCTGCATGATGATTAGCTCGGAAGCCCCGCAGTGACTGAACAGTAAGATGAAAGGAAACTCACGTTTCAGACGAGGATCACTGGTGGACGAGAGTCGAAATTTTCCTGCGTCGCTCTCGGTCAGGTTGCTTCCCTACTGGGGTTCAGTCGGCGCCTCGACGTCTTACTCGCTGAGGTGCGTCGCCTAGCGACGTTTCGCTGTTGGGCTTCCTCCTCCAAGGCTTGAGCCAATTGCAGACACCGGAGATGCTGCTAGCTCTTGGGATGCCACTCTGGCAGATGTACCGCTGTCTTCTTGACGTTTAGCTTGCCTTCCGAACCTATCCTGTTGACTGCGCCTGTCAGAATTCGATGCCAAACAATCGATCAATTGGTTCGTTGAAATTCACCCCCACCGTCGGTGTCCAAGACGCACCATCAGTGACGGTCTGCACAGGTGGCTCAATGGGTGACTTAGGTTCGAAGGACAAAGCCGCTGTAGTAACGAACGAACAACAACTTGTATTTACAGATAAAATTACAAAGTTCGGTTACAAGATTGCATAGTTTCAAACAGTACATCGGTTACAAATAGTTACACTGGTTTGGACCACATAGGGCGACCCTATTTCGGCAGAGCCGATGGTGCTTAGCAGCGAAGCCAGGTCCAGAACTCCCCTTCGGAACGCTGCGGCTGCATTTTCTAGACGCAACGCTCCGCCCACAATCTTTGCTGGCGAATTGCCGCCGGGTTGAGTCTCAGCTGAACATTCCGTTCACCAATCACTGCGCTCAGCACAACTTGCGTGCGTGATTGGCCAGTCGAACAACCATCAATCTAGAACATCTTCTTTAGCACAGTTCACAGTGTACAATCCTCACCCCAAATACACAATATACAACAACAAAGGGGTGAGGGTCACGCCAGCTGTACACATCGCAAGTTCCGAGCAACGGCTGACGAGCACAGCCGGCGCAACAAGCACTGCCCAACAAAATACATTCGCAAAACCCAAAAGCCTGGGAACGTCGGGACCATGTTTTAAGTGCTCGAACACGTGCGCGACGCGACCGGATTCCAAGAAACCGAAGGCCCATGCGGTGCCACAAATAAGCCATTGTTTGCAAGCCAAACTGTCACAGAGGAGCCCGGGATAATTGTCCACCCGCCGAGGCCGGCCTCGTGTCCGGGCCGTAAGCCGAAGAAGACGTTCCCACGGCGCCTCGGAACCGAGACAAAACCGCAGGCTCTTTTGCGGCTCAAAGAATCCCTACGACGGTCGGCGCGCGGTGCAAAGCCATAAAAAGTAATGAGGCTGGCGCGCCTACTTGAGGCCGCGCGATCTCCGTTGCCCGCGGCCAGACCCGAACCAAGCACTCTTCAAGGGCACCGATGAGAGCACCGCGGAAGTCAGACGCGCCCGCCCGTTACGGCGTTTGACGCCCAGTCGGGGAGACCCCAGCTGGGAAGGAGTTTACCCCCGCCAGCCGGCCGCGCGCAAGGAAAACGCCTGCGGGGATTCCCAGGGAGCACAATGCTATGGGGGTCCGAAGCTCCCTTTCTTACTGTGATGCGCGACCGCTAATGTGGCGCTGGTGGTCCTCTCCGCTCCTCGTACTGTGCGACAGCCATGGGTGCCGACAGCTTGGTTAATCTACTTGCCTGCAAGGCCCCGCTGTGGGTCAACCGTTGACAGCCATTACTCAAGTGTGGAAACAATGTCGTCGAGACGCATGCCCCCTGCCCAGATGGCCCGCGCCGTCCGTATGGGTTTGTTTGCAGCCGCCCGTAGCGGGGCTTACAGGCCAGAATTATGTAATATTTTTTATTGATCAAATAATGCCTACTATGTTCTGTCAAGTTAACAATGCCACACAAAACCGCTAATTATAATGGCTGGCGGCAACTCACTGCTGTGACATACCACGTCTAGCTACTGCCTCATAACACATGAACCTTATGTAATACTCTAATGGCACTTTCTTTTGCAGCAAGCAGTTAAAGTAATAAAGTAGTGCAATGCACTTGCAAAGCAGCTATTTGCCCCTAGTGGGATCAAGACCACATAAAGAAAGGACACCACAGGTACAGCGTAGATGAAGTGTATTCTGTAGTACTGCATAAGTGCTGAAGCTTCCTTCTTGGTACTGCTGAGTGATTTTCATGCTGCCTAGTTCCTGTTTCGTGGAATGATCAACACATTGCGATTAGAGTCGCTAAGGTTATACATACAGATTTATTGGAACCACTTCATTTGTTTAACCTTTTATTGACCGCACATATAAATACAAAACAAATTATTTTATACCTAAATATGCAAAAGACATCGAGAATTAGCATAATCAGCGAAAATAAAGGATATTTTGTAGAAATTCCTTTAGTAATGTGGGGTAACAAGTGGGCTTCTCCCCAAGCTACATATGGCTGCGTTTGGAATGTGTACAGAGAGCTCTTTGCATATGTGTAGTATAGGTGTACATTTCTTTGCATCGTGTGTCTGAAGTCACTACAGCAAGAGATCTTGCACTGCTCTGTCTCCTCTGACCATGCTTTTCAAAGAAAACGAGTCCAATGTCTTTTTTTTCCTTCCTGTGTTCCTTCTCTCAACCGACAAATGACACTTTTTGGCAGTAATTCAATGTTGGCTCAATACATTTAACAAGAAACTTCTTACTCAATGCCAAAAATTAGTAAGAAAAATTACTATATTTTGGTATGCTGTATGCAGAACTCATCAATGAAAGTTAAAACAACTGAAGTGTCAGAGCAGCATAGCCACACACTTTTCACTACATCTTAGCGTGTATATCAATATACATTACAGTACGAATGCTGTATTACTAGTTTATAAATGCATCTACCACTAGATCTTGAACGAATATTTCACTCTAGGTTCAACGTGGCGATGCGACATGATATTTTGCTTCTTTTATCACCTACAACATCTCTGATGACAGCATTGCAGATATACTTGCTATAGCCGGATTGCATATTTGCATTTGTTAAAGAAAAAAATGTGAATGAGACGAACAAGCACATCAAGAGAAGCAACTAAGTGTTTCAACTAAGCCACATAGCAAAGAAAGGACAATCAGCAGATCTAATGAAATATGCATGCAAACTTGCAGCTGATCACCTGTCTTGCGAACCCAGGTTTAGAGCATATGTCACAACTTTCGCTTGCCTTTCTTGCTCTCACTTCTGCATCGACTTCAGGGCATCCTGGCGGCATTCCCTTTCGCATGCTTTTTTACTTGTTTCTTAGGCATGTATACCTTGAGAACTGGAATTAAATGAAAGCAATTGACTTTACATACCTATTCGACAGTTCAATGACTTCCAGTTTTCAGGTTTTTAAAGAAACTGCAAACACAGTGCAGGTAAACATGGAGTTGCCCTAACCTTAGCTTGCTTTTTGCACTGTTGCTTTCATGTTGCGAAATGTACCAAGTCAGCAATTTTAGCACACCTTTCAACACAATATCTGAGAATTGCTTTCAGTATTGGTGTTGGTCAAAATTTTAATGCATGAAAATGGCTACAGGTACAAAAATATATTATTTAACCAAATACCTATTTAGCTGAGCATGCAATTATTTTACAAGAGGTGGCCACATGCATGCCAGATGCAGAGCGGCTGTTGGTATCTTCATATTTAGTTGAGCTGCAAAGCTTTAAAAGCACCCCATCTCTACTCAATCACAAGCACACAGACGTGAACAGCTGCAAGCAAGGATGGCTATAAATTTTACAAAGTACTAAGAAAGGCTTTAGGCATACTTAACGTAAAAAATATCTTGTTTTAAACGCCGAAACCACAATCTAATAGGCGTGACGTAGTGGGGCACTCCGGAAATTTGGATCACCTGGGGTTCATTAACGTACACTTAATCGAGGTACACGGGTGTTTTTGCATTATGCCCCCATCGAAACGCGCCTGCCTTGGCCAGGATATGCTTAACATCTAAATGTGCAAAAGAAGTCAAAAGAAAGTTATAAGAAAATGCTCCTACATGGTCAAGGTGTAAGGTGTCCCTCAGTGCTGGTTTCTGGTTTACGAGGCTCCTTGGAGCAACATTGCACAATTTATTTGGGTACCTGATGTTTAAAAGACCATGCATCAACCTTCGACATCAAACAATAGACAAAAACAATATGGAACAGCACTGTAGCACAACGATTTCTATAAAATAATATCAAACAGTTGAACTGTGATTCATCAGATGGGAGAACTGAAGTAAACAGCACCAAGAAAGCATTAGGTGCGTGACGCGACTGAGGTTATAGAATTGGTCAGGCGGATTTGACACAGGACAGGGGTAACATTTAATCCTTTTGTCCTGCAATACCCAAGGTAAACTGATAATCATGACCAGAGTTCACAAGCTCTTAAAATGCTTTCATGAAACAAGATGGTATAAAAAGTTTTAATTAATATTTTAACTTAGCTTATTACTAAAACAAGCAGACAAGGGAAAATTAGCCATGAATACAATCTTGAAGGAGCATCTTCCATAAGAATTTGCCAGGGCAGCTTATTAAGCTAGTTGTTAATCCATTCTCATGAGTGTACAGTGAAAAGTTTAAACGAGGACATTGACACAAGCACTGACTACCAAAGGAGGTTTTATTGCTGAATACACACAATAGTGATATAGCTGCCTGAAAAATAACTACTAAAAAGGAGAACAAAGCAGACCATCAAGAGGCGCATGAAGAAATGTAGAGTTGCGTAAAAAATGCTGGCCGTAGGTTTGACTTTCCAGAAACTTGAGCTCTCTTTCTGATAAGGCAATGGGTGGCTTGCTGATGCATGCACGCTGTTCCCATGCCAATTGTGCTACTTCAAGTATGGTATGGGTAAGACCATCCCTGTGCTTCTGTATAACTGAATTCTTTCAAAACAAGGAGTGCAGCCACGCATGCTAGTATGATGTGCCAAAAAAATAACTTCCTCTGCCATTGCGCACATTGTATGCATGTTCTCACAACCTCTCATGAAGACATCTGGCAGTCTGCCCCATATGACAAGCGCCGCATGAAAGAGAAATTTCCTACACAACGTTTTATGTGGACTCAACATGCCCAATTTTGCGCTCGACCTTGCAGATGCCTTTCTGACTCCCATATCAGAAAAAGAGCTAATGTTTTTCTGGAAGTCACATGAACGGCCTGTATTCGTGATGCAATCTTACATTTTTTTGTATCTCGATTTCCAGCGTAGTTCATTTTTTGCCCACTCGTCTGCTTTTCTTGTTTCCATCTTCAGAAGCTAATGTTTTACAGATAGCTCTTTCACTTGGTTGTGTAATTTTGGCACATTGAATAATAACATCTCAGTTGACAATCGGCACTTTTGTCTCTTTACTCGTTAAGCTTTGTGGTGTACACTACCTAAGAGAACTGTACCCAGCAGCTAAGAACGCTTTATTAGAAGCGTCATTCTAGTGCCCTCGCTCACTCATTAACCCAGGACTCATGGCAAGGAAACCACGGAGGATATTGCTCCATTGAAGCATGACATAAATTATGACGAGTGTCAACCTTTCTGTAGCTTTAATGACTGTTTTTTGCGAAGAAAGAGGAATGGAAGTAGAAGAAATGCTGCTGGTGGTAACCGAACCCACAAATTTGACATGACGCATGCAGCTCTGCACCAATTCATCAGGCCATGACTGTCTTTCCCTCCTGGTAGCCAAACCCCCATATTTCACATGAAACACACAGCTTTGTACGAATTCATCTAGCCACAACTGCATTTCCATCAAAGTCACTTGGTATTTGTATACCCACATAAAATGTAGCGCTGGCAGTGTCAGGGTTCGTGTTGTTAACCAGAATATCAGAAAAAGGGCTCAGGGCTTCAATGTCGACATTGCCATTGAATATATTGTACTGAAGGCACTGGGCAGTGGGCATGGTGCTGGTGTGCTTGTGCAAAAGAAGACGACGACGAGAAGTGCTTGCTTCCCTGTTACGATATAGCGCCGACCTGTTTTAAGCCTAGTGCTACAACCTATAACTAGTGACCCTTTTGCTAGGTGAACACCCCCGTTGCATTTGGTGGAGGTGCTGGGTTTCTCTTCTACATCCTGGAACTCCGCAGCCGAACGCTACCACCTGCTGTTCCAATGGCGCTGCCATCTGCCCCTCCTCCGCAGCCTGCCGCTGGGCCGCTGACGTACGCTGACGTTGTCGCCCGGCCTTACGCTCCTCCGGCTGCTGATGCCTACCGGGCCACTGGCACCTTCCATGTGCCGCCGCCACCTTCACGCCCAATGGTCGTCCCTTACTCGGCCGCTGGAGCCCCTGTCGTCAACCCGTGGCGTACATCTGACAACCGGCCAATCTGCTATTTCTGCCATCTTCCGGGCCACGTAGCACGATTCTGCCGCCGTCGCAGCCCCCGTTTACCTGACAGTGGGGGCGCCTCAAGCTACAGGCCTGCTCGACTTGCGCGTCAGGACCCATCTAGCCTTCCTCCGGACTCATCTTACAGTCGCCTCCCTTTCGATGCCCGTCGGTCACCTTCCCCACGTCGCCGATCCATTTCCCCGATGGTTCGCCAACCCAGCCCAGCCCGAGAGGAAAACTAACAGTCGCAGTTCCAGAGGCAAGAACTGCGTTTACGTCGAACATTTCAAGGTCTCATTCTAACCCGGCGAACGAAATTGAACTCTCCGTAGATGGCGTCACCGTACACGCACTTATCGACACCGGAGCCGCCGTTTCTATTATTAGTGAGAAGCTTTGCCGCAATTTGAACAAAGTGACCATTCCCCTTACCTCTCTTTCTCTGCGTACGGCAACCTCGCATCGCATTCAGCCTTCAGCGTCGTGCACAGCCTGGGTCGTCATTCAAAACGTTATGTATGTTATAGAATTTGTCGTCTTATCTCGTTCGTCACACGACGTTATTCTTGGATGGAATTTCCTATCTGTCAATCAAGCACTTATCGACTGCGCTCGTGCCGAACTTACATTATCAGTGCCGTGCTTCGACCCTGACGACCATTCTTCTCCTAAAGTTGTTGCCGCCTCTGACATCGATATCGCACCTTTCTCCGCCGCTCTGGTTCCTGTGTCCTGTAACTCTGCTGCAAACTCATCTGTTCTGTTTACACCGTCGGCCACTTGTGCGCGCCGCCGGAACTTTCTGCTTCCGTTTGCTGTCGTCACTTTTTGCGACGGTTCTGCTGCCCTTTACGTGTGCAATCCGTCCGCTTGCCCATCATTCCTACTCCGCGGCGAGTGCCTGGGTACCGCTGAAGCTTTCGATAGCGTTCTCCTGGCCACCACGTTTGGTGATACGGCATCACTTCCGATTTGTTCCGTCACTCCTCCCGCCGCGACTGATGCCCCTGTAGACGTCTTCGCTCGTGCCGTCGACGCAGAACTCACACCTGCGCAGCACACAGAAATTATCAAGCTCCTCCAACGCTTTCGTTCCTCATTTGACGTTGACCAACCATCCTTGGGCCGAGCGTCCGCAGTCGTTCACCGTATCGACACCGGTCCACAAACACCATTGCGCCAGCGTCCGTATCGTGTGTCGGCTGCTGAACGCCGTATCATCGACCAGCACGTTGACGACATGCTGGAGCGTGGCATCATCCAGCCCTCTAACAGTCCCTGGGCATCTCCGGTTGTCCTCGTTAAAAAAAAAGATGGCTCGATTCGGTTCTGCGTCGACTATCGCCGCCTTAACCGAATAACGCGCAAGGATGTCTATCCTCTGCCGCGCATCGACGATGCCTTGGACTGTCTGCAGGGAGCGGAATTCTTTTCCTCTCTGGATTTGCGCTCCGGCTACTGGCAAGTGCCAATGGCCGAGGCCGATCGTCAAAAGACAGCCTTCGTAACGCCTGATGGGCTATATGAATTTACTGTCATGCCGTTCGGCCTCTGCAACGCGCCTGCCACTTTCGAGCGAATGATGGACGCCATTCTTCGAGGGCTGAAGTGGAAAACGTGCCTCTGCTATTTGGATGACATTGTGGTTTTTTCCACCGACTTTGCGTCGCACCTCAACCGCCTCGAGCAAGTACTTGCGTGCCTCTCCACTGCAGGACTGCAACTAAATTTGAAGAAATGCCACTTCGGCGCTCGTAGGCTTACTATTCTCGGCCATGTAGTGTCAAAAGATGGTATCCTTCCGGACCCCACAAAACTTAGCGCCGTATCCGAGTTCCCTCAACCCACCACCATGAAAGAGCTTCGCAGCTTCATCGGCCTGTGCTCATATTTCCGACGCTTCATCCGTAACTTTGCCTCTATCATTGCCCCCTTGACGCAGCTTGTCACCGGCAGTTCTGACCTGTCAGCCTGGTCCTCGGCGTGCGACGACGCATTCCAAGAACTGCGACGCGTTCTCACCTCGCCTCCGGTGCTGCGACACTTCGATCCCTCTGCTCCAACTGAGATCCATACGGACGCTAGTGGTGTCGGGCTCGGCGCTGTTCTTGCACAACGCAAGGATGGCTTCGAAGAGTACGTCGTCGCGTATGCCAGCCGCACCCTTACCAAAGCCGAGGCGAACTACTCGGTTACGGAGAAGGAATGTCTGGCCATCATTTGGGATATCGGCAAATTCCGTCCTTATGTGTACGGGCGTCCATTTGACATCGTGACCGACCATCATGCCCTATGCTGGTTATCTTCACTAAAAGATCCAACTGGTCGGCTTGCCCGTTGGGCATTGCGCCTACAAGAGTACGACATCCGCGTTGTTTATCGCTCAGGCCGAAAGCATTCAGACGCAGACGCTCTATCCCGGTCACCCCTGCCCTCTGGTCCTGTCCACTCGTCTATTTCTACCTGCGGTGCCTTCGCCCTCAACATTTCCGACATGCCGTCAGAGCAGCGCAAAGACCCATGGATCTCTTCGCTTATTGACTTCCTGTCCAGCCAGTCGCCAGCACCGACCTCTCGGACGCTTCGTCGCCAAGCCACGCACTTCGTCATTCGGGATAACCTGCTGTACCGCCGCAACTACAATTCCAGCGGCCGTCAGTGGTTGCTTGTTATACCCCGACACCTACGCTCCGACATCTGCGCCACGTTCCATGACGACCCACAATGCGGCCACGCTGGTGTATTAAAGACATACTCTCGCCTCCAGCTTCGGTACTACTGGCGCGGTATGTACCGTTTCGTTCGCCAGTATGTCCGGTCATGCCACCTATGCCAACGACGCAAGACGCCACCTCAACATGCCACCGGCCCCTTACAACCTTTACCATGCCCCGCGCGCGCGTTCGACCGCGTCGGCATTGACTTATACGGTCCGCTTCCCAATTCTCCAAGCGGCAACCGCTGGGTTATTGTTGCTATCGACCACCTCACGCGGTACGCTGAAACTTCAGCCCTAGCATCTGCCACAGCAAAAGACGTCGCCAGTTTTATCCTTCAAAACCTGATTTTACGCCATGGAGCTCCTCGCGAATTACTGAGCGACCGCGGTCGCGTTTTCCTCTCAGACGTCATTGCAGCATTGCTCAAGGAGTGTCGCATCATTCACCGCACTACCACGGCATATCATCCTCAAACTAATGGGATGACAGAACGTTTCAACCGCACCCTTGGTGACATGATGGCCATGTATGCTTCATCTGACCACTCGAATTGGGATCGCATTCTACCTTTCGTCACCTACGCTTACAATACCGCCACGCAAAGCACCACTGGGTTCTCCCCTTTCTTTCTCCTTTACGGACACGAACCTTCATGCACTATGGACACAATTCTACCTTATCGGCCAGATGCCTCGGAGTGGACGACTGTTTCTCGAGCGGCTGCTTACGCCGAAGAATGTCGCCATCTCGCTCGTTCGTTCACATCCCAGGACCAGTGGCGCCAAAAGCTTCGCCACGATTCATCCACTACGGCTACGTGCTTTGCGCCTGGCTCGCTGGTCTGGTTGTGGGTGCCCTCTACTCCTCCAGGCCTTTCCTCCAAGCTGCTCTCCAAGTACCACGGTCCTTATCGGGTACTGAAACAAACATCCGCGGTCAACTACCTCATCGAGCCAATTGAAACGCCTTCCGACCAGCGTCGTCGGGGCCAGGAAATTGTCCACGTCTCCCGGCTCAAGCAGTGCCATGACCCCCCTGTGTTGTCCTGTCCTTAGGTCGCCAGGATGGCTACTCTTTCGGTGGGGAGTGATTGTACTGAAGGCACTGGGCAGTGGGCATGGTGCTGGTGTGCTTGTGCAAAAGAAGACGACGACGAGAAGTGCTTGCTTCCCTGTTACGATATAGCGCCGACCTGTTTTAAGCCTAGCGCTACAACCTATAACTAGTGACCCTTTTGCTAGGTGAACACCCCCGTTGCAATATAAATTTCGAGGTCATGATTGAACTGTAATTCAAAACTAGTCAACGATGTGTCAGTGATAAAAACATTTCGAACCAACAATGCTATATACACGGCTAAATACTTGAAAAGGCACCAAACAATTTGAACATTGTTCACTGCCCATTGCAAAGCTTTAGAAAAACAATTTTTCTCCTCGGTTATCGAGAGTTTTCAAGGGGAACTATGCAGCAACTAAGTTATAATCATGAATTAGACAACAAAAACTTGTTTTGATTATAGACATCTCCTACTCACCTTAGTGACATAGGATAGGAATAACTTTATTAAGTGCAGGCAAACGACGATTTAACGAGTCGTGACGCTGGCCAAGCGTCGATCCGGGGTTATACACTGCTATGCACTAGCCCCGTTGGGCCCGTTTGTAGTGGGTCACGAGGCTTGTGCTTTTCGAGCGCACCCCGGGCCTGCTGGACGGCCCATAGTTGTGAGTCCTTGTCTGTAGACTGCAGTGCACTTTGAAGTTCTGGCGGGTAAGTCCTGGAGGTAGCTGCCGTCGGGAACCTGGCACAGTCTCACATGATGTGCCATTGGTCCCCCGGACCCGCTGCACAAACACTGCACAGCCCACTCGGATAGAGCTCTGGGTGAAGCACGTGCAGCATTGCGGGGGCGAGGAGTGACGCGGCCTGTATTTGTCTTAGGATTACGGTCTCCTCCCGAGTGAGTGTCGGGTGGAGAGGCAGCATTGTCCGTCGAGCTAAGCGGTAACACTTGGTTACTTCGGCATAACTAGTCAATCTGTCCTTGGTTTCCTACCACCACACGGAACGGTCACTCTCGGGGGCGCGGAAGGTAAGCGCTGGCGCCGCCGAATGGGCCGTCTCTTTGTGGTTCGGTGAGGATGCACACTCGACGGCGTGCGCCGGGAACCACTTGATACGGAAGGTGCTGCCGCGGTCTTGAAATTGGAGCTTGCCGATGATGGCGGCCGCCGCCGCGCATATACGCCCCTTGGCAAAATTACGCACGGCATTCCTCGAGTCGCTGAGCACGATGCGACACTCGGCCTCGGTGATCGCCCGAGCGATGGCAACCTCCTCAGCGTCTGTGGCGTTCGTGCACCGCACGCTCGCTGCCGTTGTCTTGGTGCCGTTAGCCGCCGCAACAACCACTGCCGCGAAGCCTTCCCGCTTGTATTCCGTGGCGTCCACGTACCGGGCATGCGGGTCTTGGGCGTGTTGTTCGGTGAGGGCCTTGGCCCGCGCATGCCGCCGTTCTTGGTTGTATTCTGGTTGCATGTTCTTCGGGATGGGGTCCACGTAATGTGGGCACGCGCCTCATCTGTGACCTCGCATGGTTGCCGGCTGGGAGCTTGGGGGTTGTAACCCAGGGACGTCAGTATACTGCGCCCCGTCTTGGTGGTAGAGAGGCGCTCGAATTGTGCGGTGAGCTGCGCCTCGGCAATTTCTTCTAGGGTGTTATGGACGCCGAGCTGCAAGAGCCGAGCCGTACTCTTGGTCTCCATTAAACCCAGCGCCGTCTTGTAAGCCCGTCTGATCAGCGTGTTGATGCTGGTCCTATCAGTGACGTGCCAATTAAGGTAGGCCGCAGCGTAGGCGATGTGACTGATCACGAACGACTGGACAAGGCGCACGAGACTGTCTTCACGCATACCCACCCGTCGTGTAGAGACTCGATGTATGAGCCGGATGGCGTCCATTGCCTTCATGGTAAGCTTGTTGATGGTCTCGTTGTTGCGGCCACTCTTGCTGAGCAGCAGGCCCAGTACCCTGATCTTGGGCACCTCGGGGAATCGTTGCTCCGATGCAGTCATAATTTTGATGTAATCACACTCCCGAAGAGGAGCGCGCTTCCGTCCCGGTCGAAGCGGTGTGAGGACAAACAGCTCGGATTTGGCGGGCGTGCACATTAGGCTTGTGCCATCAAGGTGCTGCTCGATGGCGGTAACTGCCGCTTGCAGCTGTTGCTCGATCCTGGCGTCGGTGCCGCCGGCCGCCCACAGGGTAATGTCGTCGGCGTAGATAGTATGCTGGACGCCGGTTCCGGGTTCCGCCCTCGCTACCCCGATCATGACGAGGTTAAAGAGCAACGGCGATATGACCGAATCCTGTGGAGTACCCGTACTGCCGAGCTTGTGTTCGGGGAGCGTGAGGTCTGCGGCGTGCAGTTATACCGTGCGGTTGGTCAAGAAGTCTAGAATATAATTGTAGCTCGTTACTCCCATGTTCAGTCTTGATACTTGTCCTAATATGGCTGAGTGTTTAACTTTCTCGAATGCACTTTGTAAATCGAGATCCAGAATTACTTTGCTGTCTTGTGTCTTGTTGTCGACGATTTCTTGTTTGAGTTGTAACATGGCATCTTGCGTGCTGAGTCTGCGCCGGAAGTCGATCATCGTGTCAGGATAGAGGCCTTCCTTCTCTAGGTATTCCTGCCACCGGTTGGCGACCACGTGCTCCAGCACCTTGCCCACGCAGGACGCCAGCGAGATGGGACGCAGGATGCCGATGTCCAGTGGTTTGCCCGGTTGCGGAATCAGGATCGTTCTTCCCATTTTCCACTGTCGGGGGAGCTTGCCCGAATGCCAGCATTCATTGAAGTAATCGGTTAGGGCTTTTATCGAAGCATCATCCATGTTGCGTAGCATCTTGTTTCTAACGAGATTTGGGCCGGCTGCTGAGCGGGTGTTGAGCTCGTGCAGCGCTACCCGTACCTCTGATATGGTAATGTCTTGGTCGAGCCACGCGTTGGGCAGCCCCCCGTACGGCGGGTGGGTTTCCGTTGGCGTGTCTGGCAGATACTTGGCTTCCAGACTCCTGATAACAGCGTCTTTTCCTTGTTGTTGTGTGATGGTGTGCATGAGGCGATAAGCGCATGATAATTGAGGGCAAATTCTGGCGAGAAATTCTGGCAACACCTATCTCCGAAGGAAAAGAAATCTATTGCGACTCTCCTAATTACCGGTGTGGCTAGAACTGATAAGAAGGAAATGGCTAATGCACTTAACAACTACTTCTGCTCGGTGTTCACTGACGACGATGGTATCGTTTCACATTTTTTTTAAAGTTTAAAGCAGTACCACCAATGGATGACATCACTATCAGTGAGGAGAGAATACTATCAATTTTACTTAAACAAGACATCAAAAATCATCCGGAATAGACGGAATCCCTAACGCTTTCCTACACCGATATGCTGAGTGGTGCGCAATATTCTTATGTTAAATATTTAGGAAATCGCTGTCACACGCCGAAATTCACAGTGATTGGAAATGCGCCAGAATAACCCCAATACCCCAAAAAGGTGATGCATCCATTGTTACCTCTTATAGGCCAATTTCTCTTCTCTGCACTTGTGTTACGTATTGGAACACATTATTTTTAAACATATCTCAAGCTTCATTGAAGATAACAAAATAATCGATAGTCGCCAGCATCGTTTCCGACGAAGAGTTTCTACAAACGCGCAACTGCTAGAGAGCATTCACAACTTTGTCACAGCGTTGGATAAATCTGGTCAGGTTGACATCAGATTCATTGCTTTCGAGAACGCTCTTGATCGTGTATCGCATCCTAAACTTCTTTTGAAACTAAGACCTCTACTGAAAAACGATTGCCTCCTTGCATGGATTGCAGCATAGTTCTCCTTCAGGCAGCGATCAGTGTCCATCGACCATGTCAGTTCAGATTCGGCCTACGTTCATACAGGTATCCCCCAACGCTTTGTTCTTGGGCCGTTATTCTTTTTAATCTTCATAAACGACATTGCTCAAGACATACCGGAAAAAATCCGCTAACTGGCGGACTATTGCATCCTATATAACGAAATCCACAGTTCTGACGACCACGTTTCTCTTAACAAAATCTTTAGCCCAGATTACAAATTGGTGTACTTCGTGGTAGATGCAAATAAACCAGAGCAAAACGGTAGCGATGACACTTACGCGTAAGATAAATCCACTCACTTTCACTTATGGCAGCAGCGGTAACAATCTGTCTGCAGTTTCAAGTTACAAATATTTAGGGGTAACTATTACATCTGATTTCGATGGAATGATCACATCACATACATGCGCAAGAAAGCCATGAGACAACTAGGCTCCTTACGGCGAACACTTCCCAAAGCTTCAAGCGATGTAAAACTTTTAGCCTACAAAACGTATATAAGGCCAACACTCGAATACGCTGCGGCAGTGTGGGATCCGCACACAAAAACAAATATAAGGAAACTAGAAAGCATTCAGCGAAAGGCAGCCAGATTCATTTTTAATTCGTACAGCAGCAAAACATCGCCAACTGCTCTATTATTTTCTGCAAATCTAGAATCCCTTCAAACAAGACGGTACCGCGAAAGGCTAAAACATTCTACATGATATACAATGATAAACTTGGAATCGACCAAAACACTTACTTGAAACCTCTTACGCAGTGTTCCACTCGTTCTTTCCATTAAAAAAAGTTAGCGAATTTTATTGTAGAACCAACACTTGCATGAATTATTTCTTTCCCCGTACCATCCTTGATTGGAATCGTTTGCCCAGAGGAGTAATCGAGAGCTCTTCTGTTGCCGCTTTCACTGCCGCACTTCAAAATGTGAAATGATAGTTACTTATCACCAATGGTCTAGCAACGTTTCATGAAAGCGTCGCACTTATATCCTGCATTTCTTTATTTTGATGTTTTAACAGTTATGTTTTCTTTATATGCTGCATCGCATTGACATTAATAACGCATCGAACTAAATACTTTTTTTTCGCTTGTTTCCCTCACATTGTCAATTGTTGAGCAACGCACTTGTCTAATATGTCTTGATGTGTGTTCATATATATATACACACCATTTTACCTTTTGAAATTATATAATTCAGTGCCGTACTTGACAAACCAGTCACTTTTCTCCAGTTCCATTTGTTTGTATGTGCTCTTTTTGTTGTTCAGGTACATTTGTACCGAAGTGCAACCCATTTCTGCTTAAGGCCTGGAAATCAGGCTACCAGTACTTAAAAAAATATCACTAAATAAATGACTGAATAGATAAATAAATAATATAAATACCCTTTCTAATGAATATTGTACTTACCATTCATATTGCAATACAAGGTTGGGAAAAATGCGTGACTGAACATAATTAAGACATTTACTGTGGAATAAATTCTCATTAGGTACGTTCTATCCCAACTTTATTTACATCTGTCATAGGTTGGCAAACTGATGCATGAGTCGACTCACTCTGACTGATCTCGAAAGTGAGTCTCAGTGAGCCCGACTGAGTCAAATTTCTGTAGGTCTTAGCCCGAATGAATCCGGCTGAATAGAATTTTGGTGAGTGTGAGTGAGTGATCATTATTTTGCTGACCTATGCATTCAGGTAATTGTTGTGACTTACGTTGTCTGAGATGACGAACTGTAGGCAATCCATTCAATTTTCATTTAAAGATTGTCTGGTACGCATCCTGCTGTAATATTTCAGAGGCGTGCAGCCTCTGATATATATTTAATTAGTAAGGAGCTCAACATATACGAAGGGCTCTTGATAAATAAAAGACCATACCGACCACACAAGTCACATATTGCCTTGTATTTTTACCACAAAGGGTCAGTTTCTGTGGGTCTGAGATGCGTAGGCACAGGCCAGTAAGCTTCCGTGGAGCCAAAAAAATACTAGGTACTTTGTACCTGCTGGGCATCGGAGGCAATGTGTACGTTGACAATTCCTTTTACTGTCCTTTGACTGCACTCTCCACATGTCCAACTGCACTACCAGACAGCCTCAAAAAGAGAAGTATTCATTGAAATCAACAACAAAATTCAGTGCAAGAAAAGCAAAAGATATGGTATCACAAACTATCACTCAACATGGTCAAATTTACCTACTATATGGTTAGTCACCAGCTAAGAATACAGGAAGGGCTCTTGATAAATGCGGGCACATTTACCATGGCAAATGGAGCCCATTGCTGTTCAAGGATAATGATGTACGAACAGCAAAAATCACTGACTGAGACAACCGACTCAGTATAGCATGAATGGGCTGTCAAAATCAAATATAAAGATGAATTTTATCACCCCCTATACAGATACCTCCTTACCAACAAACCATAATCCCTCTCCCCCTTATCACATTCGTACCATGCACCAGGACGGCGCATTATTGGTCCCTTCACAGACATTGGTACCATGAGCAAAAAGCTCCCCCACCAAGGTGAAATAAGCAACCTTGCATATATTTCTTGGAAAAATGGCCGCCAAAGGAGCAGCGTGAACTCGAGCGGCTTTAGAGACTAGGAAAACTGCCTTAAAATATTTTGACTTGAGGGAAAGCTTCGTTAACTAACTATAACAGGGCAATCGGCACTCGAATACGACGAAATTATTGAGACGTGGAAAATTCCCTAGAAATAAATCTGGTTTGCGAGACAAATGCTTGTATGTATTGAACCTCTTAAATGATGAGGGGGGAAGTATGCGCTCACCGAGAGGGCATCGTCAGCACGAGACCACCACCAGGCACCTTACAGAGATGTGGAGAGCTTCGCGGCCGGAACGAAGCCTCCCCTCTCCGCCGGCCAAGAGTGGAAAACGCGCTTTCCGATCGCTCAAGGTTGCGCGGCAATAGTATAGCTCTAGCGTCTAGGAAAAGCTTAAACAGGTGCGAGGGCGGCACGCATAGCGTGGGAAGCTAGCCGCCAGAATAGCTATCTCAAGTACGGCTGCTGGCGATGGCATAATACCTTCGTGTAATTATAATCACCCTAATAGGACTTCTTTCAAAGAAAAACAAAGAAAAAAAAAGGGAAACGGCTCACAAGGCTATACTACGAGAGCTATGACTGATACATGTCTATATATATGTATTCACTCATCTATGGGATCGCATGCGCGCGCTGTTGTTTTGTCTCTGCGTGTAGTAGTTGAAGAAGAGGAAAGCAATATTTCAGCGCCGGGGTTTTACAGCGCAACCATGCTAGGGAAACGGAAGGCGATATAAGCATGCGTGTCCATGATACGCACACGACAAACTGCCTTAAAATATTTAGACTTGAGGGGAAGCTTCGGTAATAAACTATAACACGGCAATCAGCACTCGAATATAATTATAACTTCAATGTTGCCCGGAAAGGTAGCTCAGTCGGTTGGTTCGTCAAGCCACCGGTTACTTTCAAGTGCCATAGCTCCTGCTCCGAGCCTCATACTTATGTGGAAAGGGACTGATGTTGTCCGCGACAGTCAATTTTTGCTGATTCTGAGTGGTTGGAAGGCATAATTTCTTGGAAAAATGGCCGCCAGAGGTGCAGCGTGAACTGGAGCGGCTTTAGAGTCTAGGAAAACTGCCTTAAAATATTTTGACTTGAGGGAAAGCTTCGTTAACAAACTATAACACGGCAATCAGCACTCGAATACGTCGAGATAAATTATTGAGACGTGGAAAATTCCTTTGAAATAAATCTGGTTTGCGAGACAAATGCTTCTATGTATTGAACCTCCTTAAAGATGATGGGGGAAGTATGCGCTCACGGAGAGGGCATCATCAGCACGAGACCACCACCAGGCACCTTACAGAGATGTGGAGAGCTTCGCGGCCGGAACGAAGCCTCCCCTCTCCGCCGGCCAAGAGTGGAAAAGGCGCTTTCCGATCGCTCAAGGTTTCGCGGCACTAGTATAGCTCTAGCGTCTAGGAAAAGCTTAAACAGGTCCGAGGGCGGCATGCATAGCGTGGGAAGCTAGCCGCCAGAATAGCTATCTCAAGTACTGCTGGTGGCGAGGGCAAAATACCTTCGTGTAATTATAATAACCCTACTAGGACTTCTTTCTAAGAAAAAAAAAGAAAAAAAAGGAAATGGCGCAGAAGGCTATACTACGAGAGCTATGACTGATACATATCTATATATATGTATTCATCTCATCTATGGGATCGCATGCGCGCGCTGTTGTTTTGTCTCTGCGTGTAGTAGTTGAAGGAGAGGAAAGCAATATTTCAGCGCCGTGGTTTTAAAGCGCAACCGTGGTAGGGAAACGGAAGGCGATATAAGCATGCG
Source organism: Dermacentor andersoni (assembly GCF_023375885.2). Classification (NCBI taxonomy): domain Eukaryota; kingdom Metazoa; phylum Arthropoda; class Arachnida; order Ixodida; family Ixodidae; genus Dermacentor; species Dermacentor andersoni. The sequence goes on along the minus strand of NW_027314752.1, from coordinate 6,444,153 downwards.
TGTCCATGATACGCACACGACAAACTGCCTTAAAATATTTAGACTTGAGGGGAAGCTTCGTTAATAAACTATAACACGGCAATCAGCACTCGAATATAATTATAACTTCAATGTTGCCCGGAAAGGTAGCTCAGTCGGTTGGTTCGTCAAGCCACCGGTTACTTTCAAGCGCCATAGCTCCTGCTCCGAGCCTCATACTTATGTGGAAAGGGACTGATGTTGTCCGCTACAGTCGATTTTTGCTGATTCTGAGTGGTTGGAAGGCATAATTTCTTGGAAAAATGGCCGCCAGAGGAACAGCGTGAACTCGAGCGGCTTTAGAGACTAGGAAAACTGCCTTAAAATATTTTGACTTGAGGGAAAGCTTCGTTAACAAACTATAACACGGCAATCAGCACTCGAATACGACGAAAGAAATTATTGAGACGTGGAAAATTCCCTAGAAATAAATCTGGTTTACGAGACAAATGCTTGTATGTATTGAACCTCTTAAATGATGAGGGGGGAAGTATGCGCTCACCGAGAGGGCATCGTCAGCACAAGACCACCACCAGGCACCTTACAGAGATGTGGAGAGCTTCACGGACGGAACGAAGCCTCCCCTCTCCGCCGGCCAAGAGTGGAAAACGCGCTCTCCGATCGCTCAAGGTTGCGCGGCAATAGTATAGCTCTAGCGTCTAGGAAAAGCTTAAACAGGTGCGAGGGCGGCACGCATAGCGTGGGAGCTAGCCGCCAGAATAGCTATCTCAAATACTGCTGCTGGCGAGGGCAAAATACCTTCGTGTAATTATAATAAACCTAATAGGACTTCTTTCAAAGAAAAGAAAAAAAAAAGGAAACGACTCAGAAGGCTATACTACGAGAGCTATGACTGATACATATCTATATATATGTATTCATCTCATCTATGGTATCGCATGCGCGCGCTGTTGTTTTGTCTCTGCGTGTAGAAGTTGAAGAAGAGGAAAGCAATATTTCTGCACCGGGGTTTTACAGCGCAACCATGGTAGGGAAACGGAATGCGATATAAGCATGCGTGTCCATGATACGCACACGACAAACTGCCTTAAAATATTTAGACTTGAGGGGAAGCTTCGGTACTCTCTATAACACGGCAATCAGCACTCGAATATAATTATAACTTCAATGTTGCCCGGAAAGGTAGCTCAGTCGGTTGGTTCGTCAAGCCACCGGTTACTTTCAAGCGCCATAGCTCCTGCTCCGAGCCTCATACGTATGGGGAAAGGGACTGATGTTGTCCGCTACAGTCGATATTTGCTGATTCTGAGTGGTTGGAAGGCATAATTTCTTGGAAAAATGGCCGCCAGAGGAGCAGCGTGAACTCGAGCGGCTTTAGAGACTATGAAAACTGCCTTAAAATATTTTGACTTGAGGGAAAGCTTCGTTAACAAACTATAACACGGCAATCAGCACTCGAATACGACGAAAGAAATTATTGAGACGTGGAAAATTCCCTTGAAATAAATCTGGTTTGCGAGACAAACGCTTGTATGTATTGAACCTCTTAAAAGATGAGGGGGGGAAGTATGCGCTCACCGAGAGGGCATCGTCAGCACAAGACCACCACCAGGCACCTTACAGAGATGTGGAGAGCTTCACGGACGGAACGAAGCCTCCCCTCTCCGCCGGCCAAGAGTGGAAAACGCGCTCTCCAATCACTCAAGGTTGCGCGGCAATAGTATAGCTCTAGCGTCTAGGAAAAGCTTAAACAGGTGCGAGGACGGCACGCATAGCGTGGGAGCTAGCCGCCAGAATAGCTATCTCAAGTACTGCTGCTGGCGATGGCAAAATACCTTCGTGTAATTATAATAACCCTAATAGGACTTCTTTCAAAGATAAAAAAGAAAAAAAAAGGAAACGACTCAGAAGGCTATACTACGAGAGCTATGACTGATACATATATATATATATGTATTCGTCTCATCTATGGGATCACATGCGCGCGCTGTTGTTTTGTCTCTGCGTGTAGTAGTTGAAGGAGAGGAAAGCAATATTTCAGCGCCGTGGTTTTAAAGCGCAACCGTGGTAGGGAAACGGAAGGCGATATAAGCATGCGTGTCCATGATACGCACACGACAAACTGCCTTAAAATATTTAGACTTGAGGGGAAGCTTCGTTAATAAACTATAACACAGCAATCAGCACTCGAATATAATTATAACTTCAATGTTGCCCGGAAAGGTAGCTCAGTCGGTTGGTTCGTCAAGCCACCGGTTACTTTCAAGCGCCATAGCTCCTGCTCCGAGCCTCATACTTATGTGGAAAGGGACTGATGTTGTCCGCGACAGTAGATTTTTGCTGATTCTGAGTGGTTGGAAGGCATAATTTCTTGGAAAAATGGCCGCCAGAGGAGCAGCGTGAACTCGAGCGGCTTTAGAGACTAGGAAAACTGCCTTAAAATGTTTTGACTTGAGGGAAAGCTTCGTTAACAAACTATAACACGGCAATCAGCACTCGAATACGACGAAAGAAATTATTGAGACGTGGAAAATTCCCTAGAAATAAATCTGGTTTACGAGACAAATGCTTGTATGTATTGAACCTCTTAAATGATGAGGGGGGAAGTATGCGCTCACCGAGAGGGCATCGTCAGCACAAGACCACCACCAGGCACCTTACAGAGATGTGGAGACCTTCACGGCCGGAACGAAGCCTCCCCTCTCCGCCGGCCAAGAGTGGAAAACGCGCTTTCCGATCGCTCAAGGTTGCGCGGCAATAGTATAGCTCTAGCGTCTAGGAAAAGCTTAAACAGGCGCGAGGGCGGCACGCATAGCGTGGGAGCTAGCCGCCAGAATAGCTATCTCAAATACTGCTGCTGGCGAGGGCAAAATACCTTCGTGTAATTATAATAAACCTAATAGGACTTCTTTCAAAGAAAAGAAAAAAAAAAGGAAACGACTCAGAAGGCTATACTACGAGAGCTATGACTGATACATATCTATATATATGTATTCATCTCATCTATGGTATCGCATGCGCGCGCTGTTGTTTTGTCTCTGCGTGTAGAAGTTGAAGAAGAGGAAAGCAATATTTCTGCACCGGGGTTTTACAGCGCAACCATGGTAGGGAAACGGAATGCGATATAAGCATGCGTGTCCATGATACGCACACGACAAACTGCCTTAAAATATTTAGACTTGAGGGGAAGCTTCGGTACTCTCTATAACACGGCAATCAGCACTCGAATATAATTATAACTTCAATGTTGCCCGGAAAGGTAGCTCAGTCGGTTGGTTCGTCAAGCCACCGGTTACTTTCAAGCGCCATAGCTCCTGCTCCGAGCCTCATACGTATGGGGAAAGGGACTGATGTTGTCCGCTACAGTCGATATTTGCTGATTCTGAGTGGTTGGAAGGCATAATTTCTTGGAAAAATGGCCGCCAGAGGAGCAGCGTGAACTCGAGCGGCTTTAGAGACTATGAAAACTGCCTTAAAATATTTTGACTTGAGGGAAAGCTTCGTTAACAAACTATAACACGGCAATCAGCACTCGAATACGACGAAAGAAATTATTGAGACGTGGAAAATTCCCTAGAAATAAATCTGGTTTACGAGACAAATGCTTGTATGTATTGAACCTCTTAAATGATGAGGGGGGAAGTATGCGCTCACCGAGAGGGCATCGTCAGCACAAGACCACCACCAGGCACCTTACAGAGATGTGGAGAGCTTCACGGACGGAACGAAGCCTCCCCTCTCCGCCGGCCAAGAGTGGAAAACGCGCTCTCCAATCACTCAAGGTTGCGCGGCAATAGTATAGCTCTAGCGTCTAGGAAGAGCTTAAACAGGTGCGAGGGCGGCACGCATGGCGTGGGAAGCTAGCCGCCAGAATAGCTATCTCAAGTACTGCTGCTGGCGAGGGCATAATACCTTCGTGTAATTATAATAACCCTAATAGGACTTCTTTCAAAGAAAAAAATAAAGAAAGAAAAGGAAACGGCTCAGAAGGCTACACTACGAGAGCTATGACTGATACATATATATATATATATATATATGTATTCATCTCATCTATGGGATCGCATGCGCGCGCTGTCGTTTTGTCTCTGCGTGTAGTAGTTGAAGGAGAGGAAAGCAATATTTCAGCGCCGTGGTTTTAAAGCGCAACCGTGGTAGGGAAACGGAAGGCGATATAAGCATGCGTGTCCATGATACGCACACGACAAACTGCCTTAAAATATTTAGACTTGAGGGGAAGCTTCGTTAATAAACTATAACACGGCAATCAGCACTCGAATATAATTATAACTTCAATGTTGCCCGGAAAGGTAGCTCAGTCGGTTGGTTCGTCAAGCCACCGGTTACTTTCAAGCGACATAGCTCCTGCTCCCAGCCTCATACATATGTGGAAAGTGACTGATGTTGTCCGCCACAGTCGATTTTTGCTGATTCTGAGTGGTTGGAAGGCATAATTTCTTGGAAAAATGGCCGCCAGAGGAGCAGCGTGAACTCGAGCGGCTTTAGAGACTAGGAAAACTGCCTCAAAATATTTTGACTTGAGGGAAAGCTGAAACTATAACACGGCGATCAGCACTCGAATACGACGAAAGAAATTATTGAGACGTGGAAAATTCCCTTGAAATAAATCTGGTTTGCGAGACAAACGCTTGTATGTATTGAACCTCTTAAAAGATGAGGGGGGGAAGTATGCGCTCACCGAGAGGGCATCGTCAGCACAAGACCACCACCAGGCACCTTACAGAGATGTGGAGAGCTTCACGGACGGAACGAAGCCTCCCCTCTCCGCCGGCCAAGAGTGGAAAACGCGCTCTCCGATCGCTCAAGGTTGCGCGGCAATAGTATAGCTCTAGCGTCTAGGAAAAGCTTAAACAGGTGCGAGGGCGGCACGCATAGCGTGGGAGCTAGCCGCCAGAATAGCTATCTCAAATACTGCTGCTGGCGAGGGCAAAATACCTTCGTGTAATTATAATAAACCTAATAGGACTTCTTTCAAAGAAAAGAAAAAAAAAAGGAAACGACTCAGAAGGCTATACTACGAGAGCTATGACTGATACATATCTATATATATGTATTCATCTCATCTATGGTATCGCATGCGCGCGCTGTTGTTTTGTCTCTGCGTGTAGAAGTTGAAGAAGAGGAAAGCAATATTTCTGCACCGGGGTTTTACAGCGCAACCATGGTAGGGAAACGGAATGCGATATAAGCATGCGTGTCCATGATACGCACACGACAAACTGCCTTAAAATATTTAGACTTGAGGGGAAGCTTCGGTACTCTCTATAACACGGCAATCAGCACTCGAATATAATTATAACTTCAATGTTGCCCGGAAAGGTAGCTCAGTCGGTTGGTTCGTCAAGCCACCGGTTACTTTCAAGCGCCATAGCTCCTGCTCCGAGCCTCATACGTATGGGGAAAGGGACTGATGTTGTCCGCTACAGTCGATATTTGCTGATTCTGAGTGGTTGGAAGGCATAATTTCTTGGAAAAATGGCCGCCAGAGGAGCAGCGTGAACTCGAGCGGCTTTAGAGACTATGAAAACTGCCTTAAAATATTTTGACTTGAGGGAAAGCTTCGTTAACAAACTATAACACGGCAATCAGCACTCGAATACGACGAAAGAAATTATTGAGACGTGGAAAATTCCCTAGAAATAAATCTGGTTTACGAGACAAATGCTTGTATGTATTGAACCTCTTAAATGATGAGGGGGGAAGTATGCGCTCACCGAGAGGGCATCGTCAGCACAAGACCACCACCAGGCACCTTACAGAGATGTGGAGAGCTTCACGGACGGAACGAAGCCTCCCCTCTCCGCCGGCCAAGAGTGGAAAACGCGCTCTCCAATCACTCAAGGTTGCGCGGCAATAGTATAGCTCTAGCGTCTAGGAAAAGCTTAAACAGGTGCGAGGGCGGCACGCATGGCGTGGGAAGCTAGCCGCCAGAATAGCTATCTCAAGTACTGCTGCTGGCGAGGGCATAATACCTTCGTGTAATTATAATAACCCTAATAGGACTTCTTTCAAAGAAAAAAATAAACAAAGAAAAGGAAACGGCTCAGAAGGCTACACTACGAGAGCTATGACTGATACATATATATATATATATATATGTATTCATCTCATCTATGGGATCGCATGCGCGCGCTGTCGTTTTGTCTCTGCGTGTAGTAGTTGAAGGAGAGGAAATCAATATTTCAGCGCCGTGGTTTTAAAGCGCAACCGTGGTAGGGAAACGGAAGGCGATATAAGCATGCGTGTCCATGATACGCACACGACAAACTGCCTTAAAATATTTAGACTTGAGGGGAAGCTTCGTTAATAAACTATAACACGGCAATCAGCACTCGAATATAATTATAACTTCAATGTTGCCCGGAAAGGTAGCTCAGTCGGTTGGTTCGTCAAGCCACCGGTTACTTTCAAGCGACATAGCTCCTGCTCCGAGCCTCATACATATGTGGAAAGTGACTGATGTTGTCCGCCACAGTCGATTTTTGCTGATTCTGAGTGGTTGGAAGGCATAATTTCTTGGAAAAATGGCCGCCAGAGGAGCAGCGTGAACTCGAGCGGCTTTAGAGACTAGGAAAACTGCCTTAAAATATTTTGACTTGAGGGAAAGCTTCGTTAAGAAACTATAGCACGGCAATCAGCACTCGAATATAATTATAACTTCAATGTTGCCCAGAAAGGTAGCTCAGTCGGTTGGTTCGTCAAGCCACCGGTTACTTTCAAGCGCCATAGCTCCTGCTCCGAGCCTCATACTTATGTGGAAAGGGGCTGATGTTGTCCGCGACCGTCGATTTTTGCTGATTCTGAGTGGTTGGAAGGCATAATTTCTTGGAAAAATGGCCGCCAGAGGAGCAGCGTGAACTCGAGCGGCTTTAGAGACTAGGAAAACTGCCTTAAAATATTTTGACTTGAGGGAAAGCTTCGTTAACAAACTATAACACGGCAATCAGCACTCGAATATAATTATAACTTCAATGTTGCCCGGAAAGGTAGCTCAGTCGGTTGGTTCATCAAGCCACCGGTTCGTTTCAAGCGCCATAGCTCCTGCTCAGAGCCTCATACTTATGTGGAAAGGGGCTGATGTTGTCCGCGACCGTCGATTTTTGCTGATTCTGAGTGGTTGGAAGGCATAATTTCTTGGAAAAATGGCCGCCAGAGGAGCAGCGTGAACTCGAGCGGCTTTAGAGACTAGGAAAACTGCCTTAATATATTTTGACTTGAGGGAAAGCTTCGTTAACAAACTATAACACGGCAATCAGCACCCGAATATAATTATAACTTCAATGTTGCCCAGAAAGGTAGCTCAGTCGGTTGGTTCATCAAGCCACCGGTTAGTTTCAAGCGCCATAGCTCCTGCTCCGAGCCTCATACTTATGTGGAAAGGGACTGATGTTGTCCGCGACCGTCGATTTTTGCTGATTCTGAGTGGTTGGAAGGCATAATTTCTTAGAAAAATGGCCGCCAGAGGAGCAGCGTGAACTCGAGCGGCTTTAGAGACTAGGAAAACTGCCTCAAAATATTTTGACTTGAGGGAATGCTTAAACTATAACACGGCGATCAGCACTGGAATACGACGGAAGAAATTATTGAGACGTGGAAAATTCCCTTGAAATAAATCTGGTTTGCGAGACAAACGCTTGTATGTATTGAACCTCTTAAAAGATGAGGGGGGGAAGTATGCGCTCACCGAGAGGGCATCGTCAGCACGAGACCACCAGCAGGCACCTTACAGAGATGTGGAGAGCTTCACGGCCGGAACGAAGCCTCCCCTCCCCGCCGGCCAAGAGTGGAAAACGCGCTTTCCGATCGCTCAAGGTTGCGCGGCAATAGTATAGCTCTAGCGTCTAGGAAAAGCTTAAACAGGTGCGAGGGTGGTACGCATGGCGTGGGAAGCTAGCCGCCAGAATAGCTATCTCAAGTACTGCTGCTGTCGAGGGCAAAATACCTTCGTGTAATTATAACCCTAATAGGACTTCTTTCAAAGAAAAAAAAGAAAAAGAAAGGAAACGGCTCAGAAGGCTATACTACGAGAGCTATGACTGATACATATCTATATATATATGTATTCATCTCATCTATGGGATCGCATGCGCGCGCTGTTGTTTTGTCTCTGCGTGTAGTAGTTGAAGGAGAGGAAAGCAATATTTCAGCGCCGTGGTTTTAAAGCGCAACCGTGGTAGGGAAACGGAAGGCGATATAAGCATGCGTGTCCATGATACGCACGCGACAAACTGCCTTAAAATATTTAGACTTGAGGGGAAGCTTCGTTAATAAACTATAACACGGCAATCAGCACTCTAATATAATTATAACTTCAATGTTGCCCGGAAAGGTAGCTCAGTCGGTTGGTTCGTCAAGCCACCGGTTACTTTCAAGCGCCATAGCTCCTGCTGCGAGGCTCATACTTATGTGGAAAGGGACTGATGTTGTCCGCGACAGTCGATTTTTGCTGATTCTGAGTGGTTGGAAGGCATAATTTCTTGGAAAAATGGCTGCCAGAGGAGCAGCGTGAACTCGAGCGGCTTTAGAGACTAGGAAAACTGCCTCAAAATATTTTGACTTTAGGGAAAGCTTCGTTAACAAACTATAACACGGCAATCAGCACTCGAATACGACGAAAGAAATTATTGAGACGTGGAAAATTCCCTTGAAATAAATGTGGTTTGCGAGACAAATGCTTGTATGTATTGAACCTCTTAAAAGATGAGGGGGGGGAGTATGCGCCTACCGAGATGGCATCGTCAGCACGAGACCACCACCAGGCACCTTACAGAGATGTGGAGAGCTTCACGGCCGGAACGAAGCCTCCCCTCTCCGCCGGCCAAGAGTGGAAAACGCGCTTTCCGATCGCTCAAGGTTGCGCGGCAATAGTATAGCTCTAGCGTCTAGGAAAAGCTTAAACAGGTGCGAGGGCGGCACGCATGGCGTGGGAAGCTAGCCGCCAGAATAGCTATCTCAAGTACTGCTGCTGGCGAGGGCATAATACCTTCGTGTAATTATAATAACCCTAATAGGACTTCTTTCAAAGAAAAAAATAAACAAAGAAAAGGAAACGGCTCAGAAGGCTACACTACGAGAGCTATGACTGATACATATATATATATATATATATGTATTCATCTCATCTATGGGATCGCATGCGCGCGCTGTCGTTTTGTCTCTGCGTGTAGTAGTTGAAGGAGAGGAAATCAATATTTCAGCGCCGTGGTTTTAAAGCGCAACCGTGGTAGGGAAACGGAAGGCGATATAAGCATGCGTGTCCATGATACGCACACGACAAACTGCCTTAAAATATTTAGACTTGAGGGGAAGCTTCGTTAATAAACTATAACACGGCAATCAGCACTCGAATATAATTATAACTTCAATGTTGCCCGGAAAGGTAGCTCAGTCGGTTGGTTCGTCAAGCCACCGGTTACTTTCAAGCGACATAGCTCCTGCTCCGAGCCTCATACATATGTGGAAAGTGACTGATGTTGTCCGCCACAGTCGATTTTTGCTGATTCTGAGTGGTTGGAAGGCATAATTTCTTGGAAAAATGGCCGCCAGAGGAGCAGCGTGAACTCGAGCGGCTTTAGAGACTAGGAAAACTGCCTTAAAATATTTTGACTTGAGGGAAAGCTTCGTTAAGAAACTATAGCACGGCAATCAGCACTCGAATATAATTATAACTTCAATGTTGCCCAGAAAGGTAGCTCAGTCGGTTGGTTCGTCAAGCCACCGGTTACTTTCAAGCGCCATAGCTCCTGCTCCGAGCCTCATACTTATGTGGAAAGGGGCTGATGTTGTCCGCGACCGTCGATTTTTGCTGATTCTGAGTGGTTGGAAGGCATAATTTCTTGGAAAAATGGCCGCCAGAGGAGCAGCGTGAACTCGAGCGGCTTTAGAGACTAGGAAAACTGCCTTAAAATATTTTGACTTGAGGGAAAGCTTCGTTAACAAACTATAACACGGCAATCAGCACTCGAATATAATTATAACTTCAATGTTGCCCGGAAAGGTAGCTCAGTCGGTTGGTTCATCAAGCCACCGGTTCGTTTCAAGCGCCATAGCTCCTGCTCAGAGCCTCATACTTATGTGGAAAGGGGCTGATGTTGTCCGCGACCGTCGATTTTTGCTGATTCTGAGTGGTTGGAAGGCATAATTTCTTGGAAAAATGGCCGCCAGAGGAGCAGCGTGAACTCGAGCGGCTTTAGAGACTAGGAAAACTGCCTTAATATATTTTGACTTGAGGGAAAGCTTCGTTAACAAACTATAACACGGCAATCAGCACCCGAATATAATTATAACTTCAATGTTGCCCAGAAAGGTAGCTCAGTCGGTTGGTTCATCAAGCCACCGGTTAGTTTCAAGCGCCATAGCTCCTGCTCCGAGCCTCATACTTATGTGGAAAGGGACTGATGTTGTCCGCGACCGTCGATTTTTGCTGATTCTGAGTGGTTGGAAGGCATAATTTCTTAGAAAAATGGCCGCCAGAGGAGCAGCGTGAACTCGAGCGGCTTTAGAGACTAGGAAAACTGCCTCAAAATATTTTGACTTGAGGGAATGCTTAAACTATAACACGGCGATCAGCACTGGAATACGACGGAAGAAATTATTGAGACGTGGAAAATTCCCTTGAAATAAATCTGGTTTGCGAGACAAACGCTTGTATGTATTGAACCTCTTAAAAGATGAGGGGGGGAAGTATGCGCTCACCGAGAGGGCATCGTCAGCACGAGACCACCAGCAGGCACCTTACAGAGATGTGGAGAGCTTCACGGCCGGAACGAAGCCTCCCCTCCCCGCCGGCCAAGAGTGGAAAACGCGCTTTCCGATCGCTCAAGGTTGCGCGGCAATAGTATAGCTCTAGCGTCTAGGAAAAGCTTAAACAGGTGCGAGGGTGGTACGCATGGCGTGGGAAGCTAGCCGCCAGAATAGCTATCTCAAGTACTGCTGCTGTCGAGGGCAAAATACCTTCGTGTAATTATAACCCTAATAGGACTTCTTTCAAAGAAAAAAAAGAAAAAGAAAGGAAACGGCTCAGAAGGCTATACTACGAGAGCTATGACTGATACATATCTATATATATATGTATTCATCTCATCTATGGGATCGCATGCGCGCGCTGTTGTTTTGTCTCTGCGTGTAGTAGTTGAAGGAGAGGAAAGCAATATTTCAGCGCCGTGGTTTTAAAGCGCAACCGTGGTAGGGAAACGGAAGGCGATATAAGCATGCGTGTCCATGATACGCACGCGACAAACTGCCTTAAAATATTTAGACTTGAGGGGAAGCTTCGGTACTCTCTATAACACGGCAATCAGCACTCGAATATAATTATAACTTCAATGTTGCCCGGAAAGGTAGCTCAGTCGGTTGGTTCGTCAAGCCACCGGTTACTTTCAAGCGCCATAGCTCCTGCTCCGAGCCTCATACGTATGGGGAAAGGGACTGATGTTGTCCGCTACAGTCGATATTTGCTGATTCTGAGTGGTTGGAAGGCATAATTTCTTGGAAAAATGGCCGCCAGAGGAGCAGCGTGAACTCGAGCGGCTTTAGAGACTATGAAAACTGCCTTAAAATATTTTGACTTGAGGGAAAGCTTCGTTAACAAACTATAACACGGCAATCAGCACTCGAATACGACGAAAGAAATTATTGAGACGTGGAAAATTCCCTAGAAATAAATCTGGTTTACGAGACAAATGCTTGTATGTATTGAACCTCTTAAATGATGAGGGGGGAAGTATGCGCTCACCGAGAGGGCATCGTCAGCACAAGACCACCACCAGGCACCTTACAGAGATGTGGAGAGCTTCACGGACGGAACGAAGCCTCCCCTCTCCGCCGGCCAAGAGTGGAAAACGCGCTCTCCAATCACTCAAGGTTGCGCGGCAATAGTATAGCTCTAGCGTCTAGGAAAAGCTTAAACAGGTGCGAGGGCGGCACGCATGGCGTGGGAAGCTAGCCGCCAGAATAGCTATCTCAAGTACTGCTGCTGGCGAGGGCATAATACCTTCGTGTAATTATAATAACCCTAATAGGACTTCTTTCAAAGAAAAAAATAAACAAAGAAAAGGAAACGGCTCAGAAGGCTACACTACGAGAGCTATGACTGATACATATATATATATATATATATGTATTCATCTCATCTATGGGATCGCATGCGCGCGCTGTCGTTTTGTCTCTGCGTGTAGTAGTTGAAGGAGAGGAAATCAATATTTCAGCGCCGTGGTTTTAAAGCGCAACCGTGGTAGGGAAACGGAAGGCGATATAAGCATGCGTGTCCATGATACGCACACGACAAACTGCCTTAAAATATTTAGACTTGAGGGGAAGCTTCGTTAATAAACTATAACACGGCAATCAGCACTCGAATATAATTATAACTTCAATGTTGCCCGGAAAGGTAGCTCAGTCGGTTGGTTCGTCAAGCCACCGGTTACTTTCAAGCGACATAGCTCCTGCTCCGAGCCTCATACATATGTGGAAAGTGACTGATGTTGTCCGCCACAGTCGATTTTTGCTGATTCTGAGTGGTTGGAAGGCATAATTTCTTGGAAAAATGGCCGCCAGAGGAGCAGCGTGAACTCGAGCGGCTTTAGAGACTAGGAAAACTGCCTTAAAATATTTTGACTTGAGGGAAAGCTTCGTTAAGAAACTATAGCACGGCAATCAGCACTCGAATATAATTATAACTTCAATGTTGCCCAGAAAGGTAGCTCAGTCGGTTGGTTCGTCAAGCCACCGGTTACTTTCAAGCGCCATAGCTCCTGCTCCGAGCCTCATACTTATGTGGAAAGGGGCTGATGTTGTCCGCGACCGTCGATTTTTGCTGATTCTGAGTGGTTGGAAGGCATAATTTCTTGGAAAAATGGCCGCCAGAGGAGCAGCGTGAACTCGAGCGGCTTTAGAGACTAGGAAAACTGCCTTAAAATATTTTGACTTGAGGGAAAGCTTCGTTAACAAACTATAACACGGCAATCAGCACTCGAATATAATTATAACTTCAATGTTGCCCGGAAAGGTAGCTCAGTCGGTTGGTTCATCAAGCCACCGGTTCGTTTCAAGCGCCATAGCTCCTGCTCAGAGCCTCATACTTATGTGGAAAGGGGCTGATGTTGTCCGCGACCGTCGATTTTTGCTGATTCTGAGTGGTTGGAAGGCATAATTTCTTGGAAAAATGGCCGCCAGAGGAGCAGCGTGAACTCGAGCGGCTTTAGAGACTAGGAAAACTGCCTTAATATATTTTGACTTGAGGGAAAGCTTCGTTAACAAACTATAACACGGCAATCAGCACCCGAATATAATTATAACTTCAATGTTGCCCAGAAAGGTAGCTCAGTCGGTTGGTTCATCAAGCCACCGGTTAGTTTCAAGCGCCATAGCTCCTGCTCCGAGCCTCATACTTATGTGGAAAGGGACTGATGTTGTCCGCGACCGTCGATTTTTGCTGATTCTGAGTGGTTGGAAGGCATAATTTCTTAGAAAAATGGCCGCCAGAGGAGCAGCGTGAACTCGAGCGGCTTTAGAGACTAGGAAAACTGCCTCAAAATATTTTGACTTGAGGGAATGCTTAAACTATAACACGGCGATCAGCACTGGAATACGACGGAAGAAATTATTGAGACGTGGAAAATTCCCTTGAAATAAATCTGGTTTGCGAGACAAACGCTTGTATGTATTGAACCTCTTAAAAGATGAGGGGGGGAAGTATGCGCTCACCGAGAGGGCATCGTCAGCACGAGACCACCAGCAGGCACCTTACAGAGATGTGGAGAGCTTCACGGCCGGAACGAAGCCTCCCCTCCCCGCCGGCCAAGAGTGGAAAACGCGCTTTCCGATCGCTCAAGGTTGCGCGGCAATAGTATAGCTCTAGCGTCTAGGAAAAGCTTAAACAGGTGCGAGGGTGGTACGCATGGCGTGGGAAGCTAGCCGCCAGAATAGCTATCTCAAGTACTGCTGCTGTCGAGGGCAAAATACCTTCGTGTAATTATAACCCTAATAGGACTTCTTTCAAAGAAAAAAAAGAAAAAGAAAGGAAACGGCTCAGAAGGCTATACTACGAGAGCTATGACTGATACATATCTATATATATATGTATTCATCTCATCTATGGGATCGCATGCGCGCGCTGTTGTTTTGTCTCTGCGTGTAGTAGTTGAAGGAGAGGAAAGCAATATTTCAGCGCCGTGGTTTTAAAGCGCAACCGTGGTAGGGAAACGGAAGGCGATATAAGCATGCGTGTCCATGATACGCACGCGACAAACTGCCTTAAAATATTTAGACTTGAGGGGAAGCTTCGTTAATAAACTATAACACGGCAATCAGCACTCTAATATAATTATAACTTCAATGTTGCCCGGAAAGGTAGCTCAGTCGGTTGGTTCGTCAAGCCACCGGTTACTTTCAAGCGCCATAGCTCCTGCTGCGAGGCTCATACTTATGTGGAAAGGGACTGATGTTGTCCGCGACAGTCGATTTTTGCTGATTCTGAGTGGTTGGAAGGCATAATTTCTTGGAAAAATGGCTGCCAGAGGAGCAGCGTGAACTCGAGCGGCTTTAGAGACTAGGAAAACTGCCTCAAAATATTTTGACTTTAGGGAAAGCTTCGTTAACAAACTATAACACGGCAATCAGCACTCGAATACGACGAAAGAAATTATTGAGACGTGGAAAATTCCCTTGAAATAAATGTGGTTTGCGAGACAAATGCTTGTATGTATTGAACCTCTTAAAAGATGAGGGGGGGGAGTATGCGCCTACCGAGATGGCATCGTCAGCACGAGACCACCACCAGGCACCTTACAGAGATGTGGAGAGCTTCACGGCCGGAACGAAGCCTCCCCTCTCCGCCGGCCAAGAGTGGAAAACGCGCTTTCCGATCGCTCAAGGTTGCGCGGCAATAGTGTAGCTCTAGCGTCTAGGAAAAGCTTAAACAGGTGCGAGGGCGGCACGCATAGCGTGGGAAGCTAGCCGCCAGAATAGCTATCTCAAGTACTGCTGCTGGCGAGGGCATAATACCTTCGTGTAATTATAATCACCCTAATAGGATTTCTTTCCAAGAAAAACAAAGGAAAAAAAAGGAAACGGCTCACAAGGCTATACTACGAGAGCTATGACTGATACATATCTATATACATGTATTCATCTCATCTATGGGATCGCATGCGCGCGCTGTTGTTTTGTCTCTGCGTGTAGTAGTTGACGGAGAGGAAAGCAATATTTCAGCGCCGTGGTTTTAAAGCGCAACCGTGGTAGGGAAACGGAAGGCGATATAAGCATGCGTGTCCATGATTAGGCACACGACAAACTGCCTTAAAATATTTAGACTTGAGGGGAAGCTTCGTTAATAAACTATAACACGGCAATCAGCACTCGAATATAATTATAACTTCAATGTTGCCCGGAAAGGTAGCTCAGTCGGTTGGTTCATCAAGCCACCGGTTAGTTTCAAACGCCATAGCTCCTGCTCCGAGGCTCATACTTATGTGGAAAGGGACTGACGTTGTCCGCGACAGTCGATTTTTGCTGATTATGAGTGGTTGGAAGGCATAATTTCTTGGAAAAATGGCCGCCAGAGGAGCAGCGTGAACTCTAGCGGCTTTAGAGACCAGAAAAACTGCCTTAAAATATTTTGACTTGAGGGAAAGCTTCGTTAACAAACTATAACACGGCAATCAGCACTCGAATATAATTATAACTTCAATGTTGCCCAGAAAGGTAGCTCAGTCGGTTGGTTCATCAAGCCACCGGTTAGTTTCAAGCGCCATAGCTACTGCTCCGAGCCTCATACTTATGTGGAAAGGGACTGATGTTCTCCGCGACCGTCGATTTTTGCTGATTCTGAGTGGTTGGAAGGCATAATTTCTTGGAAAAATGGCCGCCAGAGGAGCAGCGTGAACTCGAGCGGCTTTAGAGACTAGGAAAACTGCCTCAAAATATTTTGACTTGAGGGAAAGCTGAAACTATAACACGGCGATCAGCACTCGAATACGACGAAAGAAATTATTGAGACGTGGAAAATTCCCTTGAAATAAATCTGGTTTGCGAGACAAACGCTTGTATGTATTGAACCTCTTAAAAGATGAGGGGGGGAAGTATGCGCTCACCGAGAGGGCATCGTCAGCACGAGACCACCAGCAGGCACCTTACAGAGATGTGGAGAGCTTCACGGCCGGAACGAAGCCTCCCCTCCCCGCCGGCCAAGAGTGGAAAACGCGCTTTCCGATCGCTCAAGGTTGCGCGGCAATAGTATAGCTCTAGCGTCTAGGAAAAGCTTAAACAGGTGCGAGGGTGGTACGCATGGCGTGGGAAGCTAGCCGCCAGAATAGCTATCTCAAGTACTGCTGCTGGCGAGGGCAAAATACCTTCGTGTAATTATAACCCTAATAGGACTTCTTTCAAAGAAAAAAAAGAAAAAGAAAGGAAACGGCTCAGAAGGCTATACTACGAGAGCTATGACTGATACATATCTATATATATATGTATTCATCTCATCTATGGGATCGCATGCGCGCGCTGTTGTTTTGTCTCTGCGTGTAGTAGTTGAAGGAGAGGAAAGCAATATTTCAGCGCCGTGGTTTTAAAGCGCAACCGTGGTAGGGAAACGGAAGGCGATATAAGCATGCGTGTCCATGATACGCACACGACAAAGTGCCTTAAAATATTTAGACTTGAGGGGAAGCTTCGTTAATAAACTATAACACGGCAATCAGCACTCTAATATAATTATAACTTCAATGTTGCCCGGAAAGGTAGCTCAGTCGGTTGGTTCGTCAAGCCACCGGTTACTTTCAAGTGCCATAGCTCCTGCTCCGAGCCTCATACTTATGTGGAAAGGGACTGATGTTGTCCGCGACAGTCGATTTTTGCTGATTCTGAGTGGTTGGAAGGCATAATTTCTTGGAAAAATGGCCGCCAGTGGAGCAGCGTGAACTCGAGCAGCTTTAGAGACCAGAAAAACTGCCTTAAAATATTTTGACTTCAGGGAAAGCTTCGTTAACAAACTATAACACGGCAATCAGCACTCGAATACGACGAAAGAAATTATTGAGACGTGGAAAATTCCCTTGAAATAAATCTGGTTTGCTCGAAAAATGCTTATATGTATTGAACCTCTTAAAAGATGAGGGGGGAAGTATGCGCTCACCGAGAGGGCATCGTCAGCACGAGACCACCACCAGGCACCTTACAGAGATGTGGAGAGCTTCGCGGCCGGAACGAAGCCTCCCCTCTCCGCCGGCCAAGAGTGGAAAACTTCTTCATATATCATCAGTTATATTTGGGCTCTCTAGACTGCACAAAATTTTAAAAAAATATTTGCAACTTTTTGTTTTTATGCTTTCATAAATGCACCTCATTTGTCATAACTATTAGCAGCAGAGCATTCCAATATTTAATAAGGACAGTGGTATGCTATAAAAGTGGAACTAGGACTGTATAGATACATAAAAATATTAGGGGGGAAAAACGTGTTATTTTTACATAGTGGAAATGCGCCTATGGCATGCATTGATTTGTTCACTAAATTTCCATGAGCTTATTTCCCAAAGTTAGTTTCAACCAGGGGCAGAAAAAAGCTTTAGGACAGGACTGAGTGTCACTTGCGCCTACTTTATTGAAAGCAAACAGAATCATATTTATAGGTGAAGGTGGCCATGTGCGCACTTAAATTTGCACTCAATACTCAAACAAGTTTGCATTATTATTCAGTCATACAGTGCAGAACTGTCGTTCAGTTCAGTTCAAGCCACAGATGTATCGCTGGCATAGACGTCACATTTCAAGTTGATGAAACAGGCTTCCATTATTTCCCATGCCACATAATCTTTGTTTTTACCAAGAATGCGGATATGGAAAAGATATGGCTAACACGTGTGGCAAGTGCAGTGCATAGGCAAATGTGCATTAATCTTATTCCTGACAGACAGCTCATGTTCCCTTCAAAAATCGTGTATGCAACAGCCTGTCTGGCTGATATGCACCCTGCCGCAATTAAGTGGAATTTCGTACACCATACCGACCGCGCAAGTCACATAAAGCCTTGTATTTTTACCACAAAGGGTCAGCTTCTGTGGGTCTGAGATGCGTGGGCGCAGGCCAGTAAGCTTCCGTGGAGCCAAGAAAATAATAGGTATTTGTACCTGCTGGCAACTTTCTTTAATTGTGGGCCGCTACATGCATGTATGGAACAACATGCAGCGTTTTCTCCACTAGTGCCTTGGAAAGGGGCATCCAAGCGTTATTTTTGGCTGGGACGCTCGCCTCCCTAAATCATGCGTTTGGGGAACTGCAATATTTCTATCTCAGCTTTTAATGAGCGAATTTGAAAATTTTTGCAGCAGAATGCTCCCAAGAGGGCACCTAACAACTTCCAGCGTATAATTAAACTAGCTATGTAGCCTGGTGAGGTGCTCCTTAAAGTACTCCTCAAATACCGGTATTACCGGTACTGCTCAAATACCGGTATTATAGCTTTGCAGCATACGACAGATTTTAATGTTATACAGAGTTAATGCATGAGTACAGATTAGGTAAGATCGGGTGCATACGGCTTTTTTGGTGCCTCTGATGCTTTGGAGTGGCTTGGGGAGAGAAGCAAGTTAATCAATGCTCCATAACACACTGTCGTGGTTTCACCCATGTGGACGTAGCACTGCAACCGGTCGTTGGAAGATCTGAAAGCACACCGAGAGGATTTATCAATAGTTTTGCACATTGGAAGTGAAGCAGTGGACACTGAACAGGCGTCGATTAATTAAACAGCCTTTCTTATGATTGCTGTACTGTCCCAAACAGGTTTGTTATTTAGAGCCATCACAGCACAACACGGCACTAATCCTGCTGCCCATTTTTGAGCTACGTACAGGACGGATTGAGCTAACAAGGCTAAGCTTATTTATGCATTGTCAGCAACCATCAGTGTATTAGAACAGATGATTTCACAAAGATAGAACAATATTGCTGATTGCCCAAGACTTTCATATTCCTATTGCTGAAAATGCCAGCATTTTTTTTCCTGAGTTGGTTCAATTTAACTTCATCACTGCGTGAATGTTGCAGTGCACAAATGAGGACAAAGATAGAACAGGCAAGCAAGAAGTCCGTTTTTCTCGTCTTGTCTTTTTTAATAGCTAAACGCTGCATAAATTTGCAGAATATGACATAATGCGACCAGTTAGGCTAACTAAAGCACCAATACATTGACTAAAGCTTTTACTACTCCCTCTCCTACCAGATAGGGTAGCGATTGCCCACCTGACCTCAATATTAGTAGTAAACCAACTGCACAAGTTTTCAGAAGATGGAAGTCCTGAAAAGGCTACTTTCCTTGCGGCTTCTCGACACGGCAATAATTATAGTTGAGCAAAGTTGTGTTCGTACTGCCAAGTATTTGCTACACTTCTTAATTTAAGGTCAAGTGCATTTATTTATTTATTTATTTATTTCGGATACTTTCCTGGCCCGAAGGCATTACAGAAAGGAGTGGTAAGTGAAAAAAAAGTACATAATTATACAATAATAGGTATTACAAAACGGCAGAAAATACAGCAGTTTTGAAATTGCCAACGTCAGAAATGGCAGCGATGGAGGGAGGAAGGTCGTTCCAATCGGCGCTGGTTTTAGGAATAAAAGAATCATGACACATCTTTGTTCTAAAATATGGAACACCAACTTTAAACACGTGATCGAAACGGGATGAAATGTATGACGGGCGAGTAATAAGATGATCCTTTAATAGTGGGTTGTGGTGATACAGCCTGTGGAAAAGACACAGTCTAAAACATTTACGGCGCATTGAAAGCTCCGGTAATGTAAGTGTGTTTTTCATGGAAGTAATGCTGGCGTAACGGGAATAGTTAGATAAGATGAAACGTGCTGCGCGATTCTGGATGGATTCTAGACTGTTTATCAGTGTCAGTTGATGGGGATCCCATACGGTGGATGCATATTCTAGCTTTGGTCGCACTAATGTTTTGTAGAGGGTAAGCTTTATCGGCATCGGCGCAGCAGAGAAATTTCGACGCAAGTATCCAAGAACCCGGTTAGCGTTATTAGTGACGTGTTTGATGTGCGTATGCCATGATAAGTTACGTGAAATATGGACACCTAGGTATTTGTACGAGTTGACGGATTCAAGAGAAGTATCGTGAAGTAAACACGCGTATTGTCAGTGTTAGTGCGGCTTGATACATGCATTGTTTTATATTTATTAACGTTTAGTCGCATGAGCCATTTATCGCACCAGTTGGATATGCTTCTAATATCGTTTTGAAGCTTATCGGTATCAGTGTGGTTAGTTATTTTGCGATAAATGACGCAGTCATCTGCGAAAAGCCTGATAGATGAATGGGAAATGCATTTAGGAAGGTCGTTTATGTAAATGAGGAAAAGGAGGGGTCCCAGTACCGATCCCTATGGTACACCCGATGTTACGGAAGTGCGAGAGGATGAACATTCATTAGCTGAAACGTACTGAGTTCGATTAGTCAGAAAGCTTTTAATCCAGTTTAGTACATTAGGGTCAATGTTAAGCATGCTAAGTTTAAGAATGAGAAGATCATGTGAAACAGTGTCGAAAGCTTTTGCAAAGTCCAAAAACACGCAGTCTACATCGAAGCCCATATCAGTATGGGTAAATAGGTCATTAGTAAAACATATGAGTTGCGTTTCACATGAAAATGTTTTCCTGAAACCGTGTTGTTCAGTCGAAAAGAAGGAATTAGACTCAAGGAAATCAATCAGATGAGACTGTATAATATGCTCCAAAGATTTGCATGGTATACTTGTCAGTGATATAGGACGATAGTTATCGGGGGAATGAGTGTTACCTGATTTAGGGACCGGAACAACCTTGCCAACCCTCCAATCGCTTGGAAGAACTGAGGAACCTAGAGACTGGGAAAATAGCATTGAAAGCATAATGGAAGAATATGGTTCAGTAATTTTAAGCATTTTACAGTTAATTGAGTCTTCACCTGATGAAGAAGATATTTTCAGGTTTTCAATCAACTTTTGTATGCCGACCCAATCTATATAAATGGAGTTCATTGGTAAATAGGAGCATTTAGTTACCGACGGCAGAGTGGCAGGAGCACATTTGTGAAAGACAGAAGCAAATACATCAGTCAAAACGGAACAGCACTGGTTCGGAGGGATCGCGACATTGTCAGAAAGGGCTAGTTGGATTGTTTTGCTTTCTTTGCCACCAACAATATTCCACAATTTACGTGGATTAGACTGCAAAAGTGATGGGAGGGTGTTATCGAAAAAAATCTTTTTTTGCATTTGTAATAGCGATAGTATATTCTGCGTGAATGCAATGATATGCTGCCCAGCGTTCGGGAAGATTAGTTGCTTTGGCGCGACGAAAAATACGTTTCGTTTTGTTGCGCAGACGGCGCAGAATTCCAGTAAACCATGGCGAGGAAGGACTCGAAACAATCTTTCTTTTAGGTACATAGCGATCCATTAGTGTTAGCAGTTTGTTCTTGTACAATGACCAGTTCTCTTCAACGGTACGTTGAAAAAAGTTGACCGTGTAGTGAGTAATGAATGGTTCTAGCTCATTTAAAATGGATGTGGTATCGGTGGCATGGTAATCACATATCATTTTAACTGTTTTCTTCGAGCGAACTTTCTTCTTAAGTGTTAAGTGAAGAAGCGAGTGGTCACTTATTCCTGTAAGGTATGTTGGAGGCGAAACCAAATCTGGAGCTGTTGTAAAAAAGAGGTCTAATGTATTAGACGAAGTGCTGGTAGTGCGTGTGGGTTCATGAATCAGCTCGGTTAGATTAAAATCAGCGCAGATGTCCAAAAAATGGGTGCACTCGGAAGATGACTGCTTAAGGGAGGGAACACCATTTTGCCACACTATGTTTGGAAAATTGAAATCGCCTTGTAAGAACAAATGTGATTTTGGGTATCGAACAACTAATTTGTTAAGGACGTCATGAAGGTCAGTGCAGAAATTGGTAGTGGAGGATGGGGACCTATAACACGCGCAAAAGATGAGGTCGCCAGTGGGAAAACCAACACGAGTGCAAACTATTTCTAATGGTGAGTCAGTGGGGATAGTGAAGGAAGTGATAGCAGAGCTCCGGGCAATCAGTACACCTCCGCCCGTACGGAAATCGCGATCGTACCTGTAAAAGTTATATGTTTTTTGACAGTCTAGTATTTCACTATCTTTAATTTTTGCTGAAAGCCATGTTTCGGTGAGCACAACTACATCAGCTGAGCATGCGTCGATATGTGATGACAGTGATGTGCGTTTGTTGACGATATTTCGGAGATTTGTAAAAAGAAGTGATAAGAAGTTTGCTTGCTTTGGAACACGAGATAGCTATGTTGCACCCAAATATGAAGATTGTGGACCCGATGGTCTGTTGTTTGTTGGGGTAATCGCGCTGCTAGCTGGTCCGATCTCGCATACTTCATCTGCAGCTGCGCAATAAACGTAACATTTTTTACCTATGATTAGTTTGTTATGTTGCAAAGAAAAAGACTGGCCGCTGGCCTTGCCAAAGTCATTTAGTGCTTTCCGTGATTGACGAGTGGCTTTGCAAAAGTCTTCGCCGACTGAAATACCATCGGCTTTAAACTTGGCTTTTTGCTAGAGTATATGGTCTCTCATTTTGGAAACACAAACAGGCCGTGTCTTGCCGACAACGTATGTGCCTAGCCTATGAGCCCTATGGATAGCGACTTCCGAGGGAGTCATGTTGAGACAGTTTCTAAGAAGGTTATGGATCTGGGCTGCTGATTGAGCCCACGTTTCTGATACGTTGTCTGAGATACCATAGAAGATCAAGTTGTCGCGTCTTGAATGGTCCTCCAGAACGTCTAGTCTTGACGCGAGCTTAGCGCTTTCATTTGAAACAGCTTCATGGACTGCGGTAGTAATATCACTTCCTGAAGGCATATTTTCAAAAGACTCAACCACAGCTTCCACAGCAGTCACTCTATTGGAAAGGTCTGAAACGGTCTCAGTAAGGTTTTCTTGGTTAGCCTTTAGTTCAGCTATGGCATTCATCATCTCGGCGTGTCGCGTGTCAAATTTTAATGACAAAGCAGCTATGGCCGCCATAACTTCATTGTTTAATTCAGGGTTTAATTCTACATCCCCGGAAAGTAAGAGCCACATAGCAACAGAGACACAATCACTCAGAGTGGAAGCCAGCACTTGTGGGCAAGGGAAGAGCAGCAAACCGACATTGTTTGTACGTTTACAAAAAAGCGATTCGGACTGACTAACCTGCACAAGAAAGCAGAAAGGAGAGCTTAGCAGCGACCGCATGGTAGCTGCTCTCCCGTGCCCACTGGAAGCGCCTTGCTGATGCCAGTTGCTTAAATCTTAGTGCTGCCGCTGGCGGCAGTGTCCGTGTCCCACTTGATACAGGCGTGAAGATGATGACGTCTTCCATGCTTAGATAATCAAGGCTGTTGTCAGCTGCTTGTGGCGGTGGATCCAGCAGGAAATTCGATAGGGATGTAGACGTAGCACACGTGCTAGACGGTGACAACGATGAGCCGAAAACAGCAATCTGCACAAGACAGCAGAAAGGAGAGCTTAGCAGCGACCGCATGGTAGCTGCTCTCCCGTGCCCACTCCTTTCTGCTTTCTTGTGCAGGTTAGCATTGGCTGCGACGAAACAAAAATATTAGTAGTTGGCAGCACAGTGAAGTGACACAGAACAATTTCGTAACACTCGATCTGTCAGTTCAACGCGCGGCAACCGAACAGTTATTAATCGTGCTCGACATTTCCGCTACGCATACTATTGCTACTTTGCCCATATGAACCAAACAATGACCAAATGCTCTTTGCGGTCCATAACGCGCAGTACATTTACGCTCACCTGTATTAGAAGATCGTTGCCTGTCATCAGGTACACGAACCCTTTCGTCCGCAGGCTTTCGTGGAGGTCGGCGAGTTTCCGGGCGCCTGTGAGCTTCACGATTTTCTTTGAGGGTCCCTGCGAAACGTGGCAAACCGCTCCTTCCGCATCAGTCGGCGAGCGCTCAGTTGAAAGGGGATCGGACGACATGCTGCCGCCGCTGTCAGGTTTTACAGGCGCAACGCAAGCAAGAGAGGAATGCCACTTGCGTTTAGATATTCATTCACCGCCGTAGATGGCAAGGTGCTGTCAGAGCCATCGCCGTGCTTTTCATAGTTGCGAATCCAAAGTTGAAATAAATACGAAAGCCATAAATTATGTGCTGGGTCCTGAATATTTCGGTGCGTGCGTTCGCAAAATATTTTTTGCTCACCGCTGCACTATCCTTGCTCAAGTTTAGCGGAACGACCACATTTGGGGGTCTACTTCGTTTAGCATAACACTTACCGATGCTCAGGAGCAATGCAAACTTACCGATGCTCAGGAGAATGCGAGCTGCTGCAGCGACGGTGCAAGCATAAACTTGTGTCGCCGCCTACCATAGGCTGCAGAAAGCCGCAAATCAGGGAGCGCTGCCGCGTGTTGCCTGCTCCTGGGAGAGGCGACCGTCTTCCGTAAGACGCTGCTTTCAATGGCTGATGGCCTGCGGTGACACAGGTTTATGCTTGCGCCATTACGGCAGCTTTTTGCAGCCTCATGGGCGCAGGCAAATTTGCGTTTTTTTTTATTTACGGACAAGGCACTTAACTGCGCCAAGTGTAAAGTCGGCGCCAAAATGCGATCGCTCTACAAAATTTGAGCAAGAACAGAGCAGCGGTTGGCGCGTCATTTGCACAGGGGTTTGCAGAACAGTACACGAAGTTTGCACATTCTATCGTGGCCCCAATGATTCTACAAACAGAACGCAACGTTTTTAGATTCTCAATTCTAAACGTTTACAGACCACCACGACCCACAGAAGCCTTCGTAGGAGGCAATACTCCTCTAAAGGGCACTGCTTCACAGAAGTGGTGCGTTTTCAGACACTTGCCTCAGTTTTCTCTTCTAAAATTCTAGAGGGAAACGAAGGCTCCTATTCAGAGAAGTTGTAGGCATGCTTTTGTGTGATGAGCTTCCCTCAGAGTTTCCTGTTTATATGGAGGTAAAAATCCAAGAATTTCTCCGTTCATTCGTTACCCGCTACCAGGAAGCCCGCATAATCCCTAATTTACATTACCTTGTGCACTACCTACGGATGATCTCTCTTTTCGGACTGCTCAAACAAATCTGGCGTATGACGTTCGAGGCATCAAAGATGAAAAACTTCAAAAACATATTTAAAACACTTGCAGAGCTTCGCCAACTTTCGGAAAGCTATGAATTCCGTGAGATTGTCTTCAAACAACGCCGCACCATGTCCGGCCTGAAACCTGTGCGAAGATCTGTTTTACATACGTGCACTTATGAGCGCCTGCCTGCAGGTAACGTATGGCAGGCGAAGTCAGTCACTATGCCGCAAATGGCATACCATGTGGGAGATATGCTTTTAATGGCCAAGGGAGATGAAATTGACTTATGGGGTTTTACGTGCCAAAACCTCTTTCCGATTATGAGGCACTTGTAGTGGAGGACTGCGGAAATTTCGACTAGCTGGAGTACTTTAATGTGCACCTGAATCTAAGTACACGGGTGTTTTCGCACTTCGCCGCCATCGAAATGCGGCAGCCGTGGCCGGGATTCAATCCCGCGACGTCGTGCTCAGCAGCCCAACACCATAGCCACTCAGCAACCACGACGGGTAAACAGACGACCCCAAATTTGCACAGATTGCAGGTATTCTTGCGGCACAGGATGAGGTTTTATTCTTGTTTGACCAGATGGGACTTGTTGAATTCAGGAGACATCGATATGCATTTAAGGCATCTAAACGCAATGTAGTCTGTGCGGCGCAGCCAGGAGATGAGGTGTTATCTTTATCTCGCAGGGGAAGTGGCACCCAGACGTGAATTAGTGTTGTTTCATTAAAAATAGTAATGTTTGCTTAGCTTTATGTTATGAACTCTAAGTGGTGTACTTCACAGTTTGTGTTCTGTTGACATTGTGTATTTATTCGTGTTATATTTTTTTCTTGTTTATTCCATTATGCGCATGGTCAATCAATATTCATGCACTCCCCCCTCCCCCCTTAAGGTATCATCATATACAAAATACATATAATGTACAGTGTGTTGCATAAGTATACCAACCACGGTTACTACTTTTGGAGTTTGGCGTTATACCATACTGCTTCATTTATTTCTTACTGAAGGTATAAAAATCAATTTCCCTTTCTTGCTATGCTGGTTATCCAGTAATGGAGCACTGCATGAAACGCATTTTACTTTTTGCAGCTCAAGCGTTGAACTCGGGTAGTTGCATATTATGCTGTTTTCTTTGGTATAGTCAATCTGTTAATTGATTGAGTGAACCAACGAATCCACATTCGCTGCAACCTATAAATTCATATGTGCCTGTCACTGATTCCCTTCAAGCAGCATGGGAGTCTTCCATTTCATGCATCATTCCTGACTTCGTTTTGTGACTTCCCTTGGAAAAAAAGGTATTCAGCGACTGAAAAAAGAGAGTAGAGGTAGTCGTTACCCTCTTTTGACACTCTTTCTTTAAGAGTGCAGCTTCATTTCAATTAATTGGTCATTTAGCTATTTCACTTAGTGAGTAAAACTTTTTCCTGTGTGACTTCCTTGATGCCTGTTTTTTTTCTTCTTAATGTATGGATAATAACAAAAGGGCCCCTTGGTTAACTCCCCTTCTTTTCGTTGCTTACATAAACAGGCTTTCGTTTGCAGCGACGTTGATTTCTTCAGGTAGCATGAGTGGGTAAATTGATGAGTTGCCGTCACTCAAGAAGATCAGGTAATCGTGACAACGGTGGCAGAATGGGTGTTGCAGATCAACCGTCAATACTGGTGAGTTGTGGCACTGGCTAACACCCCGACGGTCAGTGCTAGTAGTAAAACATGTATGTCCCAGAATGGGTATGGCAAAATGGCTCCGCTGCAGCTCATTTGTCTAGAGAAAGGCACGCATTATGCGAAGACGTCAGACCGTTCCTTAGTTTTTCAAATTGTTTTCGCATCTAGCGTCATTTTAGGTATATGGTCATTTAGTTATGTCACTTAGTAAATAAAAGTTTTCCCTCTATGATTGCCTTGGTGTCTCTTTTTTTTTTGCTTCATAATGTATGGATAAAAACAATATGGCCACTTGGTTAACCCCCTTTCTTTTCGTCCCTAAATAAACAGAGGTTTTTTGTGCAGCGACGTAGATGGCTGCGGGTAGCATGTGTGGGTATATTGATGAGTTGCCCTCACTCAAAAAGATCAGGTAATCGTGACACCAGTGGTAGAATGGGTGTTGCAGATCAGCCGTCAATACTGATGCGTTGTGGCACTGGCTAACACCGCGACGGCTAGGGTTAGAAGTAGAACGTGTATGCCTCAGAATGTCGATGGCAAAGTGGCGCCGCTGCATCTAATTTGTTTAGAGAAAGGGCCGCGTAATGTGAAGACGTCAGACTTCCTATGTTTCGCAAGTTGTTCTTGTATGTAGCTTCATTTGAATTAAATGGTCATTTAGCTTTTTCACTTAGTAAGTAAAAGTTTTACCTCTATGATTTCTTTGGTGTCTGTTTTTTTTTTTGGTTCTGAAGGTATGGACAATAACAATAGGGCCCTTTCGTGAACCCCCTGTCTTTTCATTCCTTACATAAACAGGGTTTCTTTTGCAGCGACGTTGATGGCTTCGGGTAGCATGTGTGGGTAAATTGAGGTGTTTCCCTCACTAAAGCAGATCAGGTACGCGTGACACCGGTGGCGAAATGCATCTTGCAGATCAGTCGTCAAGAATGGTGGGTTGTTGCACTGGCTAACACCCCGACGGTTAGTGCTAGTGCTAAACCATGTATGTCCCAGATTGTGGATGGCAAAATGGCGCCGCTGTAGCTCCTTTGTTTAGAGAAAGGGACGCGTAATACGAAAACGTCAGACAGTTCCAAAGTTTCGCAAGTGGTTTTTGCATCTAGCTTCATTTCAATATAATTCGTCATTCAGCAATTTCACTTAATAATTAAAAGCTCTTCCTGTATGATCTCCTTGTTGTCTGTTCTTTCGCTTCTTAACCCTCTATTGCATGAATTATGAAAAAGTCTAATTAAAAATTATTTTTTCAGCTTTTATTATTGATTTATTGAACAAACACATATACAGAAAGTTTCAGAGTTATAACAACTGTATTAATAAAGATACAGCTTCGTGCTAAATATAGCACATCATGAAGATGGCCGAGCGGTCTTCCTGCGATGGGCGGAATACAAAGCTTCACGGATGGCGGGCTTTTTAGCGCAATGTGTGGAATGAAATGAAACAGTTGTTTGCTACGTTCAGGCGCAGAGGAATGTTGCACTTCTACCTTATCGACGACTTCTCGGTGCAATATGGCTGATTACATCTTTGTTTCTTCTCATCGAATTCTGGCCAGCGGCCGACTTGGTCAGATAGGACGTCTTAGGGTAGCAATGCAGCCACTGGTCCCTGTGCTTTTTTTACTTGAACCTGGAACTCAATCTCTTGACTAGAAGGCCTTTCTGGTTGCGTTTTGGGTATGCACTTGTTATGCGAGGTAAGGCATTCTACAATTTCTGCTTTGAATTGAGCCAGCGGTAGTACTTGTTCCTGCCCAAGATGCCCCTGCACCCTCATGTACAATAGCCATGCTGCTACTACCGATAAGCCTAGCATATGCGCAAAAATTCGAGAGTGCCATTTCTTCAACCTGATATGTATGCGGTAACGTCGAAACAGTGGGTCCAGCAGGTCGACCCCCCCATGTGCCTGTTGTGGACCTTTACTACGCTGGGGCAATCAATTTCGCGAAACTTCTTGGCGGAGCTAAACCTGCGCTTAGTCTTTTGGCCTGGATCTCTCCCAACAAAGTTCGATAGAAATGTCCCGGCACGGTTATCGTACCACCGCACACACGATAACTCCACGTCATTTATCGCGCTTGTGAGTGCCTCTGAAACACCAGGTCCTTTACATTTCAGTTCGTTCTCGCTTTTCAGGTGACAGTTTGGTAGACGATTCGCCCTGACTGTACCGATCGACAAAATTCCGTCTTGTGATAGGGTGACCTGCAGCTCGGTCTATTGAACAGATGGCAGCACGTTACCATATTTTGTCTTTCAAGTTCATACTGTCCTAAATATGGCACACACCGATTTTGGTTTCTCTGCTGTAGTTGTAGACAAAATTGAGAAAACTAATAACTGGCTTGAAGTGGCGATACCACAAAATATGCCAAAAGAATTTTTCTGTGTTTCTGCGGTGAAAACTCACAGAGAGGAAAAATACCAATTTCTCGTGTTTGCCCCGTCCAAGTTTCACGTCGCTTCCCAAATTCTACTTCACCTCTGTTTTGCGCATCACTCAAGAGATGGCAGCACTTGCCCATAATAGGCGTGCATAACTGAGAATTACTATGATGGTATCATATTCTGAACTGGGTATCTCACGCACGCGAAAAAAAAATTGTTACCTGTATGTGCCAAATATGGGACGACTTTCAATAGAGGGTTCAGCTTTTCCTCATCTCTATAACTGCTGGAGTCCGCTGGACTTGAACTAAACGATGCCCGCGCAACATTGGGTTATGCGAACGCACGTGACCTATACCCGGCCGGCTGAGAGGGGGGCTTAGAACCAGCCACGGAGTTCTATGTCTCTGTAAGGGGCCTGTTGTAGTCTCGTATCTGTAAGCGCAGAGATTATCCTATATTCCCCTCATCTTTTTAAAATTTTTCAACATTTAGAAGCATTTCTCTCGGAAACCATGCTTAGTTCAAGGGTAATTTCCATGCCTCAGTAATTTCTCTGGTTATATTCGAGTGCTGATAGCCATGTTATCTGTTGATACCGTAACGCTTTCTCAAGTCTCCAAATTTATTAAGGCAGTTTCCCGCGTGCGTACAATGGCCACGCACGTTTATAGCTCCTTCCGTTTCTCTACCTCGGGTGCGCTTAAGAACCACGGTGTTGCCATTAGGCTGCAGTTTTTTTCCTTTTCCTTTCTTTCTTCTCTTACTCATACTCGCTCGCCCAACTACTACACGCAGAAACAAACGAACAGCGCTTGCATTCGATCGCATAAGTGCGAATATATATATATATATATATATATATATATGTGTGTGTGTGTGTGTGTGTGTGTGTGTGTGTGTGTGTGTAGTTGAAGAAACGAAGGAGCACACTTGCGAAAATTGCATTTTTAATGGTTTACCGTTTTGGCCGTGGCACGGCCTTCGTCAGAATAAACTCATATACAAGTGCGCACGTGCACATAATCAGCAGCATGCACGTGTGCAATTGCAAATAATACCAAAAAAAGTGCAGCGATGTGTATATGTTACGCAAAATAACTTATATATATATATATGAAATATCATTATGGTATCGCGGTGATTATACATGACGTAACAGAATGATATCGAGTGCGACATGACATGACTAGAATTTGATTTGGCATTATTTGTCAACGCTGTGCAAGTTTATACAGATCATAATATGGCAGAAAGGCACGAAATTTTTTCTACGCTCTCGTTGATACCAGGTGAAACAGTGTTAAACCTATAAATGAGAAAGGATTCTCGTACTGCTCGATCTTGGTGTGATTTGAAACCGGACTGTATTACTGTTACTTTGATGTTGTCAAACGTATGACCTGGCAGTCGAACATGTTTAGGTAATGGAAGATGCGGCAAGCTGTTAACGTGTGCTTTGTGGTTGTTGAATCTGATACTAAAAAATGTTTTGGCCTGACCGACATACTGCATCTGACCTACTGAACATTCAAGAAGGTAGATGATGTTAATACTGTCACAGATGAAGTCGCCGTTGATTTTAACAGAAAAATTGGATGCTGTGCTTCTAGCAGTCTTTGACGTGTAGAAAATTTACAGCGGGGTTTATTGCAGGGATGACAACCAGCAGGAGCAATCGCTTTAGTCTTGGAGGAGGTTACTAGGACACGCAGATTCCTAGAGCAACGATAGACCACTCTTGGTGATTCCGTGAAAATGTTTTTAAGACGGTCGCTCTGTGTGAGTATGTTATAATGCTTCTTAAGAATGAGCGACACGTTAGGAATAGATGCAAAGTGTGTTAGGATAAGATTAGTTCGTGAAATAGGCGCCGATCGCTTGTCCGTGCAGATCAGTTCTTTCCGGAAGAGACAGTCCGCCCGCTTAAGGGCATCGTCAATTATTTCTGAAGGGTATTTCTGCACGGTTAGTGCATTACAAAGCCGGTTACAGTTGCGAGTGAATTCACTGTCGTCCGAACAAATTATTTTGAACCGAACAGCTCAGCTGTAGGGAATGCTGGTTGTGCAGTGTTTGACATGGCTGCTTTTGATATGCAGATATTGCTGTCGGTCAGTGGGCTTTCTGTAAAGACTCGTCGTTAACTTACCATTGTACAGAGATACCAAGACGTCAAAGACGTTTATGCTGAGTGATGGATAGGACTGGGAAAAGTAAATTGATGGTGCGGCGTTGTTAAAGTCAGTAATGAATGAAAGTAATGCAGCTGCACCATGATGCAACATTAGGAAAATGTCATCGATGAAGCGTTTGTAATAGAACGGTTTGAGGTCACGAGTAGCAAGGAAATTCTTTTCTAGCATGCCCATAAAATATTAGCTTAATTGGGACCTATATTTGTACCCATGGAGTCAACACTAGTTTGAATATAATGTTCGCCGTCGCATTCAAAGTTGTTAAGTTCAAGTATTAGTGTTAGAATTTTTCCAAGGTTAGAATCGTCAGTCGGTTTGTCATCTACAGAGTAGTTATATGCCTGGAGTAAAGATTGAATCCCATTTGTATACGGAATGTTTGTGTACAGCGATGCCACGTCAAGTGTGACTAGAAGAGCATCGCTTGGGACATGCAAGTCAACGATATGAGAAAGGAAGTGGTTAGTATCTTTGATATAAGAAGCAAATTTAGGAGGAATTGAACTGATAAGGTTATCTACATAGCGGGACAAATTCTCTGTGACGGTACCTATTCCTGAAACTATTGGTCGCCCTTCGTTGCTTTCCTTGTGGATTTTAGGAAGGAGATAAAATCTACCAGCTGCCGGGCTTAGGGGGACTAATGACACAACTACAGATTTTTCAATCTTGTTTTCTTTCACGAGACTGTCTAAAGTTTCCTTTACCGTAGTTTTGAACTATTCGGTAGGGTCCTAACTCAGGTGCCTGTAGAATGATTGATCATTAAGTTGTCTGTGTTCCTCACTTACGTAACTGGCTTTGTCAATAATGACGACTTCACCACCGTTATCAGCAGGTTTAATGATCATGTCGTCACGGTTAGCCAATGTTCCCATTGCATCCCTTTCTTTAGGGCTAAGGCTATGACAGACTGAAAATTGCATTTTGTATGCTTCTGATACATTCCTATTCACAGCTCTGATATATAAATCCAGGCTTTTATCCCTTTGAGAGGGAGGTGTCTAGTATTTAGCAGAAAATAAAGATGTCTTGTTACAGGTGCCCCGATCGTGGAAGTACTCGCGTAACTTCATGTTTCTTTCAAAATTGTGCAAATCATTAATCAGCTGGAATTCATTGTATCCGCCAGTTGCGGGACAAAAGTTCTGAAAAGGTGATAGAACACTATATTCTTCCCTCGATAACCTGCTACAAGCAATCTTCACTATATTTCCTGTTTATTCAGAGCTCGAATGTGCCGAAGTGGTTGCATCTGCATTGGTGCTCACACAAGTACAGACATTGTCATGTATCAACTTTTTATATTTATTCTGGTTAAGTTCGCGCGTTTTATCTTGTCTGCATTCATCCAGCCATTCCCTCTCTACGGTAGTGAAGTTATGAGTCGCAAAAAGTTGCTTTTCTTTGTTTGTGAACTGTTTCGCGGATGACTCATAATGGCTAATAACTATACGTTTTAGGTCCAGTGAAGCTTGTTTGAGGGTATTGTCCCACGTCGACAAGTTGCTGTGGGACATTTCAGATGTGGCAGGTCCTAAAATTAGGCGTAAGCCTTTAGGCACAGTAGATGCAACAATGCACGTTTTTAAAGTGGAAGCATGAAGGTTACACGGAATGCCTTTTTGAATAACCTTTCTAATCTTCAAGAAATGCACAGAGGCGTCTCCAAAGGGTGCCTTACCCCGGCGCGATGTTAGTCAATTGGTCCCATTGTCTGGATCAGATCGCGTGCTTCTCAGACCATACCTTCGTTGAGGCGACGTGGCACAGCGCACCGGTGAAGTTGCCGATGCGTTGGCTGTTGCCTTGTAGTCACTGGATTGTTCACATCCTCACTGCAAGTCGTTCTGTTGTCTGTTGTCGTTCTTGTCGTTTTGCTTCTTTTCGTTTGATCTGTAGTAGGGTTTCGTGTAGGTTCACTGTTTCGCGGTACCTTGCTGCTTAATACCTTCTTTGTGGCTGCTTTGCCTCTTGATGTCTTCTTTGCGGATGCCTCGCTCGCCGATGTCTTGTTTTTCCTGGTATCGCTTGTAGCCGCTTGAGCTGTCAATGCCACAATTGTGCGGCTCCTCGTTGACGGGCTTTTGGTACTTTGGCTGCGCGTTACTGGTGTTATTTCGTGCATTGCCACTTTCTCAGACAAAGAATCGTTGTCATGTTGAAGTTGATTTGTTGCGGTTACAGGAGTGCGAGATGGTGTTTTACTGCTTGTGCAGTTTTCCCAAGAAGACGATGACGCATCTTGTTGATTCTTGAAGCATAACTGTCTGTAGTGACAGGCTAGTAGCGCGTAGCCCTCGAAGCTTGGATGCAGGCTGTCACCTCCGAAGACGTGAGATGGAGTAAGCCATTCGAAGCCATGTTCTACGTGGAATACGAATTTTGAATGCCGGCCAAAACCGCGAAGCAGCTGGTTAAAAAATCCTGGAGACCTGTTACAACGTAGCACGGACGTCTGGTTTGTGCTAACCGCACAGAAATACCCTTCACAAATAATTGAATATGCCCTTAAAAAGGCCGACTGTCTCGACCGGAAAGAACTGATCTGCACGAACAAGCGCTCGGCTCCTATTTCACGAACTAATCTTCTCCTAACCCACTCTGCATCTATTCCTAACCTGTCGCACATTCTTAGGAAGCACAATAACTTACCTAGACAGAGCAACCGTCTTAAACAGATTTTCACGGAATCACCAAGAGTGGTCTGTCGTCGCTCTAGGAGTCTGCGTGACATAGTAAACACTTCCAAGACTAAAGCGATTGCTCCTGCTGGTTGTCATCCCTGCAATAAGCCCCGTTGTAAATTTTCTACACATATGACCACGTCGAAGACTGCTAGGAGCACAGCATCCAATTTTTCTGTTAAAATCAACGGCGACTTCATCTGTGACAGTATTAACATCATCTACCTTCTTGAATGTTCAGTAGGTCAGATGCAGTATGTCGGTCAGACAAAAACTTTTTTTAGTATCAGATTCAACAGCCACAAAGCACACGTTAACAGCTTGCCGCACCTTACATTATCTAAACATGTTCGACTGCCAGGCCATACGTTTGACAACATCAAAGTAACAGTAATACAATCAGGTTACAAATCACAGAATGATCGAGACGTCCGAGAATCTTTTCTCAATCATAAATTTAACACTCTTTCATCTGGTATCAACGAGGACATAGAAAAAATGTCGTGCCTTTCTGCCATATCTTGATGTGTTTGTTCTTATACAGCATTGACAAATCATGCCAAATGAATTCGTTGCTAGTTTTGCGATATCACACTTGATATCATTCTGTAAGTTCATGTAGAATTATCGCGATATCATATTGATATTTCATACATATAATTTATCATGCTTCAGTTATGCATACTGCTGCAATTTTTTCTGTTATTATTTGCAAGTGTAGACGTGCGTGCACTGCTGATTATGCCCACGTGCGCAAGCCCATAAAAGCGGGAGCGCTCATGTATCTTTGTTTATTCCGACGAAGGCCGTGCCACGGCAGAAACGTTGAACCATTAAAAATGCAAATTTCGTAAGTGTGCTTGTTTGTATCTCGAACTATATATATATATATATATATATATATATATATATATATATATATATATATATATATATATATATATATATATAATGTCGCGAAGCAATTTGCGCAGCAAGCGTTCGCGACTAGAACGTTGGAGCAGCGAGAGGTAGTTTAGCCGACCGAGCACCGAAACAAGGTTGTTCTTTCTCGTCGTCGTTGTCTCTCTCCTAGCCACAGCCCCGCTGCTCCCTATTTTACAGTACAGTTATCTCCCCAACGGAAAAGGAAGCCGTCCCCGTGACCTACGGGTAAGACAGCACAGGTGGATCATAGTAGGGCTTGAGACGCTGGGCGTGCACAATTTCGAGTCCACGGCGGCGATGATCCAAAGGTAGCTCGGGGGGTTCCACAATATAGTTGACTGGAGATGTTTGTTTGATCACGCGGTATGGGCCTTGGTACTTCGACGCGAGTTTCGGTGACAGTCCAGAGGTAGAGGCTGGAACCCAAAGCCACACTAGCGAGCCAGGAGCATAGGATACAGGAGCATTGGGACTTTCTCGATGGTGCTTCTGGCGTTGCTGGTCTTCTGACGTAAATATACGGGAAAGCTTGCGACACTCTTCTGCGTGTGCAGCAGCTTCGGATAGGGTAGTTGTTTTCGTGGAGTCAGGGCGGTACGGAAGAACAGTATCCATTGTGGAAAAAGGTTCGCGTCCGTACAGGAGAAAGAAGGGCGAAAATCCCGTGGTAGTCTGCGTGGCGGTGTTGTAAGCGTAGGTAAGAAAAGGTAGAACATGATCCCATTTGGTTTGGTCGGATGCAACGTACATGGCCAGCATGCCACCAAGAGTGCGGT